>NC_139150.1:12056835-13256835 GCF_964270905.1 Leucopleurus acutus
TGGGTAAGACACTGTGAATCAGTGTCGAATTTCTGAGATATGACTGTGATATTCTGGTTAGGTCCTCAGGAGATACATGCACAAGTATTTAGGAGTGGAGTATCTTGATGTCTGCTACTTATTTTCCAAAGATAATTTCAAAAAATTTCTTTTCCATTAAAAAAAAAGTGTGTGTGTGTGTGTGTGTGTGTGTGTGTGTGTGTGTGTGAGAAAAAGAGGAAAGAGAGAGAGATGCAGAGAAAGCAGTGTGGAAGAATACTGATATATCAGGTCAAGAGTATATCAGTGTTCACCTTAACATTTTTTCAATTTTGCTGTGGATTTTAAAAAATATCAGTAAGATGGAGGGTAAAGGTCTTTGCTGAATGAATGAACAAATGAATAAAATGGTGCTAAAGCAACCCAACTTCTCTGCCTCTCTTCCACCCCAATACATAAATCTCAAAACAAAGACTGATGACAGCGGCTACTTTAGAGAAGATAAAATGTCCCCAAAGGGTTCAATCAAGACTAAAGTCTATCCAATCACCCTAGTAATAAAAAAAGTCTACCCTTGTACCAATTTTCAACACTGTCATTTATTTTTTACCATGTTTCTCTCCCATGATGACACTGTATTAATTTAAGGAAAAGGTTTCCAGATATAGGAGTTAACCTTCATAGGCTAAAGCCTGGCCAAAGGAAATAAAAAACCATGATCAAGTCTAAGGCTAGTATAAGCTGAGGCAGGACATGTGTAAGTCATACATAGAGACCTAATTACTCACATGGAGAAGCAGAACAGCAGCAAGAAATGACTGGCCCTGGCAATAGCCAATTTCTTCATCATACACAGAATAAGCCTGGGGGGGAAAACACACGAGGTGTAAATGAATGTAGTCACTCTTGAGTCATAGTTGCCTTATAGGAACTTGAACACGGGAACCTCGAAGATGCTACCCACACTCCACTGTGGCATTCTGATGGGCAGTGAATGATGCAAACATTTCTCTTCAATTCCAGTTTTTCTTTATTATAAATAACGCTGTCACCACGCCACTTCCTGTAGCCAAGGAGTGGTAAGGTTAAGCAAAAACCATTTTAGCATTAAAAAAAAAGTTGTCATTCCGCCTGTCTTTGCTCATGCTTTTCCCTCTTCTCTGTCTGAAAAATGTGTTCTTCACTGAGGCTCCAAACATATTCCATTCCCCCAGGATTCTCTCTCTCCTCGGTACTTCTATGGTACTTGTTACAAATGTATGGTTATCATAGCACTTACCACACTGTATTTTAAATGTCCATCTTCTCTACTAGACTGTGAACTTCTTAGAGGCTGGGGTGATGTCCTATTCAACCTAGCCAGCACCTCAACACATATAGCAGGCACTCACTAAACACTGTTATTGCTATTCATTTTTCTTTCTGGGAAAAAAAATCTTTTGGCAAAGATGCCAAAATACAATCCTTTCCACAATGCCAGTGATAACTTTTCTGATAAGAGGGATTACTCTGAAACCATTTGTGGGTTCTTTGGAATTTTCATTCGTATTTTCCTTGGCAGCAGATGATTACAACTCATCTCTTCTGAACGTTATCATTAACAGAATATTGACATCAAATAGTCCTGTGGGTTACTCTTTGGTTCTGTAGTTGTTCTTCAGAGTCTTGTTCTTATGGTTAATATTTACAGTTCTCATGTAAGTTGTGGGGGGAAAGGGGAATTCCGATAGATTCAGAACGCTATTCCCTGTTTGACAAATTTATTTCTGATGAAACTCTCTTTATTCTCCATTTTTTTCCCCAAGGTTCTTCTGTGTCCCAAGAAAGCAACTTAGAAATGGGTATATTTAAATTTCAGATCACTTAGCAAAATGTGATGCCAACGTTTATTAGATGACAAGTTAATATACACATGGGATTTTATCATTAGCTTTTGGTGAAACTATAGCTTTAAAAATATATACATATATATGTTTTACACAGCAGGCACTCACCAATCACTGTTTATGTTTTTATATATAACCATGCTTTCATAAATTCAGGTAGAGTTCAATATAATCTCATTATATCCCCCATTTTGTCAAAGCTTATCTGATGAGAGGGCTACAGAACGAGAAACACATATGCTTTTCCAAAGACAAGCAGCACAGAGGGATTTAGAAATGATATTTTGTAATTTAATGAGACCACTTTCTACCTATCAAATCAGTAAAAATTAACGAGTTAATACCCATTTTGTTAAGACTGTTAAAAACTAGTAGTAATATATGCCAACACAGCTCTGTGGAATGCAGTTTGACAAAACTGATGAAGGTACCAATCGACAGTCGATTAGTCAAAAAAGAATAGAGGCCTCACAGTTAGATAGAGTTGGGCTGAAATCTCACAATTGCTAATGTCTCGGTCTGGCTCTTAGGCCCAATGCTTATATTCCTTATTTGTAAGATGAGAATAATCACAGTATTTATATAATAGAGCTGATGAATTATTCTCAGTCCTCTCAAGTAAAGTGCTCAGCACATGGCTTAATCAATTATGTACTAAGATAAAAATGTATTGAATTTCTACAGGTAGAGAATGAGGGGAGCATTTTTCAGGCTCATAGAAAAGCTAGAAGGAATGCTTTATATTTCAAACATTTCCCAAAAGTTTGAAAGTACTTTCATGTACATAATACATTCGGGAAACGTTTGAAATATGAGGTTCATGGGGGCTGTAATGAAATATGGAGAAGAAAAGGCATTTCATTAATTCATCAACATTTAATGAGCACCTTCTATAATATGGCGTGCACTGTGCAAGTGCTATAGATGCTAACATATGTAAGAAATGATTCTTGCCCTTGAGAACTTCACAGTTCAGTTGGGAAGTTTGACAAGTAAATCAACCAGAGTACAGTGAGAAGTTCAATGTGACTGAAGCATAAAATATTTAGGGAGTAAGCCTGGATATATTATAAAATGCCTTTAATACTAAGCTAATGAATCTAGGACCAGGAAATGAACTAAGGAATTTTTATTTCATTCTGTGGGTTAGACAAAGCACTAAAGGTTTTAGTGGGTCTAGTGGAGGCCACTAAAATGATCCAATTCTAGGGTCAACACAGAGAAAATAATAAATAGGCTAGAACCCAAAGGCAGGGAGACTAATGCAAGGCGGCTTTTGTAAAAAAGTGCCAGCAACGTATCATAGTTGCCTGTACCAGGGCAGTGAATAGTGAGGGAAGTACGGCTTAAAGAGACGTCAATCATATCAAACTGAACACGGCCAAAGGAAGGAACTAGAAAATAACAGAGAAATGATTGTATCTTCAGCAAGAAAATGGCATGGGGAAAAAAAGGAGGACTGTTTTTAATTAAAAGAGATATAACAACTAACCACAGTATGAATATTGCTGGATCCTGATTCTAACTAAATGTATAAAGACATTTAGGGAAATCTGAATATGGAGTGGCTATTGGATGGTACTGATGGATAATGATGGATGATACAGGTGGATAATGATCTTATTTTTAGAGATGTACGGTGAAGAGTTTAGGATTATGATGTCTGAGGTTTGCTTTAAGTACTTCAGGAAAATTTTTTTAAAAGGACAGATGAAGAAACTGTGGCAATATATTGATAAATATTCAATCTGGACAGGGATATATACAAATTTATTTACACTATTCAACTTTTATGTATGTTTGAAAATTTTCATAATAAAGTGTTTTTTTAAATGAACCCAGTTTTAGACCTGTTTTGTCTGATGTACTTGACAGACTTTTACATGGAGACCAACGAGCAGCTGGAAATTTAGGCCTTGAGTTAATGTAGATTTGGGAACATCTGTGCAGTGGTGATAGCTGAAGCTGTGGGAGTGGAAAGGGTCACCCATGGAGACAGTGTAGAGCTACAGGAACCAGTGACTGAGCACCTAGGGGAAGGCCTCTGTTTTAGGAGCAGGCAGAGAGAGAGAAAAATCATGAGAGAATGAGCGAAGTAGTTAGAGAAGTGAGAGCTTAACCAGGAGGGCGAGAAGTCAGGAGCAGAGAGAGCTGCAATGAAGATCATCATGAGAGAGAAACAAGAGTGCAGTGGGGTCAGAAGTAAGGATGAGAGACAGTGAGCACAGGGTTTCTTTCTGGGACATTTTGCAGGAAGGTGAGGGGGAGCTAGATTAAAAGGGTAAAAGAAATCCTACCATTTTATTTTTAATTATATCCTGTTCATTATGAATCTAAAATTGTGTTGTTACTGTTGATTTTACAAAGACTTTTCTCTCATTTTTTTGCATTCTTGAACATCAAATATAAATTACGTTTTGTAGTTATCCTTTGCATAATTTCAAAGAACCAGAATCACCATTTAAAACTGAGTCTTGGACTTCCCTCGTGGCTCAGTGCTTAAGAATCTGCCTGCCACTGCAGGGGACATGGGTTCGAGCCCTCGTCCGGGAGGATCCCACATGCCACAGAGCAACTAAGCCCATGCGTCACAACTACTGAGCCTGCGCTCTAGAACCCGCGAGCCACAACTACTGAGCGTGTGTGCCTCAACTACTTGAAGCCCGCGCGCCTAGAACCCGTGCTCTCTCATTGTGGAGAAGCCATGGCAATGAGAAGCCCACATACTGCAGCAAAGAGTGGCTCCCTCTCACCTCAACTAGAGAAAGCCCGTGCACAGCAACAAAGACCCAACACAGACAAAAATTTAAAAAAAAAAAAAACTGTCTTTTTTTTTTCATACGAAATACCTTGCATATTTTATATAAGGAATCTTGTCCATCTCCTCCTGTGTCCTTAAAGTAGTCATGCGCTGGGAATGTCCGGTTAATATCACGAGTGATAGCACTGTCCTGGGGAGACTCCTGTGCAAACATTAGGAAAGAGAAGGTTTAGTAGTCAATTACGTCCGTACTTGTTTGGGCTTATACAACAAGGTCTTCTCATTTACATGCTTTAAAATGCTGCAGGGACATACTTACACATATGCATGCCCAGAGTTATTGTGTCTTCAGGGAAGCCAAAGCAAAAGCAAATATTAAGGGGAAAAAAAGATGAAAGAAAATCAACCCATTTCACTCTATACACCTCACATCTATTCCACCCCTGTTGCAAGTAAGTGCAGCTGGTAACCTTTCTATTGTAAGAGGGAAAATGTGATTCAAAATAGATTGCCCCGGGCTTCCCTGGTGGCACAGTGGTTGAGAGTCCGCCTGCCGATGCAGGGGACATGGGTTTGTGCCGTGGTCTGGGAAGATCCCACATGCCGCGGAGCAGCTGGGCCTGTGAGCCACGGCCGCTGAGCCTGCGCCTCCGAGCCTGTGCTCCGCAACGGGAGAGGCTGCAACAGTGAGAGGCCCGCATACCGCAAAAAAAGAAAAAAAAAATAGACTGCCCCCAGGAAAACACTCAACCTAACCTCAAAAGAAGGAGGCAAAGTGCTTCCGTTAGAAAAACTGGGTACAAAAATTGCTGCTTTAATTGATCCTTTGGCACAAAACTCATGTGCCAGGTTCTCAAAGGGAAAAGAGAAATCCCTTGATTGGGGTTTGTCCTAGGGACAAATGGCATAAAAATTCACATAGTGGTCTACTCAATAGGAAACTAGACTATTAAATGCCAAGGAATTCAAACAGGCTATGGGAAAATATTCCTTGCTTTTACCAATGGAGAAAAACTGTTTCCTCTTCTACAATGAGTTACTAAAACTGAACAAATGTCAATAATGTCATAAAATATGTCAAGCATCCAGCTATTTCTAATAGCTTCCCCTTGTTAAATTTTATTTGCTCACTTGGTAAATAACTAGAACACAAAAACATGACCTTCTGTTTTAACAATGCATTGTCTTCATAGCTAAGACAATAGACTTGATTCTCCTTGGTGAGACTACATCATATTCAGCACACCATCCAAGAGCCTGATACTCCTGTTTCAAGTGAAAAATGAGTGATATTCTTTCTTGTCGGGTAATTTCTCTAGCCTTTCAGGTAATCAGGTTCCCAGGGCCATAAATATTTTACAGTTGTGGGATCTGAACTAACTTTACATTTAAAAAGATTTTTTTACTGAATAAATTTGACATGTAACATTGTGTAAATTTAAAGTGTACAGCATGTTACTTTTGATACATGTATACCATATTGGAATATGATTGCTATAGCAATATCACATTACACAATTATAGTACATTACTGTCTATATTTATAATACTGTGCATTAGATCTCTGGCTTATTTACTACTCATTACAAGTCTGTACCCTTAAACACTAGTCTTACCGCCTCAAACTCCATCTCTGGTGAACCATCTTTAAAGCCTATCTTTCTTAACCTGTAAACTATTTAAACCTTCAAAGACATTGCCAAACTGCTTTCCAAAGAGATTGTCAGACTACTAGTTTTTAAATGCACCACTAACAGCAGTTAAGGCAGCTCAGGAACTGTGGTGATCCCTGACAGGACAAAATCCAAGGTGAGACCTAAGACTACAACAGCTATTTGTCTGGCGGCAGCTTCCAGGCTGTAGCACATGGAGAAGGAACTGAAACAGAGCTGGGGATGGGGAGTGCCTCCCTGAGCTGAGAAAAAAGAGAGCAGAATTCAGGGAGGGCAAGGTAGCTAGAATTTATAGCTCAGAGTACTGGAGAGGCAAAGCTGAACAGAAAGAGAGCTGCAGAGCTATGTAGAGGGGTCCCTATGAGTCACAGAATCAGAAAAGAAAAAATGATAAACTGGACTCCATCAAATTAAAAAATTTTAATATTCAAAAACCACTGTTAAAAACATGAAAATGTAAGCCACGACCATGAATTTATAGGATAAATTACCTATAAAATCTATCTGATAATGGAGTTGAATCCAGATATATAACTCTCAAAATAAGACAAACAACTGATTTTAAAAGGGGGGAAATGGTGGTAAAATACTGAATAGATGCTTCATAAAATAAGACACATAGATGGCAAATAAGCACATAAAAAAATTTCAACATCATTAGTTATCAGCAAAACATAAATTAAAACCACAATGAGATTCCTTTACAAGCCCACTAAATGTTAAAATTAAAAGGACCCAATATACCAAGGACTGGCAAAGGGTGAGAAACAGCTGGAACTCTCATACATTGCTGGTGGGAATGTAAAATGGTACAAATACTTTAGAAACAGTTTGGAAGTTTCTTATATATAAAGTTAGACGTACACTTCCCATACAATTCAGTGATTCCACTCCTACGTATTTATCCAAGAGAAATGAAAATACAAATATATGCAAATACTTGAACTCAAATGTCCATAGCAGCTTCATTCCTAATAGCCCATACTGGAAACAATGCAGATGTGCTCCAATGGGTAAATGGATAAATAAACTGTGGTATGTGCATACAGTGATGGAATACTACTCAGCAATAAAAAGGGAAAAAACCTACTGATACACACCATAAGATATACCTCAAAAGCATTAGACTATGTGAAAGAAGACAGACACAAGAGACTATTTTCTATAATTCCATGTACATGAAATTCTAGGAAAGCAAAATCATAAGTTATATAAAGCAGATCAGTGTTTGGACGAGGCTGCAGCTAAAGGGAGAAGACTGATTTTTTAAAATTTTTTTTTTTTAAGCGTTACGCGGGCCTCTCACTGCTGTGGCCTCTCCTGTTGTGGAGCACAGGCTCCGGACGCACAGGCTCAGCGGCCATGGCTCACAGGCCTAGCTGCTCCGCGGCATGTGGGATCCTCCCGGACTGGGGCACGAACCCGTGTCCCCTGCATCGGCAAGCAGACTCTCAACCACTGCACCACCAGGGAAGCCCAAGAGAAGACTGATTTTTAAGAGGTATTAGAGAACTTTCTGAAGTGATGGAATTATTATCCACCATATCTGTGGTGGTAATTAAAACATATTGAGTTGTTCACTTAAAACTGGTGAATTTTACTGTATATAAATTACATCTAAATAAAGGTGATTTTAAAATGGAAAAACAAACAAAAGGGGATACTCATACAATTGAAAAAGAGACCCAGGATGATGCAGGTCCTTTAGATTAAGAATTCCCAGTACTAATTTAGCTATATGTACCTAAATGATGGGAACGATGTCAATCCATCTTTACCTTAAGGCCTTAGAACCAGGGGCGTAGCTTAGAGTCAGACATATCTGGGTTTGAAAGCTGGCTCATCTCTTACTTGGCTAAAAAACTTTAGGTGAGCTTCTTATCTTCTCTGGCTAATAGCATCTACTTTATAAAGTTGTAGTGAGGGTTACAATTAAATGTGTCTATAAATTATAAACATGTAAAGAGATTCCAGTATTATCTGACATGTACGTAAAACACTTGATAAAAGTGAAAGTGAGCAAAGTCTCCAGCATGGCTGACAGCTGGGGCTGTCCTCTGAACACACACACTCACACATAAGCACACACCCATGCACACAAATGCACATGTGCGTGCATGCGCACACACACACACACACGCGCGCTGACATACAGAACACTCAACCATATGGTTCCTAGAATATGTATTATTTTTATTTTTGTATATCTTATCTTCCTATAAAGCTATTCATGTAGGGGCAAAAATTGTACTTTAGTTTTGTAACTTCCACAGAGCCTAGCACAATGCATGACACATACTCAGTGCTTGATAAATATATCGAATAAAAGTCCAAAAGCTTCCTTAAGATTGAGTGATGGCAATGCTCATGTGGTCAACAGCTCTCCTTAAACTAGAATCTCTAATGCTAATGTTTATTAATTCAAGACTCATGTGAAAGAGGCACTAAACTAAATCAGAAAAGAACCTTATTAATAATTTAAAAGACATTCCAACTAAATACCTGAAAAAACCAAGACTGCTATAATGATTGACTCATTAGTGACTTCCAAATTGTGTCATATGCAGGCAAGAGAAAATAACTGTCATGAGAAATAGAACAAAGGGGCTTCCCTGGTGGTGCAGTGGCTGGGAGTCTGCCTGCCAATGCGGAGGACACGGGTTCGTGCGCCGGTTCGGGAGGATCCCACATGCCGCAAAGCGGCTGGGCCCGTGAGCCATGGCGGCTGAGCCTGCGCGTACAGAGCCTGTGCTCCGCAACGGCAGAGACCACAACAGTGAGAGGCCCCCGTACCGCCAAAAAAAAAAAAAAAAAGAAAAGAAATAGAACAAAGACTTTGAGTCTAGCTCTAAATGCAAAATAAATCAAATCATCCTGCAATTATCAAGAGAAATGACAAGGAAAAGGAGTCTGTATCAAAAACATATGCTATATTATTGTGGGTTAACAATTTTTATTCAGCCTAGGATATGTGAATTCTCTTGAACTCAGTTTTTTTAATTTATTTATTTTTGGCCGTGCCACACGACTTGCGGGATCTTAGTTCCCCAACCAGGGATCGAACCTAGGCCCTGCAGTGAAAGTGCTGAGTCCTCCTAACCTCTGGACCACCAGGGAATTCTCTTGAACTCAGTTTTAATTTTAACCAACACATAGAATGTAAAATAGCAACACAAAGAGAAAATCACAGGCATACTGGGAATTAAGAAATCTTTATTTGAAATAAATCTGTTTCATGAACAGCTCAAACAACAACCGACCATAAATAGTCCCAGCTTCAACTGTGAAACTGCAGCATGACAAAAACTTATTGCACCCCTAGAATCATTAAGAGGAAAAATAATAAACTGAACTTAACTAAAATTAAAATTTTTCTGCTTATAAAATATGCCATTAAGAAAAGAAATAGGCAAGCGGTACATATATCTCAAAAGGAACTGTATCCAGAATATATACAGAACTTAAAGAAAGAGACAATTACTAAAATGGACAAAAATTGAGCACTTTATAAAAGAAAATATACAAATGGCAAATAAGCAAATGAAAAGGTAGTTACCAGGACAATGCCAATTAAAACTACAATGAGCTAGCCAGCCAAAGTGTCTACCAAGGAGAATGATTTCTTGTGCAATGATAGGAGGGCTACCACCTGGAACATTCTGCAGAGAGTAATTCAATCAATGGAGATTTGGAAAATCAGAATGATAATTTCAAAGCACTGAAGGAAGATGACCCAAAGCAGCATTAAGTAATTTCTGAAAAGTTCTAGAACTTGAAAACAAAAAGGAGAAAGGGGACTTCAAGCACTAAAACAATGATTAAAATAAATTTCACATTGACAAAACTTTCCAGAAAAGATGGACATTTTATTGATCTATATTTGTAGTTCAGCCATAAGAAATTATTCTGAAAAAGCTGTTAATTCTGTTCTTGAATTATATATCCACTGGAATATTTCCAAAAGAGAATTCAGATTTTTTTAAATGTCAGATGAATTCACTCTAGGAATTTCATGAAACAACAATTAAAGTTCTGAGACATGCTAAGAATGATAGATTCTGGCTTAGGACAAGCATGAAGGTTAGAAAATTATATGAAGAATTGAGAGGAATATGGAAAGCTTCAAAATATTTTATGCCAGTTTTATCAGTCATATTAGACTGATGATAAAGATAACTTGAAAAAGGATATAAAATTATGAGATATATGACTTGGACATACATTCAAATGCACACAGAATGGGAATATAACAAAAAACTGAAAAAACTCTGTAACTGGTTAGTTCTCATCCATTTGCCATCCCTCAACCATTTGATCATGGGAGTCATCAGATAAGTAAGGGGGAAAATGCCCTTGAGATTAGGTGATTTTGAAAATTCACATGCTGAATTTTTGAAGCCTGCAAGAATGATAATAAATCGAGGAGTTCCATGTGAACCACTTGCTTAAAATATTTGGTCTTAGGAAATATGAAGAACTTGGGAATAAATCCATTTGACTTGCCAGAGGCCAAGCTGTACAAAAATGATCCAAAAATTCTAACAATGATGAATTCAGTAAGTTCCTATCAGAATAATGACATCGTTAAATTTGAAAAGATTCTGAAAACAAATCACAGTAACGTTATGGATGATTCCTTCCTAAGAGAACACAGCAAAGAGCTTTTGTAAAATATCGACACCCAAGTGCTGATAAAATTAAGATTTATACCACAATACATAGTCCTTTTATTTCTAAGGAGTTAAACATAAATGTAGCTGACATAGGGAACTTGCTAGCACAAGGCATATTGGCTGACACTATTCATGGCCAAATTGATTAAGTCAACCAAATACATCCTTTCACCAGACTATAATTAGTAAAATGGCTTAACAGAGAACAAGCTTTTACAAATGTACTTGAGGCAATCATGCAGAGACATAAACCTTAAAAGAACAGGGAATGGCAAAACAACTGTAAGGTGATAGGTCCTGAAAACTACTGAAGTGATGGCAGACGTAGTTCTTTTTTAATCAACTGGCTTTATGTTTTGGTTGCTTCATTTACCGTAAGAAAAACAGCTTTAATCTCCAGAAAATAACAAAACTGCCATATGATCATGCAGTATTAACATTTTGCAAACTTTTTCTGTTAAGAGCCAGATGGCAGATACTTACTCAACTCTCCCTTTGTAGAGAAAAAGTAGCCATAGACAATATGTAAATAAACAAGCATTTCTGCATTCTAATAAAACTTTATTTTCAAAACAAGAAGCCTGCTGGATTTGCTGCAGTTTGCCAAGCCCTTCTCTAAATATACAACACAATAATTTGTCACCAGCAACATGACCAGAGAGAAGATTTTTGTAATGATTTTGAATATACTGACATGTTATTACTGATTAACTTTTTATGTTTTACTTGCAGAAATTCTGTCACAAACAAGCTGCAACAACTTGAAATGTATTTACCTTTGAACACTTTTTTTCATGTAATAATGAATCTTAAAAATGTTTGCTGCATTTTACAAAAGTCAATTCTTCAAAGTCTGTATATTTCTGTATCTGCAATGTAGTAAAGATTTAAATGAAACCCTGTAATTATAGTGCCATATTGTCCCTTATAGTTCAAGCAGCATTACAAACAGTATACACAATTCAGAAACTAAACATACACATTGAAACATATTAGACTGGCTAAAATAAAAAGACAATACTAAATGTTGGTGAGGATATGAAACAACTGGAACTCTTAACTGTTGCTAATGGAGATATAAAATGATACATCCACTTTAGTGAATTACATGGCTGTTTCCTGTAAAGTTAAATAGGCATTTACAGAGACCCAGCAATTTCACTCCTAAGTATCACACAGGAGAAAGAAAAACGTGTCCAAAAGAAAACCAAAAATGTACAAAAATGTTAATAACATTATTTGTAATGGCCAAAAACTAGAAACCCCAAATGTCCATTCATAAAAAAAGAGATAAACAAATTACCATCCATATAATGGAATACATACATACATTGTTGGAAATAATTTCATTAAATACCATACTCTAAAATAATAGCACTTTAAAAATTTATCCACTAAACAAATACTAAGAATTAATACCTCACACTAAAATCCAAATCTTTTTTATTTCCCCTTCCCATACTCCTGTCAAATGGGACTAGTCACTGTTCCCCAAACATAATCCCAAATTAATGATATACTTTACTGCATCTTAAAAGGAAAAATCTAACCTTTTATTTTCTTAGTATAATAACAAACCCTTTTTGTTTTCTTATTTTAATAAGACATTTTTGCTTCCTTACAATAATAATACTGGGGAAAATGAGAAAAAAAGATAATTTCACTGTAGTTAATGTTTGATAAGCATATATCTAACTTTCTATATAATTATTTTTATAAAATGAGCTTACATTGTTTTGAAAATTAATTTTACTAACTTACTAGTTTTACTAACTGTAAAATGTTGTGAGCCTTTTTTCCTGTTATCTGACAGTTATCCTACCCTAGCATTTTTAATGCACACTAACCTGTCACATGTCTATACCATAACTTACTAGGCCAAATCTCTGACTTTGGAAGATTCAGGCTGTTCTACTCCTTCTGCTATAAACAAGGCTGTAAAGTAGAGCCATGATTCTTAAGGGCTAAGAGATTATTTCCACAATCACTCCTTTCCCCCAAAGGCCCAGTGTAACTCTTGTGTTTGGATTTTGACTTACAATGCCAATTTGTCCTCCAGAAAAGTTGTACGAATTTATATACCACACTGGTAGCACCCTCACAGCAGCTGCCCTGCTGTTTTGGAATAGTCACTTACATACTTGTCCTGGCCTCCTTCTAGTCTGTATATAACTAAGAATTGTACCTGAAGTTGCAAAGAACTACACATAAAGTTTACTGACTCCATCCCATTCTAATTCCAATGCATTGTTTGCTGAACCCACATGCTGACAGATGTAAAAAAAAAAAAAAACCAAAAAAACCAGCACTATCATGCATATATTTCCTTGTCCTGTCAGTTGCCATGGCCTAGAAGCAATAACACCCAGTAGCAATGAGCACACCTAGTGCCAGGATCTTGGTTTCTAATACCATTTACTAATAAAAGGAACCAGGCTCCTTATGGAAATGGCTGATTCTAGTGCTGGGGCAGGAAATATACAAGATGATCCTGGAACACCTAGAATTGCCAAAGAGTAAGGAAGAACTTCCCCCCTGACTCACACCACAAAGAAAACAAACCCACAACAATGGGAACATGTCAAAGGGAAACATGAGCCAGAGTTCCCAGTAGCCAAAGCTGGAACAATGTAAGCAACAAAATTAATGAAGTATTACTGGATTATAATCTAAAGTATAAAATAAATATCCATGAATCTATACTTATATAAATAAACAACCAAATAAGTAAATAAATGGGGGGAAAAGAGACAAATCTACCATGAAGAAGAATTCCAAATAATTTATGAAAACACCCTGCCCTGGGACTTCCCTACTGGTCCAGTGGTTAAGACTCTGTGCTTCTACCACAGGGGGCCACAGGTTCGACCCCTGGCCGAGGAACTAAGATCCTGCATGCCATGCGGCGCAGCCGGAAAAGAAACACACACAAAAAAACCACCCTGCCCTTATGGAGGGAGCCCACTCCTGTGTGCGCTGTGCACAGTGTCTTCCTTCTGAAGAGTACAGTATGGTAAGAGGAAAAAAAGAGTAACGACAATGGAGAAATCTGACAAACATGACCATAGCCAGATGATCAACGTCCACACTAATAGTGACAAGTCATGTTGATGGTACATACCCTTGATATGAGGTAATGAAAATGGGAGTTTACCTTTGTGTTATTTTTCCCCTAAACTCATAACCTTATGAGAAAAACATCAGACAAATTCCAAATGAGGGACATTCTATAAAATACCTGACCAGTATTCCTTAAAGCTGCCAAAGTCATCAAAAACAAAGAAAGTCTAAGAAACTGAAACACAGTCAAGAGGAGCCTAAGGAGACAGAAGGACTAAATATAACGAAGTATCCTGGATGGGATCTGGAAGAGAAAAAGGACATTAAGAATAAACAAAGGATATCTAAATAAAACATGAACTTCAGTTGATAATAATACATCAGTATTGGCTCACTAATTGAAACAAACATATCCTACTAAGATTTGCACTTATTAGGCACTCAATAAAATGGTGGACTAAATTTGTGGAATAAAACTGGTGAATGCTGTGGGTACAAGCTCAATAGTAATAAAAAGGAGGCTCTGTTGATGTAACTGATTTCTAGATGATTTCTTTCTTGTCCCCAATTCTTATGCTCTTTTTAGTGTATGTAAGAAAGCAATAGTGACGTTTTGTTACTTTCTTAAATTGTAAGGCTTGTCTAAAATAATCTGTGCAAAGAAAAATCTAAGGAAATAACATTTGTGCTGTTTCCTTCTCCCATCTTGGTTTTGAAAGTCGTCCATTAGGTCAAATCACAGTGGTACCACATTCTGTAATTTTTCTGGATGACTATTTTTATACCTTACTGTGAGAATTGGCTCTCTGAGTAACTTCTCAGGATTAACAAGGTACTGGGAACTGACGGAAACCCTCTGAATACACACCCTTTGTAAACTCAAGTTGAAAAATAGAAAGCTAAGAATGGCAGGAAGAAAAAGAAAGTACCCAAACAAAGAAAATGCAGTGGAAGGTTGCCATGAGAAATAACCAGCATAGAGAAGATTATTTCCAAAGTAGCTTGTTGCCTGAAGAAAAAGATCTTCTTAAGACTATCCAAAATGTTATAAATGCTTTGTTAAAAGCCATCATCTAATACTTATGAAAACAAAACAAATACCACCAAAATTCCACTCAAATCCATCATGCTATATCCTCTCTTTACAATATGTTTCACAGAAATAAAGTAATTTTTTGGTTACATTTTGCTCTTTAAAAGCCAGCTACAGATTGTCAGAAGTGATTTTAAAGACTTAGTTTTTTAAATTCCCTAAGAAAAAAACTCAAAAGAAGGAAAATGAAATTGAAGGAATACTATACTATAAAATTAATAAATAAGGACTAAAAACCTTCTGGAGGTAAAATCATTTTTCTTAATTAAACGTAACTCCTGTCATTTGTAATTTAATTTCATGTGTTTTGGAAGTAGCAGAATTGCTTAAGTGCAAAGGTGAAGAATAAGACTTCTAAGCCTACGAAAACAGATGTTCTTGTGTTTGGGCAAGATCAAAATGGGCCTACAAAAACCTGCAAAATCTGGAAATTTCATTTCAATGGGTCATGTTAAATCTAATAGCATTTCTATTAGCACCATTTTAACAGAGTCAAAAAAGGTGATTAAGAAAAACAGTTAACAATTATTTTAGTTAACAATTATTTTGTCGCTTAAAAAATAGCTCTGTCTTTTAAAATCAAATACTGTAGCCATCTTAAGGAATGCCTCACAGGAATTCTGACAAAATAAAAAGAAGGTATGTAAGGTATTCTTAGCCTGAGATTTAATAAACAGATTTAAGGTTTACCATAAATTCTCTGACACTGACTGCAAAGTTTTGTGTGTTCTTTTTCTAAGAAGAACATTCTTAGATTTTAACAGATTCACTAGAATGTGAAGCTTCATGAGGGCAGAGATTTCTGTTTTGTTCACATGCATCTCCAGCACCTAGAAGAGTACCTGACAAATGGTAGGAACTCAATAAATATTTTCTGAATAAATGAATTCTCAGGGGATATATGATACATATAAGGTTCAGAGCCACTTACTTCCTATTGACAAACTCACCTTTACAGACTTAAAAATAATTATTTAAGCCATAATAACTAGAGCGAACAAGGATCTGTACTCATTGTTCTAAGCACCTTATATATGGATATATCTTATAGCTCTACCTGTGTTAACAACAACCCCCTGAGGTGGGCTCTATTATGTCCCCCATTTGGCAAAAGAGGAAAGAAGTTAAATCACCTGGCAAGCAAAGTGAGGAGCTGGGACTGGAACCCAACTGGTTCAGCTTTCTAGTTCACGTTCTTAACCCAAATAAACATACTATAAAAGTGAAGAAATTCTCTTATCAGTAGTGAATGGCATTTATAATTCCTAATATATGAAAAAATGCTTTTGTCTTCTAGACTCTTACAAATAAAATCAACATGATACAGACTTTGATAATGTGCTTCCTCCTTTTACTCATATGAAGGCTATTCAGTGTTTATGAAAAAGCAGAAATCGCTAAAGCTCTAATTACACAGAGAAATATATGATACTCTTAAACATAAAAACAAAGTGAAAAAAGTCTCAACATGTGGCCCTTTTGTAAATTATTCAAAGAAAAGGCATTTTCCCTAAATGCTAGGTGGCCTCCAACATGTATCTTAATCATTTCAGGTTTTAAAATAAAATATGTAATATTTTAAATTATTATGGTTTTATTCTTTGATTAGGGTTGACCACTTGATAGATGTATTGTTAGACTACAATATCCTGGCCTCTCAAAGAACTGCCTTCATGAAACTGTGCTACTGGCATGTTTTGAGACACTATTTAAAAAAAATTGCCATAGAAATCTTGTATCTCGTGGTGGTGAGGACACCTCCTACCACATTACTCAGTGTCCTTATCAGAAATTCTGTTTCTTCTAAAGAAATACGGCTATTTTTTCCCCCATGGACAATGATTAAATGTCCATTTTTGTTTTGGCCTCCAGAACCCTCACAACCAAATTTGCAGCCCAATCTTAAACAATACAGGAGGTCATGGCCTGTATATCTGTGTATTATCTTCCTGTTCTATCTCTATTTTCCAAATCTCTTTCTTATTTACATTTTCCTACTTTTCTGAATTGTAAATATTCTAATAAGGTACCTCAATACCTTAGTAATGAAGTACAGTGTATTTGTATAAAACAAATTAAAGCCCTTCAATAGCATTTCATAGTTCAATCAACAAGAATTCTAGAAATAAGTATCTGATTGATGGGCTCATTTAACACTGACAGCGCAAAAACATTTTTACCTTAAATTCAGATTTCAAGAACATAAAAATGTATAGTCATGCAAACATAATTTTACTTGTCCCTATGTAACTAGTACCACTGATCTTCAAATCAGTTTTCTTTCAACTTGCAGTGCTGTTATTCTATACCAATGCAATAGCAGGAATTTTAGTATAAACTGGATTTGTGGGTAGATATTACTTTGTAAATTTATCCTGGTGATTTGCTCTTATAGGCAAAAATCGTAATTCTAGTAAAACTGCCATTGAATAACATTTAATAAAAGACTTTAAAAGCTCGACCAATGGGAGACAAGAAACTAATCTTTAATATTTAAATAAATGAAACACTGTATTCAGCAATTACTACTGTATTCAGTAATTAATGTTTTAAAATTTCCATTCCAAACACATCAAACACAGAACAAACTGTAACTAAATTTCCATAAACATGGAAGTAACTGAAGGCACTGCAGAATCTGGCTACAACTATGTGAAGACTGGAGCTGGACTTCTGACAAAGAATAGAGAAGACGGATTTTAGGTGCTCTACCGAGGTCACACGATGTAATAGAACACAATGTGATAGTTAGAACACTGACTCTAGGGTCAGGCAGTTCTGTGTCTGAAAACTGCCTCCCCTACTTCTAATTGTATGACCTTGGATAAGTCACTTAACTGGTCTGAGCCTTAATATCCCTGGTCTGAGCCTTAATATCCCTATCTGTAAAATTTATGCAATGGTCACTGCCTTGAAGAGTTTATGAGAAGCAAATTAAATACTGCATGGAAGGCAGGTAGCATAAGGCCTTGCCATCAGTGACAGCTCTTTCCCATCAGACTTGAGATTTATGATGTTGGCCTATTTCCAACCTTGGGAGAGAAGCCAAAGGGCAAAATGTGTACTTGGCAGATTTTCCCATATTTGAAACTTAGTGAACTACTGTGAGGGATCTGCAATTTTAGAGAGTATCCAATTCAGAAATCCATTGTATCAATTTATTTTAACCAAATAAAACTATAAAGATAAATCAGGTAGCAGAAAAGCTGACACAAAATATAAATGGTACAATGACTGTTTTTTAAAACCTATGAACTGTGCTAACCAAAACATTCTAGGAGCTCAGAATGAAATATCTTTGCTGATTATCTTAAAAAAAAAATCATTTCTCAGAGGCAAAAATCCATTTGGGTTTCTCTATTATCACTGACTCATTTAGTAAAGACCTCTGCTATTTCAAGACAATCAATTAACTATACCAACACCCAATGCTACTAATCCTTCTTTACTCTTTTTTCCCTTCCAGTAAGAAAACAACTTGCCCCAAACATGCACAACAAAAAGACAACTATATTCTATAATCAATGAACTGCCAAAGAATCTTTTATTGCAGAAAGCAGACTCCAAAAGCAGCCTCCAGAAATGTTTGTCAAATAAGCGCCGCTAACTTTAAAACATTTAGCATGGTTATCAGCTGAACAGTTATATACTTATTATGTTGAGTCTATATACACAATGTAATAGAAAATTAAATGGCTTCTTCAGAAAACACAGCTTTTTAATAAAATAAGGTACGGCTATCACATTGTTTCAATCCAAATATGGCATTACAGTGCCATTCTAAAAATAAATCGAAGTCCCATGTGATATGCAGCCTTTTAGCTATGTTCATTTCCTTTTAGGGCTCAAGTTTCCCACAGGAAAATTATTCAATGTTTGGCAAAACTGTCCCAAATCATGTATAGATAAGGCACAACTGCTAACTACACCGTCAATCTTTTCCTGCTTTGCTATTGTTGATTCTCATTCACAGTACTCCATCATGGAGAGGTCCAAGAAGCAGGAAATACTCAAGAATTTTTATCTGACCAAAGTGAAACAAAAAATGTCATTTTGAGTAAAAAGGTGTTGAGGAGGTAATTTATGAGTCATCTAAATTAGAAGACCCAAAATTATTACATACAAAGTCATATTCCAAATATGTTTCTGATAACTGTGATGAATTCCAAATACTTATTTCAATTGTATTATTTACATTACTGAGCAAAACTACATATCAAATACCCTTATAAAATCTTCTCAAAATCACCCACTCTCATAATACAACACACACACACACACACACACACACACACACACACACACACACACACACACAAAATCAAGACCCATTCCCCAAGTGATATTTTTTTTTTTTTTTTTTTTTGCGGTACTCAGGCCTCTCACTGTTGTGGCCTCTCCCGTTGCAGAGCACAGGCTCCGGACGCGCAGGCTCAGCAGCCATGGTTCACGGGCCCAGCCGCTCCGTGGCATGTGGGATCTTCCCGGACCGGGGCACAAACCCGTATCCCCTGCATCGGCAGGCGGACTCCCAACCACTGCGCCACCAGGGAAGCCCCCCAAGCTATATTTTTATATAACCAAATCAATCAAATTATGATTTCTAAGAAAATGTTTATGAATGTTTCAGAATGCTTAGCAAATATTCAGTTTTTCTTTAAAAAGCTAGTTTCTTCTGAAAATAACAAGTCTTAAGTCAAAGGTTTAAGTATGCCTGTTAAGTAGCAAAAATACAAAGCAGCTGTAAAATGACTAGTTATATTGAAATGACTTTAAGCTCTATAGTTCTCTTTTATATAGTTAACAAAATAATCTATATGAGAAGCTGTGTTTGAATGCTATTAGTCACAAACATCTCCATCAGTGAACTGCTGAACTGCATTTAGAATTCTGTAAGAGGTCTGCATTCATAAACATATTCACAGACTATAGGTATATGACCTAGGCTTCAATGTTTATTTTAATTATATCTATTTATATAGCTTTCAGGCAAAAATGATATTTCCTAGAGCCCCAATATATAAGAAAATCATGTTTAAGATTTTAATTTTCCTACCAAAGAGCTAATCTTAAGAACCAATTATCAAGAAACAATTATTTAAAGATTTAAAAGTTATCTTATTCTATCATTAATGTATAAAGCTATATAATTAGTTAGATCTTTCTCTATTAACCTAAAAACTTAACGGCACATAGGTATCATACCAACCAAGGTCTATTAGTATCTATGTGGTAATGGCTTATTAGATAGGTAGTAAGAGCCAACCTGGAATTAAATTCTTTTTATGTTTTTGTATTTAAAATTCCTGGGTAATAGCAACTTTAAAAGGTACTGGATAAGCAATGATCTTCAATTTTATTTAAGCAAAAACTTCACCCTCGGGGCTTCCCTGGTGGCGCAGTGGTTGAGAGTCCGCCTGCCGATGCAGAAGACATGGGTTCGTGCCCCGGTCCGGGAAGATCCCACATGCCGTAGAGCGGCTGGGCCTGTGAGCCATGGCCGCTGAGCCTGTGCGTCCGGAGCCTGTGCTCCACAACGGGAGAGGCCACAACAGTGAGAGGCCCGCGTACCGCAAAAAAAACAAAACAACTTCACCCTCCAATCTCACTAGCAGTACAAATAATATAAATAGCAACGAAGGCATTCTAGAACCACGCATTTCATGTATTTTTACTTCCCCTTTCTGAGGTGACTGCCACTGATCAAGAAAACTTTCTAACTAATTAAGATTTTTCAAATCTTAATTTGTTTGGTTGAAAGTACCAATGGAAAGACTATTTTATTTCATCCACATCAAAATCTGAACACTTGTTTCTTTTTTTCTGAACCTGCTGGCAACGCACATTTTCTAAGCACTTGACCAATCAAGTGACTGAAAGGCTGAACAATCCCTTGGACTTATTTTGGTGTCATGATTGAGTCTAAGGGAGGTCTAAGGCCGGGATTCTAGTCCCAGTTCTGCAACTAATTTACTTTGTCACTACTCTGGGTCTCCCTTTCCCCATTTGAGAAAGGAAGAGTCTAGACTGAACTCTAAGGGATCTTCCAGCTCTGTCACTTTAGGATTTTATATTTATGTTATTCATCTACTCAAAAACCTTAAGTCCATCTACAATTCCTAATTAGAATCAAATCCCTTAGCCTTTTATTCCAGATCAGGTAGCCCCAATTTATCTTTCTGACCTTACTCCATTACACCTCAAATTGAAACCTCTGGTTCATCCATATTGCCCTATTCACAAGGAAGCTAACAGCACCTGCTAACATGTACTGAATGCTTACTGCAGACCAAGCAACTGTGCTAAGAGCTTTACATGCAATAGCTCATTAATTAAGCCTTGCAATACTTGTATGAGATAGTACTATTAGTTAAGGCAACAGAAACTAAGAGGGATAATGAACCTTGTCCTAGGTCTCACAGCTAGTAAGTGTCAGGGCTAGGATTCGAAACTAGGTCTGCCTGCCTCTCAAGCACATACTTTTTATCACTACATATTACATGGATAAAGTACATAAATGGCCCATCTTCACTGAGGCCTTCGAAGCTTAAAACATCCTTTGTCACAGTTTTACTTTTTTCCTAATATAACTCATTTTTAAGGTTCAATTAAAGTGATACCTCTTTACCACTTCAGTCCCAAATTTCCTTTCCATCTCTAACCTATTAAAGCTTACTGTAACCCCCAATGACTAAATATATGTATCTTAGTGTCTGAGAATTGTATAGGACTAATCCTCCTGTGGAACATACAATAAAAGCAGGACAAAATACATAAAACATCAGTAACATGATGAAGTAAGCCATCAAGGCAGAACTTTAGGTTTATGATCCCTGAGAGAAAGAGGCTCACCAAGCCCCTCCACGTTCACCCAGGGCCTTTCCTCTGAGGGTATTTACATCAGGCACTGGAAGTTACTGGGAGATTCTGACTCTGTGTGACAAGGAAATAACAGCAACAGTCTTCTACTGAGCTTCTATGATGCCACCATGCACAATTCTATATACTTAAGATGTGACAGTATCACATTTTCACAATAATCGTAACAAGGGGATAAAATCCCATTTTACAGAGTGGAAAACCAAGGGCCAGAGATTCCAAAATCCATGCTCTTTTCACTATCTTCTTTTTTTATCTCAGGAAAACAGTGATCTAAGAGTATAAAGTAAATACAGTAACAATGTAAAGAGTTTTACATTAATGCAACATGCATCTGATCTTGAATTGACTCCTATAATATCAGAGTCATCTTCGCTTAAAGATTAGTATCCTTCTGAAGTTCTGACAGATTAACTTATCTAATCAACTGTCAGAACTAGGATCTAAATTTTGTTTTATTTCCTGCGCTCAGTAGGCTACACATGTATCTTTAGTACAATGACTGCTAACTATACATGATGTTAACATAATCTAAGTAGGAATGCTTTTAATTCCTACAAATATCATGTCATGAAGGAGAATTTTTTTAAATGAAAAAGGCTTTTAAGTCAGATTCTGCTCCCCAGGGGTCAATGAAGACAGAGACCCTCAAATGGATTTTTTTTTTTTTTTTTTTTTTGGTCTAGCTATAAATAAACAGCTTTGGCAGTGAGGGTTTCCCCAGTCTTTCTGGAAGAATTTTCAAAAATATATCATGCTATTTAATGCTGTAACTTTTGCTTTCTCCCCAAAATACTGTCTTGCTAATTCAATTCAACAAATGTTTATTGAAAGCTAAGAGGCACAATTTAAAGTTTTACTTTGAAAAGACTCTTTCATATTTTATTCAAAGCCAATACAATCTTTTTGTAACACTCCAATAAAGCATTAAGTGACTACAATCAAGGCAATTTATCATAAAGACATACTTTTTAATTTGCTAAAGGCTTCTCATGTCATAGATTGTTTGATAATTGTAGGTCACTTTATTAGGGTCTTTTGTCTGTTGGCCCTTTGGGTTCCTTTAATCCTGTCCAGCTGAATATTTTATGCCAATCTCATTCAACGGGTGGGAGGAGATAAGACTACAGAAATCTTACTCTACCCAGAGCTCAGCCCACCTCATACACTGCCTTCTAAGGAAATCTAACACACATTTCCTTACCTATGACTACCACACAGTAATCTGCATGCCTCTTGTGATCTCAGAATGCCAGATCTTACATTATAGATACTTGTATACCAGTACACACATACTCATCATATACATAGATACATACACACATTTGTTTTCATGTATTCCTTCCCATGATGTCAAAGAAGATGCTTTCTAATATCTGCTGTCTTCTCTTGGTAAAAAACAAAATTAAAAAAATCCAGAAAGATTCAAACATACTTATGAGGCATAGTAGCAGTAGACTAGGAATCAAAAAGGTCTTACAGCCTCAAAACTCAGCTTCCACAATTGTCAAAGAGGGATAACATCCCTTTTGCCTGTTTTCCTAGGAGGATGAAATGAGATGATAAATAGGAAATTGCTCTGTACAAGGCCATAGGTAAATACAGTGTGCTATCACGCCCTCATGTTCTACTTCAGTAATATGTTCTAAACCTACACTTCCTGGTTTCCTTCTATCAATGTTAAAATTTATCTGCCTTTATCTAAACGTGGTCTATGCTTTCCATAAAAAATAATACACCTACGCAGTTGTAAAGGTCAAACCATACGAAGCGTACAAAGAAAAACAGCAGACCCCTTATACCTCCCACCCTATTCCCTGCTGCCCAAAGGGCAACAATTTTCATCTTTTTTAGCTGTTTGTGTTTCCTTCCTAGTTCTGAACAAAATGCATAAATTGCTACTGTCTGGCTTTTCTTTCTTTTCTTTTTTTTTTTTTTAAGACTTTCTTGTATGGGAGATGATACTGTAGCTCTATTACAGTCCCAACCCCACCTACCCTCCAAACATACTTCCCCCTTCCCCTCA
Source organism: Leucopleurus acutus (assembly GCF_964270905.1). NCBI lineage: Eukaryota > Metazoa > Chordata > Mammalia > Artiodactyla > Delphinidae > Leucopleurus > Leucopleurus acutus. Next base: position 12,080,866 of record NC_139150.1, read on the forward strand.
TCATGACTCTCAACATAATTTTGCTACAATTTTTGGCTAAATCTATATTTCTCATAACTGAATCACAGAGTGTATCATGATTAGATTTCCTTCTTTCATCTTCTATTTTTTCTGAAGTTACTAATTGCAAATTTTCTTTCCCTCAGTGTTCTATGTATCTATATTTGTAAGATGGGTAAATATTTTGAGACCTCACATATCTCAAAATGGGTTTTATCTTCACATTTGAATGAAAGTTTGACTGGGCATAAAATTCTAGGTTAAAAATCACTTCTGGGACTTCCCTGTTGGCACAGTGGTTAGGAATCTGCCTGCCAATGCAGGGGAAAAGGGTTCGAGCCCCGGTCCGGGAAGATCCCACATGCCGCGGAGCAACTAAGCCCGTGCACCACAACTACTGAGGCTGTGCTCTAGAGCCTGCGTGCCACAACTACTGAGCCCGTGTGCCACAACTACTGAGCCCACATGCCACAACTACTGAAGCCCACACGCCTAGAGCCTGTGCTCCAAAACAAGAGAAGCCCCTGCTCGCCACTAGAGAAAGCCCGTGCACAGTAACAAAGACCCAACGCAGCCAATAATAAATAAATAAAATTTTAATAAAAAAATCACTTCTTAAGTTTGAATTTATTCCCAATTATCTTCTTGCTTCGTTGTGGTAGAAAGTACAATGCTATTCAGATCTCTGTACTTAGGATGCTTCTACTATCCCATCCCTATTCCAGACCAAGAAGCTTTTAGGTTTTTCTTTATCTCCAGTGTTCTGAAATTTTATGATTTGCCATCACAAAGTCTTTTTATTACACTAAGCTGATTGGTCCTTTTCATTATGGAAACTCATATCCTTCAGTTCTATAAACTTCTCTTGTGATATCTGAGAATTTCTCCATTCTGTTTCTGAAAATCATGTTATTCAGACATTGGGCCTCCTTGATCATGCCTCTAATTGTCTTGCTTTTTACCTCCTTTATTGTCTTTTGTTTCACTATCTGCTCTACCTCAATTTTATCTTCCAACTTTTCTAATTTTTAAAAATGTCTGATTATATTTTTAATCTCAAAAGCTTTCTTGTTCTCTGTTTTTTTTTTTTATGGCATCCTTTTTTCCTTAATGGATGCAAAATCTTCTCTGAAAATATTAGTTACAAATACTGGGTTTTTTTTTTTGAAGTTTTCTTCTATGACTTGTTTCTGTTCCCTCTGATTTGTTTTGGGCTCTGTGCCTTCATAATACATTTTCTCAAGTCTATTCATAAGACTTTCTCTGGTTAACTGTTGATATTAAAAGATAAGGAACAAAAAACTAATTGGAAGCTCTATATGCACGGGTAGGATTCGCTGACTGATGGGCATCAACTTAACGTGACTGGGCAGGGACTGTCGGAACTGAGAGCCCTTAGATACTGGCCCCCAGACTAGACTCCTCTTATCTCCTGCTTAGAAGGTTTAAGGCTAAGAGCATTCTGGGAGTGTAGTGGGAAAGGGAAACTGATTATTTAATAAGCAGACTTTCTCTTGATACTCTTGTTTTCAACAAGGTGTCTCAGTCCCATTCTCAGCTATGCCTGGCATCCAGAAAGCCTGTGGTTCAAACTCCAAAGAGTAAGTCTCCCATCTTCTACTGGGATGGTGAAAAACCAGTGGTCTGCTAGGGCCAACTTGGGATGGGGATCAAGGTGGTGTACAGTGGAGGAGTGTGGGGGTGAGGGGGATGAGTGACGGTATCTAAACGTGCCTTCAATAAACTTTCTAACAATTCTTCAGTTTTCAGCTTCATACTACTCTCTGCCTGAGAGGCATATCAGAAGTCTAATTCCCACATATTTACTGGGTTTACTGGCAGATCCTCTCTGCCCCTCCCCCAAATTCAGCTTTGTCAATTCTGCTGAGTCAGTTACCACTTGTCCACTGGGTTTCCATAACCCCAAATTTTGTCAGCTTCATTCATCTGCCATCAGCTCTGCTCTTCTCTTTGTCCATATGTATTATACTTTTGTCATTCTTTATAGTGGAGTTAACAGAAATAAATATGCATACTAAATCTGCTATATTTAGTAGGAAGTCTGTCACATATTTTCCAAGCATGGGAGTTAGTTGATATATTGACAAAAGTTTCTTAATCTCTCTAAGCCTAAGTTTCCTCACCTGTAAAACAGAGTTATAAAAAAAATTTAAAAACTGCCTGATAGGTTTCCGTGAGAATTACGTGAGGTAAGAATGTAGGCTCTGAAGTCAGAAAGACCTGGGTTTGAATCCCAGATCTTCCACTTATTAACTGTTTGTCTCTGGCAACTCAATCTCAGTTTTCTCATCTTTTTAATGAGGTTAATAATAGTCACTAGCTCATAGAGCATCAGAAGGATTAAACAGGACAAAGTTTATAAAATTCTTCTGAAACATAACAAGCCTCAGTTAACATTTATATCATTGCCCATAATGCTTTCTACGCCTAAAATTACACACACAAGAACAAACACCTCATATCAGCCTATTTAAGTCTTATTCAGGACTTGGCTGAGTGAAGGCAAACTCCCACTCCTCTGCAAAAGCAACAAGATATAATAGGAATGGATGATAGATTAGGAAGTAGGAAGTCTGGGTATTATCATAAATGGCTGTGTGGCCACTGGACTGGTTTCCTGACTATAAAAAGAGAGAATCAGACCAAATGATCTCTAAGGTCTTCTACAGCTCAAATGTCCCTCCCTATCTCCTTTGTGGATGATCTGACTTTCAAAAATTTAATGTCTCTATTCTAATTACCTGACTGATACTGTTAATTATTATAGGTATTTTCATATATCTTGCTTTTCCAACTACACAGTATATATTCACTCCATGAAAACCAAGATGAGTTGCTTCCCCAAACTAACAAAGTAGTAAGGCCACCCTTTGAATACTACATCAGAAAACAATGTTTCATGGTAAAAGTGATATATAAAACCACCAAAAAGAGAGAGAATGAGTTAGCAAGCTTGTAAGACTGTTAAAACTCGCAAGGAATTTTACTAAAAGTAACAAAAGAAGTTAATTTAAAGAAATAATATGTCAATTAGAAGGTAGGTTGGTCAGTACTGGAAGCACAGATGATTTCAACTTTTATTAGGATCCCAATGACCAGGTTTTCTGATTTCAGAGATGGAACATCAGGCTCAGTCTTATACCAGTAAATTTTCACATTACAGAACCATATTCTGAGATTCCATCCTCACTAAGCAACATTCTGAATATGGTTTGGCTTCCCATGAAGATCTACCAATAGAGAAAGACTGCTCCCTATTGCCAGCAATGATTTCTTATTTTAAACTAATGAAGTGACATTATGATTTTATATACTGGCATAATGAACCCACCCAAGAAACAGACCCATGGTGTGCCAACTGTCCCACCAGTAGGCCTTGGTAAATTCCTCCTGATAAAGTCACTCTGTGAAGCTTTTTGAAAGACAGATCACAGAATTTTTCCATATGAAACATCTGAAAACTATAAAGTTCCATAAGAAAGGAATCATGTGATCCTTCTTTAAATCTCTGAGGCCAGCTAGCTATACTACCTGGCATCTAGTAGAGCTTGCTACATAAGCGCTTCCTGATTGCTTCTTAAACTTTTCCAAAAAGCCAGTTATTGCATAATACAATTTTCCATACCCTATAGCAGTATGATAAGCACTTCACTCTGAATACATGACCAACAGTGTGTTAAGAAAAGAAAGAAAGGGAAGATAGAGCTAGAAAAGTGGTAAAGACTGAAAGAAAAAGCAAAACCAAAGAATTAGAGCCATTTCTTTCACCAAGCTATCCTATTCTATTGCTCCTCTTTCATAGTGACTGATTTTTACAGCCTATCTTATCTGCAACTAGAGCCAAGATCTTACCCATGCTGTGAGAAATTGGCAGTTTGACAGCACTGCCTGAAGTTCCCTGGGTCGAGGCTACACAGTTTCCAGGAGTAAAGTTACCTAGCATATAAAGCACACACATTCCCACAGTAGTCTCTTGGTACTAAAAAGAGATATTTATTATATACAGTCTAGAATGGCTTTGATCAAATGAAAAACTGCTTATGGGCTTTGGACTACCCTTTGAACATCACTGCTCTATAATGACTAGAAGTAATAATAGTGACTAGAAGTAATAATTAGAAAGGCTCATTCATTAACTCCGTAAAACTTACTAAAACTTCTGCTCTAAGCCAGGTCCTATGTTAGATTTGGGGGTTAAAGGTATGAAGAGACATTGTCCCTGCCTTTAGAGACTTTGGAAACAAGTAAAGAGAGTAAATGTAACAGTTTTATGTTGAATTTAAAGTTACTGTTATTTTGGGATTGCTAAGTAGCATGGAATAGTCACCTAGCATTGACCTTCAAAGATCTTATGGGGGGGAGCGCCACATTATATGCAGCTTCCTTAGATGTAAAGCTATGGCAGATACAAATAACAGTAATCATTTTTATTTTCAAAACACTTTACATATTACAAAGTTCTCTTACATCCGTTATCTAATTCAATCCTCAAAGTAACCCTGTGAAGGATGAAAGGATTATTATAAATAGAAGAAATTAAGTGCTTAGAGAAGCGACCAGCCCTTACAAAACGAGTTAATTAGTAACAGAAACCTAGATTCGCAGTTCAAAGTTCATTTTACATATCATGATTCCGTTATCATCCAAATTTTGAAGAAAAGCCAAGTGACTCATTTACAGCCATAAGAAATGTCTAGAATATTCCTTGGGTCTGCAAAATACGTTAATAATATGTACATTTAATATAAAATATTTAGTAACCTGAAATGGAAAAATTATGCAAAAATCAACACAAATAATGACTTATGAAGACTTTAAAAAAAGTTTATAGTTCCATGATTCTCCCCCATCCTTAAACTTCCCCAAATTTCCTCATATAGCAAGAAATTCTGGTTTGCCAATAATTTATTTCACAAATCTTTTATGATTCAAAAACACAGTCAGTAAAATTCTTACAAAGCCATCAAAGGCAGATGTTTTAATCAAACCTGCAAAGCTGAGGAAACTCCCAGAAATCACTCTACCATCTGGGAACTTGTAACCCTGTTGCTTCATTTTCAAGTTCAAAGAGGTGAACAGTAAATGCATTTAATAGTACAAAAATTCAAGTTTTCCCAATCCTTAAAATACTGAGACCATTATTCAAGTAAAAAGGAAAAGCCACTATAAAAGGCTCAAAAACATATTTATCCAGCAATAAACCTTAAATAAAACTCTTTCCAAAATGGAATTTAGGGTTAAAGCCAACAGGTCCATGAAAAATTCAAATATCCATTCTGGTGAAAGATAATTCTTTCATTAAAGTGGAGCACTTGTCCTTTTGTAATTGCTTTTCCGCTCTAAGAGGAAAAAAACACACCTTCACTGAAATCATTATATAAAAACACAACTAATTACAAATATAACAATTACTATAGTCTTATTTTAAAATTTACTGTGAAATAATTTCAACACAGTCACCAAAAGCTTATGCTTCCTCTGATATCAGCCATATACTATATAAAGTTAAATGGGCTGTCTTGTCAAAGCCTAAGGTAACTGACTCTAAAAATATACTTTTTCTCATTCTGAACTAGTCAGATTGGTATTTAAATAAAACGTCATTAAATGTTGCACTAAATATGCAAGGATGAAAAGGTTACTTAAATACAAACTCTCCAAATGCACCACACAGAAACTGCCCCCAGCCACAGAAGATTGTATGATTGCATTCAAACACAACCCTTCTCCCCAGGATACACACACCACAAGAAAACAAAAATTTTAAAGCAGTACAGACAATGAAATATGAGAATAGAATTGATACCTGGAAGAAACGTTAGAGTTTATAAAGTCCAATGACTACAAGATAAACTGGAAAGACATCTGATATTAAGTATCAGCTGGGGAGGAATGCTTTATTTTTCTTTAAAGTTACTATATCTACTTAGTTCCTACTTTAGTTTTAGGCTGAGAGGTTCTAACGTGAAAAAAAAAACCAATAAAAAAAACCCTCTGGCATCTAAATTTGGTACTAGGGCAAAAATATAAAAATCTACTAACAAAAGCTCTTATTAAAAGAGTTGTTGCCTTCCAGTCATTGAAAGCTCAGCTTGATTAGCCATTTCCAGAAAATTAAACAGAGATTTCCTCATTTCCGTAACATTCCCACAAAATCTTTTCCAAAAACTTTTGTTTTCTCTAAAATGGAACCCTACTGCAAGAAAAAATTAAAAGGGCTCAGTACCCCCCCACACACAAAAAATCTACTGATTTAACATCAGTTTTCCATAAAAATTAATCTTCATGAGTCCCATATCTGAACTAAAAATTGACAAGCAAACTGTGCAAATCTGGACAGGTTACATTCTCTGATATATATGAAAAAAAGGGAATTTTGTTTTCTTAGATCTGTGCCACTTAAATAAAGGGGAATTGTATACAGCTTTTTTTCAGAATCTAACAGAAAAGGTTTTCTACTTCAAATGGCAACTTAACAAAGCCACTGCTAACATAACGTGCAATTCCAATATGAGTTCTAAATTTTGAAACAACTTAGAATCAAATTTTCTAATACTAAATATAAAGAGCAAGCAAGCTTTTGGGAAGAACTCAGAATCTGAAGTTTAAATGCTTATATTCATACTTGTTCTCTTAAAATAAAAATGTTTAAGTAGAATACATTTGAGGTTAAAATCCAATCAATCTCTAAAACCTAAAATCATAAGAATGCCATCTTTTATTTTAAAAGGGGGTAGGAGGTTTTCTAATATGATGATGGAAAACCAAAGCATATCTGCCCGTTTTATAAATATCTATCTCCTTCCCTGGACTCAAAAATCCACATTTCCCTTGGTTTTCTTCTATCTTCAATCTCACTGAACACCACTGTCACATTCAGATTACAACATCTAGCCAAAGGCAGAGATCACATACAAGTTCCCTGAAGACTTCTAAAACATTAAAACCAGTAGAAGAGCAGAGGAAATACTTTCATGCTTGGAGCTGCTGGGAAATCCTTCTCTCCTTTTAGAAAAATAAACCTCTCGCTCTAAACATAATTACTTTTAGGAACAAAACATCACTCTACATACAGATACACAGCACTCTCAATTAATAATTCTACAGATTTTGCTAGTACTTTGGCTTAAAAAAAAAAAAGCCTATTTAGGAAAGGAACAGTATTCCAAGGGTTTTTTTTTCCAGAAAGAGAATAGCAATAGAGAGAGAATCAGAATTTCTCCTTCTCTCATTCAAATATGGATTCCTTAACACTAACTGAAAGAATGCTTTTAAAAAGAATTAGTTACTACTTTATTAGATGATACCATTTAACCACAAAGAGACCATCTCAATCAACCCCTCCTATTTTAAAAATGAACTAGCTAAATGTACATTGTATTTTCTGACTCAGTTGCCTAGGACCTTTCTTCCTGATATTCTAGTATTTCAGAAAGTCTCTAGCTAAAAAGAGCAGAGAAGACTAAAGACACTTTTCAATGTATTTTCACCATTATAAAAATGGCAGCCATCAGCCTATCATTTAATTATTTTTCAGCTTATTTAAATGCATTTTGCTGTAAAAGAGAAATCTAACTCAACTCAAATATTCTCAATACACACATACACAAAGGCTTGGGCAAAAATACTACAACACAATCACTTGCAGTATACATATTTGTTTAGGTCTCAGTGAAGCATGGCATAAAATACAGCTTAGTTTTTCTATAAATTATATGATTTGACTGCACTTTTGCTTCATGGTTCAATGCAAAAATTTTATTATTTTTTTAAATTTATTTTTTAAGATTTTTTTTTTGATGTGGACCATTTTTTTTTTTAAGTCTTTACTGAATTTGTTACAATATTGCTTCTCTTTTATGTTTTTTGGTTTCTTGGCAATGAGACATGTGGGATATTAGCTCCTCAACCAGGGACTGAACCCACACCCCCTGCATCGGAAGGCAAAGTCTTAACCACTGAACCGCCAGGGAAGTCCCCCCAAATTTTAAATTAATGTTTAAGTTTTCACATTATTCACTGTATTGAGAATTCTCTCAAGAGAATAAGACATAAAACATTTGACTTTCTGAATGACAGTGTGGAAACCTGCAGGGTAGTTACACTTTGACAGATGTAAAGAAAATTTTAAAACCCTGTTAATTCATCACTGTATTTTAATATTTCCTGTTAAAAGAAATCAATTGTACATGAAGCTCAAACAGCTGGAAAGAACCCAGAAAAGCAACAAGAAAATGATGACTTTTAAAAATGCTGACGCTTTTCACACCCAGGTTCAGTCATGCCAGCTGGAGAGAGGTGTTAGATATGGCTTTATTCATTTTAAGTCTGAGAATTAAATACAGTCATTTCCATGACATTATGGAAATAGGAACGAAGAGCAATTTATCTTCATGGTCCTGATTCTTCTCATTCGAAAGCATTAAAAAAAATCATTTCTGCAAACTTAAAAGGTATTTTGGATGGATCATTTGTTAACTATTGCTTAGAGTCAAACTATTTTGTCCCATATTTCCCAGTGAACTAGAAATACAAAAAGATAAAAAGGAAACACACACACACACACACACACAACACAGTGACCCAATATCTGAACCACTTCAGACATGAAATCCATTAAGGGGGCCTTTGCTCCTAACTGTGTAAGGGTCCTTAGCTATCATCTGACTCGCACAAGAAGTACACATGGCCCCTGAGAGGCGCTTTAGTCCCCTTTGGAAGACACTGTTGGAAAGACTATAAATGACACAGTTGCAGAAACTATTACTAATAGCAAGCCAGGTGGTCAAGAAGGATGCGAAGCGGTTGCTGTGGCCAGTGGAGCTCTCCAGTAAGAAGTAGATGATGTATGGCAACCAGAGGATGTAAAATACACTAGTAATTCGGAACAGGACCATGGCATAGCGCTTATCAGGACAGGCCTGCACCTCCCCAGTCTCCCCACTCTGGCTGCTGAAGCGGGCTTGCCTTTCGCTGATTTCCTTTGTGTGCTGTTGGCAGATGCGGAAGATGTTGAAATAGGTGAAGCACACAATGAGGGCTGCTGGGGCATATAACATCATCACGATGAACAGGGTGAAGTAGGGGTCGGTGTGCCAGGACTCCGCACACCACTGAAACACATCTCCATGATATCCAGGTTTGCCCCAGTGGAAAAAGGAAGGCAGGAAGACCAGGGTGGAGTATAGCCAAATCAGGAAAATACACAGACGCAGTCTCCAGGGCGTAACCAGGGTATTATAGGTTAGAGGCTTAGTGATGGCAATATATCTATCGATGCTGATACAGGCCAGAGAGGCCATGGAGACACTCTTCAGAACTGATACTACAAAACCAAATACCTGGCAAGTCAAGGACTCCTCTACTGGAAGCGGGTAGTGGAGGAGTGATAAAGAAGGGACCAGGCAGCTTACCCCAACCAAGAGGTCAGCATATGCCATAGTCTGGATAAAATAACTTGTAGTATGGTGGTTCAACAAAGGTGCACAATGAAATACAAAAATCACAATAATGTTGCCAGAAATAATCAACACAGTTAGAAAGACAATAATTAATACTTCCAAAAGGCAAAAATTGACAGTTTCCAAATAGCCAAATGCCAAGAGGCAAAAAGGGTGGCTGCTCTGATTACCATCCAAGGTAGAGTTCATCTTGAGCTCAGGAGTGATCTCTCACTTCATGCTGCCGCTTGGCTGCTGCCAACAGTTCAAAGGAGCAGCTGCTGTCATTGCGGTCAGCTCTGTGTGTCTGTAATAATGCCCGAGGAGCCTTAGTCCCCAAGCTCCCGATGCTGCTGCTCTGATGCATTGCCTGCAGTGCAATTCCCCTTTAAATCCTTCTTGGAATAGGGAGAACCAGCAGCAGTTGTCTGGCCAGTCCGAGATGCGGCCATAGTACCAGGTTTACCATACACATAGCACCAGGGGAGTAAGGCAAACTCTGTACAATGTCTTCAGGCCAATGAGGGTACGGGGTAGGGGCAGAAGGGAAGGGAGGAAGATTAGGACTTCAGCAGGAGTTGTAATGAGTCTCCTCTGAACAGCTGATAGAAGAAAAGGAAAGAGCGTTTTACATTTTGCATCCAATGCCCTAATCAAGAACCTGGCTAGCTCGAGCTGGTATCACCCCTCCCACTCTATCCCACCCCACCCAGTACAACTATTCACGGCTACCCTCAGTAGCACCCCACATAATTGGTCCTTACTCTACAGGGGAGGCGCAGCAACAGCAAGCTTTCATGATCAACATAAAACAAAATCAATCGCAAGTCAGATCAATCTAACCCCATTTCCTTTCATTTGAGCTTTTCGGGGGAGAAGAGGAATCTGCTTATAGAATTTAATTACCATGAATAAAATTAGCCAAGATAACTTATTTTCTTCATTGATTCCAATGTAATATTTTGCCTCTTAGAAAAATTTCAACAGCATTGATCTGTCTAGCTCAATTTCAGAGTATTACCTGTAATTCAGCATGCTGCGATCCAAACAAAAGCCACAGAACACCTTAACAGAAAGCCTTGCAAAGCAGGAATGTGCCTCAGCCCCGTTTACTGCAGAAATGAGACACAGAGGGAGGGGATAAAGGAGTAGGAGGGGAAATAGGGAGAAGAGGGGCTTGGGAAAAGGAAGAGGCGGGGGAGGGGAAAGAAAACGCCTGTGTGCGCACACACTCCGGCATCTTTAGCAGCTCATTAGGATTCATTGCCAGAGAGGTGCTCCCTGATTTCCAGACTGCACAGTGGGGGAATAACTTAATATGCCTGCAGGGCAGTGTTTGAAGGCTGTTTCCTCGTCTGTCTGGAATCCCCCTCTTAGTAGATGAAGCAGAATTTAGACTGCTAGTAAGGAGAAGAGGTAGTAAGCAGGACAGACAGCAAGCCAGGAATTAGATTGAAACACACTGCCAGAGGGGTAATGGTGAGAGGAAATTCCTACTTTCTTGTAGCATTTCCCATAGAACAAAGAGCAATGTTAAAGAATGAAAGTGTGTTAACAGTGCGTGACAACTGAGGAATCATAATTCAGCACAAGAAGTTCTAGCTAGAAGGCTACATATTTAGATTAATTTTCTCTCATGATTCACTAAATATGGATCTATTTTAAGAAACGTGACCAAAACAACAAACAAACAAAAATTAGGTTTTCAAGAGAAAAAATAAAGAAAATCCCATCTACTCTGAATATTGCAGAAACAGCACACACAAAGAGGAATTACATTGTTCCTGTATTTGACACTATCCTATGGTTTTGAGATGCCATTACTTGCTTCTAGTTTGCTGAGAAGTGGTACACAAATATACAAACAAAAGATGGACAAGAAAATGCACCCACTTCCGCCCAGGTTTGAAAATTGCAGGAAGTTTCATGGTACAAACTAGCTTTGTATCTTAGAATATACAATCTTGTTTGTGCTTACTTAACACAAGGCAAATTAGGATTTTATTGTGGCTCTTCAGGTGATGTCATAAGTGATGACAATTTTCAGCTAATTGGGAGTGTCAAATTATGACAATTTTTAGTTAATTAGAAATGTGTATTTTTATTGTCTTTTCCTCCAGTGATTCAAATTCATAAGATTCACTTCTGGGCATTATCTATCACTTATTATTTAGTAAAAATGAGCTTTAAATGTTGATTTATTTAATTATTTTAGTTCAGCTGATGTGGGTGTATTTATATCGATGTCATTCCAAACCCAATTTAATTCCCCTCCCTCTCCCTCATCTCGCACATTCATTCAATCACCAAGTGCCAAGGATTCTTTCTACCTGTGAAATTTCTCTCAAGAAGTTACCTCTTTCTCTATCCCTTCTGCCACTGAAACAAACCAAGTGACAATTATCTCTTGCATGAATTGCTAACAGGTTTTGCTGCAATTTATCTTATTCCATTCTAACTCAATAATACAAATAATAACAATAACAAACCAAGTAACAATTATCTCTTGCCTGAATTACTAGGTTTTGCTGCAATTAATCTTACTCCATTCTAACTCAATGATAATATAAATAATAACAATAACTAAGTGGTTAATTTATACTTACCAGGGGCTATGAATTGTACTAAGTGTTTTCATGCATTATCTAAGCTATTCTAACTACTCTACAAATAAGATACTATTATTATCCCATTTTACACATAGGAAACAAAAGGTTTAATTGTAAATTGCCCAATGTCAATGGCCTGAATACAAAACTAAGATTTGAATCAAGATAATCTACCTTTAGATGGACACACTAAATCACTTTGCATACTGCCTTCCAAACCTGAATATATGATTTGCCTACTTAAAATGACTTCCTATTGCCTGAGATATTAAATATGCCTTATTTAAGCTTTCTAAGATCTGGCTCCTACCTACCTTCTCTGACTTTACCAACTTTCACACTCTGAAACTGCCAAGCTCTTTATCACCCTTGAGAACATGCTTTTCCCCTTGACTTTTAACATCACACATGCCATGCACACATGCCCCCCTCTCCTACCACCACAATCCCCCTCCCTGGATAATTCTGAACAAGAGAACTTTTTGAACCCTTAGATGAGAAGTCCTTGTCATTTGCTGCACAACAATATGTATCTTCTTTTCTATAACCCTCATGCAACTTTATTCCAAATGGTTAGTTAATTGCCTATTTCCCTCATTAGACTGTAGATTCCCCCAAACCAGAGAACAGGTATATTTTATTCATGGGCATAACCATAAGACCTTAACACACGGCCGGCACAAAGCAGGCTTTCAAAGGTATTTCTGATTGACTAAACAACAAATGCCTAATAAAACAACAGGCATTTGTTTTTGGATGGGAAGACCTTTCAAGTAAAATCCTAGTATGGTAACAGTTTAATTCACCCATAATTATTAGGTTGATGCATGTGAAATTGCCTATTTGTAAATCAAACACTGTCAGATACCAGCAAATTTAATATGACCAAACCTAATTATGTTTTTATAGTCTTATAATTCAGAAAGAACTTGAAAACTGCCTGGACAGGTATGACTTACAGAAACTCATCAGAGGGTACATGAATTTACAAAGATGGGATATAGGGACTTAAAAATTATTTTCACAAATAACAATTTAAAGGAATAGTATCTCAGTCCATTAGAAATGCTATAACAAAAATACCATAGACTGAATTGCCTATAAACAATAAATTTATTTCTCATAGTCCCGGAGACTGGGAAGCCCAAGATCAAGGTGTTGGCAATTTGGTGTCTGGTGAGAATCCACAGTCATCTTACACTGTGTCCTCACATGGCAGAAGGGGCAAGGGAGCTTTCTATGGTCTTTTTTTATAAGGATACTAAACCCATTCATGAGGGCTCTACACCCTTGAGAGGTCCCTTGAATCTTGAATCTCCTCTCAAAGGCCCCACCTCCAAACACCATCACATTGTTGGGGGTGGGGGTGGTGTTAGGGTTTCAACATATGAATTTTGGGGAGCCAAGAACATTCAGTCTATAGCTGACCTACTATGGCAACTGCTATAGTGGAGCAGACAATAAAGTTCTGAAAGTCCACTGGCAATTGTTTTCTTACAGAATCAGACAGCAAGAGTACTGAGTTGTGAAACAGTAGAATCACAGGCTATTTTGGGGGCAGGACTCAAACATTCCATTTAATTTTTCCAGAATGTTAAAGCTTAAAGGAAACTTAAAGGAAGCTCAACCATTTACTTCAGCAACCTCATTTCAGCAGAGAAAAGGAAATAGTCAGAACCTCATCTGAGTTCATGTAAGCCAGTGGCAGAGTTGAAACTAGTACCCAGACACTTCCTAACTTCATGGCCAGTGATCTTTTTGCTAACTTGATCCCCTTTTTGTTTAGTATCCACAGGAGGTTCTTATGATTAAATATTATTGAATCCTTGACTATTACCAAATCAACCAGGAAGAGATTTTTAATTAAAATGAAGTTATAATTAGATATTTAAATTATTTTTCCAGACTGGTAAAATGTGGCTGGGCCTCCAGGGCTTCCCTTGGACAATCAGAAATGTAAATATCGATTATGTGGCTCTGGATAAAAACTTGAAATTGATGGCAAAAGACTGTTACCACTGAGGTTTGCCACTAAAATCACTAGCGAAAACAATGCAAATAGGTTTCAGAAAACACAAGGCTGACTGGATGGAAGGAAAGAGAAACATCAGAACACGCTGCTATTTCATTATTCTTTTATTTATTAAAAGAATCTGTTAAGGAAGCCATTCTGATGTAAATTTTTGGTACTAAGCAAAATAAATAGTCACTGATATAAAAGGTGAAAAATAACCAAAAGAAAGAAGGACCAGAGGATGATTCTGGAAGCTGGAGACCAGAAAGCACCCTCTTTTCCCTCCATTCTCAACTCCAATTTACTTGATTTACCAGACCCAAATAGCTATAGGTCTTACAGCTGGGAGTAAGAGAGCCCGTAAGAGTCCCTGTGGATTACTTAGGGCTTCTTTCCCCTGTGCCTGACAAGTTCTAACTAGAGACTAGGGTTGAGGAACCCTCTGTCAAAGACCAGAAAGAACAGAAAACTAAAAATCCAGGAGTATTTGGTCTGCAGAAATTTATTCCATGAAGCCAAGGGTAGTTCAATATCAAGAAGCCTATCATATGTTGATAACGCATCTACTCCAAGAACAAGTTAAAGAAAATCATATTCACTATTAAGTGCTGAAAAAGTCCTTCATAAAATTTCAGTAGACATTCCTAATAAAAAAAATCAAAGCCTGAGATAGAATAAAATCACTTAAATAAAATAAAAAGTATTACCAAAAAACCCCCACAACTGAATAGCATGCTTTCCAGAAGTCTGAATCACTAAGACCATTTTAATTAAAATCAGGAACTCAATAGGGATGCTATCACCACCATCATTAAACACTGTCTTAAAGCTTCTATCAAATATAAAAACAAGAAAATTTAGTAGCCTGCATAAACAGTGAAAAAAGAAGTGAAACTGTTTTTGCTGCTATTATCATATACCAGAAAATCTTAAAAGATGCTAGTATAAAATTAGGAGGATTAATCAAAATATCAAGAGGTAGATGGATAGAGAATTAGAAAAAATTAATGTCTATTCTCTGTTGTAGCAATTAGCTACTTAGAAATGGAAATCAGAAAAAAGAATATTCCATTTGCTATAGCGACAACACTCTAAGATAATTCTTAGGAATAAATTTAACAAAAGAGGAACAAGACATATATGAAGGCAACTCTGAAGTCTTCCAACAGACATAAGACCTTGACAAGTGGAAAGGCATACCATATTCTCAGATGTAAAGATATTATAACAATGTATCTTATAACCTAAATTAATATGTGAATTAAATGTAATTCAAACTAGAATCCTTATATAACTTTTCAGGATAATGGTGAGACTGGAGAAAATGACTTTAAAGTTTATATGGAAGATTAAATATGCAAAAATAGATAAGAAAAATATGAAACAGGAAACAGTGAAAAAAAGACTTGCTTTACTGGATATTAGAACATAACTCAGAGCCTCTTTAACCAAAACAGTATTGGTATAGGAATACACAAAAATAAATAAATAGAACAAGCTAGAAATCAATCCCAGCATATATGAGAATTTAAGATATAACAAACGTGGCAGTTCTACTCAGTAGGAAAATAGAAGTAGCACAACTGGTTATCCATCTGGGAGAAAGTAAAATTGGACTGCTATCATATGCCATGTACAAAAATAAATTCCAGATGGATTAAAGACATAAAAATATAACACGTACAATAAAAATCACAAGGAAACGTTGGAAAGTATATTTCCAAAATCTAGAGGTAGGAGAGACCTTAACCAAGATGCAATTTTCTACATAAAACATAAAAATTGAAAGTGTTTCATATGGCATGAAACCATAAAGTTAATATAAATCTAAAATTCTAGAAAGATATTTATAATGAAGCTACAAAGAATATAATTATATAAAGTACTTAGAAACTGACATCTTAAAGTTAATAGAAAAATATACAAAGAATATAAAGAGATGGAAGAGCAAATCGCTCAAATTTATTTGTAGTCAGGGAACTGCAAACTAAAGACATACTGGCATCACTTACATCCACTGACAGCAAAACTTACACTGATAACTAATACTGTTTGGGATATGTGTTAATAGGTACGTTCCTACATTGCTGGTGGAACTGTGAACTGTCATATATGGCCTTTCACAGAGGCAATCTGGACATAAGTAAATTAAATACAAAAATTAAATAACAAGTTTAAAAAACATATTACCCTTTGATCCAACAATCACACTACTGAGACTATTCAATAAAAGTCAAAGATTTAGAACATGTGTAAGATTGTTTAGTAAACACTATTTAGAGGCTAAAAACTTGAAAAAAAATAAATGCCTACCAATAGAAGAATAACTGAATAAAAGATTGCACTGTCTTAGTCTGCCTGGGTTTCTATAACAAAACACCACAGACTGGATGGCTTATAAACAGCAGAATTTTATTGCTCACAATTCTGGAGGCTAGTAGTCTAAGATCAGAGTGCCACACAGCTGGGCTCTGGTGAAGGCCCTCTTCTGGGCTACACACTGCCGACTTCTAGTTGTATCCTCACATTGTGGAAGGTGGGGAGGATCTTTCCCGAGACTCTTTTATAATGGTGCTAACCCAAGCATGAGGGTTCTGCCCTCATGGCCTAATCACCTCCCTATCACCTTGGTATAGTGGTTAGGTTTCAACATGAAATTTAAGGGACACAGTCAGACCATAGCACCTGTTATCAATATACACAAGAGGGCTTCCCTGGTGGCGCAGTGGTTGAGAGTCCACCTGCTGATGCAGGGGAAGCGGGTTCGTGCCCCGGTCCGGGAAGATCCCACATGCCGCGGAGCAGCTGGGCCCCTGAGCCATGGCCGCTGAGCCTGCGCATCCGGAGCCTGTGCTCCGCAACGGGAGAGGCCACAACAGTGAGAGGCCCACGTACCGCAAAAAACAAAAACAAAACAAAAAACAACACAAGAATGTTCACAGCAGCTTTATAAAAGCTAAAACAGGGAGAAATTTAAAAAGCCACAAACATCTATAATAGCAGAACAGATTTTTTTAAAGTGTGATTTAAATATTCATACAATGGAATATTCTCAGCAATTAAAAAAACGAAAACAAATATAAAACAAACTACTGATACACTCCCAAAATGGATGACCAAAAGAAGTCAAATACAAATGAGTACATGCTGCATGACTGTATGACTGTTTGTAAATAAAGTTCAAGAACAATCAAAGCTAATCTAGGGAAAGATTACAGTAAGTCCCCTACATATGACGAGTTCTGTTCCGAGAGCACTTTTGTAAGTCCAGTCTGTTCCCAAGTCCAACAAAGTTAGCCTAGGTACCCAACTAAAACAACTGGCTATACAGTACTGTGCTGTAATAGGTTTATAATACTTTTCACACAAACAATACATAAAAAAACAAATAAAAACAAAAAATAAAACATTTTAAACCTTATAGTACAGTACCTTGAAAAGTACAGTAGTATCAGCTACGTCACCACTGCTTTCATGCTGGCTTCTGGACATCCTGGGCTTGAAATAAAGATTCTGTACTACTGTACTCTATACAGTACTGTACAGTAAAGAACACAAAAGCACAACCACTTGTACATGATGCACCACGTGACAATGTACGCCAGATACGTGAACTAACTTACATGATTGGACACGCAAACGTGTTTGCATCTTTGAAAGTTCGCAACTTGAAGGTTCGTATGTAGGGGACTTACTGTATTGGTTTTTCAGGGGTGGTGTAGGAGTGGTTATGACTAGAAAGGGACAATAATAACTTTCTGGGGTGATGGATATATTCTTCCTTTTGGTAATGATCAGAGCAGTGTATTCATATGTAATGGAGCCGTACACTTTAAAGTTGTGTATTTTAGCCTATGTAAATTACAGCTTGCTGTAAAAAAAAATTTTTTTAAATTTAAAGTAGTTTCTCCCCTCAAAAAAATTCAGAGCAAATTTTTAAAATGGCAATTATAATAATAACTACCAGGTTCCTATTCGAGAAACAGGTATCACCATTTTCATGGAACCAGAAAAATAGAGTACTTCATGTCTTCCTTTTTTTTTTTTGCAGTACACAGGCCTCTCACTGTTGTGGTCTCTCCTGCTACAGAGCACAGGCTCTGGATGTGCAGGCTCAGTGGCCATGGCTCACAGGCCCAGCCGCTCCGCGGCATGTGGGATCTTCCCGGACCGGGGCACAAACCCGCATCCCCTGCATCGGCAGGCGGACTCCCAACCACTGCGCCACCAGGGAAGCCCAAATACTTCATGTCTTTAAATTATCTCTATGAGTAGCCACACCAAAAATATTTAAGAAATAATTTTTGGCCAAACATTTCAAAGGACTTCAAAATGTTATAATTATATATCCAAAATAGGATTTGCCAATAAAAGAAAAAAATCAACTAAGTGTACTTTTGCTAGCCATACATGTTGCATAACCTTGTTCTTCCATGTCTCTAATGGTACTATGAGTACAACGCTCTGCCATTCTTCCATGCCTAGGGAGGTCTTTTCTGGAACCCATCTTAAACATCATATTCCTGATAAAGACTCTCCTATTCCCCCAGGCTGAATTAATCACTCCTTTTGATGGTTCCCACTGTGCTTTTCCAGACTATCACATGATTTATGTTAATTGCTTTTGTGTTTGACCTCCTAGCTCCAGCACTGTGGTTGTAATAGGCACTCAATATAGCTGGTTAAACAATAACATCAACATAATGAAGGGAAACAGAATATTAGTTCCTGAAGGAAAATACATCTGTCTGGAAACAAGATGATGAATAGAAACACTAATATTTTGAGCAAATAAAAGTCATTTTTCTCCACTTAGAGGGTGGGATAGGGAGGGTGGGAGGGAGATGCAAGAAGGAGGAGATATGGGGATATATGTATATGTACAGCTGATTCACTTTGTTATAAAGCAGAAACTAACACACCATTGTAAAGCAATTATACTCTAATAAAGGTGTTAAAAAAAAAGTCATATTTCTGCTGAGGAAAGATCTGATTTCATGTTCAAATGTTGTCCTTACCTATAAGGTTTTTTTTTTAATTATAGTTTTATAGAGATACTATTCACCTCATAACGTTTTAATATATTTTTAAAAGAAGTCCCACCTTTTGTCACATTGAAAATTTTTCATATATTACTGGGGGTTCTGAGAAATTCATTCATAATTCAGGTTTGGGATTTGCATATCATTGGAGAAACTGCTTCCTAAAGATAAAAACTTGAAGAATTTTAGAAAACAAAAACAAAACTTATAACCAGTACCATGGGTCCTGCAAAAGGCACAAAGCACAGCCTGACCTTGCAAAAAATTAGTTTAAATTCTTGTATACTTGTACAAGGAAAAATTTCGTTGCTTCACTTGCAAAACCTTGAGCAATTCATGAACTTGAGAAGGGGATACTATAAAAAATAGAATTCTTCACTTTAGAGGAATGAACTAAAAGGGAATATGGTTTACGATATAAGAACCACGTTCTTCCAATTGTAAAAACTAGGACTAGGCCTTATCTACAAAGAGCACATTTCTTTGAAGTGTGAAAAGGATTAAAATAAACAAAGGGGGCTTCCCTGGTGGCGCAGTTGTTGAGAGTCCGCCTGCCGATGCAGGGGACACGGGTTCGTGCCCCAGTCTGGGAAGATCCCACATGCCGCGGAGCGGATGGGCCCGTGAGCCATGGCCGCTGGGCCTGCGCGTCTGGAGCCTGTGCTCCGCAACGTGAGAGGCCCGCGTACTGCAAAAATATAAATAAAGAAAGAAAGAAAATAAAGAAAGGAGGGCTTCCCTGGTGGTGCAGTGGTTGAGAGTCCGCCTGCCGATGCAGGGGACGCGGGTAATGCCCCAGTCCGGGAAGATCCCACATGCCGCGGAGCGGCTGGGCCTGTGAGCCATGGCCGCTGAGCCTGCGTGTCCGGAGCCTGTGCTCCACAGAGGGAGAGGCCACAACAGTGAGACGCCCGTGTACCGCAAAATAAATAAATAAATACATAAACAAACAAACGAAAGTCTTTACACATGGCACAGCACAACTGACCTGACTAAGAATGAAATTATGGTCAAAAGAGATTCATACACAAAGGGTAGAGGCCATCTTTTGCCTCTGAGGTGAAAAGGAAGGAAGAAAACCTATGCCTTCTCCTTTGTGCCAACACTAGAAATATCTCTGGGACAGAAGTATGAAAGTTCTACTCTTACATCAGATAAACGAATTATATAAAATTCTTAGAAATCAAATAGCCACAATGATCTTTTTGTAATAAATTTCTAAAAGGACTAATGCTGAAGCTGAATTATCATCCCCTTACCTTTGTGATGAGAATTCGGTACTTTTCTACCAGGTGGTCATTGTTGTGACAACCTGCTAGCAGCTGCCAGACTTCTCCTCGAAGAGCTTCAGGAACACCGCTTCTTACTAAGGATGACAACTGCTTTGGCCTCACACTCAAGTTAAGATGCCTAAAAATAAAGCCATAATCCATAAGTGCATTAAAGACAGCTTCTCTAAAAGAGTGTTATTTTATGAAAGCTAAACTAAATGATATACAAAGACTTAATAAAGGTAATATATTTTTAAAAAAAGTCATTGAACTAGATGTGGCCAATGTAACTGTAAAAGATTGAGTGGAGGAAAGAATTCTGAAGTCAGACTGCTTCTTAAAGTATCTTTAAATTATTACTCTACTTTTTTTGATAAAAAGCAAAACTGGAAACCACAGCTTTATGGTTGTAGTTTGTATAAGAAAAACAAAGCAAAATTCCAATCATTTGACACATAGCCAAAGATAAGAGCTCGACTCTGCATGAAAATTGATAAGCAAACTGTGTATTTTTACATTTTACATTTAAATATATATTTGTTCCAAGTGAGAATAAATATAAAGATATATGATTTCAGCAGTTTTTATGACACCTTACTTCCAGTAACTTTTTTGAATAACTATGGTGGATAAGAAAGTTTCTACTGTACTATTTTAACATCAAAACAAGTCATTAAAGTCTTTGAGCTTCATTTATCTCATCTACAAAATGGGGGAAATAAAACAACTTTTTTGCAGGGTCGTGCTGTGTGGCATGTGGGATCTCAGCTCCAAGACAAGGGATCAAACCCATGCCCCCACTGCAGTGGAAGCACAGAGTCCTAACCACTAGACCGCCAGGGAATTCCCTAAAATACTTTTTTTGGGGGGGAAATAAAACATCTTGAGGGATTTCTCAGTTGGCGCAGTGGTTAAGACTCTGAGCTCCCAAGGCAGGGGGCCAAGGTTCCATCGCTAGTCAGGGAACTAGATCCCACATGCATGCCGCAACTAAGAGTTCACATGCCACAACTAAGGAGCCTGAGAGCCGCAACTAAGACGCGGTGCAACCAAATAAATAAACAAACAATAAATAAAGGAAACACAGCATTAAATTATAAAAAAAAATCTTGAAATGTTGGTATTAGTTTACAAAGTGCTTTTGCACATAATTTTATTTGCTGCTTACAACCACCATCTGAGGTATGTGACAGTATCTCCAGTTCTACAGATGCAGAAAGAAGTTCAGGGAAGTTGATTACAAGACTGAGGTAGCCTCAAACTCTAAGACTAATGAATGCACTATATGTTACATAATAGCTGCTTTGTGATTTGAAAGCCACCATTACTGACACATAAAGCAGGATCCTGACACAGAGGAATTCTTGTGACTATCAGATTTAAACAGAAGTTACTGGTACAAAATGACCACTATCAAAATACAAAAAGGTCTGAGACTTTTCTCAAAATTCTCCCAGAATACTAGCACAATAATGCACAGTACATTTAAAAATGGTTAATTCTGTGATGCTAGCACCCTAATATAAGAGCTATAGATAGTTCAGTATAGTTTTGGCTTTGCTTAGGAAAAAAAACTATATAAAAGTTGAACAGGTGGGAGCAGAAAGGACAAAAGTAGTCCTATTACCTAATTCAAGGATTGGTACACTTTGGCCTGTGGGACAAATCTGGCTCACCATGTGTTTCTGTAAATCAACTCTTATTGAAACAGCCATTTTTATTTCTTTACGTGCTGTCTATGGCTGCTTTCACACTGCAACAGCAGAGTTGAGTAGTTGCAATAGAGACTATTGACCACAAAGCCTAAAACATTTATACTTGGCTCTTTACAAAAAAAATAAACCTAACCCCCAGGATTATTTGATAACCCTAGCTTGATTTATATTGATAAAATTATTTTCAGAATAATTTTATGTCACTTATAATAATAACTAGCTAACTCAGCATACTATTTTATTACTGACATTAGTTCTCTTATTGACTAAAATTCATATCAAAAGGAACTTGGAGAATTAGAGCGCAAAGGTATATTTATTACAATTACTGCCACTAAAATCTAATGTAGAGTTAAATAAACCAGCTTTGGGACCAGACTTGACTGTGTTAAAAATTCTGGGTGCTGTTTACTAACTAGAATTGCTGACTTAATCTCTAAGCCAGTTTCCTCATCTATAAAAATGGATACTATTTTATAAGGTTGTTATAGTTGAAATAGAGCACATAACTTAGCACAGCACCGGATACGTGATAAATCTATTACTTCTTACTATGATTACTACCATTACAACATCTATTATTTTTAATCTAGAATAATCCTGAGTGGTGGTTCTACAGACCTGTATTTTGTAAATGAAGAAACAGACTCAAAAGAGTTAAGTGACCTGCCCAACATCATACAGCTTAGAAATAGGAGAGGTAGGATTTGAAGCCAGGTCTACCAGGCTCTAAAACTCCATGATACTGTGGATGGTTCCTATTACAGAACACATATAATAATGATGAAAAAAAATAATGACAAAATGAATTGAAGAAGAGAAACTGTATTATTATTTCTAAAGACATGACTGAAACCAGCAAAAACAGTTTTAAACACCCTGAAAGACAGTTGAGACAGATGGAAACTTAGTTAATATATTTGAAGGAGTAAGATAAGGATATCATTTAATCAAATGAATAACAAAATGAATAAACAAAGCTTGATAAAACAAACTCCAAGCAACTGTATAAAATGCTGGTGAGTTCATTTTATAAAACTTAGATGCTATATATAAATGATTTTAAATACGCTATTATATAACCATGTCAAGACTCAATTACATTTCTATTTTAGAGCAGAAACCTTTTTATACAGATGAAATTCCTGCCAGCAGCAGTCCAAACACTCCAAAATCACTGAACTGAAAATATATTGTGATGAGAGCATCAGCAGGTTTGTCTCCTGATTGCTACAGGAATATCAAAAATAAATGAAAACTATTCCCCTGGGGGGCTTTTGCAGAGTTCATTTATTAAAACCACTTGTGTAAAGACAAACCATGCTTTGGTTTGCATCCTCCTCCTGTACACATTTGACATTTCCCAATGTGGAGAGTATTTTACCAGAAGTGTAAAGCACTGTGAGAGTGCTAGAAGCAGATGATGCCCATTTGTAGTCCCATCCCTTAAGGGCATGAAGTTTTTTTTTTAATGCTGAGACAGTTTTACTAAGAATAGAGTGAAGGTTTCAACAGTTAAAACTTCCGAGAAAAATCAGACTCCAAAATAACAGGTCCATGGGGAGCTAACGGACAACCCTAATAACCAGAAAGTCAGAAATAGAAAACTACTCAGATCACTTTCAAGTTCAGCTCTTTTCAGCATATACAGGCATCCTACTCAATGGGGAAAGGAAACGACATAAATGTCTCACCAACTTGATTTACCAGATTGTCTCTGATACCATTAATAAATACCTGAAGGTAGTGTACTCTCTTTAGACAGCCTAGAGGATAGTGTTTAATTTTGTTGTCAAACCATCTTTTGAGCTGATGAGGAATTCCTGAATTTTACAAGTGTTAGTAGGAAAAGTAATTGGTAGAGCAATTAATATATACCATGTTTATAACATGCTGCTCTGTCAGTTGAGGCATATAACACAGATAAGGAAAAATCCCACCTGGAGTCTCTTACCATGGCTCTATGCACTGTGTGAGCATCTTCTAAACCTGATTATTGTTTATAGTCTTAACAACGGTGTATTATCTTAACCAGTCAGTGGTTCCTAACCACTTTAATACAAATGACTTCTTTTCTTGTTTATTCTCCCCATGCTTTCCATGTTTGAATAAATATTTTCTGCAACAATGTGAATTTATTAGGTTTCTGATATTTTGAAAGTTGATCTCAGATCTTCACTACTACCCTTATAAACCTCTAAAAACAGATGAACCTCATACTTAGGTTTTTATTATTGGCTCCAAAATTCAATAATGTTAGGTAAAATTCCATACCCATAAAATAAGAATTATAGGTGAAAAGGAGAACTATTCTATTACAACTTACCATTTAGACAGCAGTTCTCCCCATGTTTCAAGAATTTTCTCTGCACATTCTTTGGATACATCACCAGATCCACTCAAGAGAGGTTCATCGTTATCTTTAATAAACAAAACACACAAAAAAGGATAACAGAGGTGGCTATGCTAGCCAGAAGAATGACCTGGAAACATAACAGTCAAATTTGAAAGATTTTACTGGGAACAAAGTATCATAATTTCTCTCTTTCAGTGTATAGTTATAAGTACGAGGAAAATAAAAATGGTCCCAGGTGGAATGTTGTTGTAATCTCTTTAATTCTCTTTTGCTTTTCATATAGGTCTATATTATGTCAACTGCAGAAAAGAGCCATATAATTATAAAATGATAGGACTCAAAATATGAGTATGTTCTCTCACCTATTCCAAAGCAAACAGCTTTATACATGAAAATATATCGCAGTCTTATGTATAACAGTTAAAATTACAAACCACCTAAGCATAAGCTACAAAAATAAGAAAGCAGAGAATGTCAGAATAAATTATGATACATGTTTACAATGTAAATTTGTGTTGACACTTGTTTACATAATGATCTGGCAAAATACCACAAAAAATAAACATAAGAGCTAAATCTTCATTATAATCTATGTTAAAAAACAGAAAATAGTCTGGAACGAACTATACCAAGACATTAACACTGAGTGATGGAGTTATGATTCTTTTTCCTCCTTTATGTTTTTATGACTTTCTAAATTTTCTACAATGACATAATTTATAATAGAAAGCACAAAAATATTTAAAAAAGGACCAAAATGAATCATTTCAAACTTAGTTCAAATAATTAGGAAATGTAAATGTGAATATGAAGTGAAAGATTATAAGACATAAAGACAGTGAAAAAAGTGGCAATGATAAAGGCATCTGAGACAAATTGAAAAGTGTAATGAAATTGGAGGGAAAATATGAACTAAGACTTACTTAATAATCTTCTTTTGTTGGACACTTGGTGAGTTTTCAACTTTTTACTACAAATAATATCAGGATGAACATATCTCATTGCTTTTATTGGGTATATGCCCAGAAGAGAACTCCCTGGGTTAAAAAATGCATGCTTTTAAGGATTTTGAAACTTACTGACAAACTGCCTTCCAAAATGGTTTTACCAATTGATATTTGCACTAGTTGGGTACAACAGTACTTGTTTCCATGTGTCCTCAACCAATGCTGTATCTAGATTTTTTGGTTTAACCTGCCTTAAAAAGTTTTGATCTTTACAGCTCTGATGATTACATCATGAATTGGCATCCGTTTAGAGATGGCATATCTGAGAGCACTGATTTTAAAGGCTCAGAAATCCAGGATACTTATTATTAAACTTATTTACATTATAATGCCTTGAACATTATCAGCAGTTTTCATAGTGAGTTACGGAAGAGGACAGACTGAATATAAGTGAGACCTCTGCAGATAGATAAGGAAAAGAGAAAGGCT
Organism: Leucopleurus acutus; assembly: GCF_964270905.1. NCBI lineage: Eukaryota > Metazoa > Chordata > Mammalia > Artiodactyla > Delphinidae > Leucopleurus > Leucopleurus acutus. The sequence goes on from NC_139150.1 coordinate 12,106,770, forward strand.
CCAGTGCACTAAGACAAACTTCCCCTGCTTCATTTTTTTGCCAGAATTGGCCCTACTTTCTAAATACCTCAAGTAACTACTCATTAAAAATGTCAATATAACACAACGTCTTTGGGGGACGACAGCTACTAAAAAATGTACTAAAATTTACAAGAGATAATTCCTTTAAAGAGATTAGGAAGACCTATCTTACAAAATTCTCTTTTACTGTCTGGATGTGTTCAGAATGTTTTCTGAACACCTCTCATTTATAACTGCTGGCTTCCAGCCCTGTGAGCACAAATGTCCTATGGATAAGGAGCCTCTTTAGAGGATTACAGCCATTTCTTTCCATGGAGCAAACATCACAACAGGACCAGTTTCCCTTGTTTGTATACTCGGTTAGAGAGAATTACCAGATGGCATGGCTGAAGTCTTCTTCAGTCCCAGTTCTCCTGTCATTAACTTTTCACTATGGAAATGGACCCCAGGAGGGTTACTCATCCTGCCAATATTTACTGAGCATCTATTATATACCAGGAATTGGGTTACACACCAGGGAAATAATGTGGGGCTGAAAAGGACACACTCTCTTCCTTTACAGAGCTTGTGTTCTAGTGTTCCCTGATTCTCCCATGGACTGCTGACTGCTGTTAGTCCTTACCTCTCCCCAGTTAAGAGCTGTCAGTACAGGCCTTCTGAACCCCCTCAATTATATTAAAAATCCATGCCTGCTAGAGATTAGAACTACATCTCAATCCTGATGTTATCTATTAGTTGGGCCCAAATTTCTTTGTAACTGGTAGATATCGTTTAACATCTATAGTATGGAGATTTGAACAGTCTCTGGTTTCATAATAAATAGAGTGCCTTTCTCAATTTTTGGTGTTTTTTTTTAATTGCTGAGTTTAAGGGGAGGAAAGTTCTATAAACTTTTATTTGCTCTGCATCTTAAGCAGTGTTGACCTAGAAGGGAAACTGAAAGTCTCCAGAACCAGTTATACAGTAGACAATCTCAAACAGTGGGAACAATTTCACCTTTCCCAGCCTTAAAACATGACTTAAATCGCCTCTGCAGGAAGACTATAAATTGTATCTCTGACTTCGCAAAAACAACATATGTGCTTTCTTTGCACTTCAAAATGCTTTATGTGAACTAAATGCCCAGAGATGGTGACAGAATAGAGCTCAGACTATTAACTCACAGACCTGGATTAAAATCCTCCTTGCCAATTTCTAGCTTTTGTGACCCTGGGCAAATTCACTTTTCTGAGATTCTATTGCCTTATGCTCAAAATAAGTATATTCAAAATAAGTCCTATTTTTCAGGATATTTGTGAGGACTATATAAACAAAGTATTACTTTACTTTATAAACAAAGTACCTGTCTACCACATATTAAGTATCTAGTAACTGGTGGCCATCAAAATTGCTAATAAATGATCCTAAGCTGATTAGTCACAGAAAAAGCAGGTTACAGGGAACAACAGAAAGTGGAAAGTAAGAGCTTGCTCTAAACTTGAAAAAAGGACATATAGTCATGGATATGTATTACTTTTAACCCAATCAGACATTCCTGCCACCTCCATGCTTTTGTTAATGTAATTTCTTAGCCAGAAGTGCCCAAATCAGCCCCTTTATCCCTGAATTCTCCTTTCACTTTAAAAGTTCCAGCTAAAAAACTATTCATGGTGCTCCACCACATACTCCACAATGAGAAATGAATTCTCGTCTATGAATTTTCTAGAACACTTCTTGTGAAGCTCACATAGATGCATGCCTCATATGACCTCTCATAATCAGCTTGCTTTTGCCCTTAAAAATAAAGCTCTGGTACAAAATTATAAACTGGAAAATGCTTCCCAAACTTTCACTTTTCCTGTGTTCCTTCCCTTCATTTCTCACTTTTATACAGTATCTTTTAACACAGACTGATAGAACAGTTTACAGATATAACCATAAGAAAAAAAGAGGAAAAAAAAAAGAACTGGTTGATTCCTAATACTTATCAGTGTGAAAATCCAATAATGTATAAATCAGTTGAGATGGGAACATTTATTGAGGTGGAAGCTGTGTCAGATTTGCTCTAAAAATGTGCTATATTAATACACTAAGCTTGCATAGACTGATTATTTTAAAAAGGACTAATTATAAATCTCATTTTTTTCTAACTTGGTTACAATTACCTTAAAGAAAGTCCTATGTTAATCACTTTTTAATCTCCCACAGTCCTCTTAAAAGAATTCAAAATACTATGTCACTTTATCAATTCCCTGATAATATTGTAAAGGTCTGTATGGTCCGCCACCCCAAAACAGAAATTAAGCTCTCCCTACAATTTACCTTCCTCTTCATCGTCTTCTGGAGGAGAAGGAATCATTGAACTCTGAGATCCAGACTGTGGCAGGCGAATTGAGGGACTGGCTGTAGTTTTCCTCCTCTCTCTCTCTGATTCACTTTCCAAGCATACAACTTCATATAAAGTGTCAGTATTGTTCTTTCTCTCCTTTTGCTTTATCTTGAAGATGAAAAAACATTATTTATCAAGGGATAAAACATTTTAATTGAGCACTACTTCTGATTTCATACAGGATATGAGAATAGAAAGGTATTACTTTAACTATCTAAACAAAATGTAACCTTTTCTAAATAGAAAAACATGTTTAGACTTAGGAAAAGGAAAATAGGATATTTACTGAGCGGGACTCTAGTTCTGCAATTTTATTTACTGTATTCAGACTGCATCATCAAACATCCAACTACCAATATTTAGTAAGTGTGAACTAAAAAGTTAACTGTTCTGTAGCTTCCCAGTTACTTTGTTTTGTTCAAGGTTTCCTACATAAAACTATACATGAAAAAAATGTTTTAGAAATATTCTAAAACATAAAGTTTAGGACTAAGAAAGTCTTATCTCCATGCCCCTTACCCACAAATCCTTTCGCTTAATTATAACAGAATAGGGAACTTTTCTTCAACTGAAAGCTACAACTGGTGGTGGGAGGAGACGTAAGTGACAGAAAAGAGATTAATAGAACAAATAAAATCTTTGATAGCTCAAATTGTTTTATATTCTGGGTTTATCTTAAGATAAGCATATAACAGCTTAAATTGACCTAAGTTAAAAATTAAGGGACTTCCCTCGTGGCACAGTGGTTAAGAATCCACCTGCCAATGCAGGGGACACGGGTTCGAGCCCAGGTCCGGGAAGATCCCACATGCCGCAGAGCAACTAAGCCCGTGCACCACAACTACTGAGCCTGTGTTCTAGAGCCTGCGCTCTAGAGCCTGCGAGCCACAACTGAGCCCGCGTGCCACAACTACAGAAGCCCAAGTGCCTAGAGCCCATGCTCCACAACAAGAGAAACCACCGCAATGAGAAGCCCACGCATCACAACGAAGAGTAGCCCCTGCTTGCCATAACTAGAGAAAGCCCGTGCACAGCAATGAAGACCCAATGCAGCCAAAAATAAATAAATTAACTAAAAAAAAAATTTTTTAAAGGGCTTAAAATAAAAAATTAAGAGTAGGGAATATAATACTTTACCAGTACAATATTTAAATATATTAACATTCCATATTAGAGTCAGTTTAAGGAGGAGGAAAAAAGTGAAATACAGAAGAGCAGGAGGACAAGACAGAACTATAGGAAAAGATACAGAGACAACTAGAATAGAAAGGTAGCAACACCAAAGAGAAAGATATACATGCATAAAGTAAAAATACAGAAGAGGGGGAGCAATAAGAGGTTCATTAGGTACAGAAATACCAGGCAGAGACCAGATTTTGTCATCCTAATGTTCATTTGGGTTCTTAAGAAAAACTACCGCAATCCTGGAAGGCTTAGGTAGTGGCAACATGTCCTTTCAATATCATCCTGAAACACTGTTTAATATAGTAATTGGCAAACTTTTCTGTAAAGGGCCAAAAAGTAAGTATTCTAGGCTATGTGGGCCAGTAGTCTCTGCTGGAACTACTCAACTCTGCCATTATGGTGCAAAAGCAGCCATAGTCAGTGAGTGTGGCTGTGTTTCAAAAGCATTTTATAAAAGCAAGTGTCAGGCCAGATTTGACGCACAGACCCAGATGTGCTGGCTTTAACATGTCCACCAAAGAATTATTTAATTTTCTAGGTGAATAAATGACTGAATTACTTATTATTAATTAAAGGACCCAGACTCTGTGAAGTTACATATTAATCTGTAGGTTTGTGTCCAATAGCTATGCAAATGATTTCCATCTAATAGAAAAGATAACCCAAAGGTTACCCTATAGGACATTAACCAGTTTTGTTTCTAACCCAGCAATCTTGTTCTAACATTCTTTCTTTTTTTAAAGAAAGGACTATATAAACTCAAGTTTCTCAAATACTTAGAACCAGTTTTACCATCTTACTGGTTCCCTCACTACCTAATGAATTAAATTAAACCTCTGACATATGTTCATTCTGAATTTGTAATTATGATTTTTAATTTCAAATATGCTTTGATAGGGAACAGGATTTACTTTTGTTTTGTTTTAAATTACTCTCTAAAACATTAGTTAATTGCTATCTGAAACATTTCAAAGATCAACATAACTCTTTACCTTTAAAATTTTTTCCCAGAAACTATATGAATGTAATAACCATTGCACTTCACCTAGAAACTCCTCTTTGAGTGACAGTCACCAGAGCACTACTGCCCTTTTGAAGTCAGATAAATATGGAGCCAAGAAGTGGACCCTGCCTGTAAGTCAAGAACTCCAGCTGTTAAAAATGTTGTTCATTGTTGAAGCTGGGTAATAGTACATGGGGTCCATTATATTATTCTTTTTATTTCTGTGTACATTTGAATTTTCTATAATAAAAAGCTTTTAAAAAGCACTCTTAAAAGACCAAAAAAAAAAAAGTAGACATGAATAAGTGGAAAGATATCACATGTTCTTGGAAAAGATGACTCTATATTAATATCACAAAGATTTCAATTCTCCCCAATAAAAATACCAATAATTTTCTTCCAGAACTACAAAGGTTGAATCTAAAGTTTATATGAAAAATAAACAATCAAGAATATTTAGCAAAATCCAGAAAAAGAAGAACAGCTGAGGAGGAAAGTTAGCCCTACCAAATATAAAAACATAACGTCTATGTAATTAAAACAGTGTGGTATCAGTGAATAAGTAACGTAAAGATCAATCAAAAAGAATATAAAAACCAAAAGAGTTCTAAATACATATGAAAATCTGAAAATATGATAAAGGTGACATCTCAAATCACTGCGGGAAAAGTTAGACTTTTCAATGAATGGTATTGGGACAAGTGGATGGCCATTTGAAAAAAACATTAAATCAGATCCATACCTTACACTATATAACAGAATAAGATACTAATAAATTAGAGATATAAATAAAAGTAGTCAAATGAAACCATGTAAGTAATACTAGAAAATGTATAAATTCCTTTATTACTTGAGAGTAGGGAAAGCATTTCTAATTATGACCCCAAATCCAGAAGCTTTAAAGGAAAAACTTGATAAATTCAAGTATATAAGAAAGAAACTGTGTGGCAAAAGAAGCCCAAAGACTCATCATAATTTAGGTCACAGGACAAGTGACAAACCAGGAGAAATATTTGCAAATTATATCTCAAAGGGTTACTCTCTTTGATTTCATAAAGAACTTCTAAAAATTAAGAGGAAACGGCCAAAACCAAAGAGCAAAAAATATGAAGAGACAATTCACAGAAAAGGAAAGAAAAATCACCCCTACACATATGAAAAAACAAAAGGCTTGTTTTCATTCATCAGAGGATAAATTAAAACTACCATCAGATCCTTATGTTTGACAACGCACTCTGATAAGCCTCTGGAGAAACAGGTACTCTCATACCTGCTAATCTCTATGATTACAACCTTTATAGAGGGGAACGTGGCAAATATAACAAAATTACATATGCAAAATTACCTCATGTGCCAGTAATTCCACCAATAGGTATCTACTCTAAGATGCACTTTCATAAAATCAAAAAAATACATGCACAAAGTGCTATACTGCAACATTACTTGGAATAGCAAATGCTTGGGAAAAAATCCAACTATTAATCAATAAAGGACTAGTTGAAAGAAGCATGATTTATCCAAACACAGTAGTAGGCAGTCATTAATAAGAATGAGGAAGGTCTCTATAAACTTATATGGAATGATCACCAGGATATATTAAGATAAAAAAGGTGCAGAAAAATATATATAGTATGCTAGTTTTTGTTTAAAAGGGAGTTAAAAAATATATAGAAGTATTTTATTATTTTCACAAAAAGAAACACTGGAAAGATAACCTAGAAACCAATAATAATGGTTACCTATAGGGTTGGGGAAAGGGAGATATGAATGAAACCAAGACCTATACATTTTTATGTAATTTTGACTTTTGTAGCATGTAAGTATTTTAAATATTCAAAAAATAAATTAAACCAAAAAGGAAAATACCCCAAGCCCCCAAATCAAAAATATGAAAATAAATCTAACTATATGTCAAATGGTAACAGAACTACAACGAAAAGAAAATATTCTAGCTAACTTTTGAACAGTACTGATTTTATTGAATATAATCTTATTAGAACACGTTCAAAGGACAAAAAGAGGTTCCACAAAATCTTAAACTTCACTCAACAGTTTTAATATTAATTGCAATACTGATTTTTTGAATGAATGGGAAATTAATGGGAATTTAAAACTATACAAATAATTTCATATTATATACCTGTATTTTTTACATACACAGAATGAGAAACGTGAAAAAATACACAGGTATTGCAGTTATATTAATAGCTCTTTCTCCCCCAAATTTGTTTAAGCATCTATGGAAAAGGTTGAATACACTAAATATTTTGGAAACTTTTCCATTTAGATGCTTACATTTTTAAAGTATATATTGATTTTAAAATATGGGTTTTATTTCCAATTGAAAGAAACGTGTATAACATAAGTTGTACATAAATTGCAATGTGACATTTTGTATATTTTAGAAATGGTGCAAGTTTATTAACTGATGTTTAATTATCCTCATCAGTTAACTGTATTAAATTAAAATATAAGTTTTTCCTCACTGGAATTTTAAACAACTGAAATTTACGTTTTGTAAGCCCATATAATAGTACCTTTTCTCAACAGACATTTTACAAGTTTACAAAATTTTGTTATAAATTTACCAGAAGCAATAAAATAAACATCACTTATTAAGGGTGTTTCCTACAATACTGATATTTTTTAACTCTTTGATAAAGTAAGATAAAGCAAATAACTTATATTTATTATTTAAATATTCAATATTAATAAACATATACATGTATAAGAAAAGAAAAAAACCCTGTAATGTTTCATTACTATTAAAAATATGTGAATGAACTCAACTGATTCAGGCAGGGATCATCAATGAATGCTAAAACCATTAGTTAGAAAGGTGCTGAGGAACAGGATATTTGGAAGTTGCCAAAGTACCACCTCAAAGATGATTTGCTAAATGCAGAAAGAAAAATCTACTTTTACAAAGGAGAAATCCAGTAGTCACCATCTTAACCAAGTGATCATACTTCCCAGCAATAGCTGAACCTGTGCCTCCTGACTTAGCAGTTGAAGAGCTCTGGTACAGAAAGCATTTTCTATCTTGAGAGGTACAGTGGTATACTGCATACATGTAAATGTGCCTATATGTACGTACACACACACACACACACACACACACACACACACACACACACACACACACACACACACACACACACACACACACACACACACAGCAAATATACAAAGAGATAGAAGCTCGGGTTTCCAGTACGGATGGTTATACAAATTACTTGTCTATATGACACTGGCCACATCACTTAGTCTTTCAGACATCAGCTTCTTCATTTATAAAATTTTATTTATAAAATAAAATAAAACATTTTAAGACCCCTACATTGTCTTTAGCAATGAAAATTCTATAATTTTAAGAATTTAAGAATGATTAGTTGGTCTTTTATTCACCTTATGTTACTGTTGGAAAATCTAGTCTTTAGACCATTTCCTCCTCTTTCATTCCCCACTAATTTTAAAAGTTTCTCTAATATGGTGCCACCTTAATATAGGAATCCCCACAGTTGGGAAGGCTTCCAGGCTAAAAAGGAGTTACTGAGTCACCAGATAATTTTAGTGAAAGGAAAAAGAATCAATTTTTAAATATGTATTTTTAATAACATTTCTATAACTGTTTTCCCATACGTACAGCAATAAACAGAAACTATATACTGAATATTTTAAAAATTTGGCCTGTAGCAGTGTTTCCTTTTCTGTCTAATGAGAACTGCAAAGAGGTTAAAATTTTAAGTTATGCTTAATTTGACTTAAGTAAATCCCAAAAATACTCTTACAGAAATAAAGACAAAAGAAGGATGTTTCTTTGGGAAGAATCCTGGCTGAGACTCTTAGAAGGCTTAGGTATGAATCTTGCTCACATGATATCCCGTAAAATCTATTTTACATCTTTGGATCTATAAAATGTAAACACTATCCTCACTGGATCACTATGAAAATTACATAAGACAGGAAAAGTGAAAGTAGCTGGTCGAGTGATTGCCACAGGAGGGCCTCAGTTAGTGGTAACTGCTATTAATTTTTAAAGCCATGAACGTAAAGGAGGAAATAAATAAACTTAGTTTATTATGTTGCAAGGGATGAGAATTAACAGTGCACTAAGACAAAAAAAAAAAACTGTTCAAATTCTTCATACTGCCTCTCTCCTTTCCCCCTGACTACCCCTCAGACCCACCCCAAGACATACAAATAAGGAGAAAAATGAGAGATTATTGTCAGGAATTCCCTGCCCTCCTCCCAGCTTCCACATATAAACTTCAGCTTTTTGCAAAGAAAATACTGACAACTCAGCCTATGTTTAGCTTGTAACTTTAACAGAGAGTCTAGAATAGTCTATCAGGCTATGTCTCAGGCATACATCTGTTTTTGGCTAGTCTACCCTGACAAGTCATTTGTTAGCCTAATTAGATACATTATTCTAAATCACCCACAGAAGAAATACTCTTGTAAACGCATGCAATCTTTGAATCATGGCTGTATAACATAAGACCTCAAGGGAAAAGCAAGATGAGGGTAATCTTACTTATGTTCACTGAGATAAGATTAAAGAAACAGAATTCTAATTAAAGAGAATATTTTTTACATACAAATTTATACTAAAAAATATTATACAATTAATTTGTTTGCTAACTCTTACTCTAGAAACTATTAAGAATCATTTCCACCCATTCCCTAAACTTGTAAAATAATGCTTGTAAATTGGTTTTCTTTCTGAAGCATTCTTCCCCTGGGGCTAATCTACTAAATAATCGATGCTGTTCTGATTTCATGACTTAAGTGTTTTTGCTGTCCCACTGATGTCCCTCTCAATAATAATAGCTAAAATGCATGAAGAACATACTATGTGCTAGGAACTATTCCAAGTACGTTGTACAGTTTTTCACTTAATGTCACAATAACACTATGAGGAAGATTCTATCACTGCCATTTCACAGCTGAGTAAACTGACGCTGAGAGAGTTGAAGGAACTTGCTCAAAGTCATAAAACTAGTCAATGGCAAGATCCATGGACTCTGACTCAAAAGCCAAGTTCTAGATGATAATCCTACGCTAATCCTTTGCTCCTTTCATAGTGAAGAACTGGGAGAACAATGCTAAGGAAACCCAGATTTGCTTTCTCTCTTAAGATAACACTGAAAAGAAATCTCTATTCCTTTTCTGCTTGCTACCTTTTTCTAACTATAACCAAAAGGGCTAACTTGGACACACTAGAACTAAAATATTTATTGCTACAGAAAAGTATATTCAAGTAAATCCACATACAACCCTATAATCTTGTATAATGGAATTTCAGAGTTACATGAAATAAAATTAATTCATAAATATTTATTAAGAACTATTATGTTCTAGATGCTTGGGATAAACCAGTGAACAAGTCAGATTAGAAGTCCTCTGCCTTAGTAGAGGTTTCTTATATGAAAAATAGGTAATAATCAAAATAAAAAGAAGTATATTTTGCAGTATGTTGGAAACTAACACCCCTGTAAAAATATTTAAAATATATCAATGGGGAGGGAATCAGCAGCACCAGTGGATAATCAGGCAAACTGCAGTGTTAAATGGGGGTGGTCATGAGTTGCTAAGAAGTAAATCTAAGCAAAGACCTGAAGAAGATGAGGACTTGAAGGAGGTGAATAACAGCAAGTGGGATCCAGGGGAAGAGAATTTTAGGTAGAAGGAACAGTTGATAGCAAAGGCCCTAAGAGCATGATTAGAGCAGAGGAAGCAAGTAAGAAGTAAAAGAGAGGAATTCGTTTATAACGTAATAGGCAGCAGATCACATAGAGTCTTACAACCTATTAGAAGGACTTAGGATTTTATGGAGTAAAACAGGATTGGAAAATTTTGGCAGAAAGATGACGTGATTTGATGTTAGACTGCTATACTGAGAATATATCAAAAGGTGACAAAAATAGAAATAGGGAGATGAGTGAAAAGGCTACTCCAATAATCCAGGTGAAAACAATGATTCAGATGAAGTTAATGTAATCTAGGTGGTAAGAAGTAGTCAGCTTCTAGATATGTTTTAAAAGAAAACAGAATTTCTTGACAGACTGGATATGGGGTGTGAAAAATAAGAGTCAAATTCTTGGCCTAAGCAACTACTAGAAGAAGATGCCCATAAACTGAGGTGGTAAGGACAGGTAGGTAGAGCATTTTAGGGGTGAGGGATGAGATAATGACACCTTTTCGGACATGGTAAATTTGAGATGTCCAGAAGGTTAAGTGAAAGAGGGGTATTTAACAAGGAGGGAGTTAATCATCTATATCAAATGCTCCTGACACGTCACTAAGACAAAGACTCAGACTGACCACTGGATTTAGCAATTTAGGTCACTACGAACTTGATTACTTTCAAGGAGTTTTGATACAAAGGAAGGCAAAGAAAGGAACAATAAGTAGAGGGGCAACCGGGGCCAAAAAAAAAAAAAGCTAAAAGAAGGGAACAGAAATTTTATCTGCTGCCCGCCACAGGAAAGAAAGAGTATAGAGTTTGACCAAATTAACTGATATATATTTTTTAAAACACTCAGTACTCAGAAGACCATAACACAGTCTCTGCAGTCTAGCACTTAAAGTGTCTAATATATAATCCCAAATTACTAGACAAAGAAACATGAAAAAGTGGCTCACTAGACATTAGATTTAGCAGCCCAAGATTTTTAAAGTAGCTATATTACAATTATGCTCAAGAATATAAAAGAAGATCTGCTTAAAATAAAGATCAAAGAGGCAATCTCACAAGAAACAGAAATTATTTAAAAAAGAACCAAATGGACATTCCAGAAAAAAAAAAACAAGATCTGAAATTTTTTAAAAACTCATTGAATGGGGTTAACAACAGATTGGAGATGATGAAAGAGTCAAGAGAACTTTAAGACAGGTCAACAGAAAGTATCCTATCTGAAGAAAAAATCAAAAAATATTTGGAAAAATAAATAGAGCCCCAGAGATCTGTGGGATAGTATCAAAAGGTCAAAAATATGTATGACTGGAATCCCTTAAGGAGAGAGAAGAGAGATGGAGCAGGGAAAAAAGTTGGAAGAAATAATGGGTCAGAATTCCCCCAAAAATGGTAAAAAAAGAAAAAAAAAACCAAACCCATAAATTTAAAAATTCATGAAGCCCAGCTAATCTCAAGACAAACAGACAGAAAAATCACACCTAAGCACATCATAGATAAAAGTCTAAAAACCAAAGATAAAAAATAATAGGCCTTCCCTGGCGGCGCAGTGGTTGAGAGTCCGCCTGCCGATGCAGGGGACACGGGTTCGTGCCCCGGTCTGGGAAGATCCCACATGCCGCGGAGCGGCTGGGCCCGTGAGCCATGGCCGCTGAGCCTGCGTGTCTGGAGCCTGTGCTCCGCAACGGGAGAGGCCACAACAGTGAGAGGGCCTGCGTACAGCAAAAAAAAATAAAAAGCAGCCAGAGAAAATGACCCATTACAAAGAGAGGAACAATAATATAAATGCATGCTGACTTCTCACCAAAAACAATGAGAGGGACTTCCCTGGTGGTACAGTGGATAAGACTCCACGCTCCCAATGCAGGGGGCCAGGGTTCGATCCCTGGTCAGGAAACTAGATCCCACATGCATGCCCCAACTAAGAGTTCACATGCCACAACTAAGGAGCCTGCATGCCACAACTAAGGAGCCAGCCTGATGCAACTAAGACCCAGTGCAACCAGATTAAAAAAAAAAAAAAAAGAAAATACTTATTTAAAAAAAAAAAAAAATGAGAACCACAAGACTGTGGGATGACATCTTTAAGTGCTGAAAGTAAAAAAACTGTCAATCCCGAACCCTATACCCAGTGAAAATATCCTACTGGAATAAAAGTGAAATAAAGATTTTCAGATAAAGAAATCTGAGAGTTATGTCTCTAACAGATCTCCACTAAAAGAAATCCTAAAAGAAGGTCTTCAGGTTAAAGGCAAGTGAGACTAGATGGAAACTTGGTTCTTCAGGAAGAAGTGAAGAGCAACAAAAATGATAAATAGGTGGGTAAAAATAAAACAATTTTCCTCTTACTATATTTAAAATACACATTAACTATTTAAAGATCTAATCGACAGCTTGGATTAATGATATATCAGCCTCAGAAGTAATTTCTCTTATTTCCCCATCTATATTTATAGAAAAGTACAGTACCTGTTTTAGTTTCAAAAAGAAATTTTCAGTAGTACTACGTTTGCTGAAGGGCCAGAATAATCTTTCATTAGGTGAGCAAACTCGGACTTTTGTCTCTAGGAGAAAGCGAACAGGCTCCTGCACTTCTGTTATTACTAAATCAACAGCTGTCGTCATAAACAGCACTTTATCTAGGGAGAGAGAAGGCAGAAGCAAATTTTTTAAATGGAAATATATTTGCTCATATGATAATGTAAAAGTAATTACTTCTATTACAAACTTTAAATGACATTCAGGAAGAGTATGAAACATCTTGAAAAAGGTTGTTTATGCATAGCATACCTGAAAAGCTACACAAGAAACTGGTCACAGTGGTGCTCTTTAGGGTGGGACACTGGGAACTGTGGTAAACTTTTGCTTTTCCCTAGATACCTTTGAATTTTTAACTATATGTGCATATATTATCTCTCCACAAAAACAAGTAATATTTAGAAGCCTGTAAATAAATTAAATTAAATATAAATGTAAATTAAAAATTAAAAATAAAATAAATATTTAGAAGCCTGTAAATAAAAAAAATATATATTTTTTAAAAGTACATAAATAGAAAAGGAAGCAGGAAAAGGAAAAAATGAAGAAAGGAGAGGGAGGAAAAAATACTTTGTTTACTGGTCAAATTTAACAGTAAACTCAAAAAACTATTCAAATTCCTTTGTTTCATCAGAAGTAGGTAAACACTAAGTATTTATCAAATAAGTAGTGCTAAGATTTGGGTATCTCCTTGGGACTAAAATTTCTGTTCATGATGTCAGCAATCTGCATCACCTTTAGGAGTTTCTTCATTTACAATCTGAAAATGTGGGGATTTTGGATTCCAGCTCCCAGTAATAACATAGGATTTTCCATCTGAACTTTTGCCCATAGATTCCTAAAGAAAAGAGTAAAAACAACATTAATGCAAAAAAAAAAAAAAAAAAAAACACCACACACACAAAACAGCTAACCCGCCATTCTGCTGCCTTTAAAAAAAAAGAGGTTACAAAAATATAAGAATATGAAACAGAATCATATACATATAAAAGTTAGGAGTATATACAAATGATTACAGTTAAAATTAAAGATGTGCCGATTATTTATGCAACTGCTCCTGAAAAGTTATACATAAAGCAAATGCTTGCAAATCATATCAAACCGTACAGACACTAGGGAAATTTACTACCTAAACCTATGTTGAATTCTTCTGTCAAGTAAGTAATTACTACATAAATTTAGTTATGAAAACAAAGGTTTTCACATAATAGCAACAATATGAACACCACCTACTTTTATAAAGCTCATGATAGTTTGCAAATAACTCTCACAAAATGTCTCCTTTGATTCCCACGTCAAACCTACATGATAAACAAGAATTATTCACTATTACACGATGAAGAAACTGAGACAGACTAAGTAGCTCTAAGGTCAGACTAGTAAACAGCAAGTAGGAAATAAGGAAATTCCCTTATCTTTGTTTATTGCTTCATAAATGTGCTTTAACCTTAGATTTGGTGAAACAACCTTTATAGAGGAAATAGTGTATAAACTTAAAAAAAAAAAAAGCAATCCTTACCAAATCTAACAAGTGCATGTCACTATTTCGTACATCTTTTCCTGGGCTAAGGAGAAGACCAAAACACCTGCAAAAAAAGAACTGATATAAATTTGGAAAAGAGACTACAGAAAGATGTTTAAATTAGATCGCTTTAAAAAAATTCTTCTTGATAGAAAAAAGGACATATTAAAATTATCAATAAAATAGCATTACCAAAATCATCTTTATTTCTTTGAGATAAACAAATTTTATGTTTGCCTTGTGTTATCACATAGTTGAGATCAACATATTAGCTGAAGATTTATGAGAGATAATTCAAAATGAATGAAGTATTCACTTTAATGAACAAAAGAATTCCTCAGGGAACAAAATATTTTGCAAATACATTTTTGAATACAGTATATGACTGCTCCACTAGACTGACAAAAACTAAAATTTATATTTAAGCCAAACTTACTAAAAATGTTTACCTTTCAATGGCAAGTTCCTTATTAGTTGTTTGTTGCACATAGATGACAATCTTTTTATCAATTCCTTGGCGTAGTTTAAAGCATTGTCTGTCTTTATCTTTAGGAACTGCACTGTAGAACAACATGTTTCATTAATTTTGCAAAGCACTTTCTCGTAACATACACCAGAACAATTTTTGTTATGATTTGAAAATCAGGCACTGAAAAGAATCACATTTAATTCTTTTCTATGCCTGGTATTCAAATCATAACAGATATTTAAAAATCATCATCTGCCTCTTGATATGAAAATATCATCATTACTGTATGTAATCCACTAAACCATTATAGAAACCATTTATAAAAGCTACAAAACCACTCTTATGACCCCTAAAACGTGGCTTTAGTTTTTTCTTTTTTGTTGCTGTGAAAATTAAATTAGATATTTATAAAGCTCCAAGGCACTCAAAAAATGTTAGTTTTTTTCACTTTCTATTTAGTCACTGTTTTTTACAAATAAATTATTCATGCCTTATTTGTTTAAATATATAATGAAGAAAAGATAATTATATAGATCCTTTGAATTTCAAAACAAGGTGCTTTCAAAAAACAAGAAATGAGGAAGATATAGTCAACAGTAAGCTGTTGCCTAATTCTTCCCTTAAGCAGCAATAACCTTACTGTAAGCATGTGTAATAACTATAAAAATAACATTAATGATGCAGTTAAACATCACCTTAAGAAAACAGTTGAAAATATTCTCTAAATGACAGTTTACCAAAATAATCCCCTGGTCTCCCACCCACCATTTCTCTAGCTCCTTTGTTCTCAAAGGCTTACAAATCTGCTACACAATCAGCCAATATACAGCAAATCTAAATTGTGCCTTATTACTGTACAACTTTAAGATAATAACAATAGAACCATTAGAAGATAATATAAAAGGCTACATGAGAGCTCTGAGTACCTACTCAAACTAAAAATTGGCTCTGAAGAAATAAAATTAGTTTGAATCCCATCTGCACTACTACACCAATAACCAATTCAAGAACATGTGATAACGCTGAGATTAGAAAATCAAAGAATCTTAGCATAAGAGTCTAAAAATGACCAACATGCAAGAAAAACTTCTGCATACCAAACTGTCAAATATTTGTGGCTGACAGAATTTTCACCTATGAGGATATGGACAGATCTCAGATTTTAATTTATATTAGATACACTAGTCTCTATGTTCTGTGGATATTTAAGTATAAATTAATATAATCTCATCTCTCAGCAGTATTTAAAACAACAGTGGAAATAAAGTTATCTCTGGTGTCCTGACTCTGAAGGGCAAGGAAAAGCTACATTAATAGGAAGCAGGGTGGAGAGTATAAGCAGTGGAAGTTCACTTCACTGATGTTGGGGAGTCTAGACTGTATTTCTGGTCTTATCACTATCATTGAATGAATGGATCCAACCAAGTAATTTTACATTTAATTCCTATTGTGTAAATTAAGAAGCAGACATCCAGGTTATCTTCCCTGGCTTTCTTTACCTATAAAATAAGGACAATATCAAATGGGGTACTTTGCAGATTAAATAAGATCAGAACGAAGTGTTTTGAATGATATAAATGAAAATGCTCCATTTTCCTAAGGACTAAACTGAAATGCAGGTTTCTAATTTTAATAATATAGGATTATACTTTTTCAGGAATGAAAAGAAGAGCATTAATTCTTGCCACGGCACTTGGTCTATATTTATGCTATGGCGAAACCACAATCTATCTTGTACTATGGCTAACTATATATACATATATTTTTTAAATAGGTGGTAAGTCATATGGGTATACCATTGTATCTTTTTTTAGGTGTAACTGACATACAACATTAGTTTCAGGTTTACAACATAACGATTTGATATGTGTATATTTTGTGAAATGCATCGTATTTTTACCATTCTATTCTGGTCAACATTTAATTTCCACTTTTTAATTTTGCTATTATTGTGTTAAGGGGAATGTTCATGCTGATAACTCTTTTGGCACCGCAATGACTGTTTCTGTAAATTCCTAGACATACTACAGAATCACTGGATGAAAGGAACTGCATTTGAAAAGTTCAAATCTGATGAAGAAAGGCATACTTGTCAATGATTTCATCAGTGTATTAGGTCACACAACACTATTTTCTACTGTAACTATAAATTCAGGAAAACAATGCAACAAAAAGATAACAAAGCCCTAACAAATGTGAAAAAAAAATGACCATCCAGGGGTTTTCTGTATAGCATTTCCTTGCTATACAGGTGAACAGACCAGGGATATTTGTGATCGTTACCTTTCTACTTAGAATATACCTGATCTCAGAAGGAGGAGAAATTATCCTAGTGCTTCTCTTCTGAGAGATCTTAGAAATCTTTCCTATTCATAACTGGGGTTTATAAGTGATCTACATAAATATTTTTAATAAAGGGAAAAAACTGTTTAAACAAACTGTTCTGTTTCTTAAAAAGGAAAAAAATTATTACAAGGTTTATAGATTACAGTTTCTACTTCCCAGTACAGGAATGCATACTGCAGAAAGCACCACATCACAGTGTTGCTGTGAGAACAGAAATATAGCTAATAAGAAAGCATAGAGCACAAGGCCTCACACTTGATTGTACAAATCAAAGTTGAAGCTGCATTGTACACTAAATTGGCCACCAGATGGCATGACAATTCCAAAGTCTCTTGAGGGAGAGCAAAGGTTATCAGTTTTTCAAACAAACAGACCAATCATTGTGCTTTTTAATTTAAAAGCAAGATATTAGAAATCATTCATATTTTGATGGAATTTCATTTTATGAGGTAGTCATGGAGGAAAGAAATTTCTATATGCAACTATTGATTATGATCCCAAGTGGCACCCATTTTGTGATATGGGCTATGGAGAAAAAAAAAAGTCAATCATCTTGCAACCATAATATTTTAAAGTTATAAAAGATTTTAGAGTCTAGCCACTTCATTTTATAAATAAGGAAACTAATGTCAGGAGATGTAAAGAAACTTGGAAAAGGTCACACTGTTAATGGTAGCAATAAGTAAACTAAATTTAAGTTTTAATTTCTATTCCAGGGTTATTTTCACTACTCAAACAAGCATAATTTTACTTAAAAACCAAAACCAGTTATTTCTATGTAAGGTTAGATTTCAGATACAGACCTCAATTCTCCCCTTCCAATGTGTTCAGATAAACTTTAATGGTAAAACTTGATTTCAACAGCCTTAAGACCTTTACATTATTAAAACAAATAAACCAACTAACCAACCAAAACACAAAAAAAATCCAGCAAAACAAATCTAGCTACAGATCCACCTGATGTAGCTTCTGTCATACTTCATATCAGCAGTCAGCCAGTTACTCTGAGTCCATCTAAAAGAACATGGTAGCATGATACATTTTCCTACGTGAAAGAATTTTTTTTATTGTTTAAAATTCTTTAAATCTTGCCTCTACAAATTTGCCTATTTATTTTCCTTTAAACTCTATCCATAAAAGCAATCATTTTATAATGTAAAAGTTATGTAATCTGACCTAGAATTTCCCTAAATCCACAGATAGTACAGCATGTTAATACAAACTCAAATAAAAAGAATAAAATAAGATGTCCTACCTAAAATAACCTTTACCATCATCTTCTTTTATTTCTAAAGACACAGAGAAGGTAAAGATGTCACTGTCAGGAGTCTGAGGTGCAGTAGTTGCTGAGAGGGGGGTCTGCTTGGCAGAACGGCGGAAGGCAGTGGCAAAACTGTAAAGTATCCGGCTCACCTACAACCAGACATGTTAGGAAATGGGCTGTTATCACAAGAATAAAATACTTTTGTTAAGGCTGAAGGTGACCTATGTTGTTTGAGGGGAGTAATTCATCTTTCCTCCATTGATTTCTTTTGACAAATTATCTAATTTATTAGACCTATAAAGCAAGCAACACTAAAAATGGTCAGAGAAGAGGCTTTAAAAAAGAAGTGGTTGTGGGGCTTCCCTGGTGGCGCAGTGGTTGAGAGTCCGCCTGCCAATGCAGGGGACACGGGTTCGTGCCCCGGTCTGGGAAGATCCCACATGCCGCAGAGCAGCTGGGCCCATGAGCCATGGACGCTGAGCCTGCGCATCCAGAGCCTGTGCTCCGCAACGGGAGAGGCCACAACAGGGAGAGGCCCACGTACCGCAAAAAATAAAAATAAAAAAAATAAAAAAGAAAGAAGTGGTTGTGAATCCAACTGAAAGATGATTTCCAAAATTGTTAGGAATTACTTGAATGTATCTATTATAATAAAAATAATTCTACAAGTTTAGCTCTAAAAGAACGGTTTGCAAATACGTCATTGCTAGAACCAAGATGCCTATTTAACCCAATTAAGCAGCTGTCAATTGGTCTCCTCCAACACTCTTAACAACGAGGTTCAGGTTAATCAAACTTTTAGTTTATTTACATTTCAGCCCATCCAGCTGAAATAAACAGTAGCAGAGAATTTCATGTGGCTTATAAATCACCATAATAAATACTATAATCATTTCAACGTAGTGAGGGTACAGATGAAGTTTCATTTGCAGACAGTTCCCTCTTAAGTACTTACAGCTTCTTGTATTTCACACCGGAAGACATGTATTCTGAAGAGCTCTGCATTGTAATGACTTTCAGTGAAAGCAAAACAGTCACTCTCAGGAGTTCCATCATGCCCCCTAACACAGAAGAGGATTTTGTAGATAGGGTAGTTTGCTATTTCAGTGTTTGTCTGAGGATCTAAGAGTCTGTTCAGAAAAAAAGATATAAAGAGATTAGAGGGACTGTAGACTATTTTCACTACATCCATATTATGATTCAAGACTCATCTTTCTAGCAAAAAGATCATATAATCCATTTTTGGTATGCTAATCATATTAATCTTAAGTCTTGATAAGTAAGTCATATGTGAATTCTTAAAGTTACTGATTACACAATTCCATGATACTAAAAACTACATAACCCCATGTTTTACGGAGGCAATCAGGAAAGCATAAACAGTATCAATGTTTCTTATACAGTCTGTAACTAAATAAAGATAATGGCTAAATTGGAATACCAAAATAGATCATTAAAGCTGTGCTTCTCATTATCTCCTAAAAGAATGACCTAATCTGCTTTATTATTTTAAAAAATAAAAAGGTGATGTGCTTTCTCAGAGTGAAACATGTTCTTTTGCTTCATGGCAAACAAGGGAGAGAGACTGTAAAAAATGTTAACACCTAAAAAAAGAAAATCATTAATAAAATCAAAAGGATGCCATTCACTGAAAATCAAAGGGATATCATTCATTCAAAAATGTATTCATTCAACAAATATTTATGTGATACCTACAACATTTCAGGCTCCATTCTGGGCACTGATGACACAGCTATGAAAGAAACTGAAAAAGAAATTATGCAATTTCAACATTGAATGGGCAGGGCCACTGATGGGAAAGCCCAGGCGATAATGGAAATACCTAAGAAGGGGACCTAATCCAAGTTCAAAGGCACTTTGATAAGGACTCTGAAAACATGGGGCGAGAGAAACTAGTTTTCTCATGTCTTTATAGAATTAAAATATATTAGAACAAAGTATAACTTCAGTTAGGGGGAATGACTATTGACTAAGAAGCACATAAAAATGAATGCTCATATAAAAATGAGTGCTAAGGAGCTCCCTGATGGTCCAGTGGTTAGGATTTAGCGCTTTCACTGAGGTGGCCTGGTCAGGGAACTAAGATCCCACAAGCTGCACTGCAGCCAAAGAAAAAGAAATAAACTTTATTACAAGAAAAAAAATGAGTGCTAAAAAAATTTTATTAAGTTTCACATTAATAAATACAATTAAAATTATTATTTGTGAGTCTTTGTGAAATAGTTCTTTAAATACTCAAGAGAAGAATTATATATGCAGATAACTGGAATATTAATTAATTAACTTACTACTACTGCTAACCATATACAGCTACAACTCTACTACCATAAAAATCCAAAATGACTGAGGGTGGAGAAACAGATACTCTCATACACTGCTGATAAAAGTGTATGAACTAGATCAATATTTCTAGATGGCTATTTGGCAATGTATCAAAACCCATAAAAATGGGCAAATCTTTGACCCAGTAAGTCTACCTTCTAGGAATTGATCCTAAGGAAATACAAAAATACATAAAAATTTAGCTAAAAAATAATTTATAAGAAAATTACAGGTAAAGCACTTACATGCTCATATAATAAAAGCTTAATATTCGCTATTATTAGTAGTACTTTTCTCATTAAAACAACTAAAATATGTAACATTAGAGATTGGTTATTTCTGAATAGCCCATCATGTGCCATCATAAGTTAAAATTTTTCAGCATATTTACTGATATGGAAAGAGATTCACAATATAAAAAACTAAGTGAGGAAAGCATGTTACAAGATGGTATGTATTATATTATTCCACTGTTGTTAAAAATGTTGATTCTAAGTTGTATAATTATACTTGCCCATATATGTAGGTATATACACACATACACAAACATATACACATACAACTACACAAAAAGGGTCTTAATAAACCAAGATGTTAACTGTTATTTACCAACGGGAGAGTAGAATTAAGAATATTTTCCTAATCTAAAATATGGCACAAATGAACCTATCTACAAAACAGGAACAGACTCACAGACATAGAGAGCAGACTTGTGGTTGCCAAGGGGGAGTGGGATGAGGGAGGGAAGGACTGGGAGTGTGGGATTAGCAGGTGTAAACTATTATATAATAGGATAAATAAACAACAAGGTCCTACTGTGTAGCACAGGCAACTATATTTAATATCCTGTGATAAACCATACTGGAAAAAAATATTAAAGAAAAAAGAATGTCTATATGTGTATAACTGAGTCACTTTGCTGTACAGCAGAGATTGGCACATTGTAAATCAACTATACGTCAATAAAAAAAATTAAATTAAAAAAAGAGTATTTTCCTAAATTTTTGCTTGTCTGTGTCCTCTGATTTTTCTGAAATAAGTATGCATTTTTTATAATAAAGAAAAAGTTATTTTATTTCAGTTCTGTTCAACTCATTATTAGAGTTTTGTATTTAGCTCGCTAATACAGATATCTGACTGGCTACCTTTAATCACTATTATCTGTTTCAGTTAGTATAAACAATAGCCATTTTGAGAGACTTTTCTGGGCCTCAGTTTCCTCATCTTAAAAATTTAGGATCTGTACTGGAATAGTTAATATTTACCAACAGGTTTCTGTAACTTCCAAAGTCAGCATGAAATCTCATACTGAACTAATGTGTCAAGCTAGTATTTGTATTGGGGGCACATGAGAAATATAAAGTTAGGCAGACTCTTAGGTCAACATGTTTCAATAATCCCCAAAACATTTAAATTTCTAATGTGCTACACAGAACTGGGGTGGGGAAGAGTATAAAAAACTGTTCAAACAAGTGACTGTTTTTCATAAAGGTCACAATCCTTGGAAGATGTGATAACTAAGTGCCAGATGAATTAAACATGAATAAAATAATTAGATTTTGTTCACTACTGCTTCTTTCTAAAACTATAGGTCAGAAATCTGATCAAATATTATTGAACACAAACAGTTCAAGAAGCTGGTCTCACCTCACAGTTCCTTCAGATACGTTCGGCACTGACAGGGTTACATCTAGTGAAATCTGACACTGGCCCCTTAAGATGGACATCATCCTTAAGGCTTCCACTTCACTCCTGGGAGCATTTACTGAAGCACAGCCTAAATAAGTTAGTTTGCTGAAAACTACACTGTCCTCATCAGCCACTGGTGTGAAAGGACTAGACCCTTCAGAATCTGAAAGAAACAATAAGGAGGTGATTATTTCCACTTTGATATTTTGTTGACATGAATACCAAGTAAAAATCTACAAGTTACATTTAGGTTCTAAAATTAAATACTAATAAGAGAATATGCCATTGCCCCAGAAGAAATGCCCATTAAAGCCAGAAATCTCACACCAGAACTCTGTCACCAACACTAAAAATTTTAGGCATGGCTGTAGTCTCAATCCCAAATCTAAACGGTGACCTGAGACTCAGATCTGATTTACCTTTCTGACTCCTCTAATTTGTTTTGACTTTATAATTTACATTTAGATCAAAAATACATTTAGTATTTTACCACCCTGAAAAATCCTATCTCTGTCTTCTTTCTGATCTGCTCTGTTATAATTATTTTTCTCATTCATCATTGTAGCTACTCTATCATGTTCTCTCAGTCCCCTTGCTTTCCCTTTCCCAATAAACATCTACAGTTTTAACACCCTACTTTCCCCAAAGCCTTTATAATTGCCTTTTTTCTCCTTCCTTGCTACGTCTTTCAGCTCCCTTTTTTCAACTTGACAACTATTCCCGCCAAGCTATTAAAGGCCTGGGGCAAACATCTCTTCACCAAGCATTATTCCTCTATTTCTCCAACACTATACTCAAATTCCTTCTTTCCTGGAAAAAGATCCTTAAATACTCTAAGACTCCCTCAATGTCTTATAGCTACTGTTTCTCTTTCTGTGGTATAAATGACACACATTTAGAGTGGACATATGTATATGTATAATTGATTCACTTTGCTGCACACCTGAAACTAAAACAACATTGTAAATCAACTCTATCCCAATAAAAAATTTTTTTAAACTGACATACATTTAAAGGGAAATCAGAATAGTATATACATTTACTCTTCTCACATCCCCCTAAATCTACAATCTGAAGATTCTAGAGAACATAGATAATGGGTTTTGCTCGCTTTGAATCAAACCTAGTACAGAATGGACACTCAAATATTAAAAACAATAACCTTCAGTTATGCAAGCAATGCAGCAATCCTAACCTCCTTGTCCAGGTTTCACTGGCAGGCTCATCTCTGGTTTCTGGAGCCCTACTAATGACACAGGGTTAATGGTGGATGAAGCTGAGAGTTGATTAGAAAGAGGCCCATCTCCTTCGCCATCCAATTGTGACCTTTCCACAAGCTCCTTGTCCCCTGGCTGGTCGTCCATTGGAGGATCCATCAGCACATCTGCTAGCTCTTTTTGCAGCTGCTGTTCACTTCCATTCCCTATAATCTAAGGGTCACAAATATATGCAATCAACAAAATGAGAGAGGCCAGTACTGATTTAAATGGGTCCACATCTAGAGAAAATCATCAGCAATTCTTTTGATATACAGATATCTTCTGAATGTCTTTAAAAAACAGAATAAATCAAGATCTATAATAAATAAGAGCTGCAGCTGCTCTCTTAATTCATACAGCTTTTCATGAAAAAGTGTATAGTGAATTTGAGACCAATACCCAGAAATATATGTGATAGTCTGTCAATTTTATTAAAAGTTTTCTACAGTGTCCTAAACTAATTAACAACTAAAATATTTGTAATTTTACTTGTATGATGAGAAATAAAGCTTGTTAAGAGGAGAAGCTTCTCGGACTTGCCTGGTGGCGCAGTGGTTAAGAATCCACCTGTCAATGGAGGGGACACGGGTTTGAGCCCTGGTCCAGGAAGATCCCACATGCCGCGGAGCAACTAAGCCCATGCGCCACAACTACTGAGCCTGTGCTCTAGAGCCCGCAAGCCACAACTACTGAGCCTGCGTGCCACAACTACTGAAGCCCGCGCGCCTAGAGCCCATGCTCCACAACAAGAGAAGCCACCACAATGAGAAGCTCGCACACCAAAACGAAGAGTAGCCCCGCTGCTCGCCACAACTAGAGAAAGCCCACGCGCAGCAACAAAGACCCAACACAGCCAAAAGTTAATTAATTTTAAAAAAGAGGAGAAGCTTCTCTTATGCTTAAGGAAAAGGGAAAATGTGTTTGCTCCCGAAAATTATCAGTAGAAACATACTTATTAGGTAGTAAATCATCACATGCATTTTTACCACCCTTGCTATAAGTTAAGTCTCCTGTATTTCTGAGGGAGACTTCACTGACATAAATAGTTCTTAAAGTTCTGAGACATTAGAATAAAGCTGGGGAGATGTACGTATAAAATGACCCTGAGGAACAGAACCCTTTTCAACGTCAAGTATTTTTCTAGAGTCATGATGGTTTATTATTAGTTGCTCAACAAGGAAGTAAACAAGTGCAGAATCAGGTGGAGAATCAGGTGCCCAACGCTAAGGAAAACCACAAGTGACAAAACCCAGTATTGTCACCAAATGCTTATTCAAGAAATACTAGAAAAATTAACAAGAGAATTAATTTACGAAAAGGAAATCATGATGAAAAAAAAGTGTGCTAATTTAGGAGGGTTTCTGAAGACTAAAACCTGACAAAAAGTTAAAATGGGTGGGGCTATGAGATTGTTAAAGACAATGAGGTCTTCCCAGTAAAATTAAGACACAGTTAAGAAGCAAAATTCCAATAACAGAGGTACTCTGGACTACTAAGGAACCCAGTTCAAACATCTTTTGTAACTCTATAAAATTCAAGTCCCTTTGGCTGTAAACTATGATTGAGAAACAGTCTTAAGTCTTTTTTGCTTCATTTTCCCAAGGAAATTCTAACATGTCAGCTATTCTTGCCTTGGAAATAAGGGCCGGAGAGGTGTTCAGTCTCTGGTTTCAATGACAGCATCTGTTTTTGTGAACTTCCTTTTATATTCAGAGTTACTGCTATTGGAACTACAATTCAGTCAAATAAGTTTAACTCTTTGTTATGACTGATCCTATACATCACAAGTGTAATCAAATTTCTTTTTTCAGAAGTTCTCCTTTCAAAAGTTTTTGAAAGCACCTAGAAAACAAACTAGAGCTTAGTTCTAATTAACCTCTTATTTTTTCAGAACTGGACAAGAAATACTGCAGGAATCACCTGCAGGAAATAAAAGATAGCCTAACTGAATCTAAACCATTGTCCAAGTGGAAGGAGAAATAACATAAGTAGGATATTTACAGCTCCCTAAAAACAGATGAAGAAAAGATATTAGACTCCATGTTTAAGCAATTAGTAATTATAACTGGGAAGGTTACCATTAAAGAGCAAACTAAACTGAAGACATTTTACATGCTATGAGGTACTGTTTTTTCTTTGGTATATAGGCTAAATAAACTCAAGTTTTCTTTTGGATAGACTACCTCCACTGTAATATATTTACAAACCCTGAAAGAAACATGTTTATATGTTTGCCTTTTGTGTTTATACATGTTTATCTGCATTCTTCCCTTGTTTATAAAGTCTGTAAACGTACGAACTGCCTTCTATTTCCTTAACTCTTCCTTAAAGGGTAGGAAAAAGTAATGCACACACACAAAAATGATTTTTAAAAGCTGCTTAAAAATAGCAACCTAACTTATGCTTTGAATAATTAGGTCCAATACAGTACTCAGCACTTACCATGTTAGATCATTTGTGCACCTTCAATCCAATTTCATACTTAACTATCTGTCACATAATTTAATACTTATCTCAATTAAGTTTTTTGTTTTTTAAAAGACAGTCAATTAATCTTCCCTAGGCTTATCTGGGAAACACTCAGCAATGCTTTTCAAGGTTCTCAAGCTTTGGCATGCCTAAGAATCACCTGGTGAACTCGTTGAAACACAATCTGTTGGGCCCTAACAAGAATTCCCATTCAGTAAGGCTGGGATGGGCCTGATAATTTGAATTTTTAAAAAGTTTCCAGGAGATGATGATGCTGCTAGTCTGGAGACCACACTCTAAGAACCAACCTTAGATTAATGGTTCTTAACCATGACTAAACAACACAATTACCAATATCACCAGGGAGCATGTTAAAATTAAAATACCTGATCCTCCCTCTATCCCCTCACCTCCTACCCTAGCAACTAAATCAGTCTCAGAGATAAAGCCTTGGCATATGCATTTTCAAGAACTTCCACAGGTGATTTACAAAACAAGTGGCAGGCCAGATTAGGCCAGCAGGCTATAGTTTGTTAACCCCTCGTATAAATGAACAGCTTAAATCAGCAACTGCTTGTCTGACTTCTTGTCATAACAAAAATAAACTCATTATTAGCAGGGCTTTCTGTTCCTTGCTGCCAACAGCATTCCTAACAGATACCACGATGATCTCTAAAATAAATGTAGTTGCAGGTAAAGTAATCAAGACACGGTATTAGTGAAAGGACAGATAATACACAACAAGGAAACAAAATAGAATCCAGAAATAGACCCACACATACATGGCCAATTGGTTTCAACAAAGTTGGCCAGATAATTCAACAGAGAAAGGTAATAAAATAAAACAAATGGTGGTGGAACAATTAACTTGACATCATACATATGCAAAAACATCAATCTCTTTATGTCACATACAAAATTAATGCAAAATGGACTGCAGATCTAAATGTAAATCCTAAAACTATAATATTTACAGAAGAAAACACAGGAAAAAATCTTTGTAATTCTGGGACACAAAGATTTCTTAGGACATGAAAAGTATGCATAAAAGAAAAAAATGAAACGCACTTTATTAAACTAGAAACTGCTGCTTGGAAGACACTGTTCACAGAATGAAAAGACAAGCCACAGACTTCAAGAAAATATTTACAAATCATATGTCTGATGAAGGAATTATATCCAAAATATCCACAGAATTCTTATAACTCAATAATAAAACAAGCAACCCAATTTAAATAAAGGGCATTTCACGCAAGAAGACAATGCAAATAAGCATTTGAAAGAAACTCAGTATCATTAACCATTAGGGAAACTGACACCACTATAGGATGCCTGCTATACACCTATAAGAATGAAAATTAAAAACAAAACAATCCTGAAAATACCAAGCGCTGGCAAGAATGTGGAGCAACTGAAAAACTCTCTTACACTGCTGGTGGGAATACAAAATGGTAGTCACTTTATGTAAATTTTATAAAGTTAAACATACACTTATCTATGACTCACTCCTAGGTGTTTACCCAAGAAAAATAAAAATACATGTCTATACAAAGACCTGTCTGTGAATGTTTATAGCAGCATTATTCATAATTGCCAAAAACTGAATACAAAGTAAATGTTTATCAGCTGGTGAATGGATAAACAAACTGCCACTGATACTAACATAACATGGATAAATCTCAAAAGCATTATTCTAAGTAAAAGAAGTGGACACAAAAGGCTATATACTGTATGATTCAATTTACATGGCATTCCAGAAAAGGCAAAACTATAGAGACAGAAATCAGATCACTGATTGTCAGAGGCTGGGAAGGGGAAAGATGAATGACTAAAAAGAACTATAAAGGGACTTTCTGGAGTAATGAAAATATTCTGTATCTTGACTGTGGTGGTCGTGGTGATTACGTAAGAGTTTACTTCATTAAAGTTCATAGAACTGCATACCTAAAAGGGCTGTATTTTACTGTGTGTAAATTTTACCTCAATAGACTTAAACTTGGAAGGGGATATTCATAGCGGGAGAGGCTATGCATGTGTTGGGGCAAAGGTTATATGGGAAATCTCTGTACCTTCCTCTCAATTTTGCTGTGAATCTAAAACTGCTCTTTTAAAAAAGGCTATTTTTTTAATAGAAAAAAAATGTGGTTTCTATGAAAGATGCAATTTGAGAACACAACTGTTCCTTTTCTCTACATGCCCCTCAAAAGGTGTTCGTCCAGGATTCTGTTTTTGGCAATAACTTCATTTTACAGATTTTCCTGTGCCATTTCATCCAATCCCAATGATACATAAACAATCCCTAATATACATCTACAACCCCTCCCTGTCTAACGGACAGACACCTTCAGCTAGATACTCCAAACTTACGTCAAAACTTAACTAATTCTCTTCCTGTATCTTTAAAAAAAAAAATTAATGAATTGCACTACTTTCCACTCAGTTGCCAAATGAAGGATTACAGTCATCCTTCACTCCTCTCATTTCCACACTACTCACAAACCCTACTGCTCCTTGCTCAACTGCCCATTTTTTTC
The DNA here is from genome assembly GCF_964270905.1 of Leucopleurus acutus. Classification (NCBI taxonomy): domain Eukaryota; kingdom Metazoa; phylum Chordata; class Mammalia; order Artiodactyla; family Delphinidae; genus Leucopleurus; species Leucopleurus acutus. The sequence continues at coordinate 12,135,478 of NC_139150.1, forward strand.
CTTCTGTCTCTCTGCATAGCTAACATCATAGGAACCTCTTTCATTTTACATAAGCCTACCTACTGGAAAGGTAGTAGTTTCCCTGCCTTCTTTCTCACTCCCCTCTGATTTATCATTCATATGGCCATTCAAATTACAAGTGCAAATCTTAGTTCTGATCAAGCACTGCCTTATTTTTATACCCTCCCATGTTTCCTCAATGTCCATAAGATAATGCCCATATTCATTACTATGTTCTATGAGTTTCTCACAACTCTGCCCAATTTACTTTTCCATCTCTTATCTGTCACATCAAACTACTCAAACTCCCCAAGACACACCATAAACCTTTAAACATCTAGATTTTGCACAGACCGCTCCCTTTCCTGGAAAGCCTTCCTCTCCTTTGCCTTTCTACTCTTAAAGACCAAGCTTAAATCCTCTGAGAGAGCTTAAGCCTGATATATGCGGTTTAATCACTCCCTCCTTAGAGAGTGCTATCAAAATATTAGTATACTTGTTTATTCCAGCATTGCTACTTGTTTTAGAGAATATTTGCTTAGTGGGCCTCTTCAGCCAGACTGGGCATTATTAGATAGCAGAGACTGTTTCTTCAATTATCTTTATATTCCCAAAGCTTCGGGTAGCTGAGGGTACAGAGTATATCTACAATACATGTTTAATGAACTGAATTTTATAAATGCCAAGAATAAAAGCCAAAGTATTCTTTTATCCAATTTGGATATTGGGTGTTCTACAGATTTTGGTTTAGTGCTAGAAAAGGAAATCTGAAAGATTTTAGCTTTGTTAACGACTTAAAAATAAAACAAAAACAAATACTATTTCCTATTATGAGTGTCATTAAAGTATCATTAAACCTGAACATTTTATAAGTGTCATTAAAGTTTAACATTTACCATAAGAATACTGGGCAGGACCAAATAGCATGCTACAAAACGCAAACAATTATCTTTATTTTGAAACCCAAAAAAGACTTCTAACTTAATTTAGCCCAAATATAAAAATAAAAAAGCAAAGCCGATATGTACAGATAATACAACTAAGAATCATATTTAGATTTGTGTTCATCTCCATGTAATCTTTAAGAAGAGGAAGGGAGAGTTCTTTAAAATACTCCTGAATTGAGAAGAAAAAGAGGATTAAATAGCCAAACACAGACATGAATGTTTGCAAGGACAGAGACTATTCAGTGAATGATTTATTCATAATTCTACTTACAAAGTAGAGTAGTGGTAAACAAATCAAAAACAAAAAACACAACTGGAACAAGAGTTGGCTTGTGGCACAACTCCAGGGGGCACCATTCACATCACAGGCTATGTGAACAGCACCCCCCTGGGATTGCACGTGTAGCTTACACAACTGTACTTAGTAGTCCTACTTGGGCTCCACAATAAGACAGATCTGAGTTGGGGACATGCCTCTAACACTAACTCTATTGGCTATGGACAAATTAACCTCTAGAAGCCACAACTGTCTCATCTCTAAAATGAGAATGTTGGACTTCCCCGGTGACACAGTGATTAAAAAATCCGCCTGCCAATGCAGGGGACACAGGTTCGATCCCCGGTCTGGGAAGATTCCCACATGCCGTGGAGCAGTTAAGCCCGTTTGCCACAACTACTGAAGCCCACATGCCACAACTACTGAGCCCACGTGCTGCGACTACTGAAGCTCACGTGCCCAGAACCCGTGCTCCGCAACAAGAGAAGCGACCTCAACGAGAAGTCCGCGCACTGCAATGAAGAGTAGCCCCTGCTCGCTGCAACTAGAGAAAGCCCGCACTCAGCAACGAAGACCCAGTGCAGCCAAATAAATAAATAAAATGAGAATGTTAATACCTATCTCACAAGACTGTCATGGTTCAATGATTCAGTAATATGATCATTGGACACTTATTATTTACATTATAGGCAGGCACTGAATCGTGATTTTTATAGGGATTGTCTCACTTCTCACATCACATTACCTGCCAACTAGTAAGCATCCAACTAATATCTCCCTACCCAACTTTCAACTATTTCTAAATAAACTCTGGTCCACCTACGGGAGGTGAAGTGAAAAAAACAAATAATGGGCTTCCCTTTATTAAGCCCAAATAATGGGCTTAACCGCGCAGCGGTTGAGAGTCTGCCTGCCGATGCAGGGGACACGGGTTCGTGCCCCGGTCCGGGAAGATCCCACATGCCACGGAGCGTGAGCCATGGCTGCTGAGCCTGCGCGTCCGGAGCCTGTGCTCCGCAACGGGAGAGACCACAACGGTGAGAGGCCTGCATACCGCAAAAAAAAAAAAAAAAAAAAAAAACAACAAATAATAACTTTTAAAAAAGTAGTTCTTCCACTTTCCTTGGTCCAAAGAAAACTAAGAACACACCCACTATTTATGTGCAAAAGAAGCATTACTGGAATAACATCTGTCCTTTCTAAATAATATCAAATAAAGGTAACAATTTGAATGGTAGAATTGGCTACAAGCCCATTTCCTTGAGAGCAAAACTGCATTTATGGAATCAAAGGACAAAATGTTCCAAAGGCAATAGCCAGTCATTTCCTGGTCTTAATTTTCTGCTTCTAACTTTATAGCTCCTGTTTCCCTTCACTGCAACAATACCAACTAGGCTCTACTTGATTTACCAGTTATAAAAAGCTACTTTAGGCAGTCTGAGATGCTTTTACAGTAGAGATTTTATGTCTTCAAGAAAGCATGCTTAGGAAATGAAAGTGTGTGCTAGAAAAATCCACAATCAGAAAATTAAAGATAAATTCCTGATGATCTACAGTTCCCACTACTTGTGTCATACTGCAGTGAAAATACAAATGAAAATGGTTCAAACTAAGTAATTTTACTCAGTTTCAGAGTAAGAGCTGAACCATTTCAAAACAAGTATATAAATCTCGTCTTATCAGAAAGCAAGGCACAGGGCTTCCCTGGTGGCGCAGTGGTTAAGAATCCGCCTGCCAATGCAAGGGACACGGGTTTGAGCCCTGGTCTGGAAGATCCCACATGCCGTGGGGCAACTAAGCCCGTGTGCCACAACTAAGGAGCCTGCACTCTAGAGTCCGCGAACCACGACTACTGAGCCCACGTGCCAAACTACTGAAACCCACACGCCTAGAGCCCGTGCTTCACAACAAGAGAAGCCACTGCAATGAGAAGCCTGCGCACCGCAACAAAGAGTAGCCCCCAGGGCTTCCCTGGTGGCGCAGTGGTTGAGAGTCCGCCTGCCGATGCAGGGGACACGGGTTCGTGCCCTGGTCTGGGAAGATCCCACATGCCGCGAAGCGGCTGGGCCCATGAGCCATGGCCGCTGAGCCTGCGCGTCCAGAGCCTGTGCTCTGCAACGGGAGAGGCCACAACAGTGAGAGGCCCGCGTACTGCAAAAAAAAAAAAAAAAAAAAAAGAGTAGCCCCCACTCACCGCAACCAGAGAAAAGCCCGTGTGCAGCAACGAAGACCCAATATAGCTAAAAATAAAATAAATAAAAATTAAAAACAAAAAAGCAAGGCACCAAAAAATCAGAAGCCCAATTTGCATACTGGAAAGCATAGTAGCTAATCTCAAAGGCACTCACAGATTCTTTCTGTGATCTTTGATAAATCACTTTGTGCCTCATTTATAAACCACAGTTGTTCTGAAAATCCATCTCTTTATCTTACTATATAAAAGAAGGACCAGAAAAACAAACTAAAATTACCGTTAGGAATTATTAACATTAATTTAAAAAGGGAAAGGAACAGAACCTTGTGAATTCATCTTTAAAAGTCAACTGGGGGCTTCCCTGGTGGCACAGTGGTTGAGAGTCCGCCTGCCGATGCAGGGGACACGGGTTCGTGCCCCGGTCCGGGAAGATCCCACGTGCCGCGGAGCAGCTGGGCCCGTGAGCCACGGCCGCTGAGCCTGCGTGTCCGGAGCCTGTGCTCCACAACGGGACAGGCCACAGCAGTGAGAGGCCCGCGTACCACAAAAAAAAAAAAAAAAAAAAAAAAAGTCAACTGGGACTTCCCTGGTGGCTCAGTGGTTAAGAATCTGCCTGCCAATGCAGAGGACATGGGTTCGATCCCTGGTCCAGGAAGATCCCACATGCCACGGAGCAACTAAGCCCATGCACCACAACTACTGAGCCTGTACGCCCTAGAGCCCGCACGACACAACTACTGAGCCCATGTGCCGCAAACTACTGAAGCCTGCGTGCTGCAACTACTGAATCCACGTGCTGCAACTACTGAAGCCTGCGCGCCTAGAGCCCGTGCTCCACAACAAGAGAAGCCACCGCAATGAGAAGCCTGCGCACCACAACGAACAGTAGCCCCTGCTCGTCGCAACTCGAGAAAGCCCCTGCGCACCAACGAAGGCCCAACACAGCCAAAAAAACCCAAAAAAAATGTCAATTGAAGAAGGACCCAAAATACTTATGAATGTTTTGCTAAATAATGGGATTATGGCTAGGTTTTACTTACTTTTCTTATTGTCTGAGTTTTCTAAATTAAGCATATATTATTTTTATAATTACAGAAAAAAATGACAAAAAGGCTATTCACATCTTGGGAGAAAAAGAAAAGCAAGCACATTCAATTCTACTGCATGCAGTGGTCCCGATTCCAGGCTCTTTCAAGCCTCTTGATCTTTCCACATGTCACAGACTCTCTTCTTTGGGAAATTCTTAATGACTCTTTAATGCTCTGCCGAACTGTTACCTACTCTATGAAAACCTTTCTTTTCTTCTTCAGGCAACAATTATGTTCTCATATAATTCTGCTCATATCTATATTCCAGCAATTGATGCATTTTGTCATGATGACATATTTACTTAAGTGTCTCCCCCGCCACCAGTCTGATCCCCTTAATTAAACTCTGTGTTCATGGTTCACTAACTTTGCTTGAATAAAAGATCTGCATTTTGGGGGCTTCCCTGGTGGCGCAGTGGTTGGTCCGACTGCTGATGCAGGGGACATGGGTTCGTGCCCCAGTCCGGGAGGATCCCACATGCTGCAGAGCGGCTGAGCCCGTGAGCCATGGCCGCTGAGCCTGCGCGTCCGGAGTCCATGCTCCACAACGGGAGAGGCCACAACAGTGAGAGGCCCGTGTACCGCAAAAAAAAAAAAAAAGATCTGCATTTTAGAGGACAAGATCAACTGACTCCAATACAATTTCAGAAACTGAGTCAGAAGATTAGTCTAGGCATTACTAAGTGAGAAAGAGTGACTTCTGTATCTGCTAACTACTTTAATAAAGCCTGGCAACTTTTCTCAACCAAAATAATGTCAGCTGGATTTTTCAAGAAGAAAACTCTATGAAGGTTAAAAAGCTTAAAAAATCCTCTAACTGAACTTTCTGCCTCAGCAGTACTATCTCATCAATGTACCCCAACCAACATTTAAAGAGTATCTTTGGCTAAGAGCTAAAGGGTGTAAGATTCCTACACCAGGGAAGTGAAGCAGAGAAAATGCAACATGTTCTGAACTTATGGAAAATTCTCAGATTTTGATGTGAGTTGTCATAAACATTTTATAAAGAAAAATACCTGTGTTTTTAATAACTACACTATCACATAAAGCTTTCCTTTAAAGGGTTTAACTGAAGCATTATCCTCTCTGAGAAGCCTTCCCCGACTCCTCCCCCAAGCTAAGTTTCTACCTGATCTGTTCTATAGCATCCTTTTGTTAACCTTTATCACAGCACTGATCTAATTATACTCATGTTGAAAATTAAATATGGCCACAAAATCTCTACAGTTCCTCCATCAAGAGATATAGTCTATTTCTCTAATCCCATGAATGTGGGCTGGCACTGTGGCTTGCTTTTCTACAACAGAATGTGGTAGAAGTGACACCATGTAACTTATAAGCTTTAGCCTTAAAAGAGGTCTTCCAGCTTTCACGTCTGCCCTAAGACCACCATGCTGTGAAGAAGCCTAAGTTGGAAACCACATGGAAAGAGAGACCCAGTCAAGCCCAGTCCCCAGCCAACGCACCAGCTAAATGAAGTTGTATGACCCTAAGCAAGACTAGCAAAACTACCCAGTCAATCCATAAAATCATGAGAAATAATAGTTTTTCAAACCTGAGTTAGTTTGTTACAAAGCAAAGACTAGTAGAAATCACTGCAACAACATTTTTAACAAGTGTCATCTACCCTAAGCTATAAGCATCTTGAGGACATGAACTATGTCCTATTCATCTTGATTCTCATTCAGCCTTTTAAGAACTACTCTTTGGCTGTGATGTTCTACAGTTTCACTGTCATCCTGGCTGGGACTCATTCTGTTTTTTTAAGCTGAGGGTTTATATCCTTTATCACTTTCGGAAGATATTCAGCTATTATACCAATTTCCTTCTCCCTCATTCTATTTTTTTTTGGTTGCGCTGCGCGGCATGCAGGATCTTAGTTCCCCGACCAGGAATCCAACCCGTGACCCCTGCAGTGGAAGCACGGAGTTCTAACCACTGGACCGTCAGTGGTCCCCCCTCCCTCATTCGATTTTTAAGGAACATTTAGGTACATGTTGGTCCTTCGCATCCTAGTCTCCATGTTTCTTAATTGCTTTTTCATATATTATCTTCCAATGTTATTTTCTGAGTAATTTCCTCAGATTCATTTTGTAGGTAATATATCTGTTGCACCTTTAATTTCACTGGGTCTAATTTTCACTTGTAGAATTTATTTTTAGTTTGCTTGGTATATTAAAATCTTTTGTAATGTTATTTTCTAACGTTTCCAAACTTTTCTTTAAATCTTTAGTCATTCTAATCATACCCATCTTAAGGTTACAGCTAATAATTCAGATGCCAAAGTTCTGGTGAGATTTGATCTTACTGGGGGTTTGCTAACTCTTGCTCATGGTGACTTGTCATTTGTAAATCTTTTTTTAAAGGTTAGGGTTTTTTTTAATTTATTTAATTTATTTATTTATGGCTGCGTTGGGTCTTTGTTGCTGCACACGGGCTTTCTCTAGTTGAGAGGAGCAGGGGCCACTCTTTGTTGTGGTGCGGGGGCTTCTCATTGCGGTGGCTTCTCCTGTTGTGGAGCATGGGCTCTAGGCGTGCGGGCTCAGTAGTTGGGGCTCACCACCTCTAGATCACAGGCTCAGTAGCTGTGGCTCATGGACTTAGTTGCTCCACGGCATGTGGGATCTTCCCAGACCAGGGCTCGAACCCGTGTCCCCTGCACTGGCAGGCGGATTCTTAACCACTGCGCTATCAGGGAAGCCCCATTCTTTGTAAATTTTGCATTGTGCACTATTCCTTATCAGAGTTACCTGTGGGAATACTATGCAGCCTGGGTGGCAAGCATGTCCCTCGACAGTTTTACAGCTGATTCTGTCAGGTGCCCCAAGAGTATTACTAACCCAGGAACAAGAAGGTAGTATAAATTAAAACCCCAAACATACATGAAGGCAAGCCTATGGGTACAAATACTCAACAAGACTCCCCTCCAATCAGTGTCCAATGTAAGACAGAGAAGCTTCCTTATTTTTTTCCTGTGACTGTAGGCAGGTTACTATTATTATTTCTTCAAGTATATCCTTTCAAGTTAGGATGTATCCCAAGTGTGTTTTATAAGGAGATCTCAGTTCCAAAACCTCTCCCTGTAAAATCCAAGGCCTTACCTCTTACCTAATTTACGTATCAAAACCCAAGTCCACTGGTTATAAAGAACAGCAAATTCCCCCAGAGGAGTCCCAATGTCAGTTCATACATATAGTTCTGGCTTTCATTTCCCTCTTTGCTTTCGTTCCTTGAGGATTTTCTTTACATTTTTGTGAATACAGCTATTCAATTAAAAGGGTATTTGTTGGTACCTCCCTGGTGGCGCAGTGGTTAAGAATCCGCCTGCCAATGTAGGGGACACGGGTTTGAGCCCTAGTCCTGGAAGATCCCACATGCTGTGGAGCAACTAAGCCCGTGAGCCATAACTACTGAGCCCTCGTGCCACAACTACTCAGCCCTCGTGCCACAACTACTGAAGCCCGCGCACCTAGAGCCTGTGCTCTGCAACAAAGAAAAGCCACCGCAATGAGAAGCCACCACAATGAGAAGCCCACGCACCGCAACGAAGAGTGGCCCCCACTCGCCGCAACTAGAGAAAGCCAGCACTCAGCAATGACCCAACACAGCCAAAAATAAATAAATAAATAAATAAATAAATAAATTTTTTTAAAAAAGGGTATTTAGGCTTCCCTGGTGGTGCAGTGGTTGAGAGTCCGCCTGCTGATGCAGGGGACACGGGTTTGTGCCCCGGTCCGGGAGGATCCCACATGCCGCGGAGCAGCTGGGCCCGTGAGCCATGGCCGCTGAGCCTGCGCGTCCGGAGCCTGTGCTCCACAACGGGAGTGGTCACAACAGTAAGAGGCCCACGTACCGCAAAATAAATAAATAAATAAATAAATAATAAAATAAAATAAAAAGGGTATTTGTTATATTTCATCCAGCTTTCCTAAGTATTTTGTATCGAGACATTTTTAGGTTTTCTAAGTCATCATATTTCCCAAAATGGAGTTCTTATCCTCAGTACCTAAAAGAAGTTGGTAGATTACTAGCTGTCAACTGGATATTCAACAAAACACTCAGTTAGAACTTCAGAGGTGGAACAGTGACAGATCTTTCAAATGTATCTTCTAACTCCACTGCAATTTTAAAATCTACCAGGGGTTGAAAAAACAGTTTCATAAAGAAGTGTGGGCATCACTGGCAACACATCTGTAGATATCCTATCCTACCTTCTTCTGATGACAGATCTCACAGATTTAACAGTAATTTTTAATCTTCACTTACTAGTTCTGTAGCCAATAAACCAATATGCTGTGTAGATGTACTGAAATTACATGAAAATACATAGAGAAAACATTTTAAATTTGGAAAACATGTTGCTCAATTTCCTGTTCTATAAAACAGAATTATTGGGGCTTCCCTGGTGGCGCAGTGGTTGAGAATCCACCTGCCAATGCAGGGGACACGCTCTAGCCTGTGCTCTAGAGCCTGCGAGCCACAACTATTGAGCCCACGTGCCAGCAACTACTGAAGCCCACGTGCCTAGAGCCCATGCTCCGCAACAAGAGAAGCCACTGCAATGAGAAGCCTGCACACTGCAACGAAGAGTAGCCCCTGTTCGCCGCAACTAGAGAAAGCCTGGGCACAGCAATGAAGACCCAACGCGGCCAGAAACAAATTAATTAATTTTTTTAAAAAACCCAAAACAGAATTATCTCCTTTTGGTGAACAAGATAAATGAGAGTGGGCTTCCCTGGTGGCACAGTGGTTGAGAGTCCGCCTGCCGATGCAGGGGACATGGGTTCGTGCCCCTGTCCGGGAAGATCCCACATGCCGCGTAGCGGCTGGGCCCGTGAGCCATGGCCACTGAGCCTGCGCGTCCAGAGCCTGTGCTCCGCAACTGGAGAGGCCACAACAGTGAGAGGCCCTTGTACCGCAAAAACAAACAAACAAACAAACAAACAAAAACACTTAAGGGCTTCCCTGGTGGCGCAGTCGTTGAGAGTCCGCCTGCCGATGCAGGGGACACGGGTTCGTGCCCCGGTCCGGGAGGATCCCACATGCCGCGGAGCGGTTGGGCCAGTGAGCCATGGCCGCTGAGCCTGCGCGTCTGGAGCCTGTGCTCCGCAATGGGAGAGGCCACAACAGGGAGAGGCCCACGTACCGCAAAAAAAAAAAAAAAAAAAAAAAAATGAGTGAGCAAAAAGTTCTCTGGAGAAGCCCTGAGGGTCCTTCCCATTTACCGAGAATGGTTCATCAAATTAGAAACAGGAAGAATAAGTCTAACAGTACTTCAAAAATTAACAAGAAAATTTTCGACAGGAACAAATCCAAAAGGAGAGAAGACTGATCTATTTACATCTGTACTCACTTATGCTATCTTCCTATTTCAGAAGCTGTTCCTAGGCTAACCCTTCCACTTATACACACGAAACCCTTTTCCCTAATTGAATCAAAGATTTTGCTCTCATTTTGTAGTAGCAATGTCCCCCTTTACTGAATAATTCTTATCAGTATATAAATATCATAAAATCCCTCACTGGAATCCATATCACCCTTCAGGTACCTATTTTTCAGCTCCTCTGTTAGCAAAAAATCCTTGAAACAGTTGTCTGTTTCTGCTGAAAAATCAGCTGGTAACCTTATGGGGATTCCCTTCTATGTTATTTGTTGCTTCATCTAATCCCATAGCTTTGAATACCATCTATATACTGTTGATGTCAGCCACAATCTCTCCTGAACATCAGTCACATACATGCAACTAACTACCTGACATCTAAAAATGACATCTAATAGTCACCTCAAATTTAGTATGTCCTAAACAGGACTTTGATTCCCCTGTCCCCTACCCCAATTCTGGTCTTCCTATCTTTTGCCCATTTCACTAAATGGCAAAACCATATACCTAACAGTTCAGGCCAAAATCTAGGAAGCAACTTTACTTCTCTCTGCCTCAAATCCCATATCTAATTCGCCCACCTTCATACCAACCAGCTCTACCTTGAAAATATATCCTGAATCACAGTCCATTCATCCTCTAGTCCAAGCTAACATTATCTCTCCCTTTCAGGACTAAAACAGCCTGCTCTTCTTGCTGTCAATCTTGCCCAAAGTCAGCACATGTGTATAGGTCTGGCTTTCAGGTTCCTCTTTGCTTTTGTTCCTTGGGGACTTTCTTCACTTTCTTGTGAATAGAGCTATGTAATTGAAAGGCTATTTATTCTATTTCATCCAGCTTTCCGAAGTATTTGTATTGGGACATTTCCAAATACAATTCACCCAATTAAAGTATACATTCTATTCTATGGTTTTGAGTATATTAACAGATATGTGCAACCACCACCAAAGTCGATCTTAAAATATTTTCATTATCTCAAACAGAAAACACCCTACCTCCTTAGGCGTCAACTCTCTCTTCCCCCAGTATCTCCAACCCTAAGCAAACACTTATTTATTTTCTGCCTCTAAAGATTTGACTATTCTAGACATTTCATATTATTGGAACCCTGTAATTAGTGGACTTTTGTGACTTGCTTATCGCTTAACATAATGTTCTTCAGGGTTCATCTGTGTTGTAGCATGCATCAGTACTTCATTCCTATGACCAACTAATATTCCACTCTAGACCACATTTTATTTATCCATTTGGTAGTTGATAAACATTTAGGTTGCTTAGCTCCTTATATATCCTAGATATAAGTAACTTACGGTTTGCAAACATTTTTCTCTCATTCTGTGGATTGACTTTTCACTTTTTTGATAGTATCTTTTGAGGTAGAAAAGATTTTATTGTTGATACAGTCCAATTAATTCTTTTTCCTTTGTTGCTTGTATTTTTGGTATATCTTAGAATGCACTGCTAAACCTGAAGTCATGAAAATTTACCCCTATTTTCTTCTAAGAGTTTTATACTTTTAGCTCTTACATTGAGGTCTTTGATCTACTTTGAGCTAATTTTTATACATAGTGTGATGTAAGGGTACAACTTCATTCTTTTGAATGTGACTATCCAGTTGTCCCAGCACAATTTGTTGGAGAAAAAAAAATCTGTTCTCAACTGAATGGTATTAGTACCCTTGCTTCAATCAGCTGACCACAGAAACATGGTTCTATTTCTGAATTCTCAAACATATTCCAATGACCTTCATGCCTATCCTTATGTCAGTACTTCACTGTCTTGATTACCACCGCTCTGTAAGTTTAGAAATTGCAAAGCGTGAGTCCTCGACTGTGTTCTTTATTTTCAACATTATATTGGCTATTTAGGGTCCCTTGCTATTCCATACAAATTTTAAAATTGGCTTGTTGGGCTTCCCTGGTGGCGCAGTGGTTGAGAGTCCGCCTGCTGATGCAGGGGACATGAGTTCGTGCCCTGGTCTGGGAAGATCCCACATGCCGCGGAGCGGCTGGGCCCGTGAGCCATGGCCGCTGAGCCTGTGCGTCTGGAGCCTGTGCTCCGCAACGGGAGATGCCACAACAGTGAGAGGCCGGCGTACCACAAAAAAAAAAAAAAAAAAAATTGGCTTGTTAACCTCTACAAAGATGTTACCTGGGATTCTGATAAGGAATGCACTGAATGTGTAGACCAATTTGAGGAATAATGCCATCCTAACAAGTCTTCTAATGCATGAACACTGGATGAATTTCCATTTATTTAGGTCTTTAATTTCTTTCAACAATGCTTTGCAGATTTCAGAGTATAAGATTTTCACTTTTTTAAACAATGCAAAGTATTTAATTCTTTTTAATGCTATCATAAATGCAACTGTTTTTCTACTGTCATTTAAGATTGCTACTTACAAGTATACAGAAATAAAATTGATATTTGCATGATGATCTTGTATCCTGCAATCCTGCTGAACTTATTAGTTTTAATAATTTTTAGTGGATTTCTTAGGACTTTCTACATACAAGATCATATACAACTGCCAACAGAGATGATTTTTATTTCCTTCTTCCCAATATGGATGTTTTAGATTTTTACATGCCTAACTGCTCTGGAAATAACCTCAAGTACAATGTTGAACAGATATCCATGCAGTGAGCCTAAACGGAGGAGGAAAAAATCTACTCTTTCACCAGCGAGAATGATTTTAGCTGTGGGTTTTTCACAATTGCTATTTATCTAGTTGAGGAAGTGCCATTCTATTCATAGTTTCATTTGTTTACTTTCATGACAAAGTGTTGAATTGTTATCAAATGCTTTTACTGTGTCTACTGAAATGATTATGTTTTTGCTTTTAATTCCACTGATATGGTATGTTACATTAATAGATTTTAATATGTTAAACCAGACTTCAATTCCTTCGATTCCCACTTGATCATGGTATGTAATCCTTTTCATATGTTGATGAATTAAGTCTGCTGGTGTTTTGTTGAGGATTTTGTCTCCATATTTATAAGAGATACTGACGTGTAGTCTTATGAAATCTTTGTCTAATTCTGGCATCAGGGTAATATCATCCTCATAAAATGAATTGGGAAATATTCTCTCCTATTTTTTTGGGAGTGTGTTAAGTACTGGTATTCTTACTTACACATTTGGTAGAGTTCAGCAGTGAAGTCATCCAGGTATATTTTTTATTGCTAGTTCAATCTCTTGTTATATGTCTATTCATATTATTTATCAGTTTCATTAGTGTTTTTCTTGAAATTTGTCCATTTAATCTAAGTTCTCTAATTTACTGGCATACTACTGTTCATAAGATTCCTTTATGATCCTTTTTATTTATGTAAGTTTGGTAGCAATGTTTCATTTCTGATTCTAGTAATTTGTGTCTCCTCTTTTTCTGTTGGTCAATCTAAAATATTGTCGATTTTGTTGATCTTTTCAAAGAACCAGCTTTTGGTTTCATTGATTTCTCTATTGGTTTTCTCTTCTGTTTCATTAATTTTCACCCTAACCTTTTATTTCCTTACTTCTGCTTGTTTTAAGTTTAGTTTGCCCTTGTTTTTCCAATGTCTTAAGGTGAAAAATTAGGTTATTAATTTGAGATCTTCCTTCTCTCATAATATAGGAATTTATAAGTAGAAATTTCCCTATAAGCATTATTTTAGCTATATTGTGTAAGTTTTGGTATACCTTCATTTTCATTCATCTCAAAGTATTTTCTAATTTCCCTTTTAATTTCTTCTTTGACCCATAAGTTATCTGGGAGTATGTTGTTTAATTTCCATGTATTTGTTAATTTTTCAGTTTTACTTCTGTTATTGATTTCTTCACTGTGGTTGGAAAAATAATTTAGGTGTACTTGAGAAGAATGTATATTATTGTTGTTGAGTACTCCGTAGATATGTCAGGTCAAAATGGTTTATAGTGCTGCTCTAGACTTCTATTTACATATTGGTCTCCTGCTTAGTGTTTCTATCCATAATTGAAAGGAAGTATTATAACAACAATTATTGTTGAACTATTTCTGTGTTCATTTCTGTCATTTTTTGTTTCATGTATTTTGAAGTTCCTTTATTAGGGATTTCATTGTTGGACCTTCCTGGTGGTCTGACCCTTATAGGATTATAAAAAGCCCTTTTCTTTTTTTTTTTTTTTTTTTTGCGGTACACGGGCCTCTCACGTTGCGGAGCACAGGCTCCGGACGCACAGGCTCAGCGGCCATGGCTCACGGGCCCAGCCGCTCCGCGGCATGTGGGATCTTCCCAGACCGGGGCACGAACTCGTGTCCCATGCATCGGCAGGTGGACTCTCAACCACTGCGCCACCAGGGAAGCCCCTAAAAAGCCCTTTTCATCCGTAGTATCATTATTTGTTTTAAAGTTTATATTGCCTAACATCACTATAATCACTCATTTTCTTGTGACTGTTGTTTGCATATCTTTTCCCGTCTATTTAAGTTAAATATATTTACATCTTTGAATCTAAGATGTGTCTCCTAGATGTTGTTTTATCCAGTACTGACAATTTCTACTTTTTGATCATACTGCTTAATCCATTCACATTTAATGCTATTATTGATATAGTTCAATTTAGGTGTGCTATTTTACTTTTTGTTTTTAATTTATCTGTCTCATGTATTTTTCATTCCTTTATTCCTCCCTTACTACTTTCTTTAGAGTTTAGTAAATAACTTTCTAATGCAGCACTGACATTTCTTTAATATATATATGCACATGTATATATATGCATATGTGTGCACGTGCACACACACATATACATATATACGTGCACACACCACTGTTGTGGTGCCCCTTTGGTCTTCCCCACCTCATCATCCCTCCCCCAAGGCAACCACTCTTCTGCTTTCTGTGAGTGTAGATTTGTTTTGCATTTTTTAAAATCGTATATAAACGGAACACACAATATGTGCTTCTATTTATGGAGTTGGAGGGGATGTCTGGCTTCTTTCAATCAGCTTAATTATTTTGAGATCATTCATGACTGTGGTAATGAGAGGTCATTTTTTTTTGAGAGTTCATTCTTTTTTTTAAGAGTCTAAATACTTCTCATATATTGTTTTATTTACTTTTTTATAAAAGTTCCGAGAAAAGGTCTTTGTTTTATACATATATATATTCCAACTTTATTGAGACTTACTTGAAATAAAATATTGTATAAGTTTAAGGTATACAACATGATGATTTGATACACATATATATTGGAAAATGATTCCCACAATAAGGTTAGTTAATACAACAACCATCAACTCACATAATTACCATTTTTAAAGATTAATCTCTTACGAACTTTCGATTAATTATATAATGTAGTATTGTTAGCTATAGTCCCAGTGCTGTACCTTAGATCCCCAAAACATATCCACTGCCTAACTGGAAGTCTATACTGTTCGACCAACATTTCCTCATTTCTTCCACCACCACTGCCCACCTCTGGGCAACCACCATTTTACTCAGTTTCCATGAGTTTGGCTTTTTTAGATTCCACATATAAATCGTGGAATGTGGAATATGTTGTGTTTCCATATTTGTTTCTTTCAAGATGTTTTCTGATTTCCCTTTTGATTTCTTCTTTGACCCAATGGTTGGTCAGGAGTAGGTTGTTTAACTTCCACATATTTGTAGATTTTCAAGTTTTCCCCATTGTTTTATTTCTAGTTTTATACCACTGTAGTCAGAAAAGAATCTGGTATGATGTCAGTCTTCTTAAATTTGCTAAGATTTGATTTGTGACCTAACATATACTTGTTTTGAAATGGCCCCTCTTTTAGTTCCCATTTGCATGGAATAGCTTTTCATCTCTTCACATATGACACATGGATAAGTCTAGGTGTGTCCTTAAAGCTGAAATGAGTCTCTCTTTTTTAAAAATTTATTTATTTATTTTTGGCTGTGTTGGGTTTTCGTGGCTGTGAGTGCACTTTCTCTAGTTGCAGCGAGCAGGGGCTACTCTTCGTTGTGGTGTGTGGGCTCTAGAGCGCAGGCTCAGTAGTTGTGGCGCAGGAGCTTAGTCGCTCCACGGCATGTGGGATCTTCCCAGACCAGTTCTCGAACCTGTGTCCCTTGCATTGGCAGGTGGATTCTTAACCACTGTGCCACCAGGGAAGTCTTGACATGAGTCTCTTATATGCAGCATATAGTGCGGTCTTGTTTTTTTAATACATTCTGACACTTGTCATTTGATTGGACAGCTTAATTCATTTGCATTTAAAATAATTACTGATAAATAAGAACTTACTAATATTATGTAATTAATTGTTTCCTGGGGACTTCCCTGGTGGTGCAGTGGTTAAGAATCCGCCTGCCAGTGCAGGGGACTTGGGTTCGAGCCCTGGTCCAGGAAGATCCCACATGCCGCAGAACAACTAAGCCCGTGCGCCACAACTACTGAAGCCTGCACGCCTGGAGTCCATGCTCCACAAAAAGAGAAGCCAACGCAATGAGAAGCCGGCACACCACAACAAACAGTAGTTCCCGCTCGCCACAACTAGATAAAGCCCGCGCGCAGCAACAAACACCCAACGCATCCAAAAATAAATTAATTAATTAAAAAATAATTGTTTTCTGGTTGTTTTGTAGTTCCCTTGTTCCCTTCTTCCTCTCCTGCTATCTTCCCTTGTGAACTGATGATTTTCTGTAGTGGTACACTTTGATCCCTTATCTTTTATGATCTATTGTAGCTTATTACTTTGTGGTTACCATGAGGTTTACATAAAACATTTTACAAGATATAACAGTATATTAACAGTAACAACCTAACTTCAGTCGCATACAAAACTCTACCTTTTACTTCCCCAAACACTTTGCTTCTGATGTCACAATTTAACTTTCTATATTATGTATTCATTGTAGCTATAGTTATTTTTTAATACCTTTGTCCTTTAACTTTTATACTAGAGTTTCTTAATCAACTCACCACCATATTACAGTATCAGACTATACTGATTTTGACTATATACTTATCTTTTCCAGTGTGTTTTATATTTTCATATGTTTTCATGTTACTAATTAGTGTCCTTTCATTTCAGATTGAAGAACTCCTTTAACCACTTTTCTTAAGGTCTAGTGATGATCAACTCCCTCAGCATTGGGAAGTACAGGTATCCCTCACTTTCCGAAAGTTTGCAATATGCCACTTTGCTTTTAGAAAGCCCTACATTAGTACTTGTTTTCGCTAACTGAAAGAAACCTGAAGAGGATTTTTGCTTTTATGAAAAAAAGCAATTACTGTACTAATGTAGGTTGTTTGTAAAAGCGAAGGGGTGTAACACAAACTTTCAGAAAGCAGGGGATACTCTTCACTATATGCCATTTCAGCTTACGAAGTTTCATAGGAACATTCTACTTTCAGATTGATGGGGAAAGCTGTAATCTTTCTCTCTCCTTCATTTCTTTTTTTTTTTGGCCATGCTGCACGGCTTGCAGGACCTAAGTTCCCTGACCAGGGATTGAACCCACACCCCTGGCAGTGAAAGCACGAGTCCTAACCACTGAAGCCCCAGAGGATTCCCTCCCCTTCATTTCTGATGGACAACTTTGCCAACTAATGTATTCTTGGTGGGCAGTTTTTTTCTTTTAGCACTTTGAATATATCATCCCATTCTCTTACGGCCTGCAAGGTTTCTGCTGAGAAATCTGCTAAAAGCCTTATGGGGGGTTCCTTTGAAATGTGAGATAGTTTTTTTTTCCTCTTGCTCGTTTAAAAACTGTTTGTCTTTGATTTTTAAACTTTATTGTAATATATTTTGAAGAGGATCACTTCGGGTTGAAATTCTGGGGGCACCTATAAACTTCATGATCTCAGATATCCAAATCTTTCCCCAAACTTGGGAAGTTTGGCGGCTTCCCTGGTGGCGCAGTGGTTGAGAATCCGCCTGCCAGTGCAGGGAACACGGGTTCAATCCCTGGTCCGGGAAGATCGCGCATGCTGCCGAGCAACTAAGCCCGTGCGCCACAACTACTGAGCCTGTGCTCTAGAGCCTGCGAGCCACAACTACTGAGCCCACATACTGCAACTACTGAAGCCCACGCACCTAGAGCCCGTGCTCTGCAGCAAGAGAAGCCACTGCAATGAGAAGCCCACGCACCGCAATGAAGAGTAGCCCCCGCTTGCTGCAACTAGAGAAAGCCCGCGCGCAGCAACAAAGACCCAACACAGCCAAAATAAATAAATAATTTTTTTTAAATTGGGGAAGTTTTCAATCATTATGTTTCTAAATAAGCTTTCTGCCCCTTTCTCCCTCTCCTGTCCTTCTGGGACTCCAATATTGCATAGACTGATCATTTTAGTGGTATGCCACAGTTCACACTATAAACTGGGCCTGCTGGCCATGGGCCAGCTTTCTTCACTCCTTTTCATTTTCCCTCTGTTCTCAAACTAGATAATTTCAAATAATGTGTCTTGTACTTCACAATACTTTCTTCTGCTTGATCCAGTGTTTTGATGCTCTCTATCGCATTTGTTTTCCCTGAGATGATGATGAGTGCTCAAGTGTGTGGTTTCTTCCAATCCCACAGAATCAGGTTGACTCTTTGTATGTGCTCACTAGCCATTTGCAAAGACTCACACATACCATTCTTGCCCTCAGGGTTGTGCACAGGGAGGCAGCCACAGGGTAGGGACACGTTTGGGTGAGGAGTGTGGAGCTCAGAGGTGGCCATGGGCCAGCTGGGGGATTGGCAGGGGAGGTGTCCCCAGTGGCTCATGGGTGGGCTTCCTGAGGGAGTCCCCAGAGCAGTTAATAGGATCCACGCCCCTTTGAGATGTTCCATTCCCAATCTTGGCTGCTCTTCTTCCAGCACAACTGTCGACCCCCAGGTTATCCAGTTTACGACTCAGTATTCTGGACGGAGTGAGAAAGAAATGGGCCTTTCTGGCAGTGTACCACAAAGCTGGGAAAGTCAGGTGCTCAATCACACACTCTCACTTTCCCCCATGGAAGAAATCATGAGCTAAATACCTGCTGGCACTGAGCTGTGCCACCTTGGGGGTGGGGTGACACACATAAAATGAAACTGTTCCTTTCATCGTCTTCAATGGGTCCAATCTTGGATGTTTTTGCCCCAATAATGTGCTGGAACTTCTCTGTTGGGCTCCTGGACTTCCATGAAGGCACTCTCATCCATTAGTGTCTAAATTGGTGTTCTTTGAGAGTGGGATGGTAGAAAACTCCTGTACTGCCATTTTGATGACATTTCTTTCCATTAATTCTTTCTTTTGCCCATTGAAATTTACTGTTGAGCCTCTCCAGTGAATTCCTCATTTCAGTTATTGTGCTCTTCCACTTCGGAATTTCCATTTGGTTCTTTTGTAATTTCTATCTCCTTAATGATATTTTCTATTTGATTTTACAGTCATCATACTTTCCTTTATTTCTTTAAGCATGATTTCTTTTAGTTCATTGAACATATTAATAATGGCTACTTTCAAAGTTTGCATATTAAGTCCAATATTTGACTCTCACAAGCAGTATGTGCTGCCTTTTTAAAAATGATGTATAGGTAATATTTTCTTGTTTCTTTGCATGTCTCACATTTTGTGTTGGAAACTAGATATTTTAGGTAATACGTTGTTCCAGTTCTCGGTACTGGTCTCCACACCCTAGGACTTATTTTTTATGCTTGCTTGTTTGTTTAGTGACTAGCTGACTTATTTTAGTAAATTCTATTCCCCTAATTCCCATGGTGTTAAACCTTTGATGTTGCTCCTCTGGGGTAATTTGGATTTGCCTTCAGTCATCCTGGGATAGTAGTTTTCACAGGATGCTCTCTCTATGACTACATGTGGATATTAAACTCCACTAATTGTGGCTGATTTGCTCAACAGTTTTCAACAATCCACTAAGGTAATAAACTGCTCCACAGAAAAAACCAATAAAATTAGGATACTTTGGGCTTCCCTGGTGGCGCAGTGGTGGAGAGTCCGCCTGCCAATGCAGGGGACACGGGTTGGTGCCCCGATCCGGGAAGAACCCACATGCCGCGGAGCGGCTAGGCCCGTGAGCCATGGCTGTTGAGCCTGTGCGTCCGGAGCCTGTGCTCCGCAACGGGAGAGGCCACAACAGTGAGAGGCCCGTATACCGCAAAAAAAAAAAAAAAAAAATTAGGATACTTTGACAGGAGAGCTCCAGAGGTCAATGTTTGAGCTCTGTCTCTACCACAGGCAGTCTTCTCCCTGCAAGCCTACAGTTAAACCGTATGTCCAACCAATCTAACAATCTCTTCCCAATTACCTTTCACCACAACCTCCACTGTTTTTGAGGGTACCCTTAGGCTTGAACTTCTCTACACTCTGTTGTAAGTATGATTTTTTAAAATTATTTATTTATTTTGGCTGCATTGGGGTTTTTTGTTGTTGCTATGCGCGGGTTTTCTCTAGTTGCAGCGAGCGGGGGCCACTCTTCGTTGCAGTGCGCAGGCTTCTCATTGCGATGGCTTCTCTTGTTGTGGAGCACAGGCTCCAGGTGTGTGGGCTTCAGTAGTTGTGGCATGTGGGCTCAGTAGTTGTGGCTCGTGGACTCTAGAGCACAGGCTCAGTAGTTGTGGCGCACGGGCTTAGTTGTTCTGCAGCATGTGGGATCTTCCCGGACCAGGGCTAGAACCCATGTCCCCTGCATTGGCAGGCGGGTTCTTAACCACTGAGCCACCAGGGAAGCCCTCTGTTGTAAATAAAGTCGGTTCCTATGGGAAGAGATAAGGAGCTGTTTTATGTCCCACTTCTCACTGCAGGCAAAATCTCTGAGCTATAGTTATGAAGTTGGGAGTGTAGACAATGACGTACTTCTCTCTGAGCGACACATCTTCAGAAAATGAGTATTTGGTAGGTGTGGGAGGTTGCGTAGTAATCGCTGGTATTTTTGACTTCCCTCTATTAGTGTGGAACCACTACCTTACATGCCAGAGCCAGGGTAAGGGTAAGGGCAATTGGGCTCTCAGTATTCTCAGCAACACTGTGCCCTACGTAGAGCCTTCATCCCAGAAGTAAGGTCTGGGCAAAAAAAAGGCAGCCCCTACCACTCATTCACACTTGGCCAGCAAAAGGTGACGGAGGCAGGATGAGGAATGCTCTCATCCTGCTTCTCACTGGAAGACAGCCCTCCAAGTGGGAGCTGTGAGGAGAGGAAACCCTATTTTCTTGACTGTACCAATCTGGAGTGGAGTTACCATCTTGCTCAGCTGGGAGATGGGAAGGAAAAAACAAGTCTTGGCTCAAATACCACAGATTCTTAACCAAATTTTAGTAAATTTCTCTGAATAAATGTTTCTTCAATTGCTCTATGTCCTTTAGAACATTTCCATAGACTTTAATTTAAAAAAATAGTAATTGTCACCAATTTTTCTGGGGAATGGGTCCACAAAGCTCACACCATCCATGCTGTCTCTCTCTGCCAGTGATCTCATTCTTTAGCACTTTTTATTTACTTTATTTACTCTGCTCTAATCTCTGTCCTAAAAAGGGTGGTCTTCCTCAGGGTCTTTTTATTTTCTGTTCCCCGTGGAAAGTGCTTTTTCACATTTCTCCATGAACAAGTTCTTCCTCATTTCACTCAGATCTCTGCTCAAATGTCATTTCAAGACATTCTCTAAAACAGTACCTCCCATTCACTCTTTATTCATGTATTCTGCTTTGATTTTCTTCAAAACACCTAAATTTACTTAACATATTCATTTTCCTATTTGCTTAGAGTCTGTTTCCCCATTTGATTAAAAGCTCTAGGAGGGCAGGGGGCTTTGCTTGCCTTATTTGCTACTGTATCCCAAGTATTTATAACAGTACTTGGCACAAAGTCAATACTCAATAAACACTTGTTGAATAAATAGACATAAACAAGAATCAAAATATTTTTAAAGCTACTTACATTTTAAGTGACATTAACAGGTAATCTGTTCTTACTTATATCCATAAAGAGCAAAACAGTAACAGAGTATGGGAAAAGAAATTAATAGTGATTTATTTGGCAGAGAAAATATAAACAGAAATGGCCAAAAGCCAGGAATTTTAAGTTCTGTTTTACTAATTCTAAAACTTATTTTTATAAATAGCACTGCAGACCTGCCACTGCCTTTACACTACATACACCAGGACCAAAAGAAACAATCACCTCTAACTCAATGGGAACATGAAACAATACTAAAATAACAAATGTTTATACTATGATCACTAGTTTTTACAGTTAGGGATATCAGAAGATTTAGAAGCTAATCAAATTGAAAATCCTTAATCAAATATAAATTTTTCACTATCACTAATTATAAATAAAAAGCTTTAGCATTAAAAAAAGAAAGGATATTATTTCCATGTCCTCACTTTCACTCCATATACCTTCCTATTAAGGCCAAGTTTTGCTTTAGCAAGGCTAAGCAAAAGAAATGTAGGTTATGTAGTTTTACCTTGAGTCCTGTTTTCTCGTCATCACTTCCATTATTTGTAGATGGTGTCTCATCTCCTTGCCTGGAAACCAAGACAAAATCTTCACTATTAAGAGTAGACACAGAGTCTGAGGAGACACTGATTTTTCCAACAGAAGCCTTGTCATCCATGACTCAAGAATGAAGCTCAACTCATGAATGATTAAATATTTTAAAAATGCCTGAAAAACAAAAACCATAAAGATACTCATATAGAATGTCTGCCAGATATTCAATTATGTTCTAATTTTTACAAAATACATATGGAAAAACTTAGGGGGGAAAAAAAACCTTCCAAAATCTTTCCCAAAGACTTTCACTACTTACAGTTTAGGCTTTTTATTCCAGATATAAGGGAATTTGATGAAATTGAGGGCCAAGGTACTTCAGATTTCAAATATATAAATAAATAAATAAATAAAACATATTCCCTTGAGAATAACTCTGCCTACCTACACTGATTTCTTTGGCATATGTTGTAACTCTATTCTTTTTAGAGAAAAATTATGAAGTACTGAACTTGTTTTCTATCCTTTAATTTGTAAAGCTATATAAACAAATGAAATTGAAAGCGCTTAGGACAATAACTAAGGTTTTCCTAACATTGCTGATACTTATACTAACAACATGTTTTAAGAAACAAAATTTCATATTAACCCCCCCAAAAATAAATTCAAGGCAAGGCAAGCATAAATTCTAGAGCAGGGAAATACCTTACATAGCAAGAAATCAGAAGTCTATTAAAAACTCAATATTCCTATCCCACAGTTTCTTAGAACTCAGCTCAATATGAACATTGCCAATAAAACAGTTTCATGCCAAAAATTTCCAGCAAGAAGTTAAAAATGTGTCAATTATGAAAAGCTATTCCATTATTTATTGACTCATGGAATAAAACTCGAACTCATCTACCATTTAAAAATGTGGTTCTGGGGACTTCCCTGGTGGTCTGGTGGTCAAGAATCCACCTTCCAACGCAGGGGCCGAGGGTTTGAGCCCTGGTCAGGGAACTAAGATCCCACACGCCTCAGGGCAAATAAGCCAGCGTGCTGCAACTACTGAGCCCATGCACTCTAGAGCCCACGTGCTGCAATGAAAGCTCCTGCATGCCACAACGAAGAACCCACCACAAGGAAGACCCAAGGCAGCCAAATAAATAAATAAAATTTTTTACAAATGCCTAAAAGAAAAACCTGGTTCTGCATATTTTGTGGCAATGTTCCCATTTGGTTGCCAAAACAACAACAGAACAGACGATACAACATTATACTCAGAGAGCTTTAACCAATAAACAAAAGTTGCTCTAAAAAAAAAAGTTGTTCTCACTGTATACTCATCTTGTACCTCAAAGAGGTAAAGGTTCTGAGAATCTGTTTAGTCTCTCCAATTAAGAAGTCCTGATCTATGCTTTGGATTTTTAATTGAACATACGTTTATTGAGCATACACCATATGCCAAGCACTATTTTTTCCTCAAAGGCTAATATCTACATAAACACATGGTAGCAAGAATTACACAATCCCGGGCTTCCCTGGTGGGGCAGTGGTTGAGAGTCCGCCTGCCGACACAGGGGACACGGGTTCGTGCCCCGGTCCAGGAAGATCCCACATGCTGCAGAGCGGCTGGGCCCGTGAGCCATGGCCGCTGAGCCTGCGCGTCCGGAGCCTGTGCTCCGCAACGGGAGAGGCCACAACAGTGAAAGGCCCGCATACCGTGTAAAAAAAAAAAAAAAAAAAAAAGAATTACACAATCCCTGAATACCACAGTTGGAAGAAAACCTAGAAATTATCAATACTGTTGAACAGATAAGGAAATGGCAACCCCAAGAGGTGTAGGGTCATTTAATCAGGCATAACTAAAGCTCAAACCCTGGACTCCCCGCTTTCTATTTAAACTAACTTCCTTGCTTAAAGGCTTTACGTTTTATAGGACTAAATCTAAATGCGTAGCGTAGCATTTAGAGATGCTTCAAATGTACTTTTGAAAACTTTTTTTAAAATGTAGTTCTGCTTCATCTATGCAATGAATACTTACCAAATGTCTAGTTTATAAAGAACAGAATATGCTAAACAAGAAAAAATAGATTCTTGCCCAAAAGGAGTTTATAATTTAGTAGAGAACAGAGGCAAATTGAACAGGTTAATAGGTACTGATTTAGGGTAAAGAAAACTATGGAAACATGTTGGAAGAGTTTAAAAATATACTAGAGGAGGTAATATCTTTGCCAAGGATATATATGTTAATACCTTGAGGTATCTGCCCTCCTAGGATCCTCCTCCTAAAGTGGTTCCCTTGTTTCTGTACTCTGACAACTAGAAATAATCGTTCATGATCTAATAACCCTCCTTTTCCAAGTGGCCTGCCCATTCTCTCCCCAGAGTCAAATGCACTGCCTGCCTTGTTTCGGTTCCCATAGCAATTTACATTTTTTACAGTACCTATTATGTTGTGTTACAATTTGATGTTGAGTCCCTGAACAGCAAACTTAATATTCATATATCTATTTCACAGATTAGGAAATTGAGGCTTAGAGAGACAGTGTAACTTGTTCAAGGTAACGGTTGTAATTTAACTGGTTAGAAGCAAAGCTAAAAATTGAACCAACATATCTATGATTCCAGAAGCTAAGCTCTTTCCATTAGATTATGACGCTTTTCCAATGCTACAAATGTTTGGGCTTTGTTCCAAAATAGTCAGTATCAGATAAAGGAGTCTCTATCTTTTTTAGAACTTGTACTTTGGGTAAGATTTTCATGTTTAATTAGTCTTTTTTCTATCTTTTAAAATGTTACTAATAGTAAGATAGCAGAGGGCCTGGGAAAGTTCCCTAAAGCTATGATCTCAGAGACACTGAGAACTTTCTACAGTATTCTAGACTCAAAAATAGTATACTTTGGTATTTATACTATGAAACTGAGAAGATTTGGCAGGCTCAAAGCTCAACCTATTTTCTTTGAGGAGGTGACAGGAAAGTACACTTTATAAGATACTTTACTATTTGTTTTGGCACCTGAAAGTAACTGAATCACTCAGTGGGAATGGGATTTATCAAAACACTACGCAGTACAGGAAAGGTTATATACTAACACTCCTCTTCTCTGGCCTCCATGGGCAGAAGTGAAAAGGGAGCCCATGGCCTCCAAGGTCTCTGAATAAGACCACCCCTTCCCTGGCCTCCACAATAAGGACGTGTCCCAGAACTTGGTATACTCCTGGCAAAATTCTACAGTATTTACAACCTCTGTCTTGAGACCATAAGAACTAATTTTGTTGTCTTTAATCCCTACTTACACCAATTACCACATGAAGTCCCCTACTCTAATTCCAATTCTCATGGACAATAAAGTACAAACTTCCTCCCCCAAATACCCCGCACTGCCATCCCTCTTTCTACTTTTCTCTATACCACCTATCACCATTCGACACGTTTTACATTTTAATCATTTGTTTTTAAGTATCATGTAAGCATAAGGGCAGGGATTTTTGCCTGTTTCATTAGCTGCTGTATCCCTAACAAGTGAAAGAATGACTGGCACATAGTAGGTGCTCAAATATTTGCTAAAGAAATAGGATAAGTGGCAAATAAAGATGGAAAAGAACAAGAGCCACCCATGAAAAGGCAAGAGCAGCTTTTACAGACTGACAGTAAGAACAGAAGTCATATTTGTGACAGTAAAGCACACCATTAAGAGAAAAAAATCCAAGTTAGTATGCTGGTTCTACTATTTAATAATAGTGTAAGCATGGTCACACCAAGCCTCAGTTTCCATAAATGAAAATGGCGTACTATCTACCTCGTGGAGCCATTATAAAAATTACTAAGGAATAGATATATATGTATATCCAGGAGCCAAATGCTATTGAAGGGCTGTCAAGAGTCTTGATGATGGCCAGTTCTTTTCCATTTCATCACTCTCTTCATTATCTGGAGAGTGAAACTAACTTCCAATTTTAAAGGAATTAACAAGTAAAACTGATTTTGGAAATTCAATTTAGGAAACAATATTAGTGCAAAAATATATAACATTCTTAGTTCCATATTCTAATTTATTTATACCTAACTAAATGCAAAGGAATACTTTGTATCTCTGAATAGTACTTTACAGATTACTAAAATATACACAGTCTTTATCTCATTTTATCATCCTAACAATTCTGTAAGGTAGACAAAGATTTTTATTCCACTTTAAATAAAATAATATACATATGAACACCCTGGTATTTGGTAGGCACTCACAGTTTGTCTCCTTCTTATATAAGTGATGAGCCTAGACCCTTATAACATGTCCAGTTACCAACAGGGCCAGGTTGGTGAGTGCCAGTTCAGGGATGTTTCATTCTATCTCCTTTAATACATCAACTAACTTAAAATGATAGGTAATTTTGCTTAATTATGCAACCTCATGCATCCAAACCAAAGGTTCAGTTATGTTATATCCTGCTCTGTAACGTAAGTGACAATTCTATGCTCAACAATGCACTTCTGCAAAGATCATAGTAAATAATGTACCTCAATCTTGTTGAATGAAAATTCATTTTCATTCTCAATCTCCTCTTAAAACTATAAACCCAGCTAAAGGAAAGTGAAATGTAAAAGAACTAGCCATGGTAAAGGCTCTTTTGACAGTTCGTCAAAAGCAGTCAGTTCCTGGATAATCAGTGTTTACTTTTTAAAAACTTGAACTTTTTTGGGACAGAATACCATCAGATATTTGTACTGTTTCTAACATCATTCACAGTAGTAACATAAACAGTGAAATTGCAGTGGCATGGATTTGCTAATGTGCAATTAGTAGAGGAAAAATCACCTCCCAATAAGTGACCTACCAAACTTGATAAAAGAGGTCTGCGTGATACTTGTAATTGAACTTGACATGCTTGAGACAAGTAAAATGTGCTAGCTCCCGGCCACTAGTTCAGCACTCTGGTTCATCTTTATTTCCTTGGTTTTCCTGAAACTCTTCCTGAAGGAGAAGCACGAACTCCTCCTGCACTTCAGTGGGACTCCCCACTCTCACTGAGCAGTCCCTCTCAAAATCTGGCTCCCCTACCTCTCACCAAGCTTCACTGCACATCCTCTTTTAAAAGATGAATTCAAACCTTGTCTATGTGACCCTGGGTGCTTTAACATTCTCTGAGCATCCGTTCGGAAAGGAAAAATATATATATCTATAAACATTTAAAAATCAACAATACAAAATTTCAAAACCCAAACTATTCTTTTGAGTTCTCATCTTACTTCTACCAGCTGAAATAAATGAAAATGCTGATCATTTCCATATTGTGAAACTCTTATCTTTTTGCTTCCATCTTCTACCTCTGGTACCTTTTCCCAGCTGTCTTTTAAGTTCCTTTTTTTCTGCCCATTCTTTATTTTTTCTTTAAGTTTAAAAAAAATTTATTTTATTTGTTTATTTTTGGCTGCGTTGGGTCTTCGTTGCTGCGCGCAGGCTTCCTCCAGTTGCGGTGCGGGGGCTTCTCATTGCGGTGGCTTCTCTTGTTGTGGAGCATGGGCTCTAGGCGGGTGGGCTTCAGTCGTTGCGGCACAGGGCTCAGTAGTTGTGGCACGTGGGCTCAGTAGTTGTGACTCACAGGCTCTAGAGCGCAGGCTCAGTAGTTGTGGCACGTGGGCTTAGTTGCTCTGCAGCATGTGGGATCTTCCCCAACTAGGGCTCGAATCTGTGTCCCCTGCATTGGCAGGCAGATTCTTAACCACTGCACCACCAGGGAAGCCCCTCTGCCCACTCTTTAAATTCATCCTGGCCTCCTTCTTGTTCCATCCTGGCCTCCTTCTTGTTCCATGGAACAAGATCCCTTAGCTATCTCAATACCTCATGTGGTTATAAATTTGTGTGTGTGTGTGTGTGTGTGTGTGTGTGTATGCTGATGATACTGCAGCCCTGTCTTTCTCCCTAATTTCATGTGGGTGTTTGTGGTTTTTTTTCTATTCAGTACTGAATGTTTGATATGTGCCAGGCACTAGGTACAGTGTTACGGTGAGGAAAGGTACTCTTTCCCCTTGACAGGCTTACAGTAAACAAAATGGACAAGTAAACAAGTAATTACAATAGAGTATAGTGCTTGGTATAATAGAGGTATGCAAATGGTGTTATGTGAATACACAGGTGGGATCTGCTACATGTGTCCCATGTCCAAAGCAGACCCCATCTTCACACAACCATATTCTTCCTCATATCTCCCCTAACAGTGGTTAATAACCACTGATCCAAGATAGAAATGTCCCTCAAAATCCATGACTCCTTTTCTCATTCTCCCTTGGGATTCTAATGGATTTTAGTTCCAAAACATACCCCAAATATATTCCTTCTCTGCCATCTTTCACCTCACTGACTTGAGTATTTCATTCTCTTTCAACTTAGCTACAACATAAGTCTCCCTTCCTAGACTCTCTCTAGTCATTATCAAGGCCTCAGAGTTAATTTCTAAAATTCAGATTTGATCATATATCTCACCCCTTCCTTTGACTGCTCCTGACTGAAAACAGAAAAAAATCCAAACTCTTTATATCATTAGTTCTTAAAAATCTGGAGCCAATCTATCATTCTAGTTTTATCTCCTTTTATCAAACCACACCAGACAGCTCACCAAATATATCATGCATTTTTATGCTTTCAAGGCTTTGCTCATGCCATTTCTTAAGCTAGGAATGTGACTTCATTTCCCCCATTAGTCCTTCTTCCCCACCAGCAACCTTGTGATACAATCAAATATTCAACCTCCCCTTTTCCCTTCTGAAACATTCCTTTTTTCCCTCTAGGGCTCCAAAGGCTTTTTGTTTGCTTGCTTTTTAATTTTATCACAGAATTACAGCATTTATTACACCGTAAAATGTTATACATCTTTTCCCCTATACTATATTGATCATTCATTCCAGAAACAATTACTTAGTATAAACCACCATGGTAAATACTGGGAATACAATGAGCACACACAGTCCCTCTGAACTACTTGTGGACAGGGATCTTAGGTTTTATTCGTATTATCTTCATATCCTTGCTATGGCAGTCCTCAATAAATGTGATTGGATGAATAATACTCTTTCATTAGTGTTTAAGTGATAGAGTCTGTGTAATGTGAGATGGACAAATGACAAATATGATACACTACATGCGTGTCTGGGATGTGGATATGAATGACAACTGGAAAAAAGAGACTCAAAAAGAACTACCCTTGAGTGTGCCTGACTGACTCTTCATCAAGTTTCTAACTGTGAAAACCAGTTAAACAACACTGAGCCACAAAACATACCTTGGATTCCCTTTGTACCAAAACACTCATCACTTCCCTCCCAATCCTCATCATTTTTGTTTGCTCAACCAGTGAAAAAATGAGCACAGCTTTAGGGAATCTTAAGGAGGATACTTAAATCATCTTGCTAAATCTAAAGAGAGAACAATACTTAGCAGTTCCTGAGTATCAATTATATATGCCCAACATGGTACTTAGAAGCTTTATATACATTATTACTAATCTTTATATTAACCTTGCCAGAAAGGTATAAACTTCATATATGACAGACAAACTGAGGCTTAGATTAGTTCAATAACTTGCTTAAGTTCACAGAGACAATTATAGAACTTGATGCAAACCCAGGTATCTAGGTGCCTATGTCCTTTTCAGGAATGCATCTCTCCTCCTTGGTGTTCCTAACACCATTCTCTCCCCATTCCAATCCATACTCTATGTTGCTCCCAGTTATATAACCCTTCTAAAACACAGATCTGCTAAGATTACTCTTGTTGAGAAAAAGACAAGTCAGGAAGTAGCAAGAGAGACAAGTCTCATGCTGTAGCAGGCCAATTCTTGTGGGTTTGTAGCTCTTTAAAATTAAACCACAAAGAAGTTATTTTTAAAAATCATACAATCTTAATCTCAGCTTTTTTCTTTCTTTCTGGCTTTGAGATTTGTTTCGCTGCATTGGTTTTCATATGAACTTCTCACAGCTTATCCCTGGGAAGGGTAGGACAAATCTAACAAAACTCAGTGGAAAATCATCCCGTCTTTAGAAAAATAAATTCCTTTCCACCACTGCTAATTGCTAAACAATAGATGTGTCTTTATGTCTGACTTTGAATTTGGGGGCTGTTTCTTTGAATTATTTTAGTGAGCTAAGAGAACCATATTAATTTAATCCTTCTGAATAATTTCAGCTTAGCTTTAAAAACCAAAAGGAAAATATAACTTAATCATCTTGGGCCTACAGCACATAAAGGCAAGAAAAACCAGCTTAACTTAATAGTCACTTTTAGGCAAATTTTAACCCATAACGCCTGTGACAATTAACTTCTTTAAACTATGAAGCGACTCTTTTACTTCAATTCCAGATTAACTATAAAAGATAGCTTAATTATAGGAATATAATAACTCAGAAGACAAAAGTTTTTTAATTTTTAAAAAGTTTTAATCTTTAAAAATTGTGGTTAAATGTACATAACATAAACTTTACCATTTTAGCCATTTTTAACTGTATAGCTCTGTGGCTTTAAGTACATTCACATTGTGCAACCATCACCACCACCCATCTCTAGAACGTTTTCATCTTCCCCAACTGAAACTCTGTACCTATTAAATTCCAACTGCTGTTCCCCCAGGCAACCAACATTCTACTTTGTCTCTATGAATCTGACTACTCTAGGTACCTTACATAAGTAGTAGAATCATATAGTATTTATACTTTTATAGCTGGCTTATTTCACTTAGCATAATGTCTTCTAAGTTCATCTATATTGTAGCATGTGTCTGAATTTCCTTTCTTTTTAAGGTCAAATAGCATTCCATGGTATGTATATACCACCTTTTGTTTATCCATTCACTGGTCAATAAAAGTTCTAAAAGCCTAATTTTAACTTTATAGGATCTTTAGGATAAAACTCACAAAATCAATACAGAAAAGTGCCTAAAGATGACAGCCAATGTTCTCAGAGTTACTTCTCACTTTCTCAATGACTAATCAAGTTTCATTAAGACTTTATAAAGTTAACAGTCTGGTATTACATTGAAAAACCAACTGGGATTTGAACTCCTTAGTCCTTTTTGATTTAATTTGGACAATGTTATAGTTTCAGTTTTCTCATACATAAAATGAGGGGAATAAACACTTTCTACTCTTTTGTGAATGAGAATATCCAGGAAAGGGGTGCGGGGCGGGAATGCCAGGTGCTTCCCAGTCCTAATCCATGATGTAAGCATAATTAGTTCCACTTTTACAAATGAAGAAACTGAGAATCACAATCCTTAAGTATCTTACCTTCAGTCGTATATTAAGTAAGTTCAAGACTTGGGATATCTATATCTTTCTGATTCTAAAGTTCACACTCTACCCACTATATCTTGATACTTTTAATGAAAGGTACAAAAAGTAAGAAGTGGGGATGAAATGCATATAAAACAATTCACTTAACTCTGTGTTGATTATCTGAGTGCAATAGTGCTGACACCTGAAAAAAATAAACCATATAAGTGGTTTTCCCATGTTCCTTTGGCTATTTCAGGAAACAGCACTTTAGTTTTTTGCAGAACTCTAGGTATGCTGGCTTTATGCCCCTTCAACACAATATCTCTGCAGCTAAATTTTAAAATTATTTGGATGCCATTGCCCCAAGAGAAACCCACCTCTGGGAACACAAGGAGAGTTAGTTAATGTTAATGTATTGGCCAAAAAGTTCGTTCGCGTTTTCCCACAAGATGTTATGGGAAAACCTAAATGAACTTTTTTGCCAACCCAATACTACTTATTCACAAGGTCAGATTATACTTCATACCTCAGTAATATACATTTTTTGTAAAAGTATTCTTGTATTTACTTTTTCTGGAGTGGATTTCTAAAGCACAATGTAATTTACACTAGTGTTCTATAAATATAAAAACATAAACATTTTTAAGCAATGCAGGATTTCCTAAAGACTTTTTCTGGACTTCTCTGGTGGTGCGGTGTTTAAGAATCCGCCCACCAATGCAGGGGACACAGGTGCAATCCCTGGTCTAGGAATATCCCACATGCCGTGGAGAAACTAGGCCTGTGTGCAACAACTACTGAGCCTGCGTGCAACAACTACTGAGCCTGCGCTCTAGAGCCCACAAACCACAACTACTGAAGCCCGTGCACCTAGAGCCCGTGCTCCACAACGAGAAGCCACTGCAGTGAGAAGCCCGTGCACTGCAACGAAAAATAGCCCTCGCTCGCCGCAACTAGAGAAAGCCTGCGCGCAGCAACAAAGACCCAACGCAGCCAAAAAAAAAAAACAACCAAAAACAAAAAAAAACCCCACTTTTCCTGCTTTTAGGAAATTAGTCAATATAGTTCCTTCTCAGCCACAGCGAAGAATATGTATCTATTCCATTTAGAATATCAATCTGTCTATACTTTGATCTGAAATGTTTAAACTATGTGAATTTAATGCTAAGTAAGCAAATCATTTGATAGATAATCAAAGTCTGAGATTAATGCAGTAAATATGGTTTCTCTTTTCCATGACCTCTGATTTTCAAGGGAATGTGTGTAGACAAACCATGAATGTTTGGCAGAAGACACACAAGTTTTCTGAATCTTCTGATACAAGAATGCCCTGGTCCATAGTTATACAAGGAAGGTGGGACATTTGTTAAGTGTGTTGAATAGGGGGTGGGCAACCAAAAAACATTTACTGAGCACTTTCACTCACAGCACTAGGATAGGCACCATGTAAGAAGATAAAAGAATTCACATATATTTAATTTAGCTTCACAGACTTTTTTTTTTTTTTTTTTTGCAGTATGCAGGCCTCTCACTGTTGCGGCCCCTCCCGTTGCGGAGCACAGGCTCTGGATGCGCAGGCTCAGCGGCCATGGCTCATGGGCCCAGCCGCTCCGCGGCATGTGGGATCTTCCCAGACCGGGGCACGAACCCGTGTCCCCTGCATCGGCAGGCGGACTCTCAACCACTGCGCCACCAGGGAAGCCCCACAGACATTTTTTAAACCTATCTAAAAAGTCTTTTCTCACAACCCAAAAGCAAAAAAATAAAGATTAAAAAAAAAAGATGTTTCTGCTAGGGAACAATTTTTTATCTAAGAATTAACTTTGGAGGTTAAATAGAAATCAGATTTTTCTTCAATTCACAGAGAACTCAACAGGTAACTACAATAAAGATATAACCATTTCTCTTTTGCAGGTATATCAGAGGTCTACTCATAGGAAATCATGTACCACAGCAAAAAAGATTTACATGACATGTTTCTACTCTCACCTTACCAGAATCCATTTATCAGCATATTTAAAAGGCATGAGAGGACTTCTGTGGTGGCGTAGTGGTTAAGAATCTGCCGGCCAACGCAGGGGACACGGGTTCGAGCCCTGGTCCAGGAAGATCCCACATGCCGTGAAGCAACTAAGCCCGTGCGCCATAACTACTGAGCCTGTGCTCTAGAGCCCACGAGCCACAACTACTGAAGCCCACTCACCACAACTACTGAAGCCCGCCCGCCTAGAGCCTGCAAGAGAAGCAAGAGAAGCCACCGCAATGAGAAGCCCGTGCACCACAACGAAGAGTAGCCCCCACTTGCTGCAACTAGAGAAAGACCGCGCGCTGCAACGAAGACCCAACGCAGCCAAAAATAAATAAATTAAATAAATTTATTTTTAAAAAAAAGCATGAGAGTTTATTACCCTATGGTAAAAGCATTAAAATGATTAACTCATGGCTCTTCACAGTAGTATTATACAACCGCCTAACATTTAATCCAATTTAGCCTTGAATGCTGTCTCTTAATACCCATAATGATATTTAAAATACGTTCCCAAAGAAAGATTCTGCATATCAATTCCTTTTCCTGACACAAAGGGCACCCTCAGAAGCTGGAAAACAAGATGATAACCACAGATTCCTAGTTATAATTACCAAAGTGTATAAATAAGGAAAAATGGGAAAAAGAAATTTTTAAAATAGTCAAATTATTGTTAAGCTTTGAGAGTTAATAACATTTTGTTAACATTACCACAGAAACTAATTTGCTAATGTACCTTAAGAAGATGCCATATTTAGGACTTCCCTGGTGGTCCAGTGGCTAAGACTCCACGCTCCCAATGCAGGGGGCCTGGGTTCGATCCCTGATCAGGGAACTAGATCCTGCATGCCACAACTAAAAGATCCCACATGCCGCAACTAAAAGATTCCACATGTTGCAACTAAGACCTGGCACAATCAAATAAATAAATAAATAGACATTAAAAAAAAAAAGAGAGAGAGATGCCATATTTTATTATGGAGAAAAATTTATTGCCACAAAGATTAATAAATGCCAAGGAGTAGTGATTTATTACACAAAAGCTGATGCAACCTTAACTGGAGATAAGTAACAACCACGCATTAACTCCTAAGAGGTGCAAACCTCCAAATCTGGCAGCACGGCCACAAAATTAAGAAGATATACTTCTCATGTTTTACAGCCAAGGTAATATATACTATTTAATGTCAAGCATGAACTTAAGAACAAATTTAGGGCTTTATTTTTACTATTTTATGATCCTCGGAAAAAGGGATTTGGAAGAAAAGTTAGGCCTTATAGAACTCTACTAGATAGAAAGAACAGCCTTCAAAAAGTTCTGGTGATTACCTCAGAGGACTATAGTTGCTTTGGCAAGAGGAAAACTTCCAGGCTAAATTCTATAAACTAGAGTGTTCATGACTTGCAAACTGCCATATTTGGTCAGACTTTGCACATGAAGAGAAACAAGGCAGTTAGGGGCCAACAAAAGTTGTTATAAGTTTAAGTGTCTATCCAGTATTGCTTTGACTTACAATTCTTCTAAAGAATAAGGATCTCAGGGTCAACACAAAACTGGAGAGGGTCGGGGGAGACCAGGCAACCATTTTATGCCAAAAGAAACAGCTGTTAAATTAGTATGTTTTATCATGTATACCCATGGACAGCCAAATCCTTGGCCTTGGATTTTCTTTCTTTAGAACCTAACCACGGAAAATCAATAAAACAAGGCAGTTACATACAAAGCACCCAAATGTCATGCCAAACTCTGCTTTATGTACACTGGTCAAATTAGCACTTTTTTAACCCTGGAGTTCTATCTCCAAGAAAGATTATTTAACAGTTTTATATTCATTCATTTCACATGCTTGAAAAGTGTGATATCTGATTATATTGACAACTACAAAGATAACACTTGGGCAGCATATGCTAGAACCTCAGCACATCAGTATCTATAAAGACACTCAACAGTAGAACTGATATAAGCAGTTAAAATAATCACTGTGAAATGGTGAGACCTTCAAAGTAGGCGTCACTTAAGCTGGAAACACTTTAGCTGGAAACATGCTCAACAAAAGATAACGACTTCTTTAAAAGAATTTGGGCTGTAAAGTTTAGCTGGAAATATACTCAGTCGTAGAAAATGACTTCGTTAAAGAATCTAGGCTATGGGACTTCCCTGGTGGCACAGTGGTTAAGAATCCACCTGCCAATTCAGGGAACACGTGTTCATGCCCTGGTTCAGGCAGATCCCACATGCTGAGGAGCAACTAAGCCCGTGTGCCACAACTACTGAGCCTGCGATCCACAACTACTGAGCCCATGTGCCACAACTACTGAAGCCCGTTCTCCACAACAAAAGAAGCCACCGCAATGTGAAGCCTACACACTGCAACTAGAGAAAGCCCGCATGCAGCAATGAAGACCCAACGCAACCAAAAATAAATAAAAATAAATTTATTTTTTAAAAAAACAATGTAGGCTGTAAAGTTGAGATACGTTTACGAAAAACCATGTCCCCTCATGTAGATAATGTGAATACACTTCTTCCAATATGCAGTAGAAAAGATAGGAAACAGGTGCCTTCACTTTTACAGAGTCCCACTAGACTACCATTTTATCCAGGTTAAGCACCTGTAAACTGCTAATAAAACACTATGCCAAAATCAACTATACCTCAATAAAAAATTTTTTAAAAATAAAAAAACAAACAAAAAAAACCCCACTATGCCAAAGAATGCCAAAATGTATACAGCTGATAGGTTAACTACCCAAATATATACCTTAATACCGATGAGCTGTTAATTAACTGTAAAATGAGTTATAAAACTGAAATGAAAAGTGTACCACAACATAGCAATAGCTCAATTTTAACTACAAAGTTGAGTTGATAAAACTATATGTGAATCTTAAATGTTACCAATAAATACAAATCAATCATGGATTCAAATTTCATTAATGGAAACGGAGGTCTACAAAGGAAGATTATAAAGAACTCTGCCCCTTATTCACTTTCAGTTTTTATAAGTAAATTCGAACAAAAGCCTTAAATATATATTAAAATAGCACCTTATACACGCTAGAATTAAGGCCAGCAGGTCCTTCGTTAAAAAAAAAAAAAATTGAATGTGCACTCCCTTGGCACCTAAGCTTTTTTTCAACTTTCCAAACATCAGTTTTACGTGGAAACTCAGTTCAATTTACTCTCTTCGGTTTTTTCTCTTCCTAAATAAACAACGCAGCTGGAAACAGACACACTCGCAACTTACTACTCCAGTCACATGTATGTGAATACAGGTATTTACCTGAATGAACATATCAAATGAATTGTGAAACCCGTCTCTGGCAGTTTTCTTTTTCCACTGACAAACAAAAAAGCCAAAAGATCTCCAATTCAAGCTGGAACAAGATTTAAACTAACGGAGCACTTGTAGCGTGAGCACCAGCAGCATGATCACTTAACACGGTCTGCTAGGAATTTTATTCCAAGATAAAGTATGGAGATGACTTTAAAGCAGGTGCATATGATTACAATAAAGTATGGAGATGACTTTAAAGCAGGTGCATAAGATTACAATCCGAATGTTAGAAGAGAAGGAACACCAAAGTACTACCAGGTAATGGACAGAGAACTCATGGAAGTCTGGGGTTATCCTCGGGCTTTGTTGAACACCTAAAGCCCTGAAGGTTGCTGGTAATCAAAACACAGCAATGAGGTATCGGGGGCAGATACTTAAAGTATCTGGGGAGAGGGGAATACCGGGGACACTTCGATTGCAGGCGGGGAAAACGAGACAGAAACGTCAACACGAGATGGCAGACCGACACTAGCATAAAGCAAGCCTTTCAAATTAGGCGCAGCGCAGGAAGCTAGCCTGAGGCCGAAGCCAACCTAAGTCACAGGTACAGGCCCAGCGGGCAACGGGGAGAAACTGAGGCGGAGGGAGCCGCCAGATTCCCAAATTGGACCTGTCCCCAGACGTGTAAGTCAAGAGACAAACCGGCTTTGCTGGGGGGCGAGAGGGACGGCCGCAAGTGAAGGACTGGGAAGACTCACACCCACCCAGACAGGGGGAACCGGTTTGGGCAGGGGCTGCCAGAGCGTTCCCGCTTGCGCATGCGTCCTCCCCCCACGGCCGCGACTCCCCCTCCCCCCCAATCACTGCTCCCCTCACAACCCGGCTAGTCGAGGGAGCTGAGCGCAGTCACGCCTGCCCCACTCCGCGGGATGAGAACACGGCTTGGCCTCCCGCAGGGGCCGTCGGAGGATCCCCCCCGGGCTTGGTGGATGGAAGGGTGGGAGGAGGAGGGGGGGGGAACACGGCCCTACCCGACCCGCCGTCTCCTTCTCCGCGGCCCGCCGTTCGCCGTCCCGGAGGCTCCGCCGCCTGGGCCTCCCCAGCCGCCCTGCCCCCGCCCTCCCCGCCCCCTACTCACGTGAGAGAGGCTCCTTCCGCCCTCCGCCCCGCCTACTGCCCTGTCTCATAGGCCCACGGCAAAGCCGAGCGGCCCCATTGGCCCAACAACAGGCGGCGGGGGCGTACTTCCTTTCCTCGAAGCCCCACCTGGGCTTTTAGCCCGCCTCCGGAGTCTGCGTCTGCG
Organism: Leucopleurus acutus; assembly: GCF_964270905.1. Classification (NCBI taxonomy): domain Eukaryota; kingdom Metazoa; phylum Chordata; class Mammalia; order Artiodactyla; family Delphinidae; genus Leucopleurus; species Leucopleurus acutus. Next base: position 12,173,646 of record NC_139150.1, read on the forward strand.
TGGAGTCTGCACTCTGGGAGCAGGACTCAATGCTGTGCTGTGTCCGCGCTTGGGCCGATAGCGGCTCTGTGCCTGCATCAGGGACTGGAAGCAGGATTGGCGGGGGTAGCAGTCTGGGTAGTACCTGTTGCGCCTGAGAGGGGTACAACCCTAAAGACACTGGTGCTAGAGCACGGAATCCCTTGCTCACCTTTAACGTTCAAATGCTGTTTCTAAAGCAGCCCTTAATGATGTAACCCAACTCACCTGCCCTTTATTGAGGGCGCAAAAAGTGCCAGGGATTGTGATAGATAGGTTCTTTTACAGGTATGTCACTTGGCTTTACCACAAACCTTGAGAAAGCATTGAGAATGATATGATTTTTTTTTCTCATTTCGTAAGGGAGTCCAGCCTAAGCAACAGAATTCAGTCCAGAAGTCAAAACTTCTGACTTTGAAGTCAAGGGCGACTGGCTACAACACAGCTACCTCGAGGTATCTGAGACACACAGAATAGAACAGAAATGAACAAGGTGGTTTCATACTGCTACTCAAAGATGGGGCCGGGATTTTATTTAAAAATTATTCGAAAGTGATATACAGAGCAACGGCAATAGAATGAATTTTAAAGTCCCTGTCCTGAATGAATTTACAATGTAGTTGGAAACAAATATTAAAGGTGCTAATTAAGTCTTGACAATTTATGAAATCTCTCTACAGCCTCTCCCTCATTCTTTCTTTATTCAAATAGCATATGCTGTTTTCCTGGTAAATGAGTCATTCGCAAAGTTTTCCTGTGGATATTGCATCTAAATCCACCAGAGAAAAAGCAAAAAAAAAGCTGTGCTCTGTTGCAGTCCTCTTTGTGACTTGTCTATTATAATAGACTTGGCTGCACTCCCGCAGGAAAATAGCTTTCTTCCTTTTCTCCTCATAGAGTTATGTAACAAAAATGCACACCCATTTTAAAGTATTTAAACAACAAATAAAACATTAGGAAGAAAGTAAAATCCCCTGAAATCCTGGCACTCTTGACAAAACCACTTTTAATAGTGTGGTGACCATACATTCATGTATTTCTTGATTCATATGTATTACCCCAATATATACATAAATCTTAACATATATTTTTTAAATAAAATTTTATTACAGAATCACTACAGTATGCCCTGGAGAAAAATATAAAATAGGGACAACCTAAAATAAAAAACAAAAACATCACATTCCCAATACAAATATTAATACTTTAATATGTAGCCTTCTTTGTGTGTCTATATATTGTTTTACAAAATGAGATCACACAGTTAAGCAGTCTGCTTTATTCAATTAACAATATCTACCTTACCATTTCACTAAATTTTGCTCTCATCTAATTCCTAGATTGCATTCAAATTTTCTAACAACCTAAAAATATTTTTGCAGCTGGCTTTTCCAAATCAGTAATATCATTTCAGTAAATTTTCCTCTCATCTAATACCTAACTATAATCAAATTCTCTGTTGCCCCAAATATATTTTTTTACAGCTAGTTTTCCCAAATCAGCATTCAATCCAGGCCCACATGTTGTATCTGGTTGTGATGTCCCTTAAGTATTTTTAAATCTAGCACGTAAGAAAAAAAATGGAAAGACACTGGCCTATTGAAGAAATCGGTCCAGTTGAAGTGCAAAATTTCCCACCTTCTGGATCTGAATGGTTGCTTCCTCAAGAAGTCACTGAATTTGTTCCCTTAGACCTTGTATATCCTGGAAACTGGAATTTATATCTCAAGCTCAATGGATTGATGTGGTAAGCTGGAGGCAGAATGAGAAGGTCCTTGAATACTTAAATAAGGAAAATGAAGTTCATTTTATAAATACAGGGAGCCCTTAGAGGTTTCTAAGGATAGTGCCAATATCAGATTTGAGTTTTTTAAAAATTTCATTCTGGTAGGAGTAGAAAAGGGAAAACAGGGAGTAAATAGAACACCTTGGAGGCTGCCTAAGTTCAGAAAGGCCTGAACTAGGGCAAAAGAAAGGGTGGGGAAAAAGGAACTGGGTTTGAAAGAAATATCTTCAAGTTTGTTGATTCTTTCTTCTGCCTGCTCAAATCTGATTTTGAACCCAAGTGAACTTTTTTCTCTCTATTATTATATTTTCAACTCCAGAATTTCACTTAAGTTCCTTTTTATAATTTCTATTTCTTTAATGATATTCCCATTTTTCTGTACATTTTCCAGACTTCATCCATGTTTCATTTTAGCTCAATGAGCAACTTTAAGACAGTTTTAAAGTCTTTGTCTAAATGCCATATGATATCACTTATATGTGGAATCTCAAATATGACACAAATGAACTTATTTATGAAACAGAAACAGACTCACAGACATAGAAAAAACTTATGGTTATCAAAGGGGCAAAAGGGTGGGGGAGGGATAAATTAGGAGTTTGGGATTAACAGATACAAACTACTACATATAAAATAGATAAACAACAAGGTCCTACTGTATAGAACAGGGAACTATGTTCAATATCCTGTAATAAACCATAATGAAAAAAAATATATATATACATATATAAAAATTGAATCACTTTACTGTACACCTGAAACTAACACAACATTATAAATCAACTATACTTCAATAAAAATAAAATACAGAACTCTTGTATTTGGAGAACAAGGTTCTTATTTCCCACCCTGGCTCCAGCAAGCCATACCAGGAATATAAACATGACTGCCTCCACAGGGTTGAGGAGTAGGAATGAGTAGGTGCTATCACACTAAAGGCTCACATTGACTGAAATTAACCTCAATTGACCAACCAAATTTTCCCCTGGAACATGCAAGCATTCAAATAGACTCCAGAGTTCCAAAACAGTTACTTCAGTTTCTGCCAGTACGATTGTTGGGTAGAGAGATGGATTCCATGTCCTTCCTACTCCGTCTGAGGAACAGAAAAAGAAAGAAATGTGAAAGTGAACAGAGCCTAAAGGATCTGTAGGACACTGTCAAGAGAAACAACATACCACTGTAAGCATCCCAAGAGGAGAAGAGAGAGAGAAAGGGGAGAAAGGATAATAATCTAACTGTAGAAAACCAAAGAAAAGAGAGAATCCTAAAGGCAACAGGAGAGAATACTCATCACATATAAGGGATCTTCAATAAGATTATCAGACAATTTCTCATCTTAAATCTTAGAGTCTGGAAGACAGTGGGTTGATAATATTCAAAGCAATGAAAGAAAAGGACTGTTGACAGATCTGTATCTAGCAAAATTGTCCTTCAAAAATGAGGGAGAGGGCTTCCCTGGTGGCGCAGTGGTTGGGAGTCTGCCTGCCGATGCAGGGGACACGGGTTCGTGCCCCGGTCCAGGAAGATCCCACATGCCGCGGAGCGGCTGGGCCCGTGAGCCATGGACGCTGAGCCTGCACGTCCGGAGCCTGTGCTCCGCAACGGGAGAGGCCACGACAGTGAGAGGCCCGCGTACCACAAAAAAAAAAAAAAGATTAGGGAGAAATTAAGACATTCTCTGATTTTAAAAAAAGCTAAGGGAGTTCATTACCACTAAAACCACCCTTCAGAAAATGCTGATGGGAATCCTTCACGTTGAAATGAAAGGATGCTCAACAATATTTAAAGCCATATGAAGAAATAAAGATCTCCGGTAAAGATAAATATATGGGCAATTATAATTGTAATTATTGTTTAACTCCATTTTTATTTTCTACATGATTTAAAAGACAAATGCATAAAAATATTAGTCTAATTTATTACAAACACAATGTATAAAGATGTAATCTGTAGCATCAAGAACAGAAAGAGGAGACAGAGCTGTATAGGAGAGTTTTTGTATGCTACTAAAGTTGGTATCAATTTAATTATATTGTTATAAATTTGGGCTGTTAAATGTAATTCCTATAGCAACCACAAAGGAAATGTCCATAGGATATACAAAGAAGGAAATCAGAAATAAATCAAAACTTTTCACTACAAAAAATCAAACACAGAAAAAGGCAGTAATGGAAGAAATGAAAGACACAAAAGCTATAAGGCCTATAGAAGACAAATAGCAAAATGGCAGAAATAAGTCCCTCCTTATCCGTAGTTACTTTAAATGTAAATGGCATAAACTCACCAATCAAAAGACAGAGATGGGCAGAATGGATAAAACAAAAACAAAAACATGATCCATCTATATGCAGTCTAGAAAATACTCACTTTAGAGCCAAAGATATTAACAAGTTAAAAGTGGAAAAAAAGAAAAGAGAAGATATTCCATGCGAGTACTAACCAAAAGGGAGCTGGGAAAGTTATACTAAGGTCATACAAAATGACTTTAAAAAGGTTACACGAGACAAAGAAGGTCATTATATATTAATAAAAGGTTCAAAAGAGCAAGATTATATAAAAATTATAAACATTTACATAACTAGAAGAGACTTTCAAAATATATGAAGCAAAAATGACCAGAATTAAAGGGAGGAATAAACAATTCTACAATAATAATTAGAAACTTCAACAGCCCACATTCAATAATGAATAGAACAACCAGATAAAGATAAGTTAGGCATTAGAGGACTTGAACATCACAATAAACCAACTGAACCTAACAGAAGTGTACAGAACATTCCATTGAACAACAGCAGAATACACATTCTTTTCAAGTTCACATGGGACATTCTCCAGGACAGGCCATACATTAGGCCATAAAACAAGTGTCAATAGATTTTAAAAGATAGGTATTATACAAAGTATCTTCTCCAACTACAATGGGATGAAGTTAGAAATCAGTAACAAGGAAAACTGGAAAATTCAAAATATGTGGAAATTAGAAACACATTCTTAAAGAACAAATGGGTCAAAGAAGACCTCAAAAGGGAAATTAGAATGTACTTGAAAATGAGTAAAAATGATAAAAACATACAAAACTTATAGGATACAATGCAAACAGTAATTAGAGAAATTTATAGTTGTAAATGGCTACATTAAAAAACAAGAAAAATCTCGGGCTTCCCTGGTGGCGCAGTGGTTGAGAGTCCGCCTGCCAATGCAGGGGATACGGGTTCGTGCCCGGGTCGGGAGGATCCCACATGCCGCGAAGCAGCTGGGCCTGTGAGCCATGGCCGCTGAGCCTGCACGTCCAGAGCCTGTGCTCCGCAATGGGAGAGGCCACAGCAGTGAGAGGCCCGCGTACCACACGCACACACACACACAAAAAAGAAAAATCTCAAAATACCCTAACTTTACACCTTATGAAATACGAAAAAGAACAAACTAAACCCAAAGCTAGCAGAAGTAAGGAAATAAAACGGAATGGAAATAAACCAAAAAAAAAAAAAAGAAAGAGAAAGAAAAAAAAAAATCAATGAAACCAAGAGTTGTTTCTTTGAAAAGATCAACAAAAATCAACCTATAAAACAATGGGCAAATTCCTTGAAACACACAAATTATTTATTATAAATGGATTCCAGAAAAATTAGAAAATCTCAACATACTTATAACAAGAGATTGAGTGTGTAATCAAAAACCTCCCAAAAGAGAACAGTCTTGCACCAGATGGCTTCACCAGTGAATTGTACCAAATATTTAATTTAATTAAAATATTTAATTAAGAATTAATACCAATCCTTCTCAAACTCTTCCAAAAAACTGAAGAAGAAGGAATGCTTTCTAATCTCATGAGGCCCTCATTATCCTGACACCAAAGCTAAATAAACGCATCACAAGAAAATTATATACCAATGTCTCTTATGCATATAGGTGCAAAAATCCTCAACAACATAAAAGGAAATCAAATCCAATAGCATACTAACAGGATTATTCCCCATGACCAAGTGGGATTTATCCCAAGAACGCAAGAGTGGTTTACCATAAGATCAACCAACGTAATATATCTCATTAATAAGAACTAAGGGAAAAAACCTCATGATCATCTCAATTGATGCTGAAAAGTCATCTGACAGAATACAATGCCTTTTCATGATAAGATCTTTCAGAAAAGTAGTTACAGAGGGAAAAGTCCTCAACATGATAAAAGTATCTGAAAAACCCACATCTAAATCAGTAGCTTACCTACACCTCTAAGAACAACTCATGAACAAGTCAAGGATGCCTCCTTTCACTGCTGCTATTCAACATTGTAGTGGAAGTTCTAGCCAGAACTATTAGACAAGAAATAAAAGGCATCCAAATTGTAAACAAAGAGGTAAAACTATATTCACAGGCAACATAATCATACATATAAAAAAACCCAAAGAATCCACAAGAAAGCTTGTAGAGCCAAAAAACAAATTCAGAAGCGTTGTTGGGTACAAGACCAACACCAAAAATCAGTTGTGTTTCTACACACTAGCAACAATATGAAAAGGAAATTAAGAAAGCAATTTCATTTATAATATTATCAAAAAGAATTAAATACCCTGAAAACTAGAAAACACTTCTGAAAGAAATTAATGAAGACCTAAGTACGTGGAAAGACATTTCATGTTTAGACAGGAAGACTTAAAATTAAGATGGCAATATTACCCAAAGTGATCTACAGATTCAACACAATCTCTATCAAAATTACAACAGGCTTTTTCTCAAAAATGTAAAAGCTGATCCTCAAATTCATATGGAATTTCAAGGGCCTGGCATAGCCAAAACAATCTGGAAAAAAGAATAAAGTTGAAGGCCTCATACTTCCTCACTTACAAACTTACTACAAAGCTACAGTAATTAAAAGAATATGATACTAGTGTAAGAGCTTCAGTCACATGTAATAGAATAGACAGCCCAGCAATAAATTCTCACACACATGGTCAGTTGATTTTCAACAAAAGTGACAAGCCCATTCAATGGGGAAAGGACAGACTTTTCAAAAACGGTGCTGGAAAAACGATAACGACATGCAAAAGAATGAAGTTGACTATAGCAGCGGTGACGGTTACAATATTGTGAATGTACTTAATGCCATGGAACTTCACACTTACAAATGATTAAAATGGTAAATACTATTCATGTTTTACCACAATATCCTCCCTCTCCACCCCCTAAAAAGGAGGAGAAGCCAGAGAGCCATTGGACTGGCAAGATGGAAAAGGGCTCTAGAATGGTACTGAAGTTTACTGGTGGGCAGGACTGCGTGTATGATGCCGTCCACCAACACAAGGACTACAGGAGATAAGAAGCAGGTCTGCGGATGTACTTGAGTTCAAAGGTACATTAACACTGGACAACCAGCGGGAGATGTCTTCTAGGCAGCTGACCCTGGAGCTCAAGAGAGCTGTCTGGTCTTGCGAAAGAGATCTGTGAATAGTCAGCACGTAGTAGGTTACGGAGAATGCAGATCCCTGGGAAACACCAACATCCAAAAAGCGAGGGAGATAAACTTCCTTCCCTCCACTTCCTGGGCCCAACGCGGCGAGTCCACATTCCTAGGCGGGAGGGGCTTACCAATACTTTAAGTGCGGAGGCACCCTTCAGGCCCACGCAGGCAGCGGACAGCCGAGGCGCAGCTAGAGAGGAGCGGCTGAGAAAGAGCGAAGCGCGCGGGGCCTGAGCCCCAAACGCTAGGGAGCCGCGGCACCCGCACCTCGACTCACGGGCGGAGATGCTCGCAGGAGTCTGGGGCACGCGCTTTGCTCCCCGCCCACAGCGCCGAAAGTCTCTCTCCGAGCCCGCCGCCCTCCCAGCCTTCCGATTGGCGGAGAGGACCGTAGGACCTGGAAGTTGTCTTTGTCCGGCGAGGGCTGCCCTTCCGGTTCCGTTGGGTCCCCCTTTGGCTCGGGTTCCCCGCCCCTCCCCCTTCCCGGAGCCCCGAGGGGCCGGAGCTCCTGGCGGTGCCGGATCCTGACGGTGGCCTTCCCCTGGGTCTGTAAGTGCGGAGGCGGCCGGAGCGCCGGGTAGGGGTACGAGGTCTCTCAAAATGGAGCCCCCTTGGGGCTCTGGATTGGCCGGGACCTGCCCTGGGATGGGGACCGAGGGGCTGGCCTAGGCCCGGGGGGACTTATGGAGCCCTAGGCCCGGCCCATGCTGTGCCCCGCCCCTTTCCCTTCCCAGCGTCTGGAGTGGGGAGCCTAAGGATGCCCCCAGGGACCTCCTCTTGGGACCCTAGCCGAGGGCACCGCAGTTTGCTTGAACGCCCGACTCTGGCATCTTGTAGGAAGTGCCAGGTCTGGGCCATGGCAAGGCCTCAGGGCCTGCCCGCGAGAATCATTATGAGTGCTAAGCTAGGTTAGTCTTTTGCCACTGGCAACAGCACCTTTATATTTCTGGCGCTATGTCAGGCACTGGGAATTCGTAAGATATTGTTCCAAGTTTCAGGGTCAAGTTTGAGAGCCAGATAAAAACAAATGAGTGCCCCTGCGATGTATGAATCAGTCATGTATGTATGAACTGTTCAAGGGGCAGTTGCTGGGGAGGCTGAAGAAAGAAAGTGACTTCTCAATTTTATTTGTTGGAGAGGATAAGGTGGAGAAGGGCTTTTCCTACAGGAGGAACAGTTGCAATGCTGTGAAGGGATGACTGAGCATAACTTGTGTGGGAAGCGGAGGAGGGGGGCGCGGGGCTCTTGTGCAAAGGATGAGATATGAGGCTGGGAAAGTAGACCGAGGTCCAGATAGTGAAGGTTTAATCCTAAAGGAGGTGGGTACTTTTTGAAGAATTTTGAGCAGGAGACTGGTATAGTCGGATTTGCACCGTAGAAAACCATCTTGTTCTGGAGGTCAGCCTATAGGATAGGAATTTCTATAAACTGATTCTGGACTCTTTAGCTAAAGTCTAGATGCTCTCATTGGAGATTCTTTTGAAGGAGTAGTGGGATCAGTCTAGTAAGAAGTAATGAAATCCTGAAATGGAGTTATGACAGTATTATTGGAAAGAAGGCAGGTAATGCTGTAGTGAATGCTGTAAAGACTCTATAATAAATTGGATGTTGAGGGTGAAAGAAGTATCAAAGCTGAGTCTTAGGTTTTAGGCCTGTGGTATTTGAAGAATGTTAATGCCATTATCAGCAATAAAACCATAAGCCTAGTGTAGATGACAAATTCATTTTTTGGATATGTTGACTTGAAGGCCTAGTGAGATAGCCACATGGAGCTGTCCAGTATAGAGTTGGAAATGCAAATCTGCAGCTCAACCTAAATGCTGTGGCTAGAGGTAAAGGTTTGAATTATCAAAGAGCGTAGAGGTGGAAGCCATGGGAATAGCTGACATCAGGAAGGGGTTATTGAGAAAGAAGGGAATATTTGGGGGGAATGGTTGCATTTACAAAGCAGAAAGAAGACTTAGAACTAATAGTAGTTGGTGTAGCAGCAGAAACAGAAGTAGATGATAAAATATAAGAAGTAGATGATAAATATAAGGGTTCCAGCAACCAAGAAGACTCAAGTCAAGAGAAGAGAATACTGAGAAGGGTCCACTGGGACAGTTGATGCAGAGCATTTGGAGAATGAGGGGGGAAAAGATGGCATTTCTTTATCAAGAGATCATGAGTGACCTTTTACAAAGCGATTTTAATAGAGTCATGAGGTGATAATATATGAAATAATGCAGACCTCAAGTGGTTTGGTGTCAAATGAGAATGAAAAAAAGGCCACATATGAAGGATTTCACAAACAAAATTGACAGGCTTTATTTACTTACTTACCTTGCATTTGCTTATAAAGCACAATTCCAGGCACTATTCTAAGTTCTTTTAAAAATTAACTTAATTTTAAAAATGAATTTACTTTAAAATTAATTTAATTTCCCATAACAACCCTATGAAGTAATATTCTTTGACAGGTGGGAAAACTGAAAAACAGAAGTGGTTAAGTAACTTGCCCAAGGTCACACAACTAGTAAGTGGTGGAGCAGGGTTTTGATTCTAGGAAATGTGGTTTTACCCACTGCACTAAGCAGTGATTGAATATGGGAGTCAAAAGAATGGGAAAAATTTAAGCAAAGATAGACTCAATTAATAAAAAAATGGAGAGGCTTGGAAGGAGATCCAGATTGAGAAGAAGGTAAGTAATGGATTTATGTTTGTGTTATGTATTTGTTTTTTATTTCTTTTCTTCTGTCTTAGATTCTCTTCCAGTCTGTGCCATTTTAGGTCAGTTTCATTCACAGTTAGGTCAGTTTATGTCATGCTTTCATCTATTACTTATTATCTATAATCAGGTCTCCTCTTCAGCTTCAGAGCTGTATCCAGCTAGCTAATGGATTTCTCCTTAATGTCATGCAGGCTCCTCTGGTTAAACATTTTAACACCTGACCCATGGTCATCCCCTCCAATATTCCCTAGCTTATTGAATGACACTCTGTCAAAGATACCCAGTTTCTCAAACCAAATATCTTGGAGTCATCTTGACCTTTCATCTCTTGTTTCCCACCTTGGTCATCAAGTCCATCAGTTCTTTGTTTGAAATATCTTCTAGGATCTGTTTCCTCTCTCCATCCATATTATTTCCACTCAGTATCCATATTATTCAGGCCCTCATTATTTCTATCTTGATCTGTTAAAGTAATAGCATACTAACAGGTTTTCTTGCTTCCACGCCTACTGTTCTCAGAGCCATTCTCCATAAGCTTTTAGTTTTGACTTATTGAGTTTTAGCCAGTTTAAGAGTTTAGATATCATGCATTTCAAGTGATAGAGTAGTAGCCTAGGGCAGGTATTTTTGATTAGCTTGAATTGAGGTTAAGTTTGATTAAGATTAGCCATGAGGATGGAGAGTTAGGAATTTTTTAAATAGAGAAGGTAATAAAACATTGAGAAACCAAGACAGGCTTTCTGAGGAAGTAAGCATTAAGAAAACAGCAAAAAGTCAAGGACTAAGCTTTGAAGAATATACTTACCGTTACACAATTTAGTGAACCCTTGAGGAACAGATCAGCAAAAGAATGGTGGAAAACTGAGGCCAGTAGTTAAGTCACTTGCCCACTTCTGTACAACAGTTTAAGAAGAATGAACAACTAGGTCTGTTTATTCAATATAAATAACCCTCAAAAGCAATAAATGAAAATTGCAAAACAATATATATATATAGTTTATAAGTAAGAAACCTAATTTTATTTTTTGTTTTCTGTGGCTAGAAATGTTGTGATATAGAAGTGTTGTTTTAAAAATGGAGGGGAGGGAGGGCGTCCCTTGCGGCGCAGTGGTTGAGAGTCCGCCTGCCTATGCAGGGAACACGGGTTCGTGCCCCGCTCGTGAGCCATGGCCGCTGAGCCTGCGCGTCCGGAGCCTGTGCTCCGCAACAGGAGAGGCCACAACAGTGAGAGGCCCGCGTACCGCAAAAAAAAAAAAAAAAAAAAAAATGGAGGGGAGGGAGAGTCATTAAGGAAGAAACTTAGAACCAACTGAGAACTGAGTGGAAGGAGGCTGAGAAAGGGGGCTTGTACTTTACCTATATTAAAAAATTTTTCCAAGAAGGGTATATTTCTGTAATCTTACAAAAGAGTGAGACCTTGGAGAAATCAGTGTCATGAAAGTTACCCAAAAGAAGAAAATGATTGAGTTTTATAGAGAGAAAAGCTGTAGTTTATTACAACCTCTTTGAAAAGTGGCATATGGTGTTAATGAAAGACGAAGAAAGATTTCCAAGTAGCTGTGAGTGCTAAGTTGAAAGATAAAGGTACTTTTATGAGGTAGATGAGGAAACAGACTGACATACAGCTTTGGAGTTTATTATACAGAATAGAAAAGTTTTCCTTATCAGTATTATCAGAGGCATTTTAGATAAGAAACATGGATATTTTTGCACTGCCCATCGCACGGCAGTGAACGTTGTTGAACGTAGAATATTCACTGATCATTTCTAGTTACTCCTGTTTGAACAAAGGGAAATTTTCAAATTAGCTGGAACATTTGTTATGGAAATGATTATGGAAGAATTGTGTAAATATAAATAAAGAGAGAATGATCTTAAGTGAGACTATTCCTATTTCATTGATGTTTGAGAAATGGGTCATTTAAAACTTGCTGAGAGAAACTCAGCAGTATTTAGACTTAATCACAGTAACCTAGACAACAGATGATAAGGACCTGAGCCATGCCAATGGTAGTAAGAATATAGAGAGAGAATTTGGAAATCATTCTGAGGAAAGAATCAACAGAATGTGGGGACCAAGTCTCTATTCTACCTGATCAGATCTTTACTTTCTTTAAGTTACTAGAAGGTCTGCTATAATCTAGAATTATGTGAGAGATTTTTATGACAATTATCAATAATTGCTGTTATAAATTAACTATAGTTGGGGAGTCTGAAAATCAAATATATTCATAATGTTATTAAGTCTTGTTTGTAAATGGCATTGAGTTTCATTCTACAAAGATAAATACAGGGCTTCCCTGGTGGCGCAGTGGTTGAGAGTCCGCCTGCTGATGCAGGGGACACGGGTTCATGCCCCGGTCCGGGAGGATCCCACATGCTGCGGAGCGGCTGGGCCCGTGGGCCATGGCCTCTGAGCCTGCGGGTCTGGAGCCTGTGCTCCTCAACGGGAGAGGCCACAGCAGTGAGAGGCCTACGTATCACAAAAAAAAAAAAAAAGATAAATACACAGTATATGTATAGCTGATTCACTTTGTTATAAAGCAGAAACTAACACACCATTGTAAAGCAATTATACTCCAGTAAAGATGTTAAAAAAAAAAGATAAATACACGAAAGATAGAAAAATAATATAAAGTTAAAATAAGTGAGAAAGGAAGGTAAGACAAGGATAATACATAAATGCTTTACTATTAAAGTCCTCTAGACTTGACACAAATTTGGCTTTACGTTGTACTTTTTGTTCTTAAACATAAAACTTTTATTGAAGCATAACTAAATACACAAAAGTATATCAATCATAAGTGTACAGCTGAATGGATATGAGCAGGGAGATCTGAACAGTTACACAGTTAACAGGCATAAGATAAAACTTCAGCTAGCCTAGTTTCATACATGAATTTTGTCATCATGCAGCTTGGGCACAAGTTCTACCTCTAACATTTAATACTTTCCACCTCTCTTAAATTGAGCAAGTTATTTATGTTCACCAAGCTTGGGTTTCCTCGTAGGCAAAGTGGAGATGATAATAATACCTACCTCATAGAGATTTTGAGGATTAAATGGGTCAACTTGGGTAAAGCACTTAGCATTATACCTGGTACTCAGCAAGGATTCAGTAAAGATTAGCTATCATTTTTCTTATTTTTAAATAAAATTAAACCAGTTCATATGAAACAAGTGTTCCTTTTTATTTTGACATTTTAGAAATTTTGTTTAAAATTTGGTTTTATGTTGTTAAAACTATTTTTTGGAAACAAACCCTAGAAAGACATTTTCCCCAGGGCACTCAAAAGAGGGTATCATGATAATGTAGAGCATCTCTACCATAGCTCAATAATAATTTCCAAGGGAACATTAAGAGTTAATTATGGTTTTTGTTGAATGAGCTGTGTAAAAATAACAGTTGGTCCTTGCCCTCAAGTAACTAACAGTCTGTTGGAAAGAGAGACTGGTGACAAGAAACAATTAAGGATAAACTGTGTGGCCTGGAAATAAGAGTTTATCAAAGGGAGACAATACAGTGGACTGAGACATTAAGGAAAACTTCTTAAACAGAATAATTTTTCCTCATATTCTTGGACTACAGCAGACAAATCAAGCACTTTCCTGAGATACCTGTTTGACTGCTTCTGTTGGTAAGTTTCTTGAGACTGATGAATAGGAAGTAAATGAAATTGTACTCCAACTCCTGTCTTTGGAACTTCAAGGAACAATCCCTGAGGATAGTTGTCTAAAGCATTACAAGTACTGTCATATTATAGATGGAAGCAATTAATGCTCATTTTTCAGTGTGAGTAGGAAAATACTGACCTGTCAGTAAATTTAGGACAAGCTAAACCTCTAAGTAAGAATGCCCCTTTTGTTTGGCCACTTGAACAGCAGTCATTTATATAATTTCTAGTTATAAATTGGGACAGTCACTGTTTCCAGATCAAATATATTAAGCTACTGTAATTGCTAAAACTGACCACAGATAGATAATACAGTTGTGCCACTTTGTTTACTGATATAGTCCCTGTGTCTCCTAGATTTTTCCTTTTCATTTGATATTCACCACCTTTTCTATGATGCTGAATTTGCTTCTCTACATCCCTCCTCTCATCTTCATTGTGATTTTTCATTATCTGTACACTCAGAGTGCCATACAAAGGGAAAGCTTATAATTTATGTATAAATATATTTTAATATACCTGTGCCATACCAGTTCCCCCTCCTAAATCTCACCTTTCTTTCAATGACATTTTAATTCGGCTGAAATCCTAAGTTTAAAACCTTTACACGTTACTTTTTTTCATTTTCTATCTCCACTTACCAACTTTTTGAAATATCTTTTTGTTATTTTTCCTTGCTCCTTATTCATTTTCATTCCTTTCTAGGCTCTCATGGCCTCAGACCTGTAATGCTTATGCAGACACCGCATTGGTCTTCCTAACAGCAGTTCTTGCTTCTTACTACTGTCAAATGAATCGCATAGGTTCAACAAATGCAAACTGAGCACCTGCCGTATGTTTAGTACAATATCAGGTGATGGGAATACACACCAGTTTGAACAGAAGAGGGTTTGGCCAGTAATGTGGCTGCATTAAGTAGAATTTGAAGCCAAAGGAAAGAGTGTTTTGCCCTAGAAGTTGCAGGTTCCCAGCATTAGCTCCATTGAATAGGGTGGAGATTCTTCTCTCTAATGCCATGTAGCTTGCAGTTTTGGGGGAAGGAACAAGTATAGGTATCCTGAGCGTTATGTTAGAAGCACTTAGTTATAGGTCCAGTAGAGACAACTGTTCTAATCTAAGGGGTTAGGGAAGGGCCCTCAGAGGAAATAAAGGAGTCAGAATTGGCTAGGAATAGTGTTATGGACTAAAGAAATAACTGCTAAGGTTTGGAGTCAGTAGAGTGCTGTCATGAACCAGGCACTGAGCAATATGAGTGAGACCTAGATTCTGCCTTTACGAGCTGGTGTTCTATGAGCCTTTGTAATTCAGTGTTCTAGAAGATAAAATTATAAAGATTGGGCTTCGGGGCCAGATGTTGCTAGGAACAGCTGGTTGTCTCTTGATTCTCAACTACGGAGTTGATGGATACATAAAGTTCAAGGTGAATTTATTGATGCACTGAGATTGTAGAGCCGCTTCTCAGGGGTAGACCTGATATACCTACTGATCTCACAGAAGACTGCTATATAAACTGGTGGATTGTCATTGTAAAAATAATAAATGTGTTGACAATATCATGTTGCCATGGCTAATTCATCCTTCCCTTTAGAGTGACACATGGGAAGCCAAGTTATCAGAAAATCGTTTGAAGAGTATGGAATCAGAACATGGGGACTTTCTCCAAAGGAATTGCTTCATAAAGGGACAAACACACAGAGTTTTGGCAAAGACACCTTCTCCATGGTTGAATGGTTTATGCTAATGTTTACCTTAATTATTCTTAAATTTACTTGATCAGTTTATATTCAAGAGGTTAGTCTTCATCCAGGAGACAATGGGAGGTCACAGAAGGATTTTAGGCAGCAGTTGGATATAATCAGATCTGTGTTTTTGAAAGATGACGTGTAATGGTGTAGAAGTTGGATTAGAGGTAATAGAAGCTGGAACCAAGGAACATTTATGAATCAGTTCTAGTAGTCCGGTTGATGGGTAATGCTGAATAAATAGGGATAAGGAAGAAAGAATAGAATCTAGTAAGGATTAACTAGATCCACCTTACTCCTACTCAGATTCCCACCAAGTGACTCATGTGGTTTTTCTATGTCAAATATTTACTTCATATATCAAGAAATGTTTAAGAAAGAGTTTAGGTTTGTCCAAAATGCACAGGATAAAGACCTGTGCCTTCGACACTGTCTAAAAGTTGTCCCTTTAGGCATGTGACTTTCATTTTATTGCAGAAATACTTGTATGAGTAAATTCACATCAGTTTAAACAGAAGAGGGTTTACCCAAGAATGGGGCAAGCAATGTCACTGCAGTAAAATACAAAGCAAAGGAAAAGAGTGTTTTGTCTTCGAAGAAGCAGGTTCACAGTATCATGCAAAATAAAGTAGTTATTTCATTATTACTTGTTGGGATGTTTTAGGTAGTTCTTGAAACCTGATAGAATTATCATTTGAGAAGCAAAAAAAGTGCCCTTTGAATAACTCAAGCACTGTTCTTGTATTAAGCATCTTAAAAAGTTGAATGAATACCAAGCTATTTACACGGATACAAGTCCACTCCTTAGGTGCAATTGACACTTGATGTTGCTAAGGTAATTTTTAACAGCCTTTGAAAGCAGTTATACTAGCTTCGTCTTTCAAGGAAAATTTTATTCAGATACATATAAACAGGTATGACAACACAAATTTGTTTTTGGAAGGAAAATCCAGGTTTTCTTAATTGTTTGTATTTTCTTAAATTCATCCTTTTTAACATTTCTGTTCTTTAGGTCTGCCAAAATGTCTGAAAGATCAGATCTCCTTCACTTCAAGTTTGAAAATTATGGAGATTCAATGTTACAAAAAATGAACAAATTAAGAGAAGAGAATAAATTTTGTGATGTTACAGTTCTCATAGATGATATTGAGGTACAGGGGCATAAAATTGTGTTTGCTGCAGGTTCCCCCTTCTTAAGAGACCAATTTTTACTGAACGATTCCAGAGAGGTGAAAATCTCCATATTACAGAGTTCTGAAGTGGGGAGACAATTGCTCTTATCCTGTTACAGTGGTGTGCTGGAATTCCCTGAGATGGAACTGGTAAATTACTTGACGGCTGCGAGTTTTCTTCAGATGAGCCACATTGTAGAACGGTGCACACAGGCCTTGTGGAAGTTTATAAAGCCAAAACAACCAATGGATAGTAAAGAGGGATGTGAACCGCAGAGTGCTTCTCCCCAGTCAAAAGAACATCAGGGAGATGCCAGAGGCTCCCCAAAGCAGGACTCACCTTGTATCCATCCATCTGAAGACAGTATGGATATGGAGGACAGTGATATTCAGATTGTTAAGGTAGAATCTATTGGGGATGTATCAGAGGTTAGAAGTAAAAAAGATCAGAACCAGTTTATTTCTTCTGAACCCACTGCTTTACATTCATCAGAGCCCCAGCACTCCCTGATAAATTCAACTGTGGAAAACAGAGTAAGTGAAATAGAACAAAACCACCTCCACAATTATGCCCTGTCTTACACAGGCAGTGATAACATCATCATGGCCTCAAAAGATGTCTTTGGGCCTAATATTCGAGGTGTAGACAAAGGCCTACAGTGGCATCACCAATGCCCAAAGTGTACCAGGGTGTTTCGTCACCTGGAGAACTACGCCAACCATTTAAAAATGCACAAACTCTTTATGTGTCTACTCTGCGGCAAGACTTTTACTCAGAAAGGCAACCTTCATCGACACATGCGTGTGCATGCCGGCATTAAACCTTTCCAGTGTAAAATCTGTGGGAAAACCTTTTCTCAGAAGTGTTCCTTACAGGATCATCTTAACCTTCACAGTGGAGATAAGCCCCATAAGTGTAACTATTGTGACATGGTTTTTGCACATAAGCCAGTTTTGAGGAAACACCTTAAACAGCTGCATGGCAAAAACAGCTTTGATAATGCCAATGAAAGAAATGTGCAAGACCTCACAGTGGACTTTGATTCTTTTGCATGTACAACAGTCACAGACTCTAAAGGGTGTCAGCCACAGCCTGATGCGACACAGGTCCTGGATGCAGGTAAACTGGCCCAAGCTGTCCTGAACTTAAGGAATGATAGTACTTGTGTGAATTGAGTAGGGCCTTTATGCTCCTAACTAGAACTGACTGCAAACATGGCAATAGTCTGAATCTTTTTAGGAGTGATTTTGCGAATTTGACTTCTCCAAAGCCTCTGTGCTCTGGAAGTCATAGGGGTGAGTCAAAGCACTAATAGACCAGGCAACTTGCCACTTGGAGTGGTCTTGCCTTCCTTTTGCCCTTTCCCATGTTCTGTTTTGAATTATTTATCCTGTGATGTCTGTTTCCTTTCCCAAGGAATATTCCACCTGTCTACCTAACATTGACTTATGTCTTAGACTGACACTGTTTTAGACTTTTCACTGGGCACATTCTGAAGGTACCAACAAGTTAATAATATCACCTCCAATCCACTAATAGATGCTATGCTAAGAGAAGCGAATAATATTTTTCATTGGCAGAAAATAAGCTGAGATATAAGGAGATATTGCTGTTGGCCTGAATATGTGATAGAATTTGTAGTTGCCTTGCCTACTGATAATTCATCTGTGTCTGATAAATGAATGAATCTGCTTCCTACAATTTGTATTTGTCTTGGAGCTGGCTATAAAGTATTTTAGATTATTCTGTACTCTTTTCAACAGTATATAGCCCAACTTCACATCATTGAAGTTCACATAGACCAGAGTACAATATTTTTAGCAACACCTGCAGACAGATAGTTAGGAATCAGCATGGGGAGCATAACCAACAAAGGATAGTAGTACAGTTGTACAACAGTACTTATTTGGGAGGTCTTCCCCAAAAAGAAGCCAAATGTTTATAATTAACCTCTAACTTACTTGGTGATGCTTTTGAAGTCAGGATTGCTCCAGGCACATTTAAAGTGTGCTAACGCGTAATGGTCTCTCTGAAAAGGGGCTATCTGGAGTCATTCTCTAGGCTTTGTTTTAGAAGTTAGCCATCAGTAAGGTGAGTTTGGCCTTCAGAGCTTTGTCCAGTGTATTGTAATAGTCTCTGAATTCTCATTTCCTTGTGTACCTTAACTTCTAAAATGGATGAAAAAAGTGAGTCACAGGAGCAATCAGGTTTTTGCATTTAGATATTCTTATAAAGGTACATAGTCCCACCTTGTCACCTCTGATAGATCACTAATACAAAGTTGATTTTCCATTATGGAAAAACAAAACAACTGTTCTTCCTAAAGCACATGTTATAGTTCAGAAATAAAATTTTGAGTCTTATTAGCTTCTGACCCATGAGTTAGATTTAGGTAATAGGAGTGTTTAAGTCCATAGAGAATCTTAAGAGATCATTTAGTCCACCTCTCTTTTTTTAAGTTGGGATATCCAAAGCCCAAAGAGGTGGCCTGGCCAAGGTTAGCCAAAGTAGATAACTAACTAAATATGAGCTACGGTCTCCTCACTTCTCACTGTCGCTTGGCTTAAAAAGATTTAGTACATGATCAAGAATACCTTAATAAAAAGTTCGTAGTTTGTGCTTCCCCTCTGTGAATCACTGTTTGCTTTCTGAGACATCCTGGATTTTGCAAATAAAACATCACAGAAGGATTTATTTTTGTAAGTTAATTATTTTTTGGTTAGGATGAATATTACATTTTTCCTAAGCAAGTGACTGATTTGCTAGGTGTTGATTAGGAAGGGCAAGAACAAGTAAGAATAATGTGAGAAGGATCCAAATGTGAAACTGATTTTGTCTTGAAACAGTGTTTATTTAGTTTCCATCAGGATTTTCTGTTTTTGTTTCTGAGCTATGAGAGTCCATGTACAGATAAACCAAAAATTAGTTTTAACTTGAGTAATCAGAGGGAGTTCTTAAAGTTGTTATAATTTGATGCATTTATATGTGAATCTGATTTGAAGTATAATTTCTACCTTTTGTTAAAAGATTTTAAATGAGAATAAAATTGAGTGATAAGACTAACAGGTATCTATGCCTAATGTCACTCATTATATGGTCTAATGATGCTGCCTAGCATTCTGGTTTTTTTATGATCCAACCAAAGAGTACCAATTCTATGCAACAGTGAGACACTAACATGTTAACGGATGTTTCACTATTTTCTCTGAACATCATTTTATCACAGGGAAATTTCAAGTTGGAGTGCTTCCTCTGCTTACATTCATGTCCTGTTTTTGTTACTGGTTTGAAGACTAAAAGGCATGGGTTCAAATAAGATTGGTCTCTTTGGTTGGAGACTATTCCTGGATTCATTCAGACATTCAAGAGACATTTATTGAACACCTACTATTGCCAGGCACTATGCTAGATACTGAGGATATGAAGGTAAGATTGCTATGGTCCCTGCCCTCACAGAGCTTACAATCTCATGTAGTCTTAGTGAGATAAGGTGTCAATTTGGTTTTATCCTAGGAAGAATAAAGAAAACTGCTTTGCTTTCTTTGATCACTTTAAATTAGCATCTTGATGGTTTTGTATCACTAAATCTTCTAGTTCTCACCTTTTTCAACTGCAAACTACTGACATGGTTTACAGTGTCTTCCATTTCTTGGCTGGAGAGGTGTTCTGTTTCTGTGAGACATTTTCTTAATTTTGGTGGTACTTGACTTTTCTCTTTGTTTATACATGTTTCTTAGATTGTATTGCAAAGTGGTCAAGTTACTGATATCAAACATGTTTTACAGGGGAAGATGACTTTCAAAACTAGTCGTATTCTTGTAGAGGAGGAAGATTTTTTAAAACCTTAGACATTCAGCATTTGTATTTTATGGATCCCCAGGATAACTAAAAAGGAGAGAGGGCTCTCTTTACCATAGTTTGGTTTTTAAAAAATTACTGTGTCACAGTTATTTATTTATTATTTAATTTTAAAGGCAAACTCCAAACTGAAGTGGCTCTGAGGTAAATCAGATGTGGTTTTAATTTGTTTTAGTTTCCTTATTAGAAGGTCTATAAATGGAGGGTGACCATTGTCACTACTTCTAAGATATTATCCTAAACAAACAACCCAGAACATTTTATTTCAGCTGGTGAATAGCTGTTCTAAATCTGTTGTATGTTAGACATACTGTGAACTACCTCTTCACTTATTATGGGGAAGTTTCCTTAATAAAAGTTTGACAATTAAAGCTCTGGTGTCAGTGGTTTATTTTCTCTCTCCCCTCCTGCTTCCCTTTCCAGTTGCTTGAATTTGAATGCAGGAATGCTTTCTTCACTCCTATTCTTGAAAAGACATTAATCAAGCACGCTGAGCTTGGCTTCAGAAGCAAATCTGGGCTAACCAGAAATTGTTACTAGGGTCAGTTACTTCCTCCTGTGCTATTGACTGAGGGGATGGAGCAACTGCTTTTAAGATTTAGCTGAGACATTCCTTCATTTGGCATATCCTTGATGCCTACTAAGTTCTAGACTTCGGGAATGCAAGGAGCAGTAAGTCACTGTCCTAAATACCTCTGCCTAGGTGGGACACAGATTTCAATACAGGTACGATAATTGCCATCACTAAGGCAGCCAAAGGGTTTACTGGTTCCCAATTGGGAGCCAAGTAATTCACGGGCAGTTCAGGATGGCTTCAGGGATGATGTGATTTATGAACGATGGATGAATGGGATTTTGAAAGATGAGTGGTAGGAGGGATAGGGCATGTTGGAGGAACAGCCGGGCCAATGGTTGAGATAGAAGGCCTGGGTTTGCCAAGGAAGTGAGAGGGGTAGGGGCGTGGGGAGGAAGCGATAGGTTGAGCGGTGAGGTGGGATCCAGATCCTGAGGGGGCATTAGCTAGGCAATCTCGAGTACTGATCCCGATGGCACTCTCCTCTCCTTACCTCCGCCACCTTTTAAATTGTATATTTCAGGGTAAGCAGAGGACCTGGCCCCTAATAATCTGGGAGGGCCTCCCAGGGGTCCCGGTGCTGGGTACTCTGACAGACGCGCTGTACCCCAACTTCACAACCCGTCTGCTATTCGGATGTTGAAGAAAGCTCACGGAGGGGACCGGCTTCAGTACCGAAAGTGGGACAGGAGAGATGGGACTTGCCAGAATTCGGGGGCTTTTCTGTTATTCCAGGCGTGGGGGGAGTAAGCGAGACTGTCTCAGGATGTCCTTCCGGGACGCCCAGCGGGCCCCAGTAAAGAATGAAGCTAGTTGACACCGGATGTGTTTCCTCCCAGGCTGACCCCACCTTCCGGCCTGGGCCGCCGCTGCAGTGGAAAGCTCGGCTCTGGTTTCTGAGTCGGTGAGTGAGCGCGTGGGAAACTCCGGCAGGTGGGGAAGCCGGAGGAGGAGGCGGAGGAGGAGGAGGGCAGCAGCGAGGCGCGGCCCGGGAGTGGCTGGAGGGGTGCTGCAGGCACCTGGCCGTCAGGACCTTGGTCCTGACAGGCTTGGCTCGGGAAGACCTATGTGGCGAACTGGAGGATCTTCCAGGCCACCTGTGGTACGGATTCAGTTCAACAGATATTCCCGAAGCTGCCCCTGCTCTGTGCCTGCTCCTGTGCTCGCTGCAGGAACTCAGATGAGCCAGGCTCCTTTTCGTGGTGTTCTGAGAGCAACTGACTCTGTCCGGGAGACGGGTGGATAAATCTTACTTGATTTGAGCCTTCAGCCAAATCACTAGCTGAAAGCGCGAATGTAACATGTGCAGAGGTGTAATTGGGTCTTCTTGTCTGGCCAGTGGTGAAAATCTAAATATCAGAGAAGCTTCAGTGTAAAAGATAGAGGAAAGGTAAAGCCATAACGTTGGTGAAGGCCAAATAATGAAAGATCTTGTATTTGCTAAGAAGGTTAGGCTGTCCTGGAGGTAGAGGAGAGCAATGGAGGATTTAAAGCAGAAGAGTAAAATAGAATTTTTAAAAAAGTTTTAAAAGATGTTAATCTGGTGGTATTTAGGAGGGTAGTTTGGAATGTAGGAGAGTGTGGTATCAAGGAGACTGCATTGGTCCAGGTGAACAGAAGGAAGACCTGCAGTAGTGATGAGGCGTAGGAAGTTTGGAAATTACATTAAGGTTTCTAGTTTGGGAAACTGAGTTAAGTCCACTTAGTGGTGGGCATTAACAATGTCCTTAACCACAAGGCACATACAGTTTAGTCGAGGAGAAAGACATAGAAACTGTTGAGTACAATTCAACGTAATAAGTTCTGTAACAAAAGTATGAAAAATGTACCACAAGAGCATAGAGAAATGCGTTTTATTTTTCTGGGTCTTGAGATGGTTATATAGGGGTTCACTCTTAGCACCCAGGTTAGAATTTGAGTTGTCTTTTACCCAGTTTAGGTTTAGGATTTTTGAATTGTTTGTTTTTACTATCACAGTATAGGAAAGCATCCCCGATCCTTACATCAATGTTTATGTTTTATTTTGCTTAGATTGTGACCATGGCTGCTGAGTCTGATGTTCTGCACTTCCAGTTTGAACAGCAAGGAGATGTAGTCTTGCAGAAAATGAATCTCTTGAGACAGCAGAATTTATTTTGTGATGTGTCAATTTATATTAATGACACTGAGTTCCAGGGGCACAAGGTGATTTTAGCTGCTTGCTCCACTTTTATGAGAGATCAGTTTTTACTCACGCAGTCAAAACATGTCAGAATCACCATCTTGCAGAGTGCAGAAGTTGGCAGAAAATTGTTGCTCTCTTGCTACACTGGAGCACTTGAAGTTAAAAAGAAAGAGCTTTTGAAATACTTGACTGCTGCTAGTTACCTTCAGATGGTTCACATTGTGGAAAAGTGCACAGAAGCTTTGTCAAAATATCTGGAAATTGATCTTACTATGAAAAATAACAATCAACATGCTGACCTGTGTCAATCCTCTGATCCAGATGTTAAGAATGAAGAAGAAAATTCAGATAAAGACTGTGAGATCATTGAAATTTCAGAGGATAGTCCTGTGAACATAGATTTCCATGTTAAAGAAGAAGAAAGCAATGCTTTACAGTCTGCAGTAGAGAGCTTGACATCAGAAAGAAAGGAAATGAAGTCACCAGAGCTGTCTTCAGTAGACATAGGTTTTAAAGACAATGAAATTCGTATCCTCCATGTGGAATCTATCAGTACTGGGGATGTAGAAAGTGGGAAGTTATCACAGCCTTGTACCTCTTCAAAAGCAAGCATGTATTTCTCGGAAACACAGCATTCACTGATCAATTCTACAGTTGAGAGCAGAGTGGCAGAAGTTCCTGGGAATCAAGATCAGGGCTTATTTTGTGAGAATACTGAAGGAAGTCATGGTACAGTGAATGAGATTCAGAATCTAGAGGATGCTTTTTCCCTGAGGCACCAGTGCCCCCGGTGCCCTCGGGGGTTTCTTCACGTTGAAAACTATCTGCGCCACCTTAAGATGCATAAACTGTTCTTATGCTTACAGTGTGGGAAAACGTTTACACAAAAGAAAAATCTCAACCGGCACATTCGAGGGCACATGGGCATACGGCCCTTTCAGTGTACTGTATGCCTGAAGACATTTACTGCTAAAAGCACACTTCAAGACCACTTGAACATACACAGTGGGGATCGGCCATACAAATGCCACTGTTGTGACATGGATTTCAAGCACAAATCTGCTCTCAAAAAGCACTTAACCTCTGTCCATGGCAGAAGCAGTGGCGAAAAACTACCCAGGCATGATCTGGAAAGGCAAAATCGACTATAATTAGAATCACACCTTGCTATGTAAGCCTTACATCATTCTGTTAGGCAAGTCTTTCTATAGAAATGCAGCATTTGTAATATTGCATTTCCAGCCCTATCTTTGGGTCTTATTTTTGGTCTACCTACACAAGTTATTCTTTCTGAACTTGTACTACCAGTTCCAAAGTGTGGGAGACATGTTAAAGCTGAGAGGATGCTGTCTCATCTCATACATTATATATAAGTCCCAGTGGTTTACCTAGAGAAATAGTCCTCTTAAATATTCTTGATTCTAGTGACAGAGGACCAGCATTATTTCCAGATTCTGACTTTGAGTCTCTAGGTAATTGATATAAGTGTAAAATCCAACCATACCATAACTTCAATAAATTAGGATAATGGGAAGAGAAAATAAATTTTAAAACATGCTATTACCCATTATTAGTGATTTTAAAAACAGGACTGGTGAATTTTTTTTTAACCAACTCTATTGGATTCCAAACTAAACACCAAGGTATCTATTGTTTTAAACCATAAAGGAACACAATTCAAATTCATTTGGAAGTAGCAGACTTTCCTTATACATAAGCTAATATTCCTTACAATAATATTTCCATGAGTTGTTAGTATACATATTTTAGAAATGATTAATTGGGCCTAGGTTTCTTGATTTTATTTAATACGGTTACATTTAATAATTTTGTGGCCAGTAGAATTATACCATTGGCATGAAGCTCTAAGATATTTTTTCTGTTTCCTTTTTGAAATTTATTTTATTTGTTGGGTAACGTACAGTAAAATTGACCTTTGTTTTTGGTGTACAGTTCTATGAATTTTTACATATGTACAGATTTATGCAACCACCACTGCAATTAGGATACAGAACATTCCATCACCCTCCAAAACTCCTTTATGCTTCCCCTTTGTAGTCAGCTCCTCATCCTAGCACTAAACCCAGGCAACAGTTCTCCATCACTATAATTTTGCCTTTTCTGAAATATCATAAATGGAACCTTATAGTATGTTCCTCTTTATTAAAAAAAAATTATGATTTATTTCTGTCTTTTGGCTGCACTGGGTCTTAGTTCCAGCACACGGGATCTTTTAGTTGCGGCATGCAGACTTCTTGGTTGCAGCATGCATGTGGGATCTAGTTCCCTGACCAGGGAGCGAACCCCGGCCCCTTGCATTGGGAGCACGGAGTCTTACCCACTGGACTACCAGGGAAATCTGTAGCATGTTCCCTTTTGGTATGCTTTTTTCACTCAGCATAATGCCTTTGAGACTCATCCATGTTCCTGTGTGTGTGAGTAGTTCATTCCTTTTTCTGTCTTGAATTGGCAATATATATTAGTTTTCTTACTGTCACTAGATGAGCAGTTTAAATATGGGTAGCTATTAGTATCCTCTTAATAACATTTTCATTTACATTAATGCAATTTTTATAACCCTCCCTAGAGTTTTCTTTTTTCATTTTTCCTGAAGTGTTCTATTTGCCTTTTCCTCCTCAGTTTTATGAGATGTACTTGACATACATCACTTTATGAGCTTAAGGTGTATAGCATAATGTTCTGACTTACATATATTAAATACTTAGTGCAATAAATTCAGTAAGGATCCATCATCTCATAGAGATACAATAAAAAGAGAAAGCAAAAAAACATTTTATTTTTCTTTTTATGAGGATATTGACTGAAAAAAATGCACAATGCTAGAGTTGCTGTAAGGACACTAAAGATTAAGTGGTCATGGAGGTAGAAGGGGCAGAGGATCCATCACACCCCACTGCACCCTCTGGACTTCCTGTTAGGTGAGAATTATATACCTCCTACTTCTTTTAGTCACTGTTTTCCAGTCACTCATAAATAAAAATTGTCTGCACAGGGAGCACCAGGGCCAGGGCAGGGGAGGGTGCTTCCCTGTACCATTAAAATGCTCATTTTAAGTTCCTGTCTTGAACAGGTTTAAGATAAAAGCGTACAGTTCTGTGGGCCACTTATGTTTCGTCCTAACAAGTTGAAAACGATTTTAATAGTTGTTTTTGCCAGCAGGTTTCTCACATGTCGTGCTCATGAGGCTCAAGCAACTCAGTGGTTGGGAACTTGGGTCTCCAAGTGGTCGCTGTCGGGCAGTGGTTGGATATGGGATCATTTGTTTTTTGGAAGTTTACGATTTTTTTCAGCCTGTCCTCCCAATTTGCTGAGTCCCAAGGCATCTTGAGATGAGTTTTCTGTCTCTGCATTACCACCTTGTCATCACGATTTCTTGCCAAGATGTCCAGGTTGGCCCTTTTCTTTCTTGTCAGACAAGGAGCTGATAGAGGACTTGATGACCTTCTTCCTGGGGGCTTTGGGCAGTGAGTCCTGGCTGCTGTTACTACTGCTGGGGTTGCTCATGGGGCCATCCTGCAAACCTTTTGAGTTGTGCACATCCCTGGTGTTCTCGGGGCTGGCTGTGTGCAGCACCCCCTTGTGCATCTGGTCCAGCCAAAGGGACAGCGGGGAGGAGGGGGCCAAGGTTCCACATTTTATGGTCATCTTGTACCGCTTCTCGGGAAGCTGGTGGCCTGGAAGTCTCCTCACTTAGCCCTGGCAGCCAGCCTTTCTGGGGGTGCAGCCACACCACGCTGCTGCTGAAGGAGTCTGCAGGCCCATCTGCCACGGGGAACCTGACATCTGGGACACTGCCCAAGTGGGGTCGGCCTTGGTGATGGAGCTCCTCTCAGCCTTGTCTGGTCCAGTTAAGCTCTCAGGGCTTCCAGGTTTAGTCTTAGCTGAGCCTTACCATGTTGCATTTCTTCTAACTGCGTTTTTGCATTCTCAACTTCTAGTAGGAGAGACTTCTTTGCTAGAGTAGCTGTTCTCTCTTTAAGATGAAGCTGAAGCCTCTTGTTAGATTCTGAAAGAAGCTTGTCAACAGTGTCCGATAAACATTATGTTCTTCATTCATTT
Organism: Leucopleurus acutus; assembly: GCF_964270905.1. Taxonomy (NCBI): domain Eukaryota; kingdom Metazoa; phylum Chordata; class Mammalia; order Artiodactyla; family Delphinidae; genus Leucopleurus; species Leucopleurus acutus. Next base: position 12,200,883 of record NC_139150.1, read on the forward strand.
TCTCTCTGCCTTGCCTTGGAGAGTGCAGCCACACTCTGGGCCAGCTCTGCCTCTACCTTGGGGAGCACCTCTGCTATCTGCAGGGTCTGCTGCAGCTCCTGCTGTGCCAGCTGCAGGCGTTCTTGCAACTGGCAGTTTTTAGCCTCAGTTTCACGGACATCTCCTTTCAATTTCGTGTTCATTTCCTCAGATTTAATGAGGTCTTCTCTGGCGGTGTACAGATTTCCTCCAGCTCTATAACGTGAGTAGAGAAGGCTGCCAGGTGCTCCTTCATCTGGCTCCGCTCTCTTGACTGCTTGTCCCTGATTTCCCCAGAGCTCGATCAATTTAGCAAGGTCTTCCTGGTGAAGATCTTCCTCAGAGAAGACCTATAGGTCTCCACCATCACGTCCCTGTACAAGGCCCTCTGAGCAGGGTCCAGGTATTCCCACTCCTCCTGAGTGAATTTTATGGCCACCTCCTCAAAGGTCAACCGTTCCTGAGAAAGAGCGATCCCAGACTCCAGTTCTTTCCTCTTCCAGGCATCTTCCTTAGGCTGTTGAAGCCAATCTTGAAAGTTTCAAAGGTACTGTTTAATGCTTGGAATCAGCATACCCTCTTCCTGTGCCACAACCATGCACACATGGGCGACCTCACTACGTGGAATAGACTGCTGCCGACAGTCACAGGAGGGATTCTGCACAGTCATCTCCCACACAGAGACCGACAGGTGAGGTTTCCCACACTTTGCTTCAGATCACGCTCGCCCAGGAGTTCTCTGGTGGCCTAGTGGTTAGGATTCTGGGCTCTCGCTGCTGTGGCCTAGGTTCAGTCCCTGGTCAGGGAACCGAGATCCTGCAGGCAAATAAACTTTCCAATATATGAGAAGAGAAGAAGAATGCACTCAGGCCTGGAATAAATCTGATCAGTAAGGGCCACATCCGGATTTACTTGGGGCGGAGGGCCAGGTGCTGGGATTTTAGGTCCCTAGAGAGTCCCACACCAACAGGAAGGGTAGCAGGGTACGGCACAGCACAAATTTACCCTAGAAAGAAGCCCTCCCTAGAGTTTTATTCTGTATTTCCAGAAATGTGCCAAAAGCAAAACCATGACTGTGTAGTTATTTAACTGAGAGCAATGTTTCAAATTGTGTTATGAGCCATTGCTCTCTAATATCCCTGTCCACATATAACACAAAACTTTTTGTTGTTATAACAAGATTAAAATATAGTGCAGGGAAAATCATATTTTCTAAAACACAGGAACTATTTGTAAAGAAGCCTGACTGGATACATCTTATTTCAAGATGTTCTGTTCCTCCTCTACTCACCTCAGCTTTATTTAGAATTTCTGCCACGTTTAGTTTCTGTGGAAGCCCTTCCACATTTTAAAATGTAATATACTTTGTACCATTTAATGAATTTTGTGATGAATCACATGTTGATTGTTATAAATGTTAAATATCTTTTTTGTGATACTTCTGTGAAAAATATGTTCTTTATAGATTTTTAACTCTGGGAGAGATTTTAAGTAATCCAGCTCTAGTGTTAGATAAGAAAAACAACTTCATAATTCCCAGGTCACTAGTTAGTGACATTGGGTAGGTCACCTCTCCTTGAGCTTTTCTTAAATTTATATGTAAAATAACAACTTTGATCTTGATAATTTGTAAGATCATTTCCAGGTCTAAAATTCTATGATTTTATATTTAAATCTTCCTGAGTTTCTAAGAACAGAGGGAAAAGCAAGTCAGGAGAGTTTTGTGTCTTTATGAATGTTGCTATTTAGTACTCCATTGGAGACAGAACTTTTCTAAATTAAAGAGTGTTTTTCTTCCACTGGAGAATTTGATAGCACAGCGCTCAATTTTCTTTCCCATTTGACCTATGATTGGCCATTTGTAGGCATGAGAACACTTCCCTTTCAGAAATAGTTTGTGATTGAAGTACTTTTCTTATTTTTGCTTCCTAGGATGAAATTTTGTGGGGGAGGGATGGAAATGGGAGGGGAGAGTAAAAGAATAGTAATAAACTATTTCTTTTAGAAATTGGTATCTATCTTTGATGTTTGAAAAAATTATGGTTGTACTATGTTTATGCTTTATGTGTGCCTTGTAAGATTCTCGTGAAATTTTTTGTAAGCACTTTGAGATTTTTGCTTAGGGGGAAGGGGTGTTTTGTGAAAGTGATGGTTGTTATTTATTATTATTTATTCCTGTTCGGTAGCACAGAGGGATCTCAAATCATTCCTAGGAGAGTGTCTGTTTGCATGATGTTTCTAAACAATTTCAGGAAAATGAAATCTTTTTTTAAAATGCAGGTATGGCAAAGTAAAGTGTTGAATTTATTCACTGAAAACATTCACTTTTAGTTCTTTGTGTTTCTGATATGATGGGGAAAATATGCAGCATGTTTTGGTTCAGCCTCTTCATTTACTGGATTTATGTATAAAGGATCTTGGAAAGACAGTTGTTACTTTGGTGTAAGAGAAAATCCTTGCCATTTTTCCCTGGATGTAACTATCCTATATGTTTACATAAGAAATAATAAAGTGGAGATGGGAATGGAGAGTTTTGTCTTTTGTCTAATCTGTGAATTTTAAAGGAAACTATTTTTCCTGGCTATTCATTTAATCATTCATTCAACAAATATTTACAGAGTCTTTACAATATATACCTGTATTATAAGTTAGGTATCCCTACTCTCAAGAAACTTGTGTTGTACTGGAGCGAGACAGACAGTAAGCAAGTAAAACCAATGTACTCTCAGATTTTGAAAACGGAGTTGGAGAAAATAAAGCAGGGAGGGAAGGAGAATTGGAATTGAAATTTTAAGTGTGATCAGGTCACCTTTGAAAAATCTTATCACATTATCACATACCACTGTCCAGTGGAATGGAAAAAAGATATGTATATATCCATCGCTATCTAGTTGAATGGAAAACAGTGAACCAAATGAATCATTGTTGGGAACCTTTCTATTGGGTTGGCATATATTTCATAAAGAGAAGTGACTGAAAGGGATAAAAATGCATGTAAGAAAATCTTTGATGTGGCCTATGAATATTTTATTTAAAAACACTGATGTTTTCCTGCCATCTGGGTAGTAATAACCATATGTATATATATATTTAAACTCATTATAGTTTATAAACTACTTTTCCATATGTCTTCTAATTTGTGGTGGGTTTACTTCCATAAACGCTCTTGTTGGACATCTGGTTTCACATTGGAAAGTGACTTGTTTAATTAAAATTCATGGCCATTTTCTTAACCTGTGCTTTTCAGTATCTCATCAGTAACAGAGTACATAGTATCTGCCTTTTAGGATTATTTTGATGAGCATGTGAAACAAAATAGTAAAATTAAAAATTTTATTACGTAACTCAGGACCTGGCACGTAATATAGTCCACTAATGTATTTCCCTGATCCCTCTTCCCAGCCTGCTTCTTCATCTATAAAAACAATAAATTCTACCTTGCAGTTTACTATGAAAAGAAATCCTTCAACAAATATTTATTGAGATATTGACGCCAGAATTTGTGACTGAATTTTTATCTCTGCCATCTTCTGAAGAGCCCAGAATTCTCTCTTTAACAAAGAGATAAGGCGTTAGTGCCAGGCAAACAAATTTTTTTTAAAATAAAATAGGGAGATTGTTTGGCCCCTATGTTGAGAGACTGAGGGAACCTGTCAGCATTTAATTATGGGAGAGTGAGTACAATATAATACAGATGCCTCAGATTATGCTTAATCCATACCACGCCTTCCACAGTGGGAGTCAGACACTGGCTCAAACCAGTGTCTAGGAGGCTGGCTCGAGGCGCATATGAATGTACAGGGAGTTTCCCATCAAGCTCTTCGGCTTGCCCAGGCCTCCTAACAGCACCTCCCACAGCGCTCCAGAGCTCCCTAGTCACGTGAAGGGGTGGTTCTGTAGACCCGAGGAAAACTGATGCGCAGTCCAGGGGGCGGGGGCTACTACGCTTCCCTTCCACCTCCCCAGCTCCCGGTCAGGCGTGATCTCGCGTGAGGTGGGGAGTATCTTCTCGCGAGAACTAGGTCGGAATCCCTCCAGGTCCGCCTCCTTGGTGAGGAGGAGGAGAAGGAGAAGGAGGCGGAGGCGGAGGGAGGAGGAAGCCCCGTCGCGGCCTCCGCCGCCGCCAACGGGGCTGTCCCTGTACCTCCCGATGGAGTTTGAGGCCGTGAAGCCGCCGCCGAGCTCTGCCCCGGCGAGACGAGGCGCCTCCGTCGCCGAGCCGCGCGGTCGCGGGGCTCCCGGGAGCGGCCCTTAGCGACCCCGCCCGGTCCCCCTCAGGTAGGGCGGGGGCGGGCACGATGCGGCTCGGGGCCAGCCTGGGTCCCAGGTCCCCGGCGGTCGGGCGGGTGACCGGTCTCAGCCCGGGGTCTGTGCGCTGTCGTCGCCGGTGCCCCGAGGGTAGGAAACCGAGGGCCGCACCTGACACCCGGACCGGGCCCGGAGTCTCGGGCCGGAGGAGGCCCCTCGCCCCGGTAGGGCTTTTTCAGTACCAAGCGCCCGGCGCTAATGGCCACCTCCGGTCGACACCGGCCGAGGGGACGCTTCTCCCCCTAAGGAACCCATGCAAGCAAAGACCAGGCTTCCCTCTCCCTTTTCTACACCAGTTAGTAAGAGTGGGGTTGGAGGAGGTCCTCGAAACCAAGTCTTCTCCTGGCTTTTCGGCTTTCTGCCCTGGGGCTTCCCGAGATCCTAAAGCAGGAATGGTGGAGGCGATCTGAGTGGTAAATAGGGACCCTGGCTAAACAATGCCCTGGGAGGGCTTAACCTCCTGGGAGGGAGAGGGCCGGACCAGAGTGGTTGCACAGTGGTTGTGACGGAGCAATGGCGTTGAAACAGCCAGGGAATTCTGCTATGGTTTTCTTTCCCTCCTTCATTTTTCCTTCTTGGGGAAGCCTCTTAAGGAGACTCTTCCACCATCTTAGAAGAATGGTAGAAAGCATCTTTGTTTCTCAGAAGCAGCTCTACTTTTCTCTGTTCTTAGCTTTCAGGAAGGAAGAAGATGGGGGTAGCTGTCATTTCCATCCTTGGAATCACAGAACAGTTTAAGATACCGGCAGATAGAACCTTGACATCAAAATAGCCTCAAGTAATCACTGACATAAAGTAGATCTAATTTCATGATTCCCACCCTCTTTTTTTGTTTTTAAAATAACTACCTAGTTCCCTTTTAATTCCTACTCTCCCCTTAGCTAGGCCCCTTCTTTTTAATTCCTACTTTCGTCCCACCACCTGTGTTAGAATGACTTTGTATCCCAAATAAAGTGCTTGAGTAATCTTTTTTCTATTTTTGTATTAGTCAGACTTTTAAGTTCCAATAGGAACTTTTGATTAACTTGAGAAAGTTAATGTTGCTACACTAAATTGATATAATTATACCCAAAAGCAAAGAAAGAAGTATTTTAGTTAGCTTTGTGCAGCCTGTTTATAGTTAAACATAAAAATTTAGTTGTGGCTTCTCGAAACATTAAGAAGACTTCATGGATTCTTTTATCTGTCTAAAAAGCTGCACCACTGTTCTAACATAACATCCCTTTCTTATGTTGTTTACTTCCACATTCAGTTCTTGAAGAAATCGAGGCCATTACATCCTGTCAAAGACCATCTTTCAATATTGCTGTTTTTGTTGATTTGGAGATTGATGTTTTCCAAATTTTTAGAGTTTGGAAAATAGCTAGAAGGACAAAATGTTAAACATACATTCCAGACATGTTTAGAAAAAGCAGATGTTATAATTCAGATTGGCGCCTATTTGAGGATTTAATTGCAGTCGTGTTCATTAGTGGATTCTTTGAGTTACTCCTGATCTGTTATTACTGTGGGGTCAACCTGACATTTAAGAAGACTTATGTTCTTTGTTCATATGTTTTCATTAATTCATTTTCTGCTTTTGTAGTTTGCTGTGTCTTCCAGTTTAAAAAATGTCAAAAAAATTCTTTTGGGAGGGAAAGCATTTTTCTTTACACAGAATTTTATATTCAGAAATAGAACTTCCACATTGTATGCAATATCAAATAATGATAAATAAACTTACAATAAGATCTTATTATAATAAGTACTTGTTTATTGTTTTGCTTGGACTGGGTTGAAGTTTCATTTTCTATTGATGCAAAAAGGAAGCATGTAGTAAAATAAAGCCAGCTGAAAATTTAAAATAATGTTTTGCACCTAGTCTCATAAATGTTAAGTTACATCTTTATGATCTTCAGGCTTTTTAGTTTTATGAAAACCTTCCTAAGTGTAGATGTAACTTTAACCTCAAATTCTTAATAAAAATTAGTTTTGAGTATTACTTTATAATTTTAAGTACTCTAGAGTTGCACAGTCCAACACTAGCCGCTAGCCACATGTGGCAATTGAGCACTTGAAATGCGGCTGGTGTGAATTGAGATGTGCTATAAGTGTAAAATACACACCAGATTTCAAGACTTAGTCCAAAAAAAAAAGAATTAAAAATATAATTTTTTATATTGATTACATGTTGAAATGATATTTTGGATAAATTGGGTTAAATAAATTATTATTAAAATTAATTTCACCTGTTTTTCCTTTTTTTAATGTGACTCCTAGATATTTTATTTTTTCTTTATTTTTTTTTAATAGATCTTTATTGGAGTATGATTGCTTCACAATACTGGTTAGTTTCTGTTGTACACCACAGTGAATCAGCCATATGCATGCATATGTCCCCATATCCCCTCCCTTTTGAGCCTCCCTCCCAACTACTAGATATTTTAAATTACTTGTAGCTCACATTATATTTCTGCTGGACAGTGCAGTTCTAGAGTACTGCTCTTCCAAGAAATAAATTATCTGAATAGAAGTAGATGCATGAAAACCAAAAATTTCCTGCCAGAATGTCGTCTTATAATCAGAATAACCAAAAGGCTAAAGACTTTGATAATATGAAGGGTAAATTTATCCAGTGGCCATTATTTGATAGGCAGAAGTGAGTAATTAAGTTCTATCTCAAAAAAAGTATTTTTCAGGTAGTCATCACTAAAGTAGCAAAACTTTATTGGTTATATTAGTTAAAATAGAAAATTATCCCATTACTGTTCTAATAGAAGACATTGAAAGTTAAATCTCATTAAAAAACTGAGTTCAACCCCATAGTGGATTTTAGAAGTAAAACTTGGGTCATATATCTTTCATAACATATACTGAAGCATGTATAATAGTCTTTTTTTTTTGCGGTACGCGGGCCTCTCACTGTCGTGGCCTCTCCCGTTGCGGAGCACAGGCTCCGGACGCGCAGGCTCAGCGGCCATGGCTCACGGGCCCAGCCACTCTGCGGCATGTGGGATCTTCCCAGACCGGGGCACGAACCCGTGTCCCCTGCATCGGCAGGCGGACTCCCAACCACTGCGCCACCAGGGAAGCCCAATAGTCTTTAACATTGTAATTTAATTCCTTTTTTCCAGTCCTTTTCATAAGTTTGAATACTGAGTTTTAGAACTTACAGATTATTTTCATTGGTTTTGTTTGTTAGTTTTATAGGTTAAGGTCTAAATTGTACCTATGATGCTTTAAATATAATTTTTTAAGTCCAAAACTAATTATTTTTAAGGTTTCTGAATTGAGAAGTACTGTTACAGTCCATTTCAGTAGCTTAAGTTTCTCACATGGGTGAACTAAAATGAAAACAATGTTTTAATTAACAGACCTGAGCCCTAATGTTTACATCTGTATAAAGAGAATTGTGAAATACTGTATTTTTTTATTATACAGTAGTGAATGGGGCATAAACCTTACTCTGACATTTTAAAATCATGTTTCATAGTCCTGAACTGAGTGCATAATATCATGGTGGACTAAGAAAATGAAAGTACTTAGGTGATAAGCAGTTTGCCTTTAATAAAGCAATTTCTAATTTGCATCATGTAAGAGGTGTCTATTACTCTTCCTGTTTTATGAGTTAGTACGCATTACAAGGAACTTATAGCCTGAAAAATTACTTCAGTAAAAATCTGTTTAAGGTCTCCTCTCTAATATAGCATTTCTCACTCCTATGCTTTATCTTGTTGTTCTTCAATTTTAGTAACTAGTAAATAAAATGACTTAATACAAATAATTTAATTTGAATGTTTTTCTTAAGTAGTCCCTTTATATATCTAGAGGTATGGGCTTTTTAAGCCATTTTATCTCAGTTTGAGATGTTTTGGGAGTATCTTTAGGATGGATACTTTACTGTTAAATATAAATGTTATTAGCAATTTAAAACTTCCATAGTTTCATAAGTTACTATGGCATGTATTAGTATAAACCTGCGAGTTCTACACATCAATATATATTAGCTTGCTATGGGTCAGTTAGATGCTTTTAAAAAAATAAATTATAGAGACAGTAGGCTATCATTTTTGATAATTATAAAAATATTTTCTAGGTAAACATTTACAGAGTGCCTTTGAAAGGAATGAAAGGTCAGTTTTGTCATCACTAATTAAACCTTTCAGTGTTTCAGACAAAATTTTATTTTGTCTTTATCATAATTGAGGAATCTAGAATTTATCAACAGTGGTACTGAGGAAAAACATTTTAAAAAGTCAAACCGTTTCTGGTATCTTACCAGGAAAGTTCAGTTTGTAATTTTCCGTTCAGAAAGTTAGAATCTGACACATAGCAGAAGGAGAATTTGGCAAATATTTTTTTCTTTCAAAGGTATTTATTTGATTTCTGCTAGAAGTTAAATGTCTCAGCATTAATTATATTAAAACATCTGCTGTTCTTAGACCTAGAAACACATATGAGATATTAAAACTATCAAGTGTATTCCTGAATAATTTGAAACACTTCAAAACTAGTAGGCGAAATATGAAAGGCAGCATTTTTATGTTTGGTTCAAACTGAAATGGCTTTTCTCCCCCCACTGATTAACTTTAACGTAAAGCATTTCAGGATGATCTTGGAAAACTAAGTAAGGAAAGAGTATTTGCTACTAGTTTCCTATTACCCAGTGGCCCATGGTATCCTAACCCACAGAATTAGCATTTCCAAACAGGTGGCCATTAAGAAAAAAATAGATGCAGTGTCTTGTTTTGATAAATATTTTATCAGTTCAAGTTATTAACTAAATTAGGGCTCTCAGCACTAGATTTAACATGAAATTCATCCTTCCTTAAAGGTCTTTTCCTTGTATAATTCGGCAGCCTAGAAGACTAAACATTAAAAATGTTGAATAGTTTCAAGGAGTGATGTGTTCACCTGCTCAGTGCTCATCTCTGAAGTTTGAAGCAGACTTTTTAAGATTGATGGCATTGACAGATGCGGAAATGTGAAAGTGAAATGTGTAAAATAAAGTAAACATAGTTTGCAAGATTTGGGTAGTTTATAAATAAAGATATTAGATACTTTGCATCAGAGCTGTTTGAGGAAAAGTTTGTGTAGGTGCTTTTTACACAACAAGTTCTGTAATTCATTTTTACCAAGGTATTTTTTAAAAACTTAGTTTTTTTGAACATAAAAAGCACAATAAAGGCTAATAGAATTCCTCATTTGAGTGTGGGGTTATTTGAGAATCAGTTATACACTTTTCTGTCCTGAATCTGATTACATTTTTAAACATCTAATTTCTGTGGCACTAATATATTTGGATTGGTAAACGTTCTTATGAAATAAAGTATTGGCTGATAATTGCCCTAAATACCTAGATTTCTTGTTCACCAGAGAGCATCTGTCAGACTTATATAAGTTTTGAATTGGACGATGCAGAAAATTTGTGAAATGTAGAGTGTTCAAGTTCGGGATCTAAAGATTTTATTTTAATTTTTATATATATTTTTTAAATTATTTATTTATGTATTTATTTTTGGCTGCGTTGGGTCTTCGTTGCTGTGCGCGGGCTTTTCTCTGGTTGCGGCGAGCGGGGGCTACTCTTCGTTGCGGTGCGTGGGCTTCTCATTGCGGTGGCTTCTCATTGCGGAACACAGGCTATAAGGCACGCGGGCTTCAGTAGTTGTGGCAAGCGGGCTCTATCTAGAGCGCAGGCTCAGTAGTTGTGGCACACGGGCTTAGTTGCTCCGCAGCATGTGGGATCTTCCTGGACCAGGGCTCGAACCTGTGTCCCCTGTACTGGCAGGTGGATTCTTAACCACTGTGCCACCAAGGAAGTCCCAGGATCTAAAGATTTTAAATTAGAGGTTTTGATACTAAATATTTTATTAAAAATTATGGAATGTTTTAATCTTAGGAATAAGAAAAGAAAAATCAGTCATGTTTTTCCGTGTGCCTTTTAATCATATGCATATATAAAGATAGAAATTTAAACAGTTGACCCTTGAATAATGCTGGGGTTAATCCACATATAATTTATACTTGTCCATCTGCATCCATGGTTCCTCTGCATCTGTGGATTCAATCAGCCATACTCCGTAGTACTGTAGTATTTACTACTGAGAAATATCTGTGTATCTACCAAATGTAAAATGGATGGCTAGTGGGAAGCAGCCGCATAGCACAGGGAGATTAGCACAGGGAGATCAGCTCTGTGCTTTGTGACCACCTATAGGGGTGGGATAGGGAGGGTGACGCAGGAGGGAAGAGATACGGGGATATATGTATATGTTATGTATATGTATATGTATAGCTGATTCACTTTGTTATAAAGCAGAAACTAACACACCATTGTAAAGCAATTATACTCCAATAAAGATGTTTAAAAAAAAAGCATTATTAAAAAAAAGAAAATTATATGTGTATAAGTGGACCTGGGCAGTTCAAGCCTGCATTATTGAAGGGTCAACTGTATTTTGCTGTTTTTCTGTTTAGAGTTATTAGATAAGAATATTATTTTATTCTTCAACATCTTGCTCATTGGACCTGACAGTTTTTGGGTCTCATATATATATATATATATATATATATATATCACTAACTGATATGTTTTGTCAAAAGTATTGTAGGGAATTACATTCAAGATTTGTATTTTCTTTTTTTTTTCTTTTACTTTGGCACTGTATTTTAAGGTTAGCATCATTCTTTCATTTATGGACAAATGGCTCTATCATTAACAGTCTTCTCTCATACTTTTTCAGTACCTTAGTTAGCCTCATAGTCAAGTCCTGACCAGAGATTTCCTCTTTTGTGAAACTGCCAAGGTGAACTATCCTTGACTGACTTGGTCATTCAGGTGGCAAAGCTGTTCCTTCACTCCTGACTCACCGTGATTTTGTTTGGATCAGTATTTCCAGAGTTCACTAACTCTTAGGTCATATCTTACTATGCTTGGGGGTAGTAGATATTCCAGGGAAACACTTTTTTTTTTTAATTAGCAATCCAAAGTAATTTGTTTTTCTGAAAATGAAATTGTGGAAAGTTAATCTGTTTATTTGATGTGGTCATTAAGAAAAATACATGAAAGCTTTGATGCGCAACTGATATAAATATGTTTAGTCAGAAGGAGCACTATTAGGATATTGTTTCTGCACAAAAACTTTTCAGAAATTTAATTCAGCAAATAGATTTAAAGAAAAAGATGTTCAAAGCATATAGAATTATTCAGAATTGTTTTAGGTTTTGGGCCTCCCTGGTGGCACAGTGGTTGGGAATCCTCCTGCCAATGCAGGGGACACGGATTCGATCCCTGGTCCAGGAAGATCCCACATGCCGTGGAGGAACTAAGCCTGTGCGCCACAACTACTGAGCCCACGCCTAGAGCCCAGGCACCGCAGCAAGAGAAGCCACCGCAATGAGAAGCCCGCACGCAGCAATGAAGACCCAACAAAGCCATAAATAAATAAATTTATTTTTTTAAAAAAAGTGTTTTAGGTTTTGAAGCTGTGATGGTTGACTTAAGCAGTTAATTCTTGAAAGGTGAATGATGAATATGTGGTTAATTCTTACTTTTGTCCATTTCCAGCTTACAAAACACTACCCAGCAAAATAATGATCTGCTAGACTGCTAACCCGAGCATCCAGCTTCCACAATGCCTGTGCAGGCAGCTCAATGGACAGAATTTCTGTCCTGTCCAATCTGCTATAATGAATTTGATGAGAATGTGCACAAACCCATCAGTTTAGGTTGTTCACACACTGTTTGCAAGACCTGCTTGAATAAACTTCACCGAAAAGCTTGTCCTTTTGATCAGACTGCCATCAACACAGACATTGATGTGCTTCCTGTCAACTTCGCACTTCTCCAGTTAGTTGGAGCCCAGGTAACCTTTCAGGATTTTACATGTTTGATATAAGTAATAATTATAGAACTTTGTTCATTAAGGGGTACAAAGTATGTTTAGGGATATTTGAGACATAAAAAATACTCAGTATACCTGATTTTCATTATTGTATTCCGCAAATGATTTTCTTTAGATAATGTCATAAATCCTTATGCAAAACTGTAAATTGCATATAATTATATACTTTTTTGTATTCAGTGTTGTGGTCAAAAGTTATGTTTTTTTTGTTTTGTTTTGTTTTTGTTTTTTTTGTTTGTTTTTTTGTGGTACGCGGGCCTCTCACTGCCGTGGCCTCTCCTGCCGTGGAGCACAGGCTCCGGACACGGGCCCAGCCGCTCCGCGGCACGCGGGATCCTCCCAGACTGGGGCACGAACCCGCATGCCCCGCATCGGCAGGCGGACTCCCAACCACCGCGCCACCAGGGAAGCCCCAAAAGTTATGTTTTTAAGTGATTTTGGTGGATAAGAAACATTTTTGTATAAGCATATGTAAATATTTAGTCATTAGGGTGCGTGAAAAGAAATGTAATCAAAGCTTTGGCCAGAAATCAACCATCTATAACCCTTAAGTGGAGGTTTTTTGGTTTTCTTTAAAACTTCACTTGACTTTTAGGATGATATTATAAATGAGAAAATAGGTCTGTATAGGTATATATACATATATAAGATGTATATATAGAAAACCAATTTTTAGAGTGTCAGTAACAAATTCTGCAGTTTCTGCTTATGCTCATATGCTATAGAAATAGCATATCTTATTTATCATTTTACTGAATCAGCAAGACCCTAGATTTATCATAATTTTCATATAATGAGGGCCTATTTTGTGTTAGGTATGATAGTAAGCAGTCCACATCTATTATCACTAATTCTTGTCATAGTTCTTCTGGTAGTTATTATCCCCATTTTACAGGTGAGGAAGAAGATGAAATTCTGTACTTCATGTACTACATATTAAAGCAAGAAAGTAAGGATTTTTCTGATTAATCACTTCTTAGAAAATTCAGTGAATTAAAATACTCCATTCCTTTAGTGTCTTGATATTTGAGGTTTTCCTTTTAAAGCACATTTCTTTTCAGTGTTCATAATCCAGTTAGACACTCTGAAATCAAGATGCATCTATTTATCAATAGTGTGTCATAAATTAATTGGCAGTTTTTTCCTTAATGGTGCATAAAACAATGGTGCCTCTTCAAACAGTGGCATCTTAGATTCAATAAAATACTGTAGATTATTTGTAATAATACTAGCTATCATTTAGCATCTGCTATAGGTCAGGTATTGTGTTTTTTCACTTATAAATGTTCTCTCAGTTGGTCCTTAAATTATCTTGCAGGTCTTTACAATATGACTTCTATTACCTTTTCTATTACCTTTTCAGCCTTATCTCCTGCTCTGTCCTCACTCTTTCTGCTTAAGCCACACTGGCTTCCTAACCAATTGTCAGATGTACCAAACTTGTTCCCACCTGAGGGCTTTTTCAGTGACTGTTATTTTGCCTAAGATACTCATTTTCTCTCCTCTTTCAAGTCTATATTCAAATGTCATGATTCCCAAGGAAGCCTATCCTGACCACCCCTGTTAAAATTGCAGTCCCCCTCCAACACTCTCAAATCCCCCTTATCCTTGCTGTATAATTTTTACTGACCACCTTCTATCATACTATATATTTATTTTTTTAAAAAATTTATTGGCTGCTTCCTCTTTACTAGAATGTAAGCTACACAAGGGCAAGATATTTTGTCTGTTTTGCTCACTGATAGATGCCTACTGCCTATAACTGCTTGGCACGTGGTAAGCACTCCATGAATATAAATATTTGTGAATTAAATTGAATTTTCATAATGGCACTGTGAAATAGGGATTTTCATCTTCATTTTGCAGATAGAGAAACCATCTTGAGCAGTACAAACTAGACTTGGAGCAGTTAAATAATTTACTCAAGATCATTTGTAGCAGTTGCAGAGCTGCCCAAGGTTTTACCCAAGTTTTGACCTTTCATTGAGAACAAGGGGGGACAGACCATAAACAATAAATATAATAAGTAAGTTATATAGGAAGCAGGTGCCAAGTGCTTAGGGGAAAAAAGTTCTTGCCTTTTTTTGCTACTTTTTATTTTGAAATACTTTTTTTAATTGCGAAAAACAGTACACAGAGAACCTGTTAACTTTCTGCAGCTTCCTCTAATGTTAACATTTTTCAAAGTTATAGCATAGTTATCATCCCTGAGGAATAACATTGATACATTGTACAATTAACTACCTCCTTTTTTCCTCTCATTAATTCACCCAGCCCATGCTATTAAGTATGATATCCTTGGTTCTTGGAAAGCAGATTGGCTAGGTGTTTGGCTTTAATTTCACTTAAACTACTTTGATTGTCTGTGTATTAGAAGTTTATACTCACCAAGATTATTATCAAATATAAAATTAACAATTGCATGAACTGGATGAATGTATTTCTTCAATTTTTCTTTGTTTTTTAGGTACCAGATCATCAATCAGTAAAGTTAAGTAATTTAGGTGAGAACAAACACTATGAGGTTGCAAAGAAATGTGTTGAGGATTTGGCACTCTACTTAAAACCACTAAGTGGAGGTAAAGGTAAGTTCATAAAAAAGTACTTTTATGGGTGAGTAGGACTTGGTAATACATTAATTTTGGAAGACTTTATGTTGATACCCTATTAAATAATTTTGAGTTTTGATAAATGAGTTTGCTTAAAGGGATCATGGAAATCTTTTTGATTGAGAACATTATACTATTTTCTAGAGTTAATCAATATTGTTATTAATTTAAGAATTCATCAGACATACTACATATTGAGATTTATACAAGGTTTATATTCACAGATTAAACTAATGGTGCTATAGCAGAATATTAGTTTTAATGAATCCTACTAAGACAATTTCATGTATTCATTCAGTCATTTATTAAATTTTATGGAGCACTTACAGTTAACTTACATAACTTACAGGTTAGGGTCTTCATGGAGCCCACAGTCTATTGGGGAGATAGGCATATAAGCTCAGTAAGTTAAGTGCTGAGACAGAAATGGAATTCTCTTCTGTAGGTAGGTAGCAGGTCATAGATGTAATAAAAAGTTGTTGAGTGAGTGAATTAATCAAGTATTTATTTTGTATCTGCTCTGTGCTTTCCACTGTTGGATATTTTGGACACTGGCTTCCTTGAGAAACTTATCCTATCTACCTCATTCATTCATTGAACAGATACTTAAAGAGCATGTCCTAAGTACCAGGCACTATGTTATAAATGATAATTGCTGTGGAAAGAAAACAGTATAGTTAAATGGATCAGAAATGTCAGAGTGAGGGGAAAAGGGTGGGTTGCAATTTTAAACAAGGTGATTAGTGTAGACCGTGTTAAGATGGTAGCTTTCGAACTTGAGATGAAACAAGTGAGGTAGTTAACCATGTAGGTTACTGGGAAAAGACTGTTCAAGGCAGAAGAAATAACAAAGTCCCCAAGGCATGCCTAGTGTCTTCAAAGAACAAAAACAGGATAATGTACGGAGAATGTACCTGGAGTAGGGTGAGTGAGGGGGAGAGCAGTATGAGATAATGAAAAGGAATGGTGAGGCCAGATGTTGTACAGACTTACAGGCCATTTTAAAGACTTGAGCTTTTACTCTTAGTGAAATTGGGGAGTTACTCTAGGATTTTGAGCCAGAGGAATGACATGATATGACTAATGGTAAAAGGGTCACACTAGCTGCTCTGTTGAGAATTCAGTGTAGAAGGACAAAGGGAGAACCAGGGTATTGGCTGACGGGACAAGGTTAGTGGAAGTGCAGCTAGTGAGAAGTGGACAGTCTGGATGTTTTTTGAAGGTAGAATCAAGAGAATTTCCTAAATTATTGGATGTGGGTATGAAAGAAAGAGCAGGGTCAAGTATGACTCCTGAGTTTTGGGGTCTGAGCACCTGGAAAGAGAAGTTACCATCAATTTACACAAGGAATACTGCAGGGACATTAGGTTTAGATAGGAAGATCAGGAGTTCAGTTTTGGTCATGTTGAATTTGAGATGTCAAATCTTCACTTGGATGCTGTTAGGTAACCAGTGGATATATGTTAAGGAATGAGGTATGAGTTGTAATTTTGGGAGTCATTGACATACAGGTAGTATTTAAAGCAATAAGACTGGATGAGATCACCTAAGTAGTGAGTATAGATAGAGAAGAAAACAAAAACTGGGTCCTAGGCTGTTTAACATTAGGAAGTCAAGAAGAAAAGATGAAATCAGCAAAGAAGACTGGAAAGGAAGAAGGAAGGAAGAAAATTAAGAGACAGAGGTGTTCTGGAAGCCAAGTAAAGAATGTTTTTAAAGGAGTTAAGAGTGATCTGTGTTGAGTGCTCTTGAAAGGTCAGATAAGATAAAGATTGAGAATTGACCATTGATTTAGCAAAGAGGAGGTAATTGTTGTTATGAGAAGAGCAGTTTTGGTCAAGAGATAGTGGCAAAAACTTGATTGGAGTAGGTTTTAAAGATTGTGAAGCAAGGATTTGGAGATAGTGAATATAGACAACTCTAGAGGATTTGCTGCAAAACGGAGGAAAGAAATGGGGCAGAGCAGGTAGGGGAAAAGGGATGAATAAAAAGATTTATTAATTTTTTTCAGATGTATGAAATAACAGCATGCTTGTTCTTACTGTATGTTGATGCAAATGATCAAGTAGGAAGGGAACAATTGATGATGTGGGAGAGAGGGAAGAATTGCTGGAGCAATATCTTTGAATCTGAAAAGGGAATAGGATCTAAGATTTTGTCATTAAACCGTGTTCTAAATGTTTTATATGCAAAACAACAACAAAAAAAGCCCCCAAAACTAGAGCTGTTGTTAATCATTACATTTAGATTTTTTCATTTATTTAGGTCTAAATTTATCTTCAATAGTTTTAGTGAAGATGAAGAATAGACTAAATAAACCCAAATTACTCTCTTTTGTGGGACACACGTAGCCTAGAGAATAGGATACCCAAATAAAATTCGAAGTAACTAAAAATTAGGCTGCAGTTACCACAGAGAACAGGGACAAAATAGTCATTGTTAAAAAATGAAAGTACCTTATGGGGACTGATTAGGAATTGTGGCTTAATAGTTAAATACTAGATATTTTCATTAAATAGATAATGAAATTTGACTTGTCTTTTTTGATTGAAAAAAACTATAGTTTCCTTTTTTCCTAAAGGTGTAGCTAGTTTGAACCAGAGTGCACTGAGCCGTCCAATGCAAAGGAAACTGGTGACACTTGTAAACTGTCAACTGGTGGAGGAAGAAGGTCGTGTAAGAGCCATACGAGCAGCCCGTTCACTTGGAGAAAGAACTGTAACAGAACTAATATTACAGCACCAGAACCCTCAGCAATTGTCTGCCAACTTATGGGCTGCTGTCAGGGCTCGAGGATGCCAGTTTCTAGGGCCAGGTAAGATAGATCACTGTCTTGCCTTTCTTATTGGCTATCAGAGCTAGAGGATGCCAATTTTTAGGAGTAGGTGAGAATACTCAGATTTATACTTACAAATATTGACATAATCAAAGATAAATTAGTTTTTATTAATTATAATTTATATGATAAACAGTGTGATAGTGTTTTAGAATGAATTTCTCATTTCTTTAAGAAAAGTGACACAGATCCAATTTTACAAATTAGAAAAGTGAGTTAGAGAGAGGCCTAATAATACACAGGTAGTAAGTAAAGAAAAGTAAACCTTTTTATGAAAGAAATTAAAAGTTCATGATTGTCTTTAAAATTGGGAAACAAATTATTAGAAAAAATAAGAATCATCAGGGGATGATTCCTTTATAGTTACCATCATCTACATTCTGTTTAAAAAATCTTTACCTGTACCCAGGTTATGAAATACTTTCCTTTGTTATCTTCTTAAAGCTTTATTGTTTGCCTTTCTTATTTAGAACTATAGGCTAGGGAGAATTTGTTTTTGCAAAGGAAACTTTTTTATTAAGTGGCATTGGGACCACTGGATAGACATGTGGAAAAAGATAAAATTGGATGTAATTTTTTTTCTTCTTGTATTTCTTTTTTTCATGGATGTATTTCTTTTTTAAAAAATATTTTTCTATTTATTTATTTATTTATTCTTAGCTGCATTGCATCTTTGTTGCTACACGTGGGTTTTCTCTAGTTGCGGCAAGTGGGGGCTGCTCTTCGTTGTGGTGCGCGGGCTTCTCATTGCAGTGGCTTCTCGTTGCGGAGCATGGGCTCTAGGCAAATGGGCCTCAGCAGTTGTGGTGCACGGGCTTAGTAGTTGTGGCACGCAGGCTCAGTAGTTGTGGTGCACGGGCTTAGTTGCACCGTGGCATGTGGGATCTTCCTGGACCAGGGCTTGAACCCGTGTCCCCTGCATTGGCAGGCGGGTTCTTAACCACTGTGCCACCAGGGAAGTCCCCATGGATGTATTTCTTAATACTCCTTAGCTACATAAATCCAAGTAGGTTAGAAATACTTATGATTAAAAAATAAATTGTATAGGTAATAAAAACAAATACATGAGTGAATTCCTTTATAATTCCTTTATTCCTAGGAGTAGGAAACACTGTTTTCTTTGGCTCCACATCCAGAAGTGATAACAGAAAAGATTGGTATTTGACTATATAATTTTTTTAATTGCATCATAATAAAACATAAGAAAAATTAAAAAAAAGAGAAACTTGGGGAAATATTTATATCACATACAGAGGGCTAATATAACTAATGTATAAGGTACTTGTAAAAACTCAGAAGAAAAATACCAACTACCCAATTAAAAAATTGACTAAAGGTGGAAACAGACAACTCAAGGGAAAAAGTAATGTAAATGGTCCTCAAACAGATAAAAATGTGCTCAGTCTTTCTCATATTAAGAGAAATATACATTAAAATTATAGTGAACTACCATTTCTCACCTATCAGATTGGCAGAATTCAGAAGTCTGACAACTTTTGTCTCTTGTCAAGGCTGTGGGAAAACAGGTGCTTTCATCCAGTAATAGTGGGAATGCAAAGTGGTGCAAACTTTAAAGAGAGGGATTTATCAATATCTAGCAAAATCACCTCTGCAGCTACCCTTTGGCCCAAAAGTGCTATTTCTAGGAATCTGTCCCATAAATATAGCAAAAAATGCAGAATGCATAAAGTTATAAAGCACTGTTTATAACAGTAAACAGCTGGAAGCAACCTGAATAGGAGACTGGCTTAGTAAACTGGTATATATCCTTCCAGTGGACTACCATGCATCTGTTGAAAGTAATGAGGAAAATGTATATATTCTTCTGGGTGTGATTTCTAGATACATTAAGTTAAAAAATAAAAGCAAGGTGCAGAATAGTGTACCTGTTAGAGTAAAGCACACTTTTAAATAGGAAAGGGAGAGAGAGACAACCATTTTCTAATTATTTGTTTGTATTTTCCAAAGGAAGCAATGGTAGGAAAAATTTAAAAATAATAAGCATGTAGAGTAGGGAAGAACCAAGAGAAAGCAGATAGAGACAGAGGCTAGATCTCGCTCAGTGTACGTTGATTTGTAGTTTGTACCCATGTAAATGTTTTATGTAATCACAAAACAATTCTTAGTAAATATAAGTTTTAAAAATTTAAATAAAATGAATAAAACAAAAAAACACCTAAGAATGAAAAGCTAAAACATTCATAAGTTGGTAGCATATTCATCAGGAATGAACTATTTCAGGTGACTTTAGAACACAGTGTTTTTGATTTTTATATTCCTAGTGTGATATATAATAAATCCTAAATTGCATTCACTAATCATATTGTTTATAATTCTATTGGTATTGTTATTTTGAAACTATTATACAGACACACAGTAGGATAAAGCAAGTAGGTAATTATGTCAATGCCATCAGGAACCAAGGTTTTTGGCATTTAAAAAAAGAGAGATACTTTCTTAAAAAAAGAAAATATGAAATCAAAGAATTTATGTAAAAACCCTGCATTCTTAAATTTGAATTGGCAATATAAGTACAGACTCATTTATTTTTCTTTTTCTAGAAAATGACTGTTTCCTAGCTCTGTCTACTTAAAAGGCTTGGAAGCAATGAATAGCCATAGCACCCAAAGTGTGGCCTTTAATAAATGCCATTTCCTACTAAAAAGAAGCAGGGCTCTTTTAATAAATTTCTTATCCCAGTTCTAGGGTAGAAAAGTACAAGATGAACCTGGGAAGTCTTGTGCTAGAAAGCAAAAAAGCTATTAAAGACCATCAGAATCTTGTCAAAAGGACAGAATCTGAAAAGGCTCCCACTGGACAAAAGTGGGACAATCTGAACCTCCAAATGAATAATGACTATAATGGATTGAACACATAAAATGTGTGAAAATCGATGATCTTGTAATGATAGTACAGAAAAAATAAATTGGTTATCTTTGGCAGTTGCTAGAGCACCAGCACATTATGCTAAAAATTGGAAAAGGAGTAGAAAAACATCAAGCATGCTTTTTCTGACTTTCCTTTTCAAATTGCTTTCAAGGACAGTTTCTCAGGGTTTTGAGGGTAGGTTTCTCTTTTAGCAAAATTCCAGCTAATAAATTTAGAAAAACAATGTTAAGGTTAGAAAAATCACATAAAATGAATTAATGGGTCTAGGCAAGAATTATTATTGGCTGTTAAAACCAGTAGATGAAAGGTTAATAAATGAAAAAGGCCCAAACCCACTGATCAATTTTAACATTACTAAAAGTGAGACATCTCGGTCTTAAGTATCTCCTGATGTGATACATAGAATAAGGTGTATGCTTGCCTCCCCCCTCAAAAAAAAACCCAAAAGCTAAAAACTCATTCTGAATCTAATCAAGTCTCTAGTTTACATGAAATAAGGAGGATAAAGGAACATCACAAATACAAAATTAGCCAAATCGAGAATGTGGGGGTATTGTTTAGAAAAATGATTGTTTCTGCAACAAATTATTTTCTTTTAAACAGGTGGGTGGGAGAGTGGGGGAGAGCTAGTATAGGTTTTTTTTTTTAAAGCTTGAAGACATACAAACCAAAAGCAATATATGGACTTTATTTGGATACTTACTCAAAGAAACCAACTATAAGAAGAAATTTTGAGACAGTGGGAGAAAATTCAACCTGAACTGGGTATTAGATGATATTAAGGAAATATATTACTCTTTTTAGATATGATAATGGCGTTATGTTAATTTAAAGTTCTTACTTGTTAGAAATACATAATGAATTATTTAAGGATGAAGTACTATGTTATCTTGGATTTGCTTCAAACCACTCCAGCCAAAACAAACTAGAAAAGTGGGTAATGAGTAGATGAAACCTTAGTGTCAGCCGCTGTATTATGGGTACATGTTATCCCTACTTTTATATATGTTTAAAATTTTCCATAATACAAAGTTAAATTGAAAAATAATTTTTTAAATCCATATTTATATATAATTTAAGAATGCTCACCTGTGGATATTTCCTCATGTTTATTTACCTTACCTAAGAAGCACTAGACTAGGTATCAAATATTCTTTGTTCTATAACTCGACAACAAAAAGATAAACAACACAATTTAAATTTGGGGGCTTCCCTGGTGGCGCAGTGGTTGAGAGTCCACCTGCTGATGCAGGGAACACGGGTTCGTGCCCCGGACCGGGAAGATCCCACATGCTGCGGAGCGGCTGGGCCCGTGAGCCATGGCCGCTGAGCCTGCGCGTCTGGAGCGTGTGCTCCGCGACAGGAGAGGCCACAACAGTGAGAGGCCCGCGTACCACAAAAAAAAAAAAAAAAAAAAAAAGGGCCAATAAACATTTCTCCATAGAAGATACATAGATGGCCAAGAAGTACATGAAAAGATGCTCAGTGTCATTGGTCATTAAGGAAATGCAAATCGGAATCACAATGAGATACCATACCCACTAGGTTGACCATAATTTAAAAAGTGGAAAATAAAAAGTGTTGGCAAGGATGTTAGAGAACTTGGGAATGTAAAATGATGCAGGCTCCATGGAAAAACAATTTGGCGGTTCCTCAAAAAGTTAAATGTAGAATTACTGTATGACCCAGCAGTTCCACTCCTAGGTGTATACCCAAAGGAACTGAAAACAGGTATTCAAACTAATACTTGTACTCGAATGCTTATAGCAGCATTATGCACAATAGTCAAAAGGTAGAAGCAATCTGGATGTCCATCAATCCTGATGAATGGATGAACAAAGTGTGGTATGTTTATAAATAGAATATTATTCAGCCATTTAAAGGATTGAGAAACCGATACATGCTACAATGTGGATGAATTTTGAAAATGTTATTTTAAGTGAAAGAAGACAGACAGAAGGTCACAATATTCTGATTCCATTTATATGAAGCATCAACAAAGGTCAATCCATAGAACCAGACATCAAGCTAGTGGTTCCCAGAGATGGGGGTGGGGGTGGGGGTGGGGGTACGGTCAGGGGTATGGGGTGTGACTGATTAACGGCTATAGAGTTCCTTTCAGGTGATGAAAATGTCTTAGAGCTAGATAGAGTTGATGGTTGTACAACATTTTGAATTGTATACTTTAAAATGGTTAATTTTAGTGACGTAAATTTTACCTCAACTTTTAAAAAAGTCCTTGGTTCTAATTATAATTTTGTTGCTAACTAGTTGTGAAACTTGGCCTAGTCACTTAACTTTTCTGGGCCTCGATGTCTTACTTGGGAAGAGAGGGGTTTGATTTTTAATCTATATTCTAGATCTTTCAGTTCCATTGTTTTCATTGAGAGTCAATGTATTTTTAACTTTTTAATTATAAATAATTTCAAATTTACCAAAAAGTTGCAAGAATAATGCAGAGAATTCCTATATACTCTTTATCCATATTCACTAGTTTTTAATATTTTGCTATATTTGTTATATAATTCACTCTCTTCTGAGCCATTGAGAGTAGGTTGCATATTTCATGCGCCTTTACCCCTTGCACTTAAGTATGTGTCCTGCGTAAAAACAGTACATTCATCAAATTCAGAAAACTTAACATTTGTACGATGCTGCAGTCTATAGTTCATACTCCAATTTTGTTGGTTATTCCAAAAATGCCTTTTATGGCATTTATTTTCTTTCATTTTATGATTGAGTCTAAGATCACGTATTGTATTTATTTGTCATGTCTCTTTTTAGTCTTCTTTAACATAGTACCATTCCTCAGCCTTTCTTTGTCTAATGTTGGTATTCGTGAAGAATACAGGCAGTTATTTTTACAGAATATTCCTTAATTTGGGTTTTTCTCATGCTCCTTCATGATTAGATTCAGATTATACTCTACCTCCCTGGCTGGAAAACAACATAAATGGATGCCTTCTTTAGGTATTGCATCCAGGGGCTAATATCACTTTTAAATTATATACAAAATAATTCTGACAGGCAAAGCAACAGTCTCATGCATTAAAAAATTACCATTTATCTTAAGACTACTATGTGTTCTCTACATGTTATTTAATTGTCATAGTAGCTCTGTGAGTTTTAAAAATGAGGGCTTTTTTTCACTTTATCATTATCTAGTTGACTACTAAATATCTACAGAAGATATATTTTGTTTAAGTTCTGTTGACTTGTGTTCTATTTGGTTGTTTAGTAGGACGCATGTTTTCTTTTGCTTGATTTCTTTTTAAGTAAACTGTATTTGCACACATGTGATGGCCTGTTTTTCTGCTGAGTATTTACAGGCTTCAGATAATGAACCACCATAAACTAATACCCAAAGTAGTCTGACAGGCATGATCTGCAGGTCTCCTCATTTATCATGAACTCATGTTCTTTACTTCTAGCTATGCAAGAAGAGGCCTTGAAGCTGGTGTTGCTGGCATTAGAAGATGGTTCTGCTCTCTCAAGGAAAGTTCTGGTACTTTTTGTTGTGCAAAGACTAGAACCAAGATTTCCTCAGGCATCAAAAACAAGTATTGGTCATGTTGTGCAACTACTGTATCGAGCTTCTTGTTTTAAGGTAAGTAGCAAGCAACCATCTAAACATTACATGCCTGGGTGTGAGATACCTGGAATGGGTGTTACCTGGTCTAGAGGCCCCAGAAATACAGAATGCTTACAAGAGTTAAAAGGAAGCTTTGCTTTCTGCATTTATTGCATCTGTGATACTGCATATGTGTGATACTACTATGTGTGGGTGTAAGAACACAAACGTGAAGGTGTCAGTAACACTGTGAGGAAAATACTTTGGTAAACTTGGCTCTTGGAATAGTAAAAGTGAACTAAAGAAGCCTACTTCATTAATGTTTACCATCTTAAAAGGGAGTCAGGAAGCATACTGAAAACTTCATAACAGTAGGTAATGTTTTAACTTACCTATTAATTATTTTTATCTCTTCCTCTGTGGTGATTAGATTAAAGCCTTTAATCTGAAGATGGCCCATATGTTGTCTTATGGATGACAAGAGAGTGAAAAGTTGAGGATACTGACCCACTCTGCATTTAGATGGTGGGGTTTTTGGCAGAGAGGATAGGGATGAACCCTAAGTTATTTAGAAATGTAGTTTCATTGTCATATAGGCTTATGGGTGATGACAGTTACTGAGAGATGTGGAAAGTAGGCTGAATCCTTGACGTTTCTGCATGTTACAAGAATATAGGTTACTGGTGGGGACTTGAGAAGGGCCCAAGGACTTGGAAATAGAAAGACCCATTGGCTTCTATAAAGCAAAACATCTATAAAGTACTTCTATAAAGTAAAACATCTGAATTTGAAGCCAAAGCTTATTTAAGCTATTTTGCTGGTTTTATAGTCCAAGAGTGAAAACAGTACAGGCAGAAAGGAGGTTTTCTTGGCACTCTGCTTAGTTTGCGATAACAGGTTAATTGATGATGGAAATATGTTCAAATGAGTTCACTTATCTCCACAAATGAGGGTTGGACACTATCTGCCTGATAGTTACAGTGCTTGATTGTGTTCTTAGGGCAACAATTGAAATGAATCTCTGGTTCCTCGAACATAATGTTTTTGGCTAAGCAGGCAAATTACAGAAATCATTTATCATCCTGAAGTGACTGGCTTGGTTCTCACACTGTGTATTGTTGACTTAATGTTGTTTCTTTTCCTCAATGGTATCATACAGATTTGTGGTTTATGATTGTCATACATCTACAGCTGCTCCTAATATCTGACATTTGAATAACACTAAGTTTAGAAAGATTTCAGTTTCATGCTCCCATTTCATCTTGTACTGCTGCCCTGTAGTTTAAAATGTTAAAAGCAGTGTTTACATGAATCAAAGGATATCATGCTGACAGTTGCCAA
This sequence comes from Leucopleurus acutus, assembly GCF_964270905.1. NCBI lineage: Eukaryota > Metazoa > Chordata > Mammalia > Artiodactyla > Delphinidae > Leucopleurus > Leucopleurus acutus. The sequence continues at coordinate 12,226,338 of NC_139150.1, forward strand.
AAGGCCTCTCTCCAGGGGCATTTACTCTAATAAACTCACCATTGTTGAAGGTCTTTTCCTTGATTATAGGCTTAGAGACCTGAATTTTGGGGGTTCCTCAGGAACAGAATCACCACAACCAAGGTCACATACTACATATTATCAATTTTATAAGTTTTTTTTTTTTTTTTTTTTTTGCGGTACACGGGCCTCTCACTGCTGTGGTCTCTCCTGTTGCGGAGCACAGGCTCCAGACGCGCAGGCTCAGCGGCTATGGCTCACGGGCCCAGCCGCTCCGCGGCATGTGGGATCTTCCCAGACTGGGGCACGAACCCGTGTCCCCTGCATCGGCAGGTGGACTCGCAACCACTGCACCACCAGGGAAGCCCAAGAGAAGTGCAACTTTTAACTGACTTTAATTCTCATGTCATAGCTATTTTCCTGTAGAAGAGTATCAAACCTTTGCTTGCTTAGCATGGAATCAGAACAAGGGGAGTTAATGATTCTCTTGTTTAATGCAGTGATTCTAAACTGAAGATACATCAGAATCACCTCTGGAGTTTTGAAGAGTATACATTTGTGGGTCCCATCCCTCGATATTTTGATTTGGTATATCTGATACCGAACTATACCAGTGAGACTTGAGCATTCATATATACTTGTTAATTATGCGGTCCTTGAAACCAGTGATTCTGATTACCTGAAATTGTAGTTTTCAAAGCTTCATAGGTGATTTTGATGCACGTTTATACAACTTTAATAGGACCAGGCTCTGTTAGCCACCTGTATACATCTTACAACTCAGGTGGATAGATGTTCATGCTGCCCAAGAGGCACCCTGTACCTTGGTGGTTAGATGAATGTTACCATCCTCTGTTTTTTTGGGTTTCTTTTTTCTGTTTTGGATTAATAATTCCTCCTTTTGGGCTTCCCTGGTGGCACAGTGGTTGAGAGTCCGCCTGCTGATGCAGTGGACACAGGTTCGTGCCCTGGTCCGGGAAGATCCCACATGCCATGGAGCGGCTAGGCCCATGAGCCATGGCCGCTGAGCCTGCGCGTCCGGAGCCTGTGCTCTGCAGCGGGAGAGGCCGCAACAGTGAGAGGCCCGCATACAGCAAAAAAAAAAAAAAAATTCCTCCTTTTGTTTCCTCAGTGTTTCTTTTTTTTTTCTTTAATATTTATTTATTTATTTGGTTGCACCAGGTCTTGGTTGCATCAGGCGGGCTCCTTAGTTGCAGCATGTGGGCTCCTTAGTTGCGGCATGAGAACTCTTAGTTGTGGTATGCATGTGGGATCTAGTTCCCTGACCAGGGATCGAACCCAGGTCCCCTGCATTGGGAGCGTGGAGTCTTACCCGCTGTGCCACCAAGGAAGTCCCTCCTCGGTGTTTCTTTAAGTAGGTTATTTTGTGATTTCTAAGTTATGCTCTGCTCTTTCTTAAATTCTATGTAAGGCTGTGTTGATTAGAATTTTGGGTGTCCCATACTTTTTTATAATGTATTTATATATTCTCAAAGAGAATTGTGAACTGATACTATTAAGTTAACTCTCAGATGATAACTTGATTTCCCCACCTTCATGTTCTTGGGGGTCATACTACTGCTGTCTCATGTGCCAATAACAGCAATCAAGACTACCAGGGAGGTGGTCTAGGGAGATTTTCATTTCCTGATGAGAAAATCATCAATTTGAATAGTTTGAACTATTTGTTCAATCTAAGGTTCAGAGCCTGTACTCTGCCTAGGTATTCTGAATTCTAACCAGGTATCAAATTTCATTGTGGCCATTAGCAAGTTTTAATGGTTCAGAAATAAGTGTGTATCATTTATTGCGGAAATTATCTGGCCACATACCTGCATGTTTAGATAATTAGACAGTTACTAGGCCATGTGAAACTCTACCTTTTGAATTTATGTTTTTTATCACTTAAGTATAGATTAAAGCTATAAAAATACCCTAATAAATTTTGTGGTGGCAGAAAATTTCTTAATTTCTTAATCATCACCCATAGCACTAATGTTTGCCTAACGATCATGTCCCTCTTCTACTTAAAAGTCCTCAGTGGTTTCCCATTCCGTACAGGATAGTATAGTCATACCTCAGATATTGCAGGTTCTGTTCCATACCACTGCAATAAGGCGAATATAGCAATAAAGCGAATACAGCAATAAAGCGAGTCATAAATTTTTTGGCTTCCCAGTATATATAAAAGTTATGTTTACACTACACTGTAGTCTATTGTGTGCAATATCATGATGCCAAAAAAGTATGTACTTTAATTAAAAAATACTTTATTGCTAAAAAATGCTAACCATCATCTGAGCCTTCAGCAAGTCATAGTCTTTTTGTTGGTGGAGAGTCTTGCCTCAGTGTTGATGGCTGCTGACTGATCAGGGTGGTGGTTGTTGAAGGTTGGGGTGTTAATGGCAATTTCTTAAAATAAGACAACAATGAAGTTTGCCCCACTGATTGACTCTTCCTTTCACAAATGATTTCTCTGTAGCATGCAATGCTGTTTGATAGCATTTTACCCACAGCAAAACTTCTTTCAAAATTGGAGTCAATCCTCTCAAACCTCGCTGCTGCTTTATCAACTAAATTTATGTAATATTCTGAATCTTTTGTTATCATTTCAACAGGCTTCACAGCTTCTTCACCAGGAGTAGATTCCATCTCAAGAAACCATTTTCTTTGCTCATGCATAAGAAGCAACTCCTCATCCATTAAAGGTTTATCATGAGATTGCAGCAATTCAGTCACATATTTAGGCTCCACTTCAGTTCTCGTTCTCTTGCTGTTTCCACCACATCTGCAGTCACTTCCTCCACTGAAGTCTTGAACCATTCAAAGTCATCCATGAGGGCTGGAATCAACTTCCTCCAAACTCCTGTTAATGTTGATATTTTAACCTCTTTCTGTGAATCACGAATGTTCTTAGTGGCATCTAGAATGGGTGAATCCTTTCCAACCGGTTTTCAGTTTTCTTTGCCCAGATCCATCAAAGGAATTACTATCTATGGCAGCTCTAGCCTTACAAAATGTATCTCTTAACTAATAAGACTTGTCAGAATTACTCCTTGATCCATGGGCTGCAGAATGGATGTTGTGTTAGCAGGCATGAAAACAACGTTAATCTCATTGTATATCTCTATTGGAGCGCTTGAGTGACCAGGTGCATTGTCAACGAGCAGTAATATTTTGAAAGGAATCTTTTTTTCTAAGCAGTAGGTCTGATCAGTGGGCTTAAAATATCTAGTAAACCATATTGTAAACAGATGTGCTGTCATTTGGGCTTTGTTGTTCCATTTCTAGAGTACAGGCAGAGTAGATTTAGCGTAGTTCTTAAGGGCCCTAGCTAGGATTTTTGGAAAGGTAAATGAAGATTGGCTTCAATTTAATGTCACCAGCTGCATTAGCTCCCAACAGGAGAAGCTTTGAAGCTCTGAAGACAGGCACTGACTTCTCCTGTCTAGCTATGAAAGTCCTAGATAGCGTCTTCTTCCAATACAGGACTGTTTCATTTACATTGAAAAATCTGTGCTTTAGTGTAGCCTCTTTCATTAATTATCTTAGCTAGATCTTCTGTATAACCTCCTGCAGTTTCTACGTTAGCACTTCCGGCTTGCTTCATCTTGTAATTTTATGTTATAGAGTCGTCTTCTTTCCTTAAACCTCATGAACCAACCACTGCTAGGTTCAGACTTTTCTTCTGCAGTTTCCTCACGTCTCTCAGCCTTCAGAGAATTAAGGGGAGTTAGGGCCTTGCTGTGGATTAGGCTTTGGCTTAAGGGAATGTTGTGGCTGGTTTGATCTTCTATCCAAACCAATAAAACTTTCTCCATATCAGCAATAAGGCTCTTTTGCTTTCTTATCATTTGTGTGTTCACTGGAGTAGTGCTTTTAATTTCCTTTAAGAACTTCTCCTTTGCATTTACCACTTGGCAAGCTCTTGGCACAAGAGGCCTAGGTTTCAGCCTGTCTTGGCTTTCAACATGCCTTCCTCACTAAGCTTAATCATTTCTAGCTTTTGATTTAAAGTGAGAGATGTGACTCTTCCTTTCACTTGAAGCCCTTTGTGGGGCTGTTAACTGGCCTACTTTCAATATTGTTGTGTCTCAGGGAGTAGGGAGACCTGAGGAGAGGGAAAGAGGCAGGGGAACACCAGTTGATAGAGCAGTCAGAACACACATTTATCAATTAAGTTCACCAGCTTTTATGGATGTGGTTCATGGCGCCCCAAAACAACAATAGTAACATAAAATATCATTGATCACAGATCACCATAACAAATGTAATAATAATGAAGTTTGAAATATTGCAAAAATTAACCAAAATGTAACATAGAAACATGAAGTGAGTAAATGCTGTTGGAAAAATGGCGCCAATAGATTTGCTTGACACAGAGTTGCCACAGACCTTCAGTTTGTAAAAGACACAGTACCTATCGGTGAAGCACAATAAATTAAATGCAATAAAACAAATTGTGCCTGTCCCCAAATTTCTCACCATAGTATACAATGCCCTCTGTGATTCTTCTCCAGCCTACATCTTAGCCTTTAATTCCATGTGCTCTGCTCTTTCATGTTTCTGTTTACCACTTGCTACTCTTTTGAGAATTCTATTCCTCACCCTTCTTTGCCTGGGGAACTCCTGTTCATTCTTCGGGACTCAGTTCATGTAGCCTTCTGGTGGGGGAAGCCTTCCCTGATACTCACCCTTCCCTCCCCCACCTGTCAGATTTAATTGCCTTTCCTTTATGTTGCCATAGAGTCTTACAATAGCACTTATACTATAACTTTCTATTTACAAGTTTCTTCCCTACCACCTGCTGAGCTCATTGAAGGAAGGCAGAACTATGTATTAGGTTTTGTAAGTTCTGCTTTGTTCCAAAAAGAATTTGTGGTGAGGACATTATTTTCTTTGTACCTTCTCCATGTAGTATCTGATAGGCTATAGGTATCTCCCCCATCCAAAAAAAAGAAAAAGTTGTTTGGGGAAGGAGAAAGAGCAGAGTAATTCTGATGGGTTTTTCTCTCCTTTCTATTTTTTAGGTTACCAAAAGGGATGAAGACTCTTCCCTGATGCAGCTAAAGGAGGAATTTCGGAGTTATGAGGCTTTACGCAGAGAACATGATGCCCAAATTGTTCATATTGCTATGGAAGCAGGACTCCGTATTTCACCTGAGCAGTGGTCTTCACTTCTGTATGGTGACTTGGCGCATAAATCACACATGCAGTCTATCATTGATAAGGTTTGTGAAGTTAGAGACGCTGATTTTATATCATTCTGCTACATTGGAGAGTATTTGAATCTTTTGAAGGGAGTAAAGAGACAACCAATTGGAGAGTCCTGTTTTTACATATAAGACTGTTATAAATATCTTTCTTTTTTATTATTTTCTAACTTTTAAAATAAACTAAGGGGGGCAACAGGGAAGCAAATACAGGATGTTAGCATAAAAGTAGCCTGGCTAACCAAGTCTGTCATTTATCTATATTCTGACACCAGTTAGCTAATAAATAAGTTTTCTAAGTGTCTAATGATGAATTTCATAGGGCAGATTCTGAGGTGAAAATTTAATTCATCATTGATACTCCTACTATGGAATCTGAAGACACTTGAAAACCTATTCAGTATGTTGACTAAATGAAAGCATTTGAATATAGACAGGTCATAAAAACCAGAGTAAAAACCATTCTGTTTTCTTTTTATGTTAGCTGCAGTCTCCAGAATCATTTGCAAAGAGTGTTCAGGAATTGACAATTGTTTTGCAACGAACAGGTGACCCAGCTAACTTAAATAGACTGAGGCCTCATTTAGAGCTTCTTGCAAACATAGACCCTAATCCAGGTATGTGACAAAATAATTGCTTATACTTTTTCTACCTTTGAGGTAAATAACACAAGAGACTTACTGCTAACAAATTCTTTTCGTCATCCCATCCCCTTGGTGGACTATACAGATGCTGTTTCACCAACTTGGGAGCAGCTAGAAAATGCAATGGTAGCTGTTAAAACAGTGGTTCATGGCCTTGTGGACTTCATACAAAATTATAGTAGAAAAGGCCATGAGACACCTCAGGTAAGCACATTTATTGCACTTCTGACTGCTCTTAAATTTTTAACAGGGCATCCTGAACATCTTAACAAGCTGTTTGGTTAATGGACTCCTTATGTGACTCCACTCTCACATAAGTTTTTATTGTCTCTCTTCTTTTGAGAGAAACCCAAGTTTTAGTGCACCTGATAAATAATTCATAGTACAGCAGCAGTTGGAGGCATATCTTGAATATGAGTTTACTGCAGGTTTTTTTGACCAACTCTATAGATCTGATTCCTTCCAAATATTTTGTCTAATTTTCTTCTATTGTGGGGAAATTGTCACTTTTTTCTCCTTTGCTGCCATACCAATGAATTCATGTTTGTATATGTGTGGAAGTAAATAAATAAGTATTTTCAGTGTCCTTTGAAGGAGTTATTTAAGGTAAAATCCTTCATTCTAGTAATAACGTCCATTTATTAAATCACTATGAGCCAGTCCCTATGTTCAGTATTTTACATATATTATTTCTAATCATCACAGCCACCTGCAAGATAATTGCTGTTCCCAAGCTGAAGTTTAAAGAGGTTAAATAACATATGTAAGGTCATGGTGGCAGTAAGTGACAGAACTGGTATCAAATCTACTCCAAAGTGATCTTTCCACTCTTCTGTCCTTATTCTATTAGAAGACATTATAATGTTCAAATCTTAACTGAAAGATGAATGTTTTATATTTATTAAGGTCATAGAAATAACAATGACATCTTAGATTTTGATGCAAATTATAGCAGTTATGATGATGTTTTTATATTTTGCCTCATTATTTGTATGAACTTAGCTCCAAGCCTTAGAAGAAAGGTGTACTCTCAAATTGACAAATAAATTAGTATTTCTTAATTTTTAACTTCTGGGGTAAGTTGTATTCTCCCTTTTCCTGAGAACATTTAAGTGGACAAAGCTTCTGGCTTTTTTAATGCTTTTTGAAATTGGTTGCTTGATTTGGGTATCATAATTTTGAGACAGCAATGAATTGATGAGAAAATCTTTTATTTTCATGGGCATTTTGTTGCCTGACAAATAAGTAACATAACATTTGAACCAGTTCCAGATAATCCTCAGAATGAATATCTAAAATACCAGCTCAGGGTTATGCCACATAACTCATAACAGGAAACAATGCAGTGGTAGTTGTGTCAGCACAAGAATTACTTATCTAACATGAAAAAGAATTAAAGGTGTAATAAAATTCTGGAGTCCCAAGAGTGAGTGACAACTGGAATCTTCACTTTTCCAAACATTGATTTTCTTTTCGTAGCCTCAGCCAAACAGCAAATATAAGACTAGCATGTGCCGAGATTTGCGACAGCAAGGAGGGTGTCCACGAGGAACAAATTGTACTTTTGCCCATTCTCAGGAAGAGCTTGAAAAGTAAGTTAGGAGAACTCTTTTATTTGGGATTAATTTTTGGTCATTATGAAAGTGTTATATAGAGTCTTAAAGTTTGTGATGAGTTTCAAAGATGCAATCAAGTTTGCATTGTGGAAGTCTTTAGATTGAAAAATAACCTTTTCTTTTGAAACCACACCTTGTTGCTTCTGGCAGCATGGTTAACATAATAAGTGATTTAGAACCTTATTCAGCTGTCGTATTTTAGACCATTGTATATCTGGAATCCATGTTTCTGCTAAACACCTGTGCAGAATGAAAGTATTCTTATGTTCACTTTTACTTGCTCAGGTTCCATTGAAGGTAACAACTGAGTCCCAGGTAAAATGGTAAAGCAGATACATTTTCTTTTTATGGTTTTTGGTCTTTTTAACATTCTTTTTTCTGTCTTCTTTTCCCTTTCTCTTGTCCTATGGGTAATCCCTTTTTCTATGTCCATTTACCCCAGACATAAAAGTAAATGGATATAAGCTGTAATATGTGTTGTCCAAGTTTTTGTTATTTTGTTTTTTAACCGAACATTCATCATTGAGATCTCACCAAAAATTGATTCCAGCCTTTCTACTGAATAACTGGTCTTTATATCAACTCTTAATGGACATCTCTCTTGTTTTTAGACATTTTAAACCCGATTTGAGCTAATTTTCTCCTATTATACATCTTCTCTTGTGTACATCTTCTATCTGCTATCCCTAAGTGTACCCTGTCCAGCCAGTTATATGTGCCATGTTATAGGAATCATCTTTGCCAGCTTTCACCTGCTTGTCTTAGTCACCAAGTTCTGTTAGTTCACCTTCCTATATATTTCTTGACTCTTCCTTGTTCTTTCTGTCCTTATAGTCTAAGCTGTCATCCCCTTTTCTTGATCCATAGTTGCCTCCTAACTAGTCATCTTACAGCTATCGTTGCCCACCCCCAATCCCATTATTCCCCCCAAAATAGGGAGAACTTTACACATAAGGCTCATTGCAGGTAATGAGACTTGGGCATCCCTGTGGATAAACATATAAAATCTGCTCTGGCCCGCAAGACTCTGCGTCATCTAGTTTGTGCCTGCCTTTTTTATCTCATCTCACAACGCTCCCAAATTTTATTGTATACTCAAGCCACGCTGACTGTTTGTCAGTGCCATGCTCCTTCCCACCTGAAGTCTTTTATATAATGTGGTTCCTTCTAGCCTTGTCTTTGGAGCTTTCCCTGTGCCTAGCTCATCCTTTCTTTTTCAGGGGCATCCCCCCAGTATTTCATACTAAACCAGGTTCCTCTTTTTCCTGCTTATCAAAATTATAATTAACTTATGGAGTCTGTCTTGGGGGTTGACAAACTTTTCTGTAGAGATGCAGTTAGTGAATGTTTTCAGCTTGGTGAACCATTCATTGGTCTCAGTCAACCCACTCTACTCTGCCACTGTAGCAAAAAAGCCACCATAGACAATGCATAAAATGGGCATGGCTTTAAACTTTATTTACAAAAACAAGCAACTTTGACCCATAGGTGATAGTTTGCTGACCCCTGATCTATTTATTGAATGTTTGCCTTACTGAAGTGTAAGGTCCATGGACTATATATCCATCTTGTTTATTATTGTCTCCTCTTTTCAGTGGCTAGCACTGGGCCCTGCACATAATGAGCTCTACAGCAACAGCAGTGTGATGGAAGATAAATGTGTGTGCATTAAAAAGAAGAGCAGAAACATGCTTCCCTTCTTACTATCCCCCTGCTTCTCCCAGACTGGAAGATCCCAGAGAGGCTGCAGGAGTCTTAAGAAAAAAAGGGTGCTGTTTGCATCTAGTCTAGGCAGTTCTATATGATGTATACAGAGTTTTACATCAAGATGATTTTTTAGACTCGAGATATTTTGAGCTTGTCCATACCTGAAGTAGAGCTTTTTAGTTAAAATAGAGCTTTTTAGGGGACCTTGCTTGGGAGCACTTAAAAAAGAGAAGAAACTGTGTGATTTCATACTCCACTCACAACTGGTGCCCACCTGAAAATCCATTTTACCTCTTACACCTTCAAATTGGCTTCCTGCTCTCCATCTCCAGTTCCTACTTCAGAACTTTATTATTTCTTGCCTGAGCTTATATTGGTAGCAGTAAAAATAATAATAGCCAAATTAATCAGTCAAATTTTGTGCCAGGTGTAATGTTTAATGTTTCACGTGTTTACCCAATTTGTCTATTCTACTGCTATGTGGCTTTTTTTTACTTAATTAATTGATTAATTTATATATTTATTTTTGGCTGTGTCGGGTCTTCACTGCTGCACGCGGACTTTCTCTAGTTGTGGCGAGCGGGAGCTACTCTTTGTTGCAGCGCATGTGCTTCTCATTGTGGTGGCTTCTCGTTGCAGAGCATGGGTTCTAGGTGCACGGGCTTCAGTAGTTGTGGCTCATGGGCTTCGTTGCTCCACAGCATGTGGGGTCTCCCTGGACCGGGGCTCGAACCCATGTCCCTGCGTTGGCAGGTGGATTCTTAACCACTGCGCCACCAGGGAAGTCCTGCTATGTAGCTTTTTTACATGCATCTCCCTATGTCTCAACCAAGATTTTCTTTCACAAATACGGGTTTAATCATGTCCATCTTCTGCTTTAAATTCTTAATTGGTTCCTCAGTATATCACTGGTTCTGGGCCCAATCTTGCTTTCCAGCCTTATTCCACCTTTTGCATTCTTTATTTTTTTAAGGTACATCCAGTTTACTAGTATATGAATTCTTTCACTCTTCTTTCCCTTATACATGTTGTTCACTATATCATATGCTTTCCTCTTCTCTGTTTGGAGAGCTCCTGTTCCTGATTATACTCAGATATCATCTTCTGTCTGAAAACTTCCCTGACTTCCCAGGCAGTGTTAGTTGCTTTCTTCACTGTGCTGCCATAGTACTCTATACCTGGTAACTTTATAACTACCAGTTCTCTCACTGTATTGCAATTATTTATTTACTGGTGTGTATTTTCACTGGACTTCGTTTATTTTATGGGTTATTCATCTTTATATTTTCTGCACTTAACAGGTATTTGACATGTAAACTCAGGATATTTATGTTGAAAGAGCAAATAATCTATAGTTCATATTTCCAACCAGCTTCACACTCTCTGTTGCTGTTAAATAAAAGAAGAAGAAGAAGAAGGAAAAACAGGGTAATACAAAGCATTAAGGAATTGGAAGATGTCATTATCTCGTTGGTTAAAAAAATGCATGTTGCTACCCAGCTTTGGACTTTTTGAGGGCGGAGCCTTTATCTTAGCTCGCATAATGTACCAGGAGGAATTCAGCAAATGTTTGTTTAACTTAAATAAATTTTATCCCAGCCTGCTTTCTCTACTATACATATCTCTAACCAAACAAATGCCCAGAATCTCTCTTAAGAATATTTGTGTGAATATATTTTAGAATTTAGGGTATTGGAATCCTATTCCCAAAAATTGCTGCATTCTGGAGAGTATCAAAAGCCTGAGGTCAACCAGCTCAAGAAATATTTTTAAAAATGGTTGTTAAGTGCTAGGTACTATTTGAGGTACTTCTAGTGGGGAAAGAAGAACAGTAAACATGTAAACGGACAATTTCAGTTACTAATAAAATGCTGTAAAGAAAGTCTGAGGTGGAAACAAGCTTGGCATGTTCAGGAACTAGAAAGAAGACGAGTGTGCCTGGAGAATGAGAAAAATGGCAAAAGATAATGTTGTAGAGATTAGGTGAGGGCCAGACCATATTGGCTTGGTGGACATTGGCAAGGAGTTTGCATTTTATTTTGGAAGCCATTATAGGGTTTTATTCAAATGGAACAATGAGATTTTAATTTTGTCTTAGAAATGTCACTCTAGTGTCTGCATGATGTAGACCAGTTAAACTGCTGCAGTGGTCCAGGCATGAGATTAGTAGCTTGGTCCTAGGACTATAGTAATTGAGATGATGAAAAGTAGCCAGATTTGTGATATATTTTGGAAGTAGAGCTGATAGGACTGATAGATCGAATGTGGGGTATAAAGAAAAGAGAAGATCAAGGATGACGCCAAGGTTTGGGGCCTGCATAACTAAGTAATATCTTTTACGGAGATAGGAAATGCTTGGGGATAGAAAATCAGTACTCTTGGCCATGTGAAGTTTAAGGATTACTCCACATTCATGAGGCAGATATTTATGGAACACCTAACATGTACCAAGCATTGTGCTGAAGATAGAGAGATGAATAAGGAACGCAGAATTCTTGCTCTCATGGGGCTTACATTGTAATAGAGAAGATCAACATAAACCAAATAGAAAACATAATATCTGGTGCTGATTGGCACTACGAAGAAAAATAACAAGGTAAGGAGAAGGAGATTGGGAAAGGGGAGATATTTTAGATAAGATTGTCTGGGAAGGGATCCCAGAGGATATGACATTTAAGCAGACACCTGAATGAAGTGATGATGCACTAGAGAAGAAAAGATAATTATAGGAGTGAAATCTTTGAGAAGGCAAATGGGCTTGGGACCTGGGGTGCAAGTGGCAAGATTGGCCTTAGTTAGGAATAGGAACTCTTCACCTCCTATTTTAGGTGGAGTGTGTAGTTACAGAAGCAGGAAGGTTGGCGGGATTGGTGATGGAAAGATAATTAATTCTCCTCTGGTGTCATCTGTTTTCTCTGTGAAGTGGGAGGCAGTATCATCAGCTGTGGCGGGGCTCTGGGGAATGGAAGGGAGGAGGATGTTAGAGATGGGAAAGTGAATTTAGTAGAAAAGTGTATTAATGTAGTGCTTGGCCATTTTAAATACTTGATCATGATTTTGAAGAGAGTTTAGTCAGCATGACTGCATGATTTTTCTCTAGCAACATTCACCTACTTGAGCAGACACAGAATAAGAGAATAAGTAACAGATTGGATTGGGGTTTTACCAGGTGAGTTCAACAGGGTAATTGGACCAAGGGAATTAAAGGTATTTATAAGGGAGGAATTAATGGTAGATAATGGATTCTAAGCTGGGTAAGGCAGGGAGCCAATACTTGAGGGAGCTCATGGATGACTTTAAAAGAATAGGAGGTAATTGGCTTTTTTCAACTGTGAGGTCCAAATTCCAAGCCTAAGTCTTTAGCTGCCTAGATGCCAGGAGTCCAGTATGTATCCCTGTTTGTCCAGTATGTATCCCTGTTTGTTACTTTACCTTACTCCTCTCTTTTAAGAGACTCACAATTAAAACTTTATTTTTTGCCTGCCCAAGCAATCTTAAGGAAATTTGAAATTTATCCTTTTAGAATGGAAAGCAAGGAGCAGCTGAGCATTTTGTGCAAGAACCTTTGAAGTGAAGAATGAAGATGAAGAGCAGGTTTCAGAGTAGCTTGTTGAGGAAAGCACTGGCCCCTCCATGCCACCAAACTGCCTTTCTAAAATATAGGTCTGCTCATAACCCTCATTCTTCAAGAAGTAATCATTGGTTCCTCAGATCTATAAGATGACATATATAAGCTGGCCATAACCTATGGTTTTTTTGAACTTCATGTTCTATCACTCCACCTTTAGCCAGGCTGATCTGGGAATACTTGTCTTTACTGAGCTTTGCTGCTTCTGTCAGTGTGTGTGTATGAATGAGATGGGGAGAATTGAATAATGAAGCTGTTTATAGATACTGGAGGACTAAAAGGGAAACTATTGTGAAGGCATTGCTCATCACTAACACTGTTTATATCTAATTACCATATGTTTGGTTATATATAACATTAATATCAGATTAATTTAGGTATATGTAATTATGAACCCGTATGTGTGTAGTCTTTCTATTCATATAACATAGTTGTTCACCACTTTAAAATATTGGAGGGAACACTAACTAGGACTACATTGTAATGAAATTTTTGTTGTATGACTGGAAATAAATTTTCTTAAATGGAATCAGAGATCAGGTTGCTTCATATATTAGAGTATTATATCTGACCACCATAAATAAAACCCTGAATTTAATATCAGAAAATATCTTTAATCCAAATACTTTTTACTTTGGTCATAAACTAATCTGAAAAGTAGAATACTAAATTTCTGTATTTTGGTGTAATGTTTAAGAATGAGTTTTGTTTTTTTTTTAATCTCTTTAAAATTATATGATGTCTTAACAATTTGGTAACAACAGAATTCTTTCAACTCTTGCATACCTTTTCATTCTGCCTTCCCAAATAAATTTGGTATGGTTACTTTCATTTTTATATAGTGTACTTTCTATTCCAATTATACAAAATTTTCAAGAAGATCTCTTCCCACTCTCAAAATAGTTTTTTGAATACATTTGTACTTTTCTTGCTACATTAATTATGTGTCTCCATACATAAGTATTGTGTGTATATATATATTGTAGATGGCAGATACATTTTCATGTGATGGCTATCATAGCAGAGTTTGATGTAGACTGTATTTGATATTTAGCTGAAGAAACTTTTTTTTTTAACATCTTTATTGGAGTATAATTGCTTTACAATGGTGTGTTAGTTTCTGAAGAAACCTGTTTTTCAAAGTTGTTCTTCCTTTTAACATTTTTTCCTATTGCTCCCTCCCTTTTTTTTTTTTACTTAGGGTAAGATTTAGTGAAATATTTACTGATATGTTTATTGTTTTTGAAACAGGTATCGATTAAGGAACAAAAAGATCAATGCAACTGTAAGAACGTTTCCTCTTCTAAATAAAGTTGGTGTAAACAACACTGTCACAACCACAGCCGGAAATGTCATTTCTGTCATAGGAAGTACTGAAACAACGGGGAAAATTGTTCCAAGTACAAACGGAATTTCAAATGCAGAAAACAGTGTTTCCCAGCTAATTCCTCGTAGTACTGACAGTACATTAAGAGCTCTGGAGACTGTGAAGAAAGTGGGGAAGGTTGGCACTAATGGTCAGAATGCTGCTGGGCCTTCTGCAGAGTCTGTAACTGAAAAGTAAGTATTAGGTAAAAATGTTTAACGTGAGTAATTTAGCCTTTTTATAAGTACCTGAGTATTTTTATTTATCCTGAGGAAAAGCAGTTAATCAGAATTTTTATGCAGAATGTTTCATGTAGTAGAAAAAGCACTAAATACCAAAAAAGTTGAGTTCTAGTCCTGGATCTGCAATTGAATAGCTGTGACCTTGGAAATTCACTTCAACTCTGGGTTTTGTTTTCTTCAACTGTAAACTGAAGAGGTTGGACCAGAATTCAGTTTTTCTCACCTTATTTCCTTGAACTTTAGGATTGAGTCCATAGAGGTGCCAAAAAGGAACTAAGTAGAAACCTAAGCAGGTGAGATGCTTGAGCCTCCAGCCCGTTTCAATTAGAACAGTTCCACTTTATGCTCTGTAATGATGTGTAGTTGTTAAGAGGGAAATCTTTAAAGCCAAACTCTGGGTTCAAATTCTGGCTCAGTGTTTCCCAGCTGTTTGATCTTAGGCCGGTTACTTAATCTGTTTTCCTCAGTTTACTTATCCATAAAATTGGTATAATAATACTACCTGCTTCATATGTTGGTTGTGAGGATTAAATGAGTTAATACTGCAATGTGCTTTGAATAGTGCCTGCCACATAGCACTCACTAAGTATCTGCGGCTGTTATTATAACTACCATTATTATTATTACCATTATTGTTGTTTTGGGGTTTCAGCATAAGATTTAATTTGGCGGAAAGGTTTTGGTACTTTAAGAAAAAAGTTTTGGGCTTCCCTGGTGGCGCAGTGGTTGAGAGTCCGCCTGCCAATGCAGCGGACACAGGTTCGTGCCCCAGTCTGGGAAGATCCCACATGGTGCGGAGCGGCTGGGCCCGTGAGCCATGGCCACTGAGCCTGTGCGTCCAGAGCCTGTGCTCTGCAACGGGAGAGGCCACAACAGTGAGAGGCCCCCCCCAAAAAAGAGTTTGGCTTTATTCATCAATAGGTTTAAAAAAAAAAAAGAAAGATGTTTTAAAACTTCCCGATTATCTGAAAAGTTACTTCCACCTCTAATACCTCAGGCTTTTGTACTCTTTTAAGCATCTTAAAATCTGAGCTAAAGCATGTTTAGATTGTTGCCCATAAATAGTCTGTCAGTGTCTATTATATACCTTTTGGGGAAAAAGCGTTATGCTAGGCACACAGTAAATTGCTAGGGATTTCAAATAATAAATGGATAGGTAGACATTTATATTCTTTATTTCTGCAATTAGCATGTGATAGGGAAATTTGTTTATCAGAGGATCCTTATAATCTTCCCTCAGAGAGATCTTCGAAGAGATAAATCAGAGAACATTGTCTAATTTAGCAAATGTTATTTACACACTAATACTGAGCTCTGATTTTGGCACTCTTGAAAATACATGAGAGTGCTGCAACTGAGACCTAACACAGCCCAAAAAAATAAAGAAAATTTTAAAAATAAATAAAGAAAAAGAAAAAAGAAAATACATGAGATGTAAAAGATATCTGTGCATTTAAGAAACTTATGAAGACATAGTTGGGGAGACAGCATTTACATAAATGAAGCAATATTGGGGTTGGATTAAAGGATAGGAAAATTTTATATTGCTGGGTGAAATATAAGATTTAGATAGGTAGGTTGGCACCAGATTATGGAGGTCTTGTGTTAAATATATTTAGAAAATGAGCTTTTGAAGGGTTTTGGCAAGGTAAAGTTGTAAAACCATTTTATATTCATACGGTGAAATGTTACTCAGCCATTAAAGAATAAGGTACTAGTACATACTACAATATGGATGAACCTTGAAAACATTATATTAAGTGAAAGAAGCTAGATACAAAAGCCAAATATTGTAGAATTCCATTTATGTGAATGTCCAGAATAAGCAAATCCATAGAAGACAGAAAGTAGATGAATAGTTGCTAGGGGCTGGGGCTGGGGAACAAGGAGATGGGGAGTGAATGCTAGTGAGTACAGGTTTCTTTTAGGGCTGGTAAAAATGTTTCAGAATAAGATAGCAGTGATGGTTGCACAGCCTTGGGAATATACCAGAAATCACTGAATTGTACACCTTACAAGGGTAAATATATCTTAGTTTTTAAAATAATGATGGACTAGAGAAAACAACTTTCAAAAATAAGTAAATCTCGGTAAATAAATCATTTATTCATTCAGAAATTATGATATGTGCCAAATACCAGGACAATTGGCATAGTTAATGAAAATGAAGTAGATATACTCCCTGCTTCTAAGAGTCTTCCAGTGTAGTTTGGGAGACAGACATAAACAGATACATAATATATTCTGAAAGGTACTGTAATGGAGTTGTGTTTCAAGTGTTATTAAAACACAAAAAATAACAATAATTCTACCTGGAGTTACTGTGGAAAATTTTTTAGAGGTAAGGTGATGACACCTGAGCCATTCCAAAAGTATGGCTAATTAGGAAGGAAGGGTCTTGTCAGTAGAGAAGGCAGCACAGGCAAAAGCATGTAGGTAAGAGGGCCTGCTGCAAAGGACAGCCTGGAGTCCTAAATTCATCTAGAATCTAGCTGTCTGGCTGGAATGGGACTGAAAGTTAGCTTTTTCCTTAAGTCTGGATTTTTGGGATAGCTTGCATGATTTCATAAGGCTATGAACCTTGTCATGGATTTTGGTACCTTTTTCCTGCAAAGTCTAAGAATTTGTCATTTCAAAGTACTTATCTGAATTTTATGGTGTATAACATTCTGCTATGGAGGACCAGATAATCTATGTAAAGCACTTAGAATAGTTTCTGGAATGTGCTCATTAATTGATTAGTGTTACTTATTATTGTTAAGAGGAAATCCTAATCATTTTCCTTGTTGCCTTTATTGAACTTCAAAATATAAGCACAGCACTAAAATATCTTTAAACTCTAAGCCATTTGTACTTACTACTATTATCCACAGTTTCTTATTTTCTGCGTTTTAATACACAATTACACATAGAAGTAAACATCTGCTAGACTAATCTCTGCTAGACTTAAAGGCAGCCCATACTCCTTGTTATTTATACTCTTGCTTTAAAAGAGCTTCTCTAGTTTGAGAAAAACCCTCTAATCTAGTTGAGATGCAATGTATTGAATTCCTGCATCATTAACAAGATCTTTTTCTTGGGTCACCACATATCTCAGCTCTGCCAAAGTTTGACTTCTTCAGAGGGCCTAAGAAGCCATGGTGAGATCCTCTGGAGCTGATCGCCTGGTGAATCAACAAAGAAAATCCTTTGTGTTTTTAAAAAAAAAAAAAAAAGCTTGTGTGTTTTGCATCAATTTAATGAGTAACCATTTCGTTGGCATTCTGTTCATCTAGCAGATATTTACTGAGTACCTACTACGTGGCAGGAACTTTTCCATTTGTCCAACAAATATTTACTGAGTGCCTCCTGTGTGCCAGAAACTGTTTTAGATCCTGGGCATGTAGCAGTTAACAAAATGGACAAAAATGGCCTTTCTTCAATAAGTTTACATTTCAGCTAATCTAATGCTTAATATTTAGAGCAGTCCTTCCCTTTACATATCTGTCTTATTTGTGTCAAAAAATTCTACTGGTAAACTATATTGTTTCTGTTGAGAAGTTATTGAACAGGATTTTTTTTTAAACTTCCAGGAGGAAAAATCTTTGTTTAAAGTATGAATAAAAAGGGACTAGTGGGTCACATTGTGCCTGGGATTTGTTTGCAGTTTTTTGTTTTGTTTTTCACCCTCACCAAAATATGAGATCTGTTACTATAATCTTGTGAATTAACAGTGTAAGGTGGTAAGGAAATTCATGGCCTTATTTGTCACTGTGGAAATACCTGAAGCATTTGCTGTTAGTGGTCACTATAATTTTATGAACCATTTCTACTGAGAAAGACTTTTAACAGTCATAGATAGTGATTTATCATTTGCCCTTGTTAAATTTTCTCTCCAGTAAAATTGGTTCTCCACCCAAGACTCCTGTAAGTAATATAGCGGCTACCTCAGCTGGGCCCACTAATGTTGGAACAGAGCTGAATTCTGTGCCTCCAAAATCCAGCCCATTTATAACTAGAGTACCAGTATATCCTCAGCATTCTGAAAACATTCAGTATTTTCAAGATCCAAGGACTCAGATACCCTTTGAAGTCCCACAGTACCCACAGACAGGTAAGTAATTTTAGACAATTCTAAGAAAAAAAGAAACTACAATATAACATTTGTTGTAATAAGTTAGTGAATCATTTATATCTATCTAGAAAATCTACATTAAAAAATTAATCCTTTGGACTCTATGACCCCTAAGTTTTCTTCCTGTCCTAAGAATCTATGATTTTACATACCAGTAGTTTTAAGATTCTCATTCCTATGAATCAAATGTAGGGTCCATGGATGAGCTTTAGTAAGTTCTGTATGTCCTCTGAAATAAGTATACTAAATGTTTGGTTTATATATACTTTAAGTATAATTTTGGAAAGACAATGCACAGCTTATATAGATTATGAAAGAGGTCTTTAACCTCTGCTCCCCAAAAGGTTAAGAATCAATGATGTAACTAATTACTTAATCTAAAACCTGTGGCAATACATGGCCTAGAAGGAAATTTACCAGCCATCTGTTAATAGCTCATCAAGTGTTTTTAAGGAGCAGTTTAACAAATTATTGAACATTAATGATTTTCATATAGTGGTGTCTTGAAAGTGTGTAGTGTCTTTCTAAACCAGGGGTAACTAAAGTAAAGTTAAAAGGTTATTTTATTTTCCAACATTAAAGGCTGCTTTAGACTTTAAACCATTACAAAATGTTAAATTTTACTAAGATTACATTAAATATTCCTCTTTCCAATTTTCAAGGATACTACCCACCACCTCCAACAGTACCAGCTGGTGTGGCTCCCTGTGTTCCTCGCTTTGTGAGGTCCAATAATGTTCCAGAGTCCTCCCTCCCACCTGCTTCCATGCCATATGCTGATCATTACAGTACATTTTCGCCTCGAGATCGAATGAATTCTTCTCCTTACCAACCTCCTCCTCCGCAGCCGTATGGACCAGTTCCTCCAGTACCTTCTGGAATGTATGCTCCTGTGTACGACAGCAGGCGCATCTGGCGCCCACCTATGTACCAACGAGATGACATTATTAGAAGCAATTCTTTACCTCCAATGGATGTGATGCACTCGTCTGTGTATCAGACGTCTTTGCGGGAAAGATATAACTCATTAGATGGGTATTATTCAGTGGCTTGTCAGCCACCAAGTGAGCCAAGGACAACTGTGCCTTTACCAAGGGTAAGTGATAATGGAAATAGGAATGCTGATATAGTGTAGTTGTTAAGACTCTAGAGTCTGGTGTTAGACCTTTCAGGTATATATCCTGGCTCCTCCACTTACTTATTGTGTGACTTATGGAATTTTACTTGACTTCTCTATATCAGTTTTTTCGTATTTGATGGAAATCATAGTAGTACCTACCTCATAAAGCTGTTGTGAGGATTAAATCAGAAAAAGCAAAGCTCTTAGAACTGGACCTGATGCATATTCATGCTCAATAAATGTTATGTTTGGATACGAAACTGATGAGAAGGTAAAAAGAAATCTTCAAAATACAAAGATAGGGCCTATTTTTAGTATCCCCACGTATATACATATGATTTTCCTAAACCAGAGAAGTGAGTGCTCAGATTTTACTTTTAACATTTGACTAAATATTAACCCTTTCGTTTAAGTGTATGGAGAATAGGCTAGGGTGACTTCCCTACTGTATTTTTTTTTTTTTGTCCCAACAATATAATAAATGTTCACATTATTTCCACAGAGCATAGTTAAATTTATTTACCACTCCCTAGATGATTAAGATTGTTTCTTTTATCCCCCCTTAGGAACCTTGTGGTCATTTGAAGACCAGTTGCGAGGAGCAGATAAGAAGAAAGCCAGAGCAGTGGGCACAGTACCACACTCAGAAAGCACCTCTTGTCTCTTCAACTCTTCCTGTGGCAACACAGTCACCAACACCACCTTCTCCTCTATTCAGTGTAGACTTCCGCACTGATGTAAGAAAGGTTTTAATTACTTGATGTTGCAGGGATAGGTCAGACAACTGACTTCAGAGCACTCGTTCAAGCCAGAGTTAGCTATGTTGGATATTTTGCATTGGTTTGGTGGCAGTTGAGTTTAATTCAATAAGCACTGAGTATGTAAGCACTATGGCTAGGCATTGTGATACTCTGAAGGCCACTAAATCACAGTCCTTTTTCCACCAAGAATTCAGAAATCTTTCCAGCAGTATAGTTCTCATTATTTTTATGGCTTTTATTAATAATAAGATTTATATCCACCATTTATTGAGCACCTACTTGTGCCAGGCACTGTATTAAGCAGTTATTTTATTTAATTCTTACAGAATCCTTAGGGGGCAGGTATTACCCATATTTTGCATGTTAGGAATCCTACTCAGAGAAGTTAAGTAATTTGCCCAAGTAGTAAATTCACCCACCCTGTAAGTAGCTTGGATTTGAATTCTGATCTATCTGAGGCATTTCTTCCCTACTTCACAAGAGGTGCAGAAATGCCTACTGTATTATTTATGGTGTTTTAAATCACTGTTAATTATTGTTATCATTTCAAAACAAGTTCTTGTACCAGGATTATTTTAATGTACCCTGTTTTCAGTACTGTTATATTTAGAGCAAACCATTAATTTTTTTTTGATTCATCTGGTTTATTTCCTATCCCTAGAGATACTAAAATAAAATTTTTTCTAGTCTTTTCATTAGGAAAAATTTCAAACATATGCAAAAGTAGAGAGAATAGTAATAAACTCCATGTACCCATTACCCACAATTATCAACTCAGCCCATCTTCTTTCATTTGTACCCCCTCTTCCTACTGGATTATTTTGAAGTAATCCTAGACATCGTATTTTTCCATCCATAAATATTGAATTTTTAAAGTAGATCCAAATTTATCCCATCAAACTTGTACTTCTTCAAAGCAGCTAACCATCTTGACAAGAGTGATAGAATTGCCACTTGCTTAATATAAAAATGTATTTGTATTTATCTGTGTATGTGTATGTGTGTGTTTTCTTTTGCTTTTTTTCATTTTTTAGAGCACTTTGTACCATGTTAGGGGCATGCTATAAATTGTTGATTGGTCTGTATCGTATCAGTCAGGGGTTCCTTATGAGTTCTTAAAGGACAAAGTAAAAAAGAGAAGGCATTCTCTTTTCTATTAATATGTAATATAAATACAAATAATATAAATACTATTGGTTACTTATTACAGTTTTTTATATTAGTTATTGAATGTTTAATTGTTCACTATGAAGTGCTGTGAATTCTATAATAGTTACTTTATATTAGTTACAAGTTTGTAAATTTAAATTTCTTACCAATTGCCTGTGCCTTTTTTTTTTTTTTTCTTTTTTTAATCAGTTCTCTGAAAGTGTGAGTGGCACAAAATTTGAAGAAGATCATCTTTCCCATTATTCCCCCTGGTCTTGTGGCACCATAGGTTCCTGTATAAATGCTATCGATTCAGAGCCCAGAGATGTAATTGCTAATTCAAATGCTGTGTTAATGGTATGATTTGGGGGGCAAGGGTTGTCGTGCATGTTGACTCAAGTTTTAGAATGATTGAATGCTTTCATCTTCATATCGTTGGTATGTTACTCATCTGTAAGCAGCAGAGTTACATTTAGGTAAGCCTGAAATAAATTGCACTTAATGTTTAAATTATTTGGGCATAGTTGAGTGTTTTAAAGTAGATGTTGGGTTATCATTGAGATATACAGCTAATGTTAAATTTACCAGAAAACTTAATTTAATGTCTTTTGAAAGCATGTACTTGTATTATTAGCTGAAGTAATTGCCAACAATCTTTTTATTGATTTTCTTTTATTTATGCAGGACCTGGACAGTGGAGATGTTAAGAGAAGAGTGCATTTATTTGAAACTCAGAGAAGGACAAAAGAAGAAGATCCAATAATTCCTTTTAGTGATGGACCTATCATCTCAAAATGGGGTGCAATTTCTAGATCTTCCCGTACAGGTTACCATACCACGGATCCTGTCCAGGCCACTGCTTCCCAAGGAAGTGCGACTAAACCTATCAGCGTATCAGGTGATCCATTTAACTAATACTTCACCTGATATGTTCTAGCACTGTGCTTTTTAATCCTCACTCTGTTAGATACAGAACATTTCTCTCCATTTAACAGCCACAGTAAACTCAGAATTAAATGGCTTAGCCAGGAGAACATGGCTAGTTGGATAAAATATGGATTTTTTGGAAAAGTATACATTCACACCTATATTTGATTTTTCACTTTTCTGATCATTGTTTCTTTCTACGTTTCTATAGATTATGTCCCTTATGTCAATGCTGTTGATTCAAGATGGAGTTCATATGGTAATGAAGCTACGTCATCAGCACATTATATTGAACGGTAACGTTATGCTTAATTCTTTAGGATTCTCTATTCTCAGAGTACAGATCCTACTCCCAGTTATTCATGAGCTGTGCTTTGCTAGTTTTAGCTATATAACAAATTTCTGGAAAACATTTTACATTTGGAATAATGACTGAATCTTTCAGGGTTGATCTGTTATGTAAAACATATATATAGGACTTCCCTGGTGGCGCAGTGGTTAAGAATCTTCCTGCCAGTGCAGGGGACACGGGTTTGAGCCCTGGTCTGGGAAGATCCCACATGCTGCGGAGCAACTAAGCCTGCGTGCCACAACTACTGAAGCCCACCTGCCTAGAGCCCATGCTCCGCAACAAGAGAAGCCACCACAATGAGAAGCCCGTGCACTGCAACAAAGAGTAGCCCCCGCTCGCCACAACTAGAGAAAGCCTGCGCGCAGCAATGAAGGCCCAACGCAACCAAAAATAAATAAATTAAAAAAAATATATATATATATATATATATATATATATATAGTATATAGTCGTTATATAGTCATTACTGCTTTAGTTGCTTCATTTATTTCACTTTTATAACAGTGAACATATTTTTCTTTAAAGGGACAGATTCATTGTTACTGATTTATCTGGTCATAGAAAGCATTCCAGTACTGGAGACCTTTTGAGCATTGAACTTCAGCAGGTAGGCTCTGTGTCACTCAGCTTTGAATTTTTTAAAAAATAGAATGACATTTAAAAGTTATGGATGGAAGCTGACTTTACTTTTTTTTCCCTCTAGGCCAAGAGTAACTCGTTGCTTCTTCAGAGGGAGGCCAATGCTCTGGCCATGCAACAGAAGTGGAATTCCCTGGACGAAGGCCGTCACCTTACCTTAAATCTTCTAAGCAAGGAAATTGAACTGAGAAATGGAGAGGTAAGGAAACTGAACCTCTCAGCTTCATGCCCAATATATTTGCTGTTTGCTGCTGTTGCATGTTATTTTATGCCATTACTTAGTGCAAAATTTGGCTTTTTCTGGTGGATGATTGCTTTTAAAACTTAAGGGTAGAAATAAAATTGTAGTCCCAGATTTCTTTTTTTAGATCAATCATTGGGACTCCCATTTTAATTTAAAAGGGAAGCCCCAGTTTCCACAGATATGAAATCACCATTTTTCTTAATTACAGAGTGATTATACAGAAGATGCAGCTGATACTAAGCCTGATAGGGATATAGAGTTAGAGCTTTCAGCACTTGATACTGATGAACCTGATGGACAAGGTGAACAGATTGAAGTAAGTACTGCAGTCACACATCTAGGAGGCTTTACTCCATTGGGAATTAAAGTACAGAATACTTTCATACTGAAGGATTAACATTTTATTTTCATAGGAGATCC
This sequence comes from Leucopleurus acutus, assembly GCF_964270905.1. NCBI lineage: Eukaryota > Metazoa > Chordata > Mammalia > Artiodactyla > Delphinidae > Leucopleurus > Leucopleurus acutus. The sequence goes on from NC_139150.1 coordinate 12,250,480, forward strand.
TGGACATACAGCTTGGTATCAGTTCTCAAAATGATCAGTTACTGAATGGAACAGCAGTAGAAAATGGGCATCCAGTCCAACAACACCAAAAGGAGCCCCTGGAGCAGAAGAGACAGAGTTTAGATGAAGACCATGTGATTCTGTGAGTGTTAGACATAAAATTCATAACCAGTGGGCATAGGGCATGAAGAAAAAGAACTAGATGCATTGTTAAATTCATTTTTGGTTTTATCCTATGAGGGGAAGACCTTACGTAATAAGGCAATGATTTGGTCAGTCTGGATTTTTAGGAGAGGAGAGCTAAGTTTTAACTAACCAAGTGGTCCATTTTAGTAGCCTAAAACTTGCTTTTTGTTGGGATAAAAGTTTATTTTTTTGCTGTAGCATCAGGTTATACTTCCTCTAACTGATAGCCAAACATCAAGACTACAAAATGGAGAACTAAAACCTAAATGAAGGGTTTCCCTTTTTAAAAATCTTGCTAAGATATTTTTGGCCTTTAGTATATAATTACTGCCAAAAATATGGGCTAATCTTGAACTTGATAGTTTGTTGGCCTTGAATTAACCAGTGTTCTAATTTTTTATTATAATTTTTGGAAAATGGGACTTTTTTAGTGACCTCCGATACTTTTTAATGAAAAACACATGCCTTTGCTAGGGGCTCTTCAAGTGTGTTACAACTTTTATTCAGCATGTATGGTTACTCTTAAAAGTTTTCACTTAAAGCTAATTTGTTTTCAATGTCATTTATTCTCTCCCAGGGAGGAGCAAAAAACAATTCTGCCGGTAACTACTTGCTTTAGTCAGCCACTCCCAGTGGCCATTAGCAATGCGAGTTGCCTCCCTCTTGCCACATCTGTCAGTGTTGGCAACCTCATTCTGAAAACTCATGTTATGTCTGAAGATAAAAACGACTTTTTGAAACCTGTTGCAAATGGGAAGATGGTTAACAGCTGAAAAGAGGTTCATCTTTCAAATCTGTGACCATACCATGGAAGCATTTACACTAGCTTTTTATATATATAATATATATTATATAATGTATATTTTTTTTAAAAAAAAGATATTACTGGGGGCATCCATTTCCTGTGGACTCTTTGATACTTCAAGCCCTCTTGCATTAGCATTATGAAAAAAAAGAAAATTTACTTTACTAGGGTAACACGTTCACTTTCCAGAAGTGATTGGAATTTGGACATTTAACTTAAGCTTCAAGCAGCTTTTTATGAGTTTGTAGCAATCCGGTGCAGTAACTGAGCCATTTCCTATTTTAAATGGCTTCTATAGAAAATTAACAACTCAGTTATTAAACTAGCAGGATCCTACAATGATACATCTAGTGAAAGTAGACTTAATTAACTTATTTATTTCTATTTTATGTTTCACTGAGAGAAATTTCCATCTCATTCCAGCTGCTTTATTTATCTTTTTCATGGGACTTTGCATGGATTTTTTTTTCTCTTTTTTTTTTTTTTAAATTTTGAAGAGTGGAGTTAGATGTTCTTACCATAGAATTTTACAGGGTTATATACTAGCTTTCTTTACTGCATTATATGTAGGAGTGTGGTGCAGTGCTTTTATCTGTAGCATTTAAATTTTTTTTCAATTTTCCATTTTTCAAAAATAGTTTCTGCTTTGTTAATATTTATACACAGGCTACTTGTTGAAGTAAGTAATTAAATATATAACCAAGTGCCTAAGTCTTTCAGCTGATGTACTAGATATTAAATTCTCCTAAGTTATGCAGAATCGTTTTTACAATTTTGATAAATTATGCACTAATGTAATGGCAGTTTTTTAAAATGCAGATTTAAGCCTGTACATTATGAATCTGATGACTTGGCAAAAGAATCAGGTGCTTTCAGCTTTCTTGAGAAAACCCTGTATGTAGTGTTTGCACTGACTAACAAGATGGTATTGCTGGGTTTTTAATTTAAACTAATTAATTTGGATGTTCATTGCATTATCTTGGTTAAATATTGTTTATTGTTACTTCATGTTGGGGTTTAATTTTCCTTGTTTTTCTGACTGTTAGGTTGATAAGACTATGAACCATGTAATAATAGAACATTGGCTAACCTTTATTCATACTTAAAAACATGAATAATTTCTGCCCTGCTAAAATGTGACTGAAAAGTGTTTTGACTTGGCATCTGTAAGTATGCAGTATGTTCAACCAGCCAGGCTCCAGATTTGTGGGAGGTATTTTATTGAAACCTAAATTTCAGTCAACATTTGAAAACAAAAGCTGGGCATTCCTTCTGGGTGATCTTACCTGTAGTTTGTGTCTTTGTTTTTCCCCCCATTTCTTTAAGATTAGTTTGACTTTTACTATTATTTTTAATTAACTTCTGTGAAGTTGTTTACTCTGAAAATTGTACTGGAATATTTTAAGCCAAGCTGATCTTTCACCAGGTGTACTGTATGTAAGGGCTTTTCCTGCTAGCAAGATGCTTAAACAGGATCATGTTATTGGTCGTCTGAGCTATTTAGTTGTTTTACAAAACCACAGCATTGTATCAGATAAGATTTTGATAAAAAGTTTTGTGCACATTTCCAGGGGCTGGAGGGTTGACATTTCCCTGAAATTTCTTGATCAGAATGAGTAAATAACTGGTGTTTGATACCTGTCTTAATGAACATGCTCATAAGGTGACTGATAAGTTGTAAATATACCTGAGAAACAAAGGGGTAGTTTTGATATTCTGGTGTCAGTATGGAAGATCTTACACATTTATTTAATACTCAAATGTATGAAGATGTTTGTTTGTAGCATAACAGCACAGTAGCCTTGACTTAGTTTCCTTGGTTAGTACTGTACCTTTTTGCCATGGCCAGTGCCCCCATCCCTACAAGGACATTTTATTTATTTCACTCTGTAACCTGAAATGAATAGGAACAAGAGTTTTAAACCATGTTACATTAACTTATTTCCGACATTATAAATTAGCCTAGGATATTACAGGAACGTGATTGTTATATAATTTATATCAGAACCTTTCTATAAATATGCGCTTATTACATTTGAAATGCTTCCAATGTACTTTATTTGCTGTTTGTATTTCCAAAAGGATATGCAAACCAGTATGTCTATTTCATGGATATTTAAATAGTGAGATCTTCCATGTTGAAGGTAATGTATTTTTTTTTAAGATTTTAAAATTGCTATTTTGTTACAAAATAGAGACCTATTAACAGTTTGAGAGCTCCTTATGTGCCCTCAGGGAAAGAACCCTCTGTGCAACAGAACTACGCAAAACATCTTCAGCACGTTCTGAGGGTGAATATATACTACATAAATTGATCTTGTGTATTTAACCTTATCTTTTTAATTTTAAAATTGAAGTTTTGAAACTTGGTTGTGCTCTGCTGGAGGGGGTTGGGATAAACTGCTTAGGTGTTTGCCTACTTGTCCAGTGAAATTACATTTGCATCAGTGTATGTATATACCTGCCAACTTATTGGTATGTCTCAGAACATTTATATTAAAATAATGCTTGTCTTGCAGCAGGTGATCCCATAAAACAGTAACTCCCTGTTCTTAAAAACTTACTCTCTTCCTCACTAACAACATAGGAATTGTTTCTATGTTGGGATTTTTCGGTATTGCATCCTTTATGTAGTAATCATCTTCTCTTTCTTATGGTGTGTTGGATGTGAAACAAAGACATTGGTTCTCTGCCATTTGAGAAGGAAGAGCAGTTTATCTGATCCTTCTTATGAAAGGTACCTAATGATATCATAGAGGAAAAAATTACAAATCGGACCTAGAATGTGACTTTTTAAAATAGGGGGCATTCCCTGTCATTTGACCGTTTACCAACATGTTGTGATGCACATATTTTTGAAATCAAAGGATATAAAGCAATAGGAGAGGAAGTTTGTAATGTTGTCAACTAAACTGCATATGTGGTGTATGGTCTCATAAGGAAAAAGTAATCCGAGGTCTGGAAAGTGGGAAAATGGTGAGGTTTTGGTTTTGTTCTGACTTCTTGTGTTTTTAAAAATTTCTAGTCCCATTCTGAAGACCATGTGCCTCATTCAGATACTGTGATGTAGCATCAGTAGTTCTTTCTTTGTGGTCTCATTCCATCTTAGGAATCCTGGGAAAGTTACTTAAGTATGTCATCTAGTTGGTAACTGAACAAAGCAGATTCCTTTGCCTTTCCTGCCATGACTTACTTTCAATACCATCTAGTAAACCAGCGTCATGCATGAAAGTTGTGCATCGTAATTTTCAAGAGAAGGTACTTCAATGGGTCAGTGGCACTGATGTTTTTCCTAGTAACTGTTGACTCTCACAAGAGGATAGTAAAAGAAACCTATACTAGAACTGAAATTTTCCATTTGTATGGATCTGGTCACTTTCACTCAAGTTTCAAGTTGATTCTAAGTTTATAAAGCACATCCCAGTTTTATATGCTGCCTTGAGAAAATTACCAGATGCACAGTGATTTGTAGGAATTAAAAATGGGATCATTTAAACATTTGAAAACATTGTTTTAAGAACCATCTAGCTTGCTTTTGCATTTTAGATGTTAAAGCCCATGTTATCTTGTTAACAGGGGTGGCGTTTGTAATGATCAGATTCAGCATGTGATTTCAACTTTGAATATTTCTTCCCTAGCTTCTAGAGTCATTTTCTGAGCAGACTGTCACCAGTATTGGTGACTAATCATTCAAGGGGAAAGTTGCATTGCAACTATGTATTAGTTTCCTGGAAGAACTTTCCCTGTGTTTTAGTGAATGAAGAGTGTTAATGGGATCACTTACTGTAACTCCTTCTACATAAGAACCCCTTCTTCAAGCAGAACACAAATGAACATGCTCAAGGAGTATCTCATTTTCTGGGTAAATTGAATAAATTTGCTAGTTACTCCTTTATAGTAGTGGTTTCTTTGTATCCCTTTGCTGGCAAGGGAATACAAGGAGTCAAGGCCACCAATCAGAACACCCCACATTTGAGTGGAGTCCTGTTTTTACTCCAAGAGCAGTTATTCCCCCAAGTCTGAAATTGGCAGTTTTTTTTTTCTTTTTTTAAATAAAAAAATTTAAATATCCTTAAACCAGTGGAACACAGACACTGGCTGCACTTAGTACTGCCACAAGCCAAGGTCATTTGCATATATTCCATCAATCTGTCAAGAATTAGGCCTCACTTTATAACCCAAGGCATGGAAGTGCATGCATTCTCTTAGCTGGGCAAACAATTATACTGTAGTTGTGATACAACACATGTGGCTTTTATTTGTACTGCACATATCCACTGTACAGCCACTTGGGAGTATCGTGGTTAGCTTGCAGCAACTGCTGTCTGCATTTATACTGTTTATTGCATATTCTTTTCCCTGGAAGTGAAAGAGAAATGTTTTTCTTGTTGCATTGATTACATTTTATAAATCTGCTTAGCTGGAAAGTTTGGGAAAAGAGGCCTGTTTGTCAATTGTACAACCGATTGTGAAGCTCTAGTGTGAATATTTTTACGTCTGTATTAGACATTTTCTTTGCAAATCTATTGTTCGATTGAAATGTAAATGAAATTAAAGATGGTGTACACCCATCATGTAAAAAGCAGGCACCATCTCTAAGATGGATTTAATGCTCATTTTTAAGGCATATACTCAGCTTCTATTTAAAACTATAATTTAAAATAATTCTGTACAATGAAATGGGGAATATATATGGGAATAAATTCTATTCCATTTATTTCAATTTGAATTTCCAAATTGTAATGTTTCCCTTTGTGCTATAGGAATAGGATTAAATGGGGGAAGGCTAGGATTCATAAGGCCTGTATATGGGGGGAGGGCAGAGATGGAACAATGAGGGTTGTGATGATAGTGAATAGCAAAGAGTGAATTCTGTGTGTTTTTGCTGTAGCACTGAAGTGAAGAGATATTAGCTTTGGCTGTTCACAGAATAGAGCATCATGATTTTCAGTGTTTGAGAGAAAATTGATGGAAAAAGTTTGCAGTACTTGACATGTATTTGCATGCACAAAATAAAATTATTTGTCCACCTTAAAAGTTGTTTGTTTAGTGTCAATATTAAGTTTATAGTGCATTTTAGTTATCTTGACTTCCTTGGTAAATTTTTTGGTTTAACTAAGCTACCAGGTTACTCCTTAAGATTTAAACAATCACCTTGCCTCATGCATTCATCACTGGGAAGGATCTGAAAGAAATGAATAGGCCAGGGAGGTTGAAATAGTCCTCAATTCAATCAATCACTTTGTTCATTCAATATAGAGTACTTTCTGTATGGGAGATGAGGGTGTAGATAATACTAGCAGTTCACAGTCTAATGGAGAAAATAGGACAAATAGATAAATAACGAATATGAAGCAATATATTACAGAAGTGTGAAGACTGCTCTGTGGAACCTCAGAATGTAACAGAAAATGGCCTGAGTGATTCTAGACACCGTTTTCACTGGGCCTTGAGTAGTTTTACTCATTCACTCAACTGATGAATTTTAAGCCCCTGTCTGTGCTGGTCATTAGGGTTGAAGGTCAGTGAAACAACAAGCCCTCTCTCTAGAAGCTCTCAGGGTGAGAAATGGGAAAGACAAATCTGAATAACCAGCTCAGTGAGCTATGTTCTTGTATAAGGTATATGGAAACTCCAAAAGGGAAATTATGGAGTGGATGGTAGTGATAGTGAGCCAGAGGAACTGCTTCTTTGAGAAATGACCTCAAAGAAGGGCATTTCTTTGTAGGCTGAATAATATTTCACCAAGCAGAGCTAAGGGGAGAAAACACCTGAGAACCTACTGTAACTTCACAACAATCCACTCTGTATCCTAACAGCCCTTCATTATAAATATTATGATCCCTGTTTTGTATTTGAGATGTTAAGTAACTTGCCCAAGACCTTGTAACTAGAAAGTAAATAGAGTCAGATTTCTGATTCAAGTCTTATTCTACCTTCCAAAGATGGTGATGGTGATGGTGATGGTTGGAACCTATTTTAGCCATAAGTGTTACAGTGGAAGGAGTGTTTGAAGAATAGCTTAACTAACTCTTAACAGCACTTAATATGTTCCAGACACAGTTGTAAGTGCTGTAGGTATATTATCATCTAGAACCATTATTGTCACCATTTTACAGATGAGAAGACTGAGGCAGAGACCTTAGAGAATTTGTCCAAATTTGTCCAATTTGTCCTATTTACCTCATCTAGCTATGTGATCTGATCATTGAGATCAGATCACATAGCTAGATGAGGTAAATAGGGACCTTTATGAAGGACACTAAATACTAAAGAGACTGTTAGGGAGTCTTGGAAGTTAGATGATCTGATTGATTTGGGTTTTTAGAAGATCACTTTGGTAATAGTCTGAGGTGAAGCTGGAGATTGACCAGCAGGGAGACCAGGCCAACAATCTAGGTAAGAAGTGTTTAGGGCATGGCCAAAGAGAGGATGGAGGAAGAGATGGATTTGAAAAGTAGGAGAGCGCAATTGACAGGATTTGTTGTAGAGGAAGCCTACCAGACATCTCCACATTATCATGGATTAAATTTGGCTTAGAATCCCAGACCTCGTTGCTGAAAACAGACCGATATTTGTGAAACGGGTGATCTTATATAAGCCCTGGCGTGATCATTGAGATCAGGAAGAAGAAGAGGAGGAACCATGGATAGTTGATCCAGGCAAAGGAGAGGAAACTTAACTGAAGGAAATGAAATCCCAGGAAGATTTTTATTTTCTTTATAATTGACACCTATTGGAGTAATGATCGTGCACTTTAACAAAGATTTTTTATAATAGAAAACTCAGTAATGCAGTGGTTCCAAACTTACCTGCACATGGCAATCACCTAGGGAGCTTTTAAAAAAATCCCAAAGCCCAGATCACACCCCAGACCAATTAAAACACACTCTCAGGAGGTGGGATCAAGGCATCAGTGCATTTGAAGCTCCCCAGGTGCTGCCAATGTGCAGAAAAGTTTGGGAACCACTGCCATAAAGAATGAAAATGGGTTTGGGGCCTGTCTTAGCCCAGGTGCATTCAATAACATCCATCATCAAATGTTCAGGCCTAGGTAGTTTAGAGAGACTCACTCAACAAATATACTTTTGAGAATCTACTTTGTACTGGGCATTAGAGATACAGTAGTGAATTAGTCCCTAACTTCATGAAACTTACATTGTAGTTCTAAGTACTGTGGGCAGTTTTAGATAGGGCAGTCTGCCGAACATCTTCATTTGGATCTCAAACATTTCAGACGTAACATGTCCAAATCTGAATCCGCAAAGTGTACCTCTAGTCTTCCCCGTTTCAGTTATTTACCCCTTGACTACTCTTCCTAGTCCAGCAGCAAGTCCTGTCAGCTCTGCCTTCAAAATAAATATTATGGGCTTCCCTGGTGGCGCAGTGGTTGAGAGTCTGCCTGCCGATGCAGGGGACACGGGTTCGTGCCCCGGTCCAGGAGGATCCCATATGCCGCGGAGCGGCTGGGCCCGTGAGCCACGGCCGCTGAGCCTACGCGTCTGGAGCCTGTGCTCCGCAACGGGAGAGGCCACAGCAGTGAGAGGCCCACGTACCGGGAAAAAAAAAATTCAGAATTTTACCACTTCACCACTGAGGTCCAAGCCACAATTATCTTCCACCTGAACTGTGATGGCTTCCTGTTCTCCCTGCTGCTGCCCTTGCCTCCCTTCAGTTTATTCTCACCACAGCAGCTACAGAGATCCTCTTATAATGTCAGTTTGATCACTTCACTCTTGTGCTCAAAACCCTCCAAATGCTTCTCATCTCACTCAGGGTGAAAGCCAAAGTCTTTTCTTTGATACTTTGTTCACTATGCTCCAGCTGCACTGGCCACTGAGATCTTCACCAGGCCAGCCAGGCATGTTCCCATCATAGGGCCTTTACCCTTGCTGTTCTGTAAGGGTAGGAGGCTTCCCAACCCCTGTAAGAATCTTCATCACTAGATCTCTCACATTCTTCAGGTCTTCACTCAAAAGTCAACTCAGTGAAAATTAGATGCAGAGTAATGGGGGTGGAGGGTCTGGGGAGTGCTATTTAAAATAGATGTTTTAACCCAAGAGACTGGATGAGATCAACTGAAGTTGTTTTTGTTCTGTTTTGTTTTACTTTATATTCTGAAATAATTATAGATTCACAGGAATTTGCAAAAATAATACAGAGAGGACCCATGTACCCTCATACAGTTCCGCCAATGGTAGTATCTTACATTACTATAATATCAAAACCAGGAAATTGACATTAGTAACAATCTACAGAACTTACTCAGATTTCACTTGCTTTCATATGCATTCATTTGTGTGTGTGTGTGTAGTTCTATTCAGTTTTTATCACATGTAGATTTGTGGAACCACTACAACTCTCAAGATAACAGAACTGAAAAAAAAGATAATAATTGTTCCATCACCTCAATGATCCCTTGTGCTACCCCTTTATATTCATGTCCATTCCCCTCCCTTACCCCCATCTTCCTATCCCTGGCCCCTAGCAACCACTGATTTCTTCTCCATCTCTGTAATTTTGTCATTATGTGAATGTTATATAAGTGAAATTATGCAGACTGTAACCTTTTGAGATCGGCTTTTTTTTACTCAGCATAATTCCCTTGAGATCCATCCAAATTGTTGCATGTATTAGTAGTTCATTCCTTTTTATTGCTGAGTAGTATACCATGGTATGGACATAGCACATTTTGTTTAAACATTCACCCATTGAAGAACATTTGGGTTGTTTAGATTTTTTGACTATTAACAAATAAAGCTGCTATGAACATTTGTGTACATGTCTTTGTGTGGACATTGTTTTTTGTTTCTGAAGTATTTTTTGAGCAGATAAATTAGTGTACTGGGTCAACCTCTGAAGGAAATGGATAAATTCAACTATATGGTCTTAACTTAAAAATGGACAAATTCCTTCAAAATACAATTTACCAAAACAGATACAGGATGAAAAGGAAAATTGGAATAACTCTTGTATTAGTTACCTATTATCACATAACAAAGTACCCTCAATTTAGTAGCTTAAAGCAATAACATTGTTTCACACTTTCTGTAGGTCAGGCATCTGCATGTGACTTAGAGGAGTCCTCTCCTCTGGGTCTCTCACAACCTAGGCGTTAGCTGGCTCTGTAGTCATCTCGTGGCTCTCCTGGTGAAGGGTGTGCTTCCAAGCTCACTCCCCTTATTATTGGCAGGATTCAGTTCCTCCTGAACTGTTGGAATGACGGCCTCAGGTTTTCATTGGCTGAAGGTTGCCCTAAGTTTTCTGCCACTTGACCCTCTCTGTAGGGCAGCTTACAGTCAATATGCTAGCTTGGCTCATCCAAGCAGCAAGTAGGAAGAACCTGGGACCAAGCAGGGGGTGGGGTCCAGGTTGCATTCACACCTGCACAAGAGAGAGGCAGCACGCAATAAAGTCACAATCTTTTATAGCCTAACCTTGGAAACAATATCCCATCGGTTTTGTCACTTAGAAGCAAGTCACTAGGTCCAGACCCCACTCGGACCGATAGAGCTCCCAAAGACCCCTGCCTGGTATTCATGTCCTGGCATAAGCCTCTCACCTGAGTGTGGACTGGACCTAGTGACTTCTTTATCCCCCATCAGGAGATAAAAACCATAGAGGGAATGTTTGACACAAAAGAATTATTAAAATTTAGTAGATGAGTGACTGTAAGATTAAAGGAAATCCCATATGGTATCCTATGGCTTAGGGAGAGTAACTAAGGAAGGACAGACTTGGAAAGGGGCCTCTTATCAAGACTGGGGTGCAGACCTCATTGGAGAAGGTGAAGTTCAGCCCACTGGGCAGCAGAGAAGTTTGCTGGTTTACCAGGCTGGGACTGGTTGCTGGCAAGCAGAAAGCAAGTCTAGAACACAGGCGAGCTGCAGAGGAGCCTGTGGAGGGAACTGGCGCCAGTGCAGACAGGAGGCCTTCAGGACACTGATTTCCATGTTGAGAGGGTCACAGGAAAATTATTGCTAGTCCAGACAGAGGTTGCAAGATCATCAAGGAACCACATGTGCTGGGCCTGTGGCTTGGGGAAGAACCCACTGCATGTCCTTACAGCCACACCACTGACCACAGTCTCTCCTCCTCCAGTGCCCTCTAGTGAGGAAGCTTATCATTGTGCTCACAGCAAAGGAGAGATGCTTAAAGGAATTCAGTCCATTATTGCAGAGCAAGAAGGGTGAATTGAGAGCTGAGAGACTATTTATTGGCACAGGGACCATTTTAGAAGCTGCCTGCCATAGCTTTGTATCTACTAAACAAGTGAAATTCATTATGAAAAGCTTCCCACAAAGAAAACTCCAGGCCTCACGATGGTTTCACAGGTGAATTCTATTAAACATTTAAGGACAAAATAACCTCAGTTTCACAGAAGCGCCTTCAGAAAATGGAGGAGGAGGGAACTTCCTAACTAGTTTTATTAGATGAATAAAACCCTGGCATCAAAACGTGACAATAACTTTACAAAAAAATTACAGCTCAGTATCCCTTGTGAACATAGATGCAAAAATCCTTAAAGTGTTAGCAAATCCAGATAGTTATATACATATAAATTATAATACATCATGTCCAAATAGGGTTTATCTCAGTAATGTAAGGTTGGTTTAACACTTGAAGATCAACCAGTGTAATCCACCATATTAATCAGAATACAGGTTATATTTGTTATTATAAGGTCTCAAAATTTAATGAAGCTCCATTCTGATTGGCTTACAGAGATTAAAAATGTATATGTAAATAAGAGAAACCGAAATATTTCTAAAAAAGAAAAAATTTGCCTCTTACATTGTTAAGTGTGTGGGCTATTTAAAGAAAAATATTGTTACTAAGAATATTGTTACTAAAGTTATGAAAGCAAAGGTTTTCTGATTTTCTCAGATGCTTTCAATCAAAACCTTTAAAAGAAATGTAATTGCTTCTTAAAGACAATCCAACATCTAAAGTAAATTTCAATTTACAAAATTAAAGCCTACACTAAAGATACCAGTTAAAAAAAATTTTTAAAGCATTATATAAGGAAGTAGCCCTTACTGGTTTTATATTCATTAATACAAAAAGAAGTTTAATCTAATTGCTGTCTAAAAGTTGTTTAATTTCTAAATAAGAAAGATGTATTCAATTGCCACAAACTGGCCCCATGCTGACAGGGAGGGAGGGAAAGAGAAAGACCGGTTATTTCAAACAATCCTCATACTGGTTGATGTCATCCAAAACCATCTTTAGACCTTTAATACTTTCATAACAAAAATAATCCAATGGCAGGGGCAAATCTGTTCTAAATTTACAAAAATATTGGTGGAAAAAATTTTATCTGGGCAACTCAGTGGAGGACCAAATCTTGTTTTATCTCTAATTATTATGATCTGGAAAAACTATAAGGGTAGAGCAAGCCTTGGAACCCAGCTTCGAGGCATTTAAGCATTTCTATATAAATTTCATTCAGTTACTTCAAAACTTTAAATATGTTTAATAATAGTTTGTAAATCTTCTGGTTGGATCAAGATTTTCCCTTGATAAAAGGCAAATGCTTTAACAGCTTATTTTGGTTTTCCCACTGGGGAATACCTTCAATACTCTCTATGGATAAACAAAAACCTTACATTACAGGTAAAATACCTGACAAACTATAAATTACACATGGTACTCTCATTAAAAGGAAACTTCACTATCCACATCATCCCCAGATATTGGTAAGATAAATGGAGTGGTCCTGATGAATACTGTTAACTACCTCATGTACACAGTCATTTTCCTGACAGATGCAAACTACACTCCCAGCAAGGATACCACTGGATAATCCCTCTATAATACACAACTAGGAGAATGAATATATTAAAAGAGACCAATGAAAATGAATCTTAAAACTGTAAATTTACATTTAGACTTGCATTTTATTAGTTTTCTCCTCTTTCTCTTACTTTTCACCTTTTGTTTATTCCTGTTTTCTGTCCCCTCAACTCTTTAAGCTGTGTAATTTACAGTGATAGCTATCTTTTCCTTTCTGGCTTTTAATTATGTTACCTAAATTCAAAATCCTCAGGACTTCCCTGGTGGCTCAGTGGTTAAGAATCCGCCTGCCAATGCAGGGGACATGGGTTTGATCCCTGGTCTGGGAAGATCCCACATGCTGTGGAGCAACTAAGCCTGCGAGCCACAACTACTGAGCCTGCGCACCACAACTACTGAAGCCCGTGCGCCTAGAGCCTGTGCTCCGCAACAAGAGAAGCCACCGCAATGAGAAGCCCGCACACCACAACTAGAGAAAAGCCCACACGCAGCAATGAAGACCCAACGCAGCCTAAAAAAAAAAAAAAATCCTCAAATATTATCAACCTAAATATGTCTCCATACTTAACTGGCCTTCAGTCCCCCTAAAGAGAGCTTCTGTGGTAGGTAGTTCATAGGATGGGCCCCTGAGCCTCTTGGTATGGTATTCATGTTCTTGTGTAATTCCTTTCCCTTGAGTGTGGGCTGGACTCACTGGCTCATTTCTAATGAAAATAATACAACTGAAGTGATTGGGCATAACTTCTAAGGTTAGGTTATAAAAGACTGGTTTCCATCTTGGTCTTAGATTCCGTGTCTCTCTCTCTCTCTCTCTCTCTCTTTTACAATATACAGAGACAACCTGTCCTGTGTACTTCTACTTAAGTTTTCTGCAGAATCTATAAATAGCTAACATTGTTTTCATCGATGCCTTGAGCCAGCCAGCTCCAGGGCAGACTGCCTAGACTGACTGCTTTGCAAAATTCTAGCTTGTCAGTTTCCTTCTAGAAAAGCAGACAAGACTCATGGTTTCCTGACATCCCACATTTCCCCCGTCTTTTATGAATCCATTTTTTAAACCCTCCTTGACAGTCACCTATTGATTCTCTCCTTCCTATGAGTAAATTTGTTTGCATATAATTAACTGCCTCCATGGTATTCTTTGACAGTATATATAGAACGAGTATACACAAAGAAGGTGTCAAAAGTTTGAACCTGGGGCATTCCGTTATTTAGAGGTCAGAAGCAGAGCAGTTAATGAGGGTATCAACAAAGCTGGAGAAACTAGGAGAAGGTATCCTTCTGAAAACCAAGAGAAGAAAGAGTTTCCAGAAGGAGGAGTGATTAACTGTCAAATGCTGCTGAGTGGTTCAATTCAAGCAGAACCGAGACTTTACTGAGGATTTGGCAACTAGGAAGTCACTGCCTTCATAGGTGTGGTTTCAGTGGACTGGTGGGAACAAAAACCTAATTGAAGTAGGATGAGGAGGGAATAGAGCAGATCTATTAGATCTGTCTGTAAAGGAGATCAGAGAAATGAGATGGGGCTGGAGAGGCATGGTGAGGGAGGAACGTGAGGGTTGACTCTAAAAAAATTGTTAACTTTTGGAACATAATAGATAATACTTTCACATGATTAAAAATTACACATAAAACATTATGTATAAAATGTCTCCCTTTCACTCCTGATTCCCATCTGAATTTATTATTTCTTGTATATTCTTCAATTCTTCATGCACACATAAGAAAATATTATTCCTATTTTTTATTGCAAAAGGCAGGAAACTAATACATAATGTTCTCCATGTTCCTTTATTTTTAAACAATACATTCATGCAAGTATATCTATAGGATAAACTTCCAGGAGTGGAATTGCTGGGTTAAAGGCATGTTTTTGCAATACTGATAGATATTTCTCAATTGCCATCCATAAGAGTTGTATCAACTTATACTTTCACCAGCCATGTATTCCCCACAGACTTTTTTTTTTTAAACAATCTGAACAGTGGAAAATGGTATCTGAGAGGATTTTCTTTTAGAAATGAAAACTAGGAAAATTTTAGAAAGAAAATAGAAAGTATTAGAAAGAAAGCCTGAATATGCAGGGGAGAGAGAGAGAAGGTAACTGCAGGAGCAGACTTCCTTACTAGGCTGGAGGAGCCGGATCCGCTGCACTGGTGATTCATTTAACAGGTACAGATGCAGGGGGCTGTTGTACATTTTGAAGGTGCAAGTGTCTTTTGATTGCTTCTATTTTTCATGTGAAATAAGAATTGCGGTCATAAGGTAGGCGAGGAGAGGGGAAAAGGTGTTGAACATTTGAGAGAAGAGATGTGAACTGCTTCACTTAGAGAGTCGGGGAGTAGCCTGCCCAGGGCAACTATGATTGTTGAGCAGCTCTGAGGACCCCCATGAGGATTGCAGCCTTAAATTTAAAGTGAATTTTGAAGGAAAAGGAGCACCATGCATGAAGAAGACCCCTGCTTCAGGGAGATGTGAGTAGAAACAAAAAAAGCAAAGCATTCATCTAGTATTCATTTAACAAATATTTAGGGGGACTCTCCTACACAGAGGCACTGTTGCTGGGTCCTGGCTTGTCACTTAACAGCAGATCACAAGCATATTCAAGTTGGCTGTTCACACAAATCTGATTATTCATTATGCAAACAAAAAATATAAAAAGTTACCGTAGGATCTATTTATATGAATTGTTCTTAACTTTGAGGATGGGGGTTCTGACTCTTGGTAGCCTGAACAAACAGCTTCTCAGAAAAATAAGCACATATACAAATTTGCAGACAATTGCAGGTGGTGTAGAACCACAAATTAAGAATCTCTCAAACTTTAGGGAAATAAAACTTACCTATTTTAAAGGGTGTATTGTTTTAGTATATTTCGAATGATTCAATTTACACAAAGCTTTCCATGAGCTACTTCGTGTTGTGTACCGGACATCTCAATAAGGGCTCAGAATGTGAAATTAGGTTTACAGAAAGTTGCAAAAATAGTATAGAGTACCCCTATGTTCTTCACCCAGAATCCCTTAAAGTTAACATCTTACATAACCGTAGTACAATTATCAAAACTATTGATACAATAATATTATTACTTGATACACCTTGTTCAAATTTCGTCAGTTGTCCCATTCACGTCCTTTTTCTGTTCCAGGGTCCAATCCAGGATTTCACTTTGCGTTTAGTTGTCCTGGTCTTGGCTTTTTTTTTTTTTCTTCTTCTTTTTTTAATCCAAAAGGGCTATGTGTTCTTGGGCAAATTAATGTCCGAGTCTGTCTTCTGTCTTAATAGACGTGATGTGATTAAGAATCAAAAAAAAAAAATACATGTGGAATGTTTTCGGAAACTTCAAAGGTAACGAAATTGTTCTTACTGCTCAAAGCTGGGCATATCTAGTGTGGCCTTTCGTTCAAATTAAAACAAAAATAAAAATAGAAG
Source organism: Leucopleurus acutus (assembly GCF_964270905.1). Taxonomy (NCBI): domain Eukaryota; kingdom Metazoa; phylum Chordata; class Mammalia; order Artiodactyla; family Delphinidae; genus Leucopleurus; species Leucopleurus acutus. The sequence goes on from NC_139150.1 coordinate 12,266,698, forward strand.
CGTATTATTATTGTCAAGATGTTTGTCCCCAAGTAGGACCCGTAGCTTCTCCCTTGGCCGCCAGGATACGCTTCCTCTAATTGGGCAGCGTGTATCCGCGCTGACGCAGGAAGGCCGCCTCATTGGTCCGCGCAGTCGAGACTCAGGCGGCTTTTCTCTTAGCGCTCAAGGCGCCGATCCATTTCTCTTTCTCCAGCCGAGCGCTCCCTTCCTTCCGAAGTGCCAGCCTGAAGGGATCCAGACTGAGGTAGGCCGGGTAGCTGCACTGAGGTCAGCCGGGAAGAAGCGGCGGGTATGGAATACCGGTGGGAGGTGGTGGAATACGGGTGGTCGGCGAGCCTGGATGAGACGGTCTTGTCGGTGCGCCCCCTCGACCCCCACGCTCTCCGCGACTTCCCTGCCCAGTCTCCGCTGGCCCCACCTTCCTCGGGCTCCCCTAGAGCTTCCGCGCCCCTCCGCCGCGCTTCCGCTGGCCCCGCCCTCGACCCCCAAAGGTCCCGCCTCCTTCGCGAACCCTCCCGCTGGCCCCGCCCTCGACTCCTCCCCCGAAAGGCCCCGCCTCCCACCAGCCCCTCCGCTGGCCCTGCGCTTGCCGCCTCCTCAGCGGCCCCGCCCTCACCGAGCACACATTCCTCCTCGTCTCTTTCTTCCCACCTTTACCGCCTTGGTCCCTCTGCCTCTTTAAGTTAGGTTTAGTCCCCCTATTTCTCTCCACCTCCCTGCGCCCGGCCGTGTACCTGCGCCTTTTTCTCAACCCTGCCACTTAGGTACCCCTCTCCTCATCTGACTGCCCGGGTCACCGGATTCCCCCACTGATTCAGGCTGCCTCAATATGAGCTTGACAGATTGTGTAGAGGCTTCGTGCTGGGCATTGGAGGTCTCTGTTTGCAAGACCTCCCCGCCCGGTGGGAGAGTCACTTTGTAATGGAGTCTAACAGGCTCGGGGATGCCTTTAATCAAAGATGCATAGTATTGGGATGCTTAAAGGAAGGGATGCTGGAGTTACAACCCCTCCTTGTGTGATCTGCAAGCAGGCCTGGCAGGGACTAAGCTGTACCTTTCTCCCAGAATGTACCAGGCTTCTTCTGATGCAGAAGCTTGGCTCTAACCATTGTCCTTTAAACACTGGGGAGTGATTAAAATCTCGTCAGGGGCCCGTCTTTTAGCCAAAGTTATTAGGGCTTCAGAGCCCATCCATCCTAACCATCGCTGTGCTGATTGGGAGGTGGAAGGCAAGAGACAGATGAATGATTGGCCTAGGCAAACAGTGAGTCAGCATCCCATTCTTGATGCTCTTTTTGGAGTTTCTCATGAGGATTCTTACCAATTTTTCAATTACCAGCAGTCTTACTTGGTAGATAAACCAAAGAGTATGTGTAGATAAGACGTTCAGTCAGTAGTTTTCTCCAAGCCACCACCCTACTTCAGTGTATACTATTCAGAAGACAGTGGCTCACACCTTCATTCTCTTGGAATCAGGAATCCTTGGGGTCTGAGCCCAGCTCCGCCATTTGCTGTAAAGTTTGGCTCAGAAATTTTATCTCAGCCTCAATTTTACCTTCTACAGAAAGAGCATGATAAACCCTATCATTCATGGTCATGGTATGGATGTGCTGAGATCCTGCTTATGAAAACAGTCACTCTTACGGTCCTGTGCATAATAGGATCTGAGCACAGGTGATCCCTAACTCTTCAGATTCATGTCTGTCTGATTCAAGCCAGCATAGAATCTGCTATGTCGCCCTCTCCCAGGCACCATGACGACCCTGGATGATAAGTTACTGGGGGAGAAGCTGCAGTACTACTACAGCAGCAGCGAGGATGAGGACAGCGACCACGAGGACAAGGACAGAGGCAGGGGTGCCCTGGCCGGCAGTTCCATGCCTGCAGATGCTGAGTTGGCAGGCGAAGGCATCTCAGTTAACACAGGTACTGGAAATCCTGTGCTCTGGGAACAGGTTTTAAAAATGTCCATTAAATATGTATCAGAAGTCTTGTGATCACTTCGTTTCTTTCAAACTAAAATTTTTAAATTTTATTTTATTTACTTTTTTTTTTTTTTTTTTTTTGGCGGTACGCGGGCCTCTCACTGCTGTGGCCTCTCCCGTTGCGGAGCATAGGCTCCAGACGCGCAGGCTCAGCGGCCGTGGCTCACGGGCCCAGCTGCTCCACGGCATGTGGGATCCTCCTGGACCGGGGCATGAACCCGTGTCCCCTGCATTGGCAGGCGAACTCCCAACCACTGCACCACCAGGGAAGCCCTATTTACTTTTTAATACAGTAGGTTCTTATTAGTCATCAATTTTATACACATCAGTGTATACATGTCAATCCCAATCGCCCAATTCATCACACCACCATCCCCACCCCCCGGGGCTTTCCCCCCTGGTGTCCATATGTTTGTTCTCTACATCTGTGTCTCAACTTCTGCCCTGCAAACCAGTTCATCTGTACCATTTTTCTAGGTTCCACTTACATGCGTTAATATGCGATATTTGTTTTTCTCTTTCTGACTAACTTCACTCTGTATGACAATCTCTAGATCCATCCACGTCTCCACAAATGACCCAATTTCGTTCCTTTTTATGGCTGAGTAATATTCCATTGTATATATGTACGACATCTTCTTTATCCATTCGTCTGTCGATGGGCATTAAGGTTGCTTCCATGACCTGGCTATTGTAAATAGAGCTGCAATGAACATTGGGGTGCATGTGTCTTTTTGAATTATGGTTTTCTCTGGGTATATGCCCAGTAGTGGGATTGCTGGATCATATGGTAATTCTATTTTTAGTTTTTTAAGGAACCTCCATACTGTTCTCCATAGTGGCTGTATCAATTTACATTCCCACCAACAGTGCAAGAGGGTTCCCTTTTTTCCACAACCACTCCAGCATTTGTTGTTTGTAGATTTTCTGATGATGGCCATTCTAACTGGTGTAAGGTGGTACCTCATTGTAGTTCTGATTTGCATTTCTCTAAAAATTAATGATGTTGAGCAGCTTTTCATGTGCTTCCTGGCCATCCATATGTCTTCTTTGGAGAAATGTCTATTTAGGTCTTCTGCCCATTTTTGGATTGGGTTGTTTGTTTCTTTAATATTGAGCTGCATGAGCTGTTTATATATTTTGGAGATTAATCCTTTGTCCCTTGATTCATTTGCAAATGTTTTCTCCCATTCTGACGGTTCTCTTTTCGTCTTGTTTATGGTTTCCTTTGCTGTGCAAAACCTTTGAAGTTTCATTAGGTCCCATTTGTTTATTTTTGTTTTTATTTCCATTACTCTAGGAGGTGGATCAAAAAAGATCTTGCTGTGATTTATGTCATAGAGTGTTCTTCCTATGTTTTGCTCTAAGAGTTTTATAGTGTCCGGTCTTACATTTAGGTCTCTAATCCATTTTGAGTTTATTTTTGTGTATGGTGTTAAGGAGTGTTCTAATTTCATTCTTTTACATGTAGCTGTCCAGTTTTCCCAGCACCATGTATTGAAGAGGCTGTCTTTTCTCCATTGTATATCCTTGCCTCCTTTGTCATAGATTAGTTGACCATAGGTGCTTTGGTTCATCTCTGGGCTTTCTATCTTGTTCCATTGATCTATGTTTCTGTTTTTGTGCCAGTACCATATTGTCTTGATTACTATAGCTTTGTAGTATAGTCTGAAGTCAGGGAGTCTGATTCTTCCAGGTCTGTTTTTTTCCCTCAAGACTGCTTTGGCTATTCGGGGCTTTTGTGTCTCCATACAAATTTTAAGATTTTTTGTTCTAGTTCCGTAAAAACTGCCATTGTAATTTGATTGGGATTGCATTGAATCTGTAGATTCCTTTGGGTAGTATAGTCATTTTCACAATATTGATTCTTCCAATCCAACAACATGGTATATCTCTCCATCTGTTGGTATCATCTTTAATTTCTTTCATCAGTGTCTTATAGTTTTCTACATACAGGTCTTTTGTCTCCCTAGGTAGGTTTATTCCTAGGTATTTTATTCTTTTTGTTGCAGTGGTAAATGGGAGTGTTTCCTTAATTTCTCTTTCAAATTTTTCATCATTAGTGTAAAGGAATGCAAGAGATTTCTGTGCATTAATTTTGTATCCTGCAACTTCACTAAATTCATTGATTAGCTCTAGTAGTTTTCTGGTGGAATTTTGAGGATTCTCTACGTATAGTAGCATGTCATCTTCAAACAGTGACAGTTTTACTTCTTCTTTTCCAATTTATATTCCTTTATTGCCTTTTCTTCTCTGACTGCCGTGGCTAGGACTTCCAAAACTATGTTGAATAATAGTGGTGAGAGTAGACATCCTTGTCTTGTTCCTGATTTTGGAGGAAATGCTTTCAGTTTTTCACTCTTGAGAATGATGTTTGCTGTGGGTTTGTCATATATGGCCTTTATTATGTTGAGGTAGGTTCCCTCTATGCCCACTTTCTGGAGAGTTTTTATCATAAATGGGTGTTGAATTTTGTCAAAAGCTTTTTCTGCATCTACTGAGATGATCATATGGTTTGTTTTTTTTGTTTGTTTTTTTGCGGTACGCGGGCCTCTCACTGTTGTGGCCTCTCCCGTTGCGGAGCACAGGCTCCAGACACGCAAGGTCAGCGGCCATGGCTCATGGGCCCAGCCGCTCCACGGAATGTGGGATCTTCCCGGACCAGGGCTCGAACCCGCGTCCCTTACATCGGCAGGTGGACTCTCAACCACTGTGCTACCAGGGAAGCCTGATCATATGGTTTTTTTCCTTCAGTTTGTTAATAAGGTGTATCACATTGATTGATTTGCATATATTGAAGAATCCTTGCATCCCTGGGATAAATCCCACGTGGTCATGGTGTATGATCCTTTGAATGTGTTGTTGGATTCTGTTTGCTAGTATTTTGTTGAGGATTTTTGCGTCTATATTCATCAGTCATATGGGTCTGTAATTTTCTTTTTTTGTAGTATCTTTGTCTCGTTTTGGTATCAGGGTGATGGTGGCCTCATAGAATGAGTTTGGGAGTGTTCCTTCCTCTGTACGTTTTTGGAAGAGTTTGAGAAGGATGGGTGTTAGCTCTTCTCTAAATGTTTGATAGAATTCACCTGTGAAGCCATCTGGTCCTGGACTTTTGTTCGTTGGAAGATTTTTTTTTTTTTTTTTTTTTTTTTGTGGTACGCGGGCCTCTCACTGTTGTGGCCTCTCCCGTTGCGGAGCACAGTCTCCAGACACGCAGGCTCAGCGGCCATGGCTCACTGGCCCAGCTGCTCTGCGTCATGTGGGATATTCCTGGACCGGAGCACGAACCCGCGACCCCTGCATCGGCAGGCGGAATCCCAACCACTGCACCACCAGGGAAGCCCTGCTGGAAGATTTTTAATCACAGTTTCAATATCAGTGCTTGTGGTTGGTCTGTTCATATTTTCTATTTCTTCTTGGTTCAGTCTTGGAAGGTTATACCTTTCTAAGAATTTGTCCATTTCTTCCAGGTTGTCCATTTTATTGGCATAGAGTTGCTTGTAGTAGTCTCTTAGGATGCTTTGTATTTCTGCAGTGTCTGTTGTAACTTCTCCTTTTTCATTTCTAATTTTATTGATTTGAGTCCTCTCCCTCTTTTTCTACATGAGTCTGGCTAATGGTTTATCATTTTTGTTTATCTTCTCAAAGAACTAGCTTTTAGTTTTATTGATCTTTGCTATTGTTTTCTTTCTTTCTATTTCATTTATTTCTGAGCTGATCTTTATGATTTCTTTCCTTCTGCTAACTTTGGGTTTTGTTTGTTCTTCTTTCTCTAGTTCCTTTAGGTGTAAGGTTAGATTGTTTATTTGAGATTTTTCTTGTTTCTTGAGGTAGGCTTGTATATCTATAAACTTCGCTCTTAGAACAGCTTTTGCTGCATCCCATAGGGTTTGGATCATCATGTTTTCATTGCCATTTGTCTGTAGGTATTTTTTGATTTCCTCTTTTATTTCTTCAATGATGTCTTGGTTATTTAATAACGTATTGTTTAGCCTCCATGTGTCTGTGTTTTTTACATTTTTTTCTCTGTAATTCATTTTTAGTCTCATAGGGTTGTGGTCAGAAAAGTTGCTTGATATGATTTCAATTATCTTAAATGTACTGAGGGTTTATTTGTGACCCAAGATGTGATCTATCCTGGAGAATGTTCCCTGTGCCCTTGAGAAGAAAGTGTAATCTGCTGTTTTTGGATAGAATGTCCTATAAATATCAATTAAATCTATCAGGTCTATTGTGTCATTTAAAGCTTGTGTTTCCTTATTAATTTTCAATTTGGATGATCTGTCCGTTGGTGTAAGTGAGGTGAGGTGTTAAAGTCCCCCACTATTACTGTGTTACTGTCAATTTCCTCTTTTATAGCTGTTAGCAGTTGCCTTATGTATTGAGGTGCTCCTATGTTGGGTGCATATATATTTATAATTGTTATATTCTTCTTGGATTGATCCCTTGATCATTATGTAGTGTCCTTACTTGTCTCCTGTAACATTCTTTATTTTAAAGTCTATTTTATCTGATATGAGTATTGCTACTCCAGCTTTCTTTTAATTTCCATTTGCATGGAATATCTTTTTCCATCCCCTCACTTTCAGTCTATATGTGTCCCTAGGTCTGAAGTGGGTCTCTTGTAGACAGCATATAGATGTGTCTTGTTTTTGTATCCATTCAGTAAGCCCATGTCTTTTGGTTGGAGTATTTAATCCATTCACATTTAAGGTAATTATTGATATGTATGTTCCTATGGCCATTTTCTTAATTGTTTTGGGTTTTTTTGTAGGTTCTTTTCTTGTCTTGTGTTTCCCACTTAGAGAAGTTCCTTTAGCATTTGTTGTAGAGCTGGTTTGGTGGTGCTGAATTCTCTTGGCTTTTGCTTGTCTGTAAAGCTTTTGATTTCTCCATCGAATCTGAATGAGATCCTTGCCACGTAGAGTAATCTTGGTTGTAGGTTCTTCCCTTTCATCACTTTAAGTATATCATGCCACTCTCTTCTGGCTTATAGAGTTTCTGCTGAGAAATCAGCTGTTAACCTTATGGGAGTTCCCTTGTATGTTATTTGTCATTTTTCCCTTGCTGCTTTCAATAATTTTTCTTTGTCTTTAATTTTTGTCAGTTTGACTATTATGTGTCTTGGTGTTTTTCTCCTTGGGTTTATCCTTCCTGGGACTCACTGCGCTTCCTGGACTTGAGTAGCTATTTCCTTTCCCATGTTAGGGAAATTTTCGACTATAATCTCTTCAAATATTTTCTTGGGTCCTTTCTCTCTCTCTTCTCCTTCTTGGACCTCTATAATGCGAATGTTGTTGCGTTTAATGTTGTCCCAGAGGTCTCTTAAGCTGTCTTCATTTCTTTTCATTCTTTTTTCTTTATTCTGTTCCTCCGCAGTGAATTACCATTCTATCTTCCAGGTCACTTATCCGTTCTTCTGCTTGTTATTCTGCTATCGATTACTTCTAGTGTAGTTTTCATTTCAGTTATTGTATTGTTCATCTCTGTTTGTTCTTTAATTCTTCTAGGTCTTTTTTTTTTTTTTAAGGTACGCGGGCCTCTCCCGTTGCGGAGCACAGGCAGGCGGACTCTCAACCACTGCGCCACCAGGGAAGCCCTCTTCTAGGTCTTTGTTAAACATTTCTTGCATTTTCTCTATCTTTGCCTCCATTGTTTTTCCAAGGTCCTGCATCACCTTCACTATCATTATTCTGAATGTTTTTTCTGGAAGGTTGCCTGTCTCCGCTTCATTTAGTTATTTTTCTGGGGTTTTATCTTGATCCTTCATCTGGTACATAGCCCTCTGCCTTTTCATCTTCTCTATCTTTCTGTGAATGTGGATTTTGTTCCACAGGCTGCAGGACTGTAGTTATTCTTGCTTCTGCTGTCTGCCCTCTGGTGCATGAGGCTATCTAAGAGGCTTGTGTGAGTTTCCTGATGGGAGGGACTGGTGGTGGGTCGTGATCACTTCTAATTCCAGACCCGCATCCAGAGATAACCTAATGTTACCATTTCACTGTGCGTGGTTCTAGCCATTTCACTGCAAATACGAATATGTATGCATACCAACAGGCTGATGATTAAAACAGACTTGCCTGCGTTTGAGTCCAGCTTCTCAAATTGTTAGGTGTTTGATATCACCTAAATCATGGGTATGAGTATATTGGTAGTATAAATTCCGAGAAATGGCATATTTACACTTTTACATTTTATTATTTCCAAATTGCTGTCAGTTGAGTTGGTACTGGTTTATAGTTTAAGCAGGAGTGTGATATTTCCCCATATATGTGACCTTCTACTATGTTATCAGACTTTTTGATCTTTGCCATCCTTATGGATGGCAAATGGGAACTCACCGTAGTTTTATTTTCTATATTTTTAGGAGTGATGTTGAGCCCCTTTTCATAATTTTAAAGGTTGTATTCATATCCTTTGCTCATTTTTGAAATTGGGTAGTTGGTCTTTTTCTTCTTAGGGAGCTATATATTAAGGAAATTAATCTGTGGTTTGAGTTGCAAATATTTCTACCAGTTTATTGTTTGACTCTTGGCTTTTGTTCTTATCCTGGCAGGAAGTTTTTTTACTTGTTATGTGCTTGAAAGCATTATTTTATAGTTTCTTAGTTTTGTTTCTTATGTAAAAGGCCTTTCTTCACTCCAGGATTATAAAAAGACAGTCCCATGCCTTTTTTTTTTTTTTAGTATTTTTATGATTTTTTTTTTTTTTTAACACAACGATTTATCTGGAATTCGTTTCCATGCAAGGTATGTGGTAGGACTCCAACTTAATTTTTTTTGGATTGCTGCCCAGTTGTTTCAGCATCATTTATTGAATAAACCATCTTTCTCCATTGTTTTGAAATGTCAGTTTTATCACGTACTGAATTTCTGCTTATATTTGCGTCTTTAGCCTACTTTGTAGTCTCTTGCACTGATTTGTCTTTTACTGTGCTATATCACACTGTTTTTAAGTATCGTGTTATAATATGTTTTAGCATCTGGTAGGTCTGGTCCCCCCCCATACAATACCCTTCTATTTTTATTATGATTTCCTTAACTTTTGCTTTCTTATTATTTTCTTAACTTTTGCTTTCTTATTTTTCCACTGCAAATTCAGGAGCAGGCACATGTGTGTAATCACAGACTTTCATCAGAAACGCATTAAATATATGGATTAATTTGGGGATAATTGGTACCCTTGTGATGTTGCATCTTCCTAGCCAGGAACATGGCGTTGCTCCATTTATTCAGGGCTTTTGTAGTGTTTCTTGGCATCATTTTAAAGTTTTCTTTATACAGATGTTTATATTTTTGTCTCAGTGGCTTGTGACAACAAAGGTTTATTTCTCAGTCATGTTACGTGCTGCCTGTTGGGGTCAGCAGCTGCCCCGCTTCTGCTTTGTATGTCCTATCATCCAGGAACGAGGCTCAAGGAGCAGCCCCTGTCTGAGACATGCTGTTCTCATGACCAAGTATAGAGAGCAAGAGAGGGCTGTTGGAAACATGTAGTGACTCATTGCGTTTTTGCTCAGAATCCATTGGCCACAGCAAGTCAATGGGCAAGCCCCACATCAGTGGGCTGGGGATACACGTTCTCATCCCACAGGAGGTATTGCAAGTCATGTGGTAAGGGGCAGGTCTATATAGCATGGGGACAGGGGGGTTTGGGGGTAGCTTGACTAATAGAACAACCTGCCACAATCTTGTTAAAAAAGTCAGATAGGGCTTCCCTGGTGGCGCAGTGGTTGAGAGTCCGCCTGCCAATGCAGGGGACACGGGTTCGTGCCCCGGTCCGGGAAGATCCCACATGCCGCAGAGCGGCTGGGCCTGTGAGCCATGGCCACTGAGCCTGCACGTCCGGAGGCTGTGCTCCGCGACGGGAGGGGCCACGGCGGTGAGAGACCCACGTACTGCAAAAAAAAAAAAGTCAGATAATACGGAAGCATAGTAAGAAAAAAGTAAAAGTTCTCTCTCACCAGTCCCCTTAGATCTCACTGCCTAGAGACAACCACTGTTAACAGTTTACCTATTTTTCTATGGACATACAAATGTACATGCACATATACAAATATCTGTAAATATTTATACATGGACATACAGTTCTTTTTCTAAAAATTAAAGGATCATACCATGATACTGTTCTGCATTTTGCTTTTTTTTTGACCTAATATGTTTGGACATTTTTCATGGCAGGGAACATATAGCTGCCTCATTCTTTCTAAGAGTCACTTTGTTTTCCTTTGAGTAGATGAATCTGAATTTATTTCACACATCTCCTAATGTTGGGCCTTCGCATGGCCCTTTAATTTGCAAACTGGGCTGCCTTGGACGTGGTTGCGTGTAGACCACGCTGCCCTGTGTGAGTGTCACTGTGGTGTCGATGGAGCCAGCTTTAGACAGATGTGCGCTGGCCCATAATCCCTCGCTCATCCTTGGTCACCTCCACGTTCACCCCACCTCAGGTCCAAAAGGCGTGATCAATGACTGGCGCCGCTTCAAACAGCTGGAGACGGAGCAGCGGGAGGAGCAGTGCCGGGAGATGGAGAAGCTGATCAAGAAGCTGTCCATGAGCTGCAGGTCCCATGTGGATGAAGAGGAGGAGCAGCGGAAGCAGAAGGACCTCCAGGAGAAGATCAGTGGGAAGGTAATTAGAAGCGCCCAGGCCTTTCTCAGAGGCTACCCTGGCTGCTGGGCTTAGTGATTCAAGAGGCGGAAGGGTTTGATTTGGCCTCCAAGAAGCGGTGCAGGGCTTCCCAGGTGGCGCAGTGGTTAAGAATCCGCCTACCAATGCAGGGGACACGGGTTCGAGCCCTGGTCCAGGAAGATCCCGCATGCCGCAGAGCAACTAAGCCTGTGCGCCACAACTACTGAGCCCATGTGCCACAACTGCTGAAGCCCTCACGCCTAGAGCCTGTGTTCCGTAACAAGAGAAGCCACCGCAATCAGAAGCCCGCGCACCGCAGTGAAGAGTAGCCCCCACTCACTGCAACTAGAGAAAGCTGTGCAGCAACAAAGACTCAGTGCAGCCAAAAATAAATAAATAAAATAAATTTTTAAAAAGATACTAAGAAGCAGTGCAGTGCAGGAGAAAGTGCAGTCATGTCATAGCTTGGCCACACCTGGGTTTGAATCTCAGCTGTGCCACTAGTAACTGTGGGGATGTCTCTTCCACTCTGACTCTGGTTTGTCGTTGGTTAAATGAGGTCAGTCTCTCGATACAGTGCCCATCACAGGCCGGCTGAAAGTGATCAGGAAATGTGAGTTTCCTGTCCTTTCTCGAGGTCCTACCTTGAGCCAGAAACAAACCTCTGAGATTGGGAGATATTATCCCCATTTTACAGATGGTGAAACCAAAGCTGAGAGGTGGGAGGGGACTTGTTCAGGGCAGTGCAATTAAGAAATGCTAATAGGAACTAGGATTCTAACCCAGATTTTCCTGTTCTTTCCATGATGTTGTTCTGTTTCATCTGAAGCCTATTCATGAGAATTTATTTTAGTGAAGCAATACAGTAGAAGCGGGCAGACACTGTGGAAGATATTTGGAACTAGGTCCCTGACTCTCTCTTACCTTCCCAAAGTGTTCTTCAAAAGGATCCTTTAATTCCCCACCATGCTCTCTGACCACGGAAGGATGTCTAGAAGTGCCTGAAATCATTTGGCTGTGGCCCAAAGCAGCTCTTGGCTGGAAATACCCGCCGGGGTCGGGGAGCAGACAAGAGGATTAAGTGAGGAGTTTGCCTTGACCAGGAGGATGATTTCAGGGCATTAGACTCAAGCAAGACCATAACAGGTCAGAAAGAACCGCTCTGGTGGAGGAGCAGTGAGAGGGGAAGAAGAATGGCTCTGGCTGTGATGCAGTAACAACACGTGTCCTGATCTGGTGTGGCCTCCCAGCCGCCACCCTCTCATCTGTGCCAGGGTAGGCAGAGCTGGGCTTCATCACAGGAGCAGGGATGTCTTGCTACACCAGGGCAGGAGAGGGAGAATGCTTTTGTAATGGAAGCTGGCTTCAGGACAACATGCCCACGGCTCACAGCGCTTCCTTGTGCTGCGGTGGAGACCAGACAAAGCCACACAGCACATGATCACATGGGGCAGTCCTGCTGGGTTGTTGCAATGAGACAGAACTGGCAACTGCCTGAATGCCAGAAGTAGGGGAGTGGCTAAGCAAAATAGGCCACATTATTTATAATTTTATAAAACACGTTTGGAAGCATGAGGAATAATTTATGGTATAATAGTGCTAAGTGGCAAAAGCAGGCTATAGCTTAATTGGTACACCCACAGCTGCTGTTATAAAAGCAGAAATGGTTTTAGCACGTGACTGGTAATAAAAAGAAGAATAGATTTTTAGAATGTGTGTGGCTGTATGTTTTGGCGTGGGAGGCAAGGAGGGTGGCGCAGGGCAGGGATTATGAGTGTTCAGGTTCCTTAATGTCCTGTTGTCTTTTCAACAAAAACAAAACAGTGGATAAAATAATTAATCCATTGTCAGGACTGACAAAAAGACAAAAGCTCACGAAGTGATGTTATCTGATGCTGCCTGTCTGGATGGAGAGGCGCTATGACACAGTAGTTGAAAGCCTGGGTTTTTTAAAAAATCTAGTTTGAATCCTGGTCTTATACTTGCTACCTATGTGAACTTATACAGATAGTCTCAAGTCTCAGAACCTCATTTGTAAAGTGGGGGTAATAAAAGTCCCTTCCCGATGGGGTTATCAGAAGATTTCAGTAACGCATCTAGAGTATTAGCGTGGCGCCTCATACATCTTGTGTCACCCATGTCACTGTTGGGTTTATGTTTCTTACGCTCACTTGCTGGTCCTCCCGCAGATGACTCTGAAGGACTTTGCCATGATGAACGAGGACCAAGACGACGAGGAGTTCCTGCAGCGGTACCGGAAGCAGAGGATGGAAGAGATGCGGCAGCAGCTCCACCAGGGGCCCCAGTTCAAGCAGGTTTTTGAAATCCCCAGTGGAGAAGGGTTTCTGGACATGATTGACAAAGAACAGAAGAGCACCCTCATCATGGTCCATATTTACGAGGACGGCATCCCAGGGACCGAAGCCATGAACGGTTGCATGATCTGCCTGGCCGCGGAGTACCCAGCCGTCAAGTTCTGCCGGGTGAAGAGCTCGGTGATCGGGGCCAGCAGTCGCTTCACCAGGAACGCCCTTCCCGCCCTGCTCATCTACAAGGGGGGCGAGCTGATTGGCAACTTTGTCCGTGTCACTGACCAGCTGGGGGAAGATTTCTTTGCGGTGGACCTTGAAGCTTTCCTCCAGGAGTTTGGATTGCTTCCAGAAAAGGAAGTCTTGTTGGTAACCTCTGTGCGTAACTCAGCCACCTGCCACAGCGAGGATAGCGATTTGGAAATAGATTGAATGGCTGGGCTGGTGGCATAAATTTCTCATTGTTTGGGCTGGAAGACACACGTCCTTGTGTTTATTTTCGTTCTTTTCTGTGTCTTCTGGCTTTTCTGCTGTTCTTTGTAGTCCCTTTTATGATACGTCAAGTCAAGAAATTCTTCTATCAAATCAGAATGCTGAATCACCTTGTGGCTATCCATAAAGTGACCTAACATTGTATAAACAGGAAGCCAGGCTTTTGAACTGTTTACTTAAGATTCTCTAGCATGACATCTCTGTTATTGTTTCCAGTCAGTATTTACATAGCATCCTGAAGACAGTGTCCTGGAAATTGTCTTCAGATGATCTCAGAGGTCTCTGCCAGGTCCGGGAATATAATTCTATGGTTAGTGTGTTATTTGCAACATAAGTAATACATTTCCTTCATCAAATGATTGTAAATTATATTTACTTATAATCAGACTCATAGTCTTAGAAGGCAGTTAAATTTTTTCCCCCTAGACCGTATTCTCTCCCAGGGTCTTGTTTAAAGGTTCCAGACCGTGTATGTTTGCCCCATCAAGAGGGGGGTGACCTTTGTCGCCAGAGTCGATATCCTGCTCAAGCATTATTAAGTCTACAGTAGGGGAAGGATCGAGATGGACTGCCCTCTTGATGCTGAAAGACCAGCTTGGCTTGAAAATTAGAGCTGAGATAGAGCTGGGAAGCCTTTTTAAAGGAAGATCTTTCAATTAAGATACCCCTGCTCGTCTTTTTCTCTGTTTCTTTTTTATTTAACAAGGTAATTTTTTGGTTTCCTGTAGCTTTTGTTAAAACTTTTTTGCATATTGGAAAAGTTAATATTCAATAGAATACAGAAAATACAGAAGCAAAACTAAGAAAATTAGAATAATCCTGCCACCTAGGGTAAAACACTATTAATATTTTGGGATATTTTTCCAAGGTGTTTTCTTTGTGTACACAGACATTTTGTTTGCTTATTAAACAAAACAGTGGGATCATTCTGAACATACTGTTTTATAGTATGGTCGGCTAATATAGCAAATGTTTTTCCATGTTATTAAACACTCTTTTACAACATTTTAAAGTGGCTATTTATACCGTTGTATAGGTGTGCTGTAATTTGCTTGGTGGTGTTCTCTTGAAAACAGCAAAGACTTTTTATTACAAAAGTAATTGATGTTCATTGTAGAAAATGTAACAAAAATTGTTAAGCTAAAAAAATTGAACAGCTTTGTAATTCCACTAACCAAAAATAATCCCTGTTAAATCATTTTTACAGGTATCTTTCTGGTCTTCTTTCTGTGTGTTTATAATAATGATTGTCTTTTGAGTTTTCTCCTCATGTTTTTTACTTTAAAATATGTACAGTGTAGGGCCAGGGAAAATGTAATCTGTAATTAAATGTTAGCTTTAAAGTTCAGTTTTGCTTTTCCTGGCTATTTAGGAATTGACTAACTGTAGAAGGGTCATGATGGTATCTCTTGTAGTTAATCAACAAAAAGAAAGTGCATAGTTTTTTAATTAAAAAAAACTCATTGTAGAAAGTGTGTGGAAAGTATAGAAAATTATTAGAGGCAGAGACAACTGTTGTCAGTGTTTTTATTTTCTTCCAGTTTTTTCAATATTTTTAATACATTGAGAGCTTTTTGAATTTAGTTCTGTGTTTTGTTTAATATTATATCATAAATGCTTTGACATGTTATAAAAATTCTAAATAAATAATTTTTAACAGCCTGATAATATTCCGTCACTTGCATATGCCATATTTTATTTAACCAGACCCTTAATATTGGATATTTAGATTCCTAGCTTTTTGCTAAAACACTTTGTATTTTGGGCTATATTTTGGATCATTCTCTTAGTATAGATTTCTAGAAGAGGAATTATTGGGTAATGGACAGAAACATTTTAAAAGCTTTTACAAGCCATCTACTGGTTCTCATTGGAAATGAAAATATATTGATATTATGGTCTCCCAGAACCTTGACTTCGCCTTTCAAGAGCAGAAATTCTAGGATAAAGTGAACAGACATGGAATGGGGAATTCTTAGAGTCTTAAATCTCCAACTCAGGGGTAATGCAAGCAGCACGGGCTTTGGAGTCAGATCAAATACTGTCTGTTTCTCACTGGTGGTGGAGCTTCCGTTGAGGCACCTAGCCTTCCTGAAACTCAGTTTCCTCGCCTTGGCAGTGGGAACAACAGTACCTCATGGGTTGTTCAGTGGTTCTCCATGTGTGGTTCAAGAACAGCAACATGAGATACACTGGGGAACTTGTTAGAAATGCAAAGTCTCAGGCTTCATCCCAGACCTACTGCATCGGAAATTCTGGGAGTGGCTCGGCACACTTTTCACAAGCCCTCTAAGTGATTCTGAGGCTGGTTCAAGTTTGAGCATCACCAACCTGTGGGTTGAGGTGAGTGACAGCAGCTCTCACAAAACAAGGGCTCACTGCTGTTGGTTTCCTTTTTTATTTGAGTAGGGGGAGGGAGGAGTTAAAAATAGGACAGCATTGGGTTGAGAGTCCGCCTGGTGGCGCAGTGGCGCAGTGGTTGAGAGTCCGCCTGCCGATGCAGGGGACGCGGGTTCGTGCCCCGGTCCGGGAGGATCCCACATGCCGCGGAGCGGCTGGGCCCGTGAGCCATGGCCGCTGAGCCTGTGTGTCCGGAGCCTGTGCTCCGCAACGGGAGAGGCCACAGCAATGAGAGGCCCGCGTTCCGCCAAAAAAAAAAAAAAAAAAAATAGGACCGCATTCAGATCACTTCTCTTCCTCTTTGTTTATGTGATCCTCCTTTTTCGTCATAGACTTGGGGGAGGGAACAAGAAACTAATATTTGTCTATTACAAACTGTCTCAGTAGTTTTCCGGATCTCCCTTTCCTCTGGAATGAAAGTTCTGTGAAGGCATGGACTTTATTTTCCTCCATGTGTGTGGTATAACTTCTGTTCACGCTGGGAACAGGCTGACATTTACAGCTTTGTGGGCAAGATAGCTGAGCTCCTCCATACCTCAGTCTCCTCATCCGAGGAGTGGAGATGAGTAACATAATTCATGTAAAATACCTAGAACACAGCCTTCAAATAAGTGCTGTTTTTATTTTTATTATTTTTAAAAATATTTATTTATTTGGCTGCACTGGGTCTTAGTTGCAGCACACAGGATCTTTAGTTGTGGCATGCGGGATCTATCTAGTTCCCTGACCAGGGATCGAACCTGGGCCCCCTGCATTGGGAGCGCAGAGTCTTAACTGCTGGACCACCAGGGAAGTCCCCCCCCCTTTTTTTTTTTTTTTTTTAAGAATAACTGCTGTTTTTTATCATCCCCAGGGCCCACACCTGGGCTTGGTGCTTGGTAAGAATTATTGAGTGTTTAATAATGAACATATGGGCACATTGAAGGCCACATCCTTTCAAGGTAAGAAGTAGTAACTTTTCAAAGATGAAGAAACTAAGACTTAGCAGAGTTAGGTAACTATTCCAAGTTGCATAGCTAGTGGGCAGGGCAGGGTTTAAAATCAGGTCTGTGTAGTTCCAAAATTTCTACTATTTCCATGATGCATGCTAGTTCTTGGTGGAGAAAGCACAATGATCAAATATCAATAAAATGATCGACTAGAAAAAAGGTAGTGGAGAGAACAGGTTGGAGGAGGAAAAACAGGGAGAGAATTTTAAGAAGAGAGAAAAAGGAGTGAAGCTGGGTGGAGACCTGGGTCTCCTAGGCTGGCCTGTGTTTCATGTCAGAAACTCTTCCGTCTGGACTGTGGCTGTGACCTGCCATGTACCCCCGAGGCAACCCCCTTTCCTCCATGACTCCACAAAGGTCCTTCCTCCCAAAGTCCCTTTATACCCCCCGCCCACACTGTCACCCACATCCGGCTACGGGTGGCAACGATTGGGAGTACAGTGAACATGAACTCTAGCCCTCTCCCTGACCAGCTGTGTGCCCTAGAATAAGTCTCTTCCTCTCCCAGGGCCTCAGTTTCCCCACTTGTAAGATGAGAGGTTGCATTAGATGATTATGTAAGACATAGCTCTCAAATTTTATGAATCAATGAATTTTAAAGAATCTACTGTTGCCATCACACTATCATTCTGTATTGATATTTGGTTTAATTTAATGAAAAATGTAAACTTTTTCCTTAGTTGTGAGATGTGACAGTCCCGGTGACTTGAATGACCTTGTCTTCCTTTCCCGTAGGGTAACCCCATCTTCAGCATGTGTGGTTGCCTGAGTATTCATTTACACATTAGACTATGAAGTCTTTGGGGACAGGGAGTGTGTCTCATCATTTCAAGTCTCTGATCTGAGTTGACATAAGTGAATGTTTGCTGCTTAAGTGGGGAAGATCCCCAAGGCTGGAGTAGGCTGGAATTCACCACAATAAGGTAGAAGACTATCTGTTATATAGCTTTTCCAGGCGCGTTATATGTTTTTTTTTCAGCAGCATTTTTATTTATTTTATTTTATCTTTTTTATTAGTTATACATTTTATACATATTAGTGTATATATGTCAAGTGTTATATGTTTTTAATCAGAGGTGTACTACCTATGCTCACTGAGACCCAGATAACAAATTCAAGTTAAGCTCCCAGCCCTGCCAAAGCCTGCGGAAATGCTGGTTATAACCGATATGACCACATGGTGGCAGCAGAGGAGAGGGAACGAATTTCTTGTGTGTGTGCTGTTAAATCAGCAGAGCCACAGACTTTGGGACCTGTGGGTGATGTCTAGCACCATATACGAATCATTTTATTTACTTATTTTCTTTCTTTCTTTTTGCGGGCTGCTCCACGGGCCTGCGGGATCTAAGTTCCCCGACCAGGGACTGAACTTGGCCGTGGCAGTGAAAGCCCAGAATCCTAACCACTAGGCCACCAGGAACTCCCCGAATCATTTTAGAGAATTTGTTTTTAGGAAAGAGACCCAGAAAGTACCACATTCACATGCTTTCTTAATGAGTAATGAAAAAAAAAATGTAGTTTCATGAATAAACATACATACACTTAACTTTCATATTATGCTCAGTTAAGGCTGAGGGGAAGTCCAGCCAGGAAGAGAAGAGGAAAGCAGTGGACACCCACCAGTCCCGAGTCCCAAGGACCTCAGGTTAGAGCACAGCGTTTGTGTCCAAATCCCAATCCCGATGTCTTCTTGTCTCTGTCTCCTCTGCTTGTGGTGATGTGAGTGACCAACATGTAGTTTGACTTACTTTGTGCCAGGTCATTGTTCTAAGCACTTGGTATGTATTTTCTTAGATAATTCTGGTAACAACCCCTGAGAGATATTATTACCCTCATTTTATAGTTAAGCAGTTTGCCCAAGGTCAATCATCTAGTAAACAGTAAAGTCAGGACTTAAACCCAGAACCTGGAGCTCAGGAGTCAGGATCTTAGTACTGTTTGGCAGCCTCTCCTATGAACAGGCTTTAATAATGTTCACCCAGAAAGACTTCTGGAAAGAGATGAGGGGTGCCTGTCCAATGGTTGGTGTTATGGACTGAATCGTGTCCACCCTAAATCCCTAACCACCCCCCAAATGTGACCGTAGTTGGAGACAGGGCCTTTCAGGAGGTAATTAAGGTAGAATGAGGTCATAAGGGTGAGGCCCTAATCTGATATGACGGGTGTCCTTATAGGAAGAGGCAAAGGCACCAGAGCAGGAAGAGAGCTCTTCTCACCAGAAGCCAAACCTGATGGCACCTTGATCTTAGATTTCCAGCCTCCAGAACAGTGAGAAATAAATGTCTACTATTTAAGTCACCCACTCTATGGTATATTGTTACAGTAGCCAAAGCTGACTAAGACACTGAATTCCGGTAATTTCTACAAAGTCAATAGAGAAGAGAGAAATACGATACCTCAAACTTATTTTAAAGGAGAGTTGGCAAGTGTATGGCTGTTAGCAGAACAGATACCATCTTGGGCACTTACAGTTTCTCCTGTCCTTCCGCCGACCCTACCCAGGGCTCTACTGTGCAGTGAATCACTTCTCTGTCGTCAAGGGCTTTGGTTGTAATAGATATTGTTTAATAATCATTAGGACCAGGTAGCCTCTACGCTCTGTTAGTCCCCAAACAATGACGAAAAGCTTCCCTGATGTGTTCCCAGCACCCATGTAGCTAGTTACTCATTTATAAATCTTAACTTAGGAATGCACATCCTGTTTCCAAGCACCTACTCCCATGCCCTGGGTTAACTACAAATTGTCCTAAAGGCCCTTTGGTGGTGCTGGGTTCAGCCTCCAATGCTTCTGGATCATTTTCTGCCCGATCCCACCCTGTGAGTAAGTTACCCTACAATAAACTGTGTTGATTATTTGGAACTGCCTTCCTCGTTTTTCGGTCTCAAGATGCCTTCTCAGTTTGGTGGGTACTTTTCGTTCCCTCTGCGTCCTCCAACAGTAGGAATCACAGAAACCTCTTCTCTCCAGTGTTCATCATAACTGTCCATGTTTTCCAGAGTTGTATATTTCCTACAGCCTTCATGTCACCTCTGAACACTTCCCAACCAGTTCAGACTTTTTAAAAGCAGGGATGCCACATCCCTTTTGGCAATCTCAAGTTTTACATGATTTAGGTCAGTGATTCTATTGGTGTGCCCCGCAGACCACCTGCATCAAAATCACCTAGCATGTTTATTCAAAACTCAGTCCCATCCCTGGTGGCGCAGTCATTAAGAATCTGCCTGCCAATGCAGGGGCCAGGGGTTTGAGCCCTGGTCGGGGAAGATCCCACATGCCGCGGAGCAAGTAAGCCCGTGAGCCACAACTACTGAGCCTGTGTGCCACAACTACTGAAGCCTGAGCACCTAGGGCCCATGCTCTGCAACAAGAGAAGCCACCGCAATGAGAAGCCTGAGCACCGCAATGAAGAGTAGCCCACACTCACCGCAATGAGAGAAAGCCTGCGCACAGCAACGAAGACCCAACGCGGCCAAACAAAAACAAAAACAAAAACGCAGTCCCAGCCCTCACCCAGGCCCTACTGATTCAGAAAGTTTGGGGGTGGAGAATAGAATGTGCATTTTAATAAGCGTGCCATGTGAGTCTGATGCGTGGTCAGTAGATTTGGATACGAAGCGGGTGAGGGGAGGGCTTTTATCGTTTCAGCCCAGAGACAGATCTGTGCTCAAATAATGATTCTACCACTTTCTAGTTTGGAGCCTTGGGCAAGTTACCTCCCTGAGCTGCAATTTCCTCATCTGTAAAGTGAGCATAATAATGTGTGCTGCACAGATTTTTAGGAGTATCAAATGATACGATGAGTGCAAAGCCACCAGCACCAAATCTGGTCTATATTTAGTAAATTTCCTATCTTGTCATTGTGGTTTCTGAGGTCTGTGGTCACTTGATTTCATGATATGTGTGGTGATGGTCTTGGTCGTGGGTTCACCAACTCTCAGTTGTTCTGTGTTTCCTAGAGAGAGGAAGGGGTGGGATGGTGGTGTCTGTCTATGTGTGGGGTCTGGCTACTTGCCAAATAGGCTGACTTGATCAGTTGTGCTCATTTTATCCTTCCAGCCTTTGCTAATTTCCATTTCCCTTCCCAGCAGGGAAGAGCTGAAAATGTTCCAGGGTAGGTTGAATCTGAGCGTGGGAGTGATTACAAAGTCTCCCCAAGAAGGCAACCAAGAGATGACCCTGACCCTCTACAGAGAAAAAATTGATCTCGTTATGAGATCTGAAAGGGGGAAGAATGGCTCTACTTCCAGGAGCACCTCCTCAAATGGAAGGACATGACTAATTCCCTCAAAGAATCCTCGGTAGATTGGCAGAGCCTTGAGGGCAGAAACATGCTCAAAACAAGAATGTAAATCCCCAAAAGCAAAGAGAGAAAGCAAGTGTGCATTGGCAGCTCAGTCCTCAGGGCATTGAAGGGGCCGGGATGCGCTCCACTGGAGACAGATGCAGGTATCAGACACGGTTATGGGAGCTTCATCGGCTTGTGTTACCGTGTAACACATCACTCCCAAAACTCAGTGGCTTAATATTTTCACTCCAGTGTCAATGGGATAGCCTGGGCTTGTTCTTGTGTTTGCAGGTCAGCTGGGGGCTCTGTTCTGCGCTGGTCTTGCCTGGGTCACCTTGACTGGAGCTGCTCTGCTCTGTGTGTGTTTTATTCTCTGCTAGGGACCAGTGGGCTAGCTGAGCATGTCCTTCTCATGACAAAGAGAGAAACACAAGAGAACAAGCCGAATACCTTAGCCTCTTTTAATGCCTGTGTCATGCCTCCTAATATCTTATTGGCCAAAGCAAGGTGGATGGCTGAACCCAGAGTCAGAGATGGAAGGCAAGGTTATGTGGCCAAGGATGCGGGGATGGGTGAACTGGAGCTATTCATGTCAGCTATCAGAATCCTCAACTCTCCCTTCAATGACTCCCAATCTCCAGTCATTGCTCCCTCTTTGATGCTTCTATAATCTGCATTGCAGTTATGTATGTGAGGGCAAGGACTGTCTATAGCCCTAATGCCCAGTATGTAATCATAACAGAGAGAGAGAGAGAGAGAGAGAGAGAGAGAGAGAGCAAAAAGGGAAGGAAGTAGGAACACAAGTAACAAAAAAGAGAAAACAGGGAAGGCACATCAGGGTAAAGGGAGCAGAGGAAACAGGACAAAAGAGACATGAAAAGGGTAAGTTAGGGAAGCACCCCTAGTTCAGAGTGAGCTAAATTGCTTGCTGATAAACAGCGTCTTGGAATATTGATCCGTTCCTAGTATTGTAAAGCAGTCATTTTCACAATGAGAAAGAGACTTTATGTTTTAATTTTCACGTCTAATGGCTGCATTTTCCCTGTGGCAGCCCTTGCATGAAAGAAGACTTGGGTTATAGAAATTTTTTTGGTCCCCTTAGGAGTAATCAATTTACCATTTATGATCAGAGCCTCTTTCACTACTAAGATCTCTCCAATTGCTGTACCTCTGGAATGAAGGCTGAAACTTTATAATGCAGAAAGATTGCATTAGAAACGAGGCTGGAAAGGCAGACTCAGATTCTTTCCTTGAAATGTAATTGTTTATTTTTTCTGGATGACGTGGTTCCTAGTGCCACATATTATCAGAATAAACCGAAGGGTTGGTGATATCAGTGCTGGGAGGATAGCCTAGGTTGATTCTGAAATGGTGAGAAGTCATTTCAGGACAACGTCAGGGAATGTGGTGGGTGAAGAGAAGCAGATTTCCTTGTGCAGCTCAAAGTCCTTCTGAAGAGGGACTGCAGATTCCCTGGAGCTGAAGCAACCTCCCTGGGATAAGTGTCATCTCTTCCAAGGGAACCGCTTGGAAGTAAGTCCATCATTTGCATACCTTTGCTTAAGGTGTTAAAAATTATTCATGTGAAAAAGATGCAGGCATAATTCTTCAGTGGATTTATGAACTCTTTAGTGGTTTTTCTTGACTGGGGATGGGGGAAGGATTCCTCTTCTTGTCTCCAGGTCAGTATCATTTTTTAGGGCTTCCTGAGGTAAAACAAGAGGCCAGATCCAGGTGGGGGTGGGATGGGAATGGGGCCCGGGGACGCATAGGCCTGGTGACTGAGGCTATCTGTGTGCCCACCATTCCCCTCTCTTGCCTGTCTTACTGGGGGTCTGGAACTGATCAGGCATCATCTAGCCCGGCGCCTGGCACATAGAAGATGGTCAATAACTATTTATTAACTTGAATTGAGTGACGGTTTGTGGTGTGGTAGAGAGAGCATGATACTGAGAGTCAGGAGAACTGGGACTTAAATTGCCTGGTGGAGCAAACCAGGACAAGCCTCCTTTCTTCTCCGAGCCTCAGTTTCCCTACATTCAAACTGGGGATTTCTCCCTGGGCCATCGTGAGACCTGAGAGCACTTGTGATACTGGTCACAGTCATCCCGTAGAAGGCACTGACCATGCTGGGGCAGAGACCGCGTGCCTTGGTCAGAGACCAAGGGCAGAGGCCAGGCTGTGCTACAGCGTGGGTGGCGGGGACCACCCCCCTGCAGAGCTGTGGCCTCTTTGGGGGGCTGACATCTGAGTAGGATGACCAAGTCAAGGCTGGCGGCCCAGAAGAAAGAAGCATCGACCGTCCCCTGAGCCCCAGAGGACCCCTTTCCCCTTACACACAAATATCACCTGGAAGGAGAACAGAGGACAGACAAGGTGACAGCATAGCACATGCATATTCTCTGTCCAGGTTCTAGAGACACAGAGAGAACTCAGGCAAGGTCCCTGATGGCCAGGAGATGACCCACGTTACGCCATAGGGCGGGGCTGATGGTACAGGTGTTGAATGGGTGATAAGCACCAGGACCAGTGTGTTTGTGACACTTTAGAGAGGCGGAGGGAGGAAGCAGTGGCGGGACTATTGATAGAGTCGTGAGGATCTGACATCAACCTGGGCCTGCGGGTGCGGGTGGAAGGAAGGTGGACCGGGAAGGAATGGTCTCATGTTATTGCAGGACCAAGCGATAGGGTGCTGGCGGGCCAAGCCGTTGACTCTGTGTGACCCGGGCAGGTCCCTTAACCACTCTGGGTCTCATTTTCCCAATTTATCAAGTGAAGGGGTTGTCTTAGATCAGGGGCCCCTCAGGGCACTGAGGAAGAGCATCGGGGAGGCTGAGAAGATGGGCTCCAGGCCTCTGACCCTTGTTCCATCTACACTGTACAGCTTTTCCCCCTTCATTTTGGATAGTATGTTTCTGGGTAAGATTTCATTGAAGAAAAGAGTTGCGGTTTTCTGTTTTGTTTTGCTTTCTAAAGCCACTGGTCTAAAGACCTTTAAGTTTCCTTTCAGCTGTAAACAGCGTAGGACAGCAGTTCCAGGGCCAGGTGGTGGCAGGCTCGTTAGTGGGAGCTGGGAGGGACAGCTAACCCAGCCCTAGGACCTCTGCAGCCGCCCTCCTCTCTAGATAGGGGGGTGGGGAGGGGAGGCAGGTGGGGTGCCGGAGTGGGTACAGATTTCTGGGAAAGACGGACAGAAAAGCTCCCTGCTTCGTAAACCTGTTTGGTAAAAATTTGGGCTCACTGTGAGGGCCTTTCAGACCCCAAAACGGGTCCTCACCCGAGACAGTACACCTGCCCCGGTCTGGGGTTTCTTCCTGCAAGTTCTTCCACTGAGGCTCCCAAAGCCGGGGCCTGAGGTCTATGGGGCCCTGGGAAAATGCAGCTGAGGGGCCTGAGGAGCAGACGAGCTTGCTCGGGCTCTGCTACTGACTAACTCAGCACCTTCGAGCCTCCGTTTCCTCACTCGTAAAGTGGCAATAAAAGTACCCGCGCTTGGGCTTCCCTGGTGGCGCAGTGGTTGAGAATCCGCCTGCCGACGCAGGGAACGCGGGTTCGTGCCCCGGTCCGGGAAGATCCCACATGCCGCGGAGCGGCTGGGTCCATGAGCCATGGCCGCTGAGCCTGTGCTCCGCAACGGGAGAGGCCACAGCAGTGAGAGGCTCGCGTACCAAAAAAAAAAAAAAAAAAGTACCCGCACTTATTGTGGGTAAAAATAAGTGAAGTGCAGGGACTTCCCTGGCGGTCCAGTGGTTAAGACTCCACGCTTCCAATGCGGGGGGTGTGGGTTCGATCCCTGGTCAGGGAACTAAGATCCCACCTGCCACGTGGCCAAAAAATAAAAATTAAAAAAAGAAAGTGAAGTGCAGACATACTATAAAAACGTAAAAAATTACCCCTTGCATATCTGCTCCTGATACCTGTGCCCCGTCCCTTCTCTACCTTGCTTAATTTAATTCAATTTATTGATTTACGGTTCATGCCTAAAGCATACCGCTAGCACGGAATGCCGGAGGTAGCTGAACAGGCAGCATCACAGCAAACAAGTACAAGAACAAAGGGTTAGACAAATGGACAGCTTCTAAGTACTCATGAACATAAAAAATACAGTCGTTATTCATCTCAGATTCCCAGAGTGCCTCCTATGTGCCAAACTGGGTTCACTAGGTGAGGTCAACCCCTGACACGTGGGTATGTGAATTTTTGTCTCTGTCTCAGACAGTTGAGAAGAAGTCAGTGTTTTGAGAAAACATGGTGATGTGATGGAAAACAAAGTGCCAGTTCCCTGGGTGGCATAGCCTCCCATACAGCTTTAAGCCCTATACAGCAGAAAATGGTAGCCTGCTCTGCAAATGCCTGGGAGTGACTGTTAGAAGAGGGCGTGATGTGGCCGAAAGGGCCCAGGTTTTGCCACCTAAAAATGGTGTAAACTTAGGAAGGTCAAATCTAACTTTGAGCCCCAGTTTCCTAATCTATGAAACTGGGTCATAAAATCTGCTTGCCCGGTCGTTGCAGAATAAAATCAGATCGGGCAAGGATCTGCTTCACGGTAGCCCTCGGAAAGGCATCTCCATTATGACGGTTTTGGAAAAAGCACAGAGCGGATGATTGCATTCATGAGTGTCGCTGTGGGAGATGCGGTCTGTCCTTGGTGGGGTCCAGGCCTCAGGAGTCACCAGCTGAGATCCTTTGCCGAGTGAAAAGGGCTCTGAGCAGCCCCTGCACATCGCGATTCCGGAGGCTGTAGATGACAGGGTTCAGCATAGGCGTGACGACAGTGTACGTGACGCTGGCCACTCGGCCCCACTTGGCCTCATACCGGGACATGGGCTGGAAGTAGACTGCAGTGACTGTCCCGTAGAAGAGGCCCACCATGGCCAGATGGGAGCCACAGGTGGACAGCTGGAGCCCCGCAGCTGCGATGGCCCCCTAGGAGGCGAAGATGAGTAGGAAGGGAGTGACTACCACTGCGGCACCCTCGGTGAAGGTGACAAGCTGGAAGTGGCGGGTGTCAGAGCACAAGAGCCTTAAGAGAGGCTGGTGGTCACAGAAGAAGCGGGGCGCTTGGTGGGAGGCACAGAAGGACAGGTGGGCCATAAGCAGGATATGCAGGAGGGAGTGGACATGGGACACGAGCCACTCAGTCCCCACCAACGCTGTGCACACAGCCCGGGACATCCTCGTGGCATAGCGGAGGGGGTGCCGGATGGCCACGTAGCGGTCATAGGCCATGGAAGCCAGGAGGCAGCTGTCAGTTACACCCAGGGCAAAGAAGAAGTACATTTGGGTCAGGCAGCCAGCCAGGGAGATGGAGCGGTCATGGGCCATCAGGTTGGCCAACATCTTGGGTACAGTAATGGAGGTAAAGCAGAGGTCAGCAAAGGACAGATGGGCCGGCAGGAAGTACATGGGTGCATGAAGGGCTGGACTGGCTCGGATGACGGCCACAATGAGTCCATTACCCAGGATGCCCGCCACATTCAGGACCAAAAATAGGACAAAGAGAGGTCGCTGCTGTCCAGGATTTGTTGTTAGTCCTAGTAGGGTGAATGGAGTTCCTTCTGAAGTCTCATTGGCAGCATCCACGGCTGGGCTGCTTCTTTGTCTGGGACCCCAGGGGTTCCATTCTACTGCTGGGTCATCTCCCCAGTGTCAAAGGAAAAGGGTGAAGGGCCACTAAGTTGCTCAAGGCTTTCTGGCCATGAGGGAAATCATGGGTTTGGAGTCAGACAGCCTTGTTGCTACACACAGGTGTGGACCATGTGCAAATCATTTTTCCCCCCTGAATCTTCTTCCTTTCCAGGCCTTAGGTTCCCCATCAGTAAAGTAAGGGAGCTGAACCAGAGGACCTTGAAGGCTGCTTCCAACTTGGATACTTTGTGATTTGAAGCAAAAACAGACAAAAACATTGCCCAGGATGTGGACCAGAGAAGGAAGAAAACACAAAAGAAAAGATCAAACAGAGAGAGGATCAAAATCAGGGAGAGATTTGACCAATGGGCATTTATTTCAGGAAAGTCAGAGTGGAAAAGAAAACCCAGATGGAAGCAAGGAACTTATCAAAGAAATAAAAATTCCAAACATTAAGGGCACACATATATTGACATGGATGTAAACCTACAGCACCCAAATGCAAACATGATGTTTTAGAACACTGAGGGACAAAAGAAGAACCCATCACTCCCAGGGATGTGAGGATCTGATGATGTTCAGATACCCAGACTGCCATCCAATATGTCATCAACAGTAGATGATGGGACGCAGCTGGGCAATATCATCAAATTCTGAAGAAAAACACCGATTTTGAACCTAGAATTCTATCCTAAACCAAAATATTAATCAAGTATGAGAAAGGAATAAAGAAATCTTCAGACTTGCAAAAACAAAAACAAAAAAAGAGCCAAAGAACCTGGATGACTCCCTGTATCCCTGGAAAACTCTTCCCATGAAATCAAACACTTACAGCATCAAACAGATGCACACCCTTTATGGGAAACTCATGCAGACAGATGGATACACCTGCCAGATGCAGAGACTTGACTCTTAAGGACAGAGGCAACTTGTTTCAATGCCTCCATTTTTTCCTGTCTGAATCTCACTGCAGAAATCTTGGGTGATTATCCAAGAGGGGGGTCTTAAAAGGAGAGGGATTTTAGGATAGTTTTCCTGAAGGCTATGCTGAGGCCATCTCTGCAGGAGAATGATCTCTTACTTTCTTTTCACATCCTTCTCTCTATTAAAATAAAATAAAGACCCTTCCTACCCTGTTGTCTTCCTTTTCCTCCTCCATTGGGTAAGAAGAATTTCTGGCTTTGGATCCCTGAAGAACATTTTTTTCTCAAATTTACAATCACGTCCCACTGTCCAGGAAGGTAAGAGGATCGGGGCGAGAGGGTGAGAGGGAGTGGGAAAGCTTGCTTACGAATTGGCTTTTTCAGAAACTGGACCTACTCTGACCCGTGTTTAAATTGGCCTCAATAAACATACGGATACACGGAGCTGTTTGCAGAAATTCAACTGTAATCACAAATACACCGGTGCAGACATGCAGGCATGTGCAGCCTCCAGCTGTGCTCTGCAAATACACAGGCACGATCGATCACACACAGAAATGTGGACACTGACATCTGAGTAAGCAGACAAGTGTAACCACAAGACCCGCAGACCCAGACCATCCTACACATAAACAGAGGGTCCAAAGCAATCACAAAATAGCACTGAGGCCAGAGGGTGACGCTCACTTACAGACTCCTGTTCACGGGGGCACCTGGCACCGTGCACAGCTACTGGGACATGCACGTTCATGCTTCCTCTGAGCACGTAGTCTGTCAGCTCTCTACCAGTGCCCGTCCACTCCATCCCGGCCCACCCTGTCACACCCCGTCACACAATCACATCTTCCGGCACAGCCCCAGGGGTCCACGGCCTCTCAACTTCACACACATGGCTACACTCACATAGGCTCGTGCTGGGTCACAGCAGAGATGTACCACCCTAGAGGAGCACGTCCACATACACACCACCTCCTCCTCCCCCAGTGATGCTATCGGACAGTGATGGGGACGCACAGTCTCAGCCTCACACAAACAGCACCCGCTCTCACACTCACATGTACAGCTCATGCCCACAGCCACGTTCAAGAGGACAGATTCGTACACTCTCCCGCCTGGCCACTTGCCGCAAGTGTTCCTTCTGGCTTCTCCACATCACAGGAGGGAGCAGCAGCGAGGACCAAGTGTAGCCCGTCACTGAAGGGTCTGGGGAGGGAGTTATTGGCCACACTTATGGGGTTTGGGGCCTTGGGAGTACCTTAGCTTCTCCCAGAGACAGCACCCCTTCCCCTGGCCCTCATTCCTGGGGTGGGAGGCAGCTTGGCTCTGGGGTTTGTTATTCTTTCTCTCTAGAGCCCAGTTTGATGGGGGTAGGGGTGGTTGGTACCACCTTCAACTCAGGGGCCTCAGGAGCCCCGTGCATCGTGAAACTGCTGCTCCCCGGTCCCTGTCTTGTGGAGGCCAGAGCTGACTCCTGAACCCCAAGTCCGGGGTTTACAGCAGTGGCTTCTGGAGCCAACTGTCTTGTCCCCTCAACTTTTGCTGAGGCTTCTTGTAGGAAGTGTAAGAGTGTGGGAAGGATTGTGCCTCTGAGGACTGTGCAATAATATGCCTGAGTGACTGTGGGGTGTGTGTGTGTGTGTGTGTGTGTGTGTGTGTGTGCCTGGGTGTGAAATGATCAATGTCTCTGTCAAACAAAATGTGTCTATGAGCTTGAGTGTGTGTCTGAATGTGCAGCTGTGCCTCTGTCTGTGTGGACGGCAGGGACAACCTGAGAGTGTTTCTTTGTGCATGAAGGTTTCCGATAGGGGACTGGGTCTGTGTTGCAGGGGCTATATGTTCCCATGTGTGTTTGTAGCATTCCAGCTGGGAATGGCTTTGCATGACTCAGCGTCAGAACAACCATGAAGGGTGATTTTGAACGTATGAACTTTCAATGATTCCCTGCTGCCTACTGAATAAAGTCCCAATTCCCCTACCTGATATCCAGCCCATAGGGTGTCCTTCCCATCCCCAGATCTTCAATCTTCAAACTTCTCTCCACTTCTTTCCCAACACATCTATCTCTAGCTAGTTAAGTTGGTCTCCTTAGAGCCTTTTGTGCACATCGAGCTCATTTTACCTCTGTACCGTTGTGTGTGCTTGTTTTTCCCCCACCGAATACCCCTTTCTTTCAATTCCCACCCATGCTGCAGGGTCCAGCTGATTTTGTGCAATAAGTACCCCAGTCTTCCCCATCCCAAACCTGCTTTTGTCCTAATTGCTTGTCTTAGTAGATGGTGTTGAAGGAGGTTTAAAAAGGGAAATATTTGATCAGAATTGGGGAGCTTTCCTGGGCCTCTTGCTTTGGGAACGAGGATCTGACTGTTTCTCTTCCTTTATCCTCCAGGTCCACTCCTGCCCTGCTCTTGCATGAAGGGGCTTCATGGGCAGAATGCAGTGCCTTGGGCCTTGCCCATGTGCACTGAGTCAGGGAGACAAAGAAAATCTGTCAAAATTGTAAACTCTGGGTATACAAAAATCCCAAGAGTACTGGATCTGAAGGGTCCAGCATGACCTGGAGCACTGTGGTTGCCTTTGCCCTAGAGGTTTATGGAATTTCCTCTCCAGACCCCAACTCTGCCTCTGGATGTTGTAATCTTAACACAAAACAGTCCACACTACCTGACCACGTGCTAATCTGAGCAGACTCATAACCCTCAATGAAACTTAAATCCACCAATACTTAGCTCCTACTATTAAGCTTTAAGAAACATCAACCATTATCCATAACCCTAAATACGTCTTAAAGTGACCCCAAACATGTTGATTTGATACTCAAAAGACTCTTCTTATGCCTTACTTTCATCTAGTTCTGAACCTAGGCTAACTGTAATAATAACTAGACTGTGACGTAAGCTTATCACAAACGTTATCCACATACAACTTAACTTAAATCGAACAGAGCTCTAACATGAGCTAAACTCTAACTCAAATTTAATCTAGCAATAAAAAAAGAAACCTGAATTCTCATCTTAAGTAGTCCTGCCCTTTAACACTAACTATAAAATATTTCTAACGTTTCTTTTTTTTATATTGAAGTACAGTTGACTTACAATGTTGTGTTAGTTTCAGGTGTACAGCAAAGTGATTCAGTTACACACACATGCTTTTTCAGATTCTTTCCCCTTATAGCTTATTACAAAATATTGAGTACAGTTCTCTGTGCTATATAGTAGGTCCTTGCTGGCTATCTGTTTTATATATAGTAGTGTGTACATGTTATTTCTAATATTTCTAATAAGAGCTCAAATTTATCCAAACCCTTACTCCTAAATTTATCCCAAATCCACTATTAATTAGAATCAATCCAAATTGTAAAATTTACATAATTTTAATTCAATCCTAAATTTGTCCATTTGTAACCTAACCCTGGCTTTACCCTAACTCTAACCCTCGTCTTAGCCATAACATGAACGCTAACCATATTCTAACCATAACCATAGATCTGATCCTTCCCTATTCTCTATCACAGCCCTGAAATAAGTTAATCTTGGTCAAATTCTAACCCAACTATAGGATTTTAGGAATGAGCTCATGTATGTGCTGGTGCTGCTTGGCCATTGCCCTGAGAGATGGAATATGTAGGCTAATAGGGAAAGATATTTGCCTCACCAGATTCCACCCCATTCTTTGGCATGAGTGGGTACTGAAGATGTTCTCTTGGGGTCGAGGTGAGCAGGAGCAGACTTACTGGTCATGAAGGACCTCAGAAGAGCAAGAAACACTTGCAGCCAATACGGCTTCTATCTGGTGTTTCTGGGAATCATCCTCTTAGACGTTCAAGTGGAAAATAAACTTAGTAACTGCACCTGGTGACATGCAGGAACTTCCATGTTTTGAACATCGAGGAACCTAAGGCATCTCAACAGCAGATTAACTTGATCTTGATTCTGGCTCTGGGGCTAGATTACTCCAGGTTCCTGTCTCCTGTCTGTAAGTTTCAGTTTCTCCCCTTTTATCCCCCTCAAACAATGACAAGAGACACCCAGCCAGAGGAACCTCCACCTTTACCCACAGTGACCGGGCCCGGGAAGAACTCTCCTCATCTCTTCAGAGTCAGTCCTAACCAGCCTCTCGGACCTCGCACTCGTGCGCCGGCCTCGGACAGCAGCAGTGCTTCCAGTTCCTTCCGAGCACCTCCCTGACCTCTTTGTTGCGGAGGCTGTAGGTGAGCGGGTTGAGAGCTGGGATGACAAGGGTGTAGAACACAGATGCCATCTTGTCAGTGTCCAGGGTGTAGCTGGAGCTGGGGCACAGGTTCATGAAAATGATTGTCCCGTAAAGCACGGCCACGGCCGTGAGGTGGGAGCCACAGGTAGAGGCTGCTCGCCACCGGCCCTTGGCCGAGTGCATGCTGATCATGGCTCCGGCAATGAACCCGAGGAGACGGCGAAAGCCAACACGGTGGCTGTCTGGATGAAGCCACAGACGACGAAGAGGAGAAGTTCACTGAGACTGGTGTCGTTGCAGGAGATGGCCAGCAGTGGAGGGATATCGCAGAGGAAGCTGTTCACCTCCCGAGAGCCGCAGAAGCTCAGGTGGAAGGTGAAGGTCGTGTGGACCACGGCACTCATTGCCCCACCCAGGCCTGATGCTGCCAGAAAGACCAGACACAGACGCCGCGACACGGCAGTGGCGTAGAGAAGAGGGTTTCCGATGGCCACATCGCAGTCATAGGCCATGGATGTCAACTGGCAACACTTGGCATCCGCCAGCCCTGTAAACAAAATCATCTGGAGGGCACAGGCTGCGTAAGGGATGGAGATGCAGGGCAACAGCTGGTCTACGAGCATCTTGGCTCCGATGGCTGAGGAATAGCAGGCATCCAGCAGGGAGAGGTTGGCCAGGAAGAAGTACATGAGTGTGGAACTGGGCGACCACGTAGACTAGCAGCACCATGCCCACATTTCCCAGCAGGCTCACCAGGTAGACGGGCAGGAAGATCAGGATGAGGGTCAGGTGCAGGTCCCAGCGATCTGTGATGCCCAGGAGGATGAACTCCGTAGGGGCACCCCTGGCCCAAGTGAAGTTCTCTGGCATCATCCTGCAGGACAGAGTCTGGGGAGAGACAAAGCAGGAGGGAGGTGAGGGAAAGGTTAGGACCATCACCTGTGAGAAAGCGCTTTGTACTGGGAGACAGGTAGACGTGGGTGTGAGACCTAACTGTGTAATGAAATAGCGGTGTGACCTTGGACAAGCCATATCACCTCTCAAAACCTGTGTTTTTAGTGCTGAGAAGTCACTATCATTTAACCTTCATGAGAGGGGGAATCTTGCCTGTCTTATTCAATTTTGAATCCACAGTTCTGAGAATATTGCCTGGCACATAGTAATTGCTCAGTAAATACGGGCATACCTCATTTTATTGCACTTGGCTTTATCATGCTTCACAGATGGTGTTTTGCTTTTTGCTTATGTTTTTGTTTTTTACAAATTGAAGGTTTTGGCACCATTTTTCTGACAGCATTTGTTCACTTCACGTCTCTGTGTCACATTTCAGCAATAATCACAGTATTTCAAACTTTTTCATCATTATTGTATTTGTTATGGTGATCTGTGATCAGTGATCTTTGATGTTACTATTATGATTCACTGAAGGCTTAGATGATGATTAACATTTTTAGCAATAAAATGTTTTAAAATTAAGGTACATACACTGCTTTTTTTTAGACATAATGCTATTGCACACTTAATAGACTACAGTATAGTGTAAACATAACTTTTATATGTACTGGGAAACCAAAACATTGGTGTGACTTGCTTTGCAATATTGGCTACATTGCATTTGTCTGGAACTGAGCCCACAATATCTCCAAAGTCTGCATGAATTTGTTAAATGCATGAACGATGAATAGGGTAATAGTTGGTGTCTGGACAAGGATTGAAAACTCCATGACTCTATATGCATTCGCCTCTCCAGTTTCCCAAGGAGGAAAAGAAGCAATGAAATGGCCAGTCTCCTGATCCAAAGGGTAACGATTCGCTGTGGGTCTTGAGGTTTGCTGGGAGGACATCTTTCCCCTAGAGTAAGACCTGGGAAGGGAGAGTGCAGCAGTGGTTGGCCTCTGGGGGAGACGGCAAGAAGTAGAAAGAACAGAAGATTTGAATATATTCCAGGGTTGGACTCTTCACCTCCCCAAGTCTCAATTTGCTCATCTGTGTAGGGAGAAAGAAAAAGCTTCAAGGATTCAATGAGATAATGCATATAAAGCAACTCACACAGAGCCTGGCACACAGCAGGCGTTTGATGAAGGATCAGTTAACTGAGTTGAGCTAGACGCCTTGCCTCGATACTAGAAGGAAGCAACTTTAAGGCAACCAGAAGTAGTGTAATTTCCAGAAAATATAACATTGTTTACACCCCTGTGCCTTTTCACTTGTTCCCTCTGCCTAGAACTCATTTCCTCTTTTTGTGTTTGACAAAAACTATCTCGGATGTAAAGCCTTCCCCCGTGACTCAGAGGAAAATAAACTTCTCACTACTTTGTGCTGGCTGCACTGGAGCTTACATCCATCACAGCGTTTCATTATTCTTTTGCACATTTTTTTTTAAGTCTTCATTGAATTTGTTACAATATTGCTTCTGTTTTAAGTTTTGGTTTTTTGGCCGCAAGGCATGTGAGATCCTAGCTCCCGACCAGGGATCGAACCCACACCCCCTGCATTGGAAGGTGAAGTCTTAACCACTGGACTGCCAGAGAAGTCTCAACTGCACATATTTTTTATGTGTCCGTCTCTCCTGTGGGCTTTGAGCTCCTTGATTCAATATTCATTCAACAAATGTTTATTGAGTCCTACTATGTGCTGAGTATGGCCCTGTGATTCATTTTTGTACCTCCAGGGTCTGGTATGTAATCAGTGCTCAATAAATATTAGTCGAATGTATAAAACAGTGAAAAGAATATGAACATTAACAGCATGCAGACCTGGTTTTAAGTCTGGGTTCCACCACTTTCTGCTGTGTAACTTCAGGCAAGTCACTTCACCTCTCTCAGACTGTTTTCTCATTCTAAGGTAGATGTAATATCTCTCTGTTGGAGGGTTCTAAGAGGCAATAAATGTGCAGCACCTAGAACTGAGTACATGCTCTTTCTCCTTCCTTTAAGAGAAGTTTAGATGTTTGGGACCTTCCTGTGGCTGGTGAGGATGATGAAGGTCTTCGTAAAGTGCAACTTGGATGAAAAAAATTTTGATTATATCATATGTTGGTGAGGTTCTGCTGGTGGAAATGTAAATTGAAAATTTGGAGGACAATTTGGCAGTTAACTACAAATGTGTATACCCTAGTGTCTTAGTCTGCTTGGGCTGCTACAACAAAGCACCATAGACTGGGTTGCTTAAACAACAGTTATTTATTTCTTGCAGTTCTGGAGGCTGGGAAGTCCAAGATCAGGGTGCCAGCATGGTTGGATTCTGGTGACGGCCTACTTTTAGACTTGCTGATGGATGCCTTCTTACTTTATCCTTACGTGGTGGAGAGAGATAGAGTGCAAGTTGTCTAGTCTCTTATTATAAGGGCACTAATTCCATCATGAGGACCCCACCCTTAGGACTTTATCTAAACCTAATTACCTCCCAAAGGTCCCACTTCCAAATACCATTACATTCGGGATTAGGGCTTCAACATATAAGTTTTGGAGGGACACAAACATTCAGTCCATAACACCTAGTAATTCTACTTCTTGGTGTTTTGAAAACTCTCACACATGTACACAAGGAGACATGCACAAACGTGCATGCTCT
Organism: Leucopleurus acutus; assembly: GCF_964270905.1. Classification (NCBI taxonomy): domain Eukaryota; kingdom Metazoa; phylum Chordata; class Mammalia; order Artiodactyla; family Delphinidae; genus Leucopleurus; species Leucopleurus acutus. The sequence goes on from NC_139150.1 coordinate 12,302,120, forward strand.
CCTGGACTGTTTGTAATGGCCCAACATTAGCCAATGTCAATAGGCTCGTGGGAGTTAAACAGGAATAGATTTAACTTATATGTATCAATGTGGAGAAATCTTAAAACCACACTGAGATAAAAACATAATTTGTGGAAAAATGTACAGATTGAAGAAAAAGCACAAAACAATAATATATGTCTTAATGTATATGTATACAAAATACACTGATGGTTGCTCCAATCAGAGATAGGATCCTAGCTAAAGGGTCCCAGGACATCTCAAAGGTTTCATCTTCTTTGCCTCATCTCTACATCCAGAGCTGATCCTCCTTATCTTTTAAGACTCAGCTCAGGGATCATTACTTTTTCCCAGGAAGCTTTATCTGAACATCCAACCACCCAACCTCTCATTTCTGGAACCCCACTTACTGGGATCTCTATGTTATAGCTCTAGTCCATCATTTTATAATTACCTAAGTGATGTTCTCCCTCACCTAACTGAGCATTTGAGACCATGCCTAAGTCTTCCCTTTATCCTTAGGGATACAGAATTTTAGGGATCTTCCCCTCTTCCTTGGTGGGATCACACTGGTGGAGGTTAGACAGCCTCCAGGACTAGAAAACTGTGGGGTCCCAGCCCCACCCAACTGTATGGTCTCCATGAATGAAGTCAGCTTGCCAGCTGAAGTTCTGCATCCAGAACCCAGTTGGTGGCAAACCCCTTGTGTATTTCTGTCTGTCCACGTGAAAAGCAAACACCACTCACCTTCACAAAGTGAGGAGCAGAGCTGCATCGAGTGCCTTTCCATTTCTTCACCTGTAAAATGGGGGTAATGAAACTTCAAGGCTTTTAAATTGCTTTGAAATTTGGGGGTGCAAGGATCCCAAAATTTCAGTTAAGCTGTTACTACAGAGTGTGTGTGTGTGTGTGTGTGTGTGCACGTGCATGTGTGCGTGCGCACGTGCACAAAACAGAGTGAATTCTCCATTAACTTCTCTCTGTTGCCTTGCTGCCCATGAGGAGTAATCCTGACATTCAGGGAATTAATTTTTTTCTTTGAAGTTAAGAAAATGGAGTTCCAAAGAAGGAAAGAGACAAGATACACAGCTCTTAAGGTATAGAGTTGGGGCTTGAACTCAGATCTGGCTCCAAATCCAATTTTCTTTGTCTCTAGACAGAGGTCCTAAATAGTTCTCTTAACAGATTACCAAGCTAGTTGTCACTGTCTTGCCTCAGTCCTCTCATCTTTAGATTAAGCAGATTGGACCAGATCAGGGGTTCCCAGTCTACTCTGCGGACTCTGTCATTAGAATTACTGGTGGAACCTAGGGGCAAGATGGGAATAAAGACACAGACCTACTAGAAAATGGACTTGAGGATACGGGGAGAGGGAAGGGTAAGCTGGGACAAAGTGAGAGAGTGGCATGGACATATATACACTACCAAACATAAAATAGATAGCTAGCGGGAAGCAGCCACATAGCACAGGGAGATCAGCTCGGTGCTTGGTGACCACCTAGAGGGGTGGGATAGGGAGGGTGGGAGGGAGGGAGACGCAAGAGGGAAGAGATATGGGAACATATGTATATGTATAACTAATTCACTTTGTTATAAAGCAGAAACTAACACACCATTGTAAAGCAATTCTACTCCAATAAAGATGTTAAAAAAAAAGAAGAATTACTGGTGAAACTTTGTGAAAAAACAGATGGCTATACCCAGTGCCCAGAAATTCTGATTGATTTGATCTAGAGCAGGGCTCAGAAATCTGTACTTGTAGAAAGCGTTCCAGGACTTCCCTGGTGGCGCAGTGGTTGAGAGTCTGCCTGCCGATGCAGGGGATACGGGTTCGTGCCCCGGTCCGGGAAGATCCCACATGCCGCGGAGCGGCTGGGCCCGTGAGCCATGGCCTCTGAGCCTGCGCGTCCGCAGCCTGTGCTCCGCAACGGGAGAGGCCACAACAGTGAGAGGCCCGCGTACAGGGAAAAAAAAAAAAAAAAAAAAAAAGCGTTCCAGGTGATTCTGATATGTGACTTGATTTGGGACCATAAGCATCAGCGCTTCTCCATCTTGAGTGTGCATAGGAATCATGCAGGGATCTTGGTAAATGCAGGCTCTGCCTCAGAAGGACTGGGGAGGGGCCTGAGATTCTGCATTTTTAACAAGCTCCCAGGTGACGCTGGTGCTGCTAGTTTGGGCGCCATGCTTTGAGTAGCAAGAGCCTAGGTCATATTGGACAGCATTCCCAGCTCTGACATCTTAAGATTCTAGCTTTCTAGAGGGCTCTCTCAGCCTCCTCCTGCTCACTCCTTTCTCTCTGCTCAACTCTTTGCTTTGACTCATCCTCTCTCTCCAGGCCCCACTATGCTCATGAACACATTTAACTTTGGTGAGGCTGGACTCTCGACATTTTTCAAGATGTGGCTTCCCCATTTCCTCACAAGCCCCAGCTCTTAGTGTGTTCCTCCTCAGCACGCCAACATTTGACATGTCTCGGTCCAGACACCAGCTGCTGCCACCGTGTTGGTGTGTGGTTGTTGGGCTGGTAGGACATACCTAGAAGGTGGGGGTGGGTGGAGAGTTCTTCCGATGCGGCAGCTTCAGTCCAGCCTTTGGGTGACACTGGCAGGTGGAGGGGTCGCAGGGACACGCCCCACCCCAGACGTAGGAACAGGGGGACTTCTGCTCTTCTTTAGCCCTGGGGGAATGGCCTCTTTCTGGTTTCCTGCTGACTCCTCTTTCCCCCTCTGCTGTCCTGGACTCCATGGAGACTCCCTCCCCACGTCCTTTGGCAGCTGGTGGCATGGCAGCTGGTGGCAGGGGAATGCCAGGGATGACTCACTCTTTGGCGCCCGGGGAAGCTGGAAAAGTTTGGCTGAGTGGGTCCCCAGACCCTGTGTGGGGAAGGCAATCATGCTGCTCGTTTAGAGGAGTCCCTTTGGCTCACTTTCCTCCACCCATTCTTCGGGATTCAAGATTCTTATTATGCTTTCTGATCTTCTACACAAACACAAACTCTTCTTGTGGTTCTCCTAACATTTCACATTATTCCTCTTGCCTGGAATGTCCAGCCCCTTTCTTGTCTCTCTGGAAAACTCTTCCTTTTTTGTTATAGAACCAGTTCAAATATCACCTTCTGCAGGAATCCTTCCTGCCTGTGGGCTGGAGCCATTCTTTCCCTCTGTGCGTCTGGGAGATGCATATACAAGAACACGAATCCAAGACAGACAAGGAAACAAATGCTTGTGTCTGATGCTGCCCCAGACTGGAAGCAACCTGAGGCCAGGACCGGGCATGAAGTCATCACGTAGGAAATAAGATCAGAACTCTTGGGGGTGGACCCAGGTTCTGGTGATTGAGAACCACTCCTTAAGACATGGGAAGGGGGCTGAGCCTGAAGGTAGGGCTGAGTAGCTCAGCCTGTGGAGAGTAGACGGCTATGGGGTGGGAGCAACCTGGAATCTCCTTGTTTCTAGGGTGTGTCTTGGAGCTAACCTGTCATTCATGTTAGCAGAGTGTTCATTAGTTCACATGACTAATATGTATTGCACTTTACTAGGTTCTCAGCTTAAGTTTAAGGTCTTAATGATGAACCAAATAGCCATAGTCCCTTTTTTCCCTGGAGCTTGCAAGGAGTTAGAACTAACGCAATCAAAATACAGGGGAAAGTGTTTCAGGTGGGAGTGATGGCACGTGAAGAGGCCTGGAGGTGGGAATGCAAATGGCACATTTGAAGAATTGTAAGAAGGCCAGTGGGCTTGAGCCCAGAGAATGATGGAGAGAGAGTTGGGACTGAGCCTAGAGCTGTAGTAGAGGCCAAATTGTGGAGCTTTTCAGGCCATGCTAAATATTTGGTTTTCTATTTGTTTTTGTTTTTAATCCTAAAAGCAATGACCTTACCACGGATCAACATGCTATGCTGCTGAGAACACCAAGTCCTATCACTCCTGGGAAAGGCATCATCTACTGGAATTTATAATGGGACATCCTACCAGGATGGGTGAGTTACTTTCACCCCTGGGTGAGGGGAAACTACTCAGTTTCCACTGGGATCCCACTGTCCTACTGCAAACTGGCCCTGTGGAAACACTCTATGCCTGGAATGGAACATGCACCATTTAAAGAAGGGAGAAGGGAGAAGTTGTGGGTCATTACCTGGTATATTCCTCCCCAGTCATCGCCTCATGCCTGACAGTGCTGTCTCCCCCTGCTAACATGTATGGTACACACAACTAGGTCAGATTCCTAAAGCTGCAGCCACATTGACATCTAAGGATCAGGTCACAAGTGTAATCCTTATAGAAAGGGAAAGCCTTCCCATACAAGTTCCTACTAAAAATATGTCTTTTGGGCCTTAGACTTGTGCTGCTCTTGCAGTATCTGGTCATGAGATGAGCACCTGATGGAAATAACTTTCTACAGTGGGCCCATTTGTATGCCCAGCAAAGGAGGCAATCCAACTGTTGGGTATGTGGGCAGCTGCCCCTCTCTAGCTCGTCAGGATGGCCATGGTGGGTATCACCACTCTAGGAAGGGGACTGGAAGGCCCTAAAGCACTCCACTGAGAAACAATAAGGTGGGACTAGTATTTTTATTTTAATGTACTTATTTATTTATTTATTTTTGGCTGCGTTGGGTCTTCGTTGCTGTGCGCGGGCTTTCTCTAGTTGCAACGAGCGGGGGCTACTCTTTCCTTGCGGTGTGCAGGCTTCTTATTGCAGTGGCTTCTCTTGTTGCGGAGCACGGGCTCTAGGCGCGTGGGCTTCAGTAGTTGCGGCACGCGGGCTTATTTGCTCCGCGGCATGTGGGATCTTCCCAGACCAGGGCTCGAACCCGTGTCCCCTACCTTGGCAGGAGGATTCTTAACCACTGCGCCACCAGGGGAGCCCAGGACTAGTATTCTAAATCCATCTGATATTACCAATACTGATCCAGAAACCTGGCCTGTGGCACACACAATCAAAACAGTGGGCATGGATGTTCCTTTTCTGTCAATCAAACTACACAGACAGCCCGTCAACTACAGACTGGAAGGGTCCTAAAAACACCAGCATGGGTGGCTATGCTCAGGTTTGGGAGGGGCTCATGTGGCTTATCCCGGGTTATGAACATTCGAACCCCTTACACTCCTATGTTGGGAACAGAAAAATCCCTCTAAACAGAACCAACCAAATTGCACCAGAACGATGTAGTCATTCTGTCCCATTAAAGGATAGTGATTTCTTAGGCACTGACTGGCTACACCACCCAGGTGCATAGAAGCCCTTACTAAATTCACCCAACAAGCCTTAATTGATAGCTGGCAAAACCTGTCTCTACTGAACCCTGAATGTCTCTAATGAGAAAAGCTGTCGTCTAAAATAGGATGGCCTGGACGTTATTACTGCCTTGCAAGGAGACACCTGTGGCATTATTCAAACATCTTGTGTGTGTTCATACCTGACGAGTGTACTAATGTATCATTTTATTAAACCACATGAGGGCACAAGTGACTGCCCTGAGTGATCTGACTCCTCAGCCTCGGGAACTTAATAAATCAGTGAATCAGTGGTTCGGATCATGGGCTTTTGGTGGAAAAATTTGTTACTTATTTTGGGACTCATTATCCTAAACTGTGTTTTCTCTTGCATGTGCCTGTACTATTGCTGTGATATCTGCCTCCAAGGCAGCCAGCCAGCCACCAAACGAGCCACCTCCACGCCAGTGAAACCCCTTGCTGAGCCCTTGCAAATGGTTCAAGGTATTTAGCTAATGCTCAAAAAACCTGAAAAGCAGGGTGAGGGTGTGTGATCAGCTCGTGGACATTCTTCTGATTGGTTGGTGGTGAGGTCATCGGAGTCAACATCATCAACCTTCTGGTTCCAACCCGTCTGGGGTCTACGTGCTTGTGGGCAGCATGCAGTTAACTTCTTCCACCTGGCGGGGGTTTCAGTATCTGCAAAACAGCTCAAAGGACGTGGCTCAGAATGTTATCTATAGCCCTTGAGGAGGAAGTAAAGGTCCTTGACTCTGTTTAATGGCTAAATTATTATTATTTTGTCTGGCTTGACTGTTTTATTTCTGCATTTTCTCACTTCCCTTATGAAATTTATTCTTTGGAACTCGAGGAAGGCCTGGGAGGCTAAAGTTTTTCTACAAACAAGAGGTAAGCAGAGGACGTGGCAGGGCGGGGATCTGTCCCAGGAGGTCCTGTTCAGTTACACTGGGGGAGGTCACGGAGAGGACTTGGCTTCTGATTGACCTGTGAGTCGGACCTGGCTGATTGGAGGCATCTCACCCCTCCCTCTGTCCTTGAAATATACACTCTGCCCACGGGATGGAGCGGAGGGGTGCCCACGTGGGAGCCATTTTCAAGAGAACATTGAGAGAACAGTGTGCTGTTGGGACCATCTGAATGGCATGGGTGTCTGAACCCACTGAAGGCCTCTGTATAAGCTTTTAAGATCCTGACTGGTGCGGGGTGGAGATCTACTTGTGACCACCAGGACGAGCCTTACAAGTAATTCCCCTGCTTATTCAGGGGATTCCTGCCCCTCTCCTCTGTGGCAGCTGAACTATGCTTTCTATAAGCAGGGGGTGAGGGGTGGGGGGGGGTAAGGGGGGCTTGTGTGTGGGTGACCTTCCTATTCCCCTTTATCTTTCACAATCATCTCCCCTAATATATTTTTTCTGCTATCTAATTATGTTTTGGTATTTGTTTATCGTAGACCCTGAACTGATGCTATAGTTAACAGAAAATGTTAAACATGTATTTTCAGATTGTTTCTGTTCTTTGGTTATTATGAATAATGCTACTGTGAACGTTCTTGTACAGGCTTTTGTGTGGACATATGTTTTCTTAGTTATATACCTAGGAATGGAATTGCTGGGTCATATGGTAACTCTGTGTTTAAGTTTTTGAGAAACTGCCAACATTTTCCAAAGTGGCTGCATTATTTTACAATCTTACTACCAGCGCAGTAGGGTTCACCCTTCTCTCATGCCTTGCCAACATTTTGATATTGTCCATTAAAAAAAAGATTTAACCATCCTAGTGGAAGTGAAGTGGTATCTCCTTGTGGTTTTGATTTGCACTTCTCTGACATGTAATGATGCTGAATATTTTTCATGTGCTAATTGGCCATTTGTATCATTTATTTGGAGAAGTGTCTATTTAAATCCTTTGTGCATTTTAAAATTGGGTTATTAGTCTTCTTATTGTTGAATTGTAAGAGTCCTTTATATATTCTTATACAGATATCTTATCAGTATGTGATTTGCATATATTTTCTACCTTTCAGTGGGTTGTCTATTCATTCTCCTGATGGTATCTTTTGAAGTACAAAACCTGGTGATTTTGATAAAATCCCATTCATCCTTTTTTTTTTTCTACTGCTTATGCTTTTGGTGTCACACCTAAGAAACCATTGCCTAATCTAAGGTCACAAAGATTCATTCCCACACTTTCTTCTAAACATTCTGTAGTTTTAGCTCTTACATTGAGTTATTTTTTGTATGTGTGAGGTAAAGGTTCAGCTTCATTCTTTTGCATTTGGGTGTCCAGTTGACCCAGAACTATTTGTTGAAAACACTATTCTTTCCACATTGAATTGTACTGGCAGCCTTATTGAAAATAACTTGCCCATAAATGTGAAGGTTTATTTGTTGACCCTCAGTTGTATTCTTTTGATCTATATGTCTAACCTTATGCTAGAATGGCATTGTCCTTTTCTTAATTGAAGTATAGTTGCTGTACAATATTATATGTTACAGGTGTACACTATAGTGATTCACAATTTTTAAAGGTTATACTCCATTTATAGTTATAAAATATTAGCTATATTCCCCATGTTGTACAACATATCCTTGTAGCTTATTTTATACCTAATAATGTGTACCTCTTGATCTCCTACCCTTATCTTGCCCCTCTCCCCTTCCCCCCTTCCCTCTCCCCACTGGTAACCACTAATTTGTTCTTTATATCTGTGAGTCTGCTTCTATCTTTCTTTCTTCCTTTCTTTTATTTATTTATTTAGGCTGCATTGGGTCTTCGTTGCTGCGCGCAGGCTTTCTCTAGTTGAGGTGAGCGGGAGCTGTTCTTTGTTGTGGTGCCTGAGCTTCTCACTGCGGTGACTTCTCTTGTTGTGGAGCGCAGGGTCTAGGCAAGCGGGCTTCAGTAGTTGTGGCTCACAGGCTTATTTGCTCCATGGCATGTGGGATCTTCCTGGACCAGGGATTGAACCCGTGTCCCCTGCATTGACAGGCGGATTCTTAACCACTGCGCCACCAGGGAAGTCCCTGCTTCTTTTTGTTATATTCACTAGTTTGTTGTATTTTTTAGATTCCACGTATAAGTGATATCATACGATATTTGTCTTTCTCTGTCTGACTTATTTCACTTAGCATAAGGCCCTCCAAGTCCATCCATGTTGCTGCAAATGGAAAAATTTCATTCTTTTTAATGGCTGAGTAGTAGTCCATCGTGTGTGTGTGTGTGTGTGTGTGTGTGTGTGTGTGTGTGTGTGTATACCACATCTTTATCCATTCATCTGTTGATGGACACTTAGGTTGCTTCCATATCTTGGCAATTGTAAATAATGCTGCTATGAACATTAGGGTGCATGTATCTTTTCAAATTAGTGGTTTTGGTTTTTTTTGTATATATACCCAGAAGTGGAATTGCTGGGTCATATGGTAGTTCTATTTTCAGTTTTTTGAGAAACCTCCATACTGTTTTCCATAGTGGCTGCACCAATTTACATTCCCACCAACAGTGTAGGAGGTTCCCTTTTCTCCACATCCTCACCAACATTTGTTATTTGTGTTCTTTTTGATGACAGCCATTCTGACAGGTGTGAGGTGAGATCTCATTGTGATTTTGATTTGTATTCCCTGATGATTAGTGATGTTGAGCATCTTTTCATATGAAGTACAGCATTGTCTTAATTACTGCAGTTTTGTTGTAAGTTTTATTTATTTAATTTATTTTTGGCTGCATCATGTCTTAGTTGCAGCACGTGGGATCTTCGTTGAGGCATGCAGGATCTTTCATTGCGGTGCGTGGGCTCTTCGTTGTGGTGTGTGGGCTTCTCTGTAGTTGTGGCGTGTGGGTTTTTCTCTTGTCTAGTTGTGGGGCGCAGGCTCCAGGACGTGTGGGCTCTGTAGTTGTGGCGCATGGGTTCCAGAGCTTGTAAGTTTAGAAATCAGGAAGTGTGAGTCATCTGACTTTGCTCTTCTTTTTCAAGAATATATTGGTTATTCTGGTTCCCTTGCATTTCCATGTGAATTTTAGGATCAGCTTATCATTTTCTGCAAAATAGATAGCTGAAATTTTGATGGGGATTGCACTGAATTCAAATAGTTTATTATTTCTAATACGGGTTTTTTTGGTTGATTTTTTAGGAGTTCAAAAGTATACAGCATCTGTCATTTGCAAGTAGAGGTAGTTTTATTTCTTTCTTTACAGTCTGGTTGTCTTCTATTTCCTTTTCTTACTTAATCGTGCTGGCTGGAACCTCTAGTACAATGTTGAATAGAAGTGGCAAGAGTACCCATCTTTGCGTCATTCTTGATCTTAGAAGGGTAGGAATAGGAAGACTAGATAAAGGGATAGTGACACTCACAAGAAAAACAGATAATGTCCAGGTGATTAGAGTGGACTGGTGTGAGAGGATACTTTTTGCAGATGACATGAGCCTTACCCTGGGTGGGCCTGGAGTAGAGGAACGTGCCACATAGGGAAAAATAATACTAAAAGGAAAGTCCCTGAGGGAAAATATGTATGGTATATATCAGTGAGTGAGGGCTCAGACAGAGTCAGCATCCTATTTTTTAATAATTATGGGACAGGAAATGGAGAGGAACCTCTTGGAGAGGGTGAGAGATGTGAGGGAGAGAGCCGCTTCAATATTTAATATCATTCTAAAGTAATAGATTGTTTCAGGAAAAAAAAACACACTGCATACTAAAAGCCACTGAATTATCGACTTTAAAAATGAATTTTATGATATATGAACTATATCTCAATAATATTATTGAGATATTAAAAAATTAAAAATTAAAAAAATAACATATTTATTTAAAAAATAACATATACTGAATTAAAAAATAACATTAAAAAATAACATATACTGAAAAATAACATATACTGAAAAAAAACCAATTTATTATTCGCATGAACTCCACATAGAGAAGCATTTTCCAATTATAACAGTGGCTGAAGAGTCACAAGGAGGAATTTTTTTTTTTTTTTTTTTTTGTGCCATGCCTCAGGGCTTGCAGGATCTTATTTCCCTGACCAGGGATTGAACCTGAGCCCTCAGCAGTGAAAGTGCCGAGTCCTAACCACTGGGCCGCCAGGGATGTCCCAGGATTTTTTTTTATTGGTTTCATATATGTAAATTGAAAACCCATTTATGTCCAAAAAAATCAGTAAGAAAACTGAAGGGCGAATATGTGATTGAGGAAAGTTTGCACTGTGAGTAGGCAAATGTAAAGTTTAAATGTTTAATATGAAAAGGACTTACAGAAAGAGAAAAATACCGTATGCTAACACATATATATGGAATCTAAAAAAAAAAAAAAAAAGGTTCTGAAGAACCTAGGGGCAGGACAGAAATAAAGACGCAGAGGTAGAGAATGGACCTGAGGACACGGGGAGGGCGAAGGGTAAGCTGGGACGAAGTGAGAGAGTGACATGGACATATATACACTACCAATTGTAAAATAGATAGCTAGTGGGAAGCAGCCGCATAGCACAGGGAGATCAGCTCGGTGCTTGGTGACTGCCTGGAGGGGTGGGATAGGGAGGGTGGGAGGGAGGGAGATGCAAGAGGGAGGAGATATGGGAACATATGTATATGTATAACTGATTCACTTTGTTATAAAGCAGAAACTAACACACCATTGTAAAGCAATTATACTCCAATAAAGATGTTAAAAAACAAAACAGGGCTTCCCTGGTGGAGCAGTGGTTGAGAGTTCGCCCGCCGATGCAGGGGACACGGGTTCGTGCCCTGGTCCGGGAAGATCCCACGTGCCGCGGAGTGGATGGGCCCTTGAGCCATGGCCGCTGGGCCTGCGCGTCCGGAGCCTGTGCTCCGCAACGGGAGAGGCCACAATGGTGAGAGGCCCGCGTACCGCAAAACAAAAACAAAAACAAAAATTATGTATTCATTGATTCCCAGCTCTTGAAGAGGTCAGAATACTATCATATATTTTGATGTTTTTTGATATAATAATCTAAAATAGCTAGTCACTGCACATATTTTAAGCATATTTTAATTGTCTAAAAGCCATTTAAATTTCCTTTATTGTAGATTATCTGCTTATATCCTTTGCCCTTGTTTTATTAGATTGTAAATCTTGTACTCAGTACTTTATATATTAAAATATGCCTTTTATTTGCCATATGCATTGCAAATATTTTCCTCAGTTTATTTTTTCTCATTTATTAAATGTATATGTTTTTCGCCATATGGGAACATTAAATTTTTATGTAATGAACATGAAGTTTATTTTAAAATTTGTTTCTGAATTCTTCTTTGTGCTTGTAACTTTTTCTCTGTGATTCGGGTGCTTATATATGCACCAAAACTTATTTAAGATGACTTATGTTTTATTTTAATGCTGTTATGATTTCACAGTTTTTAAAATAAATTTATTTATTTTTTATTTATTTATTTTTGGCTGCATTGGGTCTTCGTTGCTGCTCTAGTTGCAGTGAGCGGGGGCTACTCTTTGTTGCGGTGTGCGGGCTTCTCATTGTGGTGGCTTCTCTTGTTGCAGAGCACGGGCTCTAGGCACGCGGGCTTCAGTATTTGTGGCACGTGGGCTCAGTAGTTGTGGCGCACGGGTTTAGTTGCACGGGCATTCCGCGGCATGTGGGATCTTCCCAGACCAGGGCTTGAACCTGTGTCCCCTGCATTGGGAGGCGGACTCTTAACCACTACGCCACCAAGGAAGCCCCCACATTTTTTTATATGTTAATCTTTTTTTTTTTTTTTTCAGTACGCAGGCCTCTCACTGTTGTGGCCTCTCCCGTTGCGGAGCACAGGCTCCGGACGCGCAGGCTCAGCGGCCATGGCTCATGGGCCCAGCCACTCCGCGGCATGTGGGACCTTCCCAGACCGGGGCACGAACCCGTGTCCCCTGCATCGGCAGGCGGACTCTCAACCACTGCGCCACCAGGGAAGCCCTATATGTTAATCTTTTATCTCTTCAAAATTGACTTTGGTTTCAGGAGTGAGGTTGAGATTTAAATGTATTTATTGAGTTATGAAAATACCATTCCTTGTATAATTCATCTTTTCCTAATTGATTTGAAGTGCACCTTGATTATATGCTGAATTCTCACATTCATTTGTGACTATATTTAGACTTTCTATTTTTTGCCTTCTCATGTCTCTCTATTCATTACCCAGGACCAAACTCTTAACTAATAAATGTGGTATTTTTGTTTTTGGCTGTTCACAAACATTTCAGTTCCCTCTCTTTCCAGGCACATGGCAGGATTGTACTTGTCCATTCCTTTGAAATTAGATGTGGCATGAGACTTACTTTGGCAATGAAGTTAAAGTGGAAATTATGTGTTTCGCTTATAGGTGGGATTTTAAGATCTAGGATGCAATTTGCCATACTCCTTCTTTCCTGTCCTTGTAACAAGCAACACTCTGCATGGAGGCATTGTCAGCCTGTACTTCCAATCAAGGCTGATGCAAAGCAGAGTCCCTTTATCAAACTTCAGGGAATTTACAGAGTCACTGGAAAACAAACTCTATAGTTTTAATTCATTTCTACTTTGGGTCTGTTTGTTAATGCAGAATGATCTAGTCTATCTCTTTTTTTTTAAACATCTTTATTGGAGTATAATTGCTTTACAATGGTTTGTTAGTTGCTGCTGTATAACAAAGTGAATCAGCTATACATATACATATATCCCCATATCTCCTCCTTCTTGACTGTCCCTCCCACCCTCCCTATCCCATCCCTCTAGGTGGTCACAAAGCACCAAGCTGATCTTTATTGATGTAGAATTTGTGTCTAGAATGGGAGTAGTACACATAACCAAAACCTAAAAAGTAAGGTTTAGGGGCAGGGTAGGGGATGTAGGGAAGTTGTTATTGGAGATTGGAAATATGTCAATACAGATTATAGTAAATATTTGGTAAAACTTTTGCCATTGACAACTTGAGAAGCAGATCATATTACTAATGAATTTGGAGCTCTAGAAGAAAAACTCAGGCATCTGAATGTTACTAGCATATGTTGGTGGATATCGGCTGCTTTTGAAAAGGTATTATAAGAAAGAGTTGAAGTCAGAAGAGATTTGGCCAATTTGTAAATAGGTCTGGAAAGGGATAGAAATAATGGATGAATTCAGAGGCTTGATAGGGATGGATGAGACAAATGCTTTCAACATCAAACAGTGAAACATATAACTAAGGAAGTCTTGGTGAAACAAAGGCCAATTAACATTCACATATGTGGGAAAGTTAAATTACAGGTGTACCAATTACTGAACCCTCTGAATTGATTAAGGTGTCATGGAGTAAAAATTCTGTGAGGTCTCTGATAAATTCCTACAATGGACTAGATGGCTCAAAGGAAATAGAATAAGAATAGATTCTCCCAGGCCCTGAACCAAGATGGCGGAGTAGACGGATGTGCTCTCACTCCCTCCTGTGAGAACACCAGAATCACAACTAGCTACTGGACAATCATCAACAGGAAGACACTGAAACTCACCAAAAAAGATACCACACACCCAAAGACAAAGGAGAAGCCACAATGAGACAGTAGGAGGGGCGCAATCATAGTAAAATCAAATCCCATAGCTGCTGGGTGGGTGACCCACAGACTGGAGAACACTTATACCACAGAAGCCCACCCACTGGAGTGAAGGTTCTGAGCCCCACGTCAGGCTTCCCAACCTGGGGGTCCAGCAACGGGAGGAGGAATTCCTAGAGAATCAGACTATGAAGCCTAGTGGAATTGACTGCAGGACTTCGACAGGACTGGGGGAAACAGAGACTCCACTCTTGGAGGACATACACAAAGTAGTGTGCGTGTCGGGACCCAGGGGAAGGAGCAGTGACACCAGGGCAAACTGAACCAGAACTACCTGCTAGTGTTGGAGGGTCATCTGCAGAGGCACGGGGGTGGGGTGGGGGCTGTGGCTCACTGTGGGGACAAGGACACTGGCAGCAGAAGTTCTGGGAAGTCCTCCTTGGCGTGAGCCCTCCCAGAGTCTGTCATTAGCCCCACCGAAGAGCCCAGGTAGGCTCCAGTGTTGGGTTGCCTCAGGCAAAACAACCAACAGGGAGGGAACCCAGCCCCACCCATCAAGAGTCAAGGGGATTAAAGTTTTACTGAGCTCTGCCCACCAGAGCAACAGTCAGCTCTACCCACCACCAGTCCCTCCCATCAGGAAATTTGCACAAGCCTCTTAGATAGCCTCATCCACCAGAGGGCAGACAGCAGAAGCAAGAAGAACTACAATCCTGCAGCCTGTGGAACAAAAACCACATTGACAGAAAGTTAGACAAGATGAAAAGGCAGAGGGCTATGTACCAGATGAAGGAACAAGATAAAACCCCAGAAAAACAACTAAATGAAGTGGAGATGGTCAACCTTCCAGAAAAAGAATTCAGAAGAATGATAGTGAAGGTGATGCAGGACCTCGGAAAAAGAATGGAGGCAAAGATAGAGAAGATGCAAGAAATGTTTAACAAAGACCTAGAAGAATTAAAGAACAAACAAACAGAGATGAACAATACAATAACTAAAATGAAAAATACACTAGAAGGAATTGAGAGCAGAATAACTGAGGCAGAAGAACAGATAAGTGACCTGGAAGACAGAATGGTGGAATTCACTGCTGTGGGACAGAATAAAGAAAAAAAAATGAAAAGAAATGAAGACAGCCTAAGAGACCTCTGGGACAACATTAAACGCAACAACATTGGCATTATAGGGGTCCCAGAAGGAGAAGAGAGGGAGAGAAAGGACCAGAGAAAATATCTGAAGAGATTATAGTCAAAAACTTCCCTAACATGGGAAAGGAAATAACCACCAAAGTCCAGGAAGCACAGAGAGTCCCATACAGGATAAACCCAAGGAGAAACACGCCAAGACACATAGTAATCAAATTGGCAAAAATTAAAGACAAAGAAAAATTATTGAAAACAGAAAAGGAAAAACGACAAATAACATACAAGGGAACTCCCATAAGGTTAACAGCTGATTTCTCAGCAGAAACTCTACAGGCCAGAAGGGAGAGGCATGATATACTTAAAGTGATGAAAGGGAAGAACCTACAACCAAGATTACTCTACGTGGCAAGGATCTCATTCAGATTCGATGGAGAAATCAAAAGCTTTACAGACAAGCAAAAGCCAAGAGAATTCACCACAAAACCAGCTCTACAACAAATGCTAAAGGGACTTCTCTAAGTGGGAAACACAAGAGAAGAAAAGGACCTACAAAAAAAAAAAAAAAAAACCAAAACAATTAAGAAAATGGCAATAGGAACATACATATCGATAATTACCTTAAAGGTGAATGAATTAAATGCTCCAACCAAAAGACATGGGCTTGCTGAATGGATACAAAAACAAGACACATCTATATGCTGTTTACAAGAGACCCACTTCAGACCTAGGGACACATACAGACTGAAAGTGAGGGGATGGAAAAAGATATTCCATGCAAATGGAAATCAAAAGAAAGCTGGAGTAGCAATACTCATATCAGATAAAATAGACTTCTTTAAAATAAAGAATGTTACAAGAGACAAGGAAGGAAACTACATAATAATCAAGGGATCAATCCAAGAAGAAGATATAACAATTATAAATATATATGCACCAAACCTAGGAGCACCCCAATACATAAGGCAACTGCTAACAGCTATAAAAGAAGAAATCAACAGTAACACAATAATAGTGGGAGACTTTAACACCTCACTTACACCAATGGACAGATAATCCAAACAGAAAATTAATAAGGAAATACAAGCTTTAAATGACACAATAGACCAGATAGATTTAATTGATATTTATAGGACATTCCATCCAAAAACAGCAGATTACACTTTCTTCTCAAGTGCACAGGGAACATTCTCCAGGATAGATCACATCTTGGGTCACAAATAAACCCTCAGTAAATTTCAGAAAATTGAAATCATATCAAGCACCTTTTCTGACCACCACGCTATGAGATTAGAAGTGAATTACAGGGAAAAAAATGTAAAAAACACAAACACATGGAAGCTAAACAATACGATATTAAATAGCCAAGAGATCACTGAAGAAATAAAAGAGGAAATCAAAAAATACCTAGAGACAAATGACAATGAAAACACGATGATCCAAAACCTATGGGATGCAGCAAAAGCCGTTCTAAGAGGGAAGTTATAGATATACAAGCCTACCTCAGGAAACAAGAAAAATCTCAAATAAACAATCTAACCTTACACCTAAAGGAACTAGGAAAGAAGAACAAACAAAACCCAAAGTTAGCCGAAGGAAAGAAATCATAAAGATCAGAGCAGAAATAAATGAAATAGAAGCAAAGAAAACAATAGCAAAGATCAATAAAACTAAAAGCTGGTTCTCTGAGAATATAAACAAAAGTGATAACTGTTAGCCAGACTCATCAAGAAAAAGAGGGAGAGGACTCAAATCAATAAAATTAGAAATGAAAAAGGAAAAGTTACAACAGACACCGCAGAAATACAAAGCATCCTAAGAGACTACTACAAGCAACTCTATGCCAATAAAATGGACAACCTGGAAGAAATGGACAAATTCTTAGAAAGGTATAACCTTCCAAGACTGAACCAGGAAGAAATAGAAAATATGAACAGACCAATCACAAGTAGTGAAATTGAAACTGTGATTAAAAATCTTCCAACAAACAAAAGTCCAGGACCAGATGGATTCACAGGTGAATTCTATCAAACATTTAGGGAAGAGCTAACATCCATCCTTCTCAAACTCTTCCAAAAAATTGCAGAGGAAGGAACACTCCCAAACTCATTCTATGAGACCACCATCACCTTGATACCAAAACCAGACAAAGATACTACAAAAAAAGAAAATTATAGACCCATATGACTGATGAATATAGATGCAAAAATCCTCAACAAAGTACTAGCAAACAGAATCCAACAACGCATTCAAAGGATCATACACCATGATCAAGTGGGAGTTATGCCAGGGATGCAAGGATTCTTCAATATATGGAAATCAATCAATGTGATTCATCATATTAACAAATTGAAGAATAAAAACCATATGATCATCTCAGTAGATGCAGAAAAAGCTTTTGACAAAATTCAACACCTATTTATTATTTAAAAAACTCTCCAGAAAGTGGGCATTGAGGGAACCTACCTCAACATAATAAAGGCCATATACGACAAACCCACAGCAAGCATCATTCTCAATGGTGAAAAACTGAAAACATGTCCTCTAAAATCAGGAAGAAGACAAGGATGTCCACTCTCACCACTATTATTCAACATAGTTTTGGAAGTCCTAGCCACGGCAATCAGACAAGAAAAAGAAATAAAAGGAATACAAATTGGAAAAGGAGAAGTAAAATTGTCAATGTTTGCAGATGACATGATACTATACATAGAGAATCCTAAAGATGCCACCAGAAAACTACTA
This sequence comes from Leucopleurus acutus, assembly GCF_964270905.1. Taxonomy (NCBI): domain Eukaryota; kingdom Metazoa; phylum Chordata; class Mammalia; order Artiodactyla; family Delphinidae; genus Leucopleurus; species Leucopleurus acutus. The sequence continues at coordinate 12,319,756 of NC_139150.1, forward strand.
GAGCTAATCAGTGAATTTGGTAAAGTTGCAGGATACAAAATTAATGCACAGAAATCTCTTGCATTCCTATACACTAATGATGAAAAATCTGAAAGAGAAATTAAGGAAACACTCCCATTTACCATTGCAACAAAAAGAATAAAATATCTAGGAATAAACCTACCTAGGGAGAGAAAAGGCATGCATGTTTTGCACAGCAAAGGAAACCATAAACAAGACGAAAAGGCAACCCTCAGAATGGGAGAAACTATTTGCAAATGAAGCAACAGACAAAGGGTTAATCTCCAAAATTTACAAGCAGCTCATGCAGCTCAATATCAAAAAAACAACCCAGGGCTTCCCTGGTGGCGCAGTGGTTGAGAGTCCGCCTGCCGATGCAGGGGACACGGGTTCGTGCCCCGGTCCGGGAAGATCCCACATGCCGCGGAGCGGCTGGGCCCGTGAGCCATGGCCGCTGAGCCTGCGCGTCCGCAGCCTGTGCTACGCAACGGGAGAGGCCACAACAGTGAGGGGCCCTCGTACCACAAAAAAAAAAAAAAAAAGAAAAAAACCCATCCAAAAATTGGCAGAAGACCTAAATAGACATTTCTCCAAAGAAGATATACAGATTGCAAACAAACACATGAAAGAATGCTCAACATCATTAATCATTAGAGAAATGCAAATCAAAACTACAATGAGATACCATCTCACACCGGTCAGAATGGCCATCATCAAAAAATCTAGAAACAATAAATGCTGGAGAGGGTGTGGAGAAAAGGGAACCCTCTTGCACTGTCGGTGGGAATGTAAATTGATACAGCCACTATGGAGAACAGTATGGAGGTTACTTAAAAAACTAAAAATAGAACTACCATACGACCCAGCAACCCCACTACTGGGCGTATACGCTGAGAAAACCATAATTCAAAAAGAGTCATGTACCACAGTGTTCATTGCAGCTCTATTTACAATAGCCAGGACATGGAAGCAACCTAACTGTCCATCAACAGATGAATGGATAAAGAAGATGTGGCACATATATACAATGGAATATTACTCAGCCATAAAAAGAAACGAAATTGAGTTATTTGTAGTGAAGTGGTTGGACCTAGAGTCTGTCATACAGAGTGAAGTAAGTCAGAAAGAGAAAAACAAATACCGTATGCTAACACATATATATGGAATCTAAGGGAAAAAAAAAGGTCATGAAGAACCTAGGGGTAAGATGGGAATAAAGACACAGACCTACTAGAGAATGGACTTGAGGATATGGGGAGGGGGAAGGGTAAGCTTTTACAAAGTGAGAGAGTGGCATGGACATATATACACTACCAAACGTATAATAGATAGCTAGTGGGAAGCGGCCACATAGCACAGGGAGATCAGCTCGATGGTTTGTGACCACCTAGAGGGGTGGGATAGGGAGGGTGGGAGGGAGGGAGATGCAAGAGGGAAGAGACATGGGAACACGTATATATGTATAACTGATTTACTTTGTTATAAAGCAGAAACTAACACACCATTGTAAAGCAATTATACTCCAATAAAGATGTTAAAAAAAAGAAACAACTATGTAAGAATCATTTTAAAAAGAAAAAGAAAACTATAAGACACTGATGAAAGAAAGTAAAGATGATACCAACAGTTGGAGAGATATATCATGTTCTTGGATTGGAAGAATCAATACTGTGAAAATGACTATACTACCCAAGGCAATCTACAGATTCAATGCAATCCCTATCAAATCACTAATGGCAGTTTTTACGAAACTAGGACAAAAAATCTTAAAATTTGTATGGAGACACAAAAGACCCAGAATAGCCAAAGCAGTCTTGAGGGAAAAAAACAGACCTGGAAGAATCAGACTCCCTGACTTCTGACTATACTACAAAGCTACAGTGATCAAGACAATATAGTACTGGCACAAAAACAGAAACATAGATCAATGGAACAAGATAGAAAGCCCAGAGATAAACCCACACACCTATGGTCAACTAATCTATGACAAAGGAGGCAAGGATATACAATGGAGAAAAGACAGTCTCTTCAGTAAGTGGTGCTGGGAAAACTGGACAGCTACATGTAAAAGAATGAAATTGGAACACTCCCTAACACCATACACAAAAATAAACTCAAAATGGATTAGAGGCCTAAATGTAAGACCGGACACTATAAAACTCTTAGAGCAAAACATAGGAAGAACATTCTTTGACATAAATCACAGCAAGATCTTTTTTGACCCACCTCCTAGAGTAATGGAAATAAAAACAAAAATAAACAAATGGGACCTAATGAAACTTCAAAGGTTTTGCACAGCAAAGGAAACGATAAACAAGACAAAAAGACAACCCTCAGAATGGGAGAAACTATTTGCAAATGAATCAAGGGACAAAGGATTAATCTCCAAAATATATAAACAGCTCATGCAGCTCAATATTTAAAAAATAAACAACCCAATGCAAAAATGTGCAGAAGACGTAAATAGACGTTTCTCCAAAGAAGACATACAGATGGCCAAGAAGCACATGAAAAGCTGCTCAACATCACTAATTATTAGAGAAATGCAAATCAAAACTACAGTGAGGTATCACCTCACACCAGTTAGAATGGGCATCATCAGAAAATCTACAAACAACAAATGCTGGAGAGGCTGTGGAGTAAAGGGAACCCTCTTGCACTGTTGGTGGGAATGTAAATTGATACAGCCACTATGGAGAACAGTATGGAGGTTACTTAAAAAATTAAAAATAGAATTACCATATGATCCAGCAATCCCACTACTGGGCATATACCCTGAGAAAACCATAATTCAAAAAGAGTCACATACCAAAATGTTCATTGCAGCTCTATTTACAATAGCCAGGACATGGAAGCAACCTAAGTGTCCATCAACAGATGAATGGATAAAGAAGATGTGGCACATATATACAATGGAATATTACTCAGCCATAAAAAGAAATGAAATTGAGCTATTTATAATGAGGTGGATAGACCTAGAGTCTGTCATACAGAGTGAAGTAAGTCAGAAAGAGAAAGACAAATACCGTATGCTAACACATATATATGGAATCTAAGAAAAAAAAAATGTCATGAAGAACCTAGGGGTAAGACGGGAATAAAGACACAGACCTACTAGAGAATGGACTTGAGGATATGGGGAGGGGGAAGGGTAAGCTGTGACAAAGCGAGAGAGTGTCATGGACATATATATACTACCAAACGTGAAATAGCTAGTGGGAAGCAGCCGCACAGCACAGGGAGATCAGCTCGGTGCTTTGTGACCACCTAGAGGGATGGGATAGGGAGGGTGGGAGGGAGACGCAAGAGGGAAGAGATATGGGAACATATGTATATGTATAACTGATTCACTTTGTTATAAAGCAGAAACTAACACACCATTGTAAAGCAATTATACCCCAATAAAGATGTTAAAAAAATTTTTTTTGATTGGAGTGTGGTTGATTTACAGTGTTGTGTTAGTTTCAGGTGTACAACAAAGTGAGTCAGTTATACATATACATATATCCACTCTTTTTTTGTTTTTTTAGATTCTTTTCCCATATAGGCCATTACAGAGTATTGAGTAGAGTTCCCTGTGCTGTACAGCAGGTTCTTATTAATGATCTATTTTACATATAGTAGTGTGTATATGTCAGTACTTTGGGATTGGGCATCAAAATGATTTTGAGCTGAATGCATTTAGTTTCTGAAATCCCATATCTGCCTAAAAGCAGAGCCTCCCCAAAGATCTCAAAAGTCACTAAATCTTCTTCTGCAAAGCAACTGTAATCTTCTCATTACACCCAAACAGACTTTGTCACAAGACTGACATATCCCCCATTGGTTCTTCTAAGGTCCCTTTGATCTTTCCAAGATGTCATTTGTTTTTCTATAAATGCCCTTTCTCCCCTTCCCCTTCCCCTAGTGAATTAGGTCTATAGACCCCAAATTCCAACCATCCCTTTGAGGTATTCATCTCTGAGTTCTCCCTTGTGTATGCTCAATGCACATGTAAATGAATTTGTTTTTCTCTTGTTAAAAAAAAAAAAGTGGGGCTTCTCTTGTGGCAGTGGTTGGGAGTCCGCCTGCCAATGCTGGGGACGTGGGTTCGTGCGTGCCCCAGTCTGGGAGGATCCCGCATGCCGCGGAGCGGCTGGGCCCGTGAGCCATGGCCGCTGAGCCTGCGCGTCCGGAGCCTGTGCTCCGCAACGGGAGAGGCCACAGCAGTGAGAGGCCCGCGTACCGAAGGAAAAAAAAAAAAAAAAAAAAGTGAACTCATAACAAATCAAAGTTCTTATAATTGTTTCCATTTTTCTTTAAATTGGAATGTACAAACTAGGAAAGACCTTTTCTTGATAATAAGCTAATACTTTCAGAAGAGTAAAAGTTGTGAATTAATTTCTGTCACACTAAATTGTTTTCTTCATGCTGTATCAAAGTTTCAATGACTTAAAAAAAGTTGACACTAAGGACTTATTTTATAAAATATGTTTCAGTTCGAAGAGTTTAGTCTTTAAACGTAAATTGTTCAATAGACATATTAAAGATGTTGGGAAAAAAAAAAAAGATGTTGGACAATTATTTCATGCTTGCTTTGAGACAAGCCATTTTGATGGTATGTAGAATTCCTTAACAACATCAAAATTGGGTGATCTCATTTTTATGTTATTTTGTTGCAATTGCCATGGTAAATAAATATACGAGTACAAGCTCTGGAATTTCATGAATTAGGCTTCTAAAAAGAGGCCTCCAGAGTCCATTACATTACTTGCTGCCAAAGATCAAACATAGGCCTGAGTCCCTGCCTCCCATGATTTAATCAGCTGATCACTGTGTTTGTTCTGTCTCACTTACATGAATAGGATTAAAGCACCATAAAATTGTGTGAAAGCGTATTTTATTATTTTAAAAGATAATAACACGTGGATCCCTATTTTTTTATGGATTATGGGTGTTTAATTATCCTAGTGATAAGATTGGAGAATGGGTTAGCTAATTGATTGTGAAAACAAAGGAAATAATGAGGAAAAAAAAACCCTTAATCCCATCAATATTTACTCTTGGTAAACACTTGGTTGGAGAATGATATTCAAGCTAGGACATTTCATTGGGTAAGGAATTAGGCTGAATGAGAGAAGGATTGTCACTCGTTGGCCATTTATCCAGCCACTCTTTCTTGAGTGCTTGCTTTGTGCCAGACACCATGCTAGGCACTGGATACAGAGGTTAATGAACCACAGCCTCTTCCCTCCAGGAGCACAGAGTCAAATAGAGGAATTGAGCTTTTCAAAGTGCATCCTACCAACATCTGAAAAACCTGAATTCACTTTGGTTGTGTAATACCCACAGTGATTGTAGCAGTAATGGTGGCAGCAACAAGAACAATTATTATTTGAGCCTTTTACTACATGGCATCCCTATAAGCATGTAACACTTAGCCAGTGTTGTAGACACATTTCAAATAAGAACACTAATTAAAAGACATATGATGTTGTTTAAATGAAACTAAATCATTTAGTGGTGGCATTAATATTGGGGATTTTAAATTCAAGTCCAGCTCTGAATCTTTGTTAAATTAAGACTGTGGAGAACCTCAGTGATCTACTTTTGAAATATTTCAACAGGAATAGCAATTCTTGTGTGCTTTTTCCTACGTATAAGGCCTGTTTTAAGCATTTTACAAATCTCATTTATAGGTATGAACTGTTATTACCCCCATTTACCAATGAGAAAACTGAGGTGCATATAGGTTAAGATTTTTGCCCAAGATCACATAGTTGGTGAGCGGTGGAGGTGGGGTTATAACTTCCCAGTCTATTAGCCTAAACACTAAGCTATTCTGCCTTTCAAAGTACTAACCCCAAAGTGCTGTTGTGGGCACAAAATGAACAAAGCATGTAACACTTAGCATGGTGTCTGTCACACAGTCAACACACAACATGTATTAACTAGTATTTTGTCATCACTACCCTCCATATACCTCAGAGCCATTTCCGTCCTGGAGAAATGTGTCCCCTTTTCATCTTGGTCAATGAACAACGTTATCAACCAGCTCGTCTCCAGTCACTATAATCAGAACTTTATAGATAACATTCTAATCCTTAAAGCAATCATTTATTTAAAATTTTGGTGTTATTAGCACTTTATACATAAACAGACTAGAAAAAAATAGACTAGAGCTCAGAGATGTTAAATACCTGCCAAATTCACAGAATTTGTAAGTGGTAGATCTCAGCATTATATTTACTTTTATTTGGCTCCAGAGCTATATGTTGGGCCATTATATCATGCTTATTATTCCACAGGAAGAAAATAAAGTGATGACCGAGTGAATGATTTGGGTGATGAGACAGAAGTGTCTGCCATTTGTGAGGTCTGGGCATTGATGAAGTAGTCTCCCATCCTATCAGTATCAGTGGCATGAAGTTGTTGCCAGGGACTTGAGGTGCGTTTAAACTTCCCTTGAGAGTATGTCCATACTTTCTTGCCCCTGCAATGGCAGGCATTGTACCTGACTTTCCCCCATGTGGCTCTAGAGGAAAGATCTCAGGGACCCCACAATCTCTAAATCTCACCTCGACTCCCTAGTCCTGACTTCCAGCCCCATGCACTGATTTGTCCTTCAGCACCATGGCCAGATCCCTGAAATCTGACAGAAGGCTGGAGTCACAAAGTCCAGGGTCAGAGAAGTCCTTTCTTGCCAGGTGAGTGTGTGGGTAGGGAAACTAGACTTCATTCTACATCTTGTTTCCCCCTGACCAGTTTTTATCTTTCTTGATCAATAACCTGTCTGGATCCATCCTGTTTAACATCTGGATCCATCCTGTTTAACATCATCCTCTCTCCTTTAGGTCCTCACAGCCATTCCCCTCTCTTTCCTCACCCTAACAATCTCTCTCACCAGCCCTCCTTTCTGTTCCTACTCTGATGTTCCATTTTTCACACCTGACCAGTTATTTTTCATTTACACCATATCATGACCCCCCATTCTGCTCTCCTTCTTCCCTTTCCCTTTTTTTTTTTTTTTTTTTTTTTTTTGCAGTATGCGGGCCTCTCACTGTTGTGGCCTCTCCCGTTGCGGAGCACAGGCTCCGGACGCGCAGGCTCAGAGGCCATGGCTCACGGGCCCAGCCTCTCCGCGGCATGTGGGATCTTCCCGGACCGGGGCACGAACCCGTGTCCCCTGCATCGGCAGGCGGACTCTCAACCACGGGGCCACCAGGGAAGCCCCCCTTCTTCCCTTTCTACATTCCCACCTTTCTCCTAGTCATCATTCACATGCCTTCCTCCTTTCTCCCCCAAATCTTTATTTCTGCTCATTATCTCTGCCCCAGTCATTAAGTTTTCCATCTTCAATTATGCTCCTCTTCTCATTTCAAAAGTTCTTCCTCTTATTTCCTTATTTTCTTTCCATTCATCCATTCACTCTGTACTCTCTTTCCATCCTACATTTCCATTCTCTCATTCCCACCACTTTGCATTCTTTCTTTGTTTCCCCTTCCCATTTATTCTTTTCTCCACTGTGTCTTCATTTCTATGTCTCTGCTCAGCATTCCATTCAATCATCTCTTCATGGAAACCACACAATTATTTTTAGAAATATGGAACATCCAGAATGAAAGTTTAGAAGAAACTCCCATTTGAGAGTAAATTCTGCTTTCCAATCATTATTTTCTGAATTTTTGTCACATACATGCAGCTTATAATCAACATACACACATATGCACACACACGCACACACACATGCACACACAGGCACACAGACAGTGTGGCACACAGACAGATTCACTTCATTCAGAATGCCAGCTGTTCTCTAAGTAAAACAGAGGGCAGTTTTGGTATCAACTAGAAGAGTTTTTACGTGTTACACCCTGCTGTGATTTTGTTATCACCTGGAAATCTCTTCATGACCTCAGCCCATCCTTGACCTCACCTAAGGCTGAGATGGGACCTGCTCCAAATAAGTTCCACCAGCCCCTTTGCTTATATTTGTTGCATCACTTATCATGCTGCTTTTCATCCAATGTTGATCTTCCTTTCTTTCCATACTGTGGTTTCTTCATGGCAGAGTCTTTGTGTAGTGTGTCTTCATGTCCCATTATAGAAAAGAAATATTTGTAGAACAGATAAATCAATCAATAAGTGGACAATAAATAAACGACCTACTGGATCATGTGATTACCTTCTGCCCTTGATCTAGCCAAAATTATTTACTGGGAACCATAGGCAGATTCAGGTATTCAGATAAATTTTTTAAAACCTAACCCTTCTCTTCTCTCTCCTCTCATATATTTCCAGAGGCACAGATTACAGTTGCCCATCACTATTCAAAGTAACAGTTGTGCTTTGTGAGAAAAGTAGTCTTTGCAGTTGCTTTTATAAATTATCAAAAATCTCCATTGTGACTGATTTGTAGTAATTAGATCTACATTTTCTTCCCTGCTCCATACTCCACCGCCTTTCCTGCTTTTCTGTTGATGGTCCCTGTGTCTCTTTTTCTCTTCCAATCCTCATTATTCTTTCTGGGTCCTTCATCTATATTATTAACCCTCCCTATATACTCTGCTTCACTATGTACTTCATTTTTTACCAGAACTATAGCATGGATCCTTCAGCCCTTTATTGTAGCAGTGAGGTCAGCAAGGTTTGGAGATATGGATTTATGAATAATCAGTATTAAGTTGGTCAGTGAGGCTCTAGAACTAAATAGGTTTTTCAGGTTTGCTCTTGGGGACCTTGCATGGTGAAGGAGAAGGGAGAAGAAGAGAAAAACTGTAGATAGAAAAGAGCTAACCACTGAGAGAAGGAAGAAGAAATTCATAATTTTGCAGCATTAAGGAGATTAGAAAAAAACCAAATGTCAAGAATGTGGGGGATAGTGGTTAATAAAGCCGTCATTAGAGAAGGAAAATTAAGAAGGGTTGAGAGAAAGTCATAACGATGTCCAAGTCTCTGTGTTAGAATTCTAGCTCTGCCATTGACTAGCTGCGCAGTATTAAAGCAAGTTTCTTAATTTCTCTGTGCCTCAGTTTCCTCATCTGTAAAATGAGAATAAAATAGTATTTAATAAAATACAGGTTTAATAAAATCACGCATGCAGAGTGCTTTGTACTGTATTTGGCATATAGCAAGGTCTCCAAAAATGTTACTTATTACTACTACTATTGTTAAAACTACCAACATTGTTCCATACCACTGCAAATGGTGAAGACTGTTCGTTGGTAACCTTGGAAGCAAAACTTTGAATTGATTATTTTATAAGTAAACTATATTTGATTATACTAAGTGTATGAAGTGGAGCAAATAGTTGATAGAGTATAAGATATGAATTATATTTTTTAAAACACTAATTGGCATTTTATTGTATTCTTCTAACAACTCTGCAAAAGTAGTTTCGAAGTCTATTCTGTGGTGGAGGAATCTGAGGCTCAGACAAGTCAAGACACTTGCCCATGTAAAAGAGTTAGCAACTTGGAGCTCAGAAATATAAACTTATGTCCATACTCTGTGGAGCAGACATAAGTAGACAGCCCGAAGACACATCACAGAGAGTGGATATATACATTGTGGTGTAGCCACACAAAAGGCTATTATATAGCAATGAAAAATAAATGAACAACAGCTATCACCAATAGTATCAGTGAATCTAAGTAATATAATATTGAGGCATAAAATCAGGTCACCACAAATTACTTAAAATGTGTTATCCTTTTATAAATTTCGTGTCATCTTCAACTTAATATTCTTCTTGGAATACCAATAGCAGATACATATCAAATATAAATATATATTAACAAAGGAAAGAGAATGACTACCCCGAGATTCAGAATGTTGGTTACCTTAGGCAAGGAGTGACGGGGAGAGGTGATGGAGAATGTTCATAGAAGTAGGTATGAATTATAATCGAAGTTCTAGTTTCTGTGTTGAACAGTAAGTTAATGGTTGTTTATAATCATATTCAAAGCCAAGGGAGCAAGCAAGAAGGTGATGCTCAGCCCAACGAAGAAAATGTAGCGTAAACCAAGGAGTATGATTAATCCGGTCCCGGGCTCCTGAGGCTGGAGGAGTACAGGCAATTATGGATCCTCCACCTTTGTCTTTTACAGTCTTGCTGAAGATTTCTCCCTCCTATTCCAGAGTCCTGTCTAAAATATTTTTCTGGCTCTAGATCTCTAGAATCAGCCCCCAAAGAAAGAGCTTCCATCAGAAACTCACTATAGAACTTACTAGAGTGAGAGAGAAATAGGAACAGTAATTAGAAACATGGGATATACCTGAGATTAGGGAAAAACAATTTAGGGAAACTTCTTGGCTCACTGGTTTCTTGTAGGTCTGACAGTTATAGTGCACATGTATTGTGACATCTTTCTTTTTTCCATAAGGTTTTGGAAAATTGTTTTGAAGCTAAATCTCTGGTTCTCCCTGTTCTAAGGTAAATGTGACCTAATTTTGAATTCTCCATGATATAATGGCTTGAATGTCCTGATGCTGAGTGTGTGATTGAATTAACTATTTGAGCTAGAAAGGTGTGCTTAGCCTTATGAAAGAATAAAGAAAATATAAGAAAATGCTCTTATATTTCAGTAGTTACCCTTGCTTTTACTGTTTATGTTTTTAATAGGAAATTTGCATAATGTAGATATAGAGACCAAGACAATGAAACACATATATGTAATAGTCAACTTTAACAAAACTTAACATTTGCCCTTTTTGTTTCAATTCTTATTTTGGAAAAATAAACTGCTACTCATACAATTAAAATCCAAACTACTTCTCTAGCCTATTCTTTATCCTTCCTCCTTCCCCAAAGAAGGTACCCACTGTCCTAAATAAAGTAGTCATAATATATATTATATCTGCTTTACAAAAATAATACAGCATTTTCATGTCTTAAAATTTCATCTGTCGTACTTTTCTAACATCCTGAACTGGCAGTTTTCAGTTAACATGATGTCTTGAAGACTTAAGCTTATTGATGCATGGGGTTCTGCTTTCAGCTACTTTGTAATATGAGTATATCACAAGTTAAAATATCTGTGTATAGTTATGGTACAATATTTAAGTGAATAATACATCCTCATTCACCAAGAATGCCATCTCAATTCTAAAAATTGTCAGTTTGCTTTGGGGCTGTCACTTTCTGTATTCCACAGGTCCATTTAGCCACATGTTAGGCCACAAAGTGAGTCTCAGAAAGCTTCAGAGAACTAATCTCATAGAGATGTAATTATCTGGCCACAATGTTATTACCTTAGAAATCAATAATGAAAAAATAGTTTAAGAAACAAGTTTGGAAACTAAAATGCGTCTAAAAACATTATTTAAGGCCTTAATGAACATTTGAGGAGGGTCCAGGTACAGTTCTTGCCAGTGCATGGAGAACAGTTTGAGAAGGCTGTATTTCCAGAATTTGTTGGAACAAGATGTACGGGTTTTTCCTTGGGCTAACTGGATCCAAGGAGGGGGCATGAGCTGTGTCATCTTGAAAGGCACCCCACCCAAGAAGTCTTCTTGTTAGGGTGAGGCAATCTTAGAAGACGAAGTCTAGAGGGGTACAGTCAGATGCCTGTCCTGAAGGAGGGATCTAAGTGATCAGCCAGTGTTTGAATTAGTCTTGTCTGGGAATCTGGGAAGAATGCGGCGATCATCACCTGTGGGCTCATGTGATGCTCCGAGGGAAAGATGCTGTATTTGCAATCTGTACCAATGGTACCACTCAATGAGACCTTACCTTTCCTTTCCTTTTTTCTTTGACACTGCAGTAGCCAGAGACAACTTAGAGGTAGGATGGATAAGATGCTGCAGTAATGAAGTCAGCCACATCCCTCCTTCCCTAATACAGGTTTATAAATAAGAGTATTCGTCTTGGGAAAGGAAGAAAAGTTTAAATTACTTGAGATGTAAAGTTTTGATATTCAATTGAATTGGGGTTTTTAGGACTTAATACAGATTTTTCAAAGCAGTGACATGAAAAAAGTTGCTTCCTGCTTTGCTTCCACAAGGTTCAGTTTCTTCCAAAATCACTGTTTTGGCAGGAGATTTTTCTCCTTAAATCTTCACTACCTTTTGAGGTAGATACCATTTTATTACTATTTGACAGATGAGAAAACATAACTTGTCTAATATCACATAGCTAATAAGTGGCAGAAATGGAGTTACATTCCATGTAAGTCTGACCTCAAAAGCTTTGCTATTAACTTAAAGGCCTATTGCCCTTTAATAGAAAATCTGTTTCATTTATTTAACAAATAGTATCTACTCGCTAATTGCCAGGCTCTATGCTAGGTATAAAGAAGCCAATAATTAGTATATGTATATATGTGTATATATGTACATACGTGTGTATGGATATATACATCTGTGTGTGTATACACGTAAACATACATATTCAAGTGTCCTAACAGTCTACTTTGGGAGACAGGTAAAAACAGCAGTTACAAAGTGAATTGAAGAGTGAAAAGTTGTCTAGTGATAAACTGTGCAGGGATTCAATGAGAACTTGAAACAGAAATGAAACTTGACTGAGCCCTCAAGATGAGTAGCCTTTCACCAGTTAGCTTGTGGGGTTGAATTTGGGCCCTGAGGTGATGAGATGACATTCCATGGAAGAGAGAATTGCCTATGTCAAAACGTTTCTTTTTGGATAGTTTAAAGGGCTATAAAATTTGGGTTCAGTATTTTCTCTCAGCACTTAGAAGATATTTTCTTCTTTTCTAGAGTCTTTTGTTGCTGAGAAATCTTCTGTCAGAGAGCCTAATTAATTATCTTTCCTTTGTTCGTAATCTTTCCTTTCTCTCTGGTTGATTTTTTTTTTTTTTTTTTTTTTTACGGTACGCGGGCCCCTCACCGCTGCGGCCTCTCCCGCTGCGGAGCACAGGCTCCTGACACGCAGGCTCAGCGGCCATGGCTCACGGGCCCAGCCGCTCCGCGGCACGTGGGATCCTCTCGGATCGGGGCATGAACCCGCGTCCCTTGCATCGGCAGGCGGACCCTCAACCACTGCGCCACCAGGGAAGCCCTGACTGGTGACTTTTGATTCCCTTAATATCCTTCTGATTTCAATGAAATTTCTGTGATGAACTGGCTTTTTGAAAGTCACTGCAATGATTTAGAAAAAGAGAGAAGCAGAGAGACAGAGACAGTGACAAGATGAGACTCTTATAAAACTGAAACTTCCACCAAACGAGGAATATGTCTGGTCCAACAGTTATGCGGGGATCATGCCTCTTCCTTCTTCCATATCTTTGACAGCAGAATGTTCCGGGCTCTGTAGTGAATAAAAGCCCAAGGCTTAGCCCTGCTTAGCCAAGTGGCCTAGTAGCTCAGCGCACAACTGCCCCGATGATCAGGCCAGTGTGCACGGGGCTGAGTTGCCTCTGGGTCTCTACCCTGGTCATCTGGTATGTGTGCCTCACAGGCACTGGCTCCTCTTGTCCCCTTGCTTAGCTTCAATTCCCCTTAGGGATTCCCCGGTTGTCACCATTCAGATCTGTCTGCTTCCCAGGGAAAGATTTATTGTATGTACTTAGAACTATTCTCAGTAGCTTTTGAGGAGAGAGTTAAAACTCATATGTGAACATTGAAGGCAGATATAACTAGGAGCTTCCAGAACCAGACAGAGACATATTGGGCTGCTCTGGGAAGTAAAGTGTAATCCTGTGCTCCAGACAAGGACTTTATTCCGTTACTTTTGTTTCATCCTTTATTCTCTATTGTTCACTCCGTGATTTTAGACTTTATTTTATATATTAATATTTTATCATTTACTATTCTCCTACATTATTTCTGGAGGTGTTACTCAGTAGGTCTTACGTGAGGCCGGTGAATCTGCATTTTAATAAGCACCCCCTAGAGAAAACCAACCTGGTCTTTATGTGAGAAGCTGCATGATTGAAAATTTCTGATCACTCCTTATGTCCCATTGTTTGTATTTCTTGGATTCATGCCTATAGTAATACTATATGAGCTGTATAAAGCTACCTGTATACAGACACTCACTGATTGCAGCATTGTTTGTAATAGTAAAAAATTAGAAAAATTAGAAACAATCTAAATGTCCATCAATAGGGAATTAGATAAATAATGGTGCAATTTTTCCATAGAAAGAAATAACATGTAATAGTTACAAATAATGAGGTATATCTCTATATCTCTATCACTGACCTGAAAAGCCATTATGAATAAAGGGAAAAATGTTTAGGAGTAAGCCTGTTAAGGTAAACCTATATATATATATATATATATATGAATGTGTATATAGACAAGTATATATGTTTGTGAATCTGGGGAGATTACATACCCAGAAAGAAAACCTCCCATTTAAAATAGTTAATTCTAGGAAAGAACAATGGACTGGAGAAGAAGGAAATAATGTGTGCTTTTCAGTTTGTGCATATTTGTAATATCTGAATTTTTAAAAAGGGGACATACATTTTTGTATTATTAAAACACTAATCACTAAGAAAAGTGTAATAAAATCTATTGCTCTGGTGTTCATCAAAACTCACCATCACTGAGTTTTGTTTAAACGGCAATAATATCATGTCATGATAAGAAAGAGGTGATATAAAGGAGGTCAGATCAGCAAAGGGACCCTCCATTGAACTTTCTCATTCTCGTTTTGGAGAGAAACTAGATAAAGAGGAAACACTTCCTGCATGAAGCAATCTCACCTCTGCATAACGTAGAGTTGTCCTTTATCACTATCAACACTTTGGCTTGTTAGCCCACTTTATGGGTGGAGAAACTGTGTCCCCAGAGAGGTTAAGTAACTTGGCCTCGACCACTTCCCTGGTGAAGACAGGGCCCCGTACCTAGAAAGTGGGCCAGAGACCATGTTCTCAGCCTCTGCAACAGGCAAGGCATAACCTCGCTTCAGTGAGAAGCCAAGATGCCTGGGTTCCAGTCTTGGCTCAAACAATAAAAATGCCATGATAATAAGGTCCTTCCACCCACCAGGCCTCAATTTCCCCCTCCTTTAAGATGAGGGAATTCGACTACATGATCTCTAAGGGTTTCTTCAGCTCAGAGCCCCTCTGTGTCTGTTTTAAAGTTGAAGCAATGAGAAATCAAAAAGCGCCTTCCAGGAGAGAAGGCTCGTGCTCTTCCTGCGTGGACTCTGCCCCACCCACACGTGGTGAATGACATGGGATGCTGCTCTTGAGACAGCGCCTTGATGTCCACTGCAATTCTTCCTTACATCTGTTCAAAATCATCCAGGCATTCTTCCCTTTTTCAAATATTTATCAGGGGACTTTTCTGTTCCAGGCATCGCGCCAGGTTGGGTGGTGTAGGAAAGATCCAGACGCAGTCCACATCCTTGCACAGCTCAAGTGGGGAAGACAGCCTAGCAAGTAATGAGATTCAGTTCTGTGTTATGTGTGCCAAAGGGGTGCCTGATCCGGAACTGGTGGAGAAAGGACAGGCCAGGCTTCTGAAAGGATGGCGTGTCTATTCTGAGTGACCGCCAACCACCAGAGCTAACAAACAGGGGGAATGAGCATTTCAAACAGATGAAACAGTAAGTCCCCAAGGCAAGAAGAAGGAAAGAATGCTGGCATGAAAGAGAACAGGGAGGGAAGCAGGAGATGAGATGCACAGCCCAGCAGGAGCCAAGCCGTAGGATGCTCAGTAAGCTTAGGAAGGAGTTGCCCTTTAGTTTGTGGGTAATGGGGAGGCTTATGCAGCAGAAAGTGACTGTTAATGGGTTGAACTGTGTCCCCCCCAAAAAAGATATATTGGAGCCCTTGTCCCCAGGCCTCAGAATGTGACCTTATTCGGAGATAGGGTCTTTACAGAGGTAATCAAGTTAAAATGAGGTCCTCAGGGTGGGTCCTAATCCAACATGACTGGCATCCTCATTAAAAGGGGAAATTTGGACACAAACACATGTGCAAAATGGAAGAGGATGGGAAGGGACACAGGGAAAAGACCACCATCTACAAGCCAAGTAGAGAGGCATGGAGCAGACCCTTTCCTCACAGCCCTCAGAAGGAACTAACCCTGCCGACACTCTGATTGCTGACTTCTAGCCTCCAGAACCGGGAGAAAATAAACTTCCATTGTTTATGCCACTCAAGGCGTGGTACTTTGTTACAGTAGCCCCAGCAAACTAATATAGCGACTTATCTAAATTTGCATTTTAGAATAATTGATCTGCTTACAGTGTTGAGAAGAAATTGAAAGGGGACAAGAATGGCTGCAAGGAGGCTATCTTGGAGGCAGGAGATGATACAGGTCTCCGTCTGGGCAGTGATGGCAGAGACCCAGAGACGCTGACAGGCAGCATCCCCAGGATGTGATCATAGGTTGCATGTGGGAAACGAGAGAAAATGAGGAATCAAGGGCAGTGTCTGGTCCAGGTTTGTAGCTCAGGTAAACACGTGGCCAGAGCCAAGTCTAGTCAACCACCCCATCAAGAATCACAGGCACAAGTTCTACACAGACAGGCAACTTGGGGATACATGTCATTGTCACCTCCATCATCTTAACACCCAATTCTGACTTTTATCTTGAGGTACCCCCAGCCTCATCAATGCCAGGAATGACTTCATTTCCTCCACAAACATTTCTTTTTTTTTTTTTGGCTGCGTTGGGTCTTCGTTGCTGCACGCGCGCTTTCTCTAGCTGCGGCGAGTGGGGGCTACTCTTTATCGTGGTGCGCGGGCTTCTCACTGCGGTGGCTTCTCTTGTTGCGGAGCACGGCCTCTAGGCGCGCGGGCCTCAGTAGGTGTGGCACGTGGGCTCAGTAGTTGTGGCTCGAGAGCTCTAGAGCTCAGGCTCAGTAGCTGTGGCGCACGGTCTTAGTTGCTCCGCGGCATGTGGGATCTTCCCGGACCAGGGCTCGAACCCGTGTTCCCTGTAGTGGCAGGCGGATTCTTAACCACTGAGCCACCACAGAAGTCCCCACAAACATTTCTTGACCACTCACGATGTGCCAGACACCGCACTAAGCTCTGGGGTAGAATGGTGAGGGAAAGGAAACAGCGTCCTGTGTATTAGGTCAAGAAGAAGGCAAACATCAATCACATTAATGAATGAATAATTACAGACTGTGGTAAGTGCCATAGAGGAAGGGAAAGGAATGACATGGGAGCATAAAACAGGGTGTATTGGCTGAGCTGCTATCCAAAGGAAGATAGAGAGGAAAAGCGTGCTGGGCAAGGACCATAAAAGGCCAATGTAGGAAGGATCTTAACACATTTGAGGAACAGGATGAAGCCCTTGGGGAAAAGAGGCGTGAGATGAGGCTGGAGGGGAATAGGAACGCAATACATGTTAAATGAAGGGAGGCTTTGTGCTGGATTGAGTAGCCTCTCCCCCAAATTTATATTCACCCAAAACTTGAGAATATGACCTAATTTGACAGTAGGGTCTTTGTAATCGAGTTAAGATGAGGTTATACTGGAGTCAGGCGCCCAAAGGCTGGTACCTTTCTAAAAAGAGAGAAATTTGGACACAGACACAGAGAGGAGAAGGCTGTGTGAAGACACGGAGGAAAGATAGCCCTGCGAAGACAGAGACAGAGACTGACGTGATGCATCTTCAAGCCAAGGAGCACCAAGGATTGCCCGCAGCCGCCAGAAGCGAGGCAAGAGATCTGGAGCAAAAGCTCCCTCAGAGTCTCCAGAAGGAACCAACCCTGCCAACCACTCGATTTTGAATTTCTAGCCTCCAGCACTGTGAGAAAATGCATTTTTATAGTTTTAAGCCACCGGTTTGTGGTACTGTGTTACATCAGCCCTAGGAGACAAACACAGACTTTAACCTAAAAAGTTAGGTGATCAAATTTTTATTGTTAAAAGATCATTGTGGCTGCAGGGCAGAGAATGAGGGTGGAGGGGAGTGCGTCAAGAGGAGACATAGGAACCACGTATATCATTTTGATGACACGGCAATAATCTAGGTGGGAAATGATGGCTTTCAACAGCGTGCTGGCGGGGGAGAGGAAAAGAATTTCAGGATTCAAGAGATATTTAGGAGGAAAACCCATGGAGATCCTTGAAGACACAAAGCCCACATGATGGGTACTATATAGAATGGAAAATCTATATAAACTGGGAAAATCATTGATTCCAGCAACACCTACCCACCATGCTTCTAGCTTTGGCCGCCTCTGTTTTCATAGCCAAAGTCCTTTCCCTTCTCTGCATTGAGTCTAGCTCCGCCTCTCCCTCCCCTGCTGCTAGTTTCTTCTTTATCAAACATTTCCCAGTCATCCTGCTGACGTCTTGTGTTTGTGGTTTCCAAACTGGTTTCACACCCATGTTCCTTGCTTTTCTCTTGAGAGCAGGTTTTATTTTGTCTTATGGATGTGGAAAGTGAAACTCAGAGCTGTGAAGGGATTTTGCCAAAGACACATTGTGAACAGTTAGTGGAGCCAAGATTTGAACCCACATCTTCTGTCTCTATATCCTGAATGTTTCCCTCTGCCCTGCCACAGATACACAGCTCCACAGATACACATCTTCCAGTCCACGCAAGGCTTGAGAGAGGTCCTATGTCTAGCACTTATGGTAAGAGACTACATGTTACATTGATTTTGCAAGCCTGTCATCACTGGAATAAAGATGTTACGGTGGAAAATTCCACAGTGAAAAACAACACCCCTGCACATTTCTTTCTGGCATAAACTTTTGAAGCCTTACGAAAGCATTTTGTGTTTCAAACCATCCTGATTGGGATCCAGGCTCTGGCCCTTCTGGGCTGCGTGATCTTGACGAAAGCACTTAACACATCTAACTTCAATTTCCTTTTTTCTTTTTAAAGTGGGAATACTGTTTTATTAAGTTAGTTAGTGAAGGCCTATCCAATAACAGCATTTAATCAAATTATAAACAAAAGAAAGCTAACGTTGCAATAGTCATTTCACTCAAGATATTATATATGGCAACATAATAGGAGTAAAGAATAATTTCACAAAAAGGTAAAAGGAGCAATCTAAAAATAAGATACAACCATGAACTATCAGCAGAGATCCTGTTATGGAAGTTGCATGATTAAGAATGTGAAATTCCTGGGCTTCCCTGGTGGCGCAATGGTTGAGAGTCTGCCTGCCGATGCAGGGGATGCAGGTTCGTGCCCCGGTCGGGGAGGATCCCACATGCTGCGGAGCGGCTGGGCCCGTGAGCCATGGCCGCTGAGCCTGTGCGTCCGGAGCCTGTGCTCCGCAACGGGAGAGGCCGCAACAGTGAGAGGCCCGCGTACCGCAAAAAAAAATTTTAAAAAAAGGTAAAAGACTAAATGCCATCACTCTAAGACGGGAACAAGGGAAGGATGCCATCATTTGCCAACTCTACTAAATATTGTACTAGAAGTTCTAGTAAATATTGTACTAGAACTTCTAGTTCTAGTAAACTTCTAGAACTGGAAGTTCTAGAAGTAAAAGGCAAATATATTGAAAAGGAAGAAGTAAAATTGTTTCTCTGTGAGGATAACACTATTAGCTACATGGAAAGGCCTAAGGAATCTGCAAAAATATATCCTAAAACCAATATGTGAATTTAGCAAGATTATAGGATCCAAAAATCAATTGTATTGCTATATACTAGGAAAAAAAAAATCAAGCCATACCTTTTCATTCTCTTAATGGTGTCGTTTGACAGACAGAAATTCTGAATTTTAATGCAGTCCAATTCATCAATCCTTATTTTGTGGTTAATGTTTTTTTAAATATTTATTTATTTATTTTTTATACAGTAGGTTCTTATTACTTATCTATTTTATACATATTAGTGTATACATGTCAATCCCAATCTCCCAATTCATCCCACCACCATCACCCCCACTGCCCTGCTTTCCCCCTTTGGTGTCCATACGTCTGTTCTCTACATCTGTGTCTCTATTTCTGCCATGCAAACCGGTTCATCTGTACCATTTTTCTAGATTCCCCATATATGCGTTAACATACAATATTTGTTTTTCTCTTTCTGACTTACTTCACTCTGTATGACAGTCTCTAGGTCCATCCACGTCTCTACAAATGACCCAATTTCATTCCTTTATATGGCTGAGTAATATTCCATTGTATATGTGTATTGTGGTTAATGTTTTTGATATTATATTTAAGATAGCTTTTCTAATTCAAAGCTGTATTGATTTACCTGTCCTGGTTAGATCTACAATCTACCTGGGTTTATTGTTTGTATGTGGTGTAAGGTAGGGGAAAAGTTTCATTTTTTCCATATGAATATACAATTGTATATTTGCCCCAGTATCACTTATAAAAAATACTGTCTTCTTACCACTACTCTGTAGTATCACCTTTATCATGAATAAAACATATATGCATAGGAAAGAAATCCAAGCCAAATTAAAAAAACAATTCTATTTACTAGAACATCCAAAACCTTGAAATACTTCTGAATGAATTTAACAAAATCATGCAAGACCTGCACACTGAAAACTACAAAACAGTGTGAGAGAAATTAAAGAAGATCAAAATAAATGAAGAGCTCCAGCAAGATCCTGAACTGCAAGGCTCAACATTAAGATGTCAGTTCTTCCCAACTTGATCTGTAGATTCAACACCGTCCCTGTCAAAAGCCTAGCAGGTGTTTTTATAGACGTGGACAAGGTGATTCTAAGATTCAGATGGAAATGGAAAGGACCTAGAAAAAGCAAAAAATAATCTTAAAAAGAAAAACAAAGTTGGAGAACTTGCACTAAACAATTTCAAGACTTATTAAAAACTACAAGCCAGTGCGGTCTTGTCATAAGGTTAAATAAATCAGTGAAACATAGCAGAGTCCAGAAATAGACCCACACACATGCAGTGGCTTAACTAGTGCAATTCAGTAGGGGAAAGAATAGTTTATTCAACAAATGTTGCTGGAGCAACCATATGTCTAAATGCAAAAAATAAACCTTGACCCTCACATGATACACAAAAATTAATTAAAATGGAATTTCGACACAATCTATAAGGCTTCTAGAAAAAAAATTGGAGAATATCTTTGTGACTTTGCAGTAAGCAAAATTTCTTGGCTAGGAAAAAAATAAACACTAACCATAAGGGGAAAAAATGGTAAGTTGGATTTTATCCAAATGTTTTAAAATATGTGCTTCAAAATTATATTAAGAAAATGAAAAGGCAAACCACCGATGAGGGGAAAATATTTGCAACACCAATAGCTTGTCATTAGAAGACAAACAACCTAATAAAAAGTGGGTAAAAGATTTGGCCAGACGCATCGTAAAAGAAGATATGCAAATGACCAACCATCCTCAACATCATTAGTCATCAGGAAAATGAAAATTAAAACCACAGTTTTAATTAATACCCACCAGGAGAATGGCTAGAATTTATTTTATTTATTTATTCGTTTTTCCTTTTGGCTGCACTGGGTGTTCATTGTTGCGCATGGGTGTTCTCTAGTTGTGGTGAGTGGGAGCTACTCTTCGTTGAGGTTTGCAGCCTTCTCATTGCGGTGGCTTCTCTTACGGTGCAGCACAGGCTCTAGAGGGCACGGGCTTCATCAGCTGTGGCTAGTGGGCTCAGTAGTCGTGGCACATGGGCTTAATTGCTCCGTGGCATGTGGGATCTTCTCGAACCCGTGTCCCCTGCACCGGCAGGTGGATTCCTAACAACTGCTCCACCAGTGAAGTCCCCAGAATGGCTGGAATTAAGATGACTTATAATAACCAAGTGTTGCCAGAAACGTACAGCCACGAGAGCTCTCATACTTTGCTGATGGGAGTGCAACGAAGTACAACCACTCTGGAAAGCGATTTAGCCGTTTCTTACAAAGGTGAACATGTATTTACCATATGATTCAGAAATTCTATTCCAAATATTTATCGAAAAGGAATGAAGCCATATATCCACAAATGACTTGTATCAAATGTTCATAATAGTTGTGTTCATAATAGCCCAAACTAAAAACAATCTGAATGTTCATCAGCAAATAAAAGGATAAACAAACCGCTGTGTATTTACATAGTGGAATGCTACCCAGGATTTTAAAAGAACAAGCTACCGATAAACACAACAACATGGGGAATCTTACAAGACATTACACTGAGCAAAGAAAACAAGAAACAAAAGAGTACCTATAATATGATGCCATTCATATGAAGTTCAGAAAAATGGGCAAAGGACATGAATAGACATTTTTCCAAAGAAGGCATACAGATGGCCCACAGGCATATGAAAAGATCGCTCAACATCACTAATCAGCAGGGAAGTGCAAATCAAAACCACAGAGAGATATCACCTCATGCCTGTCAGAATGCCTACGATCAAAAAGACAAGAAACAAGTATCATCAAGGATGTGGCGAAAAGGGACCCCTCTGCCTGGCTGAATGATAAGGATGGTCAGATTCAGACCAGTGGGAAGAACGTTACCCGACAATGTTGATGCAGGATTATCCAGAGAGGCCCACAAACCAGGGTAGTCAGTAAACCCGTGGGCACAGTGCCTGACTTGAAGGGCTTATGGAATTTTAGTTGCGACTTAGAAAAAATAATGTATTGTCCAAAACGCTAAAATAAAATGGTAAAATTGAAATTATAAATGTTTAAATGTCTATAAAATGTAATAGGTTAACCAGTCAATTAAAACCCATATATGAAATCTATACTTCTGTAAATTATATTAGATGTGGTATATGAATGCATTTTAATATGTTTGGTAGGATACAGGTATGAGTATCCAAAAAGTATCTGCCTTAACAGCACAGAGGCCAGGAAAATGTTGATTACATGTCAATTATAACTTTTTTGTTAAATCTAATAAAGACCCCCATTCTTTCTGTGCACAAGGAGATTGCAATTTCTTCTTCCATTTCCGGAACCACCGGAGAAGTCAATCTACGTTGTCCTGGGAACCAGGAGCCCAAGCTCTTGAAGAGAGATTCCTAAGTGACCAACAGACAAGAACTAGGGATCAGGCACTTGTTAGAGCCTTTCCCTTCATGGAACCCCTCAGCCTGGGGCACATTTGGAGTCCCTCCATTTCTTCTTATTCTGCTGCCTTGTGTGCTGTCCCAAGATTTGCAAAGGCAGCCAATAACGTCTTGGGTCACATTATCTGGGATCTTGCCACCGAGCTGCTTCCCTTAAGCGAGCAACCCAGATCCTGGAAAATTCCTAAAGCATAAGTCATTTATTTGAACATGTGCTTACTGCATTTTTTGTGACCGCTGACCTTCCGAATGCAAAGAATATGGGTTTAGGCGTCACTCAAACCTATGCCACGTTCGTCAGAGGAAAGGCCTCAGACCTTGGTCATCAGTTAGCAGGGGTTGGACACAGCACTTGGCTGTGGGTTCTGGTCCTGGTTCTGCCATTCACAGGCTTTCTGACCTCACAGAAATCTCTTCTTTCTGAGCCTCCATCATTTCATCTGGAAACGCAAGGAAGAACCCCAATTTCACAGAGCTGCTTTCACGATAATTAATAAGATATTGTGTATGATGGGATTAGCACAATGCCAGGCATGTAGTGAGTGCACAAAACACTGTCAAACAGGGAGCAGATTTGCAAGGCAGAAATAGAGACACAGATGTAGAGAACAAACGTACGGACACCAAGGAGGGAAAGCGGAGGGGGTGGGGGTGGGATGAATTGGGAGATTGGGATTGACATGTATACACTAATATGTATGAAATAGATAACTAATAAAAACCTGCTGTATTAAAAAAAAAACAAAACAAAACAGGAAGCTGATTAACATTTGTCAGGGCGGGGTGGGGCGGAAGAGTAGGGAATGGAGAGTGACTACTTAATGGGTCCAGGGTTTCCTTTGGAAAGATGAAAATGTTCTGGAGGTAAATATTGCACAACGTTGTGGATGCGCTAAATGCCACTCAGCAGTACAATTTGAAACGGTTACAGTGGCCAGCTTAATGTTTAAAAAAAAACCACTGCCCGACACCGCGCCCCCCCCCCCGCCCCCGACACCCTTCTCCACCTCATAGAGTGAGTGGGGAGGAAGTAGAAACCAGGATCTGTCCTGAGTCCCTCCTACAGAGGCAAGAACTGAGCACCAAGGCAAGAGCAGGCACTTGGGTATCCCTGTAGTGGGGGGAGGGACGAGGGAGGGGTTGGAGCTTCACCCAATGTGGCCAGAGGTGGGGAGGAGGGAAGTCAGCAGCAGATGGGAGATACGTGGGCACAGCTTTTCAGACTTCAGGGAACCAGTTTTCAGTGAATATTATCATGGTGTGCAGAGGGCAAGTTACAGATCAGAAAGGAGATAGCAATCCTGGGAAATGTGAGTCACGGGGAGAAGAAAGAAAACGTCACTCATCTAATGAGGAAATGAATGACCAAGAGGCAGCCCGATAGGGTGCACAGGTCTCCATCCAAGGCTTATTAACAGAATCATCTGGAAGTATATTACCATCACCAACGCCCACCACATCACAGCACCCTCCATCCCCCCCACCTTCCCTGCTGGGATCCTGGTTATGGAGGTCTTGAGCCTTGGGGCATGTGATGGAAATTGACCACACATTGGAATTTCACTGTTGCCTCCCATGACTTTCTAGCTGTACCACTCTGGACAAGTAACCTGATTTTTCTGCATCTTAGTTTCCTTGTTTATGAAACAGGAAAATCTACGCATAGGCTGTTGGTAAGAGTTCATGAAATAGGTAAAGTACATGCCACAGAGTCGGCTCTTAATAAATACTTATTTATTCCCTTTCCCCTTCTCTAATGGTGCAAGTCACACTCATGAATCCATTCTCTCTTTCCATCAGGCCATAAAGCAAAAGAAGGAACAGCAGGGGATCTTAAATAGAGAACAGGAACCATTTCCTGTAATATATGTGTTTAAAAAATGACATTTTTTAAAGAGAGCCCTTGTGTAAGGGTTAAAATCAGCCCTAGAGGCAGCTTTATTCACAGTAGTCAAAAAAAAAAAAAAAAAGAAAAGAAACAACCCAAATGTCCACGGACAATTGACTACATAAGTCAAGTGGGGTATACATTAAATATTTACACAGCAATAAAGAATATAAAACAGCTGATACACACAGCAACATGGATGTCAGCAGACATGGTGAACAAAAAAGCCAGACACAAAAAAGTACATTCTGTATCATAGCAGTATTCTGTATACTGTGTGCCATATCTCTGCTCTTCTGTACTTCCATAATTTCACTTGTTAAGTTCTTTGCTTGCAGTTATATTGAGATGCTGCCAGGTCAACAGTTGTGCCATTGTGATGTTCTTTGCAGAGTTCTAGGGCTAGGGCCCTCAGGGGCAAAACAGAACTAAAAACTCAGATCCACCGACGTGGACTGTCCCTGCTTCCCAGCCCTTTTGAACACCCTTCCCGTGCGTGTACGGAGAATATCCCACACATTATGGGTCCCTCCTCCCCAAGGTACAAGCCAGAAAGCTTACTTACCCACCCTCTCTTGGAGCTGGAGTGCAGGCGTGTGAGCTAGGCTCTATGCATCAGACATGGAATAAAAGTGACTTCAGGACTTCCCTGGTGGCGCAGTGGTTCAGAGTCCACCTGCCAATGCAGGGGACACGGGTTCAAGCCCTGGTCCGGGAAGATCCCACATGCCGCGGAGCAACTAAGCCCGTGTACCACAACTACCGAGCCTGCGCTCTAGAGCCTGCGAGCCACAACTATTGAAGCCCGCATGCCACAACTACTGAAGTCCGCGCGCCTAGAGCCCGTGCTCTGCAACAAGAGAAGCCACCGCAATGAGCAGCCTGAACACCACAGAGAAGAGTAAGTAGCCTCTGTTCGCCGCAACTAGAGAAAGCCCGCATGCAGCAATGAAGACCCAATGCAGCCAAAAATAAATTAAAAAAAAAAAAAAAGTGACTTCAATTTCTAAGTAGAGAAAACTGGGCAAGCAGGCACTATGCAGAATGAATCCATTTTCTGGCAAGCATGGCTGTGGAAGCTGCCGGCTTTCAGGGGCAGCAGTGATGGGGTTTTGTTAGCCGAGGTGCAATCTGAGACGCCTGTGTCTGATGGCTGCAGCAGAGACACCTCACTGGAGCAATAGCTGCTGTTCCTGGGAGTGAAGCCTCTGAGCCTGATTCTCTGGTCCAGCCAGTGTTTCCATGAGCTACACAATGTCCTTTAATAAATTCCTTCTTGCTGAAATGGGCTAGAGGAACCTATTCTGTTTCTCTGGAGAACCCTGACTGATACAGTGGGTGATCCACTCAGGGCTCTTAGCACAATAGGACACGTGTTTATGTATGCACATATGTATATGGGGGAGATAGATATAGATAAAGATATAAATAGCTTTAGTTTTAGGTGTTCGCTCCCACGATTGTCAGGGTTGGAGAGTGTAAAATTAATGGGGCTGGCCGGCAAGCTGGAAACTCAGGTAGGCGTTGATACTGTAGTCTTGAAGCAGAATTTAGGAGTTTGGGATTAACTGATACACACTACTATATATAAAATAGACAAACAACTAGGGCCGACTGTATAGCACAGGGAGCTATACTCAATATCTTGTAATAACCTATAATGGAAAAGAATCTGAAAAAGAATACATATAGGTATGTATATATATATATAACTGAATCACTTTGCTGTACACCTGAAACTAACATAACATTGCAAGTCAACTATACTACAATTTTTAAGATTAAAAAAAAAATTTCTTCTTCTCTCGGAGACCTCAGTCTTTGTTCTTAAGGCCTTTCAACTGATTAGATGAGGCACAGCCACATTATCAAGGGTTATCTCCTTTCCTAAAAGTCAACTGACTGCAGTGTTAACCATGTTTGCAAAATACCTTCACAGCCACACCCAGATTAGTGTTTGATTAAATAACTGTAGCCCGGCCAAGCTGACCCAGAAAATGAACCATCATACCCACCAAATTCCAGAAATGAGCATTCATATGATAAGCATTAAGATGCTTCACTCTGAAGAAGCCTTCGTGGCACATTTGACATAGTTTCTATGTACAAAAGTTTCACACACAGTTGCCCATACAAAACAAAGTCCACCTAATCTAGGAACCTGCATTCAAGAGGAGACTATCTCTAGAATCCATCCCATCCCCCCATCCCCACAGCCCTTCACCTGGCACCCAGCTGCTATCCTCTCTCACCTGGACCACAGCCACAGCCTCATCACTGTTCTGCCACCCTCCAGATCTTCCTGCTCTACTCTGTCATCCACCCTACCCGAGGGTACTCTTTCTAAATCTCTAAACTGATTGTGTCTCTGCTGATTCAAATTCCTTCCAGAGCCATCCTCCTGCATCTGTCACCCCAGGTCAGCTGCTGTTAAGGTTTGGTGGCAAGCAGCAGACCCCCAAATCTGACCAATTTAAGTGACAGGGGAATTCATGGAGCATCCCTCCAGGATGGAAGTAAGAGTTAAAGTCTTGATTAAGAAGTTCAGGAATCCAGGTTTCCCTGGTGATCTTGGAAGCTAGAACTAATGGACAGTGTTTTCAGAGCCCAGCTGTGGGGATAAATCAGAGTCAGTCATCTCAATCTCCATGCAACTCTACTCGGGGAGCAGTGTATAAGAAGAGGGTGTTTAACCATATTATCAAATTGAAGGAGAAAAACCATATGATCATCTCAATAGATGCAGAGAAAGCTTTTGACAAAATTCAACACCCATTTATGATAAAAACCCTCCAGAAAGTAGGCATAGAGGTAACTTTCCTCAACATAATAAAGGCCATATATGACAAACCCACAGCCAACATCGTCCTCAATGGTGAAAAACTGAAACAATTTCCACTAAGATCAGGAACAAGACAAGGTTGCCCACTCTCACCACTACTACTCAACATAGTTTTGGAAGTTTTAGCCACAGCAATCAGAGAAGAAGAAAAAAAAAAGGAATCCAAGTCAGAAAAGAAGAAGTAAAACTGTCACTGTTCGCAGATGACATGATACTATACATAGAGAATCCTAAAGATGCCACCAGAAAACTACTAGAGCTAATCAATGAATTTGGTAAAGTAGCAGGATAAAAAATTAATGCACAGAAATCTCTTGCATTCCTATACACTAATGATGAAAAATCTGAAAGTGAAATTAAGAAAACACTCCCATTTACCATTGCAACAAAAAGAATAAAATACATAGGAATAAACCTACCTAGGAAGACAAAAGACCTGTATGCAGAAAACTATAAGACACTGATGAAAGAAATTAAAGATGATACAAACAGATGGAGAGATATACCATTGGATTGGAAGAATCAACATTGTGAAAGTGACTCTACTACCCAAAGCAATCTACAGATTCAGTGCAATCCCTATCAAACTACCACTGGCATTTTTCACAGAATTAGAACAAAAAATTTCACAATTTGTATGGAAACGCAGAAGACTCCGAATAGCCAAAGCAATCTTGAGAAAGAAAAACGGAGCTGGAGGAATCAGACTCCCTGACTTCTGACTATACTACAAAGCTATAGTAATCAAGACAGTATGGTACTGGCACAAAAACAGAACTATAGATCAATGGAACAGCATAGAAAGCCCAGAGATAAACCCATGCACATATGGTCACCTTATCTTTGACAAAGGAGGCAAGAATATACAATGGAGAAAAGACAGCCTCTTCAATAAGTGGTGCTGGGAAAACTGGACAGCTACATGCAAAAGAATGAAATTAGAACACTCCCTAACACCATACACAAAAATAAACTCAAAATGGATTAAAGACCTAAATGTAAGGTCAGACACTGTCAAACTCTTAGAGGAAAACATAGGCAGAACACTCTATGACATAAATCACAGCAAGATCCTTTTGGATCCACCTCCTAGAGAAATGGAAATAAAAACAAAAATAAACAAATGGGACCTAATGAAACTTAAAAGCTCTTGCACAGCAAAGGAAACGATAAACAAGACAAAAAGACAACCCTCAGAATGGGAGAAAATATTAGCAAGTGAAGCAATTGACAAAGGGTTAATCTCCAAAATTTACAAGCAGCTCATGCAGCTCAATATCAAAAAAACAAACAACCCAATCCAAAAATGGGCAGAAGACCTAAACAGACATTTCTCCAAAGAACATATACAGATTGCCAACAGACACATGAAAGAATGCTCAACATCATTAATCACTAGAGAAATGCAAATCAAAACTACAATGAGATATCATCTCACACCGGTCAGAATGGCCATCATCAAAAAATCTACAAACAATAAATGCTGGAGAGGGTGTGGAGAAAAGGAACCCTCTTGCACTGTTGGTGGGAATGTAAATTGATACAGCCACTATGGAGAACAGTATGGAGGTTCCTTAAAGAACTAAAAATAAAACTACCATACGACCCAGCAATCCCACTACTGGGCATATACCCTGAGAAAACCATAATTCAAAATGAGTCATGTACCACAATGTTCATTGCAGCTCTGTTTACAATAGCCAGGACATGGAAGCAACCTAAGTGTCCATCAACCGATGAATGGATAAAGAAGATGTGGCATATATATACAATGGAATATTACTCAGCCATAAAAAGAAACCTAGAGTCTGTCATACAGAGTGAAGTAAGTCAAAAAGAGAAAAACAAATACCGTATGCTAACACATATATATGGAATCTAAAAAAAAAAAAATGGTCATGAAGAACCTAGGGGCAAGATGAGAATAAAGATGCAGACCACTAGAGAATGGACTTGAGGACACGGGGAGGGGGAAGGGTAAGCTGGGACAAAGTGAGAGAGTGGCATGGACATATATACGCTACCAAACATAAAACAGATAGGTAGTGGGAAGCATTCGCATAGTACAGGGATCAGCTCGGTGCTTGGTGACCACCTAGAGGGGTGGGATAGGGAGGGTGGGAGGGAGGGAGATGCAAGAGGGAAGAGATATGGGAACATATGTATATGTATAACTAATTCACTTTGTTATAAAGCAGAAACTAACACACCATTATAAAGCAATTATACTCCAATAAAGTTGTCAAAAAAAAAAAAGAAGAGGGTGTTTAATTGGCCAGGATTGATTCACAGGCCCACCTCTTGGCCAGGAAAGGGCCGCTGATGGAACCACCAAGACTAAAATTAACAAGAGAGGGAAGGATTCTCAGCAAAGTCGGCATATTAGCAGAAGAGAGGAAATAGAGACTGGTCCAGCAAGGACAAGACACAGCCACGCCATACCCACTTCTGTCACCGGAAGGATCCCTCCACATCAGCACAGTTAGGGGAGCAAGAAGGGATTGCATTCTCTGAATTCAGCAGGGCCAGGAAGGAATGATGGAAGTAGTCCCCAGCCAACTAAGGAGAAACAAGGGCTTTCTGGACCATAAGACAGTAGACACAGCCAGGGACCCTCAGCCTGGACCCCAATTTCCCCCGCTGTTTCTGTGCCATGGTTCTTCACAAGGAACTCTAAGCCTAGAGTCACTTAAGGAACTCTTTATGGGAGCATAAAGAACCTTTCCCAATCTCTTACCTTATCCCTCTGTCCTCTCCTCTCTCGTAGCTGGCTATTGGGATCTGTGTGGCTGAGCAAAGTGTCTCAGGGCTCTGCAGTCAAGCAGGGGAGGACAGAGCAGCATGAATTAGAAGGGAGATCACACTTACCTGAGTTTCTCTCCTTTCATTGTTTTCTTCTTTATTGTCTGCTCTACCCCTACTGGAATGTGAGCCCCATGTGGGCAGAAGCCCATCTGTCTTTTTTGAGTTTGAACTCTATTGAAGATTTTTTTTTTATTGAGGTATAGTTGATTTACAATATTCGTTTCAGGTGTACAACATAGTGATTCATAATTTTATAGATTATACTATATTTGAAGTTATTATAAAATATTGGCTACATTCCCCATGCTGTACAGTGTATGAAATAAACTACAACGATCTGTTGTGCAGCCTTATCGGTCTTGATCGCTCCTTGCTGTAGCCCCAAGCATATGACAGTAACTGGCATGTAGTAGGCAGCTAGGAATATAAATATTTGTGACTGAACAAATAGCCTGCAAGTAAGGCAGAGGCTACAGCCCACCTCCGCCTTTGACCCTGAGCCGGACAAGCAAGATTAGGCCTGGAAGTGAGTGAAACCAGGAAGCAAGAGGATGCTGGATGCAGGAAAGAGCACAGCTCTAGATTCAGCCAGACCTGGGTCCTAACCTGGCTCTGGCACATGTGGAGCACGTCACTTAACCGCCCCGAGTCTCGGTATCCTTGGTTTTGAAACGTGGATTTACCACCTATTTCACACTGTTGGGTTGAAAATAAATGAGAATGAAATGTGTAACATTGGCACAGAGTAAATGCTCTCCGCCCCAGATGCCTTTCATCTCTGTTGTATGCTCAGTAAGGGAGGAAGTTGTTTTAATCAGATGGTGGGAACTGAACACTACATTTCCTGCGGCTGGGGAGTTGTGCATTTTAGGAGAGCAGCCTAACCCACAGGATCGGCGGTGGGGAGGGGGGAATGAAACATCAGCGGTGAAAGATCTAGACCATGACAGGCCCAGGGATCCCAGTGGAAAGTCTCCTGCTGTAAACCTCCAGCACATCTAGCCTGTGGCTAGGAGAAAGGTCACTTCCGTGTTACCTCTGCTTCTGGGGATGGTATCAAAAGCATAGCAGGCAATTTGGAAAAAGAACTTTATTAACTTCATGAAAAACAGCTGCCGTGAGTCAAGATCTGGACAAAGACAGAGCTCTGGTGGCTTCCAGTCAATGGCCTGGAAAAAGCCACCTGTTCTCTCTATAGCCTCAGACCAGGGTCTCAGTTGGGGTCCCAAGCAGAACACCCCACCTCCTTGCCTCCTCTGTGCAGGCACAGATTCAGGCAATGCATTCTCATTAGACATTAGATTCCCCTGCTCTGTGGATGTCTCACTGAACAGGAAAATGAATCATCAATGCTCCAGACATTCAGGACAGGACAGATCTACAGCACACCATCTACTGTTCTGGATCAGCAACCAGGAACACCACATTCTGAATAACCAATCAGAAAGTCAACACTCCGGAGGACCACCCAGAATTCTAGAATGCAAAATAAGAACCCCTTAACTTTCTAGATGATTCCATCAGGAGTCCCATATTTTAGAACGCCTGTATTCTGGATCAGCCAGAAATCTGACATTCTAGGTGATCAACCGGGAAACCAGTGTTCTGGCATTCTGAAGGAGAACCACTCCTCACTTTCTAGATGGCTCACCAGGAATTCAGCATTCTAGATCGACAAACAAGACCACAGTGTTCCAGATCGTGGTGAGAGACCCAGAGTTCTAAACGTCCACCCTGATGCTCTCAACACCAAATCAGAAACCCAACATTGAAGATTATCAACCCTGGCCTCAGCATTCTGGAATGATGAGCAGTAAGCTCTACCCTCCAGAATGCTGCTGCCCTGGCCCCTCAGAGCTCTGTGGATGGCCGCCCCACTACAGGCCCGTCCTCCTGGCGGGGGCCCGGCACGTGGAAGGAGACGTAGGGACAAGTCTTGGTGTTGAGGCAAACCAGCTTCCTCAGCGTGGCCGTCTTGACAAGGTTGAAACCCATCTCACCGCCAAATGTGCTCGATTTCCAGTACTCCGGAGAACAGATAGGATTCCCTAAGAGGCCCTTAAGGGAAAAAGGAGCCCCAATTTCTATCATACTCTCCCCAAAGATGGAGTTTGGAGAGCACTTCTCAAGAAGCAGCCCTGGGTAGAACTCCAAGGCATCGATGTCCCCATACAGCTCCTCCAAGTCAGCTGCCATCTCCTTCTCTCCTACAAGGGGGAGAAGCCAAAGTCAGAATCATGATGCCACCCATTACGGTTCATCTGGGCAGGGAACCTTCTAGGTCCACCTTTTTCTGGGGAGGAGAATGGACTTCAGAAGAGCACCTTGAGCAGATGAGCACATGCCCTAAAATCTGGCCCAGCTGACCGACTGGGTCAGCTGCATCCAGGGCTGCATCTAGGGAAGGAATTTGCTACTGCAGATGGAGTCAAGGGCCTGGATCTGCCACCACACAGCGTGTGACCTCGGGCAACTCAGCCCACTTCTCTGTGCCCTAATTACCTGATCATTACAACAGGCAGAAGCTACTTACCTTGTTTCCTTCACAGGCAGGTTTCAAGGGGCCTTATCCTGGTCCAAGACCCTGCACTCTACCGGAGCTCAGAGATGCAATGTCATTTGTCCAAGATCACAGAGAGACTTAGCGACAGTGTTCTTTCTGTCTCTCTGGACTGTCATGGGAGACAGACATGGAGTGTCCCTACCTGTCTCCTCAAGTCCACCCTCCACAGGGTACCAGTACACAGTCAGGTGTCATGTCACACCCTGGTCAAAACCTTTCAGTGGCACCCCCGTTGTCTGGGACAGGGGTCCCCAAACTTGGCTGCCCAACAACTGGGGATCTTGAACAACAAATATATATATATATGACATATAGACATATATGTTACATA
The DNA here is from genome assembly GCF_964270905.1 of Leucopleurus acutus. Taxonomy (NCBI): domain Eukaryota; kingdom Metazoa; phylum Chordata; class Mammalia; order Artiodactyla; family Delphinidae; genus Leucopleurus; species Leucopleurus acutus. The sequence goes on from NC_139150.1 coordinate 12,353,073, forward strand.
TATTTATTATATATATATTATACAATTTGTGTTTTATATATATATACATACATATGTATATATATACACATACATATATGTATGGATATATATATACATACATACATACATACATATATATATATATATATATATATATATACACATACATACAGATTCTTGGGTACCACCTAGGTCTACTGAATCAGAATCTCTGGAAGAGCCATCTCAGATTTGGTATTTTTAATTAGTTTTCTAAGTGATTCTCAGGTAGCTGGCCCATAAATGGGACTTAGGAACCACTAGACAGAATAAAACCCAAAATCTTAGCGTAGAATCCAAGATTCCACACAATTCCACACAATTCCACACAATCTGTGGAATCCAAGATTCCACACACAAGGAGGTTAGCCTCCTATCACTAACCTCCACCCAGCCACACCTAGGACTGTTCTCCTGAATAGGCTCACTTTTCTTTTCTTTTTTTTTTAGGCTCATTCTTTTTAACCCCTGTGCCTTTGTACTTTCTGTTCCTCCACCTAGAATGTTCTTCCCTCTATCCTTCACCTGGAAAATCCCTTTTTTTTTTCTTTTTTGTCTGTGCCATGTCTGTGCCTCCTGCAGTGGAAGTGCAGAGTCTTAACCACTGGACCGCCAGGGAAGTCATGGAAAATCCCTTTTTATCCTTCAAACCCAGCTGAGAAGCCACCTTCCCTCCCCAAGCAGAGTCATCTGCCATCCCTCGCCACCCGTGGCACTGTGCTCCCACACCCCTCAAATCCCACAGTCACAGTGCTGGCCATACGGATCACCCCGTTCTGTTTCCTCAATGTCTCCTTCACTTCAGCTCAAGCTCCTCGAGGGCAGGAGCCGTGGCCGGGAAACAGCTGCTCACCTGTGAGCTCCTGGAAAGACGTGTAGGGCTTCATGCCAAACCTCTTGCGGTACTCATTGAAGGGCTGCAGCCGCAACTCTCTCGATTCCTTGATGACTTCCACAGCCACGTATAGGACATGGTGGTCTGTGTTCCTACCTCCGCCAATCTGCCAAGAGATAAACGCAGCTGTGGTCTGAGAGCCAGGCCACATTGTCCTGGAGAAGAAATTCAGGTCAGGAGTCCTTTCTGAGCAGAAAGGATGGCTCAGCCTAGCGGCCACTAAGCTGGCAACCCGGCCCTTGGTCTGCACTGCCATGCTTTCTCAGGGATCCCCTCTGAGGCTCAGCTTCCTCATCTTTAGAGTGTGGAGTGGGCCAGGAGGACTTCTCTAGTCGCTCACCAGACACACTGTTCCCCAGCCCTTTGAATTTAGGTGAGAACCCACAACATTCTGTTAAGGAAGGTTCTGGAACTATTAGGTTCAGCAACTAGGACTCTGCAGAGGAGATGGCCAGCACAGCCACAGTCCAGAACTCAAGCAGAGGGGACTGGCATTTCAGATCTGGAAATAAAAGGCAGAAAGGTTTCTGAGCTTTCAAGTGATGGAAACAGACGGATGGACAAATGTTAATTTGAGGGGCCAAAACTTTATGGCTTTCCTAGGGTATTTTTTAAACTCTACCTGGCAGAACTGACATGTGTCTGTGACTCTCCAAATCAGTTTTTATCATAGAACAAAGATGTTTAATCTTTTAATGGATTCTGCTAAGGAACCTATTTCTATTGCTTTCCATTCTCTATATCACAGAATTGAGATTAAATAAAATTTACTGAGCATCTAGTATGAAAAAGTGAACCCCAGGGACTTCCCTGGTGGCACAGTGGTTAAGAATCCACGTGCCAATGCAGGGGACGTGGGTTCGAGCCCTGGTCTGGGAAGATCCCACATGCCGCGGAGCAGCTAAACCCTTGCGCCACAACTACTGAGCCTGCGCTTTAGAGCCCACAAGCCACAACTACTGAGCCCACGTGCCACAGCTACTGAAGCCCATGTACTAGAGCCCGTACTGCACAACAAGAGAAGCCACCGCAAAAAGAAGCCTGCGCACCACAACGAAGAGTAGCCCCCACTCGTCTCAACTAGATAAAGCCCGCGTGCAGCAAGACCCAACACAGCCAAAAGTAAGTAAATAAACAAATTAAAAAAAAAGAAGTGAACCCCTAGTAACCGGCCACCACTAGAAAAGAGAAACTGAGCTAGAAGGTAGGAACACAGAGTATCAAGTCACTCCATTCAGACCAGATAAAGCTACACACAGAGACAGGTGATTATATCTGTTTCTCTTTCTTTCTGCCAAGCCTCCTGGGAGAGGAATTGTTGTGAGCTAGCAGGGAGGGAACTAAAATCTTGCCATGAAAAGTGTAATATATAAACACATTTAGTTTAACTAAACTTGTAGTTTTACTTTAAGACCAAGGCGGTGGCGTAATATATCCTGTGAAGGGAGGGAAATAGGGTTCAAAGCCCAAGTAACCTGGTGAGATGAAGGCTCCAGAGAGAATCCCCTGGTAGCCCAGTGGTTAGGACTCTGAGCCTTCACTGCCAAGGGCGCGGGTTCAATCCCTGGTCGGGGAACTAAGATCTCACAAGCCGCACAGCACAGCCAAAAAAAAAAATAAGGCTCCAGAACAAAAAAATCGGATTCATAACTGTTAAAGAGCATAGGTCTACTACTGTACAGCACAGGGAACTCTGCTCAATAGTATGTAACCTGAATGGGAAAAGCATTTGACAAAGAATAGATACACGTATATGTATAACTGAATCACTGTGCTGTACCCCTGAAACTATCACAACATTGTTAATCGTCTCTACTCCAATATAAAACAAAAAGTTTAAAAAGATATTCTTAATGCAAAAGAATTGTCAAAAAAAAAAAAAGGAGCATACATCTAAAGAAAGATCTATTGCTCAGGGTGAACTGCTAATGCTAAAGAAAGAGTTCTGTTTGGGCAGAACAAGGACAATTGGGTGAGAAAGAGGAAAAGCATAGTTGGGTGAAGTTGTACACCCTGGGGCAAAGCCAGAGGAGGCTGGTGTCAATCTCAGCTGAACCATTTACAAGCTGTGGGGCCATTGTGGATTGACTTGCCTGTATCCGTGTTGGAGTCCTAACCCCCAGCACCTGTGAATGTGACCTTATTTGCAAATACATGTAATCAAGGTCATACTCCACTAGGGTGGCCCCAGGTCCAATGACTGGCATCCTGATAAAAAGAGGAAAGAGAGACACAGGGAGAGCACCACGTTGGAATGATGCTTCTACAAGCCAAGGAACCCCAGGGACTGTCAGCCATCACCAGAGATGAGAGAAAGGGAGGGAACAGATTCTCCCCGGAGCCTTCAGCAAGAGGACGGCCCTGCCGACACCTTGCTTTTGGACTTCTAGCCTCCAGAACTGTGCAACAATACATTTCTGATTGGTATTAATACCATCTGGGGGAGTTAACTACAAGGGCTTTCTAGAGAAATGTTTGAGGATCGATCTTTTTCATGGCCTAGATGCTAGTAATGTGTAGTAAACGTTTAATGGGTGCTTGGATGGATCAGTGAATAAAGGAATAAAAGGTGATACTGCTCAGGTGTAAGGTGGGAATATTTCTTTCCTTTTCTGGATGTTTCTTTGTCTATGGAGGAAACCCCAGTAGCCTAACACGCTTAGCATCTTTTGCCAACCTCTCCCCCTCCCTCCTTATTAGAAGACGAGGAGTAACTTAGTATTATCAGTGAGTTTGAGCACAGTAACTAGGCATGCGTTGTTCAAGCTGTCCTCTCTACCGCTCTTGAATTCAGTTGACAGCAGGGAGTATGTTTTCTCTCATACTCCTTGTTCTGGGGGGACAGGAGGATGTTGGGAGAGACCTTCCTTGTTTCCATGCTTCCATGTCTTGGTAGCCGAGTTTGCCTATTTGGGGGTTTATTATTAAAAAGCCTGCTTTAGGTTTTCTAGAATCAGCTTTATCAGTAATAGAGGTGATATTTTGAACTTCCAAAAAAAGAAAAAAGAAAAAGAATAAATGTCTGCTGCTGAAAACCCCCTGGTTTGTGTTCCTTTTGCAGCCCTAGGAAACAAATACGGGGACTGTAGGCAAATGACTTATGCTAATCCTCTGTTTCTTCATAGCAGCAATGAGGAAGGTAGAAGCATCAGTCTGATATGCTTGAGAAATAAGCACGTGGCAAAATAATCGAGATAAAGAACACAAAGCAGTTAGCACAGCGTTGGTCACAGGGTAACCCCGAGATGGCCACGGGTGGGGTTATCAGGGGAGGCCCTGTTTTATCACTTCTCACACTCTCTTTGATATCCTGAGAATCCACACACTTCTGTGACCCTTCTGCCTGGTACCGGGAAATACCAGGGCTTTTCACACACGTCACCAGGGACATTGCTTGAAAATTCTTTGGAAACCATGAAGCCCCGCACACAAGTTATTGTCTCTGTTCATGTCTGTGTCCCCACGAAGAACAGAGGCCGTAAACCAGCCAGCAGCTGCCCATTGGCGGCAGCATATGCTAATTGCAGTCAAATTACCAGGGGGAAACCTAAATCCATATGGTGCCACAACTTCATGGTAGGGCTGAGGGGAGCTAGGGAAGGAGATGGGAGCCTCCAAACATGGGGAAGGGAAGATTTCGGAGGAAATTAGTTAGAAATTCCAGAGGGAAAGGCTGTATTATTTTGCTAGGGCTGCCGTACCAAAGTGCCTAGGTGGCTTAAACAGCAGAAATTTATTTCCTCACAGTTCTGAAGGCTGGAAGTCCAAGATCAAGGTGTGGGCAGGGTCGGTTTCATTCTGAGGCCTCTCTCCTTGGCTTAGAGATGGCCAACTTTCCCCTAGGTTTTTCCTCTATGCACATCTATATCCTAATCTCCTCTTCTTATAAGGACGCCAGTCATAGTAGGGCTCACCCAATGACCCCATTTACCTTAATGAACTCTTTAAAGACCCTAGCTCCAAATACAGTCACATTCTGAGGTATTGGAGGTTAGGACTTCAACATGGGAATTTGGGGCAGGGGGCAATTCAGCCCATAACAGAGGCCTCTAATGTAATAAAGACCTACTATGTGCAGGCACTTTTGCATATATTGCCATACCCTGAATGTCTTCCTGGTCCTCAAATTGCCATGCCCTCTGACCTCTGGGCCCTTGCCATGCTGTCCCCTCCATCTGGAACACAGAGACCCCGGGCCACGAATGCTACCTCTTGCCCTGGGAGACCCCTATCCATTGTTGGGATCTCTGCTCAAACATCACTTCCTTATCCACAATCCCCAGCTCTGGGCCAGAAGCCCCTCTCTGAGTTCCCAGAGCATGGTGGGCTTTCTATATTGTGGTTCTTAACATGCTCTTATAATTCTGAAAACATCAGAAAAGCTCTTGGTACAGTGCCTAACATGTAGTAAGTGCTCAAACGATGTTAGCTGTCACATGACTGTCGTTCCTTTCTAGGGTGTACGCACCAAAAATACAAGGACCCAAGAATCACATGGACCTGGTTCACCTCTGTATCCCCAGCACCTGCAGTAACGCCTGGTATCGTTGAATGAACGAAAGAACGACAGAATGAATGAAGGAATGATCACGACCTCTCAGTAGGGGTGACACTCTCCCCCTTTCACAGAAAACTGGGGTTTGGATCCCAGAGCCCAGTGGCCCTCCCCAGCGCTCCTCTGAGGCTCACCTGGCCCGCGGGCTGGCGAGAGAAGGCGTCCACCAGGGCCTCGACCCCGTAGTCCACCAGCATGGAGGTGTTGAACAGGAACTGCTCATAGCTGTAGTTCTGGGGGCCCACCCGGAAGGAGTCGGGCATGAGCGGGTGCCAGTGGTAGAGGTGATTGAACTCCATGGCAATTCGGTTACGGTACTGGAACTGGGTGCCTAACAGCAGCTCTGGGTCAAACTTGAGCTGCAGGAAGTAGCCACTCAGCTGCTGCACGTACTCCTCGATCACAATCTTGATGGTCTCCCCTGGGACGAAGGATGGGGAATGGGGTCAGCAGAGCACAGGGACTTAGCCACCAGGCTTGGGAAGTGGGCCAGTTCATGCAAAGGGTTTGGTTTGGCCTCTTTATCATTGTAATGGTTGTTTGATTTTATTTGGCCACTTTCATTTTGCCTTTTTGTCACGGGGCGTGAAAATGGAACTTTCTGTCTCAGGCCGCATTGATGTCCCAAGACAGGAGCTACCTGCTAGTCCCATGTTCCCTGGGGAGGTCACAGGCCGGGCTGAGCAGGACACGCAAAGGAAGTATCTGAGGATGGGTTTTCTGACCCTCTGGTGGCCACCTTCCCACAGCCCATTAAAAGAGGCTGGAGACACCACAAAAGGTGGGCACGTAGAGATGAACTTAGTGAGGGAATCTCAGCGTGCCTAAGATGATGGGGGTGAGGGGAGCTCCCAAGAGACCATTCTAAGAGCTGCAGCAGCAAACGAGGGACACTGGAGACATAAGTGAATCTTGTCCCAAATATAACCTTCCTGTCCTGTGTATCAAATTCTTCTGCCCCCTCAGGAACAAGCTACAGAGCAAAGAGCCAGGGAAGACACGAAAGGAACATTCCATAACACAATGCAAGCTGGTCAGCGAGATATCAGAAGAAACCGGTATTTTGGCCAACTAACCACTAGAAAAATTGACTTGCAGCAAATTGACCTGGAGCCACTGGAACTGCAATCAGCAGACCTGGGTTTAAATCTTGGCTTCACCCTTTCTAGCCACCCGAGCTGGGGCTGTGCTACCTACTCGCTCTGAAGCTCACTCTCCTTATCTGTAAAATGTGTACTAGAATCATACCAGTATAACAGTATTCACAGGGTTCCTGAGAGGAGCAGACAATGAATGCCTCTGAACCGCTTGGTACAGGGCCTGGCATAACACGGAGGGTCAATACGTGTAGAAGTGGGAACACTAGTGGAGGTGTGAGGGGAGAATCCCCTCCCCATACGCACACGTCACAAAAGAGTAGATTAAGGCTCACACCCCGTCCCCACTCAGGAAAGCACTCCCCTCAAGGTGTGGTGGAAGCAGCATAAACTCTGGTGGCAGCCGGACCTGGTTCAAGTCTCTCTGCACTGAATGGCCTTGGAGAATTCACTTACCCTCTCTGCCTCTTAATCTTCACAACAAAGGGTAATCCTATCTGGGTCATAAGGCTGTCGGGGAGGGTTGAATGAAGCACTGGAGGTGCAGGGCCCTAGGAGTCCCGCTCTGGCCACAGCTTCATCACCAGTCAGTATGCTGGGCAGCCTGCAGACACAGACTTGCCCTCTCTGATCAAAGTCTCTATAATACTGGGACTTCTCCATTGTAAAGCAATTATACTCCAATAAAGATGTTAAGAAAAAAAAAAAATACTGGGACTTCTGAACCAGCCCCTTCTCGTTCTTTAGGCCGTTCCTAACCCCAGTGCATGGCTCTTCCGGGCACCAATGAATCAGGCACTATAATTGGGAACAGTCACGCCCAGTGATGCTGAGACGGGGGCAGAGGCTCACTGGTGACACAGAGTGAATATGGTCTGGACAGGGGTGTCGGGGGCCAAGCTCCCAGGCCAAAAACCATCTGACATTTTAGGCTGCAGGCTCACCCCTGTAGGGGACACAAAAATAGCTTGTCCCTGAGGCACCCAGAAGCTACCAACCTCCAGAAAGGCAGATGCATGCAGGGCAGGAAACAAGGATTCCCGAAGCCCAGGCAAGCTAGGGTATTTGCTGAGGATGTCCCGGAGTGCTCCTGGGATGATGGGGAAACTGAGATTTGGGGTGGCTAATCAGATTTGCTGCTAGTCACCCAGCTACTAATCAGCTACCGCAGCCCTCCGTTTTCTGAAGGCCTACTATGTGCTAAGTACTTTCCCATTCATCATCTCAACAAATCCTTACCACCATCATTATTCCCAATGTATAGATTTGGAAAGTGAGGCTCACACAGGGGAAGGACCCTGTTCAGAATTCAAATCTCTCTGTCCCCAAACCCTCCACTCCGCTTCTCAGGACAGAGGGCGTGACCTTCCAGGACAAGGCTGGCTTGGAGTCCTCACCGATGAGGATGAGGCGGGCCGTCTGGAAGAGCTGCTCATCGCCCCAGGTGGGGTGCTCAGCCTTCAGCAGGTCACACACTCGGTTGTGCTCACGCAACCAGAGTGTGGCGTAGAGCATGAGCCCCGGAAGCAGCCCGAACACCTCCTGGCCCACTGCCATCTGGCTCTGGGGTGGGATGCCCCGGGGGTAGTGCATCAGCACGGGTGCCTCTTCCACTGATGGCGGGTACATCTCTCCGTCCAGCACCTGCAGGATGGGGCCACCTGGTAACCTGGGGAGGGGCCGGGTGCCTGCACCTGCGCAGCTGACAGCCTTCCACTCCTACTGACAGCTGCCCGTAACACGCAGGGTGGCCGCCCGGCCTCCCTGACCAAGGCCTGTGGATTCTACCTCCTAAAGTGAGTCCCTTTCTCTCTCCCCTCTGCCGCCACCCTCTTCCAACCCACCCTCATCTTCCACCCTGACTCCCCTCGTGAGTAGCTCCATCCCCCCAGACAGTCCGTTCTCGGCTCTGCAGCCAGAGCAATCCTTTGAAACACCCAAATCGAGCATCACACCCTGGCTTAAAACCCTTCCAAGTCCTCTCTCGGCTCTTGGCAGAAATCAGAAATCCTTAACGCGACCCTCGCTCATCGGGAATCACTCAGGTGTCCAGCAGCATCTCCCTCATTTTCCTCCCTTGAATTCACTCAAGCTGACTTCCCCTCTCCAGCCTTGATGCCTGATGACCTGGCCTGTCCTGTGCCCTTCTTGGCCTCCCTAACTTCTCATCATCATTCATGCAACTCTCGGTTTATTCGTACTTCCTAAGGAAGCCTTCCCCATCCTCTGCACACTCTCGTGGCTTCTCCCTGGTGGCAGCTATCACAAGTGTAATTAATTATATGGCAGTGTCGTCATTCACTCAATAAATGTCCACCGAGGACCTACCATATGCCAGATACTGTTCTTAGCCCAAAAGATTCAGCAATGAACTTTCTGTCTTGGTTTTTGTTTGTTTAGATTTGCATGGTCCAGTATGGTAGCCACTAGCTACGTGCAGCTACTAAGCTCTAGAAACGTGGTCGGTGTGAATGAGGAACTGGATTTTTAATTTTATTTTCTTTAGATTTAAATTTTAAAACAGATACCTCAGCCATTGGGAAGTCGTTATGCTTAGAACAACTTGGGCATGTGAATCTACTTTCTCAACTGTAAATTTATGAAATCTAAATGCAGATCAGAACCTCCAACGAAAATCTGACACCCAAATTGAGATGTGCTGTAAGTGTAAGATACAGGTCAGATTTTGAAGATTTAGCACAAACAGTGAGATAGTTTATTGACAATTTTTGTGTTGATTACATGTTGAAATGATAAGATTCTGGATATACTGGGTGAAGTTAAAAATATATTATTAAAATCAATTTTGCCTGTTGCTTTTTACCTTTTTTAATGTGGCCACTAGAAAAATTCAGATAACTTAGATGTGGCTCACAGCCATGAAATAGGGCAAATGATACCTATTTCATGCAGTGGATATGAGAAGTGCATGAGATAATTACTTATGTGGCTCTAGCACCACTGAACAGTGCGAGTTCAGACGGAAAGTCCTCATGGAACTAGCACCCTACTGTCTGTGTCTGGGGTCCCTGAGGAGCTCGAGGGTAGGGCCCATAACTATCACGGCCACTGCTCCCCTGTGCCAGGCACGTCATAGTGCCCAATGAATATTGTAGAATAATTAAATGAATAAATGCAGGCTGGAAATGTTCATCTCCTGTGGAGCCCCAAAACCCACCTCCCAGGAGAACATGAGAGACTACGTCTGCTCCTTGTCTGCATCTCTTGCCTGGCACCCTTTCCCAGGGTTTGCTGTCTCTCCTCCGACCACACACCTCCAGCTTCTGCAGCTGGCCATCTCAGGACACCCTGGAGGCCCCCACCAACAGCTTCTGCCAGGGAAGACTGCGGAAGGTTCTTCCCAACGCCCCATCCCAGGACCCAGTGCTACCTGGTACTTGAGTTTCCCATCCTTAAAGAGCCGCAGGTGATACTGACGTTCCAGATTGTCTCCATAAATGTGGCCAAGGTCGACCTGAAGACAGAGAGAGGGTCCACTCAGACCTCTGGGTCCTGCCCCAACTGTAACAGCCTCCACGTGCCAAGTGCAGCCCAGAGAAGTCCTGAGCCCCTCCCAGGTACTCACCCCATGGCCCAAAGCCTTGGTGAAGCCAGGACCCATCTTGCCAGAAGTTTTGAAGAACTGATGTGTGAAGTGTTGCGCAAAGAAGGCAAACATGAGGTTGCTGCCTTGGGGGTCAGGGATGAACTTCCTCCTAAGCAGGAAGTGACGGCTCAGGAGCTCGGCATCGGGCAACTGCTTCTTCCCTGGTCGGGGAGGTGGGAAAGAGCAGTAGCTGCTTCCGGTCTGGATCTTCCTGCCTCAGGGCCTCCCAGGCTCGCCAGACCAAACTGGTCCACGCAGGAAGCCCAGAGTGGCCTCCGCAGGACCACGTCCCTCCCACCTGATGGCCCCTTGCACCTTCTCTACCAAAAGACTCTAGAAGTATTTATGGGTGAAATGGCATGATATCTGGAATCTGTTTTTAAAAACTCCATAAAAAGTAAGGTGAGAGGGGATAGACGAAATAACATTGGCAAATTGTGGACAAATCTTGAAACCCAGAGATGGATACACAGGACTTCCTTATACTTTTCTCTCAACTTTTGTGTGTGTTTGCTACTTTGTACAAGTTAACCCTCCTCCCCCTAAAAAAGAAAGAGAAAACAAACAAACAGAAGAACTTGGACTCCCCAGCCGTGGAGCAAGGCAGCCTGTGTCTGAAATGGGTTACGCCATTTACTAACTGTGTGAACATGGAGAAGTCATCCCATCTTTCTGACCCTCAATTTCTTCTTCTATAATAGAGGGCAGATGACATCTATTTTATGCAGTGGATTTGAGGAGTGCCAATGTAACCGGCAGAAAACTGGTGAGATGGAATCTTTTAAACCAAGGGTCAGCGAACTTTTTCTGTACAAGTCCAGAGAGTCAATATCTTAGGCTCTGCCAACAGGTGGTCTCTGTCGCATCGGCTCAGCTTGGCTGATACAGCAGGAAAGCAGCCACAGGTGATACCTAAGGAATGTGACTGTATTGTCCTTTGTGTACTTGAAACTGAATTGATGGCTCTAAACTGAGTAAACCCCCCTGTCTGAAGACAATCACAGGAGCGGATAAGGAAGAAGGTCTTGGGAAGAAGACCCCTGCCAACGAGACCAAGTGGGGGTCTTGAACAACTAAAGAAAAAATTTGACTTTATGTGTAAACTGCACCGATGAAGCACATAAGACTGTTTACATTAGTAAAGACCCGAACTCAGAGTTAGCACCCAGTAAAGAGCTCACTATTCTCTCCTTCCTCCATTTCAACTTTAAAGTCACCCCCATCCCAGCAGGATCCCACCCATCTAGTAGACAAGGTTCAGGCAAAGAGGCACCCTGGAAATATGGAAGCACTAGTCTGACTCTGCCGCTGACCTCAGACAAGACCCCTCCACAACCTCTTCCTGTCCTCATCCTTGGTTCTGGATATGCTTATGTCTTGCCTTTGTCCACCCATCTGTGAAATGGGTCAGTAACTGCTCTTCTGCTTGTTTTTTCCCAAACAGAAGAACTAAGCATCTCCTGTGACACAGCCCAGGCCCAGCCCCCTCACCCCATCGCCATTACCTTTGGTCCCCATGGGCGTGGGACAGTCTTGGGGCACAGAGGGCAGAACACGTGTATAGTAGCTCACGTTGGAGAAGGATTCCCAGCTGATGTAGTCATGTGCTGCATTGTAGGTGGGGGGGCTGGGGATGAGGTTGGAACGCACTGCAGAGGGCGAAAATAATAGTGACAAGGGGTTCCTGCCCCCAGTTACACACCCCCTTCCCCGCCTCTTCTTGGGTTGTTCTATTTTTGGTCCCCCCATGCGGCCAAAATCTTACTTCCCCGACCGGGGATTGAACCCGCACCTCAGCAGTGAAAGCACGGAGTTCTACCCACTGGACGGCCAGGGAATTCCTTGGGTTGTTCTTTTTTTATTTGGCACCCTAGAAGCCCCCCGCCCCCAACCCCTGCCCTTATCATATGCCAAGAATTCCAGGAAGTGGCAGGATTTCTTGCTCCCCTAGATTAGGAGGGCCCCGCCCCCACCCACCTATGAGTACCAGACGCATGAGCATGTCCCGGATGTAGGTGGCATTGACAAACTCCCAGAACCAGCGGCCATGCGTCAGCAGGAAGTGGAGGAAAGAGGGGCTGGGCCGCAAAGTAGTCCGGAGCCAGGTCCATAGCTCAGCTGTGACGGCAGTGGGAGCCATTCAGTCAGGCCCTCCTGGCAGGACCAGAAGCAGCCAGAGTGGAAGATGGGAACGGGGGACGAGGGCCAGGATGGAACAGGGTAGAACCTCTGGGGCAGGGGTAAGGATGGAACCTTGGGAGTGATGGCACGTGACAGAACCAGAACCAGACGTGAGGACAGGAGACAGGACCAGGGACTGAGGTCAGTAAGGCCGGAGCTGGGCAGTGAAAACTCACTACAGAGCCCGGAAGCGGGGAGTGGGTTGTGCCAGGAGTGAGGGCTTGGGCTGGAGCCAGGTCAGGGGCAGTGTCAGAGGTCAAAGGCAGGCAAGAAAAGAGAATAGGGCCACGGCCGGAGGCGAGGGTAGGAAATGGGGGTCTTGGAGGACGAGCCCAGGGGAGAAGGATTGGGGCTGGAGGCCCAGCTCACGGATGGTGCAGTTGGGGCCGGAATAGCCCGTGCGGGTGCAGTCGCACTGGTAGCGGTCAAAGCCGAAGCGGACACAGATACCCTGGTGCTGGCATGGATAGTAACAACAGGGGTTCACTGTGGGGAGAGACAGAGATCAGAGACCACTCCAGGGCGGCCTCTCGTTGGGAACAGAGGCATGGAGTCCAGTCACAGCTCTCTCCTAACTTACTGGACTCCTGTGTTCCCCAAGGGTCCTCTCTGTCCCCACAGCTATGAACAGAAAGCCCCTGGCCCTTCCGTTTCCAGACCTTGCTCTGGGTTTCCAGTCTTCCCCACATCAGGCCACCAGGGGAAGTCCCCCCCTCCCTCCCTGCTGTCACCAAAGTGGGGCAGGAGAAGAGTCCAGGCCCCAGGCTGTGACATCAAAGGCTAGGAAACAGCTGATAAGACACTGCAGCCACCGGCTTTTCTAGAGCATTCACTTTCTGCCAAGTCAGAGCTCAGCACCAAGGGCAGAGTTTGTGGGGTTCAGTAAAGGGAAAAGGATAGGGGTTCTCAGACCAACCCCCAACCTCTGGGCGTCAGGACCTACCATTCCTTTATTTTTGCAGAAGGGAAGGAAGAGCAGGTGTCACAACGTCCAGTTATAGGCAGATGGGGTGGGGTGACTGAGGCCAAATAAGGGGAAACCCAGATGGGCCACCCAGCAAGTGGCACCAGACCAACTGCCCATCCCTTCACTTCCACCCCACCCCCAGACACTCAGCCGTCAAGTCCAAGGAAAGACGTTTCCCAGAACCCAGAAGACAGAGACTGGGTTTGAGGGGAGTCTCAGCTCCCGTCCTGATAGACCCAGCCCCAGCTCACATCAGGGTGGAGTATGGGCTCTAGGATCTTGAGGGAGGTCAGGCACCACGAGAACAGGAGAGATGTGGCCGGAAAACTCTCTCCAGAGGGTGAGTGGAGCTCTAGCATAAACCCCACCAACCCCTTGGAGAACCACCCCCCCCCCCGCGCAGGAAGTCCCTCCTTGTGTCTAACCCAGATCTCCCCAACCACAGCTTCAATGATTCTCCAACAGCAAGGTCAGAGTCTCCTTGGAGCTCCCTCAGTGCTCGTTCACAGCTCAGTGAGGGACACCGAGGCTTGGGAAGAGGTGGTGACTTGGCCAAGACCAAGGAACAGAGCCAGGCCTCCTGCAGACCCAGGGCGCCTGGCTCCTGGCAGCAGCTCCTTCCCTGGCCTTCCACAGAAACACCAGGTCCCTCCCGCAAACACACTTCCTTAACTGGACTCAGAGCCAACGTTACAGGGAACTCTGATTCTTTGTGCATCTGATTATAGGAGGTCGAGAGGATAGCAACGGGAGGTGGGAGGCTGAGAAGCCGCCGCAGGCTGACCACCTGCCATGGTCACAGGGCAGGACCCTCTGGTTTAGGGCCCCTCACATCGCAGAATCATGCAAACAGTCTTGCTTAGGCCCTGGTAACTCCCCACAGCCCCACAATAGCACCTCTGGGACCCTTGCAGGGCATAAAAAGGGAAGAAGTCTGAACAAAAGGGCCTTATCAGACCAACGCAGGCGGACCGGCAGGCGGGGCCCAGGGCAGGGGCCTGGCAGGGGCCACAGGCCCAGAAACGCCAGGGAGCTCAGGCTCAGCCGTGCAGCGGCTCAGGGACCTGGGATCTCATCGATCCCTCCTGCTCAGGACACTCTGCTGTTCTGCCCAGGAGCTCCCGCGGTGCCACACTGCCCAGCTCCCGACCCTGGTGCACCAGGCCCTCTGTCACAAACGGGTCGCCCTACCACTCAGCGGGCACAGGGGCTGAGGCGCGGCCCTTCTCTGGGCTGTCTCCCCATCCCTCCCCCAGTAGGGATCCCAAAAGGAACTCAGTTTGTTCTGTGGCAGCCCATCCCGCGACCCCAAAGCCGAAAGCTCTGCTCTGCTCCCTCCTTGACCCAGGCTGCGGCTCTGCCCTCGTAAATTCCCTCCAGATCTACCTGACCCTGCCCACTGCGCATGCACCAGAAAGCCGCCCCCTAAGTGTCCACACTCCGCCGCGCTCTCTCGCCCCTGCTCCACGTTCCAGCTCGACCTGCTCTGCTCCACCACAAGCCTCCAAGGAAAAGGGCTTTCCCTGACTTTCTCCTCCCTCACAGAGGCCGTGCACACAGCTGGGGCTCAACCCACGTCCTGGAGAGATCCAGCCACCCAGGGAATCCAGATGCGGTGGCCAGAGCTTCAATGTTTGCGGAATTTAAACTGCAGCGAGGAGACCAGCCAGCCCATGCTTGGCCAGAGGGACTCCCTGATCTCCCCAGCACCCCCGCAGCTGGCTCTGAAGTCTGGCTTGAGGGCTTCAGCAGGCAGCAGAACTGTGTCCCCAGACGCAGAAGTTCCTGCCCACATCCCTCTCTGTCTCCTGTCAGGAGAGTCTGTGTGCCGGGCGCGGGCAGAGGTCCCTCCCTCCCAGACCTGCTGCCCAACTTTCCCTCCCTCCTCTTACGCAATCTTTCCATAAGCACCCACCGGCGGCCCCAGGGCAGGGAAAGCTCTTCCCAGCAAGGATAGCAGCTGCCGCTGGCGGCCCCATGATGTCAGGATGGGCAGAGAGGAGACTAGGCGCTGCTTCCCCCCCTTCCCCGGGGAGGGGAGCCTAACCACAGCTGGACGGTCACGATGGGCCGGGAAGCCAGGGCTCTGGCTGACCCTCCAACCTTGCATATCTACCTCGTTTATCTGCTCAGCACTCCCTGGTGGGTGGGTGAGACTCCCCCTACCCCTGCCACCCCCCCCTCCCCGCCCCAACCCTGCCACAGATGAGGAGACTCGCCCAGGCCCCACTGCTTCAAAGCTGCAGAGCCAAGATGAACTCCCTTCTCTTCCCTGCCCTTCCTCCTCCTGGAGGTGCCCAGGCCTGGATTTGGGGAAGGGATGCAGAGGGAGAGTCACTTTGTCCCACAGGCTGGGGATGACCCCAGGTGAGATAGGTTTGTCACCTTTCCTTCACGGTGGACCTAAAACCAGGACCCCAGAGGGAGCACCATCCCCTACCGCGACCAGAGCTCTGGGAACTATTCACAAAGGAAGGCCTTCCTTCAGTCTAACTTAAATCCCACATGCTTTCATGTGCCCAGCGGAGGACACCCTGTATAATAAAACATCAAGAAAGAGAACTAGGGAGATGCAGACACAGAGTCTAAAGTGCCTGGAGTTCCCACACCCAGCACAGGGCGAGGCACCAAGTCTGTGCTGGGTGAAGCTTTATGGGAGAGTGACTACTCTTTATTGGCTGTGTGTCCTTGGGCAAGTACCCTGTACCCTCTGGGCCTTATTTTTCAGCGTTTTCCAGGAAGGGGAGGGAACACACAGGCTCTAAGGAAAAACCTCCCTCTCTGCCTCCCCTTCTCTTCTCAACTCTGGGCGAAGCCAATCTATCTCCAAATATCTGGGTTATTTGCATCAATAGGATTCCCTAGCCCCATCAGCAGAGAACCCTGCAGCTTGCTCTCGCTGCGTCTTCAAGCCAGCCCAGAGGTGGGGTTGACCAGCAAGCCCACACTGCACACCTTCCCACCGATGAGGAACTGTTTAGGACTTCCCGGCTCCAGAACTTTCTGAGGACCTGGCAAGGAAATGTCCCCCAGCCCAGGAGTCAGGGCTCCAGGCACAGTGAGGGAACACCAAGTCGTCAGGACTTGGAAGCACCAGGCAGCAAGAGGGCCCGTTAAAGAGGAGGCTGGACTGAAATTCCCTAAGAATAATATTTAGAGAAGCTCCAGGAGCTTGGCAGCCAAAGAGAGAGAAAAAAAAAGGGGGCCCTGACCAGCCAGACCTGGGCCCCAGGCCTTACACCCTACCAGGTCAGCGGCCAGCCGCCAGGCACCACCGCAGCGGGCCCCGATGGTGGAAGAGGAAGTCCTCTCCCAACCCACAGACTCCTCTGGTGCTGCAGATAGGAGGCTGCAGTCAGCAGGAAGGTTTGGCACAGGCAGGGTTCCTGCCCCACGTTCCAGGGTTAGCTGGCCTCAGGCCCCTCTGCCTGGCATGGAGCTCCGGTTGCCAGGTCATGCCCTATCCCTAGCCAAAGAGAGAGCACTAAGCCCAGTCCAGGAACTGGAGGGGATGAACTTGAGCATTAAGGAAGCCCTGGCACATCCCTGTCCTCCAAGCCGGACTCCACCTCGTCCGTCACAAGAGAGGCAGAAGCAACATTCCCTCCCGCCACCTGCCCCCACGTAAGCTTGCAGCCCTTGTCTCCTGGGGGAATCAGCCTTTGCTGCTGCTCTGGGGACAAAACACAGGCTTTGGCTTTCCAGGGCAGATGCCTCCCCTGAATATCCAGGCATCTTGGACCTCAGTTCACCCAGAGGCGTGGAAACGGGAAGGCAGCCCAAACCTTCTGCCCCAAAACCCAGCTGCTCCTCCGCTCTTTCCCTGACCCTTGCAGCGGCCTCCCTAACGGTTCCCCAGCCTCCAGCCTCACCTCCAAGTCATCCGTCCAATCTCACTCTTCTGTTCCCAGTTACCCTGAGGCCCCAGTCCCTCTCCTCATTCTGCATCTAAAGGCCCGTGTCCACCAGCAGCTGCCTCTGTCCTACTGCTCCCTGTACGCCCTTCCACTCCCACAGTTCAGACCTTTAGGCTTCAGCTCATACCCTTGCTTCTGCCAGGAAGACCCCTTCCAGAGTTTCATAGTAAAACCTCACAGGATTTCCACCAACTCACCACCTCCTTCGGGGTCCCGGTCAAACGTCACCACCTCCAAGAAGCCTCCCGAAATTCTTCACATGTAAGGGACGAGAGATAACTGCCCCCCCACCCCCGAGCCCCACTCACCCCTGTGCTTCCCTCAGTCATGGCCCTGACCCCCTTGGATGACAGTCTGTGGGCATTTCTATCTCCTCCACCAGACTGCGAGCTCCTCCCAGCTCTGTCTCCAGGCTGCAGCCAAAGACTGGCATAAAGCAACCCCCTGGGGATGTTTGTGGAGTGAAGAAAACAATTCTGTTTAAACACAATATAAAGATAAGTAGAAAAGGCTAAAAGCAAAATGGCACAGACCATGGCTCACTAAGTACTGGTAAACAGACACAGAAGGACAGGCAGGGTGAGCCCTGGGTACCCTGGGGGCCTGGATGGGGCTGAATGGGGCTTCAGAGGAAGTGCTGGGCTGATCCAGGGGCTAAAAAAAGGGGCCACTGGGTCAGCCTAGTCAGCCTCGGCTCTGCTACTGGGGTGTCAGACAAATGGGCTTACCCCTCTGGGCCTCAGAGTTCCCTTCTGTAGAATGGGACTAACATCTCCCTGGCAGGGATGTTGTGAGCACCAACGACAGAGGTGCCCACAGCCTGGTTTTGTAAACTGTAAAGTGCTGGCTACGTGGGTCTTCCTCCTCTTCTTCCCACAGACTAGACCTTTGCTCGTGCCCAGCATCCTCCATCCTTTCCTTGATTCCCCAAATGCCATCCTCTCAAACCCTCTCCTCCAGGAAACCTGGTCTGATTCCCGGTTCACACAGGTACCCTTTCTCTCTCCTCTGAGCATCACAACAGAAGGCTCAGATCCCCTCCCCACCATCTTCTGTTGACCCCATTTTGCAGATGGGAAATGGAGACACAGAGCTCACACAGCTATGTGATGAAGGGAGCTCTGTCCAGACCCTGCACAGACACACACACACACACACACACACACACACACACACACACACACGCGCGCACACACACAAGCAGTAAGCTGGGGGAGGGAGGCAGTCCGAAGGAGGAACTGCAGTTCTTCACCTGGACCTAGTACATGCATGGTGGAGGGGGAGGAAGGTGTGAATTTTACAGGACCTGACTTTCCCCATCTTCTTTGGGGTGATGAAACCTGGGTCCATTGGCAGGGGGTGAGAAGGGCAGGGAGGACTCTGAGGAAAGACCCTGAAAAATGCCTGGAGTCAGGTAGATCCAGCTTCCAACCCTGAGCCCACCATGCACTGTGTGAGCTTGAGAGGGTTATAGCCCCTACCTGAGCCTCAGTTAACTCATCCGCCCAGTGGGGACCTCACAGGCGAGGATTTAAACCTCAGGGGAAGCAACCCAGCCCCGTAAGTGTATTTCCACCTCCACTCTCTCCGGAATGGCTGGTGTACCCCGGGTCCTCACCGAGGGAGATCTTCTCCACTGGGGCTGGGAATCCGGAAGGGTACCAGAAAGTTAGAGGCTGGAGAAAGAGAACCCGCCAGCCCGCCTTCCCCTGGAGCCTGCTGCTTCCTCCGAAAGTGGCCCGCAGGGGAAACAGCGGGATTGTTGGGGATGAGCTTGGACTGCTGGGGGCCCAGAACAGGTGAGGGCCTGCAGAGAGGCTGTCCCTTTTCCCAAAGCCGGCCCGAGATCCCAGTCTGCCCTTTACCCCCGAAAAGAACCCAGTGGCGTCCTAGCCAAAGCCCCCGGGGGTCTGCAGAGAGCCCCCATCCCACCGACAGACTCAGCCCCCTCCCCACTCCCAGGCACCGCGAGCCGAAAAGGGGAAGCTGGGCCGGCCGGAGGGAAGAGGCGGGTGGGGGCCAGGCCAGGGACGCAGGACCTGGGGCTCTTCGGGGGCAGGAAAGGGGCCGCCTACCCGGCGCGGGTGCCCCAGGGGCCGCTGGCAGGACGGGGGATGGCGGCAGCAGCAGCAGAAGCAGCGGGAACCGAAGCGAGACACTCCGCCCTGCAGAGGGAGAGAGATGAAGGGCTGAGCCTGGCATTCAAGGCTCCACCAGGAGGCAAAGGGGATTCTGGGGCCACCAGGGCCGGACTTACGGCTCATGGTGCAGGGCGGTTGATGGATGCAGGATGCGGACTGCCTGCTCCTTGGGTGCGTCTCTAACTGTGCCCCGGAGCTCTCGCCCGCCTGGCCCGCCCCTCCCCACCCATTCCCTGGCTCCACCTCTCTAGCCAGCTGTCACCTCGGCCTCCGCCCACTTACTTCCTCTGCTCCCGCTCCAGCCAAGATATTTTATTAATTATTCTATGACGGACACTAAGGTGGTTTTTCACCCGAGATCCGTGAGACACCGGAGCCTTTAAAACCCAGTAGCACCAGAAGTGTGTCCATTTGGTTGATAAGAAACTGAGGCCCGGATATGGTGTGCCATGCTGAGGGCCCCCAGGGCTTCAGGGCAGAACGGCTGGTATCTCAGCCTAGAAACGTCCGCTCAGAACCACATAGCCTCCCCCCACCCCCACCGCTACCCCCAAGCGGAAGGAGGATGGAAAAGGAGCAGTCCAGGCGGGCCTGCACACAGTCTCCGGGGTGGGAAACCCACTACCCTCAGATCCAACAGGGAGGATGGGCTTCCGCCAAGGGCTGGGCTCTGCCCTCTAAGGTCACGCGTCTCTGCCTGAGCCTCTACTGCCAGAATGAAGAGCACAGACTCCAAGTCCAGGAGACCTAATTCAAATCCAGCCTCTACAGCTTACTAGCTGTGTCTACTTGGACCTGGTACTTAACCTCTCTGGTCCTCAGTATTCTCTTCTATAAGACGTGGATGCTAATAAGACCCATCCCAGAGAACTGTTGTAAGATTCCGTAAGGTAATGCCCACAAACTCCCTGATGCGGTGCCTAGCACAGAGTAGGTGATCTGTCATCAGGAGGCATTCTTTTCAAAGATCTCCTGACTCAGGTTCCAGGGTGGCCAGGGTGGAAGCTCCAGCTGGACTCACATCTATCTGCCTACTTTATAGAATCCCAGCACTCAGCTCCTCTTTTTTTGTAGCTGGGGAAACTGATCTTCGAAGGGGGATGCGCCCTGGGTCACACAGGGTCTCCTGGTCCCCACATCCACAGATTTTCTCCCTCAGTTTCCCCCCAACACCCAGCCATCCTGTGGGCCCCAGAGAGTGGAAGGGCAGGCAGGAGGGCTCAGAGGTCCGTATGTGGGCTCCCAGACATCCCTGGGTACAGAATGGGAACCGTGTGAGTTGGGAGAAGTGAGGCCTACAGGGGATCCCCTCCTACGGCCCCACCCTAGCTGTTCACATGCTCCGCTGGGACAAAAGCCAGCTGCCCCAAGGAGACAGAGCAAGCCAGGGCAGATGCGGGCGGGAGTGGAGCAAGTGGAGGGCCTGGGGCCCTGGGGTGCTGGGGAAGTCTGACCCACCACCCAGATCCAGAGCCCCCGGTGACTACCGAGGCAGGGCGAGGAGACATAAGGCATGGATCTCAGCCAGAGGGATGGGGGCAGGGTGAGGTTCGGGGGTCCAGTTACCCAGACTAAAGGGGGATTTCTGGTGATGAAAAAAGAGGAGTTTGGATGAGGCCCCGTCTTCACTCCCAGGTCCTCCCTCCCTTCAGACCCTGAGCCCAGGCATTTCCCAGGCCTGTACCTCCTGCTGACTGCTCACTCCCAAGCCACTCTCCTGAACTCAAAGGAACAGCACCTGTGTGGCCCTGGCACTGAGAAAAAGAGCCTGCAAGTCAGAAGGACCAAGTTCAAGTCTCTCCCGCGGTTTGACCTCAGACAAGTGTCTGCACCTCTCTGGACTTCTGCTTTCCCATTTGAACAATGTAAAGATCAAATCAGACAGTTTCTGAGAACAGGCATGGAGGGATTGAGCCCTCACTGTGGCCAGGCTCTGTGACCAGTGCTGGAGATCTCGCAAAGGATGCAGTGAAGGAGAGGCCAGAGGCAAGATGGTAGACAGGGTGCCTGTGCAGCCCCCCAGGGACAGGACCGCACCAAGAGGGGGCATGGGGGAGGGGAAGACAAGAGAAATGGTGGCAAGAGCCTGGTGACCGATTGGCACTAGAGCTTCAGGGAAAAAGAGGTGTTCATGAGGGCACCTAGGTTCCTGGCTTGATGCTGGCAATAATACACAGGGAGGGAACGAGGGCTGGGGCACAGGCTGGGGTAGGCGCCATTCGAATTTGGACTCACGGGCTTCCCTCGTGGCGCAGTGGTTGAGAGTCCGCCTGCCGATGCAGGGAACACGGGTTCGTGCCCCGGTTCGGGAAGATCCCATATGCCGCGGAGAGGCTGGGCCTGCGAGCCATGGCTGCTGAGCCTGCGCGTCTGGAGCCTGTGCTCCGCAGCGGGAGAGGCCACAACAGTGAGAGGCCTGCATACCGCAAAAAAAAAAAAAAATTTGGACTCACTGTGTTTGGTCTCTCTCAGTGGCAGGGTCTGCATGCAGCTAGATACACAGAGAGGGGTCCAGGCCAGCCCTTGCCCCAGTCCTGGGAAAGGCCATAGCATAGGGTCACTTTCCCTGTCCGTTTACTCCAAAGCCTATAGCTTCCATATCCAGGGAGTTTTCCTAACCCTCAGAATGGTGAACGTCCATTCATTGCTCAAGGCCCGGCTCTGCGTCCCCAGGGAAGCATCCTCTGGCACACCTCTTCCTCTTTCTGTCCTCTGAGGAAACTCCTATGTCACCCCTGGTCACAGCGGGCAGCATGCTGGATTGTGTGGTCCCTCTCTCCCTTAATTAGGCTGCAAGCATCTTGGTCAGTCACATATCCCCAGGGCAGAGTGCAAGGTCTGGCATATAGAAGGCACCCAGCAAATGTTGGTTCATTGAATAAAGAAGTGAATGAGTGCCTGTATGAGTGACTGAATTCGTGACAAAATATAGACCTTCCATGAGTGAGTAAGGGCCCAGGGCCAGCCTCATCAAGGTGACTGCCACCTGCCACCCCCATCCATCTGCTGTGACAACTACAAAAAGTGTCAGTACTCTGCCTCAGTTTCCCTGACCTTCCCAGCTGGGCCCTTGGCCAGCACCCTCAACACCCTCACAGGCCCAGCTCCACCCCAGGCCCTGAGCCCCTCCCAGCTAAGGTGGCCAGGACCCCCTTCCCTACACCCTGCTCCCCCCACCCAATCCCCCTGACATGGGGTGGGGTTTCCCTCTGCACACCCCCCCACCCTGGGCTCCACCCCAATCACATGCTCTCCTGGCAACTCTACCCGGGGAGTTGGATTTTAAAGCTCCTGGAACGCTCTCACCCCTGCTGCGTCCCACCCACTATTTGGAAAGCCGGAGATGACTCTTACCTGAATCACTCAGGGGCCCAGCCCCACCCAGCCCCACCTCTGGAGGCAGCTTCACAGCCAGACAGGAAAGCTCTGGAATCAGCCCAACATCTCTTCAAATTCCCCTCCCCATTTCTGACCAGTTTTCAGTGTGACCTTAGGTAGCCAACTGCCCTTCTTGGGTCTCAGTTTCCCCATCTGTAAAATGGAGTTCATAATTCCATTCTCATAAGAGTTACTGTGAGGACAAAATAAGATTACGTGCATGACTCTGAGCAAGATTATAGGCATGACCAACCTCCAGTAGGAACTCAATGTTAATTCTTTATCTGCTCTCCCTAACATTCCCTATCTGAGCAGGAGGGTTTCATGCAAAGTTCACGTCCTCTTCTTTACCTCCTCAGTGCCAGGCTGAGGTTGGGCATTGGTGGTAATAATAATGATGCTTAATATTTCGAGTACCTACTGCGGGCCAGGCAGCGTGCTGTGTATTTCACATGCACTATCACATGTAATTTTCTCAACAGCCCTACACAGTATTATCACCTCCATTTTACAGAGAAAGAAACTGAGGCCCAGAGAGCTGACATGACTTATCCAAGGTTGCACAACTAGTAAGGGATAGGTTTCAAGGCCCAGTCCCTTTATTCTGAAATACCAGGTACCACATAACCTAAGCCCCAGCAGAGCTAGCCAGTGTTTGGAGTTAGTTAAGAAGAAATGGGACTTCCCTGGTGGTGCAGTGGTTAAGAATCCGCCTGCTAATGCAGGGGACACGGGTTTCAGCCCTGGTCCGGGAAGATCCCACATGCCGCGGAGCAACTAAGCCCGTGCACCACAACTACTGAGCCTGCACTCTAGAGCCCGCGAGCCACAACTACCGAGCCCGCACGCCTAGAGCCGGTGTTCAGCCACAAGAGAAGCCACCGCAGTGAGAAGCCTGCGCACCCCAACGAAGAGTAGCCCCCACTCGCCGCAACTAGAGAAAGCCCGTGCGCAGCAACGAAGATCCAATGCAGCCAAAATAAATAATTTTTTTTTTAAAAAAAGGAGGAAACAGAAATGCACTGTTGGAGGTGGCGGTGTGGGGGGTTGGATGGGACAGAGATGGGGGAGGCTAGGGGGTCCAATTTAAGCAGCATAATTCAGCTGAGAAGCTAAGCACCTAGAACCACAAAATGTTTTCACATTCCTCACGTTGAAATCCTCACAACAGCTCCAAAAGGAAAGTATTAAGCATTATCCCCATTACGCAAAAGAGGAAACTGAGACACAAAGATTTCCCTAGACTGTGTGGTGAAGAGCACATGCTAAGGGGTTTTGGTGCAACGTCTCCTTTATAACTTATAACAGCTCCATGAGATAGATTCTCTTCTTGTCTCCGTTTTTGTAAACAGGAAAACTGACCGCTAAAGGCCACGGGCTAGTAGATGGCAGAGCTGGAATCAGAGCTCTGGTCTGTTTGATGTCAAGTCTACAGCGTAACTCCCTGCTGCACTCCATCCCTGGCTCTCTTGGCTCCCAAGCCATCTGAGTAATCTTTGAGGATCAGACATCAGCTCCTGGGATCTGGGGGCCCAGACGCCTGTGACTGAAGAGCTGGAGGAGCTGGGGAAGAACCACTGTCTTGTGAAGAGACAATAAATGCTCCGGGGGTTGCTGGGGCAGGAAATTTCAGTCCCTGCGTCCCCCTCCTCCTCCACCACAGTTGAAGGGGAGCTGTTTCCATGGTCCTCCTTTGGTAGTGGCATACTCTCCTAACTCTGCTGAGAACCATCAATAGCTCCCACGGTCCCCAGCCCTTAGCCTGGCCTTCAAGTCTCATCTTTTCCTGAGCAGCAGGACGTCATAGAAAGAGCCCTGGAATGGAGGCCCCGAAGGTGTGGTCCTTGGGAAAGTCACTCTTCTCCCTCCTGGACCTCAGTTTCCCAACTTACTAAATAAGCCTGTTGAATTAGGGGTGCTGAAGGAGGGGAACAGGGGTCTCGGAGTCAGGAGGCACTGGATTTGGAGCCCAGCTTCCATATTCAATATTGCGGCCAGTCATAGTCATCTCTGAGGTTCAGTTTCCTCATCTGGAAATGAGGACCATAATAATATCTATTCCCTGGGACCATTGTGAAGATAAAACCACTCAACTCAATCTCTGGCACTCGGGAGATACTTGGTAAATGATGCTTACTGGTGGAATTATTAGTAGTAGTAGTATTAAATAATTAATATTAATTAATAATTAATTTGATTCAGTCAGTGTGGTCCTAGATGTGAAAAAAACTTGTTCTGGACACCAAAAAGAAGTTAAGAGAGAATGGTTGCAGGCAGGTGCTAGCTTAGCGTACTAGGAATGCATTTGCCTACCCATAGCAAAGTCCCAAATATGGCAGCTTAAACAAAACAAAAAAAAGGAAGAGGATTCTTGTTCTGGAACGACAGGCCAGAGGTAAACCGCCCAGGCCCTTTGGCTGCTGGAGAATGCCGTCAGGAGGCCAGGCTCTTTCCATCTTTCTGTTCACTCTCAGAATGCGTTGTGTCCGCCAGCCTGTGTTCCAGGCAGGAAGGGATAGAAAGGGCAGAGGCAGCCCCAGCTGAGTTCCAACCGCATTTCTTTCACCAGAACTGTGTCATGTGACCTCGCTTGCCCGCAAAGGAGATTGGGAAATTGAGTCTTGGAGATTAAGCAGGGAGGGATAGGGAGTTGGGAATGGAGATGGGGCCAGCTGTGTCTGCCGGACTCAGAAGAGTCTCTTTCTGGTGTGGGCTGTGGTTTCTGATGTGTGGCTTCTCCAGAGAACCCAAGAACAGGTATGTGCCGCTGACTCCAGAGGTGAGCAGGCCTTGCTTGGCCCAGAAGAAGGTCTGAGAATTGCAGAACCACAGCAGGTCAGAGACAGGCACTCCCTGAGACAAGGTCCAACCCAGCACCACTCAGTGTCAGACTCGGAGGGTCAGAGCAAGGCAGGGGCTTGCCCAAACCGGCCAGGCTCTTTCCTCTGTGTCCTATGGCCTCTCATGACCAACCTTGGAACAATTCAGCCATGAAACAGTGGTGCCCCAATGCAAGGACATCTCATCCTCTGAAGCTCTGCACCCAATGAACTGAAAACGCAGGGGGCAAGAATTCCCACTTCCAACCAACTCTTCAGTTCTCAGGCAAGAGCCTTAGAAGTCCATTTTCTGGAGCCTTTCGGACAGAACTGGACTGACTCATCACTCACGTGGAATGTGTGCTCCTGCTTTAGCACCTCAGGAATAACTTACCATCATTCAGCCATACACAGCTTAGAAAAACATTTTCACTTACATCATCTTCTCTTTTGATCCACACAGAAACCTTCTGACGTAGGTGTTTTAGCCCCTGAATAAGCCAGGGTTGTCTCTATGACAACCTGACAACAAAATCGATTCCAACTGCTTTTGGCAAAAGAAGGAGAAGAGTTGGCTCCCAAGCTGAAAAACTGGGGACAGGTATGGCTGCATCCAGGTGTCAGGCTCCCCCCCTCTCTGTCTCAGTTTGTCTCTGTCTGTGTGACTCTCTGTCTCTCTCTCTTTGATCTTTTTTTCCCTTCTTATTGGCTTCACTCTCAGGCAGGTGCTCCCCAAGCACTTGGGCAGCTCCAAACTTACACGGTCCTAACACTCTGATCCCATATGAAAAGAGGATCTCTTTCCTGGACACTTCTGATTGCTTCAGCTTAGCTCACGTGCCCATCCCTGAACCAAATGCTGTGAGCAGGAGGACAGAATATCCTGATTCTAACTGGCCAGTCCTAGACCATGCGCCACATGAACTGAGAATGAGAGAGGGATGTTCCCCCAAAAGCAAACTGGATACAAAAGAAGAGGGAAGGGATGCAGGCCAGGCAGAGGCAACTGACGTCCACCAGCATTCCGCTTCCCCATGTGACAAACGAGGAAGCCAAGGCTCAGAGAGGTAAATGACTTTTGCCTGAAACCTCAGGGCTGGTAGGAAGGGAGGCTCTCTTGCCTTTGGCCGTGAGCCTGGATGGAGAGAAGAGGGAAGGGCTATGGGGGTGAGAGGTCCCCTGCCTTTCCGGAGCCTGGCAGGCTTCAGAGCCGCCTGGAGAGGGAGGGAGAAGGGTTTGGAGGGATGCTGGAATCCAAAGCTGCTTCTCCCCCTACTTCCTGGTGTTTGCTTGAGCAGGAAAGGATGTTCATGTTTGTTGAACAACCAAGGCTTGCCAGATACCTCTGGGCTCTTCGCAGACCACGTTTTTCAGAGTTGAGGCTCGCAGAGGTGAAGCGACTTGTGCAAGTCACAAAGTCTTGGAATGTCAGGGCTGGGACTCAGTCCAGGTCTGGAATGACTCCAAAGCCAGTACTGCTTTCTTGAGTGTTTCTCAACAGGGCACTATTGACATTTTGTGTAAGATTTCCCCACACAGGGCAGGAAGTTTAGCCGGCTAATGGTAAGCTCAGTCACGGCATCAACCAAAAATTGCTCCATGCATTTCTAACCTCCTGCGCTCCCTCTAGGAGGCTACATCTGCCTCTGGATGAGAACCAGAACACCATGCTGACCGAGCCTGGCGCTCTTCTGTGGACTCAGGGCCTGACACAGAGAAAGCACTTAATAAGTGTTTGATGAATGAACAAATGAAACATTCTGGAGTCAAAGAGGACTAGGTACGAATCCCAGCTCTACCACTTACTAGCTGTATGGTGTCGAGCAAGTCACTTAACCCTTCTGTGCCTCAGTTTCCACATCTGTAAGATGGGGAGAACACCAGCACCATCTTCAGAGGGTTGTTATAAGGATTCGACAAGTTAATTCTTATAAAATGCTTAGGACATTGCCCGAGGCTTAATGAGCTCTATATCACTGTTTCTTAAATAAATGAGCTAATGAATGAATGAATGAATGAATGACTATCTCTTATACACACACACACACCCAATCAGGAGTATACAGTCTGCAAATACTTTCATATTTGTTATCTCATTGGACTGTCTCCCTTACTCTATAAAGGAAGGTTATGCACATTTTACAGATGAGGAAACTCACTTAAGAGGTGAGGCAACTTGGCTAGGGTCTTCCAGTTGTTCAGCTGTGGCTCCAGAATTTCAAACTCTGGCTTCTCTGTATTTTCCACCCCCTGCAAATACACACTTTTAAGCCACGAATGAACGCGTGAAGGCTCTCAGAGGGCCTGGACAGGCGGGGGCCGACCTGCCCCCGAAGCTGTGAAGAACCACTTTCTCGTCTATCCAACCTGGGGCTCTCTCATGGGGCTGCCCATGCTCTGTGCGTGTGGGGGTGTGTGTGTGTGACTCACCAAGGGGTTGGGGAGCGAGGAGGCCCAGCCATGCAGCCAGGACTGCAGGACCACAAGAAAGAATTGGGTGGTGAGTGAGGACTGGCCAACTGCCTGCCCACAGCCTCCCACTCTCTGAGGAGAGGAACACTGGCTCTGAGGACACCCCAGAAGCCCCAAATCTAAACCCTCAGGACAGGAACTGGGTGTCTCCCAGGGTATCTAGCACCCAGCACACAGGAGTGACCTCACTGCTCTGTGATTCCTTTCAAATTCACTCCATCCATCCTACAGACACTCATGAGATGGCATCTTGGCCAACCTCCAGATGGGCTGCTGGAGACTTCTGCTCTCAAGGAGGTCTCAGATAATGGGGTGAGCCTCAGAGGAACAGAAGACAGAGAATGGGGTACTGCTGGGGATACACACACACACACTTGGGCACATACATATATGCAATGAGATTCCGTTCTTTCCATGCCAAGATTCGAGTCACAACTTTAGTGAGCCTCCGTAGCAGTGGAAGCGTAGAGCGGTAGAAAGCTGGAGAAACACTGGGATGGATCACATCTCAGCTACTTCCCTTCACCAGGCCTCTCCTTGTTGGTATCTCACTTCACCTTTCTTCCCTGGGAGCAAAACTTACATTATGCTGGAGCTGGAATCCTCCTTACTCCTGTCCACTTGGAACCTTTAACTTTCTTATCCAGACCAACCCAACCTAATTCAGCTCGACCCACCTCAACTCTCCTAAATTCAACTCAACACAGCTCAACTTATTTCCACCCAATCCACCCAAATCCAACCCAACCCAATTCAACCAAACTCCGCTCCACTCCACTCAGCCCAAACCAACCCATCTCAACACAACCCGACTCGGTTTAACTCTACTAAATTCAATTCAAGGAACATCAGCTCAGCTCAGGTCCACTCAGCCAAACCCAAATCCAGCTCTATTCAATCAACCAAACTAAATTTTATTCAACGCAACCCACCCCAGCGTGACATAACACAACTCTACTCCACCCAAACCAAACTCAACACACTCAACCCAACTCAACACAACTCAACTCAACTTCCCTACCCAGCTCAATTCTTCTCCTTTTCCATTTCCTCTTTCTGTCTGACACTAAATACTTGCTTCCCAATCCTCCCCCATTGGCAGATTCCCTATCCTTCCCTAAATAGTGAGACACTGAATTAATACCTGATCTAAAAGAAGATGGGAAAAGTTTCCTTTGGACTATCTACCTCCTTGCTTTTCTCCCTGTGCTAACCACATCCCCCTACAGATAATAACCTTCATTTCTGACTCCCCACAACTTACCCCTCCCCTTTCATGAAACCCCGAGGCCATGAATCCTCAGAGACCTCAAGCCTGTGTGGGCTCTCAGCCCTGCACACCCTGCCCCCAGGGAGGTGAGGACATTTAGATTGGGCAGCAGGGAGGGTCCCGGCCCCAGAAGAAATTTGATGGGCAGAAGAGGGACCAAAAGACCTGGGCACCTTGCAGGCAAAAGTAGGATCTGGCTTGACCCCCAGGGAGCAGAGGCTCTGTCACTGGCTTTCTGCCCCACCCACCAAGCTCTCTTTCCACTCCTTTATGGCCCTGCCTTCCTTTTCCTGCCTTATCGCTCAGTCTTCGTCTCTGTATCTCTGTCTCTCTCTGTCATTATCTCTCTGTGTGGGTGGCCCTGTCTCATCATCTCTACCTTGGACGCTCTCTTCCTCTTTTACCATCTTGTGTTGCTAGCCTTCCTCTTGCCGACTCTCCCGTCTCTGTTTGTATTTCTGGTACAATCTGCTTCATGTACTAAGCTGTAGCTGGGGAGTTGTTTCTCCCTCCATCCCCTCTGCCTCTTCCCGAACCATAGTCACCCCAGGCTGCCTGGGAACCACTCAGGCTGCTGAGTCGGGCCTGAAGCTTCCCATGCATGAGCTAAAACTTCTTTCCTCAGAAGGAAAGAAATCAGAACCACACACCCTAGAGTTGGAAGGGAATTTAGGCCAATCTTCCCATTTTATGGATGGGGAAACTGAGCCCCGGAGGCTGCAGGGGGCTTGCTCAAGATCATTCAGAGTTAGCGGAGTGAGAGTGAGGCCCTCCTGAGCTGGAGACCCCAGACTCTGAACCTAGAGGAGGAAGGTGGGGGACCAGACTGGCTGGGAGGTGGGTGGGAGGACAGTAGCACCTACCCCAGAAGCCATCTCCAAGACCGAGAGAATTATGTGCCTTCCCACAGCATCTCAGAGCAGTGTCTCCCTGTCTGTCAGTCTGTCTGTCTCTCTCTTAGTAAAGTGTAGTCCCTGGGGGGGGGGGGTAGGGAGGGCTAGAAAGGAGACAAGAGGCAACCGGGTTGCCCCTCTAGTGAGGGTCATTCACCACTGACCCCGACATTTCCCACCTCTTGAGGTCGGGACCCAACATGGCACAAAAGCACAATTCTGAGAGCACAACGGGGAAGGCTTCATGGGCCCAGGGGAGAGGAGGAAGCCAGGCTTTGGCCTCCTACAAGAGAGCCACAGCCTGTGAGGGTCAGGGCTGGGGTTTTAGCCAGACTGAATCCAGAATCCAGCCATTGGGCCCTTGGCCACAGGCTCCCAGCCCAGCCAGGCACAGCCCCCCAAGACCGTCCTGGTCTCCGTCAGGGTGAGCCTACAGGCCCAGCGCCAGGACTGCATTCCTCTCTGGCTGCACCCCCCATCAGCCTCCTGGTCAGTCCAGGCTCCAGCAGGAAGCAAGCGAGGCCCAGCCAGGGAGACGGCCCTGCTCCAGCCCAGAAGCGAGGCCCCAGCTCTCTCCTCCTCAGCCATGGCTGGCTGTACCTCTAACTGCTCTGAGATGCTCCCTTAGCAGCTCAGAGTTCCTGGGCAGGCACTGGCCAGTCTTCCTCAGAATTCTAAGTTGTCTGAAAATAGAAAGGAGAAGAGAAGTCTGTGGTCTGTGTGGGCAGAGAGAAGCTGAGAAGGGGAGGCGTGGGGGAGGAATGAGTTTCTAGGCACATGGACAGACGCCACCAGGACTGGCTCTGACCTGACCTCCGGTACCCTCCACCCTCCTCCCCGAAGCCTCCACTTCCTGCCTCTCTGTAGAAAGGGCCCAACCCTCCACTGAACAGATCAGGAGACTGCGGCCCAGAGGGGGAAGCAGTTTGCCCGAAGACACATGGCAGAGAAGCGGCCAGAACCCGGGGCTCCTGGTCCTTAGACCCAGCTCCTTCCCCAGCAGGCTCTCGGGGTGGAGTTCGTTATGGGCTCCTAGCTCACCCCATCCGCACAAGAGGCCAAATTCAGGCAGGTCACTCCCCACGTGAATTGCCCCAACCCCAGGAGTGCCCTGGTGCTCAGAACCCCGAGCTCGGGCACCTCCTGAACTTGCTTTGGTGTCAGAAGTGAGGCAGTTTGTGTGCAGACTGTGACCTCTGACCTTGTAGTTGGCCCCAACTTACTGCAGCTTCATTCACTGACTCCTCACGATAACCCTCTGAGGTAGGGACCGTCACCATCAAGGCTGTTTTACAGATTGGGAAAGTGAGTTAAGTCACCTGACAAAGGTTGCACAATTGGAAAACGAGAGGCAGGTGAGATTTGAGAGCAGGCAGCCAGGCCCAACTGGGAGAGCCAGAGGGGCATCAGAGGGGGGCTGACAGGAGACAGTTCCCTGAGAGGTTTCCCCGGTAAAGAGGCTGAACTTTGTCCTGGGGTCAACGGGGAACCATTGCCGGCTTTAAGCAGGGAGCGACGTGTGTAGCTGTGGGTTTTGGCAGGGTCCCTCTGGACGCAGCATGGAGAGTGGATGCAGACAGGTCCGAGTGAGAGAAGAAAACATATGTGAGGCCACTGCAACAGACCAGGTGAGGAAGATGGTGGCTGGACCTGAGCCGTGGGCCTGGGAATGGAGAGCAATGGACATGTTCCGGGTCTGCCTAGAAGGTAGACTTGACAGGATTTGGGGACAGACTGAATTTAGGGCGTAATAGAGCAGGGAGAGCTGAGGGTAACTCCCAGGCTTCTGGATTAGACAATTAGGGTGCTAAGTCCCCGAAACAGGGGAGAACAGAGGAAGAACAGATCTGGGGTGGGCCATACCTCTACTAATGGCCCTAGAGTCCTGAAGGGGTTAATGACCCAGAACAGGGCCATCCCTTCCCCATAACACAGGGTCCCTTGTCTGGACCAGGACTGCGGCTAGCTCCAGAGCCAAAGGGACACCCGCCCCTACCCCAGAGTTGCCACCAGGTGGTAGCAGAGGCCGCCTTTTTCCAGGAAGGCTGTGTAGCGGAGGAAAAAGGGAACTTCTCTGCTGGGGATGCAGACCCACTGGCAAGACCTGGCAAAATGGGCCAGGGGCCTCATCCAGGGGGTTCTGAACCCAAGTTCCTGCAGGTACAGCCTCAATAGAGCCCTGATCTAGGAGGCAGGAATCCTGGGTTCTAATATTGCCTGTGACCCACACCTGCCCCTCTCTAAGGCTCAGGTTTCTTGCCTGTAAAGAGCGCAAGCCCTTCAAGGGATCCAGAAGCTGGCAGAGGGACTTCTAACTCCTCCTCTGGCTTCTAACCCTCATAGTTATGGCTTCCAAACATACCTGTACAGGCAACATCTTCTTTTTACACGCAAAATCCTAAGCGTTCCTCATCCACCCCATGTACAAAACAGAGAACAGATTTATACAGACCTACTCTAGTTGGAGTAGAGGTTGGGGACCCTCCCAAGCCACACAGAGGATAGTCCAGGCCCCCCAACCTGGCATTCGAGGCCCTTCACTCCCTCTCTCTCCAGTGCCTTCTTTCACTCCCCTCCTCTCCCCCATTCTGTGTGATCCTACTGTGTGGAGGATCAAGGTTGGCTACGTAATTTGCAGGGCCCAGTGCAAAATGAAATAGTGGGCCCTTTGTTCAAAAATTTTCTAAAATTTCACAACACTTACAGTACAGCATTAAACCAAGCACAGGTCACACACCCACGGAGCCACTTGTGAAGTTTGTGTGTGATGTGAGGTGTCTGAAATCCAGCCAGCCTGTGCCCAAATGCGGGGCTCTGGCTGCCAAGAAGATAGTCACCTTTTCCTTCACTCAAGGGCACTTTCTGTTGTCCAGCTGGGGTCCAGCAAGGCTGCATGCGCCCAGAAGGGCGTGTCTTTTCCAAGGTCACATGAAGGTATCGTATCGGTCAGCAGACACCCTGCCCAAATCCTCTAAGGTGTCACGGCCCTGGCACGTGAAATAGGCTCCCAGACTGCTTGTTGAATGAGGGAAGGGGACCAGAAGTTGGACACAAGACACTGGAGAGCAGAGATGAGTACAAATCCTGGCACCAACTGTGGCCCATTCATGTCTGATGAATGGATAAATAAATGACTAAGTGAACGCTGAAGACCGGACAGACATCTACGTAACAGCATTGTGGAATTATGAAGCTAAAAGAGACTGAGAGATCATTGAATCTGGGGTTTTCAAACTACAGGGTTCTTCAGAGCTGTAGGGAACTGCAAAGCTGTGCTGGGGACAACAGGAGGGCACATGACAAAAGCCAGGAACACAGGGATCAGGTCCCATTCCTGCCTTTCACCCTTTTATGTCTCACATTCTGGGCTCCTATGTAAGCTTTTGTTTGAAGAAGAATCCTGCTGGCTCAGGAAAGGCAAGAGACTTGCCCCATGTCACACAGCAGAGGCTGGGGAGGGGAGAGCAAAGAAGAGGGATCAGAGATGTGAGGTCAGAGGTCAGCTGGGAGCTCCCAGATGGGAGGTAGAGGCAGTCAATGCAGGCAGGAGAGTGAGCATCAGAAGCTGGAGTTTTGTACCAGAGAAGTGAGATTAAGACACAGACAAACCAGCTCAGAGCAGAGATTCAAGGTCAAGTTCCAAGCTCAGAGGCCAACGGCAGGGGTTCAATTCATTGCTTTTATTTACTGAGTGCCTGCTGTGTCCCAGGCAGAGTTCTCGGCCCCAGGATGCCACAGTGAACCAGAGAAAGTCCCTGCCTTCACCGGGCTCACATTCTGGTGGGGGGGAGGCGGGGGAGGAAACAAACATTATTATAAGAAAACATATGACCCCACCAGCTAGAGGTAAGTGATATGAAGAAAATTCAATGGAGTGACAGGGGGAGACTTCCAGTAAGTGGGCTAGTTCATATAGGGTGGTCAGGGAGGGCCTCCTTGAGGAGGTGACATTTGAGCTGAGCTCTGAATGAGATGGGGCCTGTCAGTGCCCCTGCTTGGGGTGAGGGGGTGGAGTTGTGGAGTTGCTGGCCTGGAGAGCCTGCAGATCCACACTTGCAAGTTGGGCCGGCTGGGCAGGAAGTCTGGCCCCCTGTAACCGTATCCCCAGGAAAGAGGAAGCCAGGAAGGCGCTTTCAGCAGTCGTATTCATCAAGGCCGGCTGCACTAACCCCCAGGCAGCACCAGAGGCTCCTCGGGGCCTCTATCCACCTTCAGCCGCCTGGGGAGGAGGCAGTGAGGGAGGGAGGGCGGCCTAGAGTGGGTCCTGGACTCTCTTCCAGACAATAAATGCTTCCAGGTTCCTGGGGAGCATTCCGTGGGTCACAGCCGCATCTGATCTCAATTACCCCTGGTGTAGGATTCCCGGGCTGGGCGGGGGCAGGGGTGGAGGGAAGGCCGTTTCTTCATAATCAGAATCTCCTGGCCCAGAGGGTGAAGGCACCCCAGGACAGGTTTCCAAAATTTCAGGACTCAGGGAGAGGGTTCTCCTCAGAAAGAGAGGTCTGGCTGTGAGTGAAAGGCCTCTGCATCATAGCCATTTTGCTGTGTGACCCGGTGCAAGTCACTTAACCTCTCTGGGCCCTTGTTGAAATGAAGATTTCACCTTTTCCTTCAAAGAGGCAAGAGGACTATCCAGGCCTGGAGGGTAAAACTTGGTGCTGTGGGCTGCGGTGGGCTGGGCTGGAACGGGGCGGGGTTGCTAATCCCTTAGTTTTTCTGCCCTGATTAGATCTTAGCCCCTCCGCAAATACATCCCCACCCAAGAGTATGGTGCCAGAGTTGTAGGGATTAACATCTCCTAAAACAGACCAGGGACAAGCCCCTCTCCCCCTCCTCCAACCTGCTTGTGCAAGACACTTCACCTCTCTGCGCTGCGGTTTACTTCTGCCCACCTCCAGAGGGGATGGG
This sequence comes from Leucopleurus acutus, assembly GCF_964270905.1. Taxonomy (NCBI): domain Eukaryota; kingdom Metazoa; phylum Chordata; class Mammalia; order Artiodactyla; family Delphinidae; genus Leucopleurus; species Leucopleurus acutus. The sequence continues at coordinate 12,388,194 of NC_139150.1, forward strand.
AGGATCAAATGAGTAGCAAGGGGAGAGCCGCTCTGAAAAGACACACACCAGTAACTCTGTTCATTTCATCAATCTTACAATCAACGACAATCACAAAAACGGCCGTACTGGTAAGCACTAGGAGAAAGACCCTTTATTTGTAAAAAGGTTGCTGGATACTGTCTCTGTAATGATCCTGAGCGAGTCTTTCCCCTCCAGGCCTCAGTTTCCCCATCAGTAACAGAGCCTGCAACCCAAGTTCCATCCTGAAGAGGGTCTTCTCGGGCCTTTGTCATGGGCAGCGCCTTTTGCACAAATGGGTGTTGCTCAAGCTACACTGGTGGGTGTTCTTTAGCAGGTAAAACATTCCCCGTGCAGCCCGGATTTCACCGCGTACCTTTTCTTCTCGAGGGACTGCGGCACGGGGCTAGGTTTTTAGTGGGACAAGCAAACTGGAGGGGTAGCGGGCGGGTTGCAGGGAGCGCCTGGGGTGTTCACGGAGGTGGGCTTCCAGGGGCTTGTTTTCATTCACACGGGAGGAAACGCAGGCTCGGGAGGCGGCGGCGAGCCGGGATTCGAACCCGGGGTTGGCGGGCCGCAGGGGCGGGGCGCGTTCCCCGGAGCGGATGCCGGGGTCAGCGGAGCTCGGGGCCGCGCTTCCTCCGGCCGCCCGGACCGCTGGCCGGCCGGCTGCTCGGCGGGCGCTGCTTTCTCCTTTTATGTCCGCGCGGGGCCGGGAACTCCCTGCCCAGGGCCGCGGCCCGCGAACAATGCGCCGCTTCCTGCCGCCCGGCCCGCCGCGGCCCCGCGCCCGCTCCCCGCCCCGCGACCGCCGGGAAGTGGGCCGGAGCCCCGCCGGCCGCGCCGGTACGGCGGGTCGCGCCCCGGGATACGGCGGGGGCCGGGGAGGGGCCGTGGGCAGGGGCGGAGGCGGCCCGGCGCTGGCCCAGCGGCAGCTGGTGGGTGTCTGCCCCTTCCAAGCGCGCAGAGCACGAGGCTCCCGTGGGTCCGCAAAGGTACCCGGCCGTGCTGTGCACTCCATCCTGCACAGGCCCCCACGGAGCTGCGCCGCGGGTCTCCAACGCCCGCGAGTCTCCAGCCCGCCTGGCCCTGTGCTAGGCGCCGGGATTCAGCAGTGACCAAAACCCAGAGAAGCCCTCGGCCTCCTGCAGCTAAGGCTTCAGCGAGGGAAAAAGCAGTGAACATCACACATCACTGAATCATATTGTGTATTTAAAAGTGAGACTTTTTTGGAGAAAATAAAGAAGGGACTGGCATGGGAAATAGGGTCTGTTTTAAATAGGATGGTTATAGATATTTCACCAAGGAGACGACATTTGAGCAAAGATGCACAGAACATGAATCACAAACAAATGTATACCTCTCAAAAGGATATGCAGTATACCCCCAAGTCTGTGCATTGCACACACACGCACTGTTTACATCGATGAGCCTATATATACCCCATGTGTAAGCACTTCACATACATGTGCACGTACAAGATCACATTGTGTCTCTACAGTATGTATGTCTACTACATGTGTATCTGTATGTATCACCTCCCTGCACACACAAATGTGCTGTGCTGTGTGCACATGTACACACCTACCACCATGCCTGGACCCAAATAACCATCATTACACCATTCTACAAATATTCTTCAACCCCCAAATAGAGGGTCCGGTGTTCATGTACAGGCTCATATATATCACACACCTCAAGTATGTAATTTTTCTAATTTCATAAGCCACTTGTCAATATCATAAGTCATAACACATTTATTTATGTCGTGTTCATTATGTAAAATATATCACATAAGCATATACCCGAGTACATGTATCATAAACCTTGCGTAAACGGATGCCTATACTATCCCCTGTCACAAACACACCTATACAAGTCTCTCCCACAAGTCTCTCCCACACAAATATATTGTATGCACATTTCCCATATATTGCCTTGTACCTGTTTATACATCCAATATACATGTACCATGTGCAAATAATAGTAATAATATTTACAGGATACTTACTATGTGCCAGATACAGTGCTAGGTGCTTTACTCGGATTATCTTAGGACAACCGTACGAAATAGGTACTATCTGTTTAACCCAGCAGTTAAAAGCTCACACTGCAGTCAGACTGCCTGGGTTTGAATCCTGGCTTCACCATTATTTAACCTCTGAGAGCTTCAGTTTCCCCATCTGTAAAATGGGGGCACTAGTAGTACTTACTTTTAGGGTTATTGTGAAACGTCAGTAAGATAATAATGCATGAAAATAACAGTACCGTACCAGGCACATAGTAAGTGCTCAGTGAAAGTTTGCTGTTTATTGTTATTATCCATTTTACAGATGAGAAAAGTCAGGCTCAGAGAGGTTCAGCGAATTGACTGAGATCACACAACCTGTAAGTGGAGGAGGCAGGCCTGGAGCACAGGTCTGTGTGGCCACACAGTTCAAGTTCAGGCCCTTAAAGCATTCCACCATTCCTGCCCCCATATCACACGATGGGGACAAGTAACGCACACAGCAGGCACACACACCATTCAGACTCCATCTGCTCCTACTTTTAACACATGCATCGCACATCGCCCATGTACCTATCACACAGATGTGAATTCATTCAGCATTTATATAATCAACACCTATCCACCCAGCCAGGCACCCAGCGAGGTGCTAAGCGTCCAGCAATCAGCAAGGCAAATTTGATCCCTGCTCTTGTGGCACTTATAGACCAGCACATACAACTGTGAACGCACACCACATATAACCTGTGTAGCCACAGCCCTGCTATGTGCACATGTCCACAGGGGTATCCTGTACATACAGCCCACGTTCCTGAGTCACCCACACACCTCAGTGCTGGATCAGCTGCACGTAATCCACACAGACACAGGCATCATTTACGCAGAACCAGGATATCCACACGACCTGTTCCCTATCCACTTCCTGTGCATGTGTCATTCACACATGGCCAGTGTACACACCCTCCTTAACCTGTGTCCAGGTATTACACACACCCAGCACGTGTCACTCATGTACCTGTTCCTCTTTCTGCCCCGCACAGGCAGCTTGGGAGACCCAGGCCAGCCTAAGGTCTCTAAGTGGGTCTGGAGGGGTGGAGGCCAGAGATGCAGGGCCTGGACCCCCATCGCAGAGGAGAAAAGGTGGCCCCTGGCTTCGCGGCTGGTGGCCAGGAAATTATAGTCGACACCAAACCAAAGCGGCCCCTTCTCGGGCCAGGTAATCAGGCCTTTCCCGGATTCGGCCTGACAGCTTAAATGTTCTAATTCCGCTGCCAGGGGCCCAGCTCCCCACTCCGTCCACGGCTCGGGCCTCGGCCCTCCACCATAATTGGACCCATGTTTTCATTACCCTGAGATTAGACAGGTCCCCTCCGGGGCCTGGGGGGACGCCTGCAGCTGCACGGGAACCATCCCCTGCACGAACGCATTTACCTGATTATGGAGTTTATTTTACAGCAATTGTCCAGAGTGCTGGAGGCCCCTTCCCCCCGCCCCCTGCTCCCTGGGCTCCAGAGGCCTCTACCAACCCCGGACAAGTGGTTTCTGCCTAATGTACTGAAGCCGCCTCCCCGCCAGCCCTTCGATCCTGGGGGCCCTGCTGGCCCCCAGCATGGATTGGGTCCCTTTTAAAAAAATCATTTAAGAAACCTGGATGGGTGGGGGAAGGGAAGAACATTCCAAGAATCTTCTCCTGGGGTACGTATGGGGGTGGGATCCTACCTCCAGAGCTGTGTTTCACTCATTCATTCAGCAAGCACGTATTCAGTCCCCAAGTTAGTGGCAACGCCATTGATGGGTGAGGAGGTTCATTCATTCACACAAACTGGATGCCAGAGAAGAATGTGCACAGGGCCACTGCTTTCCCAGAGATCACAGCCAGCGGAGGAGACCGGCAGTTCTCCTGTCATGTGACTTCTGCTTAGGTGAGGCTGCAAGACTTATAGGATGAAACAATTAAGAAAGGGTGTTCGGAAGGGGGGCATTTCAGGCAGAAGGTACAGCAAGTGCAACAGCCTGCAGAGAGGGAGAGCCCGGTGTGTACGAGGAACTGTAAAAAGCTGATGAAGCTACAGTTTAGGGTATGCGGGGTCTGCCCTGAGGCTGGAGTTAGGGCTCCAGTCACAGAGGGCCTCCCTCGAAATTGCTTGCCCTTTACCCTGAGGACATGGGAGCCATGGGAGGGTTTGGAGCAGGGGAGGGACCCACTCTACAGCATGTGTGAGCGCTCATGTGTGCCAGGCGTGGTTCTGAACACCTTGTGTGTAGTAACTGATCTTATCCACACGTCAGCCCCGTGACGCAAATATTCCAGGCCCACAATCCCTTCTCCACAAGGTTGACATCCTACAACCTTCAGTGATCAAAAGATTTTACATAGGTTTGGTGACCTGAACTAAGGAGAAACTATTTTGGTCTTCATTTCACTACCTGGTATGAATATTCACACATTTTGTTGAAAAAAAAAATGTGAATAAATTTCATTATAAGAAATGCCCCAGGGCTTCCCTGGTGGCGCAGTGGTTGAGAGTCCGCCTGCCGATGCAGGCGACACGGGTTCGTGCCCCGGTCCGGGAAGATCCCACATGCCGCGGAGCGGCTGGGCCCGTGAGCCATGGCCTCTGAGCCTGTGCGTCCGGAGCCTGTGCTCCGCAATGGGAGAGGCCACAACAGTGAGAGGCCCACGTACCGCAAAAAAAAAAAAAAAAAAAAAAAAAAAAAAAGAAATGCCCCAGACCCCATGGGGAGGTTGTACGGTATATGGGGTGTGTTCTGTAATAGACTTTACAATCAGAAAAGCTTTGAAACCCTCCAACTTCACAGGTTTTAGATAAGGGCTTCTGGGCTTCTGGAATAACCTTTATTTTACAGATGAGGAAACTACAGAACTAGGTTAGAGCACCTAGCAAGAGCACCTAGCAAGAAAGAGGCAGGCAGTCTGGCTTCAGAGTCTGGCCACAGCAGCACACACCCTGTCTTTTGGTTTTCGATGCTCTGAATTGGGGGTCTGGGGCTGCTCTAGGGGTTGGGGGCCCTGGGGAGGGCGTCAGGAGCTGACATGGCTCAGCACTTCCTCTAAACCTGGCCCTGTGCTAGCTATGCCCGTGTCTATGACCTGCAGCTGCACCCAGCTTGCGGGCACAGTTAGTCCCATTTCACAGGTGGAGAAAGTAAGGATCAGAAAGGGGAGGCAGCTCGGCCAAGGCCCTGCAACAAGAGGGTAGCAGAGCCGGGAATGGGGCTCGGGTCTGGAGTAGTCAGAAACCTGCCCTTCCCACTCTCTTGGGACTAGCAAGAGGAGGCCCCGGCCGGGCCAGGGGGGACCAAGGACACGGACTCCAGTAGAAAGCAGATCCGGGTCAAGAGCCCCCCGCTGTCCGGTAGCAGAGCCCCTGTGCTCTAGTGTCACCCCTGTGTCAGCACGCCCACACCCCCAGCAGGGCCGCCTCAGCCTCACTTCTGGCCCGTGACTCTTGCCTCCGTGCTCAGCTCCCTCCAGGAAGTCTTTCCTGATTCACTGGCACCAAGCATCTATTTTCTGGATATCTGGGCCCTCCGATTATGCCTTCTTTACTCTCCTTCACTAACCAAACGTGTTTTTAAGCCTTTTTATTCACCTGGCCTCACCAGGCGAGAGATTGTGGGGGGCAGTCCTTCCTTTGGAAGGGGCCTAGGGACCAGCTTCGGAGGCAGACTAAGCCACATTTCAAATCCTGGCGGGGACTTGATACAGCCACTATGGAGAACAGTATGGAGGTTCCTTAAAAAACTAAAAGTAGAACTACCATACGGCCCAGCAATCCCACTACGGGGCATATACCCTGAGAAAACCATAATTCAAAAAGAGTCATGTACCACAATGTTCATTGCAGCTCTATTTACAATAGCCAGGACATGGAAGCAACCTAAGTGTCCATCGACAGATGAATGGATAAAGAAGACATGGCATATATATACAATGGAATATTACTCAGCCATGAAAAGAAACGAAATTGAGTTATTTGTAGAGAGGTGGATGGACCTAGAGACTGTCATACAGAGTGAAGTAAGTCAGAAAGAGAAAAACAAATATCGTATATTAACGCATATATGTGGAAACTTAAAATGGTACAGATGAACCGGTTTGCAGGGCAGAAATTGGGACACAGAAGTAGAGAAAAAACGTATGGACACCAAGGGGGAAAGCGGCGGCAGGGGCGGGGGTGATGAATTGCGAGGTTGCGATTGACATGTATATACTGATGTGTATAAAATGGATGACTAATAAGAAAATAAATAAATAAACATTAAAAAAAAAAGAAAGTTAGGCCTTCAACATAGGAATTTTCAGGGCACCCAGTTCAGTTCATAGCAAGGAGTATTGAAAAAAAAAATCCTGGCAGGGACAATTATTAGCTGTGTGACCCAGGAAAGTCACTTCTCCAGGTCTCAATTTCCTCATCTGTAAAGTGGGAATAATAATGGCATCTCCTTCACAGGGCTGTTGTAAATGCTTCAGCGCAGGGCCTCTACTCCTGACGGCTGCTGCTGCAGTTACTCTTAGCTGCCTGGTACATCACTGACTCTCAGCAAGTTCCTTATCCTCTGACCATTCCCATCCCTGCTACCTGACACTTCCCTTTGGGATTCTGGACTTTGCATCCTTACTGAGCACTCATGGCTCCCTGGTCCCTCTCCAAGACCTCTTACCTCCATGCCCTTGCCTGTGCCATTCCTGACACCTGGCATTCCCTCCGCACACCCCACTTATACAGGTCTCAGTTCTACTATTCATTTGTTATTTACACATTCGTTTTTCCACAACAAATGCTTAACACTTGTCTACTTTGTGCTCAGCTCTGGACCAGGTACTTTCACATAAATTATCAGTCCTCATGACAGCCTTGCAAGGGAAGGAGTGTTATCTGCATTTTACGGAGGAAGACACTGGACTCAGAGAGGTTAAGTCGCTTGCCTGAGACAACCCATCTGGCAAGCGGCAGAGCTGGGATTCGGCACCGACCTGCCAGCCTCTGGAGCCCAGCCTTTTACTCTCTGCCCTGCATGTACCGAGGCACAGAGTCAGAAAGCAGGTCCATCAGAGGAAAGCACTCCTCTGTGCCTGGGTGAGACAGAGGTGAGCAGGAAAAGGTAGCGAGGTGGGTGCACACCAGATTTCCACTGGGTTGGTGGACCAGGTACATTCTGCCAGGAGGACCTGGAGGGAAGATGGGTAGTCATGGAGCTTCCACCGGAGACGGCAGCTGAAAGCTGGGGGCCTGGATGGGACGACCCCCACCTGACTGCGGAATCAATGGGAGCCCTCTTCAACACTGCCACGCCCACCTCCCAGCCCCCTCTCCCAGGCTGGCGTGAGAATAGCTCTGTGATGAAAGAGAGATGGCTGCTTTCCTGCTGTCCTTGCCTGGGAGAGAAAATGAATGGCCCAGTGCTGGCCACTGCAGGAAGGCCCCAAAGAGTTCAGAAACCAACCCCCTCCCCCAGGCTCCTCCTTCCAGGGACCACAGATCTAAGGGGGACAGCCCAGGGGGTCTCAGATCTTCCAACCCCAGACAGAGGCCAGCTCTGGTCACACAGCAGCTGAGAGCAAGGAGCAGATGTGGCCCGGCGAAGGGACCCGGCAGTCAGATGTAGAGAGATGGGAAGAGGGATGGGGGCAGAGAGAGAAAGGGGAGGAAGGGACATAGAGACAAACTCAAGGATGAAGACAGAGAGAGACGGGGGAAAAAAATGCACACAGAGATGCAAACAGAAAGAAGAGCCTGGGGAGACTGAAAAGCAGCAGACGGCGGACACACAGGCAGTGAGGGGTGGATCCATTCAGCTAGGGAAGAAGGGCCCTTCGTGACTGTGCACAGGACAGAATGGCAAGGGAACGGTCCTCAGGGGCAGCCAGGGGGAGCCAGGAAGCAGCCTCAGACCGTGTCAGGAGGCTCTGGCTTCATGCTGTGTGGCTCTTTGCCTGACCTTCCCCTCTCTGGACCTCAGTGGACCCACCAGCAACATGGGAGCACTACAGGGCTCCCCTGCTTCTGTTCAGACTCCTGGATCTCTGTAACCCCACTCTGGGGAGCGGAGAGCAGTGATAGGCAAGGGCCTGAGCCTGGGGCTGTGGTAGCACAGATGTGTCCCATCCATGCCCACGGGTGTGGCTCTGGCTCTATCTACTTCAAGGTTCCATCATGTCCATGATGAAGACTGAAGCTTGGGTCACATCCCTGATGGGATGGGAACCCGACCACTTGTGTATCCACATGCCTCTCTCCGGGTCCCTGATCCTACACTGTCTGTGCCATGTCTGTGTACATGGGAGCTTTGAAAAAACAACCTACCTGAAGGAAGTGAGGTTTGAGATGCACAGACCCTTGTCCTGGCCGACCCTCAGGCCTGAACATCCTTCTCCCTTCCTGGTTCTCCCCTACCCCCAGCCCGCTCCCTGAGAGGTGCACAGCTGTTGGCCCTGGGTCCCCTGACCACACACAGAGCTTAATCCCCACGTTACCCTCCAGCCTCATGCCTGGTGTTGAGTCCAGGCCTGGACTATGAACCCTGGCAGCCACCAGGAGCATCTGGAGGACAGACCTGGTAGGAGGCTGGAGGCTACCTCCTGGGAGGAGACGCTGCAGGAGTTGAGAAGCCCAGCCCTAGAAAAGGTGACTCAGCAGAGCACAGTCCGCACTGTAGACCTCAGGGGGTGTCATGGATCAGAGGGAGGAGGGAGCAGAGGTGGGCTGTGGGCCCAGGGAACGGGGTCGGGTTCACCTGGTCAGCAAGGAGCTGAGAAAGCTGGGCAGCCTCGCTGCAGGCAGGGAGCTCCTCAGCCCCAGGGGAGAGCAGGCACAGGCTGCCAGACGCGTCCACAGGATTCCATCCCCGGACAAGGGAGACCGGGAGCCTGCCCAGGCCCAATTCCGAGACTATCCTGCCGCTTCACCCAAAAGAGAAGGAGAGAAATCATGGAAGTGAGGCAAGGGCAGCTGCCCCAGGCTCTCAAGTTTCTTGTGTGCCTTTCTTAGACATTTGCTGATCGCCCGCAGGGCAATAGCTCGAGCCCTCCAGGAGAAATGATGATGATGATGATACGACGACGACTACTACTACCAGCAAAAGCAGCAGCCTTCGTCGGGTCACAGCTAACATTCAGCTGGAATGCACTGTTAAGGTCCTGCCAGTTGTAAAAATATTGAAACATGTCCTCACCAGTTGTCAAGTAGACACCGCCCCAAGCATCCTGAGGGCACGCCTCCCCGCCCAGACGCCGGGCCTGAAACTCCACATTCCATTCTTTGCCCGGCTCTGAGCCTCCCCGTGCCTCAGTTTACCTGCAGGAACATCATCCGAAGGGGGTGCCCCGCCTTGGCCGCGGCGCCATACCCTCCCCCCAGGCCCCTTTCCCGAACCTGAGCCATGCCGGCTCCCTCCCGGGCTGGTGTGAGTGCCCGCCTCCTGCAGGCCCCTCTCCGCGGCTGCAAACCCAGCTCATTTGCATGTGGATCGTGCCTGCCACCATGGGTGCTGGGGTCAATTGAAACTCAAGAAAAGAGAAGAAATTTATGCAAAACTGTTGATTGCATTTGTATGTAATGAAATCATCCAATATTCATCTGACTATAGAATCTAATCTGAGAAGAGAACTGAAGGACATGAGTGTCACTGCAAAACCGTAATGAGCCACTGTAGTGATTAAAAAAGCTCTTGAGCCTTCTGAAAATCCAGGCAGAAATAGCGTCTAATCAACTCTGAATATAGGAGGCGAGATTGGGCTGCCGCGTTGCGCACGGCCCGCCGCGGGGCTGGCGTGCGCGGTAAACCCTGGCGGCCGCGGTCTGTGGGTGTCAATCGCCCCGCCACAATCAGCCGAGTCCTTGGTGCACAAAGCAATCGCCACCTCTCGCCACGCAGAAGGAGCCCAATCATGGCTGTTGTGAAGAGCAGCTCTGGGCTTCCACACCCGCCTCAAAACCTTGGCCAAAGTCCTCTTCTGGGTTCCTTTTGCTTCTGCCCTTGGGAGGCAGGGAGGGTTTGGGGATCTGGGACTGTCATGCCTGGACACACCTAGGGCCCAGCCTGCCCAAGGGAGGCAGAGACTCTGTGTTTCTCAGGAGCCCTGGCTCATCACTGAAATGTCACCTCCTCCATGCAGCATTCCCTGACTACCCCATCGAAACTGGCAACCTCCCACCAAACCTACACACTGAGTGCTTTTCCCTTACCCCTGCTTTACTCCCCTTCATAGCACTTATGCCTGGCCTTGTGTTACTTCTTTATCTCTCTAATGTCTGCCTCTTCCAAGTAGACTGTAAGCTCCATGAGGGCAGGGACTTTGTGGTGGTTTATTCACCACTGTGGGGTGTGGAGAACCATGCTTAACACGTAGTAGATGCTCAATAAATATTTGTTGAATGAGTAAATCAGTTTCAACAAAAAGCCAAACCTACTTTTTCAATCATTCATCAAATACTTATTGAGGACACAGCGTGTGCCAGGCTTTGTTCTGGCACTAAGCCCGTGCAGGTGAATAAGACAGACCCTGCCCACTTGGAGCTCACAGTCTGGGCAGAATACAGGCATTGAAGATGTTAGGTATAATCAAATGGGATGGTGCAGTGCTGGGGACAGACGACTGGCTGTGGGGAACCGCCAACGGAGGGTATGAATCCCATCTGGGGAGGTCAGGGAAGGCTGTCTGGAAGCGGTGACATTAGGTTGAGAGCTAAAGGATGTATAGTAGTGAGCCAGGTGGGGCAGGGTCTGGAGTGTCCCAGGCAGGGGGAATGGCGTGTCCCTGAAGCGACAGGCACGTGTGGGCACCTGAGAGAAGTCACAGCCAGAGCCAGCTGGAGCCAGAGGAAGGGAGAGCCTGCTGTGAGGTGGGATTGGAAAGACGGTCCAAGTCAAACCTTGCAGTTAAGACCTGGGGGTGAGAATCTGGGGCTTTTGTCTGGAGGGTATAGGGAGCTGTGAAGGGGAGCAGCACGATTTGCATTTTGAACAGTTCACCATACGGACAGCGGGTCGGAGGGGCCTCCACCGTAATGAAGGAACGAAGGAGGTGATTCAGTTATCCAGGTGATGGGGAGCTATCCAGCTCTTGAGCAGGGCATGGCAAAGGCTGGTTTAAGATGATTAATCTGACAGAGGAAGGAAAACCAGGTGGGAGGCAGAAATCAGCCTGGCAGCCGTTCATTCATTCATTCATTCATTCAGCATTTAACAGATATCTCGGTGTGGACGATGCTCTCCTCCACATTCTAGTTTATACTTTCCAATCTGCTCCGGGTTTGGCTACCAAGGTACCGATTATTAAAATGGGCTTTAAAGTTGGGGTCAATATGTTTGAGAACCCAAGGGACTCCGTGGGTCAGGAGGCTGGTTTCTTTGGCCTGGACTTCCTGACATCAAAGAGGCCCTGTGAGTCACTTGCCTTCCTTCGGCCTTAAATTCCTTATCACGACAAAGAGGGAATCAAACAAGATGATCTCCAAGGTCCCTCCCTCCTGCCCAAACCCTACAGTTTTATGTCCCATGAAGGCATAATGACACTGCCAAACCCAGTGGATTAAAAATCCTGCTATAGGGCTTCCCTGGTGGCGCAGTGATTGAGAATCTGCCTGCCAATGCAGGGGACACGGGTTCGAGCCCTGGTCCGGGAAGATCCCACGTGCCGCGGAGCAACTAGGCCTGTGAGCCACAACTACTGAGCCTGCGCATCTGGAGCCTGTGTTCCACAACAAGAGAGGCCACGACAGTGAGAGGCCTGCGCACCGCGATGAAGAGTGGCCCCTGCTCGCTGCAACTAGAGAAAGACCTCGCACAGAAACGAAGACCCAACACATCCAAAAATCAATCAATAAATAAATAAATTTAAAAAAAAATCCTGCTATATGGTAGACTCCACTGGGTAGCCTGGGGCAGGTGGGCGGGTAAGTGGTCGGGAAATCTGGGATCAAGTCTCAGCTCTGGCACTCACTTATGCTGTTAATGCATGAGTTCTTCCCTCTCTGGGCCTCAGTATTCCCTTTTGTACAATGAGGGAGCTGCCTAGAAGTAAGGAGCCCCGCCACCCAGGCCCGAGACTGGAGTCCCAGCTCTAACCCTTACTGCCATCCTGTGACCTTGAGCAAGTCAGCCTTTCTAAGGTCTCTCCTGTAAAACAGGGGTTACTGTGAGAATTAAATTAGATAATGTAGCTCGGAATAGAGGAATCGCTCAGTAAATGGCGCTGCTGTGATGGATGGGCCCATGTCTGCCCGGGTGGGTGGGCCAGGACTGGGCCTTCCTGCCACCTCCACAATGGCTCCATTTTACCAGCAACTGGGATTCACTGGGTCGAATTCGGGGGCTTAGTGGGTAGATTTGGGTAGAAGGAGCCAAATGCCTTTATGTCCCACTGGGGATGCAGGGGGGACTCTGCTGGGACTCTAGCTTGAGGCTCTGTTAGCAATGGTGCCACAGTCAGCTGACCAGGGTGGGAAGATTTTCTGGTCACAGTAAACGAGACCTCCTCCTTCCTCCGTGAACATTTTTTTTTTTTTTTTTTCTTTGCGGTATGCGGGCCTCCCACTGTTGCGGCCTCTCCCGTTGCGGAGCACAGGCTCCGGACGCGCAGGCTCAGCGGCCCAGCCGCTCCGCGACACGTGGGATCTTCCTGGACCGGGGCACGAACCCGCGTCCCCTGCGTCGGCAGGCGGACTCCCAACCACCGCGCCACCAGGGAAGCCCCGTGAACATTTTTGAATGGCAGCTGCTCTCCTCCCTAGATTCCCACTCTGGAAGCCATGTTTTGACTTTCAGGACCCCCCCACCCACCAACACCAATTGTGTGTTGGGTCTAAGATGTGAGCAGAGCTTGGTGGGCTGCCTCCTATAGCGGTGGGAAGGAGAGTGAGGTTCAGTCTCACAGGTATCCCTGGGCACTACCTCTGCACCAGCCTTGTGCTGACAGGAGCCCGGTGCAGAAGACAGTCCATGGGAAACACAGTCACAAAGGGAAACACAAGAGGGAAAGTGCAGTGAGCCTTGAGAGTTTGGCACCGGGGCAAAGGGAGACCACATCTGATTGGGAGGTGAGTTCCTGGAAGGCTTCCTGTAGGAGGTGTCTGTAGGATGGCCAGGATGTCTCTGTCTCTATCAAAAAAATTTTTTTAAGTATAGGAAAAAAAAAAAAGACAGAAAAGAAGGTAACAACCACTTCTATTTTCACAACCCCAAGTTACCACACTGTCAAGTTTTCAGCTATATTTATATATGTGAGATAACATTAGGTATCCTTTAAGTCATCCCCCCACCGCCCAGTAGCAATCTACCATTATGAATTTGGAAAGTATCCCTTCACAACCCTCCCTTTAAAAAGACAATTTTATACTGCAAAATAAAGACAGGCATAGTTTAAAAAAGAATTGCTTTGTGTTCCAGTCATTCTAATTTACATAAGTGGTGTCACACTTTTTATATGACTCCGTTTGCATTTTCCGCTGCCCCTTAGAATATGTTTCGGGAGCCCTATTCTTATTGAAACATACGGCCCTGACTCATCATTGCATTGGGTGGATGCACCGCATTTATTTATCCCTGGAATGGGTAGGGTTTCCACAGATGCAGATAATCAAGGGATAACACTCGAGGTAGACGGAGCAACAGCAGCAAAAGCATGGGATAGGGAGGCTGGGGCCCATCTGGGGGCTGGCAGGGCTCCAGGGTGCGGGAGCACAAGGCCCTTGAGGGGGGAGCTGGGGGAGGTCCCATGCCTCAGGCCAGGAATCTGCAGTTGGCATGCTGGACATCTGGGATTGTGGGGACAGGCCCCCCCTTAGAACCACCCGCAGGGCCTTCACAATAATTCCACTTATCCACTCTCCAAGTCCTCCCTGGGGAGGCCTCTGTTACTCTTTCCATTAATTGTCTCATTAATGACCCACTGAAGTCAAGTACCCATTGTTCTCCCGGGCCTGGGGCAGCCTCCCTGGCTTTCTCCCCCCGGGGATTCGTAAACGTCTTTCCTTCCCCTGCTTTCTTTTGGCAGGCGCCCTTATCTGGTCCCTGCAGCCCTGGCCCAGCTGGTGCTGCCTCTTCCTCCACCCACACCCTGCGCTGCAAACCCAGGAGCCCCGCACAGCAAAGCCGCCCGCCTGGCTCACTCTCTCCCGCTCTCTGTCTCTGCCTGCCTTGCTTAGCCCGCGTCTAGGTGTGTGTCTCTTTCCATTTTTCTTTTCTTTCTTTCCTTTTTATTTTTATTTTTATTTTTTTTTCTTTTGCGGTGCACGGGCCTCTCACTGTTGTGGCCTCTCCCGTTGCGGAGCACAGGCTCCGGATGCGCAGGCTCAGCGGCCATGGCTCACGGGCCCAGCCGCTCCGCGGCATGTGGGATCTTCCCAGACCGGGGCACAAACCCGTGTCCCCTGCATCGGCAGGCGGACTCTCAACCACTGCGCCACCAGGGAAGCCCCCTTTTTATTTTTTTAAACCATCTCTCTGTGTTTCTCTCCCTGGCTTTCTGTCGCCTTCTCTCTTTGTGTGTACTCCTCTAGCTCCCTCTGTGTGTCTGTCTCTGCTTAGCCAGTGTCTCTCTTTAGGAATACTTGTTAATGGTCTCATTGTCACCATCTGTTGCTGTTTCTGTCAGTCTCTACCTGCTGATCCCTGTGCTTGTACACGTGCAGGGGTGCATGCGGGCGGGCGTGTCTTTGTCTCTCTGATTCTGCCCCTCTCCCTCCCTCCCTCTGGCCCTGCATGCATCTGTCTGTCTCTCCCTGTCTGTCTCTGTCTCCCTCTCTCCTCTCTCTCTGACTCACCTCTCCCTGCTCATCCGTCCTCCCTGGAGGGTCTCTGAACCCTGCTGATTGACTATTGTCCTGTTCCAACCCCTGCCTCACCGCCACTGCTTGCTTACCCACTGGGTCCCTGACACCCACAAAGGCCAAACCGCCTCCCTCCCTCGCTTCTCTCCGAGGTTACAGCTCTGGCTTCCCTGGGATGACAGCCTCGGGGGTGTCAGCTCTAGGAGTAGGCGGGAGGTCCCACAGCTCCCAGATTTTGGGATTCATGCATCGGTACAGTTAAAAAAAAAAAAATGGAGGGGACCAACAGAAGGTGACCAACTGTTGAGTTTTCTAAGCGAGGATTTTTTTTTTTCTTAGTATTACCAACTTCTTACCATTCCATTACAGAAAGAATATTTTAACACCAAAAACAAAAGTAGGAAGAGCAAGATGTAAAAATACAGAATAGGGGCTTCCCTGGTGGCGCAGTGGTTGAGAGTCCGCCTGCCGATGCAGGGGACGCGGGTTTGTGCCCCAGTCCGGGAAGATCCCACATGCCGCGGAGCGGCTGGGCCCGTAAGCCATGGCCGCTGGGCCTGCGCGTCTGGGGCCTGTGCTCCGCAGCGGAAGAGGCCGCAGCGGTGAGAGGCCCGCGTACCACAATAAAATAAAATAAAGAATACAGAATAGTCCTTTAAGTTAAATAAATTTAACTTTATGGAAACATTTGCTACATTGCCTTTGTCTTACTTATTTTGCCTCAAATGGGTGTAAATGTTGTCAGGGAGCAGCAGCGGTTCTCTGGCTGAGGTGGAAACCACTGATCTTGTCCAAGCCCTTCCTTGCTACCCATAGGGAAGTGGCAGGACCTTTACTGAGGGTGGAAAGGGCAAAACTGGGACAGCCCACGAGCTCTCACTGGCCACTTCAGCACCTCACAAGGTCCTTTCTAGCTCCTCTGGTCTCTTACTTAAAATAATGTATGGAGGTGGGCAGACACCAGACTCCCTGTGTTCTAAGTCTTCCTCTGGTCTGTGTGTCTTTGAACAAGTAACTTAACCTCTCTGTGCTTCATGTTTCCTCATTTCTAAAATGAGCAAACTAATAATCTCTAGAGTTGCCTAATACATAGCAAAAGCCCAGGACTTGTTATTCTTAAGAGCAAAGGGGGGGGGGTGATTTCAGCTGATCCCGAGGGCAGCCTGGGATTAGGGAAGGAAACGTCTCCCCCTTTCTTCAGAGATCCCATCTAACATGCTCAGGCATCGCAAGCCCAGGAGCCAACACTCTTGTCACCGAAGCTGACACTCCCAGTAGGAGCACAGGCAAGCCCGCTCAAGTGGCGTTCGTGGCCACAGGCGCCAGCAAGGGTAGCCTAGGTGGGAGAGGAGTATGTTGGGTGCCGGGGATCCTGGACGCTTGGGAGGAAGCCGTTAGGAGATGCCCAGAAACTCCCGAGGCGAGGCTGGAGGTCTCAGCAAGCAGGTGAGAGTAATTATAGAGAAACTTTGGGTTACTGATACAAACTGACTTCATTTGTATTCAAGGCCTGGCAGGCCCATTACAATCGGACAAACATTTCCTTAACACCTGCTCTGCGCCCAGCACTGTGCTAGTCAGGGGACCGAAGGTTAAAAATCAGGGGGCTTCCTTTCAGGGGACTTACACAAGGCTCACCTAGTGCCAGTGGTGCTCTGCCTCAGAAGCAGGGCCAGAGACCCCAGCAAGGCCCGCTTGGGACACGTGCCACATCGTTCCCGGGGTCGCACCACTCAAGGGTGGTTCACACCACTCAAGGGTGCACCCAGAAAGGAAAGCAGAGCACTTTGCAGCCAGAACTGACAGGACCTGGTGACTTACTGGATGAGGGGGTGAGGGAGGGGGAGCACAGGTGGCTCCTGATGTCCCGGCTCGGCACCTGGGTGGAGGTGATGCCATTCCGAGGAAACGCAGGACAGGGAGCAAGCCTGGGGGGCACGTGCAATCCAAGCAGGGCCGGCGGAGTTCGGGTGCATGAGGCCCATCCAAGTGGAGATGCTCAATATGCATACGCAGGTGGCAGGATGAGGAGGAATAGTTACAGAAATGGATAGGTTGGTGCAAGGAAGGATGCGGGACCAAGGCCTTTAAAGGTTAGAGAGAAATTTTGCCTACTGGGTTGTGCAGGGATTTAAAGGAGCACACACCAGGCAAAGAAAAGAGCCCAAGAAAAGACATGGAGGTGAAAGAAAGCAGCACAAAATGTTAGAAAAGCTAATAATTCCATTCAGCGTAGGCACTAGCTGTATTAATAGAGTAGTCGTGGGAGGTGTATCACAGCTAAAGAGAGAGACTGCAGAAGTTACTGAATGCCAGGGAGAAGATTTTGGACATAATTCAGCAGGCAATGGGGAGCCATGGAAGGTTCTGGGGTAGAAGAGTGACATCATAAAGGCTATGTTTCAGGTTGATCTCACCTAACAGCACAGGATGGATTAAAACAGAGACTAGGGACTTCCCTGGTGGCACAGTGGTTAAAGAATCCGCCTGCCAATGCAGGGGACACCCGCTGGAGCCCTTGCTCGGGAAGATCCCACATGCCGCGGAGCAACTAAGCCTGTGCACCACAACTACTGAGCCTGCGCTCTAGAGCCCGCAAGCCACCAACTACTGTGCCCGCGTGCCACAACTACTGAAGCCCACGCACCTAGAGCCCGTGCTTCACAACAAGAGAGGCCACCGCAATGAGAAGCCTGCACACCGCAACGAAGAGCAGCTCCCATTCGCCACAATTAGAGAAAGACTGCGAGCAGAAACAAAGACCCAATGCAGCCAAATATAAATTAAAAATAAAAACCAAAAAACAGAGACCAGAAGAAAGGAATATAAGAGACAAGGATCATCACTCATTTATTCATTCAACAAAAAGTAACTTCCTGTCTGCAGAAGCAACCCTTCTCAACCTAATGCTAATATGTATAAAATAGATAACTAATATAGGAACCTGCTGTATATATATAAAAAAAACTAAATTAAATTTTAAAAAAAGCAAAAAACCCCCACCAAGTCACCTAGTGTTAATATTGCACAGAAAGAAAGAGTAAATGGGTTCTACTAAACATATCAGTATTATCAATAAACATAAACGGGTTGAAGTCACCTATTGAAAGGAGTCTCATATATACAGACAATAGAACATTTTTCAGCATTAAAAAGGAAGGATAGGGGCTTCGCAGTGGTTGAGAGTCCGCCTGCCGATGCAGGGGACACGGGTTCGTGCCCCGGCTCGGGAAGATCCCACATGCCGCGGAGCGGCTGGGCCCGTGAGCCATGGCCGCTGGGCCTGCGCGTCCGGAGCCTGTGCTCCGCAACGGGAGAGGCCACAACAGGGAGAGGCCCGCGTATCGCAAAACAAACAAACAAAAAAAAGTAAAAAAAAAAAGGAAGGATATTCTGACACACGCTACAACATTATGCTAAGTGAAATACGCCAGTCACAACAAGACAAATACTGTGTGATTCCATTTATATGAGGTACTTAGAGCAGTTAAATTCATAGAGACAGAAGGTAGAATGGTGGTTGCCAGGGGCTGGGGGAGGAATGCGAGTTGTTTAATGGGTTCAGAGCTTCAGTTATACAAGGTGAAAAGAGTTCTGGAAATTGGTTGCACAACAATGTGAATGTACTTAACACTCTTAACTGTATACTTTAAAACGGTTAAAATTGGCAAATTTTATGTAATGTGTATTTTACAACAATTAAAAATAAAGATAAAAATAAGAAAGGAGTTTTAGAATGGTTCATAGAACAAAACCCAACTCTACAAAAGAAATACACCTGAAATACTGACTCAAAAAGGCTAAAAAGAAAGGAATGGGAAAGATACACCAAGCAAACTTAAACAAAAGGAAAGCAAGGGCTGTGATCTTGATATATGACAAGACAGAACTCAGACTCCTGGCACTGAATGGGGCGAAGAAGATAAGAGTCAGACTATCTCTGCAGCACCACAACACACCAGCGCTTTCACAGAGCAGAAATTACAGGAAATGCAAGAAGAAATAGAGATGCTCGTTAGCAGAAGGCTAAAACATACCACTTTCAGCCCAAGTCTCATCCGGGGTCAAAAAATCAGTAAAAATACAGAAAATCCAAACAACATAATCTATAAAATACATTTCCTGTAGATGTAACAAAACTTGTACTCCCCCACCAAAATAGAGAATACACCTTTTCATACACATCATGAAAACTGACATTAGAGCAAAAGAAATTGCAAAGCTTCGTCCAATGGTTTCTATGGGATAAAGGATGTAGAAGAACTTTGAAAATGAAAAACCACCTAGCCAACATCAGTTACTGAGGCTGTCAATACTATTATCGTTGTTATTATCATTATTCACTGCTGGGTGGTCTTTCCGCTCTCTCCCTGGTTCTATGGCACATTCTAGAGGAGTCTGTCAAACAGGGGAGGTATAAATATGTAATCTTTACTGGCTCCATAAGAGCTACCATTTCTTCATTGTTTACTATGTGCCAGCCACTGTACTGTTATACATGCAGTCCTTTACTAGAAAGAGCTGTCTGTTTTATCAAAGCGAGCTTTCTGCTTCTCTTATATCACCTTCAGGGCCCACAAGTGTGCTGGGTGCGTTCTGAGTACGCGCTCAGTGAAGACTTACAAACCGAAGCACACTGATCAAGGAGCCCACTTTGAAGTCAGGTCTGAGTCTCAAACTTCACTTTGGCACTTACTACCTGTGTGACTTGGGCAAGTTAAATACCCTTTCTGAACCTCAGTTTTCCAATATGTAAACACAGATAGGAGTAATACCTACACCAACTAGGATTGTTCGGAAGTTTAAATGTAGTAATTGCATGTAAAGTGTTCAGCATGGTACCTGGTCCACAGAGACACTTAATATACATTAAGTCTTAATATACATTAAGACTTAATATACATTAGTCTGCGGCTGACTAGAATCTACCAAAGAGATAAAGAGCAGAACTTACCAAAGAGATAAACTTAGACTAGGGGTTCTTTTTTCTCAAAAAAAAAAAAAAATTTTTTTTTTTTAAGTAGAAACATCTTCCAGTGCATGTGAAATGATTTTTTAAAATATCATATGAGTGATAGTAAAATAAGTTACAGTACATTCTTATTGTGGAATACCGTTGGAATACTGTATTACAATGAAAAAGGATGAATTTTATCTACTTGTTCACACATGGCTACGAGATGGCCATGATATGCTGGGAAAAAAACCAGCAAGCTTCAAAACAGGAACAGAATAGTTCCCATCCTTGTTTTTTAAAAATTATACATGCATAGAGAACGGTCTGGAAGCATATACATCTAATTGTTAAAGGGAGTACGATTCAGGACTTGTGATAAGTGTCTCTTTTAACTTCTCACAGACCTTTCTTTTGTAATTTTAACACACACACGTAGAAGAAAGAAGAAAAAAATAAACAGAAAAAAAAAGTTCTCAAATTCTCTTTGGCCTGTATTTTTCGTGGGACTTTGAAAGCCGTTGAACTGAATAGAGGACGTGGTTAATTCTTCTGGCAAGTGTGAGAATTTCCATACCCAGCTTTTCTTTCTGAAAGAGACTGAAGGAGGGAGAATGAATTGCTCCAGCATTACTCATTCCTCAGCACATCCAAACAGGTAGTCTCACTCTTGTCCCTGCCACCACTGCAGGCCTGACACACAGAGTAGCAGAGAAACTCTCTGATAAATGTCAACTGAAATAGAGCAATCAGCTGAAAGCCATTTGCTGAGCTGTCTGACTGCCCTGGGCTCCAGGTTTTCCTTTATTCATTTATCATGATATACGGCTTTGGCCAACATACACACAGGAGAGAAATTGTTGACATGTGGAACCCAAGTACAGAAAATCTTTCATTCCCGCCTCCTCCCACACCCCTACCCCCCCTCCCCGGTCTGTTCACCAAATAAGTTTTTGTTTATTTAAAGACTACAGAGGATTTGGCTGTTAAGAACCAAATGCCTTTGGAGTGGAGTTACAACATAATTTATCATTTCCTCTGTTTATTAAAAAATCCTGCATCTTTGAGAAGCACATTTGCAGTGATTGGGGGATTTCGGCCACTCACAAAAGACTGCTGCAAAGCCCCTGCCATGTGGCTTACTCCAAAAAAGGCTCCTTGATTGCTATTTCTATCCCTGTCCCTCCCCCAGCTGACTTCCGATCGTGTGATGGCTGCTCAGGGCTGGTGAATGGGGTTGGACTGAGGACAGGTAAGCAGGGCAGGAGATTATGGTTCGCTTCTTTCATCTTTGACCTAATTCTGACCTTGAATCCCGCTGGCTGTCCTGCAGCTGCTCTGCCAGTACAAGCAGAGGGAGAAGTGCAACCCTATTACCTCTCGCACAGGACAGAGTCTGAGAGGAGTCAAACAGCAATGATAACTTGGATGCTGCTTCGAAGGGAGGCAGCCAGGCCCTGCTGCTGCCAGAGTGGGTTCCTTTCTAAAGGCAGACATCTGGCAGAACTGGAATAAACTTCCCACCTTCCACCCAAGACATCATAGACAGCAGCTCAGGCCAGTGACCATGCACCTCTCAAAGACAGGGGTCACATCTCACCCATCTTTGTATTCCCAGCACAGAGTACAGTACCTGGCACAAAGTTGGTGCTCACCGTTCGGGACAGCAGCAGGACGAAGTGGGAGGAGCACAATTGAGATCAGGCCTCAATGTGACTCCCAGGTCTGCCAGTTGCTAGCTGTGTGACCCCAAGCAAAAAATCTTAACCTCTCTGAGCTCTCCCCTCTCTGTAGAATGAGACTGACAATGAATAATGAAACCCTCTAACACTTTGGGCAAGTTATCTAATAATGTCAAGTCTTAGTTTTCCTATTTGTAAAATGGAGATAATACGCATCTTGTGAGTTTACTGTGAAGATTAAAAATATTACCTAGAACTGTATCTAGC
The DNA here is from genome assembly GCF_964270905.1 of Leucopleurus acutus. NCBI lineage: Eukaryota > Metazoa > Chordata > Mammalia > Artiodactyla > Delphinidae > Leucopleurus > Leucopleurus acutus. The sequence continues at coordinate 12,409,899 of NC_139150.1, forward strand.
TCATGATGGCTATATTATGAATGCATGAATGAACAAAAGAACAAAGGAAAAAAAATGACCGGGGGGAAAACCTAACTTAACCTAGTACCCAAAGATGAGCCACAATAAACCACTTGTCCATCAATAACAGGTAGGCTCTGGGGACAGGGATCTCATTACCAAGTAAATGTTGAGGACAAAGGAAAGAGTAGAAAATGACAGAATAACCATGTTAAGACCAGAAAGAAAGGAAAAGAAGCCAGCATTTGTTGAGTAGCTACTACGTGCAATTCATTCACAGTACATTTGAATGCCTACTATGTTCCAGGCATTATGCTAACTTCTAAGGAAACTAAAAATATACAGACTAATTACCAAAAAGAACAATTAAGGTTCAGATAAAAGCAGTGGACAGTGCTAGAAGAGCCAATAACAGGCGTCCTAGGTTGGGGGAAAAAACGAAGACTTCCTCAAGGAAGTGCTGTCCAAGCTGAGAGCCAGGGATGAACAGGACCAGCCACGTGAGGAGTGGGAGAATGGTCCAGGCAGAGAACAGAGCACGCGTGATGACTCAGAGGCCAAAGCGCTGCTCTGGATGCTTACACGTAGGTACTCAGAGATCATTAATTCAGACTGAGTCCATCCTTTCCTTTGCGGTTGTTATTCTTTCCAATCAATTTATTTAGATTTTATTGTTTGGTTAGAAAATGGGCCTCTAGCAAAGGTATCCAGGCACAGGTGAAGGCCCACATGGGCCCAAGCAGAGTTCAAAGGTGGGGACAGGGCCTGACTAATTGTTTGAAAAGGAGGCTACCAAAGTGAGGCGCAGGCAGTGCCAAGCCTGCCAATGGTCCTGACAGCTCGGTGATGTCACAGTCAAGGCAAATGGCCCGAGGAGAGGCCCTCTGTCAGCAACAGAGACTCTCTGAGGGCCACCCAGGCCAGAAGGTCCAGAGCAGATGGGGTGGACAGGGGACAGGAGGAAGGGAATCAACAGTGTCCCACTGGAAGGCTGGGCCTTCCAAGGACTGACAAGTGCATGGGGACAGCCTTCCGTGTGGATGGGGTAGAGAGGTGCCAATGTGCCACCCATGGGACCCACTAGAAACTGGGCTTGGGAGCACTGCTGGCCCCTGGGGGATTTTCATCCAAGGAGTTCTTTGGTTTTCACTGCCAGATGTCTGTCCAGCTCTGCAATTGTGTCGTCGGCCATTTGGCTGATCTGCAGAAACACAAAATGAGACAACCTGATAACTGGGGCTGAGAAGGGGAGGGGAAGAAATATTCCAGAACTATGAAAGGTTATCTGGGAAATAATAATGGTGACAAAAGCTCACATGAATTGCATCCCAGCCAGGCACTCTACTAGAGGACTTTGTATACGTACTCTTAGTGACTCCTAACGGCAAGAAATAGATACCATGAGATGGTATTATCATTCCCATTTCACAGAGGAGGAAACTGAGGCAGTTAAAATCACTTGTTCAGGATACACAGCTAGAACGCAGCAATGACAGACTTTAATCCCAGGTAGTCTGACTGCACAGCCCCAAATAGTTAACTATTATTACAGAGTACAGAGAAGCCAGTCTTATCTGTCCCTTAAGGAACATCTAGAATTTCCTACACCTCAGACACTCTGCTATATAAAGCCCTCATACCAATTAATAAGGAGAATATTAAGATCCCAAGAGACAAGCAGAAAAAAAGTACTGAAAAAAGCTGAAGTACCTCTGGTTAACAAACATGGAAAATTCAATAGACACTGAAGAAGTGCAAATTAAAACAAGACATAATTGAGTTACCATAGTTAACAAAATTTGATGTTGTGGTTTTTAATTATAATATTCAATGCCAGAGCTATGGTGAAATGGATAAACTCACATATCACCGATAGGAATTCAAATTGATGCAAATGTTCTTATTACCATTTTTTAACCCCAAACTCTCTCAACTGGGAAATTACCACATAAATGGAATCCGAGAAAATGTTCTTAAGTTCTATATGCAAAGATATATACCAAAGCTTATAATCATAAATCATAAAATTTAAAATGACAGCACATGTAATTGAATACATACAGCTGTTAAAAAGGGTTAAGACTGTCTATTTCTCATGGAGAGGGTATAAATATAAATAACATTCCAGTATATAGCTCTGAAATGTCTGTTTTATAACAAGCCTGGATTGCTTTTGTAATCAGAGAAAAAGAAATAATGTTTCAAGATATTATTTATAATATCATGGAAACATGCTCATGTTACCCTTGAATTAAAGAAAAAGCAGAATACAAAATGGGTATATACATAGTAGAAATGATGTCAAATATGTTAAAAATACACGTATTTTTTAAACTAAAAGAAAATGTGTCAAAATGTTAATAGTGATTATCTTTTAGTGACGGGAAGACAGGAAATGTATTATTCATGTCGGTATCTGTCACATTTAGCATAAAACTTAGTACATAGCAAGTGCTCAGGACATATTTGCTAAATGAATCATTATTCGTTTTCTGTGCTTTTCTATATTCTCCACATTTTCTGCAATAAACATACACTCCCTCAAAGAATGAAAAACAAAACACAGTACAGAATTTAGTGAGTGTTGCAGCCTCCCTCTCATGTCTAAAGGGACCTCAGGCAGGAAGCCTCAGGCAGGAAGCTTTGAAGGGGGCTGCGTGGTGCCCAGGATCTGTGTGCTCAGCCGCACAGCGGCTGTGTGACATCTTTATTTGCAGACCACAGGCCCTGGCCAGGAACTGGGAAATAAATGCACTGGAAAGGATTTGGAGCAATTGGTTCCAGGCAGGGAGACAGCCAGGTTCTTGCCATAGCAGCAGCTGCACATTTTGTAGTGGGGAGAACAAGGCTTTCCACTGGGGCTGTTGGGCACTCCGGAACAGGACCAGCTTGAAACAGCCGCTTGGGCCTCCTCACTCAGCCGACACAAACCCTTGGCAGGCTTCTTGTGCCCCCACCCTGAGCAGCCGCCTTGCATGGGGTGTGGCGTGGTGCCCAGCAGCACTTCAGCACCTGCAGGGTGGCAGCCTGGGATGGCCAGGAACAAGGGCTGCAAGCCTCCTCTGGAAAAATGGTGTTTGGGGCCAGAGACTGGGACTGGGGGGAGGAAGAGTACCTACAGGAACAATCTGATAACATGCGTCATGGGTTAAAGTCTCAGTGGGGTGACAATGTGCAAGTTCCCACTTTGAGTCTCAGTTTCCTCATCTCTCAAATGGGGATGCTACTCCCTTCCTCAGAAAGTAATTGTGAGGGTTAAACAAAATCATGAATATACAAGTATGTTTAAACTGGTTATTTGCTATGCAAATGTTGCTTGTATTACTCTGATTTTTACTATCACTTTCTGACTTCTTTTCAAATTAATCAATTGATGAAAATATTTACTAACTCTCTGCCATATTATAGGCACAAAGTGCCCTTGGGACAGTCCACCTGCAAGTTCATCTTTTCCATCTTAAAATAACGATGATTAAAAACAACAAGGATACCAACAACAGCATCTATTTACTAGGAGCCCAACACTAGGCTAAAAAAAACTTTACATGCATTATTTCACATAATCCTCAAAATGTATGAAATACTATTATTATCTCCCTTTAATATACTGTGAATATTAATGATTTCACCTGACAGTTGCACAGTAGTTCACACTGTGCAGAAATGTTTTGTCCTCTGTTACTTCATTCAAATCCAACAATGTTACATACCTATACTATAAGGCAGGTGGGGCAGGTATTATCCCCATTTTACAGAGGAGTAGACGAAGGCATAAGATGTTAACTAACCTGCCCAAGATCACATAAAAAGTCAGTGGTATGACTGAGCCAAGAACTCACCTACCCCTGATTGCCAGTTTAATGCTGCTACTCCCTTTGGGGAGCTCACAGAACCTGGCCTAGTCCTTCCTCATTCAAGGGAGGCTGTGCTAGACTCATTAAAACAGTTAATCCCGTTCCCATATTCAAAGCCATAAGGTTGAGAGAGAGAGGAGTAGGATGGCAAAGAGGGCAATTACTGAAGACCGGCAACCATACTGGCTACTTTAAAGTGTGTTGCATCATTTGGTCCTCTTACCAATCCTGTGAGATAGGCATTACTTCTCCCACTTTACAGATGAGGAAACGGGCCCAGAAAGGTGAAGCCGTTTGCTGACCTTAACAGCTGAGAAGTGAAAGAGCTAGAATTCGAATCCAGCCTAGTCTGGCTTCAGAGCAAGAGCCCTTTCCATTACAACATGCTGCCTCATAAAGATGATAACGTCATCATCAACATCATCGTCACTGTCATGGTCATGATCATCATCATCATCACGTTGGCTCCTTATATGTTCAGGAAAATGAAAGGCAGAGACAGAAAAGGGAGACGGGTGAGAGCACACAGTACACCCCTGGGGCAGGCCTGGGTAGCAAAGCTCAGAACGCCCACAGTGCCGGTGGGTGCTGCTCCCACCCACTGCCTCACTCAGTCCAGCCTTCCTGCCTGCCTGCCTGCATAGTCTGCTAGGAGCCCTTCAGCCCCACTAGCACCCAGCTTCACTTCAGAGCGGCTCTGTTTCTCAGAAAAAAGCGGCAGTGAAAGGATCTTGGCCAGATTTACTGGTGGTTTCTGCCAAGTGCTTTAATGTTCAGCAGACCCATTTATAGCAAACTAAAGTGAAGGTGAAACAGCAGGCTGACAGATGTCAGAGTCCCAAGTGGGAAGACCCTGGTCCTTCTTCAGCAGAGCTGGCCTGGGCTGGGGGTTGGGAAGGTTGTAGAGGAGAGGTGAGGATCAGACGTGACTGCAGGAATAGGACCTACAACTGAATCCTTTTATTCTTATATACCAAAGATGAAACACTTTTATAATACAGTTTAAAAAAATCTGACTCAAAAGAATTTTGGAAATTTAAAAAAAAAGAAAATTTCACAAAGAATAAAATTACAATTGTTCATAATCAAAATGACCACCATTAACATTTTAAATAAGCTGCCAACTTTTTCACATACATGATACTTTTTCATTATAAAAATGGATTATAGTGTAACCTACCTTAAAAAAAATACATTCCAAAAGCATTTACTGCATCTGTAAAGTATAACTGTCTATATATAGAGATTCCAGTGAATGGATGTAAAACAAGCTATTTTCCTACTATCAGAAATTTAGACAGTTTCCAGTTTTCTATTATACATAATACATCAATGGACACTGCTGTAGATAAGATTCTTGATAACTTATTTTATTTTTTATTTTTTTGCGGTACGCGCGCCTCTCACTGTTGTGGCCTCTCCCGTTGCGGAGCACAGGCTCCGGACGCGCAGGCTCAGCGGTCATGGCTCACGGGCCCAGCCGCTCCGCAGCATGTGGGATCTTCCCAGACTGGGGCACAAACCCGTGTCCCCTGCATCGGCAGGTGGGCTCTCAACCACTGCGCCACCAGGGAAGCCCTTGATAACTTATTTTAAATAAATCCCTAAGTCAATGAATCAGAAATTGTATGGGTTTTGGCATATACTACATTATCCTCTAGAAAGGTTTATGGATTTATAGAAAGAATACATCTTTTCTGCGGAGTGTGGAAGTAAAAGCAATACTTCTAAGATGAGCAACATTTTAAGTTCACATTAAAAATTCTAGGTTCAAATGTTAGGGATTAGAAAGGCAAAAAATTTTTTAAATATACATATTCTAAACACCCTGCAAGTGATTTAGACAGCACGTATCAAGAACCTTAAAAATGTGCATCCCCTTTATGCCATAATTCCACACATGAGACTCTACCCTAGGGAAGTCATTTCAACAAAGATTTATCTATAAAAATATTCACTGCAACCTTATTTATAACAAAAAATGTTTAAACAAACTAAATGTTCAACAAGAGGGCTTATGAAAGTGAATTATGGTATAACCACAAGAGGGACTATTTTGCAACCATCAGAATGAGGCTGTTTACAAAGACTTCTTTTAAGGAAAAGAAAATGCTAATAGTCAACGCTCAACAGAAGATGAAAAGCTGGATACAAAACTGTACGTAAACTATAAGTTTTCAATCATGTTAAAAACTATGTAGTTAAAAAAGCGGAAGGGGAAGGAGAAACATCCCCAAATGTGGGACTATGGGGTGAATTTTTCTCCATTTTTAAGAACGGTCTTCTGAATTCTCTACATTTTCTACAATGAGCCTACACGGCTCAGAAACAAAGTAAACAAATACATTTAAAAAAACTTTTTGATAAAGCAACAATCAGCAACAATCAGCCCCTGCCTTTTGCTTATTTAAAAAAAATAAATAAAAAATAAAAACAAAAAAAAATCACACCCAAAACTCCAGATCGGTGCCTTCTGTTGGGGAAAAAGAACAAAATGAAGTGTGCAAAAAGACAATTAATATTTACTTTACTCAAGCTTTTCTGTAAGAAGTTAAACAAAATGATCCCCATTTGAAGGCATTACCAAAAATGTTAACATTGTTTCACATATCCCTTCAGTGTGGGATGAAGAAAACACTTATCTGAATGAAAGAATAAGAATGACCATCATTACAGTGGCTTTACTCAGATATGTGGAGGAAAAAAATCCATAAAGGTTAGGCACAAAACAGTAATAGTATTTCCTCCCTCCCTCCCTCCCTCCCTCCCTCCCTCCCTCTTTCCTTCCTTCCTCCCTCCCTCCCTGCCTCCCTCCCTCCCTCCCTCCTTCCTTCCTTCCTCCCTTCCTCCCTCCCTCCCTCCCTCCCTCCCTCCCTCTCTCCCTCCCTCCCTCCTTCCTTCCTTCCTTCCTTCCTCCCTCCCTCCCTCCCTGCCTCCCTCCCTCCCTCCCTCCCTCTTCCCTTCCTTTCTTGGCCACACTACATGGCTTGCAGGATCTTAGTTCCTCAACCAGGGATTGAACCCGAAACCTATAAGTGAAAGTGTCGAGTCCTAACCACGGACCCCCAGGAAGTCCCAACTGAGTATTTTCTCGTGCAAACTTTTAACCATATGACAATAAATAAAGTTATTAAGAACAATGGTAAGAACTAATATTTAAGTGATAATATCTTAAATAATAAAGATTATTGCACTGGATATATCATGTAATATATATAGTATGATCCTTTTTCTTGTAATATTACATATGTGTTTACAGAGATAACTTGAAGGCCTGCAAGAAAATGTTAACAAGGGTAATCTCTGGGTGATGAGATTCCAATTACTTTCTTCTTAATTTTTTTTTTTTTTGTGGCCTCTCCCATTGCGGAGCACAGGTTCCGGACGCGCAGGCCCAGCGGCCATGGCTCACGGGCCTAGCTGCTCCGCGGCATGTGGGATCTTCCCGGACCAGGGCACGAACCCGCGTCCCCTGCATCGACACGCGGACTCTCAACCACTGCGCCCCCAGGGAAGCCCTTAATTTTTTAATATACACTAAACATCTATTAGTTTAGTATAAGAAAAAAACTAATAAAGTTGTTTTCATTTTGGAAAATAATAATAATCAACAGTAATAAGCACGGAATAAAAAATCTAATCTGAAGAGGAAGGTGAAAAGGCAGGTGCTAATGAGTGAAGGCTTTGGGCGAGATCTTTCTCGAGTAGGTTTTATCAAGAGTGCTGGTATAGGGGCTTCCCTAGTGGCGCAGTGGTTAGAAATCCGCCTGCCAATGCAGGGGACACGGGTTTGAGCCCTGGTCCGGGAGGATCCCACAGGCCGCAGAACAACTGAGCCCGTGCGCTACAACTACTGCGCCTGCGCTCTGGGACCCACGAGCCACAACTACTGAAGCCCGCGTGCCTAGAGCCCGTTCTCCACAACTGGAGAGGCCACCCAATGAGAGGCCTGCGCACCGCAACGAACAGGAGCCCCCGCTCGCCGCAGGTAAAGAGAAGCCTGCGCGCAGCAGCGACGACCCAATGCAGCCAAAAATAAAGATAAATAAATTTAAAGAGAAAAAAAAGAGTGCTGGTGTAAAAAAATAATAAACCTAAAAACCCAAAAAACAAAATCAGTGAACAAATCAAACAAAACAACAACAAGCACACAGATAAAGAGAATGGATTTAGTAGTAACCAGAGGGAAGCGGGGTGGGAGGAGGACAAAATGGGTAAAGGGGGTCAACTGTATGGTGATGGGTGGAAACTAAACTTTTGGTGGTGACCACACTGTATTGTGTACAGAAGTCGAAATATAATGTTGCATACATGAAACATATAGTATTATAAATCAATGTTACCTCAATTTTTTTAAAAGTACAAGAAGACAGATTACAAAAAAAAGAAAAAGGAGGTTGCTGGATATCTGATCATTCTTTCTTTTTTCAAGGAGCATGGGCTCTGGTCCCTGAGGCAGATGCCCAGACTTGCTGAGTGAGGAGTGCCTGACAGGCCCCAGAGGTCCACAGGCTCACCACCAGGAAGCAACACAAAGGCCAAGTGTCAACTGCAGCGACGGAATCCCCTGGGAGATAGACAAGGAGCTGCCCCAGCTAGACTCTTCCAAGGCCTGGGCCGTGCTCAGAAAAGGCCGGGCTAGTCTCTGAACCTCTGTGAGCTAAAGCAGGCAAAGAGGAGGGAACAAAGAGGTCAGGAAGGGTGCTCCGAGGGGCTGGTGTCACCTACTCTAATGGTGCTTCTAGCATCCCAGGGCAAGCCTTCAAGGGAGGAATTACGAATCCCTTTGTACAGAGGAAACAGACTCCCAGGAGTCAAGTAACTTCTCCAAGGTTATAAGACATCAAGTGCGGAACCACCTCTTTCTAACACTGGTGCCGTTACAGGGGTATGCTGCAATGCTTCCAGGTCACCACCTTTCCTGTCTGCTTTCGCATATCTGGGAGTTCTTTAAAAATGCACATTCCTAGGCAGACCTACTGAATCAGAAAATGCAGGAGCGGGCCAGGCATCCATCTAAAATTCTCCCCTGGGTGACTGCTGGGCCTGGTCGACGACTGGCATTCGAAGTGCGAGTCTACGGAGAAGGGAGTAGTTAGCCAGTTTACGGCCTCCTGATGAGCCCCTAACGGCTCTCCTAGCCTCCCGCATCTTCCCTTTTTACTCCCCATCCTGCCCACACTCCTGTTCAATCTTCCTAAGATAATGCTTTTATTGTGGACGAGGAGGCTTTGGGAAAGCCCTTTATATTATGCTAAACATTAAAAATTCTATCTCCTCAAGACTGGTAAATTCACCTTCCCATCTTAATTCCACTGGTACCACTCAAGTTCAGGCCACCATCATTTCCTGGTTGGATTTCTGCAACAGCCTCCGGGCCTCCGTTCTTGCCCTTTACCATCCGTTTGCCACCCAGCCACCGCAGTCATCTTTTGAACACAAGTGTGAGGCCCCACTGTCTGAAAAAATAATCGTTCAAGGGAGCTCCTGTTTCAGAATTACCTGGGGAGCATTTTAAAATGCATACCCCTAGGCCCCACCCCAGACTCACTGACTCAGTCTCTGGGAGTGGAGGGGGAGGAGAGGGGAGGATATACATATTTTTATTAGCTCCTCAAGTGACTGGAATGCTGTGATGATAGATTAGATTAGATTATTGTTCAACAAGTATTCACTCCTTCCCCCAGACCTCCATGAACATATATACTTCCCTGCCCCAGTGGTGCTGGGCTTGGCCCGTAAGATCTGCTTGGCCTGTGGGTTGTGACAAGAGCAGGTGCTTAAAATGTACTTGAGGAGCTGGGCTCTTGGCATCTGCCGTTGCCATGAAAAGATGCCCTGGGAAGCTTGTTGACTCCAGAAGATTGGAGAGGTGTACAGCAGACTTGAGCCCCATCCCAGATCTGAAGGCAAGTACGCTGAGCCCAGCCTAGAACAGCTACATCCCAGCTGACCCACGGAAACAAGAATAAGAAATAATGCTTGACATATAAATCACTGAGTTTTGAGGTACTTTGCTACATGGCATTCTTGTGGCCACGGATGACTGATAAAGATGCAGAGCCAATGTGGGAACCTCTGGACGTGTTAAAGTTCAGACTCCTCACTCTGGTATACAAGACCTGCTATGAATTGGCCACTGTGTCTTCTCTGTCCATTCCCAGTGTCATCCCGGGTCCAAGCCTCGGTTATCTAACTGAATGGTGTTCTTTTCCAACACCATACCTTTACATATGCTGTTCGACATTTCCCCCTCGCCTCTCACTATTTCACTCCAGTAGCTCCTTTAAGCCCTGTTGAAGTGCCACTGCTCAGCACACTAAGAACAGTGTCAAGTCCCCAGTTCTCCACACCCAGACAGCCAAGCATAGACAGGAGAGCATCAGAGTAGAGCCTCTGAGATCAGTCTGCTGGCTTTGGATCCCACTGCTGCCAGTTACCAGCAGTGTGACCTTGGGCAAGTTACCTACCTTCTGTGGACCTCAGTTTCCTCACCACCCACCTCACAGCTTTGTAGTGATGAGGATAAATGAAGTGCTGTAAAGCATTCAGCTTAGAGCCTGGAACACAGTGGAAGGTCAGCAGCTACCTCTCCTCCTCCTTATTCCCAGGGTCCAGTGAAGGGCCAGGTCCAGAACAGAGACTCAGCCAATACCGATCACATCAGTGAAAGAACTAGGAGTATTCCATTTTCATTCTCCTCACTTCAGGCATGAACACGTGATCTTCTGGGTCAGATACATAAGCACTACATCTGTTGGCAACAGTACCTGTTTCTCTATGAGCCTAATGGTGTCCTCCGAGGCCTTATCCTTCGATTTCTTCAGCTTATTCATTGCGTTGGTACGAACCCTCCGTAAAGAGTCTTTGGCCTTGTTGGTGTTCTGTTTAGCCAGTTTCACCAGCATTTCCCTGTGCTCCCTGGTTACTCTGATAAAAGACGAAAGAACATTCAACAAAATCATCCCACACGTTAACAGCCAGCCAAGAATTCAACATCATTTTGCCCACTAGCTCAGCAGTTTGTGACTTTACTCTCTGCAGGTGGAGGGTCTTTCACGTTCCTGACACACGTCCATGGGGATGCTCAAGGTCAAGGAGAGTTCCTGGTGAGATAGCTGAGAACAGCCAGTAAGAAGAGTGTTGCTTAAACGCATGAGCCAGGGAGTCTAGGCAGGCCTGAAGTCAAGTCTTGGCCATGCCCCTTACCAGATGCATAGCTGACTTCCCCTCCTCAGAGTTCCCATCTGTACAATGGGGATAGTCAGTACCTGACTTAAATGGGTGGTGTGAAGACTGATTATGCGATGACGCGTGTATATTGTTTAGCACTGACCTTGGCACATTTTAAGTGCTCAATAAGAGGAAGCAACTATTAGCTATAATTTCACCCCTTTGTCTCCAGCTAAAGAAAGCAGTGCTAATGCATGATGATGCTACAGAAATAGCACCATCTCTATACCTCTAAATCACCCAAAACAAATAAGCAGCAACCTTCAGAATCTTAACTATTATTATAGCAAATTACTTGTGAATCACCTCAACACTGACCCAGACACAACATGTGAGAACCACTGCACCAGTTAACTTCCTTAAAGTACCCATGAGAGTGTCTGGCACATTAAAAATGCTTAATGTCAGTTATTTTTACTGTTAATATCCTCATCATAATAACAACAACAAGCACATTGAAGGGCTATTATAAACACCTGCGACAGGCACTTTATAAGTTTTTGTAAGTTGACCCTTACAACAACTGTATGAAGCAGTTATTATTCCTATTTCACATTTAATCATCACAACAAGCCAGCAAAGTAGTCTAGCATGTTCGTCCTGCCTTCATTTCTTGGTCGTGTACGCACTGAGTGCCTACTACCTGTCAGAGTTCTGGTTGCACAGAGTGTGCTACGATGAAGGTGACAGACCTCTGTCCTGTTCTGAGGGAGCTTAGCTAGGGAGAGAGCTAAGTAAACAGACCTTTACAATAGAGCGTGTCTGAGTTTGGGGAGGGGTCAGTTTGGGGAGGGAAGACTTTCCTGAGGAAATAATATCTAAGCATGGTAGTCATTAGGTTTGTTCACTAATATTCTGGTTTTTATTCCTTCCAGTGGGAATGCACTTCCCCATCCCCTCTGAAGTTCGGTGTGGCTGTGCGACTTGCTCTGGCCAGTGAGATATGAGCAGAATGGGTGTCGCCTCAGGGCAGAAGGTTTATAAGCCAGCGTGCACTGCACCACATTTGTTTCTGTTGGCTGCAGTGCAAGTTGGGAGGGAGCTTCCATCAGCTTAGGCCCCAGAGAGACTATGATGAACAGTGCCCCATGCATCATGAGCAAGAAATAAATTTCTGTTATTTTAGCCATGGAGATTTGGGGGTTGCTTGTTACTAGAGCACTGCCCATCCTATCCTGACTAATACAGCACAAGGATCTAAAGAATGAGGGCAAAGTTGCCAATACAGGTAGGGATCTCCAGGAGGAAGAAAGAGCATTGTACAAAGGCTTTAAGTTACAACGAGATCATGTTCATGTGAGGAACTGACTGGAGCACAGATAACAGAGAAGGGAGTAACAAGGAAAGAGGCTGGAGAGCTGTATCACAGAGGGTCCTGTAAGATCATGAACTCCATTTCATGGGTGAAGAAAATAAGGTCCAAAGAAGTTTGGTTATCTTACACAAAGTCAAACCTAGGCTGGCCTGTCTCAAAAGCCAATGCTCTTAGTATGAAAAAATTCCTCTGCCTCCTGGGTCCTGAATTGCAGATCACTGGCATGTGATTCTTGATCCTCAAATCTACGTGGTTTCGGTTTAGTAAGGATAATCCCAAGTTCTGGGTATATGTTCCGTGCGAAACAGTGGCAAACAGGTGTTAAAGATTTAGTGGCATTTACCTGGTATTTTTTTCCTGACAGGATGAGAAAAAAAATTAAAGAATTTTGAGAAAGAATAAGCTCTGAGGACAAAGTGGACAACTATGTGATAAATAAATCCTTCTGGATCCAGCTATTTGAATTCTCAAAATTCTTAAAAACATTCTCAAAATAAAAATAATCCTGATGACTACCATTACGGAGCCCCTCAATGCCAGATGAGTACTTTACCTCGCTGAACCTCACAACTTATCAAACTAGATTCTAAAACCCCCATTTTCCAATGAGGAAATTGAGGTACACAGATGGGCTTGAGTGACAGAACTGGGATTCAAATCCAGAATTTTGTAGCCTGTATTCTTCCCACTACTCCATGCTGCCTACCCCTTGCAATCTATTTCAAATAAATTATGTGCTGCTGCCGTAACTTCTGCTTCCAGGCACAAAGCTTTTTTCAAAGTCAGTAATATGAATCTTGGGACTGAAAAGGACAAAACCACCATGTCAGGAGTTTAGGGATTTGGATCAGATCTTGTTACTTTTATGGTTTTTAATTCATTGAACAAAAATCATGCTGACATGTTTAGGTCTCTTTTTTGTTCTGCCAAAGCATATGTCAGTATAAGGAAGGAACAGGAAAATTAAAACTTGATCCACTGATTCAAAAAACTTAATCCTGCTGAAATACTAGGAGGGGCAGAAAATAAATGCATCTAAGTCTGTAAGAAACCTTTTAACTTCTCTACAGAGAAGTATTTCAGTCTTATATTTCATATGTAACTTGAAATAGGTAGCCTGCTTTTTAGACAATCTTTAATAAAATAAAAAAATTATCTAACCAACTTCTTTTTCACTACATTGTTATATTTAACATGGAGAAAAAAAAAATCACACATTCAAAAATACATAAACTGGGACTCAAAAAACCCTTAAGAATAAATGGCTATATAAAGAAAACAAATTCATAATATATGTAATTTGGCCTTAATAAAGTGTATTTTTTATATCTATTAATGTAAATGTGACCTTACTACACTATTAACACCAGTTTCCATATATAATAGTATTCAGTTATTGACACTGACAAAAATATTTCAGTTTCAGGATGCAGATACAGAGGTAATATTCTAAGGAAATGGAGAGGGGAGTGCAGTGGCGGGGGGCGGGGGCGGGGGGCGGAGGAGGGGGAGGGGACACCAGGCACAGGAAGGGCTGAGAAGAAGAGAGGCGTCTCTGCATGGTGGTTCCGGGTGTTGAGCTGAAGGTATCCAAATTACAAGATCAGAAGCAGTCAGGATGATGGAAAGGCACTGGTTCTGAAGTCAAGACAGACATTTTATTCCTGCATCTATCACTCAGAAGCTGACTCTCCTTGGGCAAGCTAATTAATCTCTCTCAGCCCCAGTTTCTTCATCTCTAAAATGAAGATAATAAAAACACCTTACAGGGTGATTGGGAGATGCACACACAACATTATATAAAGTACCAACAATAAAGATAGCAGCATATAGTAGCCTTGAATAAATCTGATCGTGTTTATGAATGTTTTAATCAAACACACTTAATTACTTCCTCATGAAACAACGAAGGCACATCTGTTTTAGAAAAGAAACATACTATATTATGGAAATATTTTAATTCCTTTCCAAACCAGTGATTAATACATCTGATCGTCTCCATCTCGCATTCACGGGGTTCTGTGAGTACAGGCTAGCTGTATTCCAGGCTCTGGGCTCAGCCGGTTGGTTCTGAGCACCGGCTCTGCACTTGGCATGCATTCACTCATCAAGCACTGGCTGAGGCCCCGGGGTTCCCTGCCAGATCCCAGGCTGGGCTGAGGAGCACCAGAGACGAGGCGGGCCTGGTCCAACTTCTCCAGAGGCTCAGTCCAGCAGGGTAGACAAACTTGTCAACCTCTACTTAGGAAGAGCACGACTGCTGCTAGGACGGATGGACAGGCCTTCTGCAGGAGGAGCATGCAGAGAGTACAGCTCATTCTGTCTCAAGGTTTGGCAAATGCCCCAGAGACGCACAGTAACTCATCAGCTGCAGAAGAAAGGAAAGGGCACTCCAGGCAGAAGCACAGTGGGAGATGTAACGGCAGGAAGGCATGAGCCTGAAAGAGGTGCATCAGGGTCAAATTTGTTCTGTGGACCTGGAGTTTTCAAATTCTTCTTTAGCCACAAAACCCTGGCTTCAAAGAAAAGCAAGGCAGAGGCCCCATTTATAAAATGGATAAAAAGCTCTTTCCGTTAATGAGGGGAAGGGCACTAGGGGAGGGGATGGTACTCCATCCTACCCTGCTGCCCCTCCACTTCTGCACCTGCCACTTACTGGCTGAGTGACCTTAAGCAAGCGATTTAAACTCTCTGCGCCTTGGTCCTTTCATCTGGAAACAGAAATTGAAAATAAACAAACAAAACCCCCGGCATCCACCTTTCAGAGACCTTGTGAGGATTAGGTGAGATGATATATGGAAAGTACACAGTACAAAGCCTGATAGAAACAATCAGAAAATGTAAGCTGCCTTTGCTGCTATTGTTGTTTATGTTTTGGCAACTATGGAGGCATCTTCAAATAATGAACAGTTTATTCATGGAAGTTTTTATCAACAGAGAGATGACAGGGCAAACAATCTGTGCTCCAGCAAGATGACTTTTTGAGATCTGACTAGTAATTTAGCATCTTGTGTACATTTAAAAATCCAAATGTTCCCAGCATATAGCCATGAATTTTTCTCTTTCTGGTATTAATTCATTCACTTGGTTTGCAGTTTCATTCAGCAGCTATTTACTGGGCACCTATTGCATTCCAGCCACTATGTCAGAGTGGGTTTACAGTCTGGCATGGAAGGCAGTCATAAAACACATGCACAATTAATCAATAAGTTACAGTGGTACGAAGCATAATAAAGACATGTTGAGCTCTATGAAAATAAGCAGGGGAAAGGAGGCTGAGCAAGCTCTCCTGTGGGACTCCAGAAGAAAGTGTGAATATATTTAAGTTAAGGGATATTCAAGTTAAGATGAAGAAGAGTGGAGAAGCTAGGGAAGATCATTCCCACTAGAAGGAATGGCCCGTGTAAAACAAAGGCCTTTTTCCAGGTAAAGTTCTGGGGGAACTGAAGAAAGGCAGTGTGGCTGCAGCACAGAAAGCAGAGAAAGACTGTGCCCAGTGAGGAGGCCGGCAGGGCTGGCAAGGGCGAGACTAGTACGCAGGCCCTTCAATGCCGTATTCAGGCTTAGTAGATCCACTGATGGATGAATGGACACATAAATGGGGTAGGTACACACAGCAGACTACGATTCCGCCTAAAAAGGCAGGAAGTTCTGGTACACGCTACACCATGGATAGACCTTGAAAAGGTTATGCTAAGTGAAATAAGCTAGAATCAAAAGGACAAATATTATAGGATTCTGCTTATGTGACGTACCTGGTACAGTCAAATTCATGGAGACAGAAAGTAAAATAGCGATTATCCCGGACCTGGGGGATCGGGGAATGGGAAGTTGTTGTTTAATGGCTACAGAGTTACTGTTTTGCAAGACGAAAAGAGTTCTGGAGATTGGCTGCACAACAATGTGAATGTACTTAATACCACTGAACTGTACACTTAAAAATAACTGAGGGCGCAGTTATTCCCTGGTGGCGCAGTGGTTGAGAGTCCACCTGCCGATGCAGGGGACATGGGTTTGTGCCCCAGTCCGGGAAGATCCCACATGCCGCGGAGCGGCTGGGCCCGAGAGTCACGGCCGCTGAGCCTGCGTGTCCGGAGCCTGTGCTCCGCAACGGGAGAGGCCACAACAGTGAGAGGCCCGCGTACCGAAAAAAAAACAAAAACAAAAACAAAAATAACTGAAATGGTAGATTTTTTTTTTGAAATGGTAGATTTTTAATGTATATCTCACCACAATAAAAAGAAAAGAAGGAGAGAAAAAGACTTAGTAGATTGTTTCTAAGAACAACATGGAATATCACAGATGTCTGAGTGAGGCAGAGGAAACATGATCAGACTTGTATTTTGTGCAGAAACCAATGTCCAAACCAGATCTAAGGATATGGCGAAAGTCTGCCCAGAAGCCTCTAGGCCCGCAGATGGGGAGCTCAGGGCCTAGCCTGTAGTGGCTTCTCGGCTGGATGATGAAGACAGTAGCCTTTTCCGCCAGGGTCAGAGAGCCTCCCCGCATAAGGCAGGGGTTTTGGCTGAGCTGGGAGGGTCACACTTTGTTTGTACAAACTCCATCAGGTGAGTCTTCCAGTAACATCCTGGATGGGGGCTTCCTGAAAAATTCCTTGAGCACGTTCCCATGAACAATAAGCCAAGGGGCATGCCCCTCTGGTAACTCACAAAGCAGAGAGTCCCCCCAACTGAAATGATACTTCCTATGGTTTCAACGAGAACGGGACATGTGCAAAGCCATTCACCAGGTGTACATCAGAGGAAGCTACGCTCAGCGTGGCAACTGCAGTTTAGACCAGTCACTGGGCTGGCCAAAAAGTTTGGTTGGGTTTTCGTTAACATCTTACAGAAAAACCCAAACGAACTTTTTGGCCTGCCCAATATAATATGTCAGACTTCAAAAGGATCTTTGGTCACTTAAAGGGGACTTAAAAAGGTAGAAAGGACACATGTTAGAGCCACGAAGACCTAAGCTGGCATCTCTGCTCTGCCACTTCAGACCCGTGAGCGCGCTGTTCAACGTCTTCTGACTCAGTCTCCTCGTGTGTAAAATAGAAGAATATCACCAAGAGGGTGGAAGCAAGGATTCAATGAAATGATGGTGGCAAGGGCTCGGCACGTGGCCAGTGTGTATGCACTGCAGCAGCCCAATACGGGGTGGCCGCTTTCCTTACTACAGAATCTCCAAGGCTGGGGGACGACAGGATGCGAGCGTTCGGGGAGAAGGCAGTCAAAAAGGATTCAGTCACTAGGAACTTAGGCTACTGAGTGGCTGGTGGGCAGCGAGGGGCAGAACGGGAAGAGCGAGGGCGGGCATGGGGGCCACGGGAGGCAGGAGGCTGAGGGAGAAGGGTGCCCCACTTCCAGGGAACAAACAGCCTGTGGAAGCACATCTCTGACAGCTCCACCAAGAGAAAGCCTGCTGCCCGCCTCCGCAATGGGCTGCTGGGAGACTCCCCACCAACAGCGCATCGGCCTGCAATCAGCAGCAGACACATGCCCTGCTTTATTGTTTGATGGTGGGCGCTGCCCAATGCCTTGGGGCCGCTGGCCCCGAAGGAAATGTTTTTGTTTGTGTAGCCCAGCCAGACTTCCTATGCTCCTAGGGACACAATTCTCCCTCCCCTCTTTCCTCACCAGCCCCCGATCCCACCCTACCCCCCCCCCCAGCTCACCAGCCTGTCTTACATGTCTCATAAAGACACGAGATGTCCTTCTAGCCCAAAGGAAATCACACACACACTTTGGAAGGACTTCTACCATCAGCAGTACCTTCGGTTTTCTCTGGGGACACAAGTGGGCACCTGCTTTCAAAGGCCTGTCCTGTGACTGAGGCCTGGCTAAACCAGACATGCCATCGAAATACAGCCCAGCATGATGGAAAGAGAGACGAGGTTGAGGTCAGGGGTCACAGCTCCACATTCCCAGCTGGGTGACCTTGATGAAGTCACTCACGTTCTCCTTCCCTGTCACCACAGAAGGCTGGAAACTCAAGTCCAGGGATATGTGGAGGTAACTCTTACCTCAGCTCTCGTGTACAGGACAAAGAGCACAGGTTTGGCGGTCAAGGTAGACTTGACTTCCACTCCCAGCTCTGCCACTTAGAGGCTGGGTAACTGTGGACAATTAACTTTTCCTCCCTAGATCACAAAGAAGGGTGTTTACTGAAGTGTTTAGGAGAACAGTCTCTGAAGCTAGACTGCCAGGGTTTGAGGCCCAGATCTATCATTGCTTAGACGTATGGCCCTGGGCAAGTACTTTTGCCTCTATGCCTCAGTGTTCCCATCTGTCAAATGTGTATAACACCACTAAGTTAATGGGACTGTTGTAAGGATTAAAAGAGTTACTAAATGTGCCGGTCATGGTGACCTGCTCAAGAAACACTATCTGTTATTGTTTGCTCACCTGTAAATGGGGGTGGGGGGAGTAATAAAAATGTTACCTTTCTTCTTCCACAGTTAGTGTTAACAGCGAATGACAGATGATGGTTAAAGAATTCTGCATGTGTAGGTACTGACTATTTTAAAAGCTGTCAATCAGATCAGTAATAAAAATAATAGTGAAGTCTCCCACTAGAGAGAGAGAGCAGAGCAGAGTGGCTACAGGCCCAGGCTCTGAGAAAGACGCCTGTCCTTCCCCTTACTAACCGTGTAACACTGGGCACAAAGAACTCCCCTCCCCTGTGACTCAGCGTCTTCATCTGTAAATAGGGGTAATGACATACCTACCTCAAAAGATTGTTATGAATATAGCAGTTAGGATACAAATAGCAGCTGGAGCAGCAGTGGGCACACTGACTGCATTACTGTCCTTACTACGCGCTAGCTGTTTCAGGGTCTAGGGATACAGCAATGAACCAAACTGACGACGCTCCACCTACTCACATTCTTTTTTTTTGTTTCACAAACACACACTGTATTTTATTTTAACAAGAGATAAATAAACTGGCCTAGTCACATTCTAGTGAAGGAGAGAAAGAGTACACGTAAGTCTATAAACCGACACGTAAGTGCTATGAAGAAAATAAAGCAAGATAGGGAGAGAAGGAGGAAACATTATGATCGCAGCAAGGACCCACGGATAACTGCCTAGTCCTCTAGCCCCAGTGCCATCTGCTCCCCTTCAATCAGAAGAACAATGACTAACATTTGCAGAGCTGTTCCCACATGCCAAGCTCTGAGATGATGCACACTTTGTGCATTAGCTGAGTGAACCTTCACATCATTCCTATGACATTAGTGGTCTTATTACCTGGTGTTTGCAGATTAGGAAAGGGAGGCTCAGACAGATCAAGTAACCTGCCCAAGGCCACACAAGCTCCTGGTAGACCTGGGATCTGAGCCCAGTGCAGCCTGATTCGTGAATTCCAGGTCTCCCTGCTGGTGCTAGACAAATCTAAGCAGCTAATCTTACTAGCTGCAGTGGCGTGGAGAGCACTGCTCGTTCACTAAGGCCTGCTTAGACACATAGTTCACTGCTACTCCGCCGGCTCCCCTACAAGTCTAAGCACAGTGGGGAGAAAGGAGAAAGCGAGTCCCTACAGGTGGGCAGTAGAACAGTGAGCTGATCTCCAGCGGCCAACTGCCAGGTTCTGTAAGTAGGTGCAGGACACAAAGGGTGACAACAGAAGAGGGGCGGGGGGAGGAGGAGTCTGTCCTTTTGGGCGCAGCTTCTGCACAGGTGTTGATGGCAACTTTCTCCGCAGCCCACGCTCCGCTCTTGCTTCCTGATTGCACTTTCTTGTGTGCTTCAAACAGAACATCTGTGCAGGGAGGGGGCCCCCATTCCACACACTTGGGACCTGAATAGTAGGAAGCTCTCCTAAAAAGCCACAGGCTGGGTGAAGAGAAAGCAGCCATCCTAAAACTGCAGGGAGGCTCGCCAGGCTTGGAAGTCGAGAGAAACAACGTACCGTGCTGGAAGTCCTCCAGCAGAATGAATGAATGAACGGCCCTGGAAAGCAGCGATGGCGAACAGGCAGCGGGCATGAAAAGGGCTGGAAAAGCAGCTACAGTTGCTCAAATGCAGTTGGTGGCTGCCCCAGCCCAAATGAGGTCATTAGGCGGTCTCCTCTGATTTCTTTTTCTTTCACCATCACTAAAGGTTTATATGTATGCGACTTATGGAAGAAAAGGGTATTATCAATATTTCCTAGAATGTGCACCTTATACACACTATCCCTGGTACGAGATCCACAAAGCAATACAGCAGCTAGACAGAGAGGCCACCGAGCTAGAGGGAGGGAGGTTCCAGGTCAGCAGCCTGTAAAGCAATGTGATAGTGTGGCAGGAACATGGGCTTTGGAAACAGATTCAATTTGAATAATGATTCCTCTGCTTACTAATCTGTGACTCTGAACAAAGTACTTAACTTTCTGAACCCCAGTTTCCTCATCTGTATTATACCCATCTCAAAACAGTACTTTTCTGCAGGCACAAAAACAATGAGATCGTCATGAAAAGATGTACAGAAGATTCTGTTAAGGCAAAAAAAGCAAGTTGTGGCACTGCAGATACTTAATCCCGTTTATGTAAACTAAATATGTAGGGGTGTGTGTGTGTGTGTGTGTGTGTGTGTGTGTGTGTGTGTGTGTGTGTGTGTGGTGTGTGTATGTGTGTGTATGCATCTTGTCAAATCTGGAAGGATATATATTAAACTTACCAACAGTTACTTCTG
Source organism: Leucopleurus acutus (assembly GCF_964270905.1). Classification (NCBI taxonomy): domain Eukaryota; kingdom Metazoa; phylum Chordata; class Mammalia; order Artiodactyla; family Delphinidae; genus Leucopleurus; species Leucopleurus acutus. The sequence continues at coordinate 12,430,979 of NC_139150.1, forward strand.
GGAAGAATATTTGGGGAACAATAAAATAACTTTTTATTTTTCTGTAGGATTTGAATTTTTGCAATAAATGTGTATTATTTTTATAATTAAAGAGATGAAAATCATATATCTGATAAGAGTCTAGTATCCAGAACATATAAAGATCTCCTACACCTCGACAACAAAAGTACAAACAACCCAATTTAAAAACTGCGTGAAGGACTTGAATAGACGTTTTTCTAAAGATGTACAAGTGGCAAACAAGCACACGAAAAGATACTCAACATCATTAACATTAGGGAAATGCAAGTCAAAACTACAATGAGATACCACTTCATACCCACTAGCATGGTAATAATAATAACAATAACAGTAACAACAATAAGTACTGGCAAGGAGATGGGGAAATTAGAATCCTTAAATATTACTGGTAGGAATGTAAAATGTGTGGTCCCTGTGAAAAAGTTTGGCAGATCCTCAGAAAGTCAGACTTATCACATGACCCAGCAATTCCACTTGTATGTCTATACCCAAGAGAACCGAAAGCATGTTCACAGCAGCATTATACGTAATAGCCAAAAAGTGGAAACACGTCAAATATTCATCAGCTTATGAAAGGATAAAGAAAATGTGGCATATCCACACAATGCAATATTATGTGGCAATAAAAAAGAATGAGGTACTGATACAGGCTACAACATGGATGATCCTTGAAAATATTATGCTAAGTGAAAAAAGCCAGTCACAAAAGACCACATACTGTGTGATTCCATTCATATGAAGTGTTAATAGGGAAATCTATAGAGACAGAAAGCAGACTAGTAGTTGCCTCGAGCAATCCCTAGGAGGGTGACTTGGGGTGAAGTGCGGAGTGACTGCTAGTAGGTTCAGGATGTCTTTGTGGGGTGATGAAAAATGTCCTAAAACTGAACGTGGTGATGGTTGCACAACTCTGAATATACTAAAACCCTTTGTATTATACACTTTAAATGGGTGAATTATATCTCAATAAAGCTACTGAAAGATGCCATATGCCCATCTGGTTCTCGTCATTGAACAGTACTTGAGTACTTGTCTCCTAGGTGGAAAGCTTGATGGCAGGCAGCATGCCTCCATCTTCTCACCTGTGGGATGGCAGTGACTGCTTCCCCATAACAGTTAACAATCACCATGCAGAAGAGGTCATGGGAACACTCAGCAACAACAGTTAACTTGATAAGGAAGACTTTAAAAATAACACTATTTCTCATTCAGTGAATTTCTTTCCTTTCTTCACTGGTATCAGACCTGCATCGCGGTCTAAAGGCTCTCCTTGTCTACTGCCGCCCCCTCTCCCCTTTATCCTCCACAAGAGTTTCTCCCAATAACTTCAGAAAAGCAAATATTGCTACTACCGCATTTTACAGATGAGGAAACCGAGACTCAGAGCGTTGAAGTAACTAGCCTAAGGTCACACAACTCATTTCATTGGTTCTCTTATTCAAGTTGTTCTGACTGTAAGCCTGGCTCCTCCAGGTGTCAATTCCAGCTCTCCCTGGCTGCACAGCAGCTACCCCTCCCTGTTTAAGTCAGCCTGGGGACCCTACACCCTGCCGTACCAGCTGCTCGCCCTAGAAAAACCTGGTCATCATCCATGAGAGACCATACATCAGCCTGTGCTACGAAAATACACCTGTGAAAGAGAATCCAACCTAGGACAACCACAACCCAGGGCTTTTAACTGTAATCTGGTGAAACTGCCTGGTCCGATCCCAAGGAGAATTCTCCTCCATGCTGTCACCTTGGAACAAAGTCTGAGGGCAGGAGCCTGGCCTAGGCATAAGGTCTATGATCACTAACAACGCCTGAAGGAAAAGTGGGAGCCAATGATGTCAATTATCCCACAATTGTGAGGCCTTGGGGAGCAGTTCAGTGTCAAGCTGAACTGCTGACACTGGGCTGAGGGTGAGAAGAGCCACGGTCCCTTGGCCTTTCCAGAAATACTACGCAAATCTCACACCACAGGCAGGACTAGTCAGCAGATTTGCTTCTTTGGGATATACCTTCCAGGAGGTCTTGGTCACCACAATTCATATTCAAAGAACAAACCAAGTACTCATTAACAAACAAACTACAGTGTTCCTGAGCAACTTAAATTCCAAGATAATTACAACGTAATGACTCAAGTCCTCCCACCCCTAAAAATGGAGGAAAAGACAGGAAAAAAAAATGAACATGGGGCTGGGGGAGGGGGTTAGTGAGGAAAAGAGGGAAAGAGAGTGTTAAGGACTGAAAGAGCAGTCAGCAAACAGAAAGAAAATATCGTTGGTTTTACTCCCAAATAATCAGAAAAAGAATGTTTCCAAGAACCCCTTAACCAGGAGAATTAGATAATAACAAATACTGTAAGAAAAAGGAATTAAAGTTTATGACACACCAGGCCTCACACTAGGAGTATCACATATAATATCCCAGTATTCTTCAAAAAAATCATAGAAATAACGCCCATTTTACAGATAAGGAGGTTGAAGCTTCCAAAAGTTAATGACTTGCCCAAGGTCACTACAGTGAGCACATTCCCCAGGCCACTGTCAGCCAATGGCCACCCGTGGCACAGGGACTCCTTTGACGGGCAATCTTCGCTCAGGAACGCACCATCAGCCCGGCTGACCTTCTCAGAAATGCACTGCAGTGTGAGGTGTCTTCTACCCAGTCCTCCTCTTTTCCTTTTTTCACCAGTGGCAGACCTGCATCCTGTCTCTTTCACAGGCCTTTCTGCCCATAAATCTCTTGCACATCTAATTCTGTCCTGGCATCTGTTTTCAGAGGACCCAAGCTGATATACCCAGAGAATGAGAGAACAGGGATTTGAACCTAGGTCTGTCTAACCCCAAAGCCTTTGTGCTTTCCTTTATACCCAGAGATTAACTGATAAATAAATCATGTTGCTAAATCCAATGATCAATTCTTAGACCTTCTCCTCCTTGACCCATCAGCGATATCTGGTGTAGCTGATGAGTCCTTCCCCTTTAAAACAATTCCTTTGTTTCCAGGACGCCACACTCTCCTAGTTCTCTGGCCACTTATTCTCAGCCTCTCTTGCTGGTTCCTCCTTATCACCCTAACCCATAAACCTTGATGTGGGCTGTCCAAGGCTCAGTTCCCAAACCCTTCTTTTCATTATCGGTATTTACTCTCTAAAATAATCTCATCTAATTTCACGGCTTCTTCTACATGTTCATGCTTCCCAGATTTCTCTCTTGAGCCCACACCTGTCACCAGAACTCTAAACTTACATACCTAGCAGCCTACTTGACCTCTCCACTTGGATGTCTAGTAGAATCTCAGAATAAATATGGACAAAACCTGCTCTTCCCTCACACCCAGCCTGTCCTCCCACATCTGCCCTAGCTCAGTAAATGGCAACGCCATCCTTCCAGTTGCTCAGGCCAAAAAAACTTGAAGTCACCTTTGAGTTCCTTCTTCCTAAATTTACAACCAATCTGTCAGCAAATCCTGGCAGCTTTTCCTTTAAAATGTACCCAGAATCTTGACCACTTCTAACCAACACCACTACCACACTAGTCCAGGCACCATACCTAGATTACTACAATAGCTCCTAACCAGTCCCTGCTTTCACCCTCGGCTTCCTACAGTATAATTCTCAAAATAGCAGGCAGGATCACCCTTTCAAAACCTAAATCAGATAATATCCCTCCCTAGCTCAAAATCCTCCAGTGACTTCACATTTCACTCCAAGTAGAAGCCAAAATCCTTATGAGGGTCTATTAGGACTATGATGGTTAATTTTATATGTCACAGGTGTGCCCAGATATTTGATAAAACATTATTCTGGGTGTTTCTATGAGGGTGTTTTTGGATGAGTTGAACATTTAAATCAATAGACTGAGTAAAGCAGACTGCCCTCCCTGATATAGGTGGGCCTCATTCAATCAGTTGAAGGCCTGTATTAAAACAAAAATTATAGGGAATTCCCCTGAATAAGAAGGAATTCCTCCTGCCTGCCTGCCTTCAAGCTGGAACAATGCCTTCGACTCAAACTGAAACACCGGCACTTCCTGGGTCTCAAGGCTCCTGGCCTTTGGACTGGAACTACACCATCGGTTCTCCTGGTTCTCAGGCACTTCAGGCTCAGATCAGACCCACACCATCAGCTCTCCTGAGTCCCCAGTTTGTCTCCCAAGACGGCAGATCTTGGGACTTGTCAGCCTCCATATTCACATGAGCCAATTCTTTATAATAAATCTCTTTACACACACACACACACACACACACACACACACATCTATCTACATATATGTATGTATACACGTGTGTGGGTGTATGGAGATATATATATCCTGTTGGTTCTTTTTCTCTGGAGAACACTGACTAATGGAAAGACTTTACATGGTATTGGCCTCTCCATTTCACTCTGGCCTCATCTCCTATTTCTCTCCCCTCCCTTGTTCTGCTACAGACACACGAGTGCTCTCACTATTCCCTGAACACCCTAGGTGGACTCTCACCTCAGGGCTTCTGCACTTGCTGCTTCCTCTGCCTTAGTGCTGAATACAAGCCTAGTCTGCTCTCTCATGTCCTCAGTTCTCTGCTCAGTTATCACCTTCCCCCGAAGCCTGCCATGAACACACTACTTAAAACTGCACCAACTCACTAGCCCCATCAATGACATCCTTTATTTTCTTTCACTGCCTTATTTTTCTCCACAGACAGAAAAATATGGCCAGCTGACACACACACTGCCTGTGTGTGCTACTGTCCATTTCCCCAGTAGAAGTTCCACAAAGGCAGAGGCTTTGTCTAGCTTATTCACTGCTGTGTCCTCCATGTCTAGAACTATGCCTGACACAAAGTAGGTGCTAATAAATACCTGCTGAATAAATTTACAAATACCCTAGAAGTTTCACATTTCAGCATAAAAATTTTATATTCTCATAAATGCAGTTAGGTGGTCACCTGGGGCCAGAGGACTTGCAAAGGGTCATGGGGAACTTTCAGGATGACCGAACTGGTCTATATCGTGACTGAGATGGTGGTTACAGTCAAGATATATATTTGACCTATATTTGTCAAAATTCATCATCATGTACACTTGAAATGGGTTCATTTTTTGTATGTAAGTTACACCTCAATAAAGTTAAAAAAAAAAAAAACTTTATATTCCAGAGTGCTTCTCACACCAGAAAGTGGCCCATAAACTTCCTTCAGGTTATGCATCCTGATTTGAGCTTTGGCCATTTATGCTCCACACGCTTCGGGTTGGTATACAATTAAATTTTAAAATACCAATTACTGCCCCTTATTACAAAAAGAAAAAGTGCTCTCAGAGGTCCACAGACGTTAAGAATAGACTTTGATGTCAAGCAGACCCATATTTAAATCCTGCACAACTCTATCCTTATTAGCTTAATGAACTTGAACAAGTTATTTAACCTCTCTCAGGCTTACTTAGCTCATGTATAAAAAATAGGGAATAACAGAATGACTTAAATAATATAGCATAAGGCCTAGAATATACTCTGCACTCAGTAAGTAGTCACTTTGCTTAATATTATTATTGCCATGCAGTGAGCCAGGAAGGCCCTTCAAATATCAATGGGGTTTCCTAAGAGAGTGACGTCAAGTTTGGCTCTGAGGACCACTCGAGGGGTCACTCGGGTGTGTTGCAGATGGTTGTCTGGCCCTGAAGTGTCCATGTCTCCAAGAAGCTCAGCAATATGCAGCACACTGGTGCAAACAAGCACTGAGACAATCAAGGAACAAAAGCTACACCAAGGCCCCCCACATTCCATTCACTTCTTCCCCAGTTACGGTCCCGCCTCTACCACTTCCCACTCCCAGCAGAAGAACAGGAAGATCCTTAGGAGATCATTATGACACTGTTAGTAAAAGAGAAAAAATTTTAAATGACCAAGATATTCAACAATTGAGAACGATTTAATGTTATACGTAACACGCAAGCACTAAGTATCCCTTAAAAAGAGTAAGGAAGAACTCTCCTCAGAGAGAGCAATGACACATTAAGTTAAAAAAAGGAACTGCAGGGACTTCCCTGGTGGCACTGTGGTTAAGAATCTGCCTGCCAATGCAGGGGACACGGGTTCAAGCCCTGGTCCGGGAAGACCCCACATGCCGTGGAGCAACTAAGCCCGTGCGCCACAACTACTGAGCCTGCGCTCTAGAGCCCGTGAGCCACAACTGCTGAGCCCACGTGCCGCAACTACTGAAGCCCAGGCGCTTAGAGCCCATGCTCCGCAACAAGAGAAGCCACTGCAATGAGAAGCCCACGCACCACAACGAAGAGTAACCCCCGTTCACTGTAACTAGAAGAAAGCCTGCGTGCAGCAACGAAGACCCAACACAGCCAAAAATAAATAAATAAATAAGTTTTTAAAAAAAGGAAAGAAAAGCAACTGCATAAGAGTGCGTGTAATATAATCCCATACCATTATAAGAAAGATGGAGAAGGAGATTTACACGTCTGAAGTTGCACAGAAAAAAAATCTGGAAAATCACGGTGCTAAAAGTAGTGCCCTATGGAGAACAGGATGGAGGTACTTGTTTATTTAATCCTACTTAAAGTAAAACCAACGCAGACACTGACAAGAAATAATGAAAGAGGAGGACAATCCAGGAAGGATGTAGCTTCGCGGGGGGAATGAGTCAATCTTAAGCACTTTCATTTCTTTGGTGAATTCATGATTCCTTACAGCTTTCCTTAAAGCCAGACATGAACTCAGTGTTCTCAAACCAAAGCACCCTCATTCTACTTCGTGTGGTTTTCTCATCAATATTTGGTAAAACAGTTAAGTAAGGGAGTATTTGTTTGTTTGTTTGTTTGGGGGCATAATGAAGATGTGAATGGGGTGGGGCCTCTGATCAAAATAAACTGCTCAAAACGTTTCAGGGTCCCTGATTAAGAAGTGGAAGACTGATACACCAGAAAAAGCTGCTATCCGGAGAAGAGAACAGGGAAAAAGGCAGTAAATAAGACCTGAGTTCCGTCATGCTTCTGCCCCTTGGTAGCCCTATGACAGCGGGCACTGACTCCTGGGAGCTTCAGGCCTTCCATTAGGCAAGTGGGCACAAGAGCAGTCTCCCAACTTCAGAGCGGTGGTGTGAGAATTCAGGGAGAAACCCTCAAGCATTCAGCACAGTACTTCCAGGCATTACACCTGTAGTGCAGGTGGTTTATAAATAGGACCCAGAACTTGATTACATAAATAAGAAAGAAAAATAGAAGAAACTATTTCAGCGAATCTTGATTAACAGGAATGTTCAAAGAATCCGTCCAGTTGACGGACTGCTCTAAACGGAAGAACACTGGCCAGAGCAGAAAACAAAAGCTATACACAGTGTCACTGCGGACGAATGTAACCCAGAGCCTGTAAGGTCCAATGTCATTTTCCTGAGGACAGCCAGGAGAAAAACTTGCACACAGCCACACACACAGCTGGATTCGCAGAGGCTCTGAAAAGAAGGCTTGGTGATATGCACCACCCGGGCTCCAAGTTTGACCTGTTATGGCTTTAGGATTTATTCTCCGCCCACCTCCCAAAATGATCAGAGGCAGATTATAGGAAGAGTCACGTACTCAGTAGACTCATTTAAATAAGAATATAAGAATCAGAGGAGTGTGATGAGGGTGAGGTACCAGGTGAGATCTGTTGCAACTGAAAATACAACTTAGCTCTGGGCAGCATCCAGAGTGAAGGCAAAAAAGCAAACTTGCAGACTATCCTCAGGCAGAGGAAGAATCACAATCAACCAGGAAAGGTAAATTTTTTTTTTTAAGATGTTGGGGGTAGGAGTTTATTAATTAATTTATTTATTTTTGCTGTGTTGGGTCTTCGTTTCTGTGCGAGGGCTTTCTCTAGTTGTGGCAAGCGGGGGCCACTCTTCATCGCGGTGCGCGGGCCTCTCACTATCGCGGCCTCTCTTGTTGCGGAGCACAGGCTCCAGACACGCAGGCTCAGTAGTTGTGGCTCACGGGCCCAGTTGCTCCGCCGCATGTGGGATCCTCCCAGACCAGGGCTCGAACCCGTGTCCCCTGCATTAGCAGGCAGATTCTCAACCACTGCGCCATCAGGGAAGCCCAGGAAAGGTAAATTTTTATAGAACTAAACTTGAAATTTTAGCATCAGAAACCGATCATGGGAATTTATGCTTCTGATTCCCTCGCACCTCCCAAACTCCCACCATAAGCTTTAGTGTGTTATTTTCCTCCTTGCAGCTTTGCCAATTACCAGCTGTGTGACCTGGAGCCAATGCCTCACCTCTTGGAATCTCAGTTTCCCCATCCTTTGAAGGGAGGGATGTGCCTATCTATTTATGAAAAGGAACGAAGGAACATTCGCTAGCATTAACTGGGTGCTTGCTAAACATCAAAAGCTTTGTGCACATTATCTCACCGAAATCTCCCAATAACTATATAAGGCCAGTCCCATAAATATTTTACAGAAGAGCTCTCTGAGATTCAGAGAGGTAGAGACAGTTGCCATTGTCACACAGCTAAAAAGCAGAAGAGTCAGAACTCAGTTTCATGCTTTTGTGATACAAGGCACAAATTTAACCGTTAGACTTTTCCACTTTTCCTGTATATGTCAAGCACCTAACAGTTCCTGGCACGTAGTAGGTACTCAACATATCAGTCCCCGTCCTCACTCCTTCCTTTTCTCCTAAAGTAAAATTATGTATATATGGAAAAATTTATGTCTACTGAAATAATATTAGTATCTTACATTTATATAGCTTCTTTCCTCTAAGGAGATCACGCTACTTAATCTATTTTCTCTGCTAATCTCACCAAAGCTCTAGCTATCATTATGTGTTATTTCATTTATTTTACAAATAAGGAGCTAGAAGGCAGCAAGCTGTTAGGGTGACGTGCCCAGAGTCAGATGGAAGTTACTGCCAAAACCAAATAAAAACCTTGGTCCCCTTTACATCTAAATCAGCCTTTATCCTCTCACATGACACAGCCTCCATAATAAAGAACAGATCATTCATTTTTTATCTGGAAAACTACCAAACGTATAATTCAGTGAGGGGCCTCATGACCTTACCACCTTGTCAAAGGAAAGAAAGTATATAAAAAATGAGGTTTGCAGGAGCAGACGGTTTTGGTCCGTCAACTTTCTCTTGGATTACGCCCATTAACCAACGTAAAATAATGCAAAATATAATGTAACAGATCCCCGTGTCTTTGGAAATTCAAGTTAAACGCACTGATCTTTCAAACTTATATACAATGCACAAGGGCAATCATTAACTCGTGTGGGGCTGCAGAGGTGCACATTATATCAACGAGCTCTTTGAAAGAAACATATGATCTACAATGGGCCACTCTAAGAAGAATCCAAGTCAGCAACGAGCATTTAGTGGCATAAATTCACAGCATCACAGCATTCTGGAGCTCCAGAAGGGACCTGGCAGACCACTGAGAACAACCCCTCCATCCTGTGCATCAGGAACCCAAGGCTCAGGGAGGTTAAGTGGCTTTTCCAAGATTTCACAGACAGGAGAGCAAGAAGGAAAAGATAAAGCTGCTGACTACTAGCCATTCCACTTGCAAGTCTTGCTTCTGATGTCCATGAGTACACTTGGCACTTTCTAGAATTACCCATCTATATAGAGAGTGCAGGAGAAAGAGCCTGGACTTGGTAACAGAAAAACTCAGGATTCAAATCCTGACTGCTACTAACTGGCCACGTGATCTTCAGCAAGTCTCTTAACTTCTCTGAATTTCAATATTTTCATCTATAAACTATGGGTAAGAGTAAACTCCACAAGTAAGCTGCCGGTAATATAAACAAGGGGCCCGGCACAGCCTTGAATTCCACTAAGGCAAACATCAGGTCCACGTACGTCCCCAGTGCCCAGCACAGAGGCTGGAACATTACACATCTGTAGAAAATTTGCCAAGCAAATCAATGAACTAACCAAGCAAACAGGTACTGGACTTGAACTCAGGTTTATTTGCTTCTTAAACACTAGGTTATATTGCTCCCAATTAACATGATTTCAAAGCAGAGTGTTGATTCTGACTTACAGAGTACCGAGTACACAATGGAATAAGGAGGCCATTTTCTGGCCATAAAGCAAGAAACAAGTTCCGTGGGAAAGTTCCTGGACTCTCAGTGTTGGTATTAATTCTTGTTGCTAGCATGGGTACGTCATGAGGCGTTAGAATCAACTAAACCTGGGTTTAGGTCTCAGCTTCAGCATAAGCTGTGTGACCTCAGAGATATTACTTTACCTCTCTGAGCCTAAATTTCCACACCTGGGGAAAAATCTACTTTACAGAGATTGCGTGACAAATGAGGCAATCTATATAAAGGAATACAGGATGATGTGTGGCACACAATGACTCAACAAGTGTCACACTCCACTTCTCTTCTAGTTATTTGGAAGCTTCATTCATTCATTTCACTTAGGTCTCTGCTCCAACGTCACTTCCTTCCTGAACCTTCCTGCCTACAATAAAACCCCCAACTCTCTCTATCCCCTTAGCCTGCTGATTTTTCTTCATAGTCCTTATCATCACCTGACATTACATTACATATTTATTTGTTTTTCTTTTTACTGTGCCTACTCGACAATAAAGAAAGCCCTGGGAGGATGGGGACTTCTTGTTGTTTGTTTACTGCACTATCTCAACAACTAGGAAAGGGCCTGGCATGTAGTTAGTGCTTAATAAATATTTGTTGAGTGACTGAATGAATGAATTCAACACTTATTTGAGACTTGCTAGATGTGAGGCACTGTGTAGGAACAGGGGTTTGGAAACAACTAAGAAATGAAATTACAGAAGGAGAAACTGATTCTGCCTGCTACGGAATCTGAGAAGATTTATATCTCACCTGGACTACTGCAGTGGCCTCCCGACTGTGCACCCTGCGTCTGCCCTGTCTCCCTACATTCCACTTGTTAATTGGCAGCCAGAGAGACCTCCGAAAAGTCAACATCAGATCATATCACTCCTCTGCTTAAGTGCTTCCAATGGCTTCCCACTACAATGAGGGCACAGCCCACACCCCTCACCATGGCCTGTAACGCCTGAAGCACCTCCTCTCACCAGCCCATCACCCCCAGCCCCACTCTTTCCCTCCCTCACTGAGTTTCAGACACAAGGGCTTTCTCTTCATCAAATATACTAAGGTCTTATCATTTCTTTTTAAATTTAAAAATAAACATACATTTTATGCATTTGAAACTCTAAGTTCTATATATTTACGTAATTAACAATATTCTGTTCTTACGCCTAAAATTCTTCAACAAGTGAGGATTAATGGGAAAATGACTCTTCAAGGAACTTGGGTTAGAGATTACAAGTGTCGGGAATCTTTCGGACTCCGGGCCTTTGGGCTATCTGTTCACTCTGCCTGGAAAGCTCTTCCCCTAGGCTGGCTCTTCCTCATTATTCAACTGTCAGTAAAAATGTGACTTCCCTTAGAGTCCTCCCCAGCTAAAGCTGTCCCTGCCACCATCACTCTCATCAGGGCACCCTCTACTGGATCACATTGCCTTTTCTTTCCTCACAGCATTTCATTATTTGGAATGACTTTCTCTATTTATGTGTCCTATCTTCCCAATCAGAATGTAAAATACATGAGGACAAGAACTTTGTCAGATTCACTGCTGCATCTGAATAAGTAAACCGGATCTCAAAAGATGCTGGAGTCTGCCAAGATGAGACGTACAGGTAAAGTACCCTATCAGTCTAACAGGATCATGGCGTGTTGGTTTCCCTCCAAAGACAACTGCCCCATTACGTCAAAATATGTGAATTTCAGCCAGACGTACTTGGGAATGGGTACCCGAATTAGCGTCTCTTCCACTTCTGGGTTCAGATTCATTCCACTTTCTCTTATAGCCTTGATAGCTGCAGCTGTACACTGAAAACCAGATCAAAAGGTAAACAGAATTAGTAAATAATTATTACCAGATGCAAGCCCTCCATCGATAACTGGCAACCCATCTTGGCAGAACATGGAAACATTTAGTTCTGTTACCAGTAAGATCAGGAAGTTACATTGGTGTAGAGTGCTTTGATCAAGCTGAATAGCAAACTATGTCCACTCCTGGTACCAGTGTACTGCGGGAGGGAAAAAGCAAAGAGAAAGAAAAAAGAAAAAGAAAACAGCTCTGCTTCTTTGAAAAGATTTCAATGGTTTGAGGCAACACAAATCAAAACCACAATAAATCCTCAAGGGAGGAGGGCTGATCTGTGCAAAGACTGGTGTAAAGACAGCTGAAAGATTTTATACATTAAAAATTCCAGTTGACATTTTACACTCAAAATATACCAGTGCCGATTTGAAATGAGTAAATAAATTTAACTCATTCGCATCTACGCTCACACCAACCTCACTCATGTTTTGGCATGAGCAATGAATCTCTGCTGGTGTGTGCACCAAGAAAGGTAGCGTGAAAGATCTCAGCTCAAATCCCAGCTCTGCGAACCATGTGACCCTGGGCAACAAGCTTGACTCCTCTGAGCCTCCATGCTGTAATCTGAGACCCTGCGGTACTGTACCTCAAAGAGGATTAAATGAGGTAACATGAGCCGCGCATCCTGTTCTGTGCCTGGGTGCCTGTAACGCCCAGGTAAGGGGCGCTATTATATAAACGTATTCAATAAATGAAGAACGCACAAAACCCCCAAATAACGACGAGCTGATATCATCACTTAGCTGATGCACTGCTGTCTCTTTTTCTGTGTGTGTGACTGCACCACGAGGCATGCGGGATGCAGGATCTCACTTCTCCGAACAGGGATCAAACCCATGCCCCCTGCAGTGGAAGCGCAGAGTCTTAACCATCGCACCGCCAGGGAAGTCCCTCTTTTTTTTTTCTTTTTTTTTTTTTTAATTTATTTTATTGAAGTATAGTTGTTTTACAATGTTGTGTTAACTTCTGCTGTACAGCAAAGTGATTCAGTCATACATTTTCATATTCTTTTCCATTATGGCTTATTTCAGAATACTGAATATTATTCCCTGATGCACTGCTGTCCTGACATCCTCCAGGGTCTCTTCTGACACAGCCTTGCTCTCTAACGTGCCAGGTGGCACACTGGTACGCTGATTTCCCCAAGTGCCTCATCTCACCTCAAGCAACATTATAACCACACCTGGCTTGCAATCCTAAAGCATAAAAGAAAGCAGTGTGGAAGACAGATAATTTCACTGGCATGACAATGTGGAATTCATGAAAACAAGGCCTCTGACATTTTCAAAAGAATTTTAGGTTTGACCAGAGCCAATCCACATTGCTTGGATTCACAGAGCCAATTCCCAGCCTTGAGCTCCTCCCTAGACTTTCTGGTTTAAATAAATGGGGTGTGTTGCACACCTATTTTACTTGCCCAGGTTTTGTTTTGTTTTTTAAGGGAGTGCCTAAAAACCTCATCCATTTCATTTTTGAATGACCTGAATTCTACAGGGACATGACACGTTATCATAAGGTCAAAAAGACAAACCGGCATTCCACATGCAGACAGATCATCCCCTCGGGCTACAGAATTTAACAGTGTGTCCACTGCTTAAAACTGTAAATTCTTAAAATGTACCTCTGACCATAGACTACTGGAGCTGGAAGGGACCTTGGACATAACCGGGTACAGTCCCTTCCTTACGAATGCAGAGACCTGCTGGTAAAGGTCACATCCCTCATACAGAGATACAGTCCCTGAAAACCAAGAGCAAGGGAGTGAAGACCTCGCTCATCATGCTTCCAGTGACCACTCCATCCAGTGATGTTACTTTGTCGCCGATACCTTCCAGATCCCCTAGCTCAATGTATTCAGTAATTGTGGCACAGGGAATTTGATTTTTTTCTAATAGCCAAAAAGAATTTGGAACTAGGTCTGGTGTATAAAGGGGATGGCCAAGGTAAATAAAAGAGCTGGATGAAGAAATGAAATTTTCCTCTGCAAGAAAACTGCCATCGTCCATATAAAATGAAACACAGATTTCTAAAGTTCCCAATAAAAGGAGAATGACCACTTGGAAGGAGCGGCCTGATTTCCAGTCTCCTAACCTTCCTTTTCTGAAGCTTCTCACTGACTGACTGATAACTCAGCTGGATCATCCCACCACCACCACCCTCCTCTCACACTCTGACCCAAGTGTTGCCACACAGCCTTCCCAGGCAAGCAAGGGAGTACCCACTGCTGCTTCCAAGCTGGGCAGGAACTATGTCTCAGTATTTACATAGTCCCAGTCCAAGGCTCAGGGCCTAGTGTGTGCTAAGTGCTCAGTAAAAGCTTGTTGAGTAAGTATATTAATGCACTGACTCAGACCTGCTAGAAAAACTCATCTCCTTACTTTTACTTCATGTTTATAACCCCCCCACACACAAAAAAACCCTTATTTTATACTATTTTATACATGTTCTGTGTCCTTTCACATGCAGAAAAAATGTGAACCAAGAGGGGTTTCATTTGCAAAGGTATCTACTAAAAGAGGTAGTTCTAAAATACTCTAAACATGTATATTTTAGTTTGATATGGAAGGATACAGAAACTCAGGGAATTATAGTCATTTTCCCAACATGACTTCTGAACTACTCGTGGTTCAGACAAAAAGGCACATATTTCTATCGCATTTCCCTCTCCTAGCTTTCACCCCCTCTTTGAAGGGATGCCCACCAGTAGGCTGCCCTCCAGTGATAACACTGACTCACTGGTTGCAGCTGCTTGGAGTACTGGGTCGAGAAAGATCACAGACCCCACCTGGGGTCAGGCAGGCAAGCGTGCTGCAATCAATTAGCAATGTCTGCTATTACTGTTCTTAAACTAATAAATCTAACTCATTCGCGTCTATGTGCGTGTCTACGCTACAGGACAAAAGATGATGAAACTTTTGTAGACAGGTGAACAAATCCTTGACAATCTGGGTTCCAGTTCAACAGCTGACTTGCAGGGACTAAAAAATATTTGTGGAATTAACGAATGGATGGTGAAAGGAGCACAGCCTTTAGAGTCCAACAGACCCATGCTCAAATCTTGGCTTTACCACAGCAGCGTGAACCTGCAGAAGAGATTCTACTTCTCTGAGCCTCAGTTCCCTCATTTATAAAATGGAATAAACTTTAATTTTAAAGAGTATCCGTAAAAGCTTTTGCACAGCAAAGGAAACCATAAACAAGATGGAAAGACAACCCTCAGAATGGGAGAAAATATTTGCAAATGAAGCAACTGACAAAGGATTAATCTCCAAAATTTACAAGCAGCTCATGCAGCTCAAAATCAAAAAAACAAACAACCCAATCCAAAAATGGGCAGAAGACCTAAATAGACATTTCTCCAAAGAAGATATACAGATTGCCAACAAACACATGAAAGAATGCTCAACATCATTAATCATTAGAGAAATGCAAATCAAAACTGCAATGAGATATCATCTCACACCAGTCAGAATGGCCATCCTCAAAAAATCTACAAACAATAAATGCTGCAGAGGGTGTGGAGAAAAGGGAACCCTCTTGCACTGTTGGTGGGAATGTAAATTGATACAGACGCTATGGAGAACAGTAAGGAGGTTCCTTAAAAAACTAAAAATAGAATTACCATATGATCCAGCAATCCCACTACTGGGCATATACCCTGAGAAAACCATAATTCAAAAAGAGTCATGTACCACAATGTTAACTGCAGCTCTATTTACAACAGCCAGGACATGGAAGCAACTTAAGTGTCCATCAACAGATGAATGGATAAAGAAGATGTGGCACATATATACAATGGAATATTACTCAGCCATAAAAGGAAACGAAATTGAGTTATTTGTAGTGAGGTGGATGGACCTAGAGGCTGTCATACAGAGTGAAGTAAGTCAGAAAGAGAAAAACAAATACCGTATGCTAACATATATATGGAATCTAAAAAAAAAAAAAAAAAAATGGTCATGAAGAACCTAGGGGCAGGACAGGAATAAAGACGCAGATCTATTAGAGAATGGACCTGAGGACACAGGGAAGGGGAAGGGGAAGCTGGGACAAAGTGAGAGAGTGGCATGGACATATATATACTACAAAATGTAAAATAGACAGCTAGTGGGAAGCAGCTGCATAGCACAGGGAGATCAGCTCGGTGCTTGGTGACCACCTAGAGGGGTGGGATAGGGAGGGTGGGAGGGAGGGAGACGCAAGAGGGAAGAGATATGGGAATATATGTATAAGTATAGCTGATTCACTTTGTTATAAAGCAGAAACTAACACACCATTGTAAAGCAATTATACTCCAGTAAAGATGTAAAAAAATTAATTAATTAAATAAATAAAAACACTTTTTAATGATAAAGATAACAATAATAATAAAATAAAGAGTATCCGTGTTGATCACATGAAGCAAAACATGAGAAAGCAGTGCCTGGTCACACCGTAGACACTCACCACACATTTGCTTTCTTACTGCCACAAGAGCAATAATGGAGCCTGCAGAATTTTTTTTTTCATTTGCCTTGTTCAAATCATGCTGTGGTTTTTTTACTCCCTTCTTTTTTTCCAATCATTAACTCTAGCTGCAGGCAAGTTTATGGAAGGCAGCAACTGCATCATTTATCAAGCAGGACACATGCTTAACAAATGCAACGCAGTTTTCTGTCCTTGATGTATCTGAAAAGATTCTGCATGTAAATCTGCATCATGTCTCTAGGGCATGACACAGAAATGCTCAGGTTTGAAAAGAAAGCCAACCGCATATAAAACAGAAAGGAATTATATAAACACAGTGAGGATTAGCTCAGCATTTTGAAGCTATAAACCTGGGTACTGCATGGACAGCTTCTAAACTGGAGGAAGGAAATGTTTAGTTAGAGCTATTTGTTTAATATATACACCAGATGAGATAAAGGAATTCAAAAGACAATGTAACTCACACTTCCTCACTCTGTCCTTGTAAAGAACCTCTCTAGTGAGATGACTGTAAATGTTTTTTTCTCAAAACCCACAGAATTTCAACTTGGAGAAATGGCAAAGATGCTTTGCTTGAAAAATGAAGATATACTCCAACTTCCTAAGAAAAAATTAAGCTGTTAATACCTCCTCCTGCCTCATAAGATGCTCTGGTGGCCAATCAGGTGCTTCTTCTGTGAATGCCATTTGCTATTTAATAACAGAAGTGGCTGGCTCTGAAAAGCAATCTGCCTGATGAGGTCTTCAAACTGTGTAATTAGGAGGCTATTCCCTAAATTGGCCCGCAGTGCCTGTGGGATTAGATGAACAAGGCAGAGAGGCCTCAGTGGTTCAGAGGGGCCAGAAAGGGAAAGAGCTGACAGTTCCCTTTTTGTCCATTACTCTGTTCCTCGGTAACACCAGGAATGAGTGTCTCCCTTCCATGAACCTAATGACAAGTATTCATCCGTTTGAGGAAAATTTACTGAGTGCATCCATGTGTCAGGCACAGTGTTAGGCGTAAGTCAGAGCAAGTTAGATATGATTCCTACATTCCAAGCTTACAGTCTAGTGAAAGTGAGCTGGAAAATTAAGATGTAAAAAACTGTATAACTATTGATAATGACAAGTACAATGAAGAAAAAGAACTGGGCTGTACAAAAGTGGTAAATGTGGAGGAATAATTGGGATTGGGTAGATTAGGGAAAACTTCCCTGAGAAAGTAATATGTAAGCTCTGATCCAAAACATGAGTAGCAATTAGCCAGACAAGAGTGTCCCGAGCAAAGGAAAGAGCATATGCAAAGGCCCTGAGGACGCAAAGGGTTTGAGGAGTTGAAAGGCTAGTGCGGCTAGAGCCGTGTGCAAGGGTGACAGTGGCACAAGACTGGAGAATCTGCAGAGACAGGCAGAGGCCATTTCATGCAAAGCCTTCTAGGCCACAGTCATCTTTTATTTAAAGATTACTTGAAGCCACTGATAAACTCGGTGCCTGGGAATGACATAATCCAATAGACATCTTTACAAGTTCGCTCAGGCTGCAGTATAGAGAATAGATTGGTGGAGGAGTGAGTAATACCCCTCACAAATGTGCCTAGCACATCAGCTACAAGAGCCCTCCGATTTGAAACAGCCTGCTCATAGTAAGGGCTTTCTCTTACTCATATCTCTAGCCCAGTTTGTCAAATCCAGCAGTTTCAACTTTGGTCTCTGTCTTTGGGCTAGAACTACTGAAACAGACCATCGGAATAGGGAGAGACTTCAGATTCCTTTACCTCATATTAACCGGTGAGGAAATGGGAGACCCAGAAAGTGACACAACCTACACAAGGTCAAACAGCCAGCTGGCAGGACAGGTGGGACCAGATTCCAGGTCCTCAAGGATTCCCAACCCAGGTCAATTCTTACTGGACCAATAAGGAAAAACCCATTTACCTTCCTCAACCAGACTTAAAATCATAGCCTCCAGGTTGCAATGATCTAATGCAACCCGCCTTCCAGCCTTGGAAGCACTGTGATCTGTGCAATATTCTGCAATGGTCAGTCCAGTTTGAAAGGAATGTGAATTCCTGGAAGGTCTGCTCCAAATACTAATGCAAAAGTCACAGACTGGTGGCCCACAGAGCAAACGTGGCCCATTAGGTTTTGTCATAGTCTTAAAACAAAACACACAAAAAAGGGCATTAGTTATCAACATTTAACAAAGATCTTACATAAAAATTGGGGTTACTGGCTTCTTCTGTAAACAAACACCTTAACGCCTGGTAATATCTAATGACCAGGCCTGCATTTCTGCCCGGGAAGGATCAGCAATAGCTGGGCAAAGGCTGCTCCCTTCAGACAGGGCACGGGAGCTAGTTTACCCCGGCCCTTCCATCACTGCACTGCCACTACCGTTTGTCTTAGATGGGGCCCCTGTCAGTATTCAAATTACTTGCCTGGCCTCTATAGTGTTTGAGTTAAACAGAAAAGGAATTTACAAACAGGAAGAGAGCTTTTCTTATCCTGAAATTCCCATTATTATGCCTTCTCTCTTGGTTCATCCCAAACTAGAGGGAACACGTTCTCCTGACTCGACTCAGCCTCCTGCATTCCAAAAGAGACCATGGAGAGGGACCCCTTTAGCAAGGCCACCTTACCTCTGGGAAGCTGGCCATATTCACCAAAATCAGCTGTGGCGACTTCATGGAGATCTGGCCAATCTGGTTTAGAGCAAGTTTCCCATCAGCAGTTACCACAGTGATATGATCAAGGGATCCTAAAAGAAAAATGAAATAAAGGGTCTTCGAATTCAGAAGGACTTTAGTAGCCCCACATCTAAGTCTCTATCAATTCAGATTCAACTAATGTTTAGGGATCCCTTACTAATGTGGCAAAGATGGTTCAAGGGGCTTCCACAGGAGCCGTGGTGCCACGTGATGGAAAGAGCTTTGAAATGTTGACAAAACTAGGTTGCAACTGCTTACTAGCACCAGGGTAGCCAACAGTCCTGGTCTGCCTGGCCCTGAGCGGTTTCCTGTGACACATGACTTTGAGAGCTGAGACTGGAAAGAGCTGGTCACCCCTCCAGCAACACTGCCATTTACTAACATGAAACCTCAGGCAAGTTAGTCATGTTCTCGGTACCTCGGTTTCCAACTCAATTAAAAAATACAGGATTAAAGTGAGGATTATAACTAAGTATAAACAAGCAAGTATACCATAGGCACCAAAAAATAAACATAAAAATAGTTAACCACTTATTAGGCCTTTTAGTTTTCACAACTAGTCTGTAACACTATCACTGTCTCCACTTGACACCAGAGAAAGAGACTTGGGGAGGTTAAATGGGCCAAATCACAGAGCTAACGAAAGGAAAAGGAGGAAGAGCCAAGCTCCAACCCAGGTGTGCTTACTTCCAATTCTAATCAAGGCTCTTTCCCTTATCAGTGGAATTCAAATTTGGTTGTGCGTCAGAATCCCCAGGGAGCTTTTTCACCTAGATTCCTCGGCCCCACCCCCAGACAGCCTGATTCTGCAGGGGCTTGGGAGCCTGTGATTTGGGGGGAGCTTGTAGTCTTTTTAAAGATCACCACATGATTCTGACATGCAGCCAGGTTTGGAACTGCTCCCTGATACCACCTTGATTTTGGCACTTAGATTCCCTTTAGGAAGAAAAACAAACAAAAAACATAAAACAAACAAAAAAAACCCACCAACTATTACCACTTCACTGTTATCCTGGATCTGATCTTTATCTCTATCTGAATTATGGAAAACCCTGGGCAAAATTTTCTTGTCAAGAAGGCAAGTATATAGTTACAGATGGAAAAGGGGTGTTATTCAAACTCCCTGATTTCCTATGCAAATGAAAACTAAAAGGAAACATTACCATTCACTTTAAGAACAACTCACAGATGGCTCATTCTGATACACAAAGAGTAAAGGGTCGGGGGCTGGAGGTCAGTATTTTAAACAAATTGGGAGTTGTCCCAGCAAACTGTTGTTAGAATAATGCAGTACCATACCATGGCCCAAAGATTTGATTTGAAGCACAGTACTCAATTCACCATCACAAGATAGAAGGCTGTTGACACCACTGGCTTCAATCTGGAAAAGTCCATGATTCTGAAAACCAGTGACCTGGGTTCAAATACCAACCCTGCCACTTCCTGACTGTGTGACCTTAGGAAGGTCCCTTCAACCTTTTGGGCGTCTGTTTCCTGATTTCTAAATGGGGCATTAAAATCATACTTCTCTCACAGAGTTGTTATGAGGGTTAAATGAAAGAGTTTATGGAAAGCACTTATAATTGTGTCCTGGCATACGTAAGTGCCCAATAAATGCTATTATTATTACTTTTCAACTTTCTCCTATATTTTAACCAAACTAACATACTTACAATTTCTCTAATACAGCCCGTTCTCTCTTGCCTCAGGACCCTTCTACTGAGGATGCCCTTCTCTGCTCAGCTAACTCCTGCTCACTCCTTAACACTCAGCTATGATTGTATCTAATCTCAGAAATCCTGTCTGACCTCCTAGGCCAGATTACAAAGCCTTTATGAGCTCCCGAGGAGCCTATGCACACTTCTACAATAATGGCAACCAATATTTACTGAACACTTCCCATGGCAAGACATAGTGCTAAATGCTTTCTGTAATTTATTTGCTTTCATTATCACAATAACCCTATGAGACAGTGCTACCATTTTACAGATGTGGAAACTGAGGCACAGAGTATAACTTGTCCAAGGTCACAAGAGCTCTTAACAATGGAGCTGAATTCAAACCCAGGTCTGATCAACTCCAAAGCCATGGTCTTCACCACTCTGCTTTGCTATATGGTTTTACACATGTTGGTTTACTTGTCTATCCCTTCACATTAAGATCTAGGCTCTTGGAAGGTGGGGACAATGTCTTTTCTCTCTGTATCTACAGCACCTATTAATCAGCACAGAATAAGTGCTCAATAATGCTTTGATGAATAAATGAATGTACGGATGGATGGATGAATGAATGAGAGGACAAGAATGAACAAGGAAATAAATCTGTATTCTAGACAACTTTTTTTTTTTTTTTTTTGGTGGTACGTGGGCCTCTCACTGTTGTGGCCTCTCCCGTTGCAGAGCACAGGCTCCGGACGCGCAGGCTCAGCAGCCATGGCTCACGGGCCCAGCCGCTCCACGGCATGTGGGATCTTCCCGGACCAGGGCACGAACCCGTGTCCCCTGCATCGGCAGGCGGACTCTCAACCACTGCGCCACCAGGGAAGCCCTAGACAACTATTAAAAGCAATCAACTATCTTGGAGACAGAAACTGCTGGTAGATGTACGTGTAAGAGGAAAAGTGCCTGCTGGTTCAGATAGTAATGAAAGATGGTATGGAAGAATCTGGCAAAAAAATAAAATAAAATAAAAGACTGGCTAAGTCTTTAGCCAGTCTATTTAGCCTGTTTCACCCAAGTCTCTTCACGGCCCAAATTTCTATACAGAACATTGCACAGACATAACCCTGAAGAGAAAGAAGCAAAGAGGAAATACCAATGGGAGGCCTTCTGAAAACGGATCTTAATTCAGCCTTCCTGATTTGCCATAAGATCCTTTGCCACAGAAGTCCCAACATGGGCTTTTCAGTACGCAATTGTGGTGGTTCCCATTCCCTAAATCCGTATCGACATAATGCATCAAATCCTTTTCCCTCAATCTGTCCCCAGCGAGAATCTCCCTCTGCCTCATTCCTGCCCCTCATTTTCGCAGAGGTTAACATTTAACAAATTACACTCCCAACCTCTCTCCAGGCCCATCATCTTTTTAAGTTCAACAAGAGTGGAGCTTGCTGGCTAATTTTAAGTATCACATTTCTCCCTGAGCTCCTCTCAAACTGCTCTCTGGTTTCGGCTGCAGAATGTTAACAGGCCAGAAAGCACAGGGGAGACAAAGCACTTTATCAGCTTCATACCTAAAATAATAAGCAAGTTTAAAATAAACAGTTGGGAGAGATTGAATGGCACGCTCTACTGTCAGCAAAGGCAGAAATGCCCCAGTCCAGGGCTGACAAATGACGGAATGGTCTTCTGGTTTCACACTGGATCTCGTCTCTGAACTCTGTATGTTTCTGCTGGTGTTTATAAATGAAGCCGTATACTTTTCACTTGGTTTTCTTAAGAACAAGTTCATGAAATACTTTCTAGTTTCCTTGTGAACTACCCCAAGCAAGATGTGAGTGGGAGCAGTGCAAGCTCCCACAGATACTTTCCGAGGGGGTCCCGGGCTTGACTCTAGGATGATGACAATTTCCAAAAGGCCAATTTAACAGCAATTGGATTTTTCCTGCCTGCCTGCACCATTAGCTGACAACTCACTTCTTCCATCACATCTGCAAACAGTTCTCCTAGACAGTTCTGACATTTCCCACTTAGGAAAGCCACTTTCAGGAAGTTATTAACCCAAACGGAATCTTCCTGGTCAAGCTCAGGCGTACAGAAATGCCTCAGGTGGGCAGGTCTGCAGCCAGTTGGTTCCCAGTAAGCGATAAGAACGGCCAAATAGGACAAATTGGAAAAATCAGACCAAAGATGTCAGTTACTATGAAACTAAATACCTACAAGTGTAGAGAGTACAGCAATAATAAAATTTCCATTTTTTGAGAGTATTATTCCGTGAGAGCAAAGACCATACCTATTTTGTTCACTTTATACCAGCATAATGCCTAGTTCATAGCAGGCAAGTATTTGCTAAATGGATAAATGTAGTGTTAATATGTGCTGGGCACTGTGCTAGAACGATTGCACATGTTACCTCATTTATTTACCCATCCCAAAGCTAGAAGGTAGGAATTAGACAAGGAAACTGAAAACCAGAGAAGTAACTGCCCATGGTCACCCATTAGTAAGTGATAAAGCTAGGACTAAAACCCAGCTCTGCCAAAGCGATGTTTTTGCCACTACGCCCCTCTCCAAAACACAGGTTCAGTCACTAACCTGGTGAGGTCCTTATATTGACAGTCTTATTGAAATTATCCTTGAGCGCTTCTATCACCGACTTCATTTCTTCATCCACCTCTTCCAAGCTGATTATATCCTCAACCAAGGCAGTGTTAAGATTCATTCTGGTTTGGGACTGTCCTTTCCCTTTGGCTAGAAAGTCAACATTCAATGAATAAAAAAAAACAGCAGCATAAACAGAGACAATAAACAATGAGTTAAGAAGTACCTACTATGTGCAGGGAAAAAAGCCAAGTGCTAGAAAATTACAGAACATTGTCACTAAGTGTAGGCCCTAAAAAAGAGCCTACACTTACTGTCAACCTGGGACCCAGCATCACACAAAGCACTTTCTCAGATATTAGTGAAGGCACAGGTTTTATAATGAGACACCCAGGTGAAAATATGCGCTATAATGCATACGACCTTTATGACCTTGAGCAAGTTACTCTACTTCTCTGATATCAGGTTCCTTTCCTATGAAACAGGAATAATATCTATACTGCCAGGTTGCTGCAAGGACACAAATTAAGTAATTCAAATACCTGAAAGAGCACTATCCACATGGCAGACACTCCATAAGTGAATGAATTCCTTATTTTTCAGAAAAATAAACAGAAGGTGAGAAAGGTAGAGTGACTTTGCCTAATGTCACAAGGTCATGAAATAGTAAAGACAAGGTTTGGTCCCAGATGTGCCTAATTTTAAACCCATGAACTTTCCATTAAATTGTCTTCATAAAATGTAATTGGAGATACATAAAATATATTAATTCATTTAAAAATGAATCCTAAGACAAGGATATGCAAAGTATCTGATGGCTGGTACAGACAAAAAAAACAACAGTAGCTTAGCAACATTAAACATCGCCGGTAGTAGTGACAATGGCTTATATTTTAGAAAGCAACAATACTGAGAACTGAATAAAATTCTAGTTTATATCTAAACCATCATAGCGATTTTTCATATGCATCTATAATGTGTATATGCATACACAGATCACTCCCGTGAGTATCACAAATAGTCTCGCATTTCTTTAAGGAGGGTGTGGGAAGGAGAAAAAGAATAAAAATATTTAAATAATATTATCCTACACTAGTTTATTTATTAAGAATTCAACAAATATTGATTGAGATCATTCACAACAAATTTTATTGAACATCTACAGTGAGCTAGATCCTGAGCTATTTATATACCATATTACAATTTGCAATGCAATTTCAAGTACATTCTGCTTTTAGATATTCAGAGCAGCTCTCTGACTTAGGAAGAACAGAGATTATTATTGTCCCTGCTTTACAGATGAGAAATTTGAGGCACAAGCCATTTAAATGTTTTGCCCAAAGTAACCAACCAGTTAGCAGCGGAGTGATTTTTTTTTTTTAACATTTATTTGCTTGTATCACCATCTTGCTTGAAATCTCACTGGTCTTAAGTTAACGGGCTAATGGCTTAGAATTGTCAGAACTGATGAAAGAGGTGGATCTTCAGATTTAGAAACACAAGTTCCAAACAGGATAATAAAATTCTAGGTAAATTCACACCTAGACATTTTGTGAATGCAGAAAACCAAGGACAAAGAGATTGTGAAAACAGCCAGAGAAAAGACAAATTATCCATAAAGGATCAAAATTTAGAATAATAGCAACAATAGAAGCTAGAAATAATTTCCAAGAGCAACAACAGAAGCTAGAAACAATGGAAATAGTATCTTCAACTTTAGTGTTAAACCAAGTATGCATGTTAAAAATTTTAAGTTATGCCCATCAATATTAGAATGGATAAATATTCTTTATGAATGAAATACTATACAACCATAAGAAGAAAAGATCTACAACTACAAAGAAGAATTTAAATGAGTCTCACAAACATGATGTTAAGCAAAGTGGCTAGACACAAGAATCCAGACTGTACAGTGCAAAATCCAGGTACAATAACATATACTAAACAGTATAACAGATAAAACTATATCATTAGTAGTTAGAATAATAGTTACCTGCAAAGGGTAGAAGGTGGTAAGTTACTAAAAGGGAGCAAAAGGGCACTTCTGACATGCTGGGAATGCTCTGGTTTTTGTTTTGGGTGCTGATTACATAAGTAAAAATTATATAAGTGAAAATTATCAAGCTTATTATTATTTTCTTATGATAGCTGCACTTTTCCATAGGTGCTTTATTTTTTATTTTTTTGCGGTACGCGGGCCTCTCACTGTTGTGGCCTCTCCCGTTGCGGAGCACAGGCTCCGGACGCGCAGGCTCAGCGGCCATGGCTCACTGGCCCAGCCACTCCACGGCATGTGGGATCTTCCCGGACCGGGGCACGAACCCATGTCCCCTGCATCGGCAGGCGGACTCTCAACCACTGCGCCACCAGGGAAGCCCTAGGTGCTTTATTTTTATAAAAACATAGAACAGAAATTAAAAGTAACCACCAAAACAATAAGAAATAGAATGTATACCTTCCAAATCAGTAGAGATGAAAAAAGAATAAAGAAACTTGATTAATTCAATAGAAAGGAGAAAAGAAGAAACAAAGAAAACCTCAATAAAGAGGTAGTACAAAATAATAGAAATACAAGTACCCAGACCAAAGAACCAGTTAAAAGTTAGAGACTCTCAGTAAGATTTTTTTTAATCTAGTCGTATATAATATATACAAGAGATTTTACAAAAATATAAGCTCACAGAAAGTTTAATGTATGGGCATGAGAAAATTATAACCCTAGCAAATATTAATCAAAAGAAGGCTGGTGTAGTTATATTAAGACAAAATTGATTTTACAACAAAATGCATTATTAGAAACAATGAGGAGCACTTCATAAAAACAGAAAAAATTCACCAGAAAGATATAACAATTCTGAGCTTCAAAACTACTTATGGACTGAAGAAAAATGCACAGTGGAATTTTAAAATATTTAAAATGACAATAATAAAAATACTACACAACAAAGACTTGTAGGAAGTACCTAAAGTTGTATTTATAAATTTACAGTCTTAAATGTTTACAAGAAAAGAAGTCGAAAATTAATGAACTAACTGTCCAGCTCAAAGGATATAAAAAGAACAAGAACATGGGAGGAAGTAAACGATATAGAACAGAAGTCAATAAAGTTTTAAAAAAGAGAGATCAAAAAAATTAAAAGCTCTTTTTCTAAAAAGGTGTGCAAAATTGACAAACTTCTGTCAAAAATAATTGATTAAAAAAGGGAAGTAGGGACTTCTCTGGTGGCGCAGTGGTTAAGAATCTGCCTGCCAATGCAGGGGACATGGGTTCGATCCCTGGTCTGGGAAGATCCCACATGCTGCAGAGCAACTAAGCCTATGCGCCACAACTACTGAGCCTGTGCTCTAGAGTCCGCAAGCCACAACTACTGAGCCCACGGGCCACAACTACTGAAGCCCGCACACCTAGAGCTCATGCTCCGCAACAAGTGAAGCCACAGCAATGAGAAGCCCGCGCACCGCAAGGAAGAGTAGCCCCCACTTGATGCAACTAGAGAAAGCCCGCGTGCAGCAACGAAGACGCAAGTCAGCCAAAAATAAATAAATAAATAAATTATTTTTAAAAAGGGAAGTAGACACAAATAAATAATACTAAGAAAGAAAAAGGGGACACAGTCACCAAAACAGTAGAGATTTTAATAATCTTAAGAGACTATTATGGACAACTTTATGCCAAGAACTTCCTATAAACATATAATTTACTAAAACTAACTCAAGAACAAAGAGAAAATCGGGGAGTTCCCTGGTGGCCTAGTGGTTAGGATTCTGGGCTTTCACTGCCGTGGCCTGGGTTCAATCCCTGGTCAGGGAACTGAGACCCTGAAAGCTGCATGGTACGGCCAAAAAAGAAAAAAAAAAGTATTCCTATTCACCAGCAACCAAATAGAAAACACAATTTTTAAAAAGATATAAACTTAAAACAATGAATCTTGTATAAAATAACACAGAATATATTTATGACCTTAAAGTAGGGGAAAATTTCTTAAAAAGGATAAAAAGAGCACTACTTGATAAAGATTGATAAATTGGTCTACATTAAAATTAAGAACTTCTGTTCATTAAAAAAACACTGTGAAAAGGCAATTATTATCAGCAATACATATATATATGCAGAAGTCTTATCTTTAGAATACATTAAAATTCTTACAAGTCAATTTTTTTAAATGGGCAAAAGACTGGAAAGAGGATATCCAAATAACCAATAAGCAAATAAAAGGTGCTCACCATCATTATTCATCAATGAAATATAAATTAAAACCATAATGAGATATAAATGCACACCCATCAGAATGGCTAAAATTAAAAAGGCTGACCATACCAAGTGTCCACAAGCATACAGTGGGTATTTAGCAAATAGAAAGCTAAAACACTCTGGGAAGGAGTGTAACCTGACATGACTACTTTGGAGAACTGTATGTTCTGAAACTGAACTGAAACTTAATATATGCATAACCGAAGGCTCAGCAATCCTCCTCTTGGTATACACCCAACAGAAAGGCATACATATGGGCATCAAAATGCATGTTCATAGCAGCATTATTTATTTTAGCTCAAAACTGGAAGCAATTCAAATATCCATCAACTATAGAAAACACACATAAATCGTGGTATACGCATTTACTGGGGTACTATAAAGAAATAAAAATGCACCAACAACTACTACAGGCAACAACATGGACAAATCTCACATATAGATTGCTATCAAAGGAAGCCAGGCATGAAAGAATACATCTTGAGGTCAAAAAGGGCAAAACAAGTCTGTGGTGGTAAAGTCAAGAGAGGGGCCTGTCTTTTGAAGGGTGACAACTTAAAAGGACATGAGGGAAGCTTCCAGAGTACAAGTGACGTTCTATATCTTAATCTGGGTGATGGTTACATGGTTGTGTTCACTTTGTGAAAATTCACTGAGCCATACACTTACAATGTATGTATGCACTTTTCTGTGTACATCACTCAAAAATTTACTTTAAAAAACATCATATACAAAAGTGACAAAAATGATGATAGCCTAGAAATAAACCTGATTAAAGAACTCTGCAAGATCTTTATGGAGAAAACCTGACAATACAAGTTTCATAGAGAAGAGCAAAAGGCCAAGAAGAAGAAAAAGAAAAAGCTAGCGTGTTCTGAGGGGAAAGATTTGTACCACTAGATTCAAGACTTGTGATTCAGGCATTAAGGAATTTAGTGCAGGGAGAGATGAGTAGTTCAACACATCAAGAACTCAGATATAAATCATACCTACAGAGAAACCTGACATATGACAGAGGAAGCATTACAAATCTGGGAGTAAAGAAGGGCTACTCAGTAAGTGAGGTTGACACACTTATTATCCATTTTAAAAAGAAATAAAATAGATTCCCTGCCTCACATCATATTCAGAAATAAATTCCATATGGATTAAAAACCCAAATGTGGAAAGTAAAAACCTTTAAAAGATTTAGAAGAAAATACAGAAGAATAGCTTTATGACTTTCAGATAGCTGAGGGTTTGTTAAATAAGACAGAAAAAGCACAAATGATAAAAGAAAGAACTGAAAAATATGACTACATTGAAACTTATGTTCAATGAAAGACATCATAAAGTAAAAAGGCAAAGTAGATACTTGCAACATATACAATCAACAAAGGATTAGCATTCCTAATATAGAAAGAATCCAATAAATCTAAAGGAAAAAGTCAACCAACTTTTTAGGAGGCAATCAAAGAAGACAAAAACTGAATAGCCAATGAAATATGAAAAGATGCTGCTTACACGCTGCAGCTAACGTCTAGTGCACTTGAATACTGCAATGCTGTGGACATCAGGAGACCTGGATTCCAGTTCTGCCACTAACTCGATATGATCATGGGCAAATGTCTTACATATGGACCTCAGTTTCCTCATTTGCAAAATGGTGAGATATGTGCTTCACTAGGTAATTAGAAGAATTTCTTCACTGGATAATTACAATTCCTTCAATGGATAATTATAAGGATCAAATTAAATTATTAAATGTATGTGAATTTAAAAAAATATAATGCAACCTATAGATCAAAGTTATTAACTGAATATAAGGCTTCTATGCATTAAAGCTCTTTTGGCAACTTGTTAATTTTCCTATTAACAGAAAAGGAAAAGGTCTGCATGAAACCATAAAAGAAAAGCAGTGGGAAAAATATCCAGTAGGGTATTTCAAGCACCATCCTTAGGAGTGGAATCCCTGACCCACCACTGCAAATAACAGGTCTGCTTGACAATTTTCTGTCACTCATTCATTCCTTCAGCAAAATTTTTTGATACATACTATGTGTCAGGCCCTGTTAGTTGCTAAACAAGAAAGATATAGACCTCACAGGGTCCAGTATGGAAGACATAACAAACAATAATTAACTAATTAATGAGTGCTGTGCTTAAGTACATCAAAGGTAAAGTAACAGTGTGCACAAATGCATGTAACAAGGGACCTGACCCAGCCTAAGAGGTCAGGGAAGGCTTCCCTGAGGAAGCGGCATTTAAGCTGAGACCTGAGTTGTATCAAGGTCTCATTCTTGGATGACACAAGCCATTAAGATCATCCATCTAAATCCATGGCTCTAATATCTCCTCACCCACCAACCTTCTGCTTTTAATATTATTTCCAACGCAGATCTTCCTATAAGGAGAAGGCAGGTTGATCCCTGCCACAAGTGTTCTGATTTGCTTGGCACTTATACCTCTAATTCTAAATCTAAAAGAAATTAGGCATTTTCTGAGCCATAATAACAAAAGAGGCGGCATGGCAATGACAAAACAGGTTCTAATACCAACTCTGTCACTGTGACCTTTTAAGCTAATCAACTGAACCACCTGAGATACCGTTTCCTCATGAGGCATGGGGAGAAATTCAGAACATCTCTGAGATCCCTTCCAGCTATGATAATTCAAGGGCTAAATATAAGACAGGGGTGAGGAGGTCATGCCTCTACCTTTGGCTTTCTTGGTAGCGAAATGACGGATTGGTACAGCTGGATAGGCCAGGTATTGCCCGTGGTCATTCTGTCTTCCACTCACTGTCTTCAGCGTAACTTCTGAAACAGGTCTGGTCAAGGCTGCAAGGAAGTTGCAAAAGGCAGGGTGGACCAGGCGGGAGCACCTTAAACCCAAGGCCATGACTGAAGACAATTCTTGTGAACACCCACTAAAAAGAACAAGACAAAAAGGAGATCAAAGTAAAACAGACCCTATTACAACTTCAGAAAATAATCTGTACCAGTTAGCAAGTAAATCCTCTCAGCAGAGTCTGTCAATCAGTTTTGAGTATGTGCTAGGGAACTTAAATACGTTATCTCTAATCCTCCTCCCAACATCTGTACAACTTAATATGATTAGCCCCATTTTATACTATGAAGAAACTGAGGCTCATGGAGATTTAAGTAACTTGCTCACAGTCTGCAGGACTCCAAATCGCCATGCTCTTTCCACTACAGCAAATGCCCCTTAGCACACAGGGAACAGAGTTAAGTAAATGTAGAGCAGACTAAATCCTTAATGATGGTAATTAAACCCTTCTAGGAGAAAAGGCACAAAATCTTGATAAAGTTATACTATAAAGAGGAAGGGCAGAGCACTGGAAGAAGACTTTAAACTAAATAAAATCATTTCAACAGGCATAAAATGACTGGAAAATTCACACAACAGCATTTAATTAAAATTTTCTTTGGTTCCTTATGCACCGATTACCAATTAGAATGCACTTTACTGTGAGTCTGAAGCATGGCTGAGGTTTGAGGTCTTCCATGTTATAGAACTAAAGCTCTGGGAAATGCCACCCTCCTTGGTGTTAACACAAGTTACACATTATACTTCTGAGGGCTTTGACCGTGGAAGAGATGCTAGAGCCTACAGCTACCTCTGGGATAGAACACAGCTCTAGCTTACTGGCAAATGTAGCATTAATAGCTTCTGCCAGGAATCTGGCTATTATTACTCAGCTAAAAATTAAGCACGATTAGCAGCAAATACCTGGAAGCTACCGTCTTTGAAAAACAGCCCCATACCTCATTAAAAAAATTAAAACTCTCATCCTAAAATTTTGATGCAGTATAACAGACTGAATAAGAGCATGGGTTTTGCAGCCATAAGACTTGGAATCCAATCCCATCTCCACCACTGACTAAATGCCCCTGAACCTCTCCGCACCTTGATTTCCTCAACTGTAAAATGGAGATAATTATAGTTATTTCCTAGATTTGGGAAGAATAAATAGCTTAATGTAAGTAAAACACTTGGCACAGTCTCTAGCAGACAGGAGTTTCCCAAAAGGGTACCTACTGACAGTTGACACCTTTCCTTTCAAAGACTTCCATGCCAGGGTCAGACACAACAAAGAAATCATACATGTCATTACTAAAGTACAAGGAAGCCTAGAGTCAGTCACATCTAGATATAAATTTCAACTTTGGGCAATTCATTCCACTTACTGGGCATCACGTCCCCCATTTGCAAAATGAAAAAAATAATCCTGTTCTTAAAGTAAAATGAGATAGTGAATACATATTAAAAACCTAGTAGCATGCCGGGAATATAGTACCTGTTTAATAAAAGCTGGCTATCACTATCACTATTTTTTTAAAGAAAAGCAAATGAGTTGCACAAAGGCAAATAACTTCTCCCGATGGAATTTTTAATAGCAAGAGATGCTAGATGTCAGTGAACAGTGTGTGGACGTCAGTAAAGACAGAGCTAGATAAAAAAATAAAAAGTTTT
This sequence comes from Leucopleurus acutus, assembly GCF_964270905.1. Lineage (NCBI taxonomy): Eukaryota > Metazoa > Chordata > Mammalia > Artiodactyla > Delphinidae > Leucopleurus > Leucopleurus acutus. Next base: position 12,463,050 of record NC_139150.1, read on the forward strand.
TCCCCTTTCACATTATTAATACCTACTATTAATGGAGGTCAGGCCTGGGCTTCCTGCTTTACCCATATTATTCATTTAATCCTCTCAAAAATGCCACAAAGAGAGTATAATAATCTCCTTTTTACAGACGTAGAAGCTGAGGCTCAAAGAGACTGTCACTGACCAAGGGCATGGAGCTAATAGTTCCGCCCTGTAGCAGCAAAACTGTTCACAGAAATGTGCCTCTAAGTGAGGTTTCTATATGTAAGTTTTTGCCTAATACAGCTAATGCCTAACCCACACTTATATCCAAATATGGCTGTATAATATAGTTGTTTTTTTTAATCTACAGGGTCTCAATCTGGCTGTTTCATTAAGACAGGTTTCCTGGTGTTCCTGTTGCAGGTCATAATACCAATCCACAAAGCAACAGGAAATCAAAATGGGTTAGAAATAAACAACCTTTGACAGAAAACTCACCCAAAAGCAGACCCAGTACACGTGAACTGGAAGACGACTCTATAAATAAACCACACTGCTGCAATGCCTAAGGCGTAGATTTTAATTGCACAGAAGTCAGGAAACTTCAAAGTGGAAGGTCAATAAAGGCAATCCCTTGGACCTTTACCTTAAGAACATGCATATTAACACTCAGTTCAGCAGAGAAGTAAGGTCTAGGAAAGGAACCATTATGGGAGCCCAAGTATTATACAACAAAATGAACCTACACTCAGAAAAAAAAATGCAGCAGGAAATATCTGACCTTTGGATGCGGTCTTGAACTGGAATCTCAGTTTGCCCATTTACTAGCTGTGTGACCTTAGGGAGATCATCAGCCTCTCTGAGCTACAGTTTCCACTGCATCTTTCTCATGGTGATATTAATGAGCCTTTGAAAAGGTAATTATAACAATAATGAAACAATAGCTTATAATCATATAGTTATAACTATGTGCCAAAAACAATTCTAAATGATATATTGCATATATTAACTCATTTGAGCTTCATGATAACCTAGGATATATGTACTTATTATTATACTCATCTTACGGATAAAGAAACAGAGGCACAAGATAAATAATTTGCCCAAGATTTTATTTCAGGCACTTTTGTTCCAGAGTCTATGCTCTTAAACACTATCCTAGATTGTGTACATAAGGCAGTATAATTACTGGCATTATTTTTCCAACTGTTGAAACATTTTTTAAAACTACTTGAAGCACATATTCTTTATCCAAAGTCGAGGTTCTCAAAACTTGAATTTTCCTGTTTTTCCATAGAAGGTGCACTTTAATTTTGTAAAGAAATAGATGAGGAACACAAAGTCCTGGTTTATCCACTGTCCCAGCAACCCCTACCAATCCAGCTGTATATTAGCTTATGATATGTAGACTTTTATAAATGTGGGTGTGCACACACGCAGGTCCTTGTTGTATATAAAATACTTTCATGTGTTACCTGGTTCTCACAGTAACCAGGGTTGTGATAATCACCCACATTTTACAAATAAGCAAATTGATCTTTCATTTCCTTGAATATTCTTCCTGCTCCAGGGTCTTCAAAAATACTGTTGAATCTACTTGGAATGATCTTCCCTCACCTCTTTAATGAACTACCTCACACTTTTCTTTCAGATTTCAGCTTAAGCATCACTTCCTCAGAGGATGCCTTCCTTGGCTATCTCCTCTAGCCCAATAGGTCAAACGTCCTATAGCCCACTTTCATAGCGCCCTGTACTTTTTCATAGCACCTACTTTAACAATACCAGTTAATATTGGTGTAGTTATTTGATTATTGTCTAATTCCCTCCATAAGACTATAAGCAGTACAAGGACTAATCTATGGTTGTCTCGTTCACGGCTGCATCCCCAGTCCCTACCACAGTTCTGAACATAGGAGATACTGAATAAATGTGAAGAATCCATGAGCGAAAGTCTATAAAGATTAAGTCCTTCCTCAAGGTCACAATGCCGGCACCAGAACTGAAATCTAAGCCTCAGACAGTAGGTCCTAGGCTCTACTTCCCACTGCTTCCATTATCTCTTGGTTTGCCAGATTTTTCACTTAGAGATAATAGGGCATGTTCTCTAAATTCAGTGCCATGTGAAGGCATTTACAGTATCTGACTCTATGCAGGATCATGTCCCTGGCACAGGCAAAGGAAGGATGAGACACTTTAACAAGTGGAGAAAGAGCTTTTGCCTAAGAGCTAGGAGGGCTGGATTCCAATATTCCTATCTCATCACTCCCTGTCGGCCATCCTTTTTAGATTCATAACTACCCTGTATTCAAAAAGCACTTGTGTAAGCTCTGCTGATGACCTGAGACTTGTATCAAGTCATTTCTTCTACCTAGGTTTTCTTTCCTCAACTATAAAACGAAGGGTCAGACTAGGTTTTCATTCTTTCTAAATATAAAGCTCTCCAAGATTCTGAGAATGCGAGAGAGTGGGGTGACAGGAAAAAGGCATCAAACTTAGAGAAGACCTGGGACAGAGTGCTGGTTCCAGCACTTCCTAGGTATGTGACCTTCGATAGGTCAAAATCTCTGGGCCTCAATTTCATCTGTAGATGACAATAATATTTATCAGGGTTATCAGGACGATCGAATAAGATAAGAGCTGCAGAAGCACTTTGTAAATATAGACGGGCTATTCAAATGACAACTGTTTTGCCACTGGGCCGCACAGAGTAATGGTTAAAAGTTGAGGCTTTGGAATTTGGGCGCCCTCACTCACTAGCCACGTGACCCGATGAAGTTATTTCTCTGAGCTTCCCTTTCTCCAGCATGGGGGATTAAAAATACCTACTCCCCTGGGAGTAAGGGGCGTGGGTTCGATACTTGGTTGGGGAACTAAGATCCCACATGCCACGCGGCCAAAATAAATAAATAAATAAAGGGTCTGGACTTAATTCTATAAAAAAAAAACCCTACCCCCAAAAGATTGTTATGAAAATTAAATGCTCCAGCCAGGTGGCAAGTTACTAAGTAGCTGTCCCTATTTAGTAAGCCCCGCCTCCCACCCTGGAAGTTCCTAGCTAATGAGATGAGCCCCGCCCCCAGACTCGCTCAGATCAGCAGGTCCCGCCCCCAGCCGTAAAGGTCAAGCCGGATTCGAATGGAACGCGTCCGGGTGTTCAGTCCCCCAGAGGTCCTTGAGTAGAGATCTCTGGCACCCGGGCCCCGCGCGCGCCTCGAGGCCGTGCCGAGGCCACTCACCAGCTAGCGCCCAGTCTACTAGGAAGACTCGCACGACCGCAGCGACGGCGGCGGCGCGGGCGTCGTGACGTCACGGGGCGGGGCGGCGGCGCAGGCGTAGTGCGTCACGGGTGGCCTGGCAGCTGGCGGCGCTGAGGCGGACGCGTCTAGAGGGTTGTCTGACCGTGGAGTCGGGGCTTTGCTTTGGGGGCATGAGCCGAGGGGACTACGCCGAGGTGACGAGGTGAGTCCGGCCGCGACGCGCCTCTGCATCTTAGCGCCGGCCCCGCGAGGGGCTCCCAGAGGAGGCTGCCCTAGAGAGACGGCTTCTCAGGCCCCGCCCCGGATTGTCCCGCTGCTGGCCCGGAAATAACAATCCGAGTAATGACCCATCGCATCTGGGAATTCGCGGCCAGGGATCAGGAAGCCCGGATTCCAGCCTTGACCCCACCGTTACCGTTAGCTTTTAGGAACAAGTGCCTGCTTCTCTGCTCCTCAGTTTCCCCAAATGACTGTTCGTGGCTTCCAGGGTCGTTGTAGCTCAGCGGGGGAGGGGGGGTGGGCGGGAGCGTTTTGTGAATTCTGTGAATATAAGAGGTTGTCGCCATTGCGAACCCAAAGGATTTTGATTGTCATATGGCATCTTGATCACTTACCACACTTTACCGTTCCTCAAAAAGTGCTGTGCCGAGCTGTCACGTGTATTGTCATATTTAAGCATCATAACAACCCTTGAGATAGGGATAATTATGCCCTTTGTAGGAAGGAGGAAGAAACTGAGGCTCCGAGTGGGGAGGTGGCTTGTTTCATTCATTCATTCAGTAAATACTGAGTACCAGCCAGGAGCTAGGCAGTGTACTAAGTGCCGGGAATAGAATCATCAAAATAGGTAAGGCCCTGTCCTCCAGTGACTTACATTCTAGTGAGGGAAACAGAAGATAAAATAATATGTGATACATTGAGCTGGTATTATGTGGAAAGAAAAAGGTAGCTGTCATAGAGACTAACAAGATGCTCTGCTCTATTAGGGAAAGCTTTTCTGAGGAGGGGACACTTAAGGGGCAATCATGACTTTCTAAAGTCACAAAATAACTGGGTGCAAAAGCCAGGATTTGAGTGCCTCTCTTTTGGCCCCATATCCTGCACTCTTCCCACTAAAAATGGTTCCCTCGTGTGATACTATTTCCTGTTGGTATTAGTATCAGAAGGTTTTATCATTCAAGTCTCATCTCAAATGTCATCTCCTATAGGTCTTCCCTTTCCACTAATTCTGAAGTAGCCCATCCCTAGACTTTGTCAAATCCCCTTGCTTAACTGTGTTTGCGGCACTTATCACAAATTACATCTTGATTATTTATTTTCCTTTTGTCTTGTCCTGCCCCTCTTCCAAATATAAGCATGCATAGGGCAGAGACCTTGCTTGTTCACTGCTCCGTCCCCAGTACCTAGACACTGCCTGGAAAATAGAGGCTCTATAAAAATTTTTTGAATGAATGATCTGTAAGTAGAAGGAAAGGACAAAATATTTCGCCTCTCCAGTTTCCACACCTGGGATTCTACTTATGCCTGTTTTACCTTTCTCCCAGGAAGTAGGAGCAAGAGCTATGGCCCGTTCATCTCTCTATTTTCAGCACATAGTCCAGGGCTTAGCAGTTATTAGTTGCTTGTCTCACATTATGGAACAGATTGAACATGTGAATGAGAGAGGAAGAAAAATACCCTCATGTGTGGAGGTAGATAAACACATTTAACAAACAATTACCTTAGGGGCTGCTATGTGCTAGCCTGTATAAGCTGTGCTGAGTTGAATAAGAGGTAATGGCAGTGTTCAGTATATCAGCTGTTGTTATTAAGACGCAGTTCCTGCAACACTGATCTCGGAGGCACTTCTGGTTTTACAGGACATGTTTTCTCTAGCAGGGAGTTCTGAAGTCTGTCACAGCCTGCCATCTTCCCAGCCCCTTTATTTTCCTTCCTCTACCACATCATACATTAAAGCTTTATTTTACATCTGTTGTGTCATTTTTGGTCTTCTCAGCAACTCTAAGTTATAAGCAGGGCAAGGTTTATTATGTAGAGGTGAGGAGACTGAAGCTAAGAGTGAAGTGACTTCCAATGGAAATGCCAAAATGTGAAACCAGGCCTTCTGACCGCAAGGTTTTTGGTCTTTACATTACTGTCTCCATCGTAACCCTCATCCTCCTTTTGTGGCTGTGATATGAGACGTTTCAGGAACTAAGTCGGTAATAGTTTAAGCTAAAATTAATTGAATGCTTCTTAGGTGCCATGCATTTATTGTTCTTAATGTTTTTGGTGTATTAACTCAGTGAATCTGCATAGCTCTTTATTACCCCTATTTTACAAATGAGGAAACTGAGACACAGAGTGGTTAAGTAACTTGCCCACCATTACAGAACTAGTAAATAATGGAACTGGAATAACTACGGAACAAGTTAGTCTCTTCTTCCCAGTGTCTCCCAGAATATTAGACATGATAATAGCTAATTGATTACTTACTATTGTTCTTCCCCACCCATACCCTTAAGTGTCATTAAGACTCCCTTTCTGGTGGTTTCCAAGGCTTATTTTGGGTGACGGTTGTTGAACTGGAGTATCATGTAGTAGTAGAGACTTTGGCCTCCTGCCCAGTCAGCCTCTGGCTTCAGAAGAGAAAAACTAGTTTCTACACACAGAACCACACCCCTTTCACCTTAAATGGAAGCTTTTGCTCTCTGGCTGCCGGAGGAGCTGTCCCAAGGGAACTGGTGCTGGGGCCCTGTTTGTGGAATAACTGAAGCCTTTGAAGGACTGCCCAGGGCATGCCCTCCTTGAATAAATGTTTGTTGAATTGAATTTGAAGTCTCATGTTCACAACATGTTGCTCCTTTCCTGTCTGAATATTCACATTTCCTTTAGTATTTCGTAGAGATTGATGGAAGCAGAAACCAAAACTCTTCCCCTGGAGAATGCATCCATCCTTTCAGAGGGTTCCCTGCAGGAAGGGCACCGGTTATGGATTGGCAACCTGGACCCCAAAATCACAGAGTGAGTCTAATATATTTTAATTCATTACCTACAAAATTGGGATGCTTGTGGTAAGGATGTTCAGAAGACTTTTCAAGGGATATAGGCTATACTTTGGCCCTTTTATTTATGTTTTAATTATCTTTGAAGGGAATATGTTGTTTTAGCGTGTCATCTTGTCATTTTTCTTACATTTGGACTCTTCTGCTGCATAGACACAGACTTGGATACCCTTTAAACCATATATTACTTGTTTTTCCTGCTTGCCTAAGATGTTCTCCTAATTTTCAACTATTTCGAATCCTTGTACCCAGTGACTAGGAAATTATTTCCTAAAAACAGCCATGGGCATACTTTCATTCCCCAAAATGAAGGAACAAACAGAAGAAGTATCAGTATTTTCACAAAAAGGCAGAGAGGTACCACTTGACTCTAATTCATGTTAAGCAGCCATGGAACCGAGGAAAGTCAGAAGGAATCTTAGAGATTCCCCAGTCACTTTGGTTTTCATTCATTCATTAAATGATTTGAGTGCCTACTCTGTGCCAAGTGCCATGCTAGGCAATTTTCAAAGTTTCTAAATCTGAGGAGCCTTGTCTTATTAAAGTACAGAACCTAGATATAAAATAAAAGCTCAGAGTTGCTCTGATTAAAGGGAGGACCAGGTGTACCCAGTGCCTTTGGGCCACAGTCACCCTTTCTTTGGCAATCACTTATAGGACTTGTGGAGCACCCTTGAAAGACTCTGATATATTCCAGCTGTTTTATCCTACAGCAGAGGAAACTGAAGCCCAAGAGATAGAAGTGCCTTGTCCATGGTGACAAAGCTAATTGAATTGTCTTGACTCCCCACTCTTTCCTTTGTGGATATTATAGTGGAGTGAAATTTCTTAGCAGAGAGAATTGAGAGGTTTTTCCTTCCCCCAGTCGTTCGGTAGGGGCAGGTGGTGGTTGGTGGCAGGATAGCCAAGCGTGGGTGGATTGAGCCATTTGGGGTCAATGCTTGAAGCAAGCATGGGTTACAGCCTCAGTCCTAGAAGTTACTCCCTGTGGAATAGTGTTAAAAGCAAGGAGAGAGGAAACAAGGGAATCTGCTTAGAGGAGGTGTATAACAGGGTTGGGATTATGAGAGAGGAAAGAGATGTAAACTAACATATCAGGATCATGACAGAATGTTCAGTTCCTTAAACCTGCTCAAGCTCAAATTGGCTAAGTGTAGACACCGTTGGGTCGCTCTAGAAATTATGATGGTATTTAAGGTGTGTTGCCCCCTAATTATGTTACCTTGATCGCGAGGGCCCTTAAATATAGACTGTGCATTTATTTTGGCTCTCTTTATGACTTATGGCTTTGAGGATGAATGTGTGAACCTGCCCAAGCTCTCAGTTAATGAGGGAATTAAACAGAGAAGCTGTTTCCATCATCTATAACCCAGGCTGTGAGAGGATGCTTCCAAGAGTGGTTTCCATTCCCACCTCTTCTTGTCTGAATGGAAATCTGGAGTGTGGAAACAATGTTCATTGTTTTAGCTGGGGTTCCCTGTAATGATATTCTTGTTATAATTGTATCCTGCTGCTTGACAGGAAGGTTCAAATGGGCATCTGCCACCTCAGTTTATGTCATAAGTGGGAGTACGTGGATATTTTCTTTAGTTAGAGCATTAACAGGAACATTGAATCAAAAACTCTCCCACTGGTATCTCTGCTCTTCTCATATCAGGACAAAGGTGGACATCCAGTACTAGACTACAGATCAGGGCCTTGCTGGCTCCACCTGTGACTTCCCACCTCTGTATTACCAGAGATCATTTCTACTGTATTTCATCTAGGGATTCCTTATCTTAAAATATTTTCTCGATAAACAAACTGATTTATTAAATTTCTTCTTAATGACATAACTACCAGTTGTAGCTTATGGTTAGCATGAAATGCATAGTGTTACTTCATTTAATTTACTTAATTACAACAAAGAAACCTAACATTATAGTAAGGTAGGTCTCATCTTGTAGAAATATGTGATTTTCTTCCAAGTTTTTGAAGTACATAAACTTCTAGATCCTGTTCCTTTCAAGATGTAGGTAACGATGGACCTAGACTAATTATTAAAATGCAGTCATTCCCAAACGTTGAAGGGCTGCATGATGAAACTTGTGTGAACATGTGGTACCCAGCTTGTAGTCCAATCTCAGAAAATATTATTTGAATCCAAATCTCTAAAGTTCTAATGACTCTTGACAGAAGTTTTTTAAAGAAAAAAACCTTTTCCACTCAGTTTTTCAAAGTTTATTTTATAATAATTCTATTCATCTTATGTGCGTGTGTGCCGGTTACTAATCTGAGTTGTGTTCAAGTTATAGTAGGATGTCCATCAGCCTCTTCTCAACAGAATACGCATTGCTGACCGACTGTCTAGCACCCTGATACTCTGTTCACTTTGTAGTTGCAATACTGACCATTTTAGGACCATGTTACATGCCAGGAATATCTGATTAACTAAATAGATCTTAGAGATCTGGATTTAAGGGAATGATGATATACTCTTATTTATGGAGGTAGCAGATTCCAAGCCTATGTTCTTTCCACTATATTTGGATTCCTCTCAACTATATTGTACCTCATAATTCTTACCTATAAAGTGAGACTGTTCAACTAAATGCTCTGGAAATGTCTTCTAGCTCTAATATTTCATTAGTTCCTCTTATTTAAGCTTGCAACAGTCTTGTGAGGCAGGTAGAACAGACAACACTTCCCTACTTTATAAATAAAGAAAGGTAAAGGGAGTTGACTCAGTTCACTTAAGTAGTTAATGATAGGACTAAGTTCCTGGCACCTAATATAGGGCTCTGCACAAATATTCTAACAGTCCATGTAACTGGACAGTCATAACCTAAAGTATTCTATTCTAAATTTTTCATTGTAAGGACTTCCTTTAAATGTTATGGGACCCAGTCTAACTGTAAGAGTAAAAACAACAACTTTAAATATTATTACTAGTGCCTTCAATAGAGAAGCTGAACAAATTAATGTCTTTAGACATCTATTTTCCATACCATGGTTTCTTCTGAGAGGGTTAACACTGCTTCCTTTTTTAAATATTAAATGTGCTGTATAGAAAGCCAAATTAATAGCCACTGCGTTATGTACAAGGAGAAGTATGAGAGAGAACAAAGCCAGTAGAAATTCTAAAAGAAAGAACATTCTGGATGGAGGGTGAATCATAAATAAAGGAACATAAGTAGGAATAAGAAGTACTGTTGGGCTTCCCTGGTGGCACAGTGGTTGAGAGTCCACCTGCCGATGCAGGGGACACGGGTTCATGCCCCCGTCCGGGAAGATCCCACATGCCGCGGAGCGGCTGGGCCCGTGAGCCATGGCCGCTGAGCCTGCGCTTCCGGAGCCTGTGCTCCACAATGGGAGAGGCCACGGCAGTGAGAAGCCCGCGTACCGCAAAAAAAAAAAAAAAAGTATTGTTATGGATGAGTTGAGTATCGGGAAGACCTTTTTGACTAAAAGGGAGGTTGAATACTAAACGATAATGAAAATAGTAGTTGGAGAGAGAGAATGCTATCAGATTAAGACAGGATCTATAAAATTTATTCAGACAAGTTTGAATTTCACGTAGAAGAGATTCGTGAGTGTTTGGTGGGAGACCAACATCATGAAAGTGATGTTTTAGTAGGAAAATCAGACATCAGTATTAAGGATGAATAGGAGGGGCAAAGACTGAAGATGAAGATTAGCTGCGGACCTGCCATTAATATCACCTAGATAGAGACAGTGAACTTGGAGACCACTGGGTGGAGTCTGCGAGATGAAGAAGGTGACTGAAGAGGAGCGGAGAGCTAAAGATGATCCTGATGTTTCTTGCCTGAGAAATGGAAAAGAATCATGTCCACACCAGCCAGCGGAATAGCTGGAAAGAGGCATAGTTTGTGGAGAGGAGGAGGTCAGGCCTGGCGTTATTAAGTAAACTTAAAAGCAATGGAGAGCCACCTGGGTGGAAATGTCCTTCGGATGTAGACTTTCAGAGCTAAACTCAAGGGATTATAAACGCATGAGCATGTAAGAACAGAGTGTTTCCACCTGAAGAGATGCCCGCTTCTCTCTCAGCCCATTCCTTGTTTTTCCTCCATGACCTGTGCTGCTTCTCATGCTTTGGTTTGCATAAAACAGCCTTTACTATTTGTTTATTTAAATTTGAAACAAAGTAAGACCATTTAAAAACATACAAGGCATAGAACATAAAGACCCACCACATAATAATTTCTGTAAATTTATGGAAAAAATTTTCTCTAAAACAAATTGTGCATTAAAAAGAATCTTAAATGTCATTTCGTTGGCTTCCCAGTACCTACAGCATCACATTAAAATTCCCTCCTGCACACATCTTTCCCAACCTGTCCCCTGCCTGCCTTTTAGCCTCTTCACTTACTGTCTAAGAGCCCCCACTGTCTGCCGTTGGCTCAGTCTTTTTCACCTTTATGTCTTTACACAGGGTATTCACTAACCGCCTTCCCTGCACAGCTGGTCCCTTCATCTGTGTGCTCACGTACATACCTCTGTGTGCAAGCTTCACACTTTTAAAATTGTTTGATTACATCTCTCTGTCCTCGAACCAGGATGTCAGGTCTTTGAAGACAGAGACTTAGTTGTATTCATTTGGATAGTCAAGTGCCTAGTACTGCAATTCTTGACACATTTGTAGGTGTCTATCTTAACCTAATCTAATTCATATAGACTAATTCCCTCTGTGCCATTAGGCAGGAAGGCCATTTTAAAGACCCATTACAGAAAACACTAATTATGTTGCAGAAATATGTATGGGACTGGTGTACTAATTCTCCGGCTCCCGAAGGCTGCAGGGCCCACATTTCATTAAGTGAAGCAAGGCTCTGATGAGTAGCGAGCTCTCCCATACTTCAGCAGCAGATGAAAGTGCTTGCAGATGTGAAAGCAAGATTCTCCAGGCTTTTTTCACTATCAGAGCTTGCAGTCTCCATCTCCAGGAAGCAAAATAGTAAACATTTCATTCCTTTTGTTTCGGTGTTCCGATAATTTCAAGAAATTATCAAACAAGGAAAGAAATCCTGGAGAAGTTGAAAGACACGGACCTAAGCAGATGTTCCTGGAATCTTAAGGTCGCACTTCTCGGGCAGAACGCATTTGTTAGCTTTTCAAAGAATAATCTGTTGGAGTTTTTTTTTTTTTTTCCCTGAGTAAATTAAAATTCATTTCCTAGGAAATGCCGATCGCCTTACCTTCCTGCTATTAAGCAGAATGGAGTTAATGAAAAGATGACCGGCCCACAGTAGCCCTTAGGTTGTTTTTTTAAAAAAAGATTTGACCCACCATTTATGGCAACTGGTGCAGTGTTGAGGTTTGAATGTGTATAGTAAGTGGAAGATGCAGCTGTGAATTAAAGACGCTGAGAGAGATTCTTCTAGCCCATCTGTGCACTTGAGAGACCCACCCTTGCTGTAAGCATATTCAGAAAACCAAGTAAAACCAGAAATTTGCACTTTAGGTGTCTTCCTTTCCCCTGAAGAATCACCTCATTCATTCTCACCAGCAGTTGAGGTATCGTGATAGGAATTGAGAGTTTGGAAACTAGAGGGTTATGGTTGTTTTCTCCTTCAAAACAGATCTAAAGACCAGATTAATATCCACTGTATGCCTTGGGATCCTTGCCCCCTGCCCCAGTAAAAGACCTGTGTTATGTCTTCCTTGCTCCGCTGTGTCAGGACCTGATCCAGGATAATGGGCTTGCTTGTTGATGTGCATTGTCTCAAATTTAGTGTAGCTTATGATCCATTTCATCTCTTTCTGCCTCCCAAAGGAGATTCTTACTCAAGAATAAAATCTTAATGAGTTTTCTCCTAGAAAACAATGTGAATATGAATGTGGCTGTAAAGACAGCTTTACTGACTCCCTGTGGGGTAGAATTCCCAGTAATAACAGATTTAGCATGTGGGCTGATACCTTTTTAGTATCACAGGGACAGCATTGTTTAGAGAAAGCCTTGACTCCATTTGAATAGCGTGGAGGATGCCAGGAGGAAGGCCAAAGGAAAAGGAAACGGGAGAGCTGTTGGTTTGTCTCACCCTTACATCAGATGACAGGAAGTCGGAATTGAGATTGGCCACAGCAACCTGTTAAGGCCACATCTGTTTGAATAACTTAAAAGCTCTATAGAAACCAAGTAAGTTTTAGAGAAAGGAATCCAAGAAGAGGGTGAGGGGCAGAGTGGCAAGAAAGAGCTTGGGGTAAACCTCCTGCCAGTAGTAAGTGCCTTCCTTGGCCAGCTAGATTCTTTATTCAGCCACACCAGAGCATAAATCGTATTGAAGCAACTGAGGTTGGGTAGTTACCTGCAGTGGGATGATTTATAGGACCGGCCAGGTTCCCCTGCCTGTGTGAGACCAGCCTCCATCACGTTGCGGTTCCACATTGTCTTGTCGTTCGGTCACGTCAGGGATGGAAACTCTCAAGCACTTATGGAAGTGCCACTAGCTGTGGTTTGGCTTTTGGCAGAATTTGTCTCAAGTGCAATTTGGGGCTAATGATTAACTATGAACGCTGACGGGGAAGTCTTCCAGGATTGTTTTGTTGTTTGTGTGAATGTATATGTGTTACTTTGTTTATTTTTGAGGTAGGGTTGGCCTTTGCTTTTGGAGTGTGAGTGTGTGTTTCTGATGGAGTTGTAGTTATTCACAAATACTATTTCATTGCCAAGAAATTGAAAATAAATAAATCGACACAATTTTTGAGCTATTCTCCAAAAGAAAAACAAATGGTGCTTGTGGGCCAGACAGCTGTTTGTTAGGTGTGGTTTTTTTGTTTGGTATTTTTGTGTTGGACAGACGCATAGCCATGACAATTCTAGTCCCCATTCCAAATAGAGGCAAACAACTCTGTTTGCCAAATAAACTAACACGGCAGTTTGGAGGAAGGCAGGGGGCAGTGATGTGAGATTTTATCCCTGGGGTAAATTATCTCCTGCTTTTATCTCGCAGGCTGACCAAATTCCCAGAGTGTCTCAGGGGCTGTTCTTTCTCCATAGATACCACCTCCTCAAGCTCCTGCAGAAGTTTGGCACGGTGAAGCAGTTCGACTTCCTCTTCCACAAGTCAGGTGCTTTGGAGGGACAGCCTCGAGGGTACTGTTTCGTTAACTTTGAAACTAAGCAGGTAATTGAACTTCTCCCCCTTTCCCAGTACTTACACTCTCATAATTATCTGTGCATCCCTCTTGACTACTAGAGTAGCAGTTCCTTGTGGGCAGGAGCCATGTCTGATTCATCTCTGTGTGCTGTGCTCTGAGTCCTAAAGGAGATCCTCGGTAAACAACTGAATTAGTGAACAGCTTTCAAGGTCTACCCTCCCCAGGCTGGCAGTCTCAGGCAGCTGACCTACTTTTCTGACCAGATGCTTTGGGATGCCCACATTAAGCACATGGACGTGCCCCTCCCTGTTCTCTTTTGTTTGTTCCTTTAGTGGCTGGCCAAAAAGCCTCCTTTTCTTTCAGTAGTTTTGCCCCATGGTGCAGAAGCCCTCCCTCTCTGTGGTGAGCCGCCCACAAACTCTCTTTTATTTTTATTTCTTAAAAATGTATCCTTCTTCTCAATGTCTCAGAATAAATGTGGACAAATTTGAATATATACAGAGAAAGAGAACCTCCAGCTTCAACCATGATGTATCCATGTATCCGTATTAAAATTTAGTCCTTGGAGGGGACATGCATTGATAAAGGAATTGAATTTGAATGTTATTAAATATGGAGACACTGCTTATAGCTCTATAACTTTATTAGTCATGTGTGAGAACATTGCCTAGTTATTGTTTTATTAATAATAATTGTATTTGTATGTTTTTCTTACTGTAAAAGTGATACCTGTTTCTTACAGATGAAAATATAGATAAGTAATTTCATTTATTAGCCTAAAACCCAGAAATAATCAGTTTTTTAATATTTAGTTGTATATCTTTGTAGTCCCTTCTTCTTTCTTCACATTCATACACACATACACACGCACACAAACACATGTACACAATTTTTAAAAAAAACATGTGCAGCTTATAACACACGAACAGAATCATATATCCTATTTACCACTGAAAGAAAATTAAAATTTTTTCTGTCATCTAATACACATCAAGATAACATTCTGGGGCTTCCCTGGTGGCGCAGTGGTTGAGAGTCCGCCTGCCGATGCAGGGGACACGGGCTCGTGCTGTGAGCTATGGCCGCTGAGCCTGCGCGTCCGGAGCCTGTGCTCCGCAACGGGAGAGGCCACAACAGTGAGAGGCCCGCGTACCGCAAAAAAAGAAAAAAAAAAATAACATTCTGTATCATATTGTGGTTTCACTGGTGTAGCTGTAGATATATGTAAAAATTCACTGATCTATATCTATAATTTTATTATTTAGACCTCAGTTTAAAAACTAACCAGTGTCACCTTTGATGACTGCATAATATTCTGTGAACGTATGGTAATTTACTTAACTAATCTCCACACGTGTCAGCAGTGCAGTGAACGTCTCTTTAGCTCTATGTACATATTTACTATCTTCATGGAAATGGAGTGGTGTCAACAAAGGCCACAATTTTTTTTCGTAATATGACTGCCAAATTGCCTTCAAGAAGTGATGTGTCAGTATGTTCTGAAACTGTCTGAGAGTGTCATTTGTCCTTACCAGTGCTGGGAATTTTTTTTGTTAATTTCCCCTAATTTTTGCAAATGTGATAGGCAGTACATGATTCATTATTGTTCTAATTGTTCAATGTTTGTTTTGAGGGAACTGAAAATGTGCTCTATATAGTTAGCAGTTTAAAGTACTTTGTTCTTTCCTAATGATAGAGCATGTTGAGGATTTTTATAGACAACTAAAATCAATGGTCATGTTGAGGACAGGTGCTGGGTTTTTTTTTTTTTTTGCGGTACGCGGGCCTCTCACTGCTGTGGCCTCTTCTGTTGCGGAGCACAGGCTCCGGACACACAGGCTCAGTGGCCATGGCTCACGGGCCTAGCCGCTCCGCGGCTTGTGGGATCTTCCCGGACCGGGGCACGAACCCGTGTACCCTGCATTGGCAGGCGGACTCTCAACCACTGCACCACCAGGGAAGCCCCAGATGCTGGTTTAAAAACACTAAACTTGAAGTCACAAAGTCTTGTTATTTCTGACTCTTCCATTTATTAACTTTAGGCAAGTCTCTTTAACTTATTTTGACCTCAGTTTTCATCTAAAAATGGGGATTAAAAACACACACCCTCCTTACCTTTTAGGAAGTTGGGAGAATAGGTGAGGGTTTATATGAAAACACATTTGGCATTTAATAATGTTGGATACATGAATTTTGAAACAAGTTACAGAGACGGGAAGTTCTTTTTTCAAACATTTATCAGCTGCTGGCACCTTATGACTGTTGATGCTACAGAATTAATGGAGAGTGTCATGTAAATTCTAATTCACTGAGTGAAACTTAAGAATAAAATGTCTCATCTGTCCTTCTGACTTTGCGTGCCATAGTGAGGCAAGGATGCCAGTGAAGAATACTTGACACGTAGTAGGTACTCAGATATTCGTTGAATGTCATACCGGCAGGATCCAGAGGAATAAGAGAGTCACTGGGAAAACCAGACTGGAATGTCCTACACTGAGCCTCGGACTCTCCTTGTTCCTCTTCCTGTTCCTTAAGGGCTTCTTCACTCCCAGTAAACGTGGGTTACACTTGGCCGAATGCCTCATGGATACAAATGGAGCAGAGAAGGCTTGGCAGGATGGAAAAGTACAGCCAGGCTTCCTGGGAATGTCCTAGAGTGCCTATTACCCAGCCTCAGGAATTCCTTTCAACCTTGTTGCTCCTATATCTGATGGGGACAGGGTCAGGGAAGTTCTGGCTCTGAAAACCAGGTGCAGAGATTGGCCCACAGAGATACCTTGCTCGTAGTCTCTTTGACTCACTCCTGCTTTTTCCGGCCTGGTTTCCTTCACTCCCATATCCTTTGAAGCCATTACTGTTTCTCACTTTGGATTCAGGGAGTATAAGCCCTAGTCCAGGATATAGTTTCAGAGTCCCTGGCGGAGTACAATTTCTTGACATAGTAGGTGCTACTCTAACTAACAGAAGTATGTAGAAAGATATCACCCAATAGGCCACACAACGGTCAGCTAATAATCTGACGTTGGTTGAGTGCTTACCATATGCTCCATGCTCCACATGCGCTCTTTAACTCCTCACGACCACTGAGGAACAAGCAATGTCCATATTTTACAGGTGAAAAAGATAATATCCAGAGAGATTAACTGACCTGCTAAATATTACGCTGCCAGTAAGTGGCAGAGCCAAGATTTGAATTTTTGTTTGACTGAGATTACAAAAACTCATACCCTTTTTACTATTCTGCCTTTTTTTTTTTTCTTGTAAACCCTTGCCACTTGTTTAACAAAACAGTTAGAAATTCAGCCATCAAAGCTAGTGAGGCATTTGAATCTTTGACTAACATTAATCCCTTTCCTGAACAGGAAGCAGAACAAGCCATCCAGTGTCTCAATGGCAAGCTGGCTCTGTCTAAGAAGCTGGTGGTGCGATGGGCACACGCGCAAGTGAAGGTGAGTCTAACAGACTAGAAAGACAGCATCAGCTCATCCTAAATGAATCTTCCGAAAGACAGTTGTCCACTTGCCCGTTTGCATCCAAGCCTCTGCACATCTGGAACAGCCATACTCTGGTCTCCTACTTGTATTTACCATGTGTGTTGCCAGATTTTTCTTTTGAGAAACATCTCAGGAGGGATTAAGTTCCTTCGTCGTTTCTCTCCGCATACCCACAGATTCTGTTTTTGATTGATTCTTCCATGTGACTGATATGTATACTCAGACCTCTATCATTTTTTTGGTGGGGGTTGTACTTTGGAGGAAAAAATGTATTTATTTTTAAAATTAGTTGCTTTAGGCGTTGTTAGACTCTTCCCAGCCTTTGGAGAGTTTGAATTGTTTATTCTAAATGCTTGCAAAATGGGTAGTTTGTAGGAGTGCTTAAAGCACTGACATTTCCTTACTCCAGAGATTTTAAGAGTTATTTGTGGGACTTTGCAGTGTCTGTATTGACTCCAAGGCCCAGGCAGTGGTGAACTGCCATGTTCATCTCCTACTTGTTCTCTTGGGAAAATCTACAACCACTTTAAAAAAAAAAAAAAAAAAAAAGAACAGTCTTCTGTTACAGCCAGCACAGGTGAAGTATGTGCACTGGAGCAATCCCCAAAGTTGATTCTATTCCTCCTGCAGTGTGGTCTTTACAGACCTGTCTGCAAAAAGATTTGTGACAGCTAGATTTGGAGCCTCAGTCTTTAGCTAAATGAGCATGAGTTTTGATCAGAGACTGTACCCAACAAGCTTCCCAGGAAAGAGTCACAGAAATAAAACATTTGAGTTCAGTGTCCAAGCTGAAGAACGGCGCTCAGACACTTTGGATCTTTATGAGTATTCCAGGTAACCACAGAGCCTTCTCAATTTCTAGGACCCATTGCCTTAAAAATAGAAGCAGCAAAGAGAATTACCAAATGCTTTTTTACTCAAAAGAAAATCAAGTCTCATTTGCCAGACTGGCTGTCATTTTCTCATTCTGCATCTCATTGAAAAGACATGCAAGAGAAATAAATCATCCTTCGTTCTGTCTTTCATTTGAGAATCTCTGTGCCCTGCAGTTGTCTTCTCCTACACATCTTTTTGACCAGAGGCTCCTGATTGCTCTTTAATATTGTATTTACCTTTTAAAAGAAGTATATAATTATCTGACATCAAATAAACTACTCTTCCTGGAGAATGTTTTCTATATCAGTGGCTGAAAGCTGTTACTACTTTTCTTCTCCACTTAGATCTGTTAAGAGTTGAATGTTATGGTTGGTACTTTGCAAAAATCTAGCAAAATTTTAAAGTGCTTGGAATAAAGCAAAATAAATATTGTAAGAGGTGATGTATGACAGAATAAGAATGTGAGAGGGCAATCCTGCTGTGTGTCTGTACCATCTGCGAATTTAAAGGCTGAAATTCTTTCCCTACCAAATAAGGAGGACTGATGGCTAGATGGGAAGCCTCTTCTAAATTTCTCAGTTTATAACTTTTAGGCCAAAACTGTCTGGACGTCTACATTAATTCTAAACATAAAGCAGTCCTAAGATTGTCGAAAAATAATCTAACGATACACTGATGGTATTAGGATTTCTGAACACATGCACTGCAGTAGAGGGCTGGTTTCTGCCCAGGTGAGGTAATTTGCCTTTTTCTTACTTGCAGAGATACGATCATAACAAGAATGATAAGGTCCTTCCGATTAGTCTTGAGCCATCCTCAAGCACTGAGCCCACTCAGTCTAACCTAAGGTAAGAAGGTGTACTGCAGGAAGACGCAAGCAGGTATGCAAGAGCTGGAGCCATCGCTTCATTCTAACCTTCATTCCGGTTCTAGTAAACCTTCAGACTCTTAATTTAGAGTAGAATCTACTAACTTTTGACACGCTGAGAAGTGTGTTTAGTTAGTCTCCAGAATGTATACGTTTCACCACCTCCCATACCCCTAAGAGTGTGTACCAGCCATTTACAGAATTCATACACTCAAAAGAGGCTGGGTGTACTTACCATGTACCTGCCATTATACTTGGCACTGGGAATGCAAAGGTAAAGCAGATTCAGTCCTTGCCATAAAAACAGGCATTTTAATAGGGCCTTGATTATCTTCAGCATTTGTCATCATACACGAATTCCTCCCCAGCTATGAGTTCCTTTATACAGAATTCGGGTTTGTAGCACTTTAATTTTATCTACCATTTCAGCAAATATAACAGTTTTGGTTCTAGTAAGTACAAATTATCATTTCCTTCCTTGGAGTTAATTCAAAACAGAAGGAATTGAGGGTTGAGTAGAGAAAGCGGAAGTTAAGTAGATGGGTGAGCAGAAGTAGAGGGGTTTACTTTGCATCGTAGCCTAGGGAGAAATGTTAACAATAACAAAAGCCAGGATTTATTGAGCTCACTATGAAGCAGGCTCTGTGCTAAACACTTTACATGCCGTATGTCATTGAATTATAAAAATTCTGGTAAAAGTACAGTTGTACTCATTTTACAAATGAGGAAACTGAAGTTTAGAGAGGTGAAATATCTTGGCCAAGATCACGCAGGTAGCAAATAGCAGAGTCCAGATTCAAAGACAGGTTTACTGGACTTAAACATTCAGTCTTTTAATTACTGCTTTAAAGAAACTCCAGGCTGTAAATGCAGGACTACTGTTCTAAAGCCTGTTCCAGGGGCGGGGAAGAAGATAGGTGAAAGATCATCAGTGTTCCATAAGGATCAGAAATCAACATGTCTATATGGGGAAAGAATCGAAAAAAGAGTGGAGATATATATATATTTGTATAACAGATTCACTTTGCTGTACACCTGAAAGTAACACAATATTGTAAATCAATTATACTCCAATAAAAATGAAAAAAAGGGCTTCCCTGGTGGCGCAGTGGTTGAGAGTCCGCCTGCCGATGCAGGGGACACGGGCTCATGCCCCGGTCCGGGAAGATCCCACATGCCGCAGAGCGGCTGGGCCCGTGAGCCATGGCCGCTGAGCCTGCGCATCTGGAGCCTGTGCTCCACAACGGGAGAGGCCACAACAGTGAGAGGCCCGTGCACTGCGAAAAAAAGAAAAGAAAGAAAAAAAAGGAAATCAACAATGTCATGAAGTCAGGAAAGTGATGCCTATTTGGACAGAGGGCCAGACAGGAAAAAAAAACCTTTCCTGTATATTTGCACCAAACAAAACAGATGTACAAGCATCTCATTAAACTGCAGGGGAAGGTGATCCTGAAATGTTTTCAGGAGCGATAAAATTGGTAAATTAAAATTAATTTTATAGTTACTAATTTGTCTAATATCATTGATATTTCTTAATTTTGTGCTGCTTTATTTTATACTCCCAATTTTTTTTTTTTTTTCCCCCTAACCAATGACTTCTGTAGATTGACTGGGAACTTATTTTGGCTATCCTATTTTCCCCACGAGATTAAACCTCCTTGATCACGGATTGGTTTCATGGAGGTTTTCATAAATCTAACTCCTGTTAGGAAGGGACGACTGCATTTATGCTTGGTGATCTCCATGGTACAGTGAACACGTGTTTAGTTTCTTATTTTCACTGTTTGCTCTTTTTACTAGATAATCTAGCCTGGTGTTTTCCATTTATTTTTTAATCCAGAGAACCTCAGTTTACATCTTTCGATTAACATCTATGCCTAATTAGAGAGGGTTGTTTTCCCTGTGACTCATACAGAATGAATGGCTGGCTGTTAATTTTCCATTAATGGAAAAAGGTGCTGGAATGCATCTCAGTGAGACCTCAGAGTTCTTGTTTTTTTTTTTTTTTTTTTTTTTGCGATACGCGGGCCTCTCACTGTTGTGGCATCTCCCGTTGCGGAGCACAGGCTACGGATGCGCAGGCTCAGCGGCCATGGCTCACGGGCCCAGCCGCTCTGCGGCATGTGGGATCTTCCCGGACCGGGGCATGAGCCCGTGTCCCCTGCATCGGCAGGCGGACTCTCAACCACTGCGCCACCAGGGAAGCCCAGGGTTCTTTTTTATTGCAACTTAGTTTTTTAATTTTACGTTGCCGGTGTAAAATCATGAGTATGTGCAGACGTATGCCTTTTGAGGATCTCTAAAAGGCCATGTGCACATTCCCTCCCAAGTTTCTGTCCCGGACTGTAGACCACTGACAGCATCAGAATGGAAAATAAAGGGAGTCGTGGGCCAAAAAATACTCTGCCTAAGTGCTTTGCATTCTGGTCCAGGGATAGCAGTGACCTTGATCAGAAGGGAATTCCTCACAACTTCTGCAGTGTCTCCTCACCCCTTCTCTCTAATACATGGCTACTCAGCTCCCAACCTAATGGAGAGGAAAAAACAAGGACTTTGATGATAAACTGGGCTTGAATCCTGGCTCCACAATTTCTTAGCTGTGTGAACCTTGGGTGAATCCCTACCTCTGTGCATTTGTTTATCTGTAAAATGTGGATCAAAACCCTTGCAATATTGTTGCAAGGATTAGAAACAATATAAGTAAAATGCTGGACCACTGCCTGGCTCATTGTAAGCACTCTAAATGATAGCCTAAACACACGTTTGTCAGTAAACAGGGACTTTGTAGGAGTTCCAGGATTTTTTTCCCGTTATTATTTAGTGATTCAGAAGGTGGTACAGTATAATATAGCTCATAGTATAGCTCTGGAGTCCAATTGTATTCAAATCTCAACTCTGCCACTCACTAGCGGTATAACACTAGCTAAGTTAACCTTTCTATGCCTTGTTATCTTTATCTGTAAAGTGAAGAATATAACGTACGTGAATCATTTCTTCCATTTTTTCTAATTGTGGTAAAATACGCATAATATAGCATTTACCATCTTAACTATTTTAAGTGTATAGTTCAACGGTATTAAATACATTCATAATTTACAACCAGCACCACCATCTGTCTCCATAATTCTTTTCCTCTTGTAAAACTGAAGCTCTACACCCATTAAACATTAACTCCCCATTCCCACCTCCCCCAAGCGCCTGGCAACCACCGTTCCACTTTGTGTCTCTGGGATTTTGGCTACTCATTTAAGTACCTCATGTAAATGGAATCAAACAGTATTTAACTTTTTAACGTTTGTTTAACTTAGCGTGATGTCCTCCAGGTTCATCCACCTTGTAGCATATGTATATACCATATTTTGCTTATCCATCCATACTTCGATGGACACTTGGGTTGCTTCCACAGTTTATTGTGAATAATGCTACCATGAAAAAAACAATGCTACCATGAACATGAGTGTACACATCTCTTCCAGACTCTGCTTTGAATTCCTACACAAATTATTTTTGAGTGCCTACTATCTACAGACACTAAGGTGCTGATCAGTGTTGGTGTCTGAGGTTTAAATGTAGCAATATGCAAAGTACTTCTAACAGTGTCTTACAGAGAAAACTTAATAGATGGACCAGACTTGATCTCTTCCTAAAATGAGAACATTAATTGTTTTTATATGTGTTTTCTGTGAAATGCTTGCATGTTTGTGTTTGAGTATCTTGTTGCTACTCTGATATGCTTAAGAGGCACAAAGAAGATGAAAGACACAGGTATTCTCTGAACGTACCCACTCTGATCCTCTGCTGTCCTTTTTCCAGTGTCACTGCAAAGATAAAAGCCATTGAAGCAAAGCTGAAAATGATGGCAGAAAACCCTGACGCAGAGTATCCAGCAGCACCTGTTTATTCCTACTTCAAGCCACCAGATAAAAAAAGGACTACTCCTTATTCTAGAACAGCTTGGAAATCTCGAAGATGATGGTTATGAATTACCATAACAGCAAAAGCAAATTGGTGTCCACACCTGAAATCCTCTGCCTTTGTGCTTGTAGCTGTGAATGGTACTATCCGACAGAGCACAGTCACATGTTAGAGTTTGGTAACATAACGTCTTTGGATGTTCTTATGGATGTTTCTTCCCTGAAGTATGTGTGGAATTGAGCATCATCCAGAATAAATAGGATTGTATCCAAAACTGTGATTTGAACACTGGGATGCTCTAGTTGGCTGGTTTGTTTGGATTTGTAACTCCAGAAACAGTATATAGTGTGCCAGAGAGAAAGGCAAATGTAAAAAATGTTACTATTTAAATCAGGAAACTTAAGTTATTAATATCCGTCTTAAAAAAACAAACAAAACATTTTCCTGTACTCAAGTGTCTTTACAACATAAAGAAGAAGTAAAAGACAGGGAGGGAAGTGACAGATTTTTGAATCGTGTTCAGAACTGCTGTTCCAGAATTCTCTATGGAAATCCCTCCAACTGGACTAAAAGAAAAGGTTCTTGGCAAAAAGAGCTGTTTCTTTGAGCAAATGTTGTGGTAATATGTTTAAGAATTATGCTTATTGTTTCAAAATCCCAACTAGGAAAACATGGTGTATATCTTAAAAAATTGTTTGCATTGACAAAACTGTAGAATGAAATTTAGCATTTTATACCACAATGGAAGTTCTGTTTGGAAATCCAGTTTTTCTACTGGGATCATTTTTTAAGAATCTGAATAATCCTGCCTCTGTAATACCAAATGTCATTATTAATATGGGACTTTTAAAATTGCATTTATTGCATGAGATTGTTTTTAATAGCATGAGGATGTTCTATTTGGAATTGTATCATGGTCAATCTAAATAGAAAAGCAAAATTTCTTTGAAAACTTAAACATTGCTATATTGATCTCTAACAAACATGTTATTTATTAATAATTGTGTAGAGGTCTGAGTAGAAGAAATCAAATTCTCTTATGTGGGGTGAGGTGGGGACATGCAGTGGACACAGAAAGTCAATGGAGCAGGCACTGCTCTGGCACCGAGATTGTAATGACCTCATGTTTTATGTGGTTTTTAAAGGCTTGAAAGACTGCATGACTTTAAAACGATTCTTCATTTTTAGAACCTACTTCTCCCTAGATATTTTTTGCCTCTGTGAACATTTTAAATATAACAGTAGAGAAAGAAAAAGAAATCAACAGATTTGGGAGTGTGTTTCTGTCAGCAGTGTTGGTTGGTCATTTTGGTGCAAAGTTGACAGACTGTTTCATTGGGCAGCACCATTGCTTCTTTACCAGGTAAATCATTTTGTTACCCAACGTGCCACTCTTAGTGAGTACAGACTGTTTACCGTCATTTTTCCTAGCAAGAGGAAGCTTTCATTATAGGAACTTAAGTCTTCCTATGAGCATAAATGAATTTAAGACACTTGAACCAAAACTTCAGCATAGTGAGGTTTCAGAATTCACAGAACCGGTTCAGAGAAATTCTTATCACCTTTCCCAAGGTAAAGCTTTTCAGATATCTTTAAATGTTAAATACTTCCTGCGTTTAGGAGCTCAGTCTAAGATGCGAGTAACTCTCTTTCCACTTGGGGGATAGGTCAGGGAGGAAGGAGCATTATCTCCCTTTTTTCTGGTGACTTCTGAGAGCATAGAATTCACCATTTTATCCTTAAGTCCTCAGAGAGTTATGGTGGAGTAGGACTTAATTAATGCAAAATAGTCTTCTATTTTTAATAGGAACTTAGAAAATACTTAACTTTGAATTATCTAGAGTTGTTTCCTTTAGAAACCAGAGCTATTTATTTGTATTTAAAGCAATGTTTGTTATTTGTACCGATTCTTATTCCTCTGTGTGAATAAATGCAAGACGGTGTCTGCGGTTGTGTCTTCTCTTGTCCGTCTCCTGCAGTGAAGACCACGGCTCTCGGAGAGGCTGGTTTCCCCTCAGGACGTGGGCCGGCGTGTCCAGGCGGGGTGCTGTTTCTAAGTGCCTTCTCAGACCTCAGAGGCAGTTCTGTCCACCTTTTCTGCCTGCCTACTTCTGTTAGAGATAAGTAAAGAGACTAGCTGTTCTCACTATAAATCTATTTGAAAAGAAGTTGTTAATGGAAGTCCCCTGAAGTATGATAATGTGCTTAGGCCCTCTTTCAAAGTAGGGGTTTCAAAAGAATAAATGTGTGTGTCATAAATATGCTGAAAGCGGTTTGGTAAAACGCTTCTAAAATATAAGTGTTAATTGGTCAACTGCTATGAAGTTACCTGTACTTTAAAATTATTTATCGGTTTACTGTTTTGCTAAAGTTAAGTCACAATTTTGATTTATACAAGAGTGAAGAACTGAGGGAACTACCTTCTTAATCTCAGCTCCTATTTTATCAAATGCAAACTGTAACCCTACCCAGTTGATTTTCTATAATTGGCATCTCAGTATTAGGGAAAAGAATCACATGAGGAAAGATTTTTCAAAGCATATCAAAAATCAACAGCCAAAGTTTTTAAAACAATATATTCTAGAGCTGTCTCTTGTCTATTAAGGTATGTACAGTTAATTTCTAAATCACCGAGTACATCTGTGTTTTTTTAGTACTACCATATAAAATAATAGGATTAATTCTTACCTTACAAGTTAATGTTAAATATTTCCTTTATGTAATCATTATGTTCCTAAAATATGATTTGACTCCATCATATTTATCCCTGATTTCTCTTTTTCTCTTCTGCTCCTCCTACCCAGTCCTCCAACAAATCCTGCCAAGTCTGCTTTCAAAATACATCTTGAAAAAACAAACAAAAATTCCTGAATCCAAGCACTTTCACCACGTTTCAGCACTACCATTTTTGTTCAAACCATTGTCATCTCTTGCCTGGGCTGTTGCAGTACCTTCCTAATTATCTTCCTGCCTCCACAGTAGCCAAAGCTATCCTTTCTAAATCTGAGTGTGCCATTCCCTTCTCAAGGGCTTTCCATCACACCTAGAATACAATCCAAAGACCTAAATCCATAGGCCCTAAATGACCTGTCGCTGACAACCTGCCTGACCCTACAGCCTATTTATCCCTTTTGTTCGCTGTACTCCAGCCACACTGGCCTTGCTATTCTTTGGATACAGGGAGCTCCTACCACGAGGCCTTGGCATTGGCTGCTCACAGAGCCCACACTCCCTCATTTGTTCAAGTCTCCATTCAAAGGTCAATGTCCAACGCAAGAGGGAAGACATATGGGAACATATGTATATGTATAACTGATTCACTTTGTTATAAAGCAGAAACTAACACACCATTGTAAAGCAATTATACCTCAATAAAGATGTTAAAAAAAATAAAATAAAAAAAAGAAATAAAAAAAAAGGTCAATGTCCAAGAGGCTACTTGACCTCCCTTTCTAAAATCACAGCCCTGTCACTTCCTAATCCTTTTCTCCTTTATTTTCTAAATAGGCCTTATCACTACCCAACGTCATATATAAACTCATTTTCTCTCTTTTTCTTTTTTCTGTTAGAATGTAAGTTCTATGGAAGCAGGATTCTCTTCACTGCTGTGTCCCCAACATTGGAAACAATGCTAGGTATGCATAGAGGCTTAATAAATATTTGTTGATGAAAAATCAGAATCGTGGTACTTGAGAACTGAAGGACCTTGAAAGGCCATCCCAGGTAGCCCCCTCACTGTCCAGATGGAAAAAACACAAACCCAGAGAGACAAAGTGACTTGGCCAGGATCGTGTAGTTAACGGAAGAACGTTAGGTCGAATCCTAGTCCGGTGTTCGTTGCATCAGCAAACTGGCCTGTGTCCTCTTCATACAGCCCACAGAGCTAAGAATGGGTTTTACGTTTTTAAATGGTTGAGGAAAAAGTCAAGCATACTATTCTGTGACATAGGAAAATTAGATGAATTTTGAATTTCAGTATCCACAAGTTGTATTGGAACATAGCCATGTCCATTCATTTACATATTGTCCATGGCTATTTTCCCACTACAGTTACAGAGTTTAGTGCAACAAAGACTGTATGGCTCACAGAGCCTGAAATATTTACCATCTGGCCCTTCATGGAAAATATTTGCCAACCGCTGCTCTAAAGTATATTCCATTTGTGGAAATGTCTTTCTAAACCTTTGCAGTGTCAACAGTTCCGGTGTTAAAAGCAGAGAATAAAAGCAGCACAGAGGCGGGAGAATGGTGTCAGTTCCTTATCACATCTCTGGCCCCCTAACTGGCTGTCCAAGTCTAGTAGCATCACTACTGAAAAAAACTATACAAGTGCAGGCTAAATTCCCTCGCTGTGCAGGAGGAAACAAGACGCAAAGAGCTTTGGTGTTCTAGCCCCAGCCGTGCAAGCAGGTTAGTCAGGACTCAGTTCAAGTGACAAAAACACTACCCCAGCTACCTTCTGGTAGGAAATTTATTGGCTCAGGGAACTAAAAAGACCAGGTGTTCGAATGATACGGTCAGGAATCTGTCTATCTCTTGATTGTGTTTTCCTCCGGGTTAGTTTCGTTCTCAGGCAGGCTCTCCTTAATGGTCTCTGGAGAGAGACTTGAATCCCAAGTTAAAAAAAAACAGACCTCTCAGAATTTCTCCCAGGACATGGGGCTGCATCTTCCTTCCTCTGGTTTCGGTCTTACTTGGCGAGGATTTCTGACTATACAGAATGGCATTTTATTTTTGATATGCCCTGTGACCTTTCTAAGGTAGAAATAGAATCTAAAATTTAACCTTAAAAAACAAAATTAAGTTTACCTTCGCTGAAAACAGGCCTCTCCCCATTCAAAAATTCTGGCCAGCGACCTCAGCAAAAGGAAAGTGGTTCATTCCTCAAACATCTACACATGGCAGGCGTGGAAGGTGTAAAGATGCGGAGGCATGGTCCCCGTGCACTATCGTGTGCCTTGATAAAGGGAAGATTTGGGAGCTGCAGGAGCGCAGAAGGTGGGCCCTTAACCAAGCCGGAAAGGGAGGTGAGGGCAGAGATGACTTCCCAGGGGAAGCAGCAGGTGAGCTGAGCGCTGAAGGGTGTTTAAACACTAGCCAGGCAAAAAGGTTTAAGAAGAGTGTCAGAGGGAGAACAAAGCCCAATGAAGTGATCACGAGAGCTAATCATAAGAGGAGTTAAGAGACTTCTGAATACCTCTACCCACAGGATAAGCCAGGAGTATGAGGCCTTCTGCAGTGTGCCCCAATGTACATTCTCCCCCTAACCAGAGAATTGTACACCCCAACACCATGCAACTTCCCAGTTCCCCGTGTCCTTGTACAAGATGTTCCTTCTACCTGCAAAGTCTCTTCCGTGCACCTCGACCCCATTTGTCTATCAGACACCTCCCTACTCATCCTCACACCCCCTCCAAGGAAGTTCACTGCCTTTCTGCTTCTTAAGTGCCTGGTTCTGCTTTAGGACTCATCACTCTATCTATATAGAGATTTATTTATTTATAATTTAAAAAATGATTCTCACTGAAAATAGACGAGCTTGAGGACAAGCTGCTTCCCCGTGAACTTGGAAAGTACACCAGTCAACTCTCTTCTGTATGTGGAGTTAATCCTGGATGCTGGAAATTTTCAACTCCTTTGACTTCAACTGCCATCCCTGCACTGATGTCTCTGAAGTTCCTTTCTCTCTTCTGAGCTAGTCCCAGCCTCTCTTCTGAGCTACAGACCTGTCTGTCCAGTTCACTCCTGGGCACCTCCACCTGAATATTCCCCTGGTACCCGAACCAAAACCGAGCTCCTTACTCCCCCTTGCCGCTCCCCAATTACTCCTGTGTTCCTTGTGTTTGGGAACAACATAATGTTTATTAAAAATAAATTAAAAATTAGAAACCTGTGAGTTTTCTTTGACATTTTCCTTTCCCTCACTCCCCAAATCCAGTCTCCTAAATAGTCAACTTTATATATTAAAATTATATATGATGTTATATAGAATCATATATTACATCAATATTTTATATATGATCCTATGGAATATCATATACAGCTTAAATATATAAAGATTAGGAAACTGGATGTGTTATTGTTATATGTATAGTTATAAATGTATATAATATATGATCATGTATAACATAATAAAGTGACACATAATAATTAACTTTGCATTATATGCCCTTTTTCCATCCTTGTCCCTGAAGCTGCCTCATCACCTCTCCCTTAGATTATTGCAGTATCTTCAGGACTCAGGGAAGGACTCATCCCCTTCAAATCTATCCTCAAGCCACTGCTTAAGTCATCTTTCCAAGGCCACAGTTTGACCGTGGCCCTTCACAGTTGATATTTTGAAGTTGAAATGCCTTAGCAGGCTATACAAGACTTATCCCAGGCTAGCCTACACTTAAGCCTCATCTACCCTCTGCTGGAAAAAGATTAATAAGAGAGATTCATTTCAAACAGTGTGGCCAGGGCAGAATTCTCTGAGGAGGGGACATCTAGCCCCTTGAGGACACCCCAGTTAGCTAGAGCCTCCTGTGCCCCATTACACCCTCTTCTTACAATGACTATGGCACTCGGTGACTGAGTGCTTACTGGATGCCAGGCCAGTGCCAACCTCTCAACTCAGAGATTCGTCTTGCTCTCTTGGAATCATCACAGCACTTGTAGATCAGTTCTCTGTTAAGGCCTATTTTGTAGTTGAGGAAACTCAGGCTCATGGAGTTTGTCACCCACCTTAGGTCCTGCAGCCAGTGTGTAATAGACTCAGGTGTTAGGCGACCCGGCTCCAAACCCAGATTCCCTAACCACTGCACCATGCTGCGTCTGCAGGGACAGGATGCTGCTTCCTGTACAACTGTTGACTCGTAGACCCATAGCTTTCAAGAGGAATCCCAGCTCCTCCGCTCAGCGCTCAGCCCTCCCGGATCTGGCTCCTAGCCACCTCCCCAAGCTCATCTCCCAACATTGCCGCAGCAAACCACTGACTGGGCACCCACCCTCCATCCTGATCCAACCCCTCCCAGTCCTAGCCTGCCTCAGACTTACTCATCCCTTAGGACTGCACTGAAAGGTCACCCCCTCTAGGACGACTTTTCTAATCCCTACCCCATGAGCCAGTTTCAATGCCCCTCCTCCTTGCTTCTCTAGCACCTGTGCTCCCCACTGTGTAGCACCTGTCCTGCTACACTGCAAATGCTGGCTCTCTTCTCGCCCTGTAGACGGGGCTCCTCATGGTTTACTGTTCCCTGTGCTTCGTCTGGAGCCTGGCGCAGAGTCAGTGCTTCATAAATGTCTGCTGACTTGAATTTACACAGTGGACGTCAGAACTGAAAGAGGACTGAACGACTTTGTGATCACAGCTGCTCACATTTGCAATATACTTTGAAGTCTAAAAGCCCTCGCACACTGATTATCTCACGTAACCTCTGAGGTTATTATCCCCATAGTTTAGGAAGCTGATAAGTGACTAGTCCAAGTTCACCCAGCCAGGAAGTGACTGGGCTGGGATTTGACCTCAGGTCTATCTGACTCCAAGGCTAGTGGTCTCTCCATCACTTCCACCATCATCTGATTCAAATAACACACACACATTTTACCGATGAGGACGCCGAGGCCAGGAGAGGTCAATTGCTTGCCTAGGGTCATGTGGTCCGTACTGCATCCTGTGCTCTTTCCTCTACTCAAACAGGAAGTGCTCAAGAAGGTGACAGGTGAGGACTGGGTCCTGAGCCAGGGAGGGGAGCGCTGCCCGTGTCTTCTCCTGTCACCTCCTCCCATTTGTCACAACCTGTACGTTTAAATATTGTATTTAGTATTTACTCTGAAATGCCTTTCATCTGATGTCCCCCCGTGCTCACCAATTTAGCTGTCACAGTAAATAAATGTGAAGTTGGGTCTCCAGCCTCCCCCAGCTCACATTACCTTCCTAGAATTACTCCCCGGTGGGGCGGAACCGCTGCTGGGGGCGCTCCCACAGAATTCACCAGTTACTAATGAAGCCTCTTTTTAAACCCAAATCTTGGACTGTGACTCAGGTGGAGGAGGATTGCAAAACTCACCCCAGGGGATGGGATGACCGCATCCTATTTAATGACCAGGAGAAAGACTGAGGTGAGAACTAGAAGACATTATACATGCAGGGCGCTTAGGACGTTGTACATGTAGGATGCTGATGACATTATATACGTGGACTACTGATGGCGTTATACACGGAAGGTGCTTATACTGTGCCAGAAGTAGAGGCAACACTTTTAAAATATTAGTTTTTAATATATGGCTAATTGTTACCACAATCCTGAGAGGTAAGTACTGTTATTCCCTTTTTGCAAGTAAGGAAACTGAGGCTCAGAGAAGCTAAGTGACCTGCCCACAGTCTCCCATAGGAAGAACCCCAGGATTCTGATAGAATGTACTGAATTTGCTAATCCTGATTTTGCCAAGGTCACTCCTATCCGGACTCTCTTTCCTGCTGGAGTCAGGAGTTGCTGGAAGAGATTTCTCTTTCAGATCAATTTCACTTCTGTCCTCTTTGAAGTCAGGCAAGCCCTGGGTTGGAATAATGGTTCTGCAGTTATTCAGGAGAATATTTGATTCTTTGATTGACTTATGCCCTGCCTTCCTCCATAAAAATTTTCTTTGATGTGGCATCTACTAGAATAACAACTGGAAAAGGCAGCCAGTCCATAGTAACAATGGCTAATATTTATTGGTTGCTTTCTGTGTGCTACGCACGGTTCTGAGCCCTTCTACATGAATCATTTGCTTAATTTTCACAAGCATAACAAGTGCACTCTGCTATCATTCCCACTTTACAGATGAGAAGACTGAGGCTGAAGAGTGGCTGAATAACTTGTCCAGGGTCCTCCAGGTAGTAAGGGGCAATGTCAAGACTGGCACCATGGCAGTCCGACCCCAGGGTATTTGTGCATTAAACTCAGTAGGGAAGTTTAATGCCTACTGAGTTTAATGAGTTTAATGCCTACTTCCCTACTGAGTTTAATGCCTGTTATTCTAGTTTTGATTTTCTGAGTGCCATATCAGAATTCAGGAGCAGAATTGCATAGTAGGTAAGAGTTTGGGTTCTGGAGTCTGAGTGCTAGAGCTTGAAATGAGGCTTCTGTAAGCTTGTTTCCTCAACTATGAAATAAGTATAATAATATAACCTCCATGCAGAGTTATTGCAAGAGGTCAAGAGGATAATGCATGTAAAACAGTGCTTGGCACATAAGTGCTCAATAAACAGTAGTTTTATTATTATTATTATTATCATTACTACCACCACCACTTAGGGAGCGAATCCTTCACGTTCTTTCTCATAGGACAACAACAGCTTGTTTGTCCAGCCTCTGAATCTTGGCCATCATCTCTCTACCTGGAATACTTTCTTCTCTCCCACGAATATACCCATATTTCTTCTGCCCTTTCGTTTTAGCTCAAGCCTCCTCCGCACCTCTTGCCTGCAAAGCCAGTACCATCCTCATGGCCTCTTCTTTCCTGGAGTCTTTCTGCACTCACACATCTGACATATGTGCAGCTTCATATAATGTTCAATGACCTCCCGTTTCCCCCAGCTACCCAGAGGGGAGGAGAACAAGGAGATAAAGTCACCCGACCATTATTTCCATTTTGAAGATGACAAAGCAAGCTTAGTCCTTAAATGATGAGGCCAGGAGTCATATCCAGGTCTTTTGACGGATAATATGGAAAATGTGTCTGTGGGGGGGGGCACATGTGTGTCTGTGTGTATGCATAGAGAGGACATGGTCATGTATGTAGCCTAGAAATCAAGAGCATAAACTCTGATGTCAGATGAATCTGGTTTTGAGCTCTTGGACCTGACAATTATTAGCCATGTGGCACCATCTTGGATGTATCACATGATCTCTCTGAACCTCAGTTTCTTCATCAGTGAAATGGGTACAAGAAGAGACACTACCTCATTGGGTTATTGTGAAAAAGATAATAAAGTCATGATTGTAAAATGTGAAGCCTGTCCTGGAGTAAAGTTCCAAGAAGTGGCTGCTGGGTTTATTATGTTCAAAAAAGATATTTGAGGAAGAGGATGTTGTTCGTCTGTGGTCGCATGGATGTATGAGGGTGCGTGTGTATGTGTGTGTATGTGTTTGCATATGCACCAGCTTTCACATTGCAATTGTGCTCTTAGGAGAAAAGATTAGGGTCCAGGGACTTCCCTGGCGGCACAGTGGTTAAGAATTCACCTGCCAATGCAGGGGACACAGGTTCGATCCCTGGCCTGGGAAGATGCCACATGCCCCGGAGCAGCTAAGCCTGTGCGCCACAACTACTGAGCCTGCGCTCTAGAGCCCGCAAGACACAGCTATTGAGCCCTCATGCCACAACTACCATGCCTCAGGCGTGCCTAGAGCCCATGCTCCATAACAAGAGAAGCCACCACAATGAGTAGCCCCCGCTCGCCGCAACTAGAGAAAGCTGGTGTGCAGCAAAGAAGACCCAATGCAGTCAAAAATAAATAAATAAAATAAATAAATTTATATATTAAAAAAAGATTAGAGTCCGAAGAGAAACTTTTCACTCTGAATGTCTGTATCTGAGAGCAATAAATGGCTGGCAATGCAGCGGGTGGGAAATGCCACAGGCTGAGGCTGGGCCATTTTCGTGTGCCTTGGTGTTTGTAAAAAAACAGATATTTGTCTCTTTCGAGGATACAGGTGTGAGTCTTTAGTATTACACTGGAGGGAAGATACCCTTGTCTGCCTGTGTCTGTTAGGATGTGCCTATGTGTGTGCATGACTGAAGCCGTGACTACGGGGAATCCTCTGTTTGCAGAGGTGTGTAGGCTGTTTCTGACTATAAATGGTTACCTTGCCATCTGTAGGGATATGTGTGTATAGCTGAGGGTGTCTGAGTCGAGGACACGGGGTTTTCCATGGGTTTGGAGCTCCGTGGGAGTCTGTGCTTTCTTAACTATGGATGTGTGTACACACGTAAGAATAGTTGTGTGGGGTGTCTACATTTGTAAATGAGGGCAGTGAGGGAGGAGATGGTATGTGCGACTTGGTGGAGGGGGGGTGTGCAGTGTCTGTAGGGCCAGATCTAAGTGTGCGTGTTTGTTTTCAGAAGATGACGTATATTTACATGTCTCCCTAAGCTCAGTTCGTGTGGGAAGGGCATTGAGGCTGTGAGTGTCCACTTGTGCGTGTGTGTAGTATGTCAGTGTGTGTAAGGCCTGGGCTTTGAGTCTGAGGCTTTCGTGCCTGAGTCTTTGGCTGTGTCTCTCCTACCTAATGCCTGGGCCTCCTTGCTTTCCCCAGCTCTCTCACTATCAGTAGAGCCCTAGAGAAGGTGAGATGGCGTTAGACTGGATAGCTCAGCAAATTCTGCAAAGAAGGGGGTGTCCCAGGCAATCCCTCCCTGGAGAATTCAGGGGAGCACCCCCCCGCAACCCAGCCCAATCCCATTTAGGATGGGATGTAGCCCAGGCCCTGAGGAACTGGTGTGCTCTTTAGTTGTTATGGAGCGGAGGCAGCTGCGCAGGTGTGTGAGTATGTGTAGATGTCTTGTGCTCCTGTAAATGATGCGAACAGGTCATCATTTGCATCAGATGTACACAAACGTAGGAGGCATGGATTGCATCAACGGAGTATAATGTGTGACTTTATATGAAACCCAGCTCGGCCCGAGGTGTGACCATGCATCCCTCTTGTACCAGTAAGTGGGGCTGTGCCTGAGGTCTGTGGGTGCCCCTTGAGGGAGGGGCGGTGGTGAGAGCTGGGTGCGTGTGTGCCTGAGGGTGCCTTTGTATGTCAGCGTGTCTCTGAGTCTCTCCGTCAGCAACTCTGAGTTTCTGTGTGTCTATATGTCTGTGTGTGTCTCTGGGTCGCTGCCTCGCTGTGTCTCGCTCTCCCTTGGCGGGGAGGGGATTGGTCACGCATGACTCATCTTGAACCGAGCGGGGCTCCAGCGGCAGGGCAGCCGCCGCCGCAGCTGGAGGGGGAGGAGGACGAGGAGGAGGGAGAGGAGGAGGGAGAGGAGGAGGGAGAGGAGGAGGGAGAGGAGGAGGGAGAGGAGGAGGGAGAGGAGGAGAAGAAGGAGGGGGCGGGGGCCTCTCCAAGTTTGTCGGGACCTTCTTCCGAGACCGCGGCGGAGGCAGCCAGGGAGGCCAGGGCTGCGTACCGGCCGGGGCTCGGGGCGGGGGTGGGGGCTGCGGCTGGGACCGGGCCCGGGGCGGCGGGGCCGGCGCCTCCGCTCTCCTCCAGCTCCTGCTTCAGCCTTTGCTCCCGCTGCGGCCGTGGCCCCCCTTGGCGCGGCTCTCCGCGCTGCGCGTCCGCTGAGCCCGCCGCTCCCCGGCCCATGTACTGGAAGCATGAGAACGCCGCCCCGGCGCTGCCCGAGGGCTGCCGGCTGCCGGCCGAGGGCGGCCCCGCCACCGACCAGGTGAGCGAGCGAGAGAGCGAGTGGGTGAGTTGTCCGGGCCGGGGTCGGACAGGGGCCGAGACCCAGCCGGGCCGGGCCGGGTGGCGGGCGGCCGCAGAGCGGAGGGGTGCTGGGGTGCACTTGGGAGTGTGTGTATGTGAGTGTGTGAGCATGCAGGAGCGCGAGGGGGGGGGTCGCGGAAAGCGGGAACACATTATGCAAAATTTGAAGGAATTTCTCAAAAAGCGATTTAGCAAAGACACAGGCGAATCAAGAGGAGGCGAGGCGGGTATTGTCCGTCTGAATAGGCGCTGATAGCGCCAATGCGCCGGGGGTTGTTCGGGCGCAAGGCTGAGAATCTCGGCGCGGGGCCGGTCCCGGGCGCTCCGAGGGGCTGGAGGGTGCTTTTTCCCCTTCTTGGACGTCTCCGTTTTCTCTTTTTGGTCCCGTTTCGGCCCCGATCTAGCCCCTGTTTTGCTCTGGGTTTCCCTCCGACTGGCCCGCGAAAGGCGCCTGAATCCGAGTCGGTATCGCCGCACCGATTTCGCCGCGCGCGCGGGGTGGACGGGCTGGTGCTCCCAACGCTCCCGGTTTTATTTTCCTCAAGCGCCCACCCCCCATCTCTTTCTTTTCTTTCTTTCTCTCTTTTCTCCTTTTTGCATTTTGTGTCGAGAGGAGGAGAAGGGAGCGAGGAAGGGGGTGGGTGGAGGGAGAAAAAATTCGATTTTTAATTACTACCATT
The DNA here is from genome assembly GCF_964270905.1 of Leucopleurus acutus. Taxonomy (NCBI): domain Eukaryota; kingdom Metazoa; phylum Chordata; class Mammalia; order Artiodactyla; family Delphinidae; genus Leucopleurus; species Leucopleurus acutus. Next base: position 12,498,692 of record NC_139150.1, read on the forward strand.
AAAAAATCAAATTTGCAATTCTTTGGGCGGCCTGATGGATCTCACTGATTGACAGTTGGAATTGACACTCTGGCTACCTCTTATCTTGGGCATTCACGACAATTTCTAATTGCAGGTAGTTTGTATGTGTGCGCGTGTTTTTTTTCCCCCTCAGAGGCTTGTATTGCAAGGGAACTAAGCGATTACTTCAAGAGCCACGGGTTAAGTGCAGGGAGAGGGGGAGAGAGAGGGAAAAAATCCAATCCAAATTCAAATTGCTTCATTAGAGAGACACCGCTTTTGTGGGGAAGGGCTTTAAATGCCCACTACAAAGTTAGGACTCATTGTTCCGCGCCGGTTTATATAACAGGCGCGGGGAGGCGCTGGGCTCAGGCTGCGCGAAGCCAGTTCTGCAGCCGCCGCCGCCTGCGTTCCCTCCCCCCTCCCCCAGGTGATGGCCCAGCCAGGGTCCGGCTGCAAAGCGACCACCCGCTGCCTTGAAGGGACCGCGCCGCCCGCCATGGTGAGTTCGTTCGGCCCTGCTTTCGGTCCCCGGTCTCCCGGCGGCCGGGCCCTGGGGAGCTGACCCGGCTTTCCGGCCCCGAACAGCTGCCCGTGCGCTGGGGGACTGCCGGAGGGCGCCGCCCCTCTCTGAGCCTCGGTTTTCTGGCCGGGAATGTGAGCTTTGACCGCTCCTGGCACCTAGGAAGCGCGTGCTAAAAGTTGGAGCCGTCCTGTCCTCTCCAGTAGGCCCTTCCATTCCTGTCCTGTAGCCCGCGGCTTGTCGTTTCGGGGGCATTTCGTTGTTAGTTGGTTCGCTGAGGCCCCAGATTTGTCTCCGAGGCAGCAGCAACGCTGGGCACCTGGCTTAGCCCTCAGCTCAGAGCGCGGCTCTCCCTCTCTCCCCACTGCAGGCTCAGTCGGATGCTGAGGCCCTGGCAGGCCCTCTGGACAAGGACGAGGGTCGGGCCTCTCCCTGTACGCCCAGCACGCCATCTGTCTGCTCACCGCCCTCTGCCGCCTCCTCCGTGCCGTCTGCCGGCAAGAACATCTGCTCCAGCTGCGGCCTCGAGATCCTGGACCGATATCTGCTCAAGGTGAGACAGGGGCGGAGTGTTGTGTGTGTTGGCGGGGTGTGGGTTGCAACCCAGAGGACTGTAGGGAAACGATGCCGGCGCCAGGTCCACTAAATTCGAAACCTGGCTCATTCCTGCCTGACTGCGTGGCTTCGGGCAAATCGTAGCGTCTCTCTGCGTTCCCGGGTTCCTGTCTGAAAAATGGGCAGAGTTGATTTCTACCTCCCTGAGTCTGTGTTACAGAAGAAAAGTGGGGAAGTCCCATGAACCTTCAGAGCTCTGGCGTATCTGTCTGCAAATGGGGCCGGGGAGGCTGGGGCCGGGCGTGAAAAGAGGCCCGCGCTGAGCCGCCCCCCATCTCCACCCCCTCCCCAGGTCAACAACCTCATCTGGCACGTGCGGTGCCTCGAGTGCTCCGTGTGTCGCACGTCGCTGAGGCAGCAGAACAGCTGCTACATCAAGAACAAGGAAATCTTCTGCAAGATGGACTACTTCAGGTAGGCTGCGGCCGCTGGGCCAGCAATGTCGCCGCAGGCAGGCCACCGGCGCGTGGAGGCCGCCTTTGCGACGCGCTGTCTCTGGCTCCGGAGCCCCCGTGTCCCGAATGCTCTGGCGCGCCGCGAGGGCCCAGCCCACCGGCTCTCAGCGCCACGAACCAGGAGCTCCAGGCCGAGCGCGGGTGCCAGCACAGGTTCGGGCCGCTGATCCGCCTCCGGTTGCTGTGGCCCACTCGGGTTTGGTCGCGTCTCTGGCTCGGTCTCGGATCCTGCCCGAGTCTCAGGCTCAAGTTCCGACTTCCAGCGCGTTGGTCGAGCTCTGATGTCCCCGTCTTGCCCCGATCCGCTCGTATCCCAGCCGACCTGGCTGCATCTCCGGTGCGCTCCGGCTCTGGGTTCCAACCCTACTCCTACTCCAGCCAAGCCGGCGTCTCTCCCGGGCAGGACCCTGAGCTGGGCTCCAGACTCTTGCCCTGGCTCTGGTCTCGGCTTTTACCCCGGCCGGGTTCGAGGCTGGATTCGAGTCTGGTCCGGCCCCAAGCACTAGCCTCGCATCGGTCTCGGATCCGAACCCATATTCAAGCTCATCGATCTAACTCCCGACCTCGGTCTCCGGCTCCGCCTCAACTCAGACCCCGGCATCGCTCGAGTATAGTGTTTCGAGTCTGGGTTCTGCCTGCATCCCAGGTGCCTGTTCCAGTCCCAGCTCCGTCGTCGTTTCGGGCCCCGGCTTCAGCCTCTCTGGGGTCTAGGCTCTGACTTTGGGCCGCCGGGACAGGAAGGGGGAGTCGGGCGCCGTAGCCAGCGCCCCGAGTAGGATCGCCCTGGGCTGCGCTCTCTGTGCCGCGGTGCCGCGTCCCCGCCGCTCAGCTCTCAACAGCAGCCCGGCTAGTCCTCCCGCCGCTTCTCCGTTGCTTGCGCCGGGCTTCTCACCGCGCAGCTCGGGCCTGACCCGGTCACGGGGTCGAGGTCACTGCGAGGTCAGAGGAGCAGCGGCTGCCGGCTCGATCCCGGCGGGAAGCGTGAAGCAGGCCTGAAGCCCGTCCAGCGGGCCTACGGAGTCCAAAGAGAGCAGAGTGAGATTGGTTCCTGGGCCGCACGCCTGTTACCAAGGGCTTTCTCAGGAAGTGGAGAAAGCTACTCCCCTATAACCACCACCACCCCCTTCCCCAGTCCGCCGACATCCTTCCCATCCTTGCCTCGGGAGAGGTCATGGCTTCAATCTTCCTGGGAAGACCCCAGCCCCAGAAAGATCCCCTGAGTCAGGGGATGCAGTAGAAGGCAGTGCCGCCCCCTTCCCCGGCATTGAGTCTCTGGGAACTTGGAAAGAGAGGACCTTGAATCTAGGAAGAAGCTAGCAGCACTGGGGGCTGGGGTACTGTAAGGAAACGTTAGGAAGCCTGGTTCGAAAAAACGGACTCTTCCTGGTGCATGGCTGTGAGTGGCAGTGCAGCTGGGGTGTGCATGGGGAGGGGCGGCCCTGCCAGGTGGCCTGGGACTCATGGGACTCAAGGATGCTTGTGTGTCTGTCTTGCCCGGATCTGTGCAGTGGTGCTGGGGGAATGTGTCACTGAGCAGGGTGAGGGGTATGTGGACAGCGTAGGTGTTCCTTTACAACAAGCATTTGTCTTTTAGTTTATGTGTGAGTGTAGAGAGTGTGTGGCTGTGTGAATGTCGGGACCGTGTGTGTGTGCACGTGTGCACGTGTGTGTATGTGTTGTGCAAGGTGGTCAAGACAAGTTCACATCTGGACTGGGATCTGGAGGTGAGCAGGTGAGGGTTCTGAAATCCCTTCATTCCCCATCCCGCCACACAGCCCTCCTCTGAGGGGGCATTTCTGCTTACGGCCTTAACCCAGGCATTGGGGGCTCAACGGTGTGAGGTGAATGTGGATTTGTGGATGTGGATGTGGGCTGTGGTGTGTGTGTGTATGTGAGAGCCGGGTTATCATTGTGTGGTGTGTAACCAGAGTGTGATGTCTCCCCTCCACTGTCCCATCTGACACTTAGCTGGCCAGGGCAGGAGAGGGAGGTTAGGGTCCCTGTGTAGCCAGTGCCCTGCTCTAGGCCTGACTCCAGTTGGTAAAAAAAAAAAGAAAAGAAAAGAAAAACAAGCCAGCTACTCTTTCAGGGCTCCTTGGGTTCATCAGCTATCCAGGGACACGGCTGAGGCCTGGGAAACCCAGCAGGCCTCTTCCCGTAGAGTAAGGCAGGCCTGGCCCCCTCTCCTTGCTCTCCTGGTGGGGACAGACCTGCTACCCTGTGAGCCACATGTCTTTGCTGCAGCTCCAGCCCCAGCTCATGCCCAGGCTGGACCAAGCCCCCGTGGTTGACGTGCTTTCCTAGACCTTCAAGGCTTAGTCAAAACTCAGATCCTGATCTCACTGTTCAGCACCTCACCGGCTGTGGAGTCCCCCTTCCCACTGCGGTGGGGTGGGGAATGGGATGTCCAGCTGTTGTGGAGACACAGAGACCAGGCTCCACCAGGCCAGCCCTGATCACTGTGTGACCTTGGGCAAATCCCTGCATCGTTCTGTCCTCAGTGTCCTCCTACCAGGGTTATCTCTCTGAGCCGCCAAGGAGGCCAGTGAAGGGAGGAAGGCTCAGTAGAGGCTCCCTAAAGTGCAGGTGCTACAGATGTCATCACTGTCACCATTGGTGACAGGATTCCAGACATAATCCCCTAATGGCATTTCCTCAGGCAGTCTGGGGAGCAAGGATGGGGATGGGCCATTTCTGGGCTGCAGGTTCTGAACGCTAATCCTTTTCCAGCAGTGACAAGAGCCCCCAAAGCAAAACTGAAACAGATTTTTGGTTAAGAAAATGGAGAGAATAAAAGCTCACATTCCTTGGGATGAGAGAAGAATTGTGGCTCTTCTGATCATTTCTCCCCCAGCCAGGTCTCCCTGCAGGCATAACTCATCCCTGGCAGCCCCACCTGTAACAAAAATAATAAAACCCACAGAAAGGGAGAGAAAAAAGCAGGCGGAGTGCCAGGCGGGGACTACTGAGTGCCCCGTGTGGCAGCCCAGGCTCTGGGCGGCTGCTGTGAAGGAGCCCCTCCTGGAGAGAGCAGGAATGGGAGCACGGGAGACAGAGCCCCTCTCTAGAGCTGGGGCTCAGGGAAGGGCTGAGCGCTCAGATCCTCTAGCCCTCTGTTTCCTGAAGCCCAAGGTCGAGAGTCTGATGGGAAGTGGACTGGAGCGCTCACCCCAAAGAGAGGCCAAGATCTCTGGACAGGATGCAGGGAGGGAGGAAGTGGCCAAGACCCCCTGGAGGGGGCACTGGTAGCTTCCGAGGTCCTCTGGCTCTGGTCTTATTCCCCAGGGAAAAGTTTCCTCTCAGTTCTATCCCCTATCTTGCCCCTCCTTGACACTGGCCTGTAGACCCCTCTTCTATCTCCTTTGGCAGAGCTGGCAGCGTTGGGGACTCAGGAAGCTAGAAGTTAGGAAGGCACTCCAAGCTCATCGGGGCAGGAGGCTGCAGAGCCTGGGTGGGGAGGTGGTCCAGGGGTCCAATGCTGCTCCTGGCTTTGCATTGTTGGAAGGGATTGGTTTTCCACTGGCTGTGTGTCCTCAGTGTGAGGTCGCTGGACCTCTCTGCCTCAGTTTCTCCATTTGCCATCCAAAGAGGGACCTCACCAGCCTTTGTGGCTTCAACCAGATTCCCACCTCCCCTAACCCCCTGAGTCCTAGCAGGAAAAAAAAAAAAAAACTACCACCAAGAAAATGTGTATTGCTTTTAATTTCTTCACTTTTTTGGGTTTAAGACTGTTTTTTATTTTCTTCCAAGAAGTGGAAAAAAAAAAAAAGTCCTGGAGGTAAAATAGCGTTCCTTTCTGGGGCATTCATGTCTCCACTGCCCTCAGCACTCAAAACCCCAGACAGCTGCCTCCTGCCCACCAACCTGTGGCTGCCGCCCCCCAAAGGCAGGCATGGACTGGTCTGCAGTGCCCTTCAAGCTCCTGGCCTCCTGAAGCGTTTTGCTGATTGTAGAGTGGGGGAGATGATGTCCTGAGAGAGTGGAAAGTGCTGTGCCCCGGGTCCCACCAGCTAGAGGGTGGAAGAAGGGACCAGACAGGGACGAGGACACTGTCAGGAGACCCTACGGAGCTCTTCTCTAAGCCAGGAACTGTGTTAACCCTTTACATCTCATTGTTTTATGTCATTGACTCCTCAGATTCCCCCTGTGAGTAGGCTACTGTCATAATCCCTACATTATAGGAGGGGAAACTGAGGCCCTGAGTGGTGAGGTCACACAGCTAATAAGCGGCAGAACTGGCATAAGCCCCAGGGCTGCCTGACTCACCATCCCTGTGTCTAGATACTCAATACTCTTCTTTTATAGCCGAGACATGTCAGCAGCCACCCTGTGCAAGGTGGGGCCCATGCAATGGCAAAGGCCACCTCCCCCCACCCCACCCCCGTGGCCCTAGGGCTCCCACAGGGAGCACCTGCTGTGCTGTGTGACTCTCCATGGGTGGGCCCTGGGAGTACTAGGGCTGGAGTGAAGTGACCTCAGAGTCCCAGTGACTGGAGCAACTTTGCCAGGATCGGGTCACCAGGGTCTCTAGCCCTCTTGCCTCCTGACCATGGGAGTGGGGAGTAACGGGTTAACTGCTTCTCCTTGTGTTTATGCGGGTGGGGTTCAGAGAGTGCCCCGGGCTGGGCCTGGGAGGGGCCCTACCTCCTGCTGTCCCCAGCTTGGCACGAGACACTTAGGACAAGCCCGCAGCCTTCTTTCCCTCCTTCTGCCCCGAACCCACGCTCAGACCTCGGACTCCAGCGGGAGAACCCCACCCCCTCCCCCGGAGCTAGGGTACCCCGGGAGGTTCAGAGCTGGGAAGCCGCCCCCCACCGCGGCAGAGAGCAGCCCAGCGGCCGCCAGCTGTTGGGGGACAGATGTTGGGGGAGCTGAGAGAGGCGTTCGGGGAGGGGCCTTGCGCTGGGACCTCCGAGGAGTGGGCCGTTTTAACCTCTTAGTTGCTGGTTCTGTTGTTTCTGGCTGCTTCTCCGAATGGTTTGCCGGGAAGGGGAGGAGCAGAGGAATAGGAAGGACTCCACCTCTGATCCCCCCCAGTTTGCTTCATAGACTCGCTCTAAGGCCCTCAAGCGAGCGTCCCGAACGCAAAACAAGGGAAGCCTGGTTTGAGTGGCACCGCCTTGGCTCACCAGCTTCTTAATTAACATTGCCCTTCCCACCCTGAGCTTCGGTTTCCTCATGCAGAAAAGGGGTAGCTTAGTAATGGGCAGGGGTCGCAGTGAAATTCCGATGGGCTCTTTCGTTGAGGCTCATTCACCCAACCAATGACTTCCGAGCTCTTACTCGGTATCCAGGAGAGGTAGGCCGGGGGAGCGAGCCTGACTTGGTCAGTGGCGCACAGCTCCCTCTGCGGAGCCACTAGCACCCAGATGTCTCCGTTCCCTGCTCCGGGGAGAGAGGGCAAGGCGGTGCGCGTGGCCCACTCCGCTCCTTCCAGCAGTTGCCAGGATGCGCAGCCTCCGTCCAACATCTCTCCATCCTCAAAGCGCCTCTGTGCTTTGAGCCTTTGCCCCGTGGCGCGCGCGGGGACCCAGGGAGGGGCGCGCACAAGGCTGGGGGTGGCGGGCGATGACCGCGCCCCCTAATCGCTTTGGCGCTCCCTTCGCAGCTCCCGAACACCCCTTTCTTGAAGTTTCGTTGTCTCCGCCGCCGATTTCGCTGCTTCCGGAATCCGGCGGTTCGGGCCTCGCAGCCCGCCTGGGAAGGAGTCTGTCGGTTTGTCAGAGCCTGGATCTGTAAGCCTCCTCGTGCCCCTTGTTTGTGCCACTGACCCCTTCCCCGGGTGGGGGACACGCTTCAGGAGCGGCCCGAAAACTGCAAAACGACCCCCCAACTCCATCCAAGGATCCAGCGGGAGGATGATTTCGTTGACTGGGCGGAGACACGCCGAGCGCAGGGAGCTCCTAGAGCTGGGGACAGCTCCTGGCATTTAGGGTGACACGCAGAGGGTGAGAAAGTTGCTGACAGGTCGCTAGCGGCTCCCGCCTCAGAGCAAAGGGATGAGGGCACTGTGAGCCGCCAACGTAGGCGCAGAACGCGCCCGGGCGTCGGGGCTCGTGGAGCGGGAAGATCAGGGATGCGCGGGGAGTCTTCGATGCGTCTTGGCCGAGAACGAGGCATCCCGCAGAGCCAAGCGCCAGGATCCGAGATGTTACACTCTGACTCAGCGCACTGATCCCGGAACACGACAGGCTGGAGACGCAACGGCTCCTGCCGGCCTCTGAGGGCCCGGACCTTCGCCTCCCGGCCCTTTCAACTCCCTGGGAACGCACTCCCAGCTTACCGGAGCCTGAGGGTTCCTATGCCTTGCGCGCGGGAGTTTCCAGGTCCCAAGGCCCGGAGTGGGGATTGCGACTCGGTCAGACCAGGCCCCTTTCCTGTTCATACACCGGGATTCAACTCCACGCATCTCCCGTCCGGCTGCTTTCGCAGGTTCTAGGGGTTCTTTTTGCACTTCGGAGGGGACCTCAACCCCTGCCCCACACTCCGTGTGGTCTTGGCGAAGTCACTTGTCCACCCTGAACCTCCGATTCCACGTGTGCAAATTGGGTGCCAGAGTCCCCATTTCACGTGGTTGCGGCGAGGGGGATGCAAAGAAAGAGTTGCGGCCCAGGACGCTGGAGCGCAGCGAGGGTTCTGCACCCGGCTGGCCCTTCTTCCTCCCTTCAGAGGCCCGGAAGTTCTCCCAATCCTGAGCCGGACCTCGGAATTTGGGGTCGGCCCCTCGGCGGGAGGAGGCTCCGGTGGGCAAAGCGGCTTCCTCTCCTTTTTACTGAGAGATTGGGAACGGAGACGGCGGGCTGTGCCGGGGAAGCCGAATTTCCGGGGTCGGGAACCACTTCTGTTTGGGAGGCAATTGACCGAACCCGCAAAGGTGCGCAGCGCTGCCTGAGCGAACCGCGCCGCCCGCCGACAGGGTCCCCTAGGGTTCCTTGTCTGACAGAGCGGCATGGCACTGGGGGTACGTCTAGAGCCGGGGCTGGCAGAGGCCTCCGCTCTGCTGTACTCAGTTCAACCCGAGACCGTTTATTCAACCGGCAGTTGCTTGCATTTGCTAAGGCAGGCGAGGCTGTAACCAGGGCGCATTTGCTGGGCTGGTTCCTCCACGCACTCAAAGGCATTTCCGAGTGCTCTTTTGGGTGGAAATGTGCCTCTGGGGACACAGAGGCAAATCTTCTAGCTCCTTTACCAGGAATACCAGGGGTGGAAGGGAGAGCCAAGAAACCTGACATTCACAAACCGGTGTGATCATTGCTGAGAAGGTGGTGCTGGGAGCCATGGGACTGGGGGTGTGGGGGGAGGATGGGAAGAGGGAACAGCCTGTGCGAAGGCCTGGGGTGGGAAAGTGCTTCAGAGGGGGCCATAAGACCTGGAATCAACCTTCCACTGTAGCTGACTGGGGCTCATGCTTGAGTGTAGGGTGAGGGATCTTGAGGAAGGTTAGGGAGGAGAGGAGCCAGAGAGGATGTGGTCTGTTGAGCTTTGTAAACTCCCAAGGATCTTGGACCAGATCCTGAGGGTAGAGTGGAGCCACCAGAGGATTTTAAGCAGGGCAGCGGACAGGGTAAAGTGTGCATGCTGGAAACTTCCCTGTAGCCACTACGTGGAGGATGGGTGTGGAGACTGGCAGCGAGGGGCGCATGGTGGGAGCCTGGTTTAGGAGGGCGGTGGCGGCGGTGGCGAGGAGGAGATGGGTCCCAGAGATACTTAGGAAAGGGAACCAACAGCGCCTGATGATTGGTTGGATGGGGGATTGAGGGGAGGGAGGAGTGTATGATTTAGGTGTCTAAGCTTGAGAGGCTGGATGGGTGAAAGCACCATTCCCTGAAACAGAGGAAACTGAGGCTCAGAGGGTCCGGACAGGGTCACAGAGTGAGTCATTCACTTCAAGAACAAATTTTCCCTGGTGCTCTGGGGACAGGCCTTGGGCTAACTTCTGGGACAGGGCAAATCAGACTGCTGCTTCCTGGAGGGGCTCCCAGTCTGGTGGTGGAGGCAGCCACACCCAAATAGCCACACCACAAAGGGGGAGGGAGAAGGGGAAGAAGCAGAATCAAGGAAGGCTTAAGGGAGAGTGGGGCATTTGATCTGGGCTTTTTTGTCTTGTTAGAATGACACAGGACTCCAGAGTCTGGGACTAGCTGGTTACTTAATAGACTACAAAGCACTAAACAAATAGCCATAGCTGCTGTTGTCACCTAGTTCAGCTCAGGGCAAGGAAAATGAGAACTCAGAGAGGTTAAACAATGTGCCCAGGGTCACAAAGCTAGTAAGGGCATATCTGTCTATGCTTCCAAGAAACTCTGAGCTTCTCTACAGCTGGGTTACAGTTTATTCACCTCTGGAGTCATACTGGCTAGGAGTTCTCTCCTTGCAAGCTGTGTGACCTTGTGCAAGTTACTTTACCTCTCTGGTCCCCATTTTCCTCATCTGCAAAATGAAGATTACTTGGGACGATCAGCGTAAAACACTTAGAATCTTGCTGGGCAAGTGGTTAAGTGCTCATAAATCTGCCTATATTATTACTACTATTAAATTTCCCCTAACACTTATATTTTAATGAGCAGGTTAATACTATATACAAATGTTAAGTGATCATTGAAGAAAATTTGGAAAACTCAGAAAAGCACCAGGAAGAAAATAAAAACCACCTACCAGCTTGCCTTCTAGGTGGGACTTGGCTGCAGGGGGTGGTGAATCCAGGCAAAGGGAAATGCACGCGTGGAGGCCCTCAGGAACCGGGGCGCGGCCGGGCCACTAGGATTTGGATGGCCTGTCTGAGCCGCGCCACCCCCTCCCCTTCGCCCCCCACCCCCACCTCGTGTCCTTCAGCCGATTTGGGACCAAGTGCGCAAGGTGCGGCCGACAGATCTACGCCAGCGACTGGGTCCGGCGGGCACGCGGCAATGCCTACCACCTGGCCTGCTTCGCTTGCTTCTCGTGCAAGCGCCAGCTGTCCACGGGCGAGGAGTTTGGCCTGGTCGAGGAGAAGGTGCTCTGCCGCATCCACTACGACACCATGATTGAGAATCTCAAGAGGGCCGCCGAGAACGGTACCCAACCCGCCCCGCCCCGCCCCGAAACTGGTCGCCCCTCGGCTCCCCAGCCTTCCCTGACCACCCCCCCCCCAGCACCCCAGGGACTGCCCACACTTCGCTAGAGCCAGTTGCCCCCTTTATCACCTGCAGGCAGCATGGGGGTGGGGCTGCACACAGATCTGGCCGCTTCTGGCTCCACCATTTGTTTGAAAGTTGGAAGTCACAGCCGGTCCTTGCAAATTATGTTTCCTAATCTGTAAAATGGGGCTGATGGTAGGATACCTCAAAGCTAGGTGAGCCGATGTGCTGTGAAGCCGAGAGGCGCTCAGTGAACCCTAGAGATGATTCTCATAATGGGGCAGCCTACTCCACCTTTGGACAGCTCTGGTTGGCCTGGAGGCTCATCCCCTCCAGTTTCCTGGAACCAGGCTTGGGCCCGTCTGCGAGAGATGAAGTGACCCTCTTCTCCCAACTCCCACCGCAGCAGCTACAGGCCAGAGATTTGGGGGTGGGGTTTTCATCCTGGACTGTAAGGAGAGGGGCCTTTGAGTCTGGAGACCCAAGCTTCAGGTTTGCTTCTGGCGTGTTGTGCTGACATACAAAGTTTCCTTTTCTCTCTCGGCCTCAGTCTCCCTAGTTTCAAGATGGATATTGGACTAGAAAGATCCCTAAATCTCTTCTGGCTCTGATACTGTGATTTCCCAAGACACTTAGGCTCAGGGGCAGGGTCCAGGTCTTCCTGGGATCATGGGGGCTGAGTCATAAAGTGTCTGCCCCGTCCCCAGTGCCTCTGAGGAGGAACTAGTCTAGACGTCCCCAGAGTGTTCTTGGCCATGGCCACAGCAGAGCCATCACTTTCTCCAGCCAGGATCAGGGCTGAGTGGGTCTAGGTGGGGAGCAAGTGAAGCTGGGGTGCTCTGAAGTTACCTGCAAGTAACTGGGCAAGTCAGTTGTGGAGCTGGGATGGAAGCCCAGGAGTTAGAGGTTCCCCCACACCATGGCTCAGGAGTGACTCCAGGCTCCTTCCATAACTGGACCAACCAGGACTACCCCTAGTCACAACCTTGCCAATTACACTCCAGCTCTCACAGTCAGGCCTGACTCCAGACTCCTACCACGCAGGGAACCTGAAGGCTTATGGTCTCAGGACTCCTTTACTGACCAGCCCTCAGTTTTGGCTACTGGTTTACTTTTTAATCTTAAACACACACATGCCCATTATAGAAAATTAAGAAAAGATGGTTAAGCAAAAAGAAGAAAATAAAACCACTTCGAATGCCACCACCCCTCATATTTTAGTGTCTATCTTCCCAGATTTCGTTCTATGTCTGTATGTTGGAGTGTTTGTTTAGTGTTTTTCCTAATTAAAAAAATTATGAACAGTGGTGGAATTCCTGGAGATTTTTATTTTCTTCTTTGTGCTTATCTGAATTTTCTGAGGTTTTGGCAAGGAGCATCTTATTACCTTTGCATTGCAAAAAATGAGGTACTAAAAACTAAAATGGGAATACATTTAGTGTGATTATAAAAGTAATGTAAATGGAAAGAGAATAACTAACGTATACTCCAGTTAACAAAGTTAAACCTTAGAGAAATAAGGTGATGAGACACGTGATTGTTGAAAAAACTTCAAAAGTTGCAGAAACATTGAAAGTAGGGTCTTCATAATTGCACTCCCTCCTGCGAACACTTTGGTGTATATCCTTCCAAACTTTTTTGCTCCCATCCGTTTTTACAAAATTAGGATCACAGTTCTGTAACCTGCCTGCTTCTCATCTCCGCCAGCCCTTGGTTTCCCCAGTTTATCAAGGAGGGAGCCCAATTTGGGGCGCTAGAGTCAGCCAGCTGTCAGAATACCAGTCGAAAGGTCCAGAGCTGGGATTTTCTTCTCTCTGAACCTCAGTTTCCTCCGCTGTAACACGAGGATAATGTCGCCCGTGCTCAGGGCTGTGAGACATAAAGGGCACACCGAAAGAGAAGCGTCTGGTACTGAGCAGACGCTCAGAAGTGGAAGCCCCTTCCCCAAAGACTGAGCTCAGGGACTAGGACCCTGGGATCCCCCCTCCCAGCCCACTCCGCTCCCGACACTTCCAGGGACCAGCTCCCGCCACCCCCGTCCTTTCCAGGCTGCCACTAGAAGAGATGGGGACGCGTGGTCAGCCACTTCTGTCGCCCTCAGGGAACGGCCTCACGCTGGAGGGGGCAGTGCCCTCGGAACAGGACAGTCAGCCCAAGCCGGCCAAGCGCGCGCGGACGTCCTTCACCGCCGAGCAGTTGCAGGTACCTTGGCGGGCCGCGAGTGGCCGGGTGTGGGCCGGGCCTCGGAGTGGGCGGGGCTGAACGGGCCTCCTGACTCCGCCCCTCTGCCCGACCCGCGGGTGGCGGGGAGGGGCTGTAGCTGTCTGGGGCGTGGCCTCCGGGCCGGAGCCTCTGATTGGGCCGGGGCCTTGGCGACCTCGGCGGGCTCGTGCCTCACCGCCCCGCGGCGCCTGGCAGGTTATGCAGGCGCAGTTCGCGCAGGACAACAACCCCGACGCGCAGACGCTGCAGAAGCTTGCGGACATGACGGGCCTCAGCCGAAGGGTCATCCAGGTGGGGCCGGGGGTGGGCGGGGCCTTCGGGTCTGGGGCGGGGCCTAGGGACCTTGGGGGTGGGCCCGCGAGCGCGTAGCTGGGCTGCGGAGCTGCGGGTTCGGGGCGCACGTGGCCGCCCTTCCTGAGTTGGCGACGAGGCAGTCCCTCCTGGGGTCCCCCGGCGGTGCGTCCGACTCTCTTCCGCGAGGCTGAGGCTGCTGAGGCTGTCGTTCCAGGTGTGGTTTCAAAACTGCCGGGCGCGTCATAAAAAGCACACACCACAGCATCCCGTGCCGCCCTCCGGGGCGCCGCCGTCCCGCCTCCCCTCCGCCCTGTCCGACGACATCCACTACTCCCCGTTCAGCAGCCCCGAGCGGGCTCGCATGGTCACCCTGCACGGCTACATTGAGAGTAAGTGACCGCCACAGCCTGGTCGCCCGGCCTGTGGGAGAGGGGGGTGTAGATGAGCGCTCGTGGGCGGCGGAGGCATGGGGAGCCTCGTGCGTGCAGACGAGGGTTCCGCAGTCCCTCGGACCTAGTGGTTGTGGAGAGGAGTTAAGTGCCCCGGCTCTGCCTTAGAGGGGCTCGACCCTTAGTAGAGGCAAGCCATTAAGCCGTTCAGAAAATACTGGTACTTTCCAAACATCCACTCGGTGCCAGGCCCCGGGGACTAGGGAGAGAACAAGAGGGCTAAAGGCCTGTCCTGGGGAGCCTGGGTTCTGGCGGGAGAGACAGGGAACAATACGAGATAGATGAGCGTGTGGTGTTAATTGTGGTGATTCCTGTAGTCAAGATGCTGGCTGGGAGTGTCTGGAGATGTTGCCTATCAGTGGGCTGAGACCAGAAGGATAGGTAGGAATTAGTGAGACACAAGGAGTGGGGAAATAGGGGTGCAGGCAGCAGAGGAACCGAATGTAGGCAGAAAGCGTGGCATGGGTGCGTTTGGGGTTGCAGAAGAAAGCCAGGGTGGCAGGAGTACCCAAGGTTGTGAGGCCGTGGGCAAATCACCTGACCTCTTTGAACCTCAGTTTCCTCATCTGTAAACTGGGACATTAATAATGCCTACTTCACAGGGTTATGAGGGTCCACTCATGTGTTCAGTTAATATTTTTTGAGTGCCTTCTGGGATACAACTGAAAACACAACAGACCAAAGCCTGTGTGCTCCCAAGGCTCACGCTGCAGGACGGGAGAGGGGGGAGAGAGAATAAACGAATAAAGGATGGAGGGCAGGCATGTCAGTGGGGACTGAGCACTGTGGTGGAGAGGGGGTGGCAGGTTGTGGTGGAGTGACCTTCGAGCAGGAACCTGGGGGAGAGAGTAGGCTTGTGCATTTCTGGGGGATGGACATTCAGTGAATCTGCTGTTGAGCGGTGCTTATCACAGATTTTCTTTCCCTTTGAGGTTGTTTCTATTGATTGTTTCCTCAAAGCTGGGCATGACCAGAAATATAGCAGTGATGACAACATACCCACAAACTCAAACCCTCCCTCTCTGGCTCCAAGGGAAAGAGAAGGGAGGTCAGGGAGAGCACAGCTGTGTCCTGAGTCCCTGCCATGTGCCAGGCACTGTCCTACCACATGTTTCTAAACATCACCATCCCATTGTACAGATGAGGAAACCAAGGGCCAACAGTAAGTTAGTGGGAGCCAGGTTCCTTAATGATTGAATGTGGGCTTTAGCATCAGGCTGTGAGGCTTCGGATCCCGTCCCTGTCACTTAACTAGCTGTGTGACATTGGGTAAGCTTCTTAGCATCCCTGAATTCCAGTTTCCTCATCTGTAAAAAATGAGGACAGTAAGAATCCAAGCCCTTTAAAAAAACGGAAAGAATACGTATCTCAAAGCAGTGTTACGAGCATCACATGAGATCATTGACTTAACGTCCTCAGCATTTAGTAAGTGCTGGATGAGTACTAGCTGCCCTTGTGGTGGTGGCAGTGGCTCTGGTTGGTGGAGCTGAGAGTGTAGAGCCCTGCTCACTGCGCTAGGCTGTCAGTTGGAAACAGTGTCTCTTTGTTCTGTTCCATTTCTGAACCATCTGCTTAGTAGGAGGGACTTTTTTCCCCCTTTCTTTTTGAAACAATGACATGTTGAGGCTGCAGAGAGCCCATTGTTGATCTAGTTCATCTGTTAAAGGAGCCAAGGACCAGGGGCTCTCTAGGTACCAGGAGTCTGGGCCACCAGCCGGCACTTGCTGTGGAGTTGGTAATGGATCTAGGTGGCCCCGTGGAGAGTGGGGCCATGGCCTTCGGAGCTGTGCCAGGACTCTGCCCACACAGTTTGTCGGCCAAGTCTAGAACTGTCTTGGACACCTAGAGAAGGGGCTGAGGTAACCTTTCCTTTTCCCCTTAAGGCGAACCCAGCTCAGGGCAGGAGGCATCAAGGGTGTTTGGACCTGCTGCCTCTTGCTGCATGACTGAAGGTCACCCTAGCACTCTTCTTCGCCGTTTACTAAATTCACAGGTTCCTAAGTTTCCCGGAGACTTCAAACTTGGAATATGATAAAAAAAAAGCTTTGGAATCAGATTCCAGAAATGTGCACACACACACAGTTTCCCATGTAATCTCAGGCTGTTTGTGGACCCCTAAAACCCCCCAGGTTAAGAATCCCCCATCTTATACAACCACCGTATTCTACAAACGAGGGAACTGGGGCTCAGAAAGGAACAGTGACTTGTCCTAAGTTACATATCAATTGTAAGTCTCTGTACAGAGCTCTTTCGCCTCTGACCAAAGAGGATGAAGTGCAGAGAAGAGCAAGGCCATAGACTTCTCCACTGTAGTGGTAAAGAGGCTGAAGCATGAGAGATTTGGGTCAGACATAAGGATGGACTCCCCCCACCCCCGCCACCGCCATTTTAGATGTTTTACAGAGACCCATTCAACAAATTAGATGCCATGCCTCATTCTAGATCCTGGAAATCCACAAAGATCTAGAATCTAGAAAACAGACAAAAATTCCTGCCCTCATTGGAGCTTGCATTACAGCTGGCAAAGACAGATAATATCAAATAAAAAATAAAAATATACAGTAAGTCAGATGATGGTAAGTGCTAAAGAAGAAAAATAAAGCTGAGAAGGATGACAGGGAGGGTAGGGTTGGTGTTAGGTTGCAATTGTAAATGGATGGTCAGGGAGAGCATCATAAGGAAGGTGACATATGAGTGCAGAGTCCTCTAGGGTGTGGGGGTAAAGCCTTGGTGATTCTTGGGAGATAAGAAGGTACAGTGCACCAAGGGAGGATTCTAATGGATGGGGTACAGCCTTGCGTGTAGGAGGTGTTCTGTACATATCCGTTTCTTTTTCTTTTTTTACTTTTTTAATTTCAATGTTGATTCACAATATTGTGTTAATTTCTGCTGTACAGCAAAGTGATTCAGTTATATATGTGTATATATATACATATATATGTGTGTATATATATATACATATATATATGTGTGTATGTATATATATATATACATACACACATTCTTTTTTTATATTGTTTTCCATTATGATTTGTCAGAGAACGTTGAATACAATTCCCTGTGCTATACAGTAGGACCTTGCTGTTTATCCATTCTATATATAATAGTTAGCATCTGCTAACCCCAAATTCCCACTCCACCTCTCTCCCACCCAGCCCCCCTTGGCAACCACAAGTCCGTTCTCAATGTCTATGAATGTGTTTCTGTTGCACAAAAGTTCATTTGTGTGATATTTTAGATTCCACATATAAGTGATATCCTATGGTATTTGTCTTTCTCTTTCTGACTTACTTTACTTAGTATGATAATCTCTAGGCCCATCCATGTTGCTGCAAATGGCATTATTTCGTTCTTTTTTATGGCTGAGTAGTATTCCATTGTATATGTGTACCACATCTTCTTTACCCATTCATCTGTCGATAGACATTTAGGTAGTTTCCATGTCTTGGCTATTGTGAATAGTGCTGCTATGAACATAGGGGTGCCTGTCCATACTCATTTGTGAGTTTATTTATCAGTGAGCTAGACAGTTATCGTGTAACACTTTATAGCTCATAAAGAATTTCACGTAGAAAAATGGTACCCTATTGAAATTTTGCCCAGGACCACCCAGCTGGTAAGTGGCAGAGGTGAAACTGGCCCCAGGGCTCCAGCCTACCGAGCCTGGGGCTGGTGGGATCCTGCATGGAGGCTGGGGGATGGGCTCCAAGGCATCCTCTCGTCCACAGGTCAGGTACAGTGTGGGCAGGTGCACTGCCGGCTGCCTTACACCGCGCCCCCCGTCCACCTCAAAGCCGATATGGATGGGCCACTCTCCAACCGGGGTGAGAAGGTAAACGGAGCTGGGTTGGGTTGGGTGGGTCAGAGCCACCTTGCCAGGAACGGCTTCCTGGCAGGATTCTCATCGCTGAGCAGGCACCATGCCACTTTGTGGCAGACCCTCTGCCCAGACACTCAGGCCCCCACTGTGCCCCTGAGGTAGTAGTCCCTCAAGCAGGCGCCAGTGTGTTCAGTGCGCGTGGCCAGCCTCCTCGCAGCACG
Organism: Leucopleurus acutus; assembly: GCF_964270905.1. Lineage (NCBI taxonomy): Eukaryota > Metazoa > Chordata > Mammalia > Artiodactyla > Delphinidae > Leucopleurus > Leucopleurus acutus. The sequence continues at coordinate 12,516,408 of NC_139150.1, forward strand.
CCCGCCCATGGCTGGCCTTCTCTTTTTCAGATTTGTGAATTTAGTTACTTTGCTCAAACTTGGCGGTCCCGAGGAGGGCTTATATCACACACCACCCCGCCTCCCACCACCTCACGGGTTTCTCCTACTTCCTCCTTTGTATTCCTGTCTGTTGGGAGTGAATATCCCGAGCTGGTGGGGCCCGGGGACAGCAGGCCAGCCAGTGACCGTGGTCAACTGGTAAGGCCTCCTTTGTGGAACCCGATCTCTAGTTGTCTCAAGCATTAGGACTGGACACCCAGAACGGTGCTCGGACATCGCCCAGTCCAGTGGCTTGAAAGCTTCGTTTTAAGCCCGGGAACCGTTTGTTTACTCTTTTCCATAACACAAGATGCAGATGAAAGGGGGTGGAGCTGCTCTGGGTGAAACTGCGGAGTGAGTAGGGCCCTCACCTCCGGCTCAGCTCCCAGACACTTCCCAGCGAGCCTTGAAAGCCACAGCTCTCAGACACCCTCTCATTTTAGAGACGGGGAAATTGAGGCCCAGGTGGCTCAAGGTCACAGAGCCTGAATGAGAACTTGTGCCTTGATGCGTTCACTCATTCAGCCGACATTCACTATGTACTGACTGTGCCCGCGAGCCCCGAGTCAGTTGCCAGGAGCACAGAGATGAGGAAGGCATAGTCCCTGCCCTCGAGGAGGCCAACAGTTACACCAAAGGGTGATCAAACTGTGACGCAGAGGCCAAGGGAGCTGGGGGGTGGGGCGCAGCTCGGGAGAGACACAGGAAGGCTTCCTGGACGCAGGCACGTCTCAACCTCAGAGTTCAGCCGGGAAGGCATGAGCCGCCACGGCTCTCAGGCAACCCAGAGCAATTCAGTGCTGCTGGCACACAGACTTGGGAGGAAACAGAGTGAGAGGCGGGGGCCTTGGGCTGCCAGGTGAAGGCGTGTGGAGCGTGGTGGGCCCTGGAGGCCTCTTTTAGAAGCATCACTATAGTGGTCCTCGGAGAGGCAGGGAGCCCCGGGAGTCATTGGGTGTGCTGGGCCAGGGAGGCAGGGCCAGGCCTTCGGGCTGAGTGCAGTCTTCATGTGCCGCAGCATCATTTGGGCAGCGTGTAGAGATGCAGATTCCCCAGCCTCGCCCCTAGAGAGCTGGTGGGGAGTTCTGGGACGGGACCCCGGGATCTGCGGGTGTAATACCCAGCCCCAGTGATTTTGGCAGGCAGACAGGGGTGGGACTACTCCTCCAGGACAGCCCCTCTTACTCTGCCTCCTAATTAAACACCTACTGTGTGCTAGGCTCTGTGCTGGGCTCTGTGCTGGGTACCGTGGGGAAAGTAGATGGTGCGGAGGTACGGACAGCCCAGTAAGACCAGTAGGTTTATAAGTAAATGGTAGTACATATTCAGCCCCACATCCCGCAGACCCCAGTGGCGGGTGAGCACGCCCCAGGAACGTCCCCTCCGAGGTAGTCATACAGGAAGGGCTGCTTTTGGTTGAAGCACTTTACACGTGTTGTCTGATGCCACCCAGTCACCCTGTGGATATGAGGATGGCATCGTCATGGTAAAGATGAGGAAACAGAGGCTCAGAGAGGTGACACAATTTGTCCGGGGATGCAGCAAGTCTGTGAGACTCTGAAGTCCGCCTGGTTCAGTAGTGACCTCCTTCTGTGCCGCACTTTACAGTTTACACAGCGCTCTCTCTGACCTCGCCCTTCACTGTCTCCCTAGGAGGATGACTATGGTTGATGCCATTTCATAACTGCAGAAACTGGGTCTCAGTCAGAGCAGCAGCTTGCCCAGGGTCACACAGTGAGCGTGGGTACAGCTGGCCTCCATCCTAGGACTGCCTGCCTCGGAGCTGCCCCCGTCCTGTGGGAGAGAGTTTGTCCTGTCAGACCTGGCACCGGGACTGCAGAGGCGAGCTGGTGTGGTCCCTGTCCTCAGGGAGTGGGTGGGTGGCTTAGAGCAGGAGGCAGGCAGCCACATCCCAGCTTGATGGGGCAGTTGCGGTGAGGGATGCACGTGGCCTTCGAGGATTCAGAAGAGGGAGTGGCCAGCTCTCGGGAAGAAGCAGGGGACACGAGGAGCCCGTGCCGAGGCAAGAGGCTTGGAGGGACCTGGATTTGAGGGATGGTGGGGGGTTTAGTGCAGCTGAGGCCTTGGGTGGGGTGGGAGCTGACAGGGGGTCACATAATGAAGGCCTTGCACCTTCAAGCAAGGGGCCTGGGCATTATCTGGAGAGGAGAGGGGAGCCTTGCAACAGATTAGGGCTGGGCTCAGCTCTTGCAGGCGAGCCCTCATCTCCTGGTTTCTCAGCTAAGCCTGTGGTTATGTCTGGTTCAGCCTGAAGGATGAGCCGGTCTGGAGTCTGGCAGCTTTGGTCGTGGAAGTTTTCTGGCCCCTGGGTTTGGCTGCTGAGCCAGAGTTTTTCTCTTGCTGGGCCATATCCCCAACTTCGTGTCCAGCGGCTCTGCAGAAAAATGTCTCCGCCTCCTCCATGACCTTCCGCCCTCTCACTGCCAGACCTTCCTGCCAGCGGCCAGGGACCTTTTCTGTCCACATCTTGCCAGCCTGGCGGGCTGTGTGTATGGCCAGTCAGTGCAGAACGGCATGGGCTTTCTCCCAAGTCCCTCCGGGCCTGAGCCAGCCTAGCGAGGAGGAGACTCAGGGCCCCCTAGGGCAGCCCCCTGAACCCACTCATCAAGCCCAGCACTGGCCTGGCCGGGAGGACAGCGCTGTGGGCATCTGGGGTAGCGCCCTCCACCTCCACCACATCATCATTTGGCCACACCTGCCTGTGAGCTTCCAGGACCACATTTTTTTTTTTTTTTTGGTACGCGGGCCTCTCACTGTTGTGGCCTCTCCCGTTGCGGAGCACAGGCTCCGGACGCGCAGGCTCAGCGACCATGGCTCACTGGCCCAGCCGCTCCGCGGCACGTGGGATCCTCCCAGACCGGGGCACGAACCCAAGTCCGCTGCATCGGCAGGCGGACTCTCAACCACTGCGCCACCAGGGAAGCCCCAGGACCACATTTATTCCCGGTCATGGGCCCAGATCCCACAGTTCAGAGCTTGGAAGGCTCTTAGAAATCAGGGCCCGGCCGTCATCGATCAGATGGAGAGACTGAGGCTTATGGACGGGAAGCATCTTTCAGAGTCACCCCTCTTGAGAGAGCTTCTGTTCGGAAGAGTCCAAAGTCAGGCAGACATCCCAGAGACCAGAGGGGAGCACGGCCCAAGGTGGGGTGAGTGGGCGAGGCCGTGTGATGTGGGCTCTGGAGTCAGGCAGACCAGACCCCAGCTCAGCCACCTTTTCTCTTTGAGACCTGGGAACACACCCACTGTGTGTCGGGCACCTGGCGTGTCTGAGCCACCTGCCCGTCGAGGTGCTTGGCTGCATGAAGGGCTTGGCCTGTTGCCTGGTGCTTGGTAGGCACCGCGGGTAAATGTCAGGGTGGCCTGGAGAGGAAGAGGCAGTGGGTCTACTGAAGAGAGCTTGTTCTAGAGCCTAGGCCTGGGTTGCAGTGCTGGGTCCACCTCTTCCTGGCTGTGTGATTGCGGGCTCACTGATTTTCACCTCCTCAGCCTCAGCGGCCTCCCCTGTAAAGAGGAGATGGTGGTGGGACACCCTCGTGGGGCTGAGGTGAGGCTTCTGTGAAATCATGCAAGTGTGCACTGTACCCAGTGCCAGGTACAGTGCCCAGGAGACACTTGCTGCTGCTCTTGGATTTCACCAGATCCTCCCCATTCTGAGAGAGAGGTGTTGTCATCCCCATTTTACAGATGAGGAAACAGGCTCAGAGAGGGGGAGTGAGTTGCCCAGGGCCCCGCAGCAAGTAAGTGTCTGCGCCAGGATTTGAACCTAGATGTGGGCCCTGGGCCCGCCTCCTTCTCCATGCCTTCGAGGACTTCTGGGGCGCTACCAGGCGGGGCAGGCCCTGGCTCAGCCCCCTCCCACGCCCTCCTCTTGCAGGTCATCCTTTTTCAGTACTAACGCTGCCGGCACTTCCGCATCTGAGCATGGGCGCCCGGCAGCTGCCCCTCAGCCGCTGAAATCCGGAGTCCAAGCCGCTGCCAGGGATCCACCCGCTCTGCCTCCACCCCTCATCCGCCATCCTGCCCACCACCAGCTGGGCCCCTGGGCCTGGCCTTCCCCTCTCCTGCTGAGAACCAGAACCCACCAGGAGCACCGCGGAGCCCTCCTCCCTGAAGGCAGAGCTCCCTGAAATTTGGAGCCAGGGTGAAAACAACAGCCTGTGTTTCCCATTTAAACAGGAGTCGTCTTCAACTTAAGCTGATTACAATAGCAAAAGGCCGAATTGAATCGCACGACGCCAACAGCCTTCCAATTTACAGGTTTTCTTTCCTCCCATATTGGCCTTTATTTACTACTTCCTTGTAACATCTCTGAATTCTGAATAGCGGACAACCCCCAATGTTATCCACTCTGTTGCTTTTGTTTGGAAAACTCTACAGTGTTTGTGGGATGTCCCCAAAGGAAAGCTATGTTCTAATTTTATCATTTCCATCTGTCTGGTTATGTCAAGTTAATTCAGAGAGAGAAGAGACACTGACCAACCCTGAGAGGCCCAATAGGGCACAGATGGAGGCCTGCCCAGACCAAGAGGCAGGGGGAAAAGCGGGGGCCGGGGGGAGGGGGAGGGGCAAGGACCCCCATGGGTTTGGAGGCCCAGGAGAAGGATGCGGCACACTGGGCTGGGAGAAGTACTAGCCATTTTAAGGAGAGGACAGAGGACACTCGGGGTGTGTGTCGGGGACCCTGCTTTCACCTAGTTATCCAGCATATGTGCAGGAGACATAGCAGAGGTGGTGTTTGATCTGTGTGGTGACATTTCTGAACGCTTGGACAAGTTAGAGTTGGGGACGCTTGTTGGCTACTTGACTCCTGATGGGGGTGCTTGGGCCACGTCTTCTTTGGGGGGACCTCTCATGGGGGAGCTGGGGAACAGAGCCCAGGGAAAGGGCAGAGCTTTCATTCTAGACCCACCTCTGAGTAGAAAGAGGGTGCCTGCTGCCTAGGTGAGTGTACTTCTGGGGTGCTACCAGGCGGGGCAGGCCCTGGCTCAGCCCCTGGCTCAGTAGAGAGAGGGTGCCTGCTGCCTAGGTGGTAGCACCCCAGGATTCTAGCTAGCACTTCTGGGCTTCCCCACCAACCCTGCCCAGAGCCAGTCCCACTCACTCCTGAGAATGCAGGCCAGACACAGCTGTGCTCACATCCACCCTGTCCCGCTGCAGCTCTTCCACCCCAAACAAAAGGGCTTGGGCTACACAAGACCATGATTTATGTTTTCAGGGGACCCCGTTTGTCCCAGGCTAATCCTGTAATTTTAGAATGACTTGGGTGTCCTGATGCATTTCCCACTAGAGGCTGCTAGTAAGCATGTTTCAGCCCAAGTCCTCCTTCCTGCTTTGATTAACCTGATACGTTGCTTTCGGAAGGAGACTCTAGGACAGGGAAAGCAAGTTCATGGTACCTAGGTGTCTGCTGCCCCAGTTTCACCCATGGCAGACATCGCTAATCGATCGCAGCACTCTCTATCTCGCCGAGTCTGGATAAGGGTTCGGAATCCGCACGCTTGAAGTTGGCACTTAACGTGAAAAACGATATGCTCTTCTTACTCTGGGACCTGGAGGAGGGCTGGGCCCGGGTGCAGCCCAAGAAGGGAACTTGCTGCTTTTCCCTTTCAAAGACAGTTCCAGCTGACTCAGGGCAAAGGAAAGACACCCCTCAGAATGTGATCAGTGCAGCTTGGTTCAGAACTCACCCGGTGAATAGAGTGTGCCTGGCCCTACCCTTGAAGCTGACGTTAACCGGAGCAGCTTGGGCCCAGTTCCTGGTGACTGGGGAGCTCTAATCTTTCCTTTGACGTGGTCAGTGGCCAGCCGAGCCATGCCCAGGGTCACCCAGTACCCACTCTGCCTTGAGCCTCCCCCCAGGGTCTGTTCCTTGCGTGGATCACACGGTCGTAGCATGCTGCGGTTCAGACACGTCTCCACTAGCCTGTTAGAACAGCCTGGGAAGGTACAGGCCATCAAGACTATTTATTTAAATACAAAACAAAAGGAGGAAAACACACACACACACACACACACACACACACACACGGAAAAAAATTGTAAGCACTTTTTTGTAAAACCAATGTCTGTTTTGTTACATACCTTTCATGTTGTGCTTTGTAAATGTCTTATTTGTGTAATAAATAAAGTTAATGCAAGTAGAAGTGCTGGCACTGACATCCGGAGCACGATGGAATTCCATTTCTTTCCTGCTGTCTGGTTAAGGGCTCAGGCTCAGGCCTGGCCCCCAGAATATCTGGGCTGCTAGACAGTGAAACCCCTTCCCGGAAGACTGGTTCTGTCTCCCAGCTAGGAAACTGAGCGTTGTAAAGGCATGGCGGTGGGTTTCTTCTCTAATCTGAGCTGTGTAGGAAATCAGGCTGGCTGCTGTCCTCCGTCCCACTCCTGACCGCGCTCTGCTGGGCCCCGTGCCAGCCCTGCAGCCTCAAAAGGGTCCAAGGGGGGCTCTCAGCCCAGCAAATGCTGGAGACAGACGGATCCCTCCGACGTGCTGTCGAGACGGAGGGGGGCATTTGAGCTGTACCCTTAGATGAGAAGTTCACGGAAATAAGTTCAATGGAGGAGATGCTGGGGGACCAGGGAGGGAGGCACAGAGGAGCCCGAGTGGGAGATGGGGGAGAATCTGATACTGCGAAGTGAAAGGGAATATGCGATGGGAGACAGGGCCACAGGGCTCCAGCTTCCACACGAGTCTGGGTCTCATACTGGCCTCATCGGGTTCCAGAGCCACCCTGTAATCTGGGGAGTGAGAGAGCGCATCCTTCTGCCAGCCGCCAGATGTTCTTGTAGCAGCAGAACCTTTTGTGCAAACCAGAGCTCACCAGGAAGGGAGTGGAATGGCTCTGCCTGGCGCAGAGGCTTCCCCGGCGCCCCAGCCCCACCCGGTGGGCCCGCACAGAGTCACTCCGAAGCCTCAGCTCAGGGTGTACGTGGCCATCGCCCCTGCAGGGCCCCCCGGTTAGTTGTTGCATTTTCCATCCTTGACCCCATCCTTGTCCCTGCCCCTCCACTCTTCCAATCCATTTATCATTTAGATATTTAGATATATGTGTATCTTTGAAAAGGAAGTTTGTGTGTGTGTGTTCCTTTACATGAATATACTTTATTTTCAAAACACAGTTTGGAAACCCCCAGTGGACATCAGTCCTGTCATTCTACTGAGGTGAGTGACTGTTGCCTTGGTGGGGAAAGGTGATCCCCCATCCCTCTGTGGCTCAGCTGAGCGGGCCCAGGTCTCCCTTGACTCCTGGCTCAGCAGGCCGCTCATGGAGCCCTAGATCAAAGGCTAGCTTCCTGCCCTTGCGACCTTGGCAAAGCCCTCCCAGGCCCGACTCCCTCTCCTGAGCAGCCCTTGGTGAGCCAGGGGACAAGGCGCGGGGGGCTGCAGGGTTCGCAGCCTCTAAGGAGGGAAAGCTACGCAAAGATCCAGGTGATCCAGGCTGCTTGTGGCCCAGGTACAGCCCTGGAACGTGGTACCACTTCCTCTGCTGGTTTTCAGCTGACACGTGAGATCCCTGGGGGTGATTCTGAGGAATAATTACTCTGTATGCACAGCTAACGAATTAGTTTTTAAAGCAAGCGGTATTGAATACCTGCTAAGAGCCAGCTCCTTTATTGTATTGTTTCATTCAATCCACGTAGCTACCCTATGGGTTTAAGCATCATCATACATTTTACAAATGAGGAGACTGAAGCTCAGAGAAGTGAGGTGACTTGCCCAAGGTTGTGTGATACCCTGTGATGGAGCTGGGATTCACACCCAGGTGTGTATGATGCCAAAGCTGCGTTCTGTCTGTGGCACCCCACCGATTCCGTGCTTAGGGTAGGAGGCTCAGATAGGGAAGCTTCCGAGAGGAAGAGGCAGTCCTGGGTAATCGTTTCTGGGCTTACAGGAAGATAGCAGCTGTGAGCCTGGGCTCAGTCATCCTGTCCTACTGCCCTGTGAAATCAAGACTGGTAAGGCAGGCAGCTTGTAGTAAACAAACAAACAAAAAACAGCTGGGCTTTACCTTCAGGAAGACTCGGAGTCAAATGCCGTGTGACCTAGGGCAGGTCACTTAGTTTCTCTGAACCTCAGATTTCCCATCTCTAAAAGGTAATGCTAAGCCCTTTCTTACAAGGCTGTTGTGTGGAGCTGGGATAACATAACCACACTGCCCGCACACATGAGTTGCTCATTCAGTTACATTTGTCTGTCATTATAAGGTGATGGCTCTCAAACTTCCATATGCGTAAGAAATACCTGAGAATGCAAACTGCTAGACCCCAGTCTCAGCGATTGTGATTAGCAGGTACTAGGGTGGGACCCAGGAAGAGCTAGTTCACAATTTTGCCCAGGTGATTGTGATGCAGGTGGAGTGAGGGTCCCGCTCCAAGAAATAGTCTAAGGAAAGTACACTTAGGGCCACTGATGGCAGAAAGCTTTTATTCCCGAGTCAAAAGCCAGGTTCTAAAACTACAGCCTGCTCCCCGGGCCAGCCAATGCCAGGGGCACAGAAGGAAGCTTGTGACGGAGGGGGCTTAGCGCTCACGGCTTGGGCTTAGGACCCATGGTCTCGTCCCAGCCCTTCCGACACGTCCGGATGATCCACTCGTGCTCGTCATCATCTGCAAGAGAGGAAGAGGGAGAGGCGGTCATGCCCTGCGCCGGGAGCCCCCAGGCGGGGTCTTGGGGCTGGGGTGCATGTTGGAGGTGGACCTTGCTGACGGAGCCAGGCACAACATGGATGGGCCGCTCTGAGCTGGGCCCGTGCGCAGTGTGACATCCACCAACGTCACCCCCGGGACAGCCGGTCGAGGCCTTCGTTTCTTTTCTGGGCTTTCCATTCTGGACGCTTCAGAGAACCTGTGGTTTCCCAGGGGGCTGACACCCTGTTTGCCCAGGTCCTTTCGGTGGGGAGAGGAGAGGAGGATCTGGGGGTCCTGTAGGCCCACATGCATTTATCTCCCTTAACTTAATCCCCATGACCACCCGATGGCAGCAAGCCCACCTTTCTGTGGACGGACTAACAGGCTCAGAGGATGAGTCGCTAGTCCACAGCCACAGTGTTGGTACGTGGGAGAGCCCAGAACTTGAGACCCGGGGCTGTCTGAGTACAAGGCCTGTGCTGTTTTTAAACCTCAGAGAGAGAGAGTTGAGTGGGACACATCCCTTAGTCCACAGCACACTCTCTGTGCCAGGCCCCTCTGAGGGCTGACTCTATTTTCATTTTTCCCCTTTATCCTCCAAAGCCACACCCAGCCCCTCCCCCCACCACGACAGAAACCCACTCCAATGGCGGGATATATACCCCTAAAAATGCACGTAGCTCTGTAAAATGTGTACTGTGGTTTTGTGTGCGAAGGTGGTTTCAATTTACATAGATGGCATTGTGCTGTGAATTTCATTGTGCCTCACTTTTTTCACTCAACACTACATTTTCAAGATCTATTCTTGTTGCGACGCGGACATCTAGTTCTTTGCTCCTGACTGCTGCCTAATATTCCATGGTGGGCTTCCGTCATGTTGTACTACCCATCCTCCCAGGGGTGGGCACGCAGGTTGCCTCCACCTCCGGTGACCGGGAATGACGCTGGGACAAACGTTCTTGGGTCCATCCCTTCGTGGATACGTGGGAGAATTTCTGTGGGATTATATTCCAGGAGGAGGGTTACGGAGCCGTGCACATACTTCATTCCCCAAGACTCCCAGCGAAGCCCATGTTTTTTTCCCCAGCGCCGCAATGCCTGCCTGCGGTCCTTCCGTCGTTCCTGCCTTCCCTCTTCCTGGGGATAAAGAGCCCCGGCCCAAACCCCTGCCCTCGAGCAGCTGTCCTCAGGGCGCAGCACCAGAGTCTCTTGATTCCTACCCTCACCCCCTGCCTAGCTCAGTGCCTCCCTCCCGAGAGGTGGGAGTATGGAATTACTCATCCTCCTTGGGTGCCAAATGGCAGAAGCTAGACATAAAAGACACTCCTTGAGAGCTGAAACGCAGAGGGCCTGAGATATCCTACCCTCCGAACCAGAGACGCCTGCCAGGAGCCCTTTCCTCCTCTGTGACAGCACCACTCCCCCGCCCAGGGAGACAAGGCTTATTGTCAGCCTACTGTGTGCTCTGTAATTTACAAACGTCGATCTGAGTTTTTTGTGAGAGCCCAGTAGGGTACGAAAGATTACCTCCACTTTACAGAGGACGAGCCTTACCTCGTGTCCACGGCCAGCGGAATTTAAGCCAAGGCTCATCAGACCCCAAAGCCTGACTTTTCACCCCAGGGCAGGCCCGACGAGCCGGCCTCCTCCGTAACCGCCCCCCCCATTAGTTCTTTGTCTGTGACCTCAGGAGAAAGGCTCTCTGCCTGCACGCTCTGGCCTTTGAGGACTGCCCTCAGCAGCCGGTGGGCCTCAGTTTCCCCGGGGAGGCTGCGGGGGAATCCGCACCTGGCTGTCAACCCCGGGGGGTGGGGGGGGATGGTGGGCGGGGAGAGCGGCGGCACACAAGGAGTTAAGTGCTGGTGAAGCCCACTTTTGCCACACCGAGAGCAGCCTGGTTGATAATTACAGTTCTGAAGTCTCCGGGCTATTCGAATCAGTGCAGCTGCAACCTCTTCAGTGGTAACCCTGAAACCAGACCAACTGGGTTTATTGTGCTGAACCAGTCCTCAGGCCCCTCCCTGATGGTTACAAATTGACAGCAATGGACTTAACAGCCCTCTTCACTACCCCTTTCACTCTCTACCTGGCCGCTCAGTCACCAATTTGAATGACAGATGCCTCCCCTCCCAGCAGCTGCTCCCCAACCCTCCCCTCCACCTCCCCTGTGCCGCGAGGCGGCTCCCCTGTCCCTGCCACGCCAGGGTGAGGCTGCCCAAGCACATTTCATCAATATTTAAAATGGAATTAAACCTGCAGCTTTGATTAATGCCTCCCAGATCCCAGCAGTTGTGATTACTATTTTGCAAATTGCGATTGTTGGAATATGTTAATATGATTGTCTGAGAACATCTTCACCTTCTAGGATAATTTTCCCCCTTTTTCGGCAGGACGAGAGGGGGAGAGGAGGGGAAAAAAAGATGGGGAAAAAAACACCCCGCAAACTCTTTAATCAATTGTAAATTATTACCCTCGGCACAATTGCCGGTGGTTCAGAGGAAGGGGAGGGAGATTTCTGGTTTGGTGCATTTATCTTGAAAAGTTTTGGCCCCCACTGGCCCAGTAATTCCACCCTGGGATGTTATGGGAATAACCTATTTGTCTCGGTACTATTTAGAATCAAGAAAACTGAAATAACCTATGCTTCTAAAAACAAGAGGATGATTACTTTGTTGTATATTCATTCATTTAACAAATAATTTCTAAACACTGACTATGTGCCAGGCATACTGCTAAGTTTGGGGGGCGGGTGGGAGACACCATGTGCCACATGAGAATTTAGCAGCCACTGAAAAAATATGGTTAGGAAGTCTGTATAGCAACATAGGAGGAATGTTTCTGATATTATAATAAGCAAAAAAAAAAAAGATGGAAGGAGGTAAGAAACAAAATTACATAGACAGTATAATCTGTGTAAAAATTGTGCACAGAAGAAAAATTAAAAATAATAAATTGAACGTGAATCATGGTCAGCTCTGAGCAGTGGGGCTAGAGAGGTTCTTCTGTTTTTGGTATTTCCCAAATCTTTCATTAATGTGTATCCTCAATAGAAAATAAAAATAATCATTGGCTTTTTTCCTACCTCTAATTTATTGCCTTGGTAATTTCATGCATTTTAGTAAATGAAGCAAAATGTTTCTAGGTTCCTAGAAACACCAATAGGGTTCTTGAATTTCTAAAAAGTAAAAAAATATTGGTAAAAATGCATAAAAGTTGGAGAATAGACGAATCTCCTGCGCAGAAGAATTCCAAACAATTTATGTGGATAGTCTGGCGTCAAGGAGATGGGGCATAACTCCCTCTTCCTTAGATGTGGGCTGCATAGTGATTTCCTCGTAAAAAAAGACAGTATAGGAAGGGGGTAAAGAACCAAAAAAAGAGTAACTTTTCAATGAAGAAACCTGACAAACACACCTCATCCAAGTGATCAAGGTCAACATCAGCAGTGATAAGCCCTGTGGATAGTGTATAGCCTTGATATGATGAAAATGGCCCTTACCTCTGTGGTCTTCCTCCCCCAAACCCACAACCCCAGTCGAATCATGTGAAAACCATCAGACAAATTCCAATCAAAGGACATTTTACAAAACACTTGACCAGTACTCCTCAAAAGTGTCATCGAAAACAAGGAAAGTCTGAGAAACTCTCACAGCCAAGAGGATCCTAAGGTGAAGTGACAACTAAATGTAATGTGGTGTCATGGGTGGGATCCTGGAACAGAAAAGAGACATTAAGGAAAGATGGAGGAAATCTGAATGAAGTATGGGCTTTAGTTATTTTTATTTAGTTAATAAAAATGTATCGCTATTAGTTCATTAATTGTGACAGATGCATGGTACAATATAAGATGTTAATAATAGGGACACTGGATGTGGGGTATAGTGGGAACTCTCTGTACTATCTTTACAATAATTCTGTATATCTGAAATTGTACTAAAATAAAATGTTTATTTTTAAAAATGCCTGAAAATCCAGTGTGCTCTGTTAAAGGTGAGATTATCATGTTCTCCAAGAGGAGTGGAAACATTTTCACATACCCAACCATCCAAAATAAAGTCCTTCACGCCCTTTCCTCTGTCCTGGGCCCTGCACTTCACAATTTATGATTCTACACAAATATGGAGAACAAACTAGTGCTTACCGGTGGGGAGAGGGAAGGGAGGAGGGGGCCATACAGGGGTAGGGGGGGGAAGGGGTTATTATGGGATTATATGAAATCATATGTATGAAACTTGAAAATTGTAAAGCACTATAGAACTTAAAGAATCTTTCATTCAGTAAAAAAATTTATGAGCCTACACTTACTTGCAGATTTCCTTACCTAGTTTTCTCTCCCACTGGGCTGTAAACTTAATGCAGAGACTATGTCTGCCTGTTGACCACTGGACCCAGAGTGCCGTAGGCAACCAACAACTGCTTTGCCAGTTGAAGTCTGGAATAAGTCTGTTGCCTTCTGATTTGTCTTTGATTCCTATCAACAAACATTCCTGACACCTATTTCTTGGCATTCATGTCTCATCTCAAATGTCACTTCTCAGTGATCCCTGATATCCGGTGTTCATTTTATCTCCTTCAGGGCGTATGCCTCTTGCTGCAATTTTCTTGTTTATTTACATGTTGTCTGTCTCCCCATCCACACTACAAGCTCCAGTGAAACCAGGGCCTTGTCTGCTTCTTCACTGTGGCATCATCAGACCAGTGTCTGGCACACAGGAGTGCTTAGCCCACATCTGTTGAATGAATGAATGAACGATTAAGTCAACAAGCTCAATCCTGTGGCCAGCCCTGTGCCTGGTCCTGGGGGACAGAGGGGACTGAGACCCAGAGGGTTGACCCAGGCACTCTGTGGCTTAATCTGTCTGCTCTTGGGGCACAGAGATTTCTTTATTCTGGTTCTCAAGCTTTGGAAGTGACCTCGTGGCTCCCTGCATCCCCTCCCCTGCTGCCCCCAATGGATCTCACCAATCACTAGGAGAGCTGGGCTTCTTACAGAGAAGAAAAGGAACTTGCAGCAAGAGAGACCCCGAATCTGACCACAGGCCACCCAACTGAGAAGCTTTCCCTGTGAAGGCTCCCCACTCCTTCGCCTGTACCTTAAGAACTTTCCAGCCTGCCTCCCTCCCCGGCTGTGAAATGCAGCTACCCTGACGTAACACAGTCGCCCCCAGGCATGTGTTCAGTGCCCCTGTGCCTTTGTACAAGCTGCTCCAGGGAGCGGGGGACACCCTTCCTTTCAGGACCTGGTTCAGGTGCAGGGCTTCTCAGAGCTCAAGAGAGGCCCAGGGCACTTCCCATTTCTGGACCTTAGTGAATATAAAAGTGAAGAAAGACCTAAACATGAGTATAACAACTGCAATATATTTTAAACATGTACTTTTGACACATTAATTCTTTCAACACAAACAACCCAATGTAACATGGATGAGTTTTTCTAGGATTTCTGTCAAAGAAGTAGAAATACACAGCGCATTAAAGATGGTGTGGTCAGGAAGCAGGGCTGCCTGCATGATCATGGTTTCCTTTCAGGCCTGTCACAGCCCCAGCTTCAGGCACCTGATGAATGTGTGTCCCCTGGCCGTCCTCTGCCACCATGGGCCCTGCCTGGATGTCACCTTCCCTCACCCAGGCTGCGGTCATGGTCATGGTCACCATGATCGATTCACTCTTCAGAGCCCGGCGCAGATCCAGCACTTGAAAAGTATTTAGTAGGTATATTAAATATACTTATTTAATATGGATGAATGAATAAAGAAATGTAACTTTGGGGACATAAAAGTAATAAGTTTGCTCTGTGGGATTTAGAAAAAGGGGGAAGAATTTCTTCCCCACCCTCAGCCAACGGAGCTGAGAGGGCAAAGCAGACATGCCAAGGGCGGGGCCAAGGCCAAGGGCGGCGCCAAGGCCAAGGGCGGGGCCAAGGCCACCGGCCGCTGTTTCCTTTCCTGTCTCGAGGCCAAGGACCGAGCAGCCCCACCGCATGGGGAGGATGGGTTGTCTGGGCTCACACGTGGGCGCGAGCCACACTCCGGAAGCTCAAAGCCCTGGCTGGCCTGGGGCCCCACAGTGAGGGTGGGAGGGGCAGGCCCGCACAGGCCACCAGGCAGGGCCCAGGTCACCGAGAGTGTCATTCGTGCCGCCTGCAGGTCGGTGCAGTGCTGGGGGAAGAAGATTCCTGAAAGTCGGACGGCACATGCAACACAACGTTGGCTCCCCTGACGGCTGGCAGGGAGGCGGTGTGGCGCAGTTGTTAAGGGCGCGAGCTTTGGAGCTCGGCCGCCACTAGCTCAGAGACCTTGGGCAGATGGCCTCGCACCTCTATGGGTGTCATTTCCTCATCTGCGGAGGTGCCTGCCTGGAAGGTTTCCTGGGAGGATCAACTGAGGTCATTCCCGAAAAGTGCTTAGCACAGTGCCTGGGGCGCAGGAAATGCCCCAAACCAAAGAAAGCCAGAAGCTGTCTTTGCAAGATGGGACTTAAGGGCCCCTGCGACTGCACAGCATAGGCAGGAGGGAGTTCAGGGTCCTTTGTGAGCCCTGCCACCATCTTGCTGGGTGATCTTGGACAAGTCACTGCCCCTCTCTGAGCTGGCTCCTTGTCTGTCCAGTGGGTTTAACCAGACCTCCGGCAGAGGGCAGACTGGGGACTGGCGGGGCTGAACGGCCCTAGGTGGGTACCCAGGAAGTGTGAGCTCGGATCATCATTTCGATGGGCCTTTAATTCCCAAACTGGGTACCTTCAAGGGGGTGTTCTTAAGGAACTCAGCAGCCCTGGAACTTCTGGTTCCCTGTGGGGGCGGAGGGAGGCGCTGGGGAGGCGGAGGTCTTCACACAAGGATCAAGAGCCGCAGCTCAACCAGTGCTTTTGTTCAGAGCGAGGGGCAGCTTGGGGCAGGCGAGCACAGAGAGGGCAAACGGGCTGATTCAGGTCATCAGGCACCCGCAGGCCAGATGTCGCTAGCTCATGGCACGCCTTTGGGCCAAGCACACCTGCAGCGCCCACCTGGTGTGCGGGAGCCTCGGGTGGGGACAGGGAAAGGGAGGAGACCAGATGAGTCAAGGTGTCCAGCCTCGGGAGAGGGGATGAGGGTCACACTGGCCGAGCACCCGGGAAGCACAGGGCTCTGTGGAAGAGGGGCACGTCCGTCCTCTTCTCAGTGAGTAAAAGGCATTGGCCCCAGTCAGGACGAGGAAACCAAGGCTTGGGGTGCGAACCGTCTCTCCACCTCATTCCACCAGCGGGGAGGGGAAGGGCACAGAGTGCTGGTGTGAAGGTCACACTTGATGAGGCTGTGTGTGCACGGGCACAAGTGGGCGTGTTTCCATCGAAGTGTGGGAATCTACCCAAGTGTGAGCGTGAATGTGTGCAAGCCTGCATCGGTGTGCCGTGAGTGTGTAAGTGGCTCTGTCTGAGGCGCAGGGTGAAGAGGAGAGAGTGCGCCCGTATGGGGACCCTCAGCCTGCGTGTGACACGCGGTGTGTGGCTGGGTGAGTGGCAGGCGGTGTGTGAGCGTCTGAGTCTGTGTGTGTGTGATCAGATGTCAAGGGAGGAGGCGTGCAGCTTGCAGTGACAGCCCGGCGCGCACCCAGAACGCCAGGCCACGCCAGGCTCCAGGGCAGGAGCTCTGCCGTGAGGGCTGCCCTCTCTTCCTGGGGTCAAGGCCAGCGCGCTCTCAGAGGGCTCCTGTGTGAACTGTGGCTGGTGTGAGAGGTGCGTGGCAAACCTGGCACCCCAGGCTGTGGGCAGGTGCAGTCCCCAAAGCCCGGCCACACCCTCTGTGCAAATGCAGGGGTGAGAGCGGCAACCAATGCCGGGCCATCCCTGTCCCAACTCCTGCAAAGAGGCTTTGAACTTTGCTGGCAGAGGTGTGGCCAGAGGCCAAGGCCACAGCGTCGCCAATATTGACTGACGGGTGGCTGCCCAGGCAGAGCCCACCATCGGGCAGGAAGGGAGGCCCGGGGCTGCTCTTGCTTTCCCTGTAAAGGAGCATCTTCTGGGCTGGGTGGGTGGAGGTCTCCAGGGGGTAGGGGTGGGTGTGGTGAGGCCAGGCTGCTTCACCCACGGGGAACTAGAGGGGCAGGGCCCAGCACCCACAAGCTTGTCAAGGCCTATTCAACTGTAAGAGACATGCGAAAAAATGACTGACTCTGAAACACAGAAAGAGAAACTGCAACACTGAAATTAATAAATGTTATAATTAATGCATAAAGCCTGAATTAATTATTAAATTTAGAAATCAAAACAATGTTATTACACTTGAAATCAATTCGTAGGCTTGGTTTCCTCATTTGTCAAGAATTCTCCAGTGTGTACATGGCTCTCAAGAAATCACAGCCAATTGTTAAAGTCTTGCAGTCACACCATCTACCAAGCAAAGTCTGAAAAATCCTTTCGAAGTTTTAACAGCAAAAAATTACATTTAATATGGGAGCGTGGCTACATTCTGTTTTAATATGTTGAAACCATTGGGTCGAGACCTTCGAGGTCAGACCTAGGGCTGGATCGGGCTGTGACCGGGGGAGGGTGAGTCTGGGCAACGAACATGGTGAGCTGGGATCAGGTCCATGTGCCGGGCACATGCATGTACTTTCCATGCCTGATCTCATGCAATTCTCATACCACCTTTGTTACGTGCACAGTTGGTGTCTCAGGTGGCATTGCAGATGCTCCAGTTGGTGGGTAAAGGGAAAAGTGCCCACGGTCATAATGACCTTTGGGAATCTCTTAGGAAAGCCCCAGACTGGAGAAGGACGTCTCACTAAGTGTCGTACTATTGGGATTCTGACACTATTGGGACAGAGAGTTATTCCTGCTGTTGAGGTCCAGATGCATAGCTGGCCTGTGTTTATGGGCCCTACTGGTTAAAAAAAAAAAAATACACATCCTTAAATACTAGCATCAGCCTGTGTGTGGCAAGGTGCTCACACAACAGGAGGTGCACAGGGACGCAGACCAACTGATTCACATCTCCCACACTCACTCCAGAGCAGGTGTGTGCTAAGTAGGGGAGGGTGCAAAGTCACCAACACCATCTATATTGCTATTCTTCTTGTTTCCCTGATTCCCACTTTTATTTTTCAAGCAGTCATAATTGCATTTGTGTTCACTAAAGATGTCTGTGATGCCTGGCCGCTGTACACAGGCAGCGCTGGGAAGCCAAGTGCTGAGGCCAAGGTCACTCGGTCGGCCCTTGCTCTGACCCTCTGCTCCCTTCTGCCCCTGCTCTCCAGCTGCGTGTGGACAATGGACTGACAGGGACGGGCCTGGCACTTGGGCCTGTCCTCCAGGTGGCAGATGCTGGGGGCAGAATTAAGGCTGGGACAGTGGGGATGGCGAGGAGGGATGTTAGGATGTTAAGGACCTACGGAACTCAGACTAGAACTCACTTAATCCTCACAGCAATCTTGCAAAGTCAGTGTTATTATTTTTTAAAGATTTTTTAAAAAAATTAATTAATTAATTAATTTTTGGCTGGGTTGGGTCTCCGCTGCTACACATGGGCCTTCCTTAGTTGTGTCGAGTGGGGGCCTCCTGTTGCAGTGGCCTCTCTTGTTGAGGAGCATGGGCTCTAGGCGCGCGGGCTTCAGCAGTCATGGAACACGGACTCTAGAGCGCAGGCTCAGCAGTTGTGGCGCTTGGGCTCAGTTGCTCCGCGGCACGTGGGGTCCTCCCGGACCAGGGCTCAGACCCGTGTCCCCTGCACTGGCAGACGGACTCCCAACCACTGCACCACCAAGGAAGCCCCAAAGTCAGTGTTATTATCCCGTTTCACAGGGGAGGGCTCTGAGGCTCAGAGAGATGGAGTTATATGTCCCAGCTCACTCAGCTAATAAGGGGGTACAGGCTCATACCCAAGTCTAGCTCCAGATCTGCAGCCCTCAGCCACTACAGACTTCCCTGAAAAATCTTTCTGCAACTACCACGTCTTTACTGTCTGAAGGATTGAAGCTAAGCTCCCTAACCTGACATTCAAGCCTCTCTCCAGCCCACACTGTGTCCCTCTGCTTTGAATGCCCAGCTCAGACACACTCCTACACACCCATCAAAGCCTACTCTGTCCATCACTGCCTAAGGGAGGCCTTCCTTGACTACTCCTCTGTCTCCCAACACAGTAGTGGGTCTCAGGTGCTCCATCTTGAGTACCCAGGCCCCTGCATCTCTGTGCCTCTGCTCATGTTTTCCCTTCCTTTCCAGGCAGCAAAATCCACCTCTCAAACTTTAAAGCCTAGCCAAACACCACCTTTTCCAGAACATCAACTTGCCTTGGGACACACCGTTTTCTCTGTGCTCCCCCAGCACACTGTGCTTCTGACTCCTGGCACCAGCAAAGCAGGGCACTCCCGGTTTTTTGGAGAAAGAATCTCATATCTGGGACTTCCCTGGTGGAGCAGTGGTTAAGAATCCGCCTGCCAATGCAGGGGACACGGGTTCGATCCCTGGTCCGGGAAGATCCCACGTGCCGCAGAGCAACTAAGCCTATGCATCACAACTACTGAGCCTGTACTCTGGAGCTCGTGACCCACGACTACTGAACCCACGTGCCCAGAGCCCATGCTCCATAGCAAGAGAAGCCACCGCAATGAGAAGCCCGCGCACTGCAATGAAGAGTAGCCCCTGCTCACTGGAACTAGAGAAAGCCCGTGCGCAGCAACGAAGACCCAACCCAGTCACAAATAAATAAATAAAATAAATTATTTTTAAAAAAAGAATCTCAAATCTGAGATTCCACATTAAACATTAATATAAACATCATGGAGAATATAGACTTATGTTGGACTTCCTTCCATGTACTTTTTTTATGGTTTCTGTTATGTTACATTCTGACCTGTATTTTGAGGGGCAGGTTCTCTGCAGGTTCTCTGCAGCCTTTTGAACACTTAGGCTCTAGGCTTCCATCCAGAGAGTGCCCATCCCGGGTCCTGTGACTGTTTATGCATCTCTCCCCACCCCCGACCCTGCACTGGTTTGGGGAGGTGGCAGGCACTGAGGTGGCCCCCAGGTGAGACTCTGGTATCCGCAGGGGATCAGTGAGGGCCCGCGTCTGGAGGGATCCTAGAGGGTCTGAGGCTCCAGGTGAATAAGAAATGCTGAGGATGATGGGAACACATCCAGAACAGTGCCCAAGGCGGGCTAGAGAGACCAGGGGACTGCCCGCCTCCAGCCCAGTTTTGAAATTGGCATTAAAAGCAGGTGGGAGGAGGCCAGAGGGCAGCTTGCCAAGGTCACTCTGGCTCCTCCCTTTGGGGCACGGAGTTAAGGAGGCCCCTGCATCTCAACCAGCACTAGTCCCTGGGATATGAAATAATCCCAACTGTTATCTGTGACAGGCCTTAAGCTCCTCATGGGCTGGGCACTGCTCTCACTGCATCCCCTGCATCATCTCAATAACACTCACCACAATCCTGGAAGGAAGGTCGTAGTTCCACCCCCACTTGTCAGATGAGGAAACGGAAGCTCAGAGAAGTTAAGAGACTAGCTTGAGATCACACAGCCGGCCAATGGCAGAGCCAGGGTCTGAGGGCAGATCTGGCAGAGTCCCTGGGGCCGGCCTGTAACCCTGCCTGCCTCTGCTAGACCTGAGGTTGAGCAGGGCTCTCAGCCAGCTGCCCTGGGTTCCAGCGTGTGGGCTGAGGAAGCGAGTGGAGGCTCCTGCCCCCTGGGCTCTGGCCTCGCATCCACTTCTATTAAAGGAGACGAAACAAACCACGGGGTGCTGGCTCGGGTGGACTCCAGCCACGGAAGGGGAAGCTGTATCCTTTGGATGCTTCCAGAAGGCTGCTGTGGGGGGTGGGGGATGTATTGCTGTCAGAGTCCTGTGGGCACAATGGCTGGAAAGGGAATTTCCAGGGCCTTTGGAATTGGAACTGGGAAAAGAGTCAGGCAGGGGGCGGTTCCCGCAGGTCAGGGAGGGGCACGAGGCAGGGCAGGCTGTCATTCCTAGAGCAAAAGGGCCTTGACGGGCCGATCCCACCCTCTGTAGGGGACGGGGGTGGCTTCTAGTGTATGTCTCTGGGGAGAAGAAGGTCCACAGCTTTGCCAGACTCTCAGAGAAGTTCCTATCAGTTCACAGTGTGGCCTCTGGCGTCAGAGACGCCTGGGTTCAAGTCCCGATTCCTCCCTTTAGTAACTGCTCCTGTCAGTAAGTTCTCTGAGGCTCAGTTTCCCCATCTGCCAAATAGGGATAATGATGCATTCCTCAGGGGGCTGGGATGTGGTGAGTCGCTGGCACAGTAAAGGCATTTGATACTATAATTCCCTTCATACCCCTTTTGCTTAAAGCAGATGCCGGGATCTGTGATCCGTGTGGGCATTTTCTTTGGCAGTTACAAGTGTGATATTATCCCTCCACAAAGCCTTCATTATGGTGCTGCTAACAGTACCGCAGCTATGGCAGGCATGGCCCTGCGTGCCAGCCTCCAGGTGATTATAACATTTGGGTAAATTGCCTTTTGTCTTGAGGAGAGACGACAGTGGGAGGGGGCGGGGCAGGAGACTCGCTTGGCCATTTTGCAGAAACCACGGGGGAAGCAGGGTGGGGGGCAGCCTGGGTTTGCCGAAGGAGCCCTGGCTGGCGGTGGGAAGGTGGGTCCTGCCCCGGCCCTGACACAGACAGGCTGTGTGGGGTCCGGCACGTCATCCTCCCTCTCTGGGTCTCAGCTTTCTCACCTGTCAGGTGGAGGCAGAGGCTTCAAGATGAGAAGAGTCTTGGTTTGTTGGTGGCATTGAAAGACTCGTGTTCCTTGGCCAGTTTTTGAGCAATAAGGTGGGCAGAGAACTATCTAGGAAAAAAGAACCACTGCTGCCATCTTACACTCCTTGGATATGTTTATGTCTCTGGGCCACAAGGAAGGCCCTTGGTTCTTTCTTTCTTTCACTAATAAACTCCAGCTTCTCATTCAGAACCAGCTCAAATGTCATCTTTACGCCTGAGTCAGCTAGACCTGGATTCAAATTCCAGCCCTGCCACCTATTACCCGGGTAACTTTGGGCAAAGCATTTCATCTCACCTCAGTTTCATCATCTATAAAATGGAAATAATAAAGACAACTATTTCCTAGATAAAAGAAAATAAATTATGGAAAGTGCTCAAACCAGCGCCTGGAACATAGAAAGCACTCAGTAAATGGTGGTTGTTATTATTACCCTACTTTTTCACCTGAAATAAACTATGGCTACCTTTGTATATCAATAGGTCCATTCCTTCACTGCCATTTCAATGGCTGCATTGTATTTTATTGTAAGCCTATATCATATATTATCTTTTACTTGGCCGCAGCTCGCAGGACCTTAGTTCCCCGACCAGGGATCGAACCCGGGCCCACGGCAGTGAAAGCACTGAGTCCTAACCACTGGACCGCCAGGGAATTCCCGAGGCTATATCATATATTAATGAATGAGTTCCCTCCTGCTGGACATTTGGGATGTTTTTAGGTTTCAACTGTTAAAATAATACCAGAAAAACTTTAGAAGGCCAAGTGGTCTTTCACTTCTAGCTGCTCACTCTGCAGCTTTGTAAAGTTGGGTGGGGAACAGATAAACACCAACGTCTGGGAGCTCCATGCCCAGGCCTCTGTGGACAGACAGTCTTGGAGTTGGCTGGGCAAAGTGGAAAGAGGCAAATCTCTGGAGGCAGATGAGCCCAAGTGCGAATCCCAGTTCCTGCCAAATTTTCTGGGGAAATTCTTTAACTTCACCGAGCCTCAGTTTCCTCATTTGTCAAACAGGGATCATGCGAATACACCCCTCCCCTGTAGTTGAGTGCCCGGTGCAGGGTCAAGGCTCAGTCAGTGCCACCTGTCACCCCACCCCCCTATCATCTTCATCCTCTCCTGGTGGAGCCAGCTGTCACCTCCAAAAGACTCTGGATCACCCAGGCCAGGTCACTCTTTGGACCCCGATTCACACTCCTGCTTCTTCCCATCGTCCATTTACCCGAGCATACATTCAAACAAGGCTCGTGATCTTGATTTTAAATTCTGTCCGAAACCTACAGGTTCAGACGCAAAGGGGCCCTCTCTGCAAATAATCACTGGTATGCGATATTTTTAAGAAGCCCAAGCCATTGTTTCTGATTGAAGGAAAGTTGGTGCTATTTTGAAGAGGAGCACGATTAAGCGGTGGCGTTCTCTCTAACCGTTGGGAATTATACGCTGTTTGAAAGATTTGTGAGCTCTAGGACATTTGCCAGATGTGCTTGATTCGACATTTCAGACAACAAAGGGGATAATG
This sequence comes from Leucopleurus acutus, assembly GCF_964270905.1. Lineage (NCBI taxonomy): Eukaryota > Metazoa > Chordata > Mammalia > Artiodactyla > Delphinidae > Leucopleurus > Leucopleurus acutus. Next base: position 12,539,346 of record NC_139150.1, read on the forward strand.
TTGGCGGGAATCTTGACAGCATTTCTGATGATCAGGATATTCTTTGAGGATGGTACTGAGACCTTTCGGGGAGGAATTTCAGCTTTTACATAAACTAATTTGGGATGCTCACTCTCTGTCTTCCACAAAGCAAATTTAGTTCATTGTTAGTTGTATATGTTAAAATGGTTACGAGCGTTTTTTCCTTTGAATATTAATAATGTGCCTTTCATCTGAGACACGCGCATGGGGTGTCATTAATTGCGGGGAGGGAGGAAGGCTTAGTGGTGCAGTTATTTTGCAAATGATTCCTGATAGTAACGTTGAGGCAAGCAACAGCTACTCGAAGAGATGTACACACTGCCAGCACAGCTCAGGCGCATCCCTCCTGAGGGGAACGAAAGGGGAGAGTAGGAGGGCTAAGGGTTAGAGTTAATCTCCCAATTTCCCACTATGTTAAAGGTAACTATCCCAAATGTCTTCCAATGCTTCCCTGCTGGCCCACAGTCTGTAAAGGACCCTTTATAAAAAAGGTAGCATCTCATTTGGGGGCTGTGGTGTTCCTGTCTCAAGACTCTCAGATGGACATTTTCATTCATTTAGAGCATCACTGAGCTCCCCCGCTGGTACCAGGAACTGCGCTTGGTGCAGGAGCACCTGTGAATGAGACACAGCCCTGTCTGGGAGCGGAGATGCCGAGTAAAGAATAAGCTAGGACAGGGACTTCCCTGGTGGCGCAGTGGTTAAGAATCCGCCTGCTGATGCAGGGGACACGGGTTCGAGCCCTGGTCCGGGAAGATCCCACATGCCGCGGAGCAACTAAGCCCGTGCGCCACAGCTACTGAGCCTGAGCTCTAGAGCCCGCGAGCCACAAGTACTGAGCCCATGTGCCACAACTACTGAGCCTGCACTCTAGAGCCCACGAGCCATGACTACTGAGCCCATGTACCACAGCTACTGAAGCCTGCGCGCCTAGAGCCCGTGCTCTGCAACAACAGGAGCCACTGCGATGAGAAGCCCGCGCACCGCGACGCAGAGTCGTAGCCAAAAATAAATAAATGAATTAAAAAATATATACAAAAAGAAAGAATAAGCTAGGACACAAAGTTGGCAAGAAGAAGGAAAAGAAGAGGGTTTGGGCAGAGTTGGGTTCCACTCGACTCTGTTGCCAGCTGTGTGACTGGGAGCAAGTTATTAACCTATTTGAGTCCAGATCTTCTCATTGCAAACTCTGGCTCCTGAAAGTTCCCCACTTGGGATGTTGGGAAGAGCAGAGATCAGCAGGTAAGGCACTTAGCGAGGGTCTGATAAGGAGCCTCCCCAGCTTCGTGACCCTGAGCTGTGGATGGGCAGGTGAAGCTGCATATCATTCTTCCGGGCTTGCAGGTGAACCATGGCCTTCTGTTGTGTGCTGAGCATGGAGAGATGAGGACTGTGATGGGGGGGAGAGAGGGGGAGGGGCATTCTCAGCAGCGGGGGAACATACGATGTGAGGATAGAGCCATGTTGATCAATGGAGGGCAGCTAGTCTGCTTGGGCTGGACCATGGAGTGGGAAGGGACAGGGGGGTGAAAGGTAGACTGGCACTCTGAACCCCGTAATCAAGTCTCCAGACCCCGGAGTTTCAGCAGGATTTCATTTCCCCAGCAAAACCCTGAGGAGGCAGAGAGACCTAGCACGTCCAATCACATGTCCCCTCAGAGCCTTCCCCTCTCTCAAATACCTAGAGAAATCTTAACAAACCCCAGGGCTTACTCTCCTCTCTCTCCCCCAGCCTGAGTCAGTAATCAGTACAGTGATAACAGCCTCAACTACCGATCACCGGACACGTGCCTTGAGCTGGGTGCTGTGCTATGTACTTTGCTTACTTAACTCCATCTTTTCTAACCACGATTCCTCCAGATTAAGTACTACTATAACGCTCATTTTACAGATGAGGAAACAGGCTCCAAGAGGAGACAAGAAGTAAGCTACCCATGGCCACCTAGCTGGCCCGTGGTGGATCCGGGACCAGAGGACAGCCGGATGTGTGTATTCTAGGTCCTGGGCATTTCTCCACCACACCACGCTGTCTCTCTGACCTCTTCCCGCTCTCAAGCCTCCTGTGGGAGGGAGCTCCTAACTCAGTCTCTGTTTTGTTTTGTGTCTGCTGTATTAATTGCAATATCGCCTACACTGAGTTGCTGTCTTTTATGGTTTTATGGTCCCAACAGAGGCAGCATCAGAGTGGAGTGGAAAGACCGCAGGACTTGTAGGAAGATGGGAGTGGGTTAGAATTCCAGCTTCACCATCACCAGTCTGTCATTCATCACTCCCTGACCTGGATTCCTAATCTCAAGACACACCCATTCCCAGCTCACAGGATGCATGTAGAGTTAGTTCCCAGGAGATGCAGGGGTCATAAACTCAAAGGCTTTAAGGGGGGTACCTTAAAGAAATGACAGATGCTGGGAATTCCCTGGCGGCCCAGTGGTTAGGACTCGGTGCTTTCACTGCGTGGGCCGGGGTTCAGTCTCTGGTTGGGGAACTAAGATTCTGCAAGGTGCGGCATGGCGTGATCCCCGCCTCCCCCCCACCCGGGACAAACAATGACAGGTGCTAATGGGGGTCAGACAGCAGGGAGTGGTGGGAACCTGGGCAGTGCTTGCCCCCTGTTGGTGCCCAAACCCATGCCATTTCAAACATGGGGCCAGCCAAACAAAAATTCTGGCTCGAGAGCCACTGGTTTGAGATCTCTAATGCTTAAGCTTTACAAACTTGGAGGTGCAGAGAAATATAATGGCTTATATTTATTATTGAAAATAAGTTGTCTATTATGTGCCAGGGACTGAATTTTGTATAATTTGTTGAAGAATCTGAGGGACTTGTAGGCAGGTCCTCTGCCCGCCTGCCTGCTTTTCTTTCACAAACATTGAATCACCTCCAACTTGTGGGACCCGTGTGAGGTGCAGAACACCCAGGGCTGAATCAGACACAGACACACGGTCCCCGCCCTCAAGAAGCTCTTAGTCTAGTGGGGAAGACAGGCAAATAGAGATTCTTCTACTGTCATGGGCTAAGTGCTGTGAGGCTTGTGGGAGCACAGAGGAGGGACATCTCACACAGACAGGATGGAGGGAGGCCGGGGGGCGGGGAGGGAGGGGTTGGTCAGGGAAGGCTGCCTAGAACAATGGTCCTGACCCTTAAGAAGGCTGTGAAATCAATTTAGTGCATAGCAACCATCATTTTAAAAAACGGAATAGAAAATACGGACTTCTCTGGGTGTCCAGTGGTTGAGACTCTGTGGTTCCAATGCAGGGGGTGCGGGTTCGATCCCTGGTTAGGGAACTAAGATCCCACATGCTGCATGTAATACAAAAAAAAACAACAACAAAAAACTGAATAGAAACTATCATAGCACATCTCATGTAAGAATACATACGTGAGTGTGAGTCTGTGTGTGTTCTGGGTCATGATGTAAATCATTCCTGATACGAGCCAAGGTCCAACGGTTTGAGAGCCACAGTTTGAGAGGATTCTTGCCTGCCCTGCTCCCCAAAGCCTAGCGCACTGCAGGCACTCAAAGGCTTCTGGATGAGTGGACGGATGGATTTCAACTCTCGCAATGATCCGGCAGTACGTACTGTCCTTTCCAGTTAAGAAAGGCACACTTGGAAACCCAAGTCTAGCAAACCTGGATCTGTCAAGCGTGCTCACAGCCTAGCAATTTGTAGCTTAGCCGTCCAGGGCTTTCTCTCTGCCCAGGGGGAAAGGAAGCCAGCCCAAGGTGGGTGAGGGGCCGAGGCAGTTCCGAGCGAAAGGCGACCCTTCTGCTGGTGCCCCAGCCTGTGACCTCCTATAATGCAGCATTCCCGGCTCTGACCCACCCAGGTGGCACGTGCCTCATAATAGCAGTGGCTTAGGCCACTGTGTTTACTCTGGGATGGCCTCAGTCACCCGCCTCAGGCCCACACGGCCAGCAGTCCTGAGCCTCCAGGATGCCGACAGGAAGCACCGTTTACGGGGCAGATTGGGATGCAGGGGAGAAAGGGCCCCGGGGGAAAACAGAAGATGGACAGAAGGCCACATCAGTCCCTGGCAGGGTGAGATGAGTCAAGGGTAATGACGAGGTGGCTACTAACAGAGACCCCTTTTTAGTGGTTTTCAGGACACTCCAAACTTGGTCTGTCCTATAGTATCAGGACCAAAATACCCTTCCTCCTCCATCATAGGCTCTTAAGGTTAGAAGTGGCCTAGAAATCATCCAGTTCAACCATCTCATTTTGCAGATGGAGAGAAAGGGGCCCAGAGAGGGAAGGCACTGGCCCAGGGTCAGCCAGCAGGCAGCCTGGAACCTGGGGACCGTGGCCCTTCAGATGCCCCTCTCTTGCCATCTTGCTGGAAGGGTCTCCCATTTCCTATCCTTTGGCCTCTTTTCTAATGTAACAAGAGAAATCTTTCTAATGGACACTCGTCTAAAACCCTCCCTTACTCCCCCACGGCCCTCAGGTGAAAAGGCACCTGTGATCTTTCCTCCGGCCCTCTTGGGCCTCCTCTCCTGCTTTTTCCCCTGACGTATTGGTGTCTCACGCTCCTGAGCGACCTGTAGCCTCTTAGATGTGCAGCACTCTCCCCCATCTCTAATCCTTTGCACATCCTGTTCCCTCTGCCTTTAACACTCTTCCCAACGCTGATGCACTTGCCTGCCCTGATTTAGGTTTCGCATTAGATCTTGCTTTTCCCAGAAAACCTCCCTGGCCTGCTGGCCTCCAGGCTTTGGGATCCGCACGAGGTTCTTTTGCAGCAACTCTGAACTGTCACGATCCATTTCACTGTCACTTTCTCTTGCTGCCTGAGAGCCTCTAGGATGCCACTGTCACCTTCATGCCTAACACAGAGCCCGACCCATAGCAACTGGTCAATAAATATTTGTCGCCCAAACAATACTCAGTGTCTGCCCTTCTAAGAATGGCCTTCCCTTCCCCGATGCAGTTTTTTAAAAGACTTAATTTTTTAGAGCAGTTTTAGGTTCACAATAAAATTGAGAGGCAGGTACAGAGGTTGCCCATATATTCCCTGCCCCACACATGCACGGTCTCCCCCATTATGAACATCTCCCACCAGATGGTACATTTGTTACCATTAATGAACCTACATGGACACGTCATAATCACCCAAAGTCCTTAGTTGACATTAGGGTTCACTCTTCGTGTTGTATATTCTATGGGTTTGGACAGATGTGTAATAACATGTATTCATCATCATAGTAACATCCATAGTATTTTCACTGCCCTAAAATCCTCTGTGCATCCCCAAGATGCATTTTAAAGTTTATCATCAAGCGTGGCTTTTGCCCACAGGATTCTGGGAACCACAATTTCTGATTCCCCAGTCACACCATGCATATTCATGCCTCTGTGTCTTTGCCCATGCTGTTCCCTGTGCCTGGAATGCCCTTACCCAATGAGCCTGTTTATGAAACCCCTACTCATCCTTTAAGACCCATCACTTAGGGAATTCCCTGGTGGTCCAGTGGTTAGGACTCTGCACTTCCACTGCAGGGGGCACGGGTTTGATCCCTAGTTGGGGAACTAAGATCCCACATGCCATGTGGCGCGGCCAAAAAAAAGACCTATCATTTCTGGGACCTTTTTCCTGACTGACACCCTCCACCCCAGACAGGTGATCAATTCCCCCTCCCCATCCCCCCCCCCCACCATTCTCCAGGGCTTCCCCCCACCAGGGCCCACATCACATGATATTGTGATTATATTTTTCTGTATCTGTCTTCTCCACTAGTCTGTGAACCTGCACAGGACCAGCATGTCCTCTCAGTGAGGCAAGACTGGAATACAATTCAAATGTAGAAAACTGAAAATGCATCAGTTGTATTGTACAACAACTGAAGAAAGATTATGCTAACACAGAATTCCCCAAAACACTAGTGCCATAAAAATTCTCCCTGCTGCCCCATCTCCCAACTAATTTTATGGTCAAATAATTTTAGGAAATGATGTAACTATATCTCTCTGGTAGAGATTCACGGTACACACTCATTCCTTAATTTATTTTTTTATATACAGTTAATGAGCGCCTAATACGTGCCTGGGTCTGTGCTTGCTGCTGGAGCTGCAGCAGTGTGCCTGTTTTTAAGAAAAAATTTTGCTTCCTTTCTCCTGTAACTTTGAACTTTACTGGTTCAGAGGCCTTAGTTCTCAAGGAGAAATGGTCCCACCAAGTGATACAACAATGGTTCGATTGAACTGGAAGTGTAAACAGCCACCTAGCCATTTTCGCACCTTGTGCCACTGAAACAACAGGCAAAGTAGGGGAATACACTTCTGGCTGGAGTGAGGGACCTCGATTGCCAGGTGGAAACTGGGTTGCTGTTACTGGGGAAGGGAGATGCTGTATGGAACCCAAGGGGGTTCTCTAGGGCACTTCTTAGTACTTCCACTGCCAATAGTAAAAATGAATGCAAAACTAAACCAACCAACGAAACAACCAAAAAAGGCAGGACCAGTAAGGATTCAGACCCCTCAAGAATGAAGGTTTGGGTCGCCCTACCTGTCAAAAAACCAGACCAACTGAAATGTGAACAGAAAGCAAACGGAACATGGGATTTATAATAGAAAAAGGAATTCATAAGTATTAACTACAGCCTCACGACCAGTTATAGAAAGAGGACTGTATCAATGATATAGTGTTTCTTCCTTGCTTGTATGTTTATGTATAACGGTATCTATATCATTTATCTATCTACATATTTGCTTTTATTAACTATTTTTTTTCTCTTCTTTCCTCTTTTCCCCTTAATATTTTATAGGAAGATTCTTGGCAGTGGCGTGGAGGTTGTAGATTAGGCAGGACTGTCAAGGGATAACATCACTCAAAGATGGATGCGATGTCTACTGGGTTTAAGGTCTCCCCTCTCCGAGGAGGTGGTGAGAGCATCTTTGTATTAGTAGGAAGGACAGTTGCGACTTGTGATACAAAAGAGCATAAATGCGTTATCTCTGCAGCAGAGAAGAGTGTGTTTGGATGCTGAGCGGCAAAAGGCAGTTGATGGGGCCAGTTATGAAGCTACTGATGCTCAACTCCAAACCCACCTTTCTGCACTCTGCTTGGCGATGCTGGGACTGGGACCACGTGGAGGACACTTCTCCTTTGCCAGCTGGCCTCCAGTCAGGTGCTTCAAGGCAGACAGAGGGGGAGGGGACACGCTCCTTCCTGTTTTGCTTGCTGTCCTGGTCGGTGTCTCAGCAGTGGCCTTTCACTTCCAGTTTCCAGCTTTCCCCACACTCCTAGAATCAGCGTCATCGTGCTCTCTCTCCAGAGGCCCTCCTGGGCAGTGCCCCCTCCTCACAAGTCTGGGATGCAGCTCCTGGTTGGGGGGGCCTCTATCAATCTACATTCTAATAACCCAATCTCTTGCTTCCCCCCCGCCCCAGTTTTGAGGGGGTAGTTGCTTCCCGCAGTTACTTTCTCTGTCACCTCAATGTCTTCCTTTTGATTTTTCAGCTCTCCAATACTTACTTAACCAATTTCCTGATATTAAATTCTTTGTTTTTCTGACTGGACACTGGACAGGTACAAGTGGAGACAAGATAGAGTCCCTGCTCTCAGGGACCTTACCATTTAGTGGGAGAGGCAGACAGTAAGCAATTCATTACACAAGTGAGTATTTAATTACAGTTGAAATAAGTGCCGGGAAGGAAAACTACAAAGTATACCAGCACCTAAAAGGTCCTGAGAAGCCCTTCAGTCAGTAAAACTGTTTAGTATTACTAACTCAGTATCTCCTTAGTTGATTTGATCAAGAAACTTCATGGGAGCCTATTTATATCCAGCAGAATTAGTGTTCTATATAGTACATTCTGTTAATGGAAGATGAGAAGTCAGAGAAAAGTGCCGAGGACTTGGAATACAAGCATTTGCCATGTCCCGCCAGCAGCACCCAGTGGGCGAGGGGTATCTCAGCTCCAGGATTCAGCCACGACATCAGCTGACGATTCCCTTTGCGCTTATTCCAGCATCACAAGGCAACTTTCTGATCATCATTGAACTACTGAGTAAATTTCCCTACAGGGAGTGGAAACCCTCAGCAGCCAACCCAGGCCTTCTGGTCTACCTGGCAGTTTCTTTCTCATTACACAGTAGGGTTTCTTGACCTGGGTCTTTAGGGGAACCATCAACCCCTTAAGACTATATGCAAAATGCATGTGTGTGTGTGTGTGTGTGTGTGTGTGTGTGTGTGTGTACACATATATATTTGTGTGTGTGCATATGTGGGCATTTTCCTACGAAGAGAGTCCATAGCTTTGGTTATTCCTAGTGGGACTATGGCTGTAGAAGAGAGAAGGGTTAGGAATCACGATGTTAAAGGAAAATGTTCTTGTTCTTATTTGTACATTGACCTCTTGCAGGTTTGGTCACTGTAAGTCAGTCCTTCTCAGTCTGATCAGCTTGTGTTCACTCACCAAACTGAGGTTCTGGATCTTCCAAGGTACTCCCCAGGCTGAGGGGCCAGCAGTCATCTTGGACCACATGGCATCACTCACTTTCCAGGCCTTTACCTGTGCTGGTTCCTCTGGCTGAAAAACCTGTCCCCACACCTTAGGGTCAACTCCGCATCATATTTTGGGTCTCAGGTTAGCTATTTCCTTCTTGAATCCTTCTCGGAATTTCCAGTTCTGGATTAGATAGCACTTCTTTGTGCTCCCACAGCATCACTCCCACCTCTCTGGGACCCCATTCCCATCTCCACTACCCCCCACCACCATTTAGGGCCATGTTTTTCCCTTTCATTATGCTTATTCCATGATGCAATTAACCGTTCATAGTACTTGTCTGCTATTTGCCAAACGTAAGCTCCACGAGGAAGGGGTTTGTGGCTAGCTTTGGTGCCCAGACCAAGCAGAGCGTCTAGCATACAGCAGGCACTTACTAGCTGCAGGGAAACATGCAAAGATAAGTACTTGAATCCTTTCCATGCTACACTTATGTGCTGTCACAGTTAGACCATTAATGTCCTCTGCCCTACTCTGTGACTATGTATAGACTTGTCAGCCATGAGAATTCCAAAGAGTGAAACATTCAGACAATCAATTTTTGTCAATTTTTGGACAATCAATGATTGGCAAAAGCTTCTTTCTCGCTAAATGCATGCATGTGTGTGCACACGTGTGCACAGACCTACATGTGATCAGACGAGACTGGGCACGTTCAGGGTGGTATGGCCATAGACCAAACCTACGTGTGATGAGAGAAGAGAAAACATGTGTCACGTACCTGCATTTCTCAGAAAGCGATTCTTATAGTCCTTGACAATCCTCGTGGTTGGGTTATAGAAGCCATCTCCGCAGTCATAACAGCCCGGAGGGATTTTTCTAGGCGGGTCCATATTGGTGAGTCGAGAGATACCTTGAAAGGATATCATGGATCATTAACTCACCACCAAGGCCAAACCCAGTCCCAACCTAAAGTCCACTTTTGGCTGGTTGCTCATGTGACAATCCGGCCCCATTTCTAGACCACACACTCCCTATCAGGGTACACAGCAAAAGCACCACAAACAGGGCCCCAGAGGAACTTCCTGAAAATGGCTCCATGAGTAGGTTCTGGGAAACTAAGTTGCCTGCATTCCTTGGCTCGTGGCCATGCATCCCTCTGACCTTCACTTCCGTCATCACATCTCCTCTCCCTCTGCTTTTATCATCACCTCGTCTTCTCTCACTCTGACCCTCTTGCCTCCCTCTTATAAGGACCCCTGTGATTACACTGGGCCCACCTAGATAATCCAGGATAATTTCCCCACTTCAAGGTCCTTGACTTAATCACATCTGCAAAGTCCCCTTTGCCATGTAAAGTTAACACATTCATAGGTTCAATGATTAGACATGGACAGCCCCCTATATTCTTCCCTTGACCCCATCCTCTATTTCTAGGGACACCATGAAAAGGGCACAGGTTCTGGAATCAGAGAGACCCTGAGGATGTGTCAGAGTCGGCCACATAGCTAGAAAGGCATGTCTGGGAGAGGAATGGCATTCAAGGTGTGAGCAAAGGCCACAAGATATGAGCCTTCATGCCTCGCTCAGGAAGCCTTGTGGAACAGGGTGTGTGTAAGGAAAACAGCAGGAAAGAAACGGGTCACGTGGGCAAGGATCAGGTGATGAAGAACCCTGACCCAAGCTACAAAAACAGCTGCCAGGCATTGTGCTAAGTGCTTGACTCCTACTATTTCGCTTACTCCTCATAGCAACCCTGTGGTCCCATTTTACAGATAAGAAAACTGAGGCTCAGAGAGGTCAAATAACTTGCCCAAGGTTAGATACTGAGCTCTGTAGCCTATACGTTAAGCTGCTGATATCAGGGGAGGCGAGGGTCTGGGCACCGCCTCCCAGAACCGGGGACATTGGAACCACCAGGAGTCGGTGTACCTTGAAGGCCATAACCCCTGTGTGTTGTCTCTCTTGGACGCTGAGGCCTGAGGAAAGGAGATAAGGTTGGAATAAGTAACTTCTCGGTTTCCTTCTACTAGTGGGTCTGTAATTCCCTGTCCTCTGGACTGAGGGCTGGATGCCTGCCGAGCGCAGCACACACTCACAGCTCAGGGTCCCGCACACAGCGGGGCTCTGAGGTTGGCTGCCGATGATAAGCAGGTACGCTATTGGCTGGTGGCTACTGAGGGCACACTCCACGCCAAGCGCTTTACAGCCAGTTCTCTCCCCGAAGCCTCCTGCCAAAGCCCATCTCATGGATGCCTTGCCCCGGCCCTAACAATGCCTGCCGCCGAGGCGGAGAGGGGGCTTTTGGAGAGGTGAGCAGAGTGCGAGGGGGCTTTTGGAGAGGTGAGCAGAGTGCCGAGGGACTTGGGAAGGAAGTGCCGCTGGAGGAGAAGGCGTGGCCGCGGGAAGGTTGTGCGCTGCCTCACGCAGCTTTAGCAAAACCTCAGCCTTGTGAGAGCTGAGGGCCTGAGGCCAGGAGCTCTTTGCCTGCAGGCCTCAGCTGGGGTGAAGAGCTCATGACAAAGTCATCGCTAAGCCAGGGGGAGCCATTTACAAGGTTCTCCCGTGGCATCCAGACTGGCAGCTATGTGAAGGCAGAGACTGTGTCCTCGAAGCTCTCAGTCCCCCAGGGCCCAGCCAATGTCTGCCACAGAGCAGGTGCTCAGGGAACGTCTGTGAACAGCATTGCTGTAACTACCCAGAGTGCACCCATCACCTCCTACTGTGACGTCAATATCATTGTCCCTGTTTGATAATAACTCTTTATCGAGCACCTCCTACGTGCCAGGCAATGTGCTAAGCACTGGGGACACACAGAGCCTTTGCTCTCGAGGAGCTCACAGTCAGCTCCTCGTGAGAGACACTCATGACAGAGCTGGGGGAGTGGATCGTGGCTGCTGTGATTTCTCACGGGGAGCACTTGCCTAGTCTGGGAATTCAGGGAAGGGTCCCAGGAAAGGGGCATTAAGCTAAGCCCTGAAGGGTGGGAAGGAGTTATTTGGGTGAAGTGAGAGGGTTAGAGCATTCCAGGCAGAGGGAAAGGCAGGAGCATGGTCTCTTGGAGGAGCAGAGAGAACATCCGAGAAGGGTAGGGAGCGAGGGATGAGGCTGGGGACCTCGCAAGAGCCGGAGCACGCTGGTCATTCTAAGAGTGTGGAACCTCATCTTCAGGGTAGCGGGGCGGCACTGGAGGGCTGGTGGCAATCAGATTCACGGTTTTCAAAGATGAAAGTGACCACAGAGTGGAGAATGGCCCAGAGGAGGTCAAGCGTGGATCTTAGGAGATCAGGTAAAGAAGGGCGGAGGATGGAGGTCTGGAATAGGGCAGCGGTAGAGAGGATGAAGAAACGCAACTTGGCACATAGCGGTGCTTGGTAAATATTTGTTTAATGAACAAATGCATATACTTTAGAGGCAGAATCCGTAGGACTAGGTGATGGATTGCACACGGAGGTATGAGGAGGCGGGATTAGGCTTATCTCGGCTGGGGGTGGGGGGGAGTGACAGTCTCTGGGGGAGCAATCCTTGGGGGAGAGGGGGCTGGTGAGGAAGGTAATGAACTCAGTGCAAATTGAGGGACAACCAAACGTAGGTGTTGGGGAAGCTGGATGCAGGAATCTGAGACTCAGGGATTTTGATTTCAATTTGATTTCAATTAAATGAAGGCTTAAAAGTGAATCAACTTGTAGGGAGAAGGCACAGAATGATGACAGAAGAGGGTCTAAGCCAGAGAGCCGTGGGGAACCCCAAAATTAATAATCAAGGGGAGGAGAAGCTGCAAAGGAGACGGGATAGAAAGAAAGTGGGAGAGTGAGGTGTCAGGAAAGCAAAGGGAGAGAAGGAGTCTCACCTGGTCAGCTCTCTGATCCAGGTCACAAAGCCAGGGTTTGCACTGACTGACTCCGACCCTGAGCGCCTTTTGGAGGTTTCTGTCCTCAGGGAGGTTGAGCTGCCCAGGCTCATCCAGCTACTGAGTGGGAATGCTAGGACTCCAACCCTGACCTTCCAGCTCTCTGCTCCGTCAACTACACCACATTATCTCATGGTAGGATTTTTTTTTTTTTTACAGTTTGCAACATCATTTTCCCACATTAGGATATGTCGTCTGGGCTGTGCCGAAATCTAGCCTTTTGAGGTTCAGCTGACCTCACACGAGTCTCAGAAACACAGGATGAGCCCCTTACGCTGCTAGAATCCAGACTCTAGCCCCGCTGTCGCCCTCTGTGACGGAATTCGATTTCTGCAGGGATATAGCGTGATGCAGGGGACCTCAGAGAGGAAGACATGGGCTCCCATGGGAGCTCTGCCACTGGAAACATGTTTGGACTCCGTGGACTCAGCTTCCTCCTCTGTGACATGGGACTAGGAAGGCAGACATGGCAGGGCCATCTGGAGAGTCTATGAGACAGGGATCATAGAGGGCCTCACCCGGCACCCGATACACAGAGCACACGCTCCACTGGTGCTGGCCCACGTTGGTGCTACAGCTGATCTGACGAATGACAGCAGCTGAGATGTACTGTGCACCTACTGCGCGTGCAAGACACTGCTGTAAACACTTTACACGAGTGATCTTATTTATGAGACACGTGGGGTAAATGATGCTATTGTCCCATTTTGCAGGGGAAAAACTGAGGCACAGAAAGGTGGAGGCACGGCCCTTGGTCCCCGGCTGGTACAGGCGAGCTGAGATTTGAGGACTGGCCTCTCTGATTCTAGAACCTGGCGCTTCTGCATTCTGTGACCCTGCTCCGTACTCCTCCCCTTTGGGTGGGTTACTTCAGTGGCGCCACAGCCCAGTTATTTAGAACCGTTTTTCACCTTCCTCTCTGTTTGGGTGTGAAGGGAAAGAAGGGTGCCTGGGTACCTGCAGGCTTCAAGCCGTAGCAGATCTCAGTGTAAAACCTCCGATCGTAGGTGTCGCAGTAATGCCAGTGCTCAGCGTCATACTGCAGCCCGTCGGAGAAGGTGTACGTGCCCTGGAAGGTAAGGAGCACACGCACAGGTCTGAGGAGCCCACAGCCCACTTGCCAAGAAGGACGAAAGCCAAGGGAAGGGGTGGCTTTTCCATTGCCGTGGAAAAGAAGTGATAAGTATCACAGCTCTCACAGCTGCGGTGATTAGGAGGAGTGGTTATGAAGTCCTGGCACCCAAAATATGCAACTCAAAATATGCAATGCTGTATATTTAATAGGGTTGATTCAATGAAAGTCGGTGAGATAGTACATGAAAAGCATTTGACATAGGGCTGGCATATAGTAAACAGTCAATAAACGTTACTATTATTCTTTTATTATTATCACGGCTTGAAAGTTCAGAGCCCTCAGTCATGGCTGTTTGTCCAAACATGTACAGTCAGCTTTTGCTGCCTTAGTGCTAAAGGAAGCCTCAGGATGTAGACATCGCATTGGCCTGGGCATCAGGAAACATGGGTGGAAATTCCAATACTATTAATTCACTGGGTGACCTTGGGTAAGTCACATCCCCTTCCTGGGGCTTAGATTCTCCAAGCTGTAAAGCGAGGAGTGTTTCTTAACCTTTTTTTAGGTCATGAGCCAGCCCCTGTACACACCCATAATCCCACGAAAGTTACAGATCCTTTCTCTGGAGAAATTATAGTCACATGTACACAGAAGCTTTTGTATATAAATTGGGAGATTTCATTGACTCCCTGAATTCTACTTGTAGCCCACAAATCCCAGGCTAAGAACTGACTTAGATGCTTTATCATGATAGTAATGGTGGAGTTAACATTTATTGAGTGCCTACTGTGTGCCAGGTACTGAGCAGAGTGCTCACACATATTGCCTCATTTATTCTCATAACCATCCCAGGAGATGCCTGGTACTCTCATGGCCGGTGGAATCATGGTCCCCCAAAGATGTCCACGTCTAATCATTGAACCTATGAATGTGTTAACTTTACATGGCAAGAGGGACTTTGAAGATGTGATTAAGTCAAGGATCTTGAAGTGCGGAGATTATCCTGGATTATCTAGGTGGGCCCAGTGTAATCACAGGGGTCCTTATAAGAGGGAGGCAAGAGGGTCAGAGTGAGAGAAGACGAGGTGATGATAAAAGCAGAGGGAGAGGAGATGTGATGATGGAAGTGAAGGTCAGAGGGATGCATGGCCACGAGCCAAGGAATGCAGGCAACTTCTAGAAGCTGGAAAAGGCAAGGAAGTGGATCCTCCCACAGAGCCTCCAGAAGGAATGCAGCACTGCTGACCTATTGTAGGCTTCCGCTGTCCAGAACCATAAGATAATAAGTTTCTGTTGTTTGAAGGCACTGAGTTTATAGTAATTTGTTACAGCAGCAATATGATACTAATACAACCATTGTTCCAGTTTATAGACAAGAAACATGAGTCTCAGAAAGGGGAGGTCATGGGCCCAAGGTCACACAGTTGGTGGCATAACAGGATTCAAATTCATCACGGCCTGTCCAGGAGCCCTTCTGGATCCAGAGGGAGAGGATTCCAGAGCCCTGAAGATCAAGAGGAGGGAGAAAAGGGCAGCAGAGGGGGAGGGCAGGGTGCGTGTCAGGGGGGCTCTTCCTGTCCGAGGCTTTCCCCTCTGCAGACTCCCTCCCCAGCTGATTACCTTTACAACCAATCCTTTCTCCCAAATGGCATCATATCGGCTCCCACTGGGGAAGTACAAGGTTCCTTGGCCATGAAACATGCCGTCCTTCATTTCCCCAACATACTTTGTTTCGGTAGGGAGGATGTATTCGGCTTCACCCTCCATCCTGTAAGGACAAAGGGAAGTCACTGAGCCCTCATGGCAGCTGGAGGATCAGAGCTGGCGGGTGCAGGAGAGCCAGCAGGAACCTCAGGGGCCTTGGACGTTACTGTCCCAGCAATATTCTGTTCAGAAACAAAATGTTTGTTTCCCTCAAAGCTCAAAAGTAAGAGGGGCTGTGTGTCGAAGGGGATGCAGGGTTTGGCCTCTTCGTTCCCCCTCTCTCTCAGGCAGGGACTGTCCTGGAGTTTACACTGGCCCTGGAAGCCCCCCTTGGGAGGCCCAGAGAGGGGAGCAATGCGCCCAAAGCCACACAGTAAGCACTGTGAAGCAGAGATGGGGGCCAGGTTTCCTGGTAGCTGATGCTGGGTCTTCCCCGTCCCCCACAACCAGCCTACCCCTGCCCATTGCGCCGTAAGTAGGAAACTGGGAAAAGTGTGAAATTTAGATAGGAAACAGGAATTTGAATCCTACTTCACCATGCTCTAGATGTATCATCTTGGAGACTTTCCTAAATCTCTCTGTTTTCCCTCCTTCCTTTGTTCCTTCCTTTTTTCCAAGAAATATTTACAGAACACCTGCTATATTCCAGGTGCCTTGCTGAGTCTCGTCTGTTGGATACAATACTACAGACACAACAGTGACCAAGGTAGATGCAGTCCTTGTCCTCGGGGAGCTCACAGTCCAGTGGGGGACACAGTTTAGCAGTTATATAATGCGTGGTCAGTGCCATGTAGAAGACAGGCCCCCACCTGAGCACGGGGCAGGGAACCAGCTGAACCACTTACTTCACGTGTGAAATGGCTGAGATTAATGCCCAAGATTAACCCAGATACTGGTAACAGTTTTCCTAGTAAAGGGCCTGACATATAGTGAGTGCTTAAGAAATATGCTTTCATTCATTCCTTCATTCCTTCTCCATTCTTCCCCACTAGCTGGAATTTACCTCTCCTAACTCTGGACTTCTTTGTGGTTTTGTTTGTACCTCCGTTGGACGCCTTGCACTTTCTGCATTGCATCGTAATTGTATACCTCAACTCCCCTATTTAATCAAAGCTTCTTGAGAGGAAGACCTTGGTATCCTCAGCTCCTAGAATTATGTTTTTTTAAATAGGTGCTCGTGAACATCTACTAAGTAAGGAACGAAGGAAACAGAAGGGCCAGTGGACTTCCTGAGTGGATGACAGAAGTTGCCGCTGTGACAGAGGCCCCAAGCAGGAGAGCGCTGTGGTTAAGGCACAGCTTCTGAGCCGGGCAGGCCTGGAGTCCAGACCTGGCTCCACCTCTCCATGCCCGTGTGACCTTGTGTGACCTCCACCTTTCTAAGCCTGAGTTCCTCATCTGTAAAATAGGGATAATGATGACACCCCTGCCAAGTTGTTGCGCTAATGGCTATGAAGCTATAATAGAATGCCTGACGTATAGAAGAGCTTAAAAACTATTTTGCTTTTACTTTGCTGCAAGACACAGAAGGAAAGAGAACTCCTCTTCTTCTTTTTCATTTCTTTAAATTTTTTTTTGGCTGCATTGGGTCTTAGTTGTGGCACGTGGGATCTTCGTTGAGGCATGCGAGATCTTTCGTTACTAGCGTGTGGGCTTCTCTCTAGTTGCGGTGTGTGGGCTCCAGGGCGCGTGGGCTCTGTAGTTGTGGCACCCGGTTCCAGAGTGCGTGGGCTCTGTAGTTTGTACCACACAGGCTCCCTAGTTGAGGCGTGCAGCTCAGTAGTTGTGGCACGCGGGCTTAGTTGCCCCGCGGCACGTGGGATCTTAGTTCCCTGACCAGGAATTGAACCCACGTCCCCTGCGTTGTAAGGCGATTCTTTACCACTGGGCCAACAGGGAAGTCCCTCCTCTTCTTCTTTCCTCTACCTCTTTGCTTGAGATCACATCTGTCATTTCTAAACATAGTCTCCATCTAAGCCCTTCTCTGAGATTTGGCATCTCCCCTCTTATTATTTTTTTTTACTGCAACTTGGACACTATTATTCAGACCACCTACAGACATCTCCAGCCCACCCCAAATAGAACTCATCCTCTCCTCCCCCAAAGCAGCCGAATCTTCCAAGTTCAAAGCCTGGAGGTGGGCTCTGGGCTGGGATTGGAAGCAGTCTCTGAGTGGGACCAGGAGCCAATCAGTTGCCAGCTCCTGGCAATGAAATCGCCCAACTTCTAAATTTTTCTCTTTCCTGCAGCCCCACTGCCTCTGCCTTGGCCCAGAGACCTGGTGCCTCTTACCGAGACAGTGGCAATGGGCTCTGACCTGATCTCCCCACCTCCACTCTGCTTCCTTCTGTCCCTCTTTCCATCCTTCCCTTCCTCCTCTCCCTCTCCTTCCCTTCCGTTTTTTCTTTTATTCATTCAAGGTGAAAAACCTTCATTTTTTATATGTATTTTTTTGGCCATACCATGCAGCAAGTGGGATCTTAGTTGCCCCACCAGGGATCGAACCCACGCCCCCTGCATGGGAGTGTGGAGTCTTAACCACTGGACCACCAGGGAAGTCCTGAAATGCCTTCATTTTAAATTCAAAGTAAATTAGAAAGAACAAAGAGAGCTACTTTATAATGAAGACATCAATCCTTAACAAGGATATGATGACCATATCTCAAATATTATTCATTCATTCATTCTCTTATTCATTCATGTGGCTAACATTAACTGAGTGTGTGCTAGACAGATGTATTATGAGGAGGGATACAGAGATGAAATAAATTAGATTTCCTAATGCCCAGCACTACCAAGGGTCTAACAGTGGCTCTTCCCACCCACAGAATTGTGCATGGTATTCAAATCTCTCTAAGTAAAAGCACAGCCCCCCTGTCTAGCTTGGGCTCCCACTCTCCTCCAGGCACATTCTACACTCCAACCAAACTGAACTGCCTGCTCTTTCCCTTATAAGCCCTCTGAGCTATTGCTCATGCTGTTCCCTTTGCCTGGAAGCATTCTTCACCTTGCATCTCCACCCACCTAGATCCTACTCAACCTTCAGGGCCCATTTCAAATATTGTCTCCTCCATGAAGTCTTCCAGGACTGCTCCAACTAGATGCATCCTCTACAGGGGCTCAGCAGCAGGGGTCTATAGTAGAAAGAACATGGGCTCTGAAGTCAGATCTGGTTTTCATCTCTGCTCTGTCAAATGCCAACTAGGTGACTTTGAGCACATTATATAATTACCTTGTGCCTCACTTTTCCCATCCGTATAATGGGGATGATTATATCTATCTCATAGGGTTGCTACGAGGAGGGAAATATTCAAGCAAAGCCACTATCTGAAATTATCTTCTCATTTATCTGTTTGTTGGCAGTATACCAACTAGACGATACGCTTCACAAGAGCAAGAATCTTGACATTTTTAATATTCTTATCCCTATATCTAAGACTGGCATTTAGCAAACACACATATATACGGGTATACATGGAATGGATGTATCTCAGCTCTGCTGTTTATTAGATATGCGTCCTTGAGCAAGTTACTTCACTTCTCTGGATCTCATTTTCCTGAACTGTAGAATGGGAATAAACGTTCCTATCTGAAAGGGTTGTCCTGAAGTTTAAAAGGCATAAAGTTTGTGAACGTGTCTGGTACAAAGTCCTTTGCAGAGGCAAAAAGATCGCCGGCTTTTCCCAGTCACGGATGTTCAAGACATAGTGAATCAAACGAGGTCCTTACCTCCCATCTACAAATTCCCCAATATATTGGCTCCCTGTGTACTGCATGGCGCCTGCCTCTAGCTTCCAGCCGTTGGGAGACCAGAGTCTCGGTGTATCCCGCCTCACTATGACAACCAGAAGGGATAGGCGGAACCGAGGCGAAGCCCCACCCCGAGGGTCCGCGGAACTTCCTGGTTCTGCGCATGCTCTGTGGCTCGCTGTTGGGCAGAGCAGTGCGCCTGCGTGCCGCCGCTGCGCATGCGCAGACGCTACGTGGCCCACGGCAGTCGGAAGGGGAGTTCAAGGAGACGTGGGCGACGCAGCACCGGGCACCTCCTCGGGGTCGGGGCTACCGCCGTCATGCCCGGGATAGTGGAGCTGCCCACTCTGGAGGACCTGAAAGTGCAGGAGGTGAGGCTCGTCCGGAGGATAGGCAAGCGGGGCACAGGGCTACAGCTTCCCGGGCCTGGGCCCAGCCCTGCTTGCACTCCGCGGACCCTGGGCCCCGGATCCCCCATCCCCACCCCATGCCCCCAACACACAGGTTGACCCTCGGAGGCCTCCTGGTCAGCTCGGGGAGACCCATTCCTAAGTAGCTCGAGAACTCTCCTCCCCTTCCCCGCAGCAACCTGCGTCTCCTTTACGTGAATAATAGTACTTTTTATTAAGCACCATCCAGGGTCACTTTACTTACTTCATGTCACTTAATACTCAAACCTCCTTGCGAAGTGAGTGTACAACCCCGGGTGCTCCAGTCGAGAGAGAGAGAGAGAGAGAGAGAGAGAGAGAGAGAGAGAGAGGAGAGAGAGAGAGAGAGAGAGAGAGAGTCACCTTAAAGTAGCATCGTCTGTGCAGAGTGCATTGGAGTGGAGCTAGGAAGCCGCAGAAAAAGGAGATGATATTGGAGAGTGAATTTGCTAACAACCTGGGAAAGTGTTTGGTAATAGGACATTTAAAGCATTCATTTATTCAAGAGCTCTCATTTGAATAATTACCCATACACTGGAAAATGAGAGAGATAGTCCCTGTCCTCATAGAGTTTATAATCTAATAGGGAGACAGAAACATAAAGAGGCAATTACAGTACAGTGTAGTTAGTGCTATGAGAAGTGAAGACCGATAATACTAATTACAGCAGACATGATCAGGCCTTTTCTAGATGTCAGGCAGGTTGCTAATTACAGACATTAATTCATAGGGTCCTTCCAGCAGCACTGTAAGGAAGGGTATAATCGATCTCTCCATGTTGCAGATAAGGAAACAGGTCCTGAGAGAAGTGATTTGCCCAAGGTCACATGGTAAAGCTGGCATGTGAACCCAGGTCTGATTTTAAAACCCATGCTTTTAAACTACCATATTATGGGCAAAAGCTCAAAAGAGCGAGAAGGCTTAGCAGAACCTTTTGTATTTTGTGTTTTGCTTTTTGACATGACTCTTTTGTTGGTGGAAAGCAACAGTTGCTGAGCCGGGAGAGGTACCTTGGGCTGAGGCAGGTCTGGAAGCGACTTTCACAAGGCCAGACTGAGCAGTTTGGACTTCATCCTGTAAGTGAGGTGGTGGGGAGAGGTGGAAGATTTTAAGGCAAAAAAAGTGCCAGGACAGGACTGGATAATGAGGCTACACTGGAGGAGAGAGAGGGGAAGATGAAAAATTACATGCCAAAAATTATATCCCAGGCCCTGTGTTAAGTGTTTTACCTGCATTATTTCACTTCATCTTATATGCCTATGAGAATGGCAACTATTATTATATTATTTTAATTATTATAATAAAGTGACAAGTACCAAAAGTTGGGGGTGGGGACGTGTGGGTACTGCCAACAGACAGTTTGTTTCTTGCCTGACTGTGAAGCTGGGTTGAGACTTTGAGCTGCTGTGTTTTTCACTGGCGCTTTAATTTGGTTCAGCAGTCATCTGAGGTTCTCTTCTTGCACATGTTCTATTTCTGGAATAAATTTGCCTTTAGAGTTCACACAGTTGAATTGAGGAACAGATAATTACATAAATAGCTAAAATACAAAACCAAGTATGATTAAATGCTACAGAAGAGGGGCAGACATGGTTTAAGAAAAGAGGGTAGGATTTGAAGTTGTATCTAAATTCTAGGCCTAACTATTCGGTTACCTCGATGAGTCACTTTTCCCATTTGCAGACACAGTTATTTTATTTGTAAGTTCTTTGAGGCTATGAAGGGAACAGAGAAAGCACTTCTTGGGTATAATGTAAGACTTGGCTAAATGTCATTTGAAGAATGGCATTTACAGGCAGAGATGGAGAGAAGAACTTTCTAAACAAAGCAGGATCTGAGCAAAGGTAAGCAGGTGAGGCCAAAAATGGGTTCCAGGAAAGTGAGTTCAGTGTCCTAGAGGACAGCCAGCACCTTTTTAAAGTCTGGTGGGTGAGAAGGCCAGAAAGATAGTTGGGATCCGAAGGGTTTGAATACTTAAGTAGAAACTTAGGCCTTATTCTGCTTTTAAGCCTGAATCCTTCAAGGGTTTTGTTGCTAATTTGTTTTAATAACAGAGTAAAATAAGAATTGTCTTTTAGGACAGCAGCTCTGTGAAGAATGGTTGGAAGAGAGGAATAAGAAAAGCAGGAAACCAATAACTGAGGAAGATATTATTGACCCCAGCATGATTGGTGACTGTGCTTACATAGAGGAAAGAATGCATTTATCTAGAATTGATCCGACTTAACAATGACTTAGATATCAGAGGCAGCAAAGGTTGAGGAATCGGTGTCAGATTTGCAACTTGACAGAACTGGGGAAGCCAGAAGGAGTGGGTTTGAGAAGCAAGTTAAACCCATTTTGGACCTTATTGACCTTCGAGTTATATGACACATGCCTATGGAAAAATAGTCAGAAGCTTTGGGCAGGAAAATCCTTGTACACATTAACGATTTTGAGTAAAAATAATGGCCAATATTTATGATGTGCTTCTATGTGCTAGGCACTGTTCTTCATATCTTTAATGTGTGTTAACCGTGACAACAGTTCTATCAACTAAGTACTATCATCCCCCATTTTACATAAGTTAAGCAAAATACAAAACCTAGTATAAATTAAGTACTACAAAAAAAAAGGTGCAGATCTGGTTTAAGGAAGAGAGAACAGGACTAGAAGACTGCTCGTAGATTGTGGGACTTTTTCTCCCTCTGTTTCCGCACCTGCAGACCATCTAAACCTGCTGTGCAGTGAGGCTGTTATGAGGACAGATGAGGAAGGGCATTGAAATTCTGTGTTCTTTGAGACAAAGGGAGCTGAATGAATCGGAGAGGGTATTCACAGTAAGCAGCTGTGAAAGGCTGTGGCTTCTGTTGGAACTTGTCAGTATTAGTGAAGAAGCAGGTGAGGGGTGGTGGTGACATCTGAAGTTCTTTGCCTCCTCAGTGACGCAATGGGGAGAGGCCTGACTGGAGGTCACACTTTCTGGTGCTAGTTCTGCACTTGCCACTGACTTGCTGCGCCATCTCGAGCACATTGCTCCTTTTCCTTAGGAAATAAATTCAGTGAGTGGTTCTCAGCCTTGATTTCCCTGTGACAGGGCGTGTTTTATGTGCTCAACAACATGGGCATAACCTAGATTGGGATAAGACCTCTACATTTGTGGGGAAGTAAAGCAAAGAAAGCCATAGGCTTTTGGGGGCGTGATAGCTGTGAAGGCATCGGAGTAATTAAATCAGCCATTTAAAGATGTTTTAAGACATTTGACAAGGAAATAAATGCAGCTAACTTAATTTTTTAAATATATTAAGCTTTAAAAAAAGTTTGCATCTTGATTTTTCAGTCTCCCAGCTCTTTACGGGTAATATAGCAAGCAAACGTGTACCACTCAATTAACGTACATAAACTATTATCAAAAACTCGAATACAAAATTTTACAGATTTTTAAATGAGCATATTAGAATTGTCATGGCAAATTTCACTTACATCCTAAATTTACCTTTGCTTTGATGATTAGAACAGTTGTAATATTAGTAGTCATAGTCATAACTTTATTCTTCTCTTCCTATAGTGTGTAGATGAATTATCTCTTCATCTTTCCTTGCCTTTTATCTTATTAAAAATATTAATAATTTAACCTAAGCTGTGTGAAATTCCTGAAAAATGAAATTATAAAATTTTTATTGTTATAAAAATAATAATTATAAAATTATTCTCATGTAAAAGTTCTTAATACATATTTGCAGATCAAATCCAGGGGTATCTTAAGGCATAATGCACTAGGACAAACTAGATTTTATTCTAGGTACAATGGGTCAGTTTTAGAAAATCTGTTAATACTCTACATTACATTTATAGATTAATGAAAAAGAAACCTGAAAATTTCAGTCTTTCCTGGTGGAGGAAACAACAGTGCAACAAAGCCATTTATGGTTAGAAAGAAACTTCCCTAATGAGGAACGTCCAACAAGTATATCCCAGACACCAAGAGCCAATATCATACCAAACTACTTTAAAGTTTAGAACAAGCAAGGATGCCTACTGCCATTGCTGTTTGTCTGTATCATCCTGGGAAGTTTTGGTCAGAGCATTAACATAGGGAAAGAGAAGAAGAAGGAAAAAAAAATATAAGTATCAGAGAGGAAGGGAGGCAGTTTTTATTTGTAAATGGAAGCTTCTCTCTTAATCCTCTTGAGTTTCCTATTAGAACTGACAAAGAGTTCAGTAGACTAGGGTTACAGAGAAGATACAGTGTAAAAACAAGCAGTAACCAACTTGAAAATCTAAGGGAAAAATGTCCCATTTAGATAGTGCCCAAAATGTGAGAATGCTGAGGAATAAACAAGAAATATGCAAGTTTCCTGTATGAAGGAAACTGTAATTTTGACCAAAGAAAGTGAGAATGAGCTAAATAAATGGAGAGACATACTGTGTTCTGGATGAGAAGGCATCATCCGTGTATTCTTAACTCTCTTGTAACTGTTACCTCCCCTGCTGCTGGCACAGAGTGAGTGCTTGACAGCTACTTGTGCTGGGGCGCCGTTTTGGGTGCTTGGTGGACCATGGTAAACACCACCTTAATTAGTTTAACTTAGGGAGAACGGACATCTTTACAGTAGTCGACCTCTGTTAAAAACAAAATGCCAGGGCTTCCCTGGTGGCGCAGTGGTTGAGAGTCCGCCTGCCGATGCAGGGGACACGGGTTCATGCCCCGGTCCGGGAAGATCCCACATGCCGCGGAGCGGCTGGGCCCGTGAGCCATGGCAGCTGAGCCTGCGCGTCCGGAGCCTGTGCTTCGCAACGGGAGAGGCCACAACAGTGAGAGGCCCACGTACTGAAAAAACAAACAAACAAACAAAAAAACCCAAAATGCCTACCCTCTTGGAGCTTATGTTCCAGTGGTCACAGATAGAGTGACCACTGGTGCTAGCTTATCTAAGATGATTAGGGAAAGACTGAGATAAAATATGAGCAGAGACCCAATAGTGTAACAGTGCCCTTTCCTTCCTAATTTGTTGTATAACTAGACTTAGTACAATTCCAATGGGAATTTTTGGAGCAAGGGTGTTCATCTGTAAGAACAGCCAGAACGGTTTTGAAAAGGATGAATAGTGAGGAGGATGGTCTTCCCAGACAACGAACAGTAATTCAAACATTGTGGTATCAGCACAGGAAGAGGTGGTACAGAAAAGAGGCCAGCAGGACCCCTGCTGCAGCAGCTGCTAGACAGGCTCTGGACTGTACCGTGAGCTGGCTGTAGCTACACTGTGCTTCTCAAGAAAATGTGCTGGGGTGCAAGTGAGTGAGACTGACACAGTCGTGGGGATGACTGCCTTGGATATACTCTATAATTTTAAAAAGTTCACAGATTTGGTTCTTTATTATTAATAATAACTTGCTAAGCTAGATGCTCTTACTGATCCCTTCCAGTCTCTAATCTTCTGTGAGTCTGTCATCTTCTGGGAATCTCATATATCCTCCACTGTTACTTTTATTCCTGGAGAGGAGACTCGTCAGTGCCCCTCAGGGTTGGTTCCTCCCCGTACATCCCAGAAGCCTCCATCTTCCTTCAGAGCTCCACTTTCTCTCTCATAAAGATCTAAGGATTCCATTCGGGCTGCCATTTCCTTATGTCTAAAATGGGGATGGGGATGGTAATATCAGCCTGATGAGATTATTACGAAGGTGTGGAAAATCATACGTGGGAAAGAACTCTGTGATCTCTGAAGCACCATAGATCATAAGGGATTATTACAGAGTCCCCTGTCTTTAGTGTTCTTGGCAAAATCAGAACGGGGCTACCTTCATGTTCCCTCTATCTTGACCAGCATGAGATGAGGTTAAAGAAGTGGTGTCCTGGTACAAATCTGGTCCTTCTCCTCTGTTCCTCTCCCCAG
Source organism: Leucopleurus acutus (assembly GCF_964270905.1). Classification (NCBI taxonomy): domain Eukaryota; kingdom Metazoa; phylum Chordata; class Mammalia; order Artiodactyla; family Delphinidae; genus Leucopleurus; species Leucopleurus acutus. The sequence continues at coordinate 12,564,551 of NC_139150.1, forward strand.
GTGAAAGTCAGTTCTTCTGTGCTGAAAGCTGCGGCCCATCACTACGGAGCTCAGTGCGATAAGCCCAACAAGGAGTTCATGCTCTGCCGGTGGGAAGAGAAGGACCCGAGACGGTGTTTAGAGGAAAGCAAGCTTGTCAACCAGTGTGCCCTGGACTTCTTTAGGTAAGATCTTTTCACGTCAGTGCCCGCTGGTTGCAACATCAAGGTATATGTATCTCCGTGAACATCCAGCTAATTAAATGGAAGGATAAGCTTACTAATTTTAGTAGGGAATGGAAGGCTTTGCAGTCACGTAGACCAAAGTAGAGCACACAATAAAGGAGAGTTCTTTTTGTTCTTTATTGGCACTTTTTTTTTTTTTTTTTAAAGTATAGTTGATATACAGTGTTGTGTTGGGACTTCCCTGGCGGTCCAGGGGTTAAGACTCCATGCTTCCAATGCAGGGGGCATGAGTTCCATCCCTGGTCGGGAAGCTAAGATCCCACATGCCATGTGGCCTAAATAAATAAATAAATAAAATTACAATGTGTTAATTTCTGCTGCACAGCAAAGTGACTCAGTTATACACATATATATTCTTTTTCATATTCTTTTCCATTATGGTTTATCACATGATATTAAATATAGTTCCCTGTGCTATATAGTAGGACCTTGTTGTTTATACATTCTATATATAATAGTTTGCATCTGCTAATCCCAAACTCCCAATCTTTCCCTCCCCCATCCTGCTTGGCAACTATAAATTGGTTCTCTATATCTGTGAGTCTGTTTCTATTTTGTAGATAAGCTCATTTGTGTCATATTTTAGATTCTACATATAAGTGACATCATATGGTATTTGTCTTTCTCTTCCTGACTTACTCAGTATGATAATCTCTAGGTCCATCCATGTAGCTGCAAATGGCATTAGTTTATTCTTTTTTATGGCTGAGTACTATTCCATTGTGTGTGTGTGTGTGTGTGTGTGTGTGTGTGTGTGTGTGTGTGTGTGTGTAGACCACATCTTCTTTATTCATTCCTCTGTCAATGGACATTTAGGTCACTTCCATGTCTTGGCTATTGTAAATAGTGGCAAGTTCTTTAATCTCCATGAACCCTAACTTCCAAATTGTAGAGTAATACCTATCATAAGATTGTTGTGAGAAATTTGAAAAGGCACATAAAAACAGCTTAGCACAGGGCTTGCTTATAGGCATTTACTAGATTGTTATCATTATCATTACTACAGAACACACAGTTATGATGGAAAGGAAAGGTGTTCAGAGTCAAGTGTTGAGGTAGGCCACTGTACTTGATATAAGTAAAAAAAAATCCAAATTATAATTGTGGAAAAATGTTTTAACCATATTAGTCAGAACTCTATTAAAAAGGACAGAAACCCAACTCAGAGGGAATTGGCTCATGTCACTGTAAAGTCCAGAAATAGGACTGGCAGGACTGGATTCAAGGGCTTAAATAATTTCACACCTACTTGGTATCTTTTGGCTTCACCTCTTATCCCCCACCCCCCGTTTCTTAGTCCTGCTTTCTCTGTCAAATTCATTTTCAAAGAGACCCTCTCCTTGCTTTAGCAGCAATGGCCACCAGCCAGTCCAAGCTGCTGTGCTCCTTGCTTAGCAGACCCAGACAAAGAGTGCCACCCAGTAGCATGAGCAGTGGTCCCTGGACTGAGTCTCATTGGCCTGGCTGGTCAACTTCATGTGCATATCTTTGAATCAGTTGTGTTTCAGGAGATAAAATGCTGTGAGTGGTCAGGCCTAAAGTGGGGAGTAGACTTAGATTCATCTAAATCACATTGCCGAGCGATAGCGAGGGGTTGTTCCCCAAAGGAAAATTTGAAGGATGTTCCAGAAGAATAGAGAATGACTGCTGGCTAGGCAAAACCTTACAATGATGCTAGAGGAAAAAAAAATTGCTTCACACAATAGCTGCTTTCCTTCTTTCTTGCTTCTGCTGTCTTTGTCCACGTGCAGAGATATTTTTGTGCTTAAAGTCATGGTGTGTGTACATTTGAAAATTCATTTTTTCACTTGAAACTATTGGAAACATGCTTTCAAGTTGCTCTGTCTTCATGATCATCATTTTTCATGGCTGTGTAATATTCCATCAGTAGATAAACCAGCCATAATTTTGTTATTAAACATCATTATTGATTGTTTTGGATAAATCTGCAGTGATTACGTTTGTGTAGAGATCATTTCCATTTTATAATTAATTCCTTGGCATAAATTTCCCAGCAGCGAGATTATTCTTTAAAAGCCTTTGAACATGATTTATGGCTCTTGAATTACAGTTGGAAGTGGGGTCAGTTTATGCTGTCCTCAGCCTGTATCCTGGTATCCGTCTCCAGCATTGCATATTATTTAAATATTTGATAGGTACAAAGTGGTGTTTTACTCTTGCTTGAATTTGCATTGATTTGATTGCTAATAAGGTGGAATGTGTGTTCCTTTAAAATTTTTTTATTTTCTAAGAGAACTTTGGCAAAGTATTTTTCCTTTGACTCAGAGGGAGCATGTTTAAGTGGGAAATGTTTGGATTTCACAAGCTCCTGAGGTGCTGAACTAGCTTGCTGTAAGCACTAGTAGGTAATTGTCTATTAGTGTGGGTGCCAGGGTAACAGAGCCCAGAACATAGACCTAAGTACCAGAGTGATGGTTTGCAGCCTTTCTTCCGCTGCAGCATATTGGAGGAGTCCAAAACTCCAACTGGACACGGTTGCTCACCACCATCGCGATTCTTAAGTCGAAGCTAGGGGGGTGCAGTTTTGTGTACCGTAGAAATGCAGGTCGTTGAGGCTAGAGGTAACCCAGAAAAGCTCCCGAGGCTTTGACATTCCTTCTTCCTTCCTCTTAACACATCCCATCACCCCCAAGGCTATACTCAAAATACCTGCAAAGGGGGCTTCCCTGGTGGCGCAGTGGTTGAGAGTCCGCCTGCCGATGCAGGGGACGCGGGTTCGTGCCCCGGTCCCGGAAGATCCCACATGCCGCGGAGCGGCTGGGCCCGTGAGCCATGGCCGCTGAGCCTGTGCGTACGTCCAGAGCCTGTGCTCCGCAACAGGAGAGGCCACAACAGTGAGAGGCCCGCGTACCGCAAAAAAAAAAATACCTGCAAAGGTATAAGAAACTGGTGCCCCTTGGTTGCCTCCCAGGAGGGGAACCGAGCAGGAATGGAAAGCCAGTTTTTCTTTATGTATTTCCTTCGGCCACCTCCGAGGTTCTTCCCAAGACGTGTTAAATACGATTCCTGTGTTGAGTGTAGCTAGATTCTTGGCGTGTGACAAGCAAATACTTCATTATTATTCCACCAGGGGAAGGAGGTGCTCCACGCTTCTTCCACTGCCTCAAATATGGCTTTTACATAAAATAACAGAATTTTATTCTCGTTTGACTTTGCATTTATTTGATTACTAGCAAAGCTGAATGGTGAGAGAAGGGGAATTTCACAAAATAATGGAGGCTTATCCGTTTTATACACAAAAGTTAGTTTTTCTTCAGCCATTTCTGGTTACCACAAAATGAATTATATGCTATGTTGCTTCTTAACAGAGAGCAAATATAATTTAACTTTCTTCTTAATGACAAGGATTAATCTCAGTTTTTGTTCAGTGCCTGAATAGAGTGAAGTCTTTTGAGCTTTGGAGGCGTGTGGGGCAGGTTGCCTCTACACTGATCGACGCCAGGATCAGAAGATCCTTGTTAGTTTGTGAATTTGCTTTTTATAGTCTGTCTCCTCCTTTGTCAATGTCTGTCACCTCTGACTTCTGTCAGCATGCCCATCTCTGAGTGCGCCTCCTTCTCTTCTAAATTTGCGAAGTGGGTAATCTTTAGATTGGATCTAAGAAGAATAAATAGGTCCCAAGTGAGGAGTTCTAAGTGAAATATATACGCCTTAGACCACAGTCTTTTGACATTTCTATTCATTTGTTTTTGCTACACAAAGAAATTAGGTCTTATTCCTCAGAAATCTTTTTTTACGTATTGTTTCTCAACCTGATGCTCTCCAAGTGGTCTTGTAAGTGAGGTAAGCGTACTCCCGTACCTTTCAAAAAGCAAGGCTGTGTGTATGAGGTCTGCACCAAATTTTTCCCCACTTTTTTGTTTTTCATCGTTTTGCAAAGAGCTGCCCCTAATCAAGCCCTCTTTTCCAGGCAGATAAAGCAGCACTGTTCGGAGCCTTTTACAGAATACTGGACCTGCATCGATTACTCCGGCTTGCAGTTATTTCGTCGGTGTCGCAAACAGCAGGCGAAGTTTGACGAGTGTGTGTTGGACAAACTGGGCTGGGTGCGACCCGACCTGGGGGAGCTGTCAAAGGTAACACAGTTTCCTGCTGCTCTCTCCCTCTTTCTCTCTCTCTCTCTCTCACTCGCTAAGGGTGGGGAAAGGCAGGGGGTGGTCCGGAATGGGTCTTCTGTGAGTACAGATCTGATGTGAGAAATCTAGACTGACCAGTCAGCTTCATTAGGGAGTGGTTATACACAGTCCAGAGGGAGTTTATTTAATAGAAGTGTTCCTTTAAATAGCTCGCCCAGCATGTGCAGATTGGTTTTTGATTAATTAGCTAACTGAAGAACAGAAGGGAGTAGATGAGGATAAACAAAATGTTAGGGGCACCGTCAGTTGAAAACATTGAGTTTATTGTGGAGAAATAGGTTTGAGGTTATGCCACATTTTTCAGGATACCTGAGATTAAAAAAAAAAAAAAAAAGTAATGCCTATAGTTTAAAAAGCTTGTTTTTCTGTTCTTTCTCCCATATTTCCTGTCTCAGTTGTGACACCACCATCTGTTGAACCCTCAGAGGGAGAAACCTGAATGTCTTTTTTCTTCACTTTGCCCTCTTTCTTCCTTTATCCAGTCCTCAATCCCTGTAGCATCTCCTGGAATATTGTTTTGAATCCTCTCACTGTCCCCCCCTTCCTGGACAGGAGTTCTCAACTGGGCTACATGCATTTCTGGGAGGGGAGGATGGATCACTATAGGCATGATCTGTGTGGAAAATAAGTCAAATATCACTTTCCTTTAAAAAAAAACAACAACTTTTCAAGGGGACTCCTATTTGCTTGCAGAACAAAGCATCCCCTCCATATCCTGACATGCCACAGCCCTTTGTGATCTGACCCATCCCTGGCTTCTTAAGCATTGTCACCCTCCATGCCCTCTGGGAAGCACAGGTAGCAAGGCATGCAGGGAAGAGCTCTGGTTTGAATGGAGACTGAGAGTGGATTTGAATGGTAGTTTCCTGACTTAATTGCTGTGGGTCCTTGAGCAAATTTCTTAACATTTCCTATCCTACCACATTTATAAGATGGGACCAGTATTAGTCCCTGTTTTTCTGTGAGGATTAAGCTACGGAGCCTGTGTGAATCCCCAGCATAGCACCTGGCACATAGGTCCACAGTTAATGTTCGTTCCCTCCCTTTGTGTGTGGCATCTGTGGATAGTTGGTTCTTAAGCTTTTTGCCATAAGTAGAGGAATGGTTAAGCAATTTTTGTGTGTGTGTATCTGGCATATCTTTACTTCGGATATCTTCTTGCTGCACCAAACAAATTATTTTATTTATTTTTATTTAAAATAAATTTTTATTGGGCTTCCCTGGTGGCGCAGTGGTTGGGAGTCTACCTGCCGACGCAGGGGACACGGGTTCATGCCCCCGTCCGGGAAGATCCCACATGCCGCAGAGCGGCTGGGCCCGTGAGCCATGGCCGCTGAGCCTGCGCGTCCGGAGCCTGTGCTCCGCAACGGGAGAGGCCACAACAGTGAGAGGCCCGCGTACCGCAAAAAAAAAAAAAAAAAAAAAAAAAATTATTGAAATATAGTTGATTTACAATGTTGTGTTACTTTCAGGTGTACAGTAAAGTGATTCAGAGAGATATATATGTGTATATATATACACATATATATATATTTTTTACGTTCACTTCATTATAGGTTATTACAAGATACTGAGTATAGTTCCTTGTGCTATACAGTAGGTCCTTGTTGGTTATTTATTTTCTATATAGAGTAGTGTGTATATTTTTCAATAGTTGATAATTCTAAGTTGGAAAGTGGTGGAACTTTTACATAGAATCGAGAAAACTACCGTTTCTCATTTCTGTCTCACGAAAGGAGAATTTACAAATCATGTTGTTAAGAAAGCATTTTTATTCCTGACTCTTTGTAATAACATTTTTAAAAACCTATAAAAGGAAAACGTACTGTTATCTGAACTCTCTTCAAAAGTGTATTTCTTTAAGAGGATTCTCAGCGTTAGTTATACTTAAGTTCAGTATTCGGTCTCTCTCTAAGAACGGTCATAATTGGCTGGACAAAGCCTCCATTTTAGCGTCATTCACTTGTGCATTCTGGTTCCACTGGCTTGCCCTTCCCTCCTGTTTGCCCCCAGTGAATTCATACTCACTCGTCCAGTCTCAGCTCAGGTGTCAGGTCTGTCTTTGAAGTTTCTGGCTCTCCTAGGCAGGATTGCTCTCTCTCACCCATAATTCCATTGTCCTAATAATATTAATATTGAAAATACTAATGGAGCACCTGTTCCATACATCAGGTGCTTCACGTATATTACTCTAATAACCCTAGGAGCTACTACTAGCTCCGTTTTACAGATAGGAAATTGAAGGTTAAGTCAGGTGCCCAAGGTCATTTACCTAGTAATTAGTTTGACCACATGCTTCTGCTCCTTTTCTCTTTTGAGTGTGGTGCAGAAGAGGAAGTTGCTTTATTGTCCTTTCCCCAGTAATTTGTCCTTTAAAGGGGTCCTTTTATTTTTTCTAGATTTATTTCATAGACATCTTGAATTCCTTAGAGGAGCTTCAGATGCCAGCTGGAGGCATTTGGAATAGTCTGTCAAGCAGTGAGGAACCATTAGTGATCTCTAATTATAGCAGAGAGATGAGAAAACTGTTTTAAGAGCAAATGAAAAACTATTCCGGACCTGTAGTCAGAAGACTGGGGTTCCAGCGCCAGCTCTTGACATTCGCTGTGTCTTGATCTGAGACAAGCCAGCCACCTCTGCTCCTCTTCCGTGAACTCGAGACAGTTATGCCTCAGAGGGTGGTTATAATAAGAATTATGTGATTGTGTCCATGAAAGCTCTGTTCACAATAGATGGTGTTTGAATTTGTACATCTGGGAAGACTGATCTGGTCACAGTATGTGGAGTGGCTTAGGAGGCCACCAGATAACAAGACTACCGATAACCGTGGCCTTCTGTCTTTCTGCCTCTCTGGGCCTGTTTCCTCATCTTTAAAATGAGAACAATTTCTGCTGGGTTTCTGATGGAGACTTCTGTGGGTTTCAGTGGGTGTAAAACGCCGTCCTCCTCTCTCCCCGGGACCCCAGTTGGCTCCCTCTCTCACCTGGCCCATTGGCTCAGCGCCCCCGTCTAGCTTCTGCTCCTTCCGGCCTGGCTTGCAGATGTGAGTAAGTTACTTCCCTGCTCCAGTGGCACCTGTTGCCCTTGGGTTAGAATTCAAGCATCTCTGTGTGTCGTTCATCACCTGGCTCCCGTGTCTCAGTGTCGAGCATTCTGTGAGAGCACGGGCTTTGGAGCAGGCAGATCTCACTTCAGGTCCATCCACCGTTAGCTGGGGGGTCCCAGTGAACCTGCAGGTTGACCTCCGAGGAGTGTGAGAGTGAACTGGAGTAACGCGCTTGGCGTCATGTCTAACAACAGGACGTGCTTGGTGAGGGGCCGCCTCTCCCTGCGCTCTGCGCGCGGCCCGTGCTTCGGCTGCCCCAAGGTCGCGCCCCTGTCTCGGTGTGCACTGTTGGCTTCCTGGAAGGTCTTTTCCTCTCCAATCTTCCTGGTTGGCTCCTGCTCACCCTTCAAGAGGAAAGTAAACGTTCCCCCCTCAGAGCCAGGCCGAGGACGCGTGGCCGTGCGGAGGAGGCCTTGCTGTCCTAGCGCTCATTCGTCTCGGTCACCGTGACCCGCTTAGGAAGGCCTGGGTGCTTTTCCGGGCTGACTCCTTCACTGAGGACAGTGTGAATCGTGCTCTCTTCCGTATCCCTAACTTCTTCCATGTGGAATGACACAAAGTAGGCCTTCTTCAATGTTTATTCAGGGTAAGTGTGATTTGCTAGGGCTTTATGGATGGGGAGTGGCTGAGGCAGCCAGGGCGGAGAGGAGACCCCAGGCGGTGGGTTCATGCTCACAGCTTCTCCACCTGCCCCTCAGCTCTGCTTCTCCTCTTTTACCCGCTGCAGGTCACCAAAGTGAAAACAGATCGGCCTTTACCAGAGAATCCCTATGACTCAAGAGCAAGGCCAGAGCCCAGCCCTGAGACGGAAGGAGATCTGAAGCCCGCCAGACATGGCAGCCGCCTCTTTTTCTGGACCATGTGAAGATGGGTCCGTGGCCCACACCCAGTCATGCACCCAGGCAGCGGTGATGAAAACTCTCCTGTAGTTTCATCAACCGATAGAGGGCTCTTTCCAGAATCACAAACATTAACAAAAACATTAATTTATGTGACTTGGCAGTTATTCTATACCGTTTCCTGCCCATTAAAAATTTTAAAGGAAACAGTTGTATTTTATTATGTTTTATATAACCTTTTGGCCTTTAAAGATGACTTCCCCTTGCTTTTTCTGCTTGTGGTCCTGCCTGTTCCTTTCTCTTTGCTTCAAGTAGGCATTTGCCAGTGTGGCAGGGGAGCCGTGTGGGATCACAGACAAATGACTGTGTAAAGGAAAGGCTTTGTTACCTGAGACAGCGCCTCGGGGCCAGTGTGGGTTCACACATTTTGAAGTCTCAACTTTCTTTCTTCCCATCCAACAGCTCTGACAAATAGAGTTCCCTGAAGGTCACACAAGGGAAGCATCCAGGATAGGAGAAGTACAGAAACACTTGAGCCTCGTGACTCAGGCCATGGGCGGGGCTCCTGGCTTGGTCTTCTGCAGTCTCGCTCAGAGTTCCTTAAAGAACCAAACTTCCACCACTTCCCCTTGATATCCCATCCTCAAGCATTATAACCCAGATGTTTTTCCTGATAGACAAGGGAGTTGGAGGCTGAGCTCCCAGCTCCAAAGCCAGGAAGTCGGGAGGTCTGAGTGTCAGTTCCAGCCTTGGGTGTGTTTCTTAACCTCTTGTGAGAGGTTGAATTTGAGGACAAACTAAAGGGAACAGTGCTTATCTACCTCCTGGGCAGGTTAAAGCCACAAGTATTTATAAAGCCCTTTGGTTCAAAGCACTGTTATGTCTTTCTTTTCCCTTTCATTCAATTCCTTTTTCACTACTAGGCTATTTCCTCTCCATCTGACTGGGGGTCACTTTACACCTTCTGGTCGTGGCCTTATATTGCATATGACCCTGCGTAAGTCTCAGCTCCCTGGGCCTTGCTTTCCCATTTGCAGAGCCCTGGAAAGCAGAGTTGTATGGAGTCTTTAAGGCCTTTCCAACTCCTAGACACTCGAAGTGGGGAGATTGCAGTGAGGCATTAGTCTGTTGCCCAAAGTGTTAGGACAGAACACAAAGCATTGGAAGATGAGCCTTGCCCCCCACCCAGTTCTGACCCCTCATTTGGGAGCATTTTGGGTAAACCTTACTCGTCTGCAAAAGCTTGCCAGCCACCGTTGCCTTATTCTCCAATTTCAGAAGAAAAAGAATAGATTCTTAAATTTTTAAAACAGCTAAGGCAACACCCGTTAACCCCTTGCGGGCCCAGTCATTGGAAGTCATCCCTGCTGGGGAAAGTACAAGCAGGCCTGCAGATTTGTTCTTATGATAACCCCAGACTATGTGTTGCTTCCTAGGTTCTTTCTGCAAAGGAAGCTGGGACTTGCATCAGTAATAACAAATATTCATTGAGCCCTGTGCCTTGTGCCCAGTGCTTTACATGTGTCAACTCCTTCAATGCTCAGAGCCCTTTGAAAGAGTTTCTGATATGTCATTTCACAGGTGGAGGGGCTAACGCCTAGGGAGAGGTTAAGAAGCCCCATTCCTCCTTCCTATATGAAATAGTGGATGTGGGATACAAATGAAAATCGTCTGGTTCCAATGGCCGCATCCTTGTCCTTCAAAGTCATCAGTGCTTCTCAGCCTTGTCTGCACGTTGGAATTACTGGGAGGCCCTGAAATACTGATGTTGGGATCCTACCCCGGAGAGATTCTGATGTAATTTGTCTGCACTATGGCCAGGCCGTGGAGGTTTTGAAAGCTCCCCAGGTTGCTCTAAGGTGGAAACCAAGGTCTAGGGCCCCTGATTGATTGAAGCAGGTCCGAGAGGTTAAGTGCTAGTAGGTAAGTGGCTGAGATTTAAAGCCAGATACGCCTGATTCCAAAGCCCTTAGTCTTCCTCTGTTCCGATGCATGTACATCACCTGAGGTCTTATTAAATGAAGATTCTAATTCGATAGGTCTGGAGTGACATCTGAGATTTCTAGTAAGTTGGTGGTGCTGATGTTGCTGGTCCCTGGACCACACTTTGGGTAATGAGGGAATAAACCGCGGTATCTGAGCGCAGGATCTATGATTGATCTATCTGGCTGCAGTGTCTAGCGCCAGGCCCCCCCTGGAAGTTAATTCACTTCTTTAGAATCAGAGCAACAAGTCTTGAACTGTTAATGGCTTCAAATTCGACTCTAGGATGTTTTAACTTTTGCCCAAGTTGGACAGAAGTTCTTGCCTTGCCTCCTCCTTGCTTTGAATTCCTTGAACGAAGAAATTCACTTTGGCTTTCCTGTGTTCTTGATGGGATGACACCACATCATAGCCTTCTAGGACTGAAGAGTCTGAAGTAAAGACAGAATTCCTAAAATCTCTCACCCCAGACGGGTTCACAATTTCAGTAGGTAAAAAGGTCACAGCACAATTTGAAAGCAGTCGGTGCGAAGAATCTCTGAGCAGGGCGTCAAATAATAGAAAGTCTTCCTGCTGGTTTGGCTTAAGAATAATGAGGCTGACTCCTCACATTCCCAAAGGAAAGTTATCTGCCCCCTTTCCTCTGCCAGGCCTGTTCCTGTCTTCCCTATCGGAGGGAATGGCGTCTCCATCCTTCCAGTGTCAAAACATGAGATGCTCCCGTGACTCCCGCGCACTGCTCTCCGTGTTCCAGTCCCACAGCAAGTCCTGTTGAGTTCCTTCTATAACCTTTCACGTCTGTTACTTCCTCTTTTATCTCAACTGTCACTGTCCTAGCCTGGTTTTGTTCCCCTTGCTTGGATTATCAACACCACTGCCTAACTGGTCTCCCACCGCCATCTCGCCATCCAGACCAGGCCCCAACTTGCTGCCGTGCCTCTGCCACTCGAAAACCTTCAGTGGCTCCTGAATGGCTGTTAACTAAAGGCCAGATCCTTACCGGCATCCTGACACGCTGTAATCTGCCCTTAGCCTGGCCCATTTCCTGTACCACTATCTTACTCCTTGTCACAGACCCTACAGTCGCCCAAATGCCATCCCTCAAGAGTGTTTTCCAACTTCCAAATCTTCACTAATGCCGCCACCATCCACTTGCTGGGAAACAATCCTGCCCCCATCTCTGCCTCTTGAAAGTCGACCCATCTCTCAAGGCAAACACGAATGCTGTCTTCCCCAGGAAACGTCCCTTCCTACAGCCACAAGTGCTCTTTCCTGCCCCTTTGTTCCCATGACACAGTATGGCATGAGGGTTAAGCACAAGGACTCTGGAGTTGGGCTGTCTGGATCTGAATCCAGGCTCTGTTGTTTCATAGCTGTGTGACCCCAGGCAAGTTACTTAACCTTTCTGTACTTTCTTTTCCTCATCTGTAAAATGGGGGGGAACAATGATAGTACCTACATCCTGGGATGGCTCTGAGGATTTAATGAGGTTTACACATGAAATGCTTTGTACAGTGTTGGCAAATGGTAGCAATTGTCACAGCACTCTATTTGAGTAATGCCTGTCATGGCACTGGGTGTTATCTTGTTTCCCCTGGTCTTAGTACTGTAAGATCTGGCCTTCTGTCTTATTTATATGTCTATATTCTAGTGCCCAATACATGGAAGACATCAGAAAATGATTAAACTATACCCCACGTTTATCTTTCTGAAGAACTTCCAACCCCCCTCCTTGCTATAGAGCAACAAACCAACACATTAATTATGTAGAGATAGGAGTAAATCTTTTTTTTTTTTTTTTTTGCGGTACGCGGGCCTCTCACTGCTGTGGCCTCTCCCGTTGCGGAGCACAGGCTCCGGACGCGCAGGCTCAGCGGCCATGGCTCACGGGCCCAGCCGCTCTGCGGCATGTGGGATCTTCCCGGACCGGGTCACGAACCCGTGTCCCCTGCATCGGCAGGTGGACTCTCCACCACTGCGCCACCAGGGAAGCCCAGGAGTAAATCTTTGAGATTAAATTGCCACCTTTGTAGGTATCAGGTCCTAGCTGAAATGCTTTTTGGAATAATCAAAGATGTACTCTTACGCTCTGAAATGGATCATGGCATACTTTGGCTTTAAATATACCAGTTGCTTCTACCACATAGGAAGTCTCTGTTCGGGGTTGTGACATCTCTTTGTGTCTTGAGCATTTGTCACGTGTCACGGGTAATTTTACTAAGATACTAAAATTCATAAATGTATTTGCTTAGAAAAAATAAATTAGAACAGAGTCAAGAGATGAGGGAGAGGTGACCCCAGACTTTATCTGAGGAGTAGATCTGGGTGGTAGATCTGAGAAACAAATGTGGGTTGTCTGGTTCCAAGGCCACACTCTTATTCTTCAGGGTCATTGAATCTTATCCTTGGATGTACATTGGAATCACCTGGAGACCTTTAAATACTGATGTCCAGATCCCACCCCCAGATCTTCCGGTCTCCTTGGTGTGCGGTGTGGCATGGGCATACAGATTTTGTAATCAATAATATCGCACCTGCTCACTTATGCTCAACCATACTTTCTTCAATGGGAGGGAAGGGGTATAGTTGCAGCTAGAACCCTGGAAATACATTCATTAATTCTTTAATTCATTCGGCAAATATTTGACGTCTTGCTTCGCGCTACTTACCGTTCTAGGCAGGAATGATGAGCAAGGCAGACGGGCCCTGCTGTCATGGGGCTTCCATTCCAGGGGGGAGGCAATAAACAGGTAAACAGTGTGAAGGGTCAGTGTGAAAACGAGTAGCTGGAGGGTGAGGATATACTTAGAAAGAGAGGCCATGGAGGGTCTCTCAGAGGCAGTGGCATTTGAGCGTCCCCCTCAAGGAACAGCCAGTTAGAGGGCTGATGTGTCCCAGCTTCAGGGAACCACAGGAGCAAACCCCTGAGGCAGGACAGGGCTCTGTGCGCTTCAGGAACAGTCTGCCCGCAGTGTGGTTTTGTGGGTACCAGCGCAATGCAGTTGCAGCTTCCTACCTCAACCTGTAACATGCCGGGGACAGTCCCCGTCCTCGGTGTCTCCACAGTCTGCTGCAGAAAGTCCACACTCCTCAGTGTGACAGCCGGTCATTCCAGAGTCTGACTCAGAGCTCTCCAGCTTCATCTCCCACCATCATCCCTGCCACACACTGGATCCGCGCCTTCTCAGACATCTTGCGCCTTTCCTCCTGCTGTGTGCTCTGCCCCAGAGTCCTCCTCCACCTCTGCTCGGTGCACCTTTCCCTCAAGACACAGCTCAAACGTGCCTCCTTGGTGAAGCGTCCCTCAGGTCCCTCCAGAGTGACTCACATCTCCCTCTGTGTTCGTGCGCATCTCCTGCACTTCAGCCGCTGTGCTTTTTGGGAGCGAGAAGTCCATCTTGTTTAACACCGCAGCTACCCCTTCAGGCAAATCTCCTGGCAGATCGTCAGTGCCCGATTGCTGAATGAATGGTGCACCGCCATTGGCCTCTCCGAAAGGGAGTAGCCTAGTTAATCCTTAACCGTGTACCCCTCTATGTAGAGTAAACAGGAGGGCATTCTGTATTCCAAGAGAGGCTCAGGGTTCTGCCACAATGATTAGCGCCACTGGAGAAAGAAGGGAATGCTCTGTTTTTTTGTTTTTATTTTTCAAAAAGAGCCCAGAAATCCCTGTCACAGTGGCAGTAAAAAGTGCCGTCTGTGAACTAAAGGGAGGAAGAGCCATAAAAGGTCAGGTTAGGCTACGGTAATAAGAATGATAATTGCGTGCCGGTATGCCTTTAATTTGAGGGTTGAAAGCAAATTAAGCAGGATGCCCTTTCTGGAAGCCGTGTTTTAATCAATTCTGCTGCTCTGGTGGAAGAGTTGAAGCTCAAAAGAAAATGATGATAATGTTTCTTTCACTTGCCACCTGAAACTAGGGTATTACGTGATGTGACAGTAGTTTGAGGTACAGGCTTTATGTGTGTTTTATTGTCTGTGGAACATGCAGTACCTTTATGTTGCTGGGTTCCAAGAAGCTGAGGTTCCCAGTGGTGACCTCAAACCAAAGAACTTTCAAGAAAATCCCTTGGCCTCTTTTCTTCCCTATCAGTGTGATGGGCAGCAAGCTCGTTGGAGAAGATGCCTGCGGTGCCGCTCCCGTGCTATCTCTGACCTTGCTGTGTGATCTTGGCAAAACACTTTCCCCTCTGAGCCAGTTTCTTTAGCTATAAAATGAAGGAACAGACTAAGATGGTATCTGGGCTCTTTTCCATACCAAGAATTACATAAAACGCAGTTTCTCCACTAGCCAATTTGTTGGGGGAGATGGTGGCGTTTTGGTGATTTTCTTGAGGTAGATCTAATCACCTGGGCCGTTCATTCTGGACATATCATTAAAATGAGAAGGGCATTTCAGGCCTTGGTTTTAAATAGATCACCCACTCTGCCTTTTGAAGGACACAATACAGAAGAGATTCCGGGGTTTTGTCATCCACTTCGAAATTGTTTCGTGTAGCTTTCTTGTTCATTGAGGCTGAGTTTGTTCAGAGGATTATTAAGAAGGCTTTGATCTTGGGACTTCCCTGGTGGCGCAGTGGTTAAGAATCCGCCTGCCAATGCAGGGGGCACGGCTTCGATCCCTGGTCTGGGAAGATCCCACGTGCTGCAGAGCACCTAAGCCCGTGAGCCACAATTACTGAAGCCCAAGTGTGTAGAGCCCATGCTCCGCAACAAGAGAAGCCACTGCAATGAGAAGCCCGCGTACCGCAACGAAGAGTAGCCCCTGCTCGCCACAACTAGAGAAAGGCTGCGCGCAGCAACGAAGACCCAACGCAGCCATAAATAAATAAATTTATTAAAAAAAAAAAAAAAAGAGGGCTTTGGTCTTAAAAGTTAAAGGAGGAAACCTTTGGAGATCATCTTCTACTTGACTGCCTTCTGATTGGGCCAAGCCCAGTCTGAAGCCCGCTGCCGTCGTGGGTTCAGGCTGGCTGACACGGAGGCTGGCTGCGTGGAGGGCCTGGGGGCACAGCTCACCTGTGGAAATAGACAGCAGCACTTGGAGTACGAGAGGGGACCTGAGCATCGGATGCCAAAAGGGCAGGACTGGGATCAACAGGGAGCACGGAGTCAAAGAGTGGTTGGGAGACAGACACCCTAATAGAAACCTCTGCAAAATCCGTGAACAGGCAGTTTGCAGAAGAAAACATCAGAATGGCCAATCAACTGTGAAAAGATGTTTAACCTCCCTAGTAGGCAGAACAATGCACATTAAAGCCACAGTGAGATGCCATTTTATTAGCAAAAATGTAAAAGGTTGATGATGTCAAGAATTGACCCAGGGCTTCCCTGGTGGCACAGTGGTTAAGAATCCGCCTGCCACTGCAGGGGACATGGGTTTGATCCCTGGTCCGGGAAGATCCCACATGCTGCGGAGCACCTAAGCCTGTGTGCCGCAACTACTGAGCCTGCGCTCTAGAGCCCGCGAGCCACAACTACTGAAGCCCATGTGCCACAACTACTGAAGCCCGCACGCCTAGAGCCTGTGCTCGGCAACAAGAGAAGCCACCGCAATGAGAAGCCGGCACACCACAACGAAGAGTAGCCCCCGCTCGCCGCAACTAGAGAAAGCCCACACCCAGCAACAAAGACCCAACTCCACCATAAATAAATAAATAAAATAAGAATTAAAAAAAAAAAAAGAATTGATCCAGATGTGGGGAGATGGGTACTGTCCTACTGATCCCGTAGGAGTATAAACTGGTACATTGATATATTATGCTTGGAGGATCAAAATATAAAGTGTGTGTACTATTCCACACCTGTAAACATCCATACTACAGAAGTGTTGATTCAAGTATTGTAAGATGTATGCAAGGATGTTCACTATGGCATTGTTGTAGAAATGGACAGAGAGAGGGGAACGGCCTACATCAGTAGTAGCAGAGCAGTTGAATGAGATGCAGTAGACCCCCACATTGCAGTCCTGGCAGCCAGTAAAAAGATGAAGAGGTTCTCCATTGGCCCAGGAAGATTGCTATTTTATCTCTGACAGAAGCAGAATTACAACCTGGGCCTGATGGGCTCCAGAACCCGGAGTCTTTGCTCTCCTCCACTCTGAGCTGTCAGCTTGGAGTGGGTGAATCGGACGATGGGAAATGGAGGTCTGACTAGGGACAGGAGAGAAAATGCAGAGGGAAGTGACTTGCCCAAGGCCACACTGCTCTACACTTACTTGACAAACAGGATCCCAAAGGCTGCTCTAGAGTCTGGTGACTAACGAGATGGTTCACTCCTAGTGGGACAGAGAGACACACGTCACTTCTCTGAGAACTGCGGATGACAACAGTGCTTCTCTTCTGGGGTGGTTTTGTTGGTTGGGTGACAAGATGACTGTGCTTCCCCTGGCGCCATGTCGGTGCGCAGTGAACGTGACCCTCTCAAGTTGACAGGTGCACCCGGCCGTGGGCTGTGGGGCAAGCTGGACAGGCAGTGGAGCTGAGGTTTCCTAGAACAGGAGGAGGAGGGCTGAGGGAACACAGCGCCCACTGAAACCAGCCCCCTGCGCCGCGTTCCCTGTGAGTCAGCTTTGTGCTAATGGGCGGACGATGACGCTAATGAAAAAGCCATGTTCCTGGACAGAAGCGCCCACCCAGCTCCCAGGCCTGCAGACAGCTTGAACCAGTTGTGTGGCTTTCATCTCCTGCGGAGGAGTCCAGCCTGCTGGTGAACGGGGGACGCCAGGTCTGGGCTCCAACTCAGTGTCAGGTCCAGTGCCGGGAATGGAGCTGGGATGCTGGGCCACCTCCCAGAGCATCAGAATCGGGAGGAGCTTAGAGACCAATTTCCCTTTACCTTACAGATGGGGAAACTGAGGCCTGCAGAAGGGAAGAGCTCAGGGCAAAGTTAGGATGGAGCCTAGACTTCTGATGTCCCCGCCCTGGACTACCTGTGGGGTGGCAACTGGATGCTAAAGAGTTGTGCAGAGCCGGAGGTGTGGAAGGCAGAGAGGAAGGGCTCGTAGGCAGGGGCAGCAATGTAAGCAAACACAGGAAGAGATGGGGAGGCCCATGGTGGCAACAGTAGGAACAGGAGCTTACGTCTACTGGGTGTCTGTCTACTCTGCCAGGCACTGTGCCCAGTGCTTGACATCTGTTGGCCTATTTATTCCTCATTTGATGCCACAAAATAGGGATTCTTGTTATTGCTGTTTACTTTATTTGTTTATTCCTATTTTCCTTTATTTCAGAAGAAACTGGAGCTCAGAAAGGCCACGATGTTGTCCCAGGTCACACAGCCCATCATTGGCAGAACTGGGATTTAAACGTAATTTTGTCTGACTCCAAAACTGTAGGTCTTCACACATGGTACCCAGATAAGGCACACGGAAATGCTTGGCACTCAGTAGGCTTGAAGAATGTGAGTCGACCGTGTCCGGGATTCAGAGCCAAAGTCACATTTTCAAATGCCTACTAAGTACCGAGCACTTCCTGCAGTACTGTCTCGGTACAGTGTATTCGCTGCTACTGCAGCTCCTACTACCATCGTTACTACCTCGTCTGATCTGTGTGCTAGTTCTGCTGGGGGAGCATCGGATCCCCAAGTTTTAGATGGGGAGCGGAGGCCCAGAGAAGTTAGGTGACTGGCCCCAAGAAACACAGCCGGCTGGTGACAGAGTGAGGCATAAGACTCCCAGAGATAAGCATAAAGGATGGCCCGGCCAGGTCTCAGGAGGTGGGGAGGGATGGGGCAGGACCAGGCACAGGGCAGCAGCCCCTTCCTGGCTTCCTGACAGCGCTATTGTTTGAAGCCGGTTCTTGGACATCCAGGAAATGGGCGACATCACTCCCAACAAAGGAGAGGAAGCTGCTTGAATGTTTCAGCTCCACCTCGTGCGCTGGCCCTGGGGCTGGAGGTGGGAGCCTGGCCAAGGCTGCCTGACCCCTCAGCTCAGCCAGGACGCCCAGCCCCCACCCTCGTGTCGGGCAGGCTCCCTCCGCTCTCTGCTAATCCAAATCCAAACCCTTCAAGCCCCAACCAGCAGACCCGCCTGCCTTAGGCGGCATCCCCAGAGCTCCACCAATGCCCCTGAGTCCTGCTGGACGGGACATCTTCCACCACACCCCCTGCGGGATAGGAGTCTGTGCCTTTAATTCTGGGTCCAGGCCTGGCTCTGCCCCACAGGGCCTCAGTTTCCCCATCGTATGGAGGCAGAACTGGTCAGGTAGGGTGTGGTTCACCTCAAAGGGCTCTTTCATCCCTGATGCTCTGGAATTCTGAGTCTAAGCATCTTTCCTGCCTGGATGAGGAGGAAGGGGTGCTGTGGGCAGCACCAGGGGCCCCAGAAAGAGGAGGAAGAGGAGTTCTAGGGAGCAGAGCTGTCACTGAGAGAGGGACGAGGCAGTCGAGAGGATGGTCTTTCTACTGGGCTCTGGAATCAGATGGGCCTGGGTTCAAATGCCAGTTCTGCTACTTCCTGGCTGTGTGACCCTGAGTAAGTCACTCCACCTCTCTGAGCCTCTGTCGCCTCACCTGTGAAATGCACGCAGTAAGACCTACTTTGCAGAGTGGTTGTGGGAATAAAACGGGGTCATGGGCGTAAAAGGGGCATGGGGCAAGCGCGTGGTGCCTTTTCCCTCACTTCAGTGACTTCTCTGGCAGGAATTGGAGTGAAATGGAGCAACAGACACTGCAGCCTCCTAATTAAGAAACTCGAGGCGCTGGTGGAGCTGGGAGGACAAAGACGCTGTTCTGTTGCCTGACTTTCCTGGAGTGTGTGTGAAGCCAGGCCTCTTGGTTGGTCAGGGAGGTCTGTGCCTGGCATTTGGCAAACTCATCGGTCAGGGTTGCCCAGGGTTGCAAGGTCCCTTGAGCTCGTCTTGCTATAGAATGGAAACCACAGGCTGTATGAGTGGGACGTGCCCTTGGGGTCATCTAGTTCATCTTACAATCTAGAGCACCTGTTAAATGAGGCCCAGAGATGACAAGAGACTCCCTCTCTTCTGAGATCACAGGGCCAGTCAGCACTGGAACCCAGGCCTCCTGCCTCAGGGTTCTGTCCACTGAGCAGGGTTCTGGGATCGGAGAGGCCTCGCTTTACTCCCCGGCACCAGCCCAGGAGATGAGAGCCGGGCTCTTGTCAGGAAGTAGAGGTAAGGCAGGGTCACCTGTTCGTGCTGGCAGAGAAGGGATGGTCCCGGGCCCCATCCGTCCCAGAGAGCCTTTCTGCTGGGAATCCCCAGCATTCCTGACCTGCCCCATCCAGCTGAGCCTGGTGACTTTGGCCCTCTGCTCCACCACTCTGACCTCAGGCTCCTCTTCTGTGAAACAGACATTAAAAACCCTCCTCAGGGGCTGCTGTGAACCAACAGATAGGAAGCACCTTGAATTTTGATAACAGCATTAGTTGAGCACCTAACATGTGCCATATTATTGCCCCAAACCCCACAGAGACCCTGTAAGGGAGGCATCTCACGGATGAAGAGACAGAGGTGTAGAGAAAGGCAGGATCACATAAGGGACCAGTGGCTTATTTGAGACCAGAATTCCAGTCCCTGCTTCCAGTTCAGGGGAGCCCTTTCTCAAATCCTCTCTGTCCCGTCCTGGCAGCCCTGCCACCCTGGGGGTGGGGGAGGGGAGGACAGGAGAAGAGAGGAAGGCGGCTTAGGAGCCCCCTCCCCAGCCTCCCATCATAGGGAACAAATCTCCAGGAAGCCCAGCGGGCGGCCAGGTCCCAGCACTGATTGCAGAAGATGGCACGAGGGCCCGTCGGTTGCCATGGTGACTTCCTGAATTGCAGCGCTTGTTCCCGCTGAGGCTTTGGGAAGTCGAGACATACCTGGGAAGCCCCTGACCCCGCTGGGCCTCTCTGAGGGGGAGGACACATGGGCATGTGGCATGTCTGCTCACATAGAATCCACACATGCACGTGAGCCATGGCAGCAGGCGTGTAGCCGTAGCACACGCACGGGCCTAGGATGCCGAGACCCACGTGTGGCCGACTGCAAACCTTCCTGGCAGTGACTGGAGCCTCTAGTGATGAGAACGAGCAGAGGAACAGAGAAATCTGGGAAGGATCTCTTGGCAGAGGGAACGACAGGGAGGCTCTAGAGAGCACGCCAGTGAGCGGCTTGAGGAGGGTGAGGTTGGCAGGGCCAGGCCACGTGGGGCTTTGCATGCCTGCTAGGGAGCTTGGACCTTCACCTGGAGGTACTGGGGAGCCAGAGAGGGCTCGGCAGCCAGAAAGTAGCACGGTTGGGCCCGAGATCCCTCCAGCAGCCCATGGAGGATGAGTCAAGGGGCAAGAAGAAAGCCAGGGAGAGCAATGTGGAGGCCGATCCTCCTTACTGACTCTATTTTTTTTTAATTAGCATTTATACTTTCTAACACATACCATTTACTTATTTACAATGTCTGTTCTTTACTGTCCGTCTTCCCACTAGGGTGTCAGCTCCCAAGAGCAGAGGGGTTTATCTGCTTTGTTCACTGATGTATATCGAGCACCAAGAAAGGCGCCTGGTACATAGATGCTGAATGAATGAATGAATGAATGGGGATCTGGACAGGAGGAGTGGCAGAGGGATGGAGAGAAGTATAAGAACTCAGAGAGATGTAAAAGCTAAAAGGGTTGGCTGGGTTAAGGTTGAGTTCGTCAGTTGGTAGCCGTATACCTGAGGCCCCTTCTGAGTTGGTGGGTGTGGCCCACGCAAGTGCTGTTCTAGCTCAGGAACGAGACCGTGGCATGATTCCACATGGGATGCAGGATGCTGGGGCCACAAAAAACTGGAGCACCAGATGGGGAAACTGAGGTAGATCCCACATGCTATGCACTGGCCTGAGAGCCCTGGGAGACTTAGGGTCACAGTAACTGAACGTCTGGGGTCTGCCCCTGACTCCTCTGGGGCTGGGACCTGCAGCCTCTTCCAGACCACTGCTTCGCAACAGAAATACAACACAGGCCACACGTGTGGGCCACGTATGTCACTTTAAATGTTCTAATAACACGTTCCCAAAGGAAAAGGTGAAGTTGTTTCAATATTTCCACAATATTATCATTTCAACAAGTTTTCAATATAAAAAATATTCATGAGATATTTGATGTTCTTTCCTGGTATAAAGTCTTTGAAAACCGGTGTGTGTTCCACACTGACAGCGCACCGCAGTTTGGACTAGCCACTTGTCAAGAGCTCAGTAGCCATACGTGGCCAGTGGCTACTGCCTTGGACAGCACAGCTCTAGGTCCTGGAGCCCACCCACTGGAAGTGAGGTTCTGGGTGGGGCTGAGTCTGTAGAGGCACCTCAGGGGACACCAGCTGATTGGGGCTGGGGCGGGGAGGAGGGAACCACAGAGGTCAATGCCCAGCCTTTATCTTTTTTTTTTTTTTCTTTTTGCGGTACGCGGGCCTCTCACTGTTGTGGCCTCTCCCCTTGCGGAGCACAGGCTCCGGACGCACAGGCTCAGCAGCCATGGCTCACGGGCCTAGCCGCTCCGCGGCATGTAGTATCTTCCCGGACTGGGGCACGAACCCGTGTCCCCTGCATCGGCAGGCAGACTCTCAACCACTGCGCCACCAGGGAAGCCCTTCCCAGCCTTTTTCTGTTGCTTTCTTTGGGTTCAGCCCTTCTCACTCACTGGCTCACGTGACAGAATTTTATTGAGCACTTACTATATGTGAGGCACTGGGCTAGGTGCCAGGCTACAATGAGTGAGGCGGGCATGGAGTAGTAAGCTAGGAACCCTCCGAGCCCTTTCCCCTGGGCCCGTGTTGCATGGGTCACCTGGATGCAAGTCATAGATGCAAGTCAAGACCCAGCGGGGAGGAGGTGGAGGTATAGGTGGTGTCTACAGAGGGACTTCCCCAAGGAAACCCAGGCCTCTGGGCTCTACACCTCCCTGGAGATGTGCTTCCTCTCCCTCCTCCTTGATCCCTCTCCCCCAACCACCTGAGCTCTGATGCCCTGGACCTCGGAATCAGTATTTCCTGATGAACCTGCATTCAGGCCGTCTTCTTTCTGGGTCATACTTTGTCCAGCAACCTGGCCAAAGTGATAGTGACTGGTGACCACTGCTGACCTGCTGGCTCCAGAGGCTGGGCTGGGGCCAGCCTGGATGTCCCCAGCCTGAAGGTCCATCTCGTACCCAGGGAGCAGCAGGGATGGACAAGCATTGCTCTTAGTGGGTTCAAGGCTGGACTCCTCCTTTCCCAGCTGGTGACCTTGGGGAAGAGACTTTGACCCTCAAGTGTCTTTGGGTTCTGCCTCCATACACGAACAGAGTAGCCTGTCCTCCAGGATGAGACCACACAATGGCCCTGAAAACACATGGTCCCAAATAATGGTCACCAGGGCTTTGAGAGGGACGGTTTTTCAAGAAAGACCAACGCGTTTGAGTTTCGCTTAGACACCCTGCCTGGGTTGCCTCCAGCAGCTGGGGGCCTGGCAGGGGTTCCACAAGTGAAAGCTCTGAAATGAGTCTGGCATGGGGACTCTGGGGATGAGTCTGGTCCAAGGGGTCTTCTCCTCTGAGCGCTCCTTCACCCTATCATTTACTGAGCACCAGGTGCCAGGTGGATGCCGAGGAGGTTAAATAGCTCTTCTTTAGAGATGAGGAAACCGAGGCACAGGAAGGCTTGGCGCGTTGCCCGAGGTCTCCCAGCCAGGAAGCCGCAGGGCTGGACTTTAAACCTTGGCCTCTTCATTCAAAGCCACTGCCTCTGGCCACTGCCCAGCACACCGAGGTGCCCATTGGCTGTCCCCGGGAGCTGCTCACGGCAGCTGCCTCACGGAGAGCCCAGGTCCCCGCGGACTGGGGTCAGCCCTGCAGCAAGACACACAGGAGCAGGGAGGCTGCAGGGAGGGTGCGGCCGGATCCGCAGGTTGAAGACTGTTCCTCCGGGCTTCCTGACTTCGTGCCTTCCCCGCTGCCCCTTCCCCGGCCGCCTCCCTTCCTGGCCTGGCGCGGGGGTGACCAGTGGGTGGGGTGGTATCCGGGTGCCGGGTCTAGAGCTGTGAAGAGGGTGTCTACGCAGACTGATGGCCTGTCAGTTGGCTGCCGGCACATCCTCAGATTCTTTGTGTGCAGAAGAGGAGGGGGTGGGGGTGGAGTGGTGAGTGGCGGGTGGGACATCTCTGCGGCCTGCTCTCTTTTCCATTTCCTGTCCCGGGTCTCTGTTTCTCCATCGATGCAATGCGTCTGTCCAGCTCCGACATGCCGTTACCTATGTAAAGCTGAGCTGATTAGCGCTTTGGACCTGAAATTCTGGAGGCCTTGGGGTTCTCCCGGTGGAGGGAGCAGCAGAGGCTGAGTCTCAGAACTGCCTGAGGGAGGCATTGGGGGCTGAGCAGGTGAACCCCCAGTTCCACATGGGCTTCCAGGAGGGCCCGGTCTGGGCACCCTGGCCCACTGTGCAGGGGAAGTGGAGCTGATGGAGGGGTGGCCAGGGAGGAGGGGACAGACAGAAGTTGTCATCTGTCCTGAAAGAAAGAGACCCCACCCTGTGCTTGGGCCATCCCCACACACTATCCTGCCAGGTCACCTGGCCCCAAAGGGCCCATCCACAGACAGACAGACACACACACAAGTGTCACACAGCTCTACACACACAGCCTCCCCTCAGCCACACAGCCACACTCAGTCCCTGTCACTTAGCCATCGCTGGGCAGACCACTCAGCTCCACGGTCTCACAGGGAGCCAAGCAACCACGTACACGATCACAGCCCGTCGCACTCATGCAGGTGTATCTGCGGATGGACCTGTACATACACGCTCATACACACACACACACAGACCCAACCGCACAGGCGCGAAGCCCGTACAGTCACACGCTGACTTGCAGAATCCCGCGTGCCCTGGGGCCTGCAAACCCAGGCGCGTGCAAGTTCATACAGGCACGCAGGCCCCGTTGTGGGTGAGCCCAGGGCGGTGGCCAGCTCTTTGGAGAAGCGCTTTGAATCCTCAGAGACACAGTGTCACAGGAGCCCACTCTGGGTGGGGCCTGGGGCGATAAGGAGCCTTCTGTGGGCCCCTGATCCCCTCTTTAAAAAAAGGAGCTCAGCGGCCCCTCCCTCGGCACTCCCCAGCACCTCCAGCCTCAGCATCCAAAGCACTAGGCATCCTTTCTCTCAACTGACGCCCCATCTTGTTGTGCGGGGTACAGTTAGCGCCTCCCCAGGGGAGCAAGCAGAGGCTGGGAGGACAGGATTCGAACCCGGGGCGATGGGCTCCCCAAACCCACGCTCTCCCTCGCCGCCCACTCCCCAATCTGCCGGGCCGGGGACTCCGCAGTGGGCTCCGTGCCCTCCAACTCCAGCACCCTAGGGCCTCCGGGCACAAAGCCACGTGGTGCCGCTCGAGGGGGCGCGCGTGGGAGTGCGTGCGGGGGCCCGCGCCTCCGGCCAAGATGTTCCCTCTCCGCGTGATTGACAGGCTCGAGTGCCGAGAAACAAAATTGTTTATGCGCTAATGAATAAGGCCCTGATTGCAAGATCCTGTTTGGAAAATTATAGTGCGGCGGCGGCGGCGGCGGCGGCCACGGCGGCCCAATTACAGCCCGCGCTGCATATTCATTTCGTGTCTCCTTTGCATCGAGATGAACGGGCGGCCCCGCGCCCTGCAAAGGCGGCGCCAAATTTAGTCCCAGGTTCCGCACTCCTCCGCGCCATTGTCTGCCCCGACCACCTGCCTCCTGCCGGCCTGATTGCCGGCCACGCGCGCCCGCCCCGGAGGCACGAGGAGGGAGGCCCAGAAAGTTCGCCCTGCCCCCTCCTCCTTGCACCCCTCTCTCTGTCCTCTCCCTGCCTTCCTCTGTCTCCCCGTCTCTCAGTCTCTCCTCTTCTCTCTTCCCATCTCTATTTCTCTCTCCCTGAGTCTCTGCCTCTCTTCTCTCTTCCTTCGCCGTGCGCCCGACACACTTTCTTGGACTCTGTCTAAGCCTCTAGCTCCGTGTGCGCGAATCCCATGGACTTTTTTCAGCCCTGTCACTCTTCCCCCTTCAGCTGCAGAAATTCCCAGGGTTCCTGGGTCCTTGGGAACAATGGGGGCAGTTAGGGGGACCTGTCTGCTCTGTGGAGGCCCTGGAGGTGTGAAGTTGAGCCCACTCGGCCTTGGCTTTGAGGATGAGCTGGCTTGGTCAGTCTCCAAAACCGGCCTGCTTGGGAGGAAGGTTCGTCTCTGTGCTGCGTGCTTCCCCCAGAGTATCACCTGCACACGATCTGCAGTCCAGGCACCTAGCCCAGCCAGGCTCTGCTGTCACACCTCAGTGCCTTTGCACATGCTGTTCTCTTGCTGACACACTGTCTTGTCCTCCAAGACCCATCCCAAGTATGGTCCTAAGAAGTCTTCCTTCTCCCCGCCACCCTAGGCAACGGGACAGCTTCCTCCCCTGGGTACCCTCGTCTCCAGTCATGTCCCTCTGTTATAGCAGTGGGCAGGGGTACTCATATGTCATTCTCCAGGTGCCTGACTTGTGAGGCCTGGGGACCGGGGCTGAGTCTTCCTGGTACCCTAGTGCCCAGTTCAGGGCCGACCAAACTAACATACCTCCTCTGTAATATGGACATATAGTTACTCATCCTTGTAGGGTGTTAGCGGGCAGGAGTGGATGTGAGGCTAGGAGGGAGGGCCTGGGGAGCTCTGGGCCCACATGGGCCCCACAGGCCAGGATCTGCTGTGTCTCAAAGCCCTGGGCCTCAAGCCAGCAACAGGCACGTTTACCCTTCTCACTGACTAGGGTCATTGCCCTTGTTGACAAGTGCCTGAGGCCCAGGTGTGGCCAGTGAGTCTCATGATGATGGTGATGGTGGCGGGGGCTTTTCAGAGGGTGAGGACTGCACAGGGTGAGGCTGTGCTCCTTGCTGTCCTTTCCTGGGGCCCCTGGAGTGACAAACACGCTCTTTTCTGGGGTGGGAATTGGGGGACCCAGATGTGAGCAAAAATGGACAACCACATACAAACTGGCCTGGACAAACAACCCCCTCAGAGACACACAAAGTAACACACACACACACACACACACACACACCCCACACACGCGCACACACACTCCCTGGAAAACCCACACCATCTGACACACGGAGACAGGCTGGTCCCAGGGGCCGTGTATGGGGTAGCACCGCCCTCTGGTGGCCATTCTGATAATCTCTCTGTCAGGCCCAGATCGGCTTCCTAGAGCCACAGCTGAGCCATAATCGGGGGGCACCCAGACCCAAGGTACTGGGACTCCCAGGGAGGAAAAAGCACTTAAGTGTCCCTGAGGATGAGGGTTTTTTCAGTTCTGGTTCCCCACCCCTATCCAGGAGCAGAACTTGCTAACATAGGGCCTGTCCAGTAATGGCAAGAGGGAGGGAGTTCCCCATTGTGGGAGGTATACAAGCTGAGCTGGAGCGACCTGCAGATTGGTGGCCTTACGGTGGCCCTAGTAGCAGAGTGGACAACTTTGGAAGTCATCACCAGCTTGGGATGACATGTCCAGCCTTTTCCCACCCTCACCCAGTCTGAACACCCTCCCATTCAGTTATTCAGTAGCCATTAAACTTTGAGAACTTCTCAGCACCCGGAGCAGCAATGTGAGATCACAGGTGGTGGGACATGAAGTCACAGGGGGTGGCAAGGCCACCTCTTGGGGACCTTCAAGGCCAGTCTTAGGAGCATGGACTTTATTTGGGGGGTATCAGGGATCTGGGGACAGGCTCAGACAAGGAAGCGACACGATCAGATGGGCATGTGAGAGCCAGCTAACGAGAAGAGGCTGGGGGTGGGAGAGCCAGCTGGGAGGTGCAGCGGTGGCCTGGGCCAGGGCAGGGGCGGCAGTGGGGTGGTGAGAAGATGCGATTCCAGAGCTGTTAAGGAGACTGAATCAATGGGTTTGGTGAGGGATTGGCCATGGTGGGAGAGAGCCGGAGGAGGTGAGCGTGATGGTGGAGTCACCTTGGTGGTTATCAGTGCTGGGCGGTGGGTTAGGGGAGAGGTGATGAGAACGATTGGGATCTGGGGAGCCCGAGAGCCCAGGTGACATTTGGGGAAGGTATCCAGGAGGCAGTTGGAATCAGGTCTGGTGACATCCTAGGAATTGGAAGGTTATTGACAGCTGGTTTAAAGTAACAAATAGATGAGGTCACCCAGACGGGGCCTTCACCCTACCTCCGTTCGTTAGTCAAAAAGAAGGATGGTAAATTGTACAACATAACACTTACATGTATTATAAAATTGTCATCATCACCAGATGGATGGGTTCATAGAAACAGACATTTTCCTCCTGGTCTTCCTTTTATGGCGCTGCTGGTCTGACGGGACCCTGAGGCCATCTGCCTACCTGCCTGCCTGCTAAGTGATCCAGCTCCAAGTCCAGGCAAGAGCTGGGAGGTCGGAGGCTCAGGGAACATCAGGGACAGAGGGGAGCAAGAGGCCCACAAGATCTGAGAGGGAACAGTCTGGGAGGTGGGGGAAAACCAGGAGAGTCTCTCTTCATCAGGGCCAAGGAAAGAGAATTCAAGAAAGAGAGTGTGATCAGAGAAGGCAAGGGGGTGAGGACTGAGGACGTGTCCCGGACATGGCAGCAGGGCCGTCACATGGGCACAGGTGCAAACTCTCACTCAGCAACAAAGAGCTGGTCGCCCCTCCAGGGGTCCCTGCCCAAGGGAGCCAGCCTGGGATGGGGAGACTCGAGGGCCCTTTCACCGTGAAGCTCCTCCACACTGAGAAGTAGGGCGTGGATGGTACCCCAGGGCAGGGGTTGAGGGGAGCTGGCCTGGGAGGGAGAAAAGTAGACCAATACATCTATGGACCCGTTGCAGGGGGTAGCTGAGTGGCTGAACGCCTGGCGGCAGTCCCTCCTCTGACCACGAGGGGGCAGCATGAGAACAGGTCACGCCTTGGCCCAGCATTCTGCGTCTAAGGACAGCATTTCCAGATCCTGCGGGGTGATCTTGGGCTCCCTGGGTCTCAGTTTCTTTCCCTGCAAAGTGGGGCGGTTGGGCATTACCAGAATGTGAGCGGGACACAGAGTGCTGGCCTGACCGAGCCACGAGAGTGTGTGCAAGGTAGGCATAGCAAAGACCCACGAGCGTGGGCCTCCCTGCAGGCCACTGTCTTGGTGCTCAGCTGAGCCTCAAGGAACTGCATCTCAGGGGCCACGGCCAGTCAGGCCTGAGCCAGCGGGATGGCACGCACCCACCCAGCTCATGTGCCCACGAGCCACTCTCACCCAAACCTCAGCCTTCTGCATCTGCTGCTGCTGGAACCAGACCTGCGGGGCTGGGGCCACGGCGGGAGCCCCAAAGAGAGGAGAGAGGCAGGTGCTGGGGTAGGCTCAGGCAGGAGGGGTGTGAGCTAGAGACTATTCAGACCAGAAGTACCTCCTTATCCCTATTCTGATACATCACCCGCCCGTGCGCAGCCTCCCACCTGTCCCTGCACAGCCTCCCACCTGTCCCTGCACACCTGCGGGGGCAGCCTTGAGTACCTTGAGGGAGCTGAAGCCAACAGTTTATCTGGGCCCTCCAGGATCTGGGGTCCCTGGAGTCTGGGGGCAACGCTGGCCTTGCTGGTGATGGTGGTGCTGGAGTTGTGTCTTTGGGCATCTGTTCCATCCATGGTGGGTCACTGCCTGGTCCTCCAGGTGCGGTGGGTGCCGGTCCTCACTGCTGTGCCGTGGGCTCCGCACACACAGAACAGACCATGTGTACCGACGTGGGGGCGGGGAGGCATGAGCACAGCCCCTCAGGTGGAAGCAAGTGTAAATCGCTTGGCCACACGCGTGCATGTGCAGACACGCACACAGGCCTAGATCAGTGAACACAAAAGTGTGGACATTGGTAGGTCTGTAAAGGCCTGGGGGAGGGAGCTTCACCTTTTTCTTGGGCTGGAAGACATGGCGATGGAGGATGTCTTAGATGCCAT
Source organism: Leucopleurus acutus (assembly GCF_964270905.1). Lineage (NCBI taxonomy): Eukaryota > Metazoa > Chordata > Mammalia > Artiodactyla > Delphinidae > Leucopleurus > Leucopleurus acutus. Next base: position 12,593,738 of record NC_139150.1, read on the forward strand.
CTTGGGTGATGTAGACAAATGCCTTCAGCTCCAGAGAGTCATGGCACACGTAGAAGATTCTGGAAGAGGCGGAGGAGGTACAAAGCATGACCTACACCTGGCAGCCACCAGGCCTGGTGGGAGCTGGGCCTGAGCTGGTCAGGTACCCAGGGGCTGAGGCTGAGCTGGGGCCTCCAGACCTGTGGATGGGGTCATGCAGCATTAGGGCCGAGCCCTCATCCCTCAGCAACTCTGGCCTCTGCAGAGAGATGGGGGATATGAGAAGGGCCAGGCCATGCCCTGGGGTAAGCTTGTGAGGTCCCAGGCTCCCATACAGGAAATGAACAGCCCCAGCCCCAGTGCAGTGAGGGCAGGAGCCATTAGGGGGTGCCTGAGTTCACCATGGAGTGGGGCCTCCTGGGGACACTAGGGCAGCTGTGACCTGCAGGGAAGCCATCCAGTCCTGCCCTAAACATAGTCCTTGACCAGAGCCAGCCCTGGCCTTGGCCTTGGCCCCCAGAGGTACAAGGAGTCCAGCCAGATCCTGGCCACAGAGAGTTCTAGGAGGGAGGAAAGCCAGGCAAAAGACCAGAAGCTTCCCCAGCTCCAAGAAGGGGGCCAAGCTAGCTGTGGCCAGCGCGCTTGGAATGCCCCTTCTCGGGGCCCCACTTGGGGTGGCGCTTTGCAGCCCATTTCTCATTTGACCCCATCAAACCTCAGGTGAGTACCGGCACTCCCATTTGGGAATTTTAAAAATTGAGATAGAATTCGCCTACCATAAAACTCACCATTTTAAAGTACACAGTTCAGTGCTTTTTAGTGTATCCACAGAGTTGTGCAACCATCACTGTCTAGTTTCAGAGCATTTTCATCACCCCGTGAGAAACCCTCTGTCCATAACAGTCACTCCCCTTCCCCCAGCCCTTGGCAGTCACTCATCTAACTGTCTTCTATGGATTTGCCTTTCCAGGACATTTCACTCCAAGGGGACCATATGACGTGTGGCCTTCTGTGTCTGGCTTCTTTCAGTTTTCAAGGTTCTGTGCTTCTGTTTATAAAAGAGGGAACTGTGGCCCAGACAGACAGAGTGACCACCCAAAGTCTCTTGGCAACCAGGAGTCAGGCCCCTACACAGTGTTGCCCTTTTAAGGGCCTCAGCCTGGGGTTTGTGGTGCCAGGAGCTGTGGGTAACGGAAGAGCCCACACCCCATCTAAAGGGCGGCATAACTCAGCTGTGACTGTTTCTGCTACCGTGTGTGAGGGAGAATATGGGGTCAGCATTGCCTGATACTAACATTAGCAAACAGTGATAAAAACAGTAATAGCTAACATTTTGAATGCTTCTTTTGTGTCTATGGCTGTTCTTTTATTTATTTATTTATTTATTTTTGGTTGCGTTGGGTCTTCGTTGCTGCGCGTGGGCTTTCTCTAGTTGCGGCGAGCGGGGGCTACTCTGTTGTGGTGCACGGGCTTCTCATTGCGGTGGCTTCTCTTTGCTGCGGAGCACGGGCTCTAGACGCACGGGCTTCAGTACGTGTGGCACGTGGGCTCAGTAGTTGTGGCTCAAAGGCTCTAGAGCGCAGGCTCAGTAGTTGTGACGCACGGGCGTCACACGGGCGTGGGATCTTCCTGGACCAGGGCTCGAACCCGTGTCCCCTGCATTGGTAGGCGGATTCTTAACCACTGCGCTGCCAGGGAAGTCCTGCTGTTCTTTTTTTTTTTTTGCCACACCACATGGCTTGTGGGATCTTAGTTCCCCCACCAGGGCTCTAACTTGGGCCCCAGCAGTGAAAGCGCCAAGTCTTAGGAACCAGGGAATTCCTAGGGTGGTTCTAAAGAAGTGATTTGTAAGCATTTTCTCATGTAGCCTTCATGACAATCCTGAGGCAAGCACTATTATTATCCCCATTATAAAGATGAAGAAACCACAGCACAGAGAGGTTAAGTAATTCAGCCAAGGACACACAGCAAGTTAGTGGCAGAGCTGAGATTGGATTCCACATAGTCTGACTTCACAGATCCTGCTCTTATCACCTGTACAGGTGAACTATCTCTTACAAATTTCCAGAGGAAAGCAGTAAATACAGATTTTAATGTGAAATCTCAACACTTTTAATGTTTCTAAATGTTGCTAACTAGTCACAGCTGTTTTTCAATACTGTACAGACTGGAGAGTTTGGTTTAACACAAAGGGAGGGGTGGACACACACCTTTGGCTACTTCCCCAGCAGCAGTGCCACCCTGCCCACCTCCTTCCTCCCGACAGTTCTGGCCGAGGCAGGGAGAGCCTGTCACCGGGCATCCTGGGTCCAGCCAAGGGCCACGCTACGGCGGGCCACCCTGCACCTGGCAGCGTGACTCCAGGCCAGGCCCTGCCCCTCTCTGAGTCCCTATTTCCCCTCTGCAACCTGGAGAGAGAATGTCCTGTCTCACAGGATGAAGTGTGATAACTCGGCATAGAGTAGCGACTCAGTAACTGTTAGCTGCCTCATAATCAGCTGGAGATGCTGCAGGCCAGCGTTTGGGCTGGAGAGGCTCATCAGGGACAATGATAGCGTTAACTGAGCCCTTAGACAATTCCAGACACGGTGCAAAGCACTTTCCACGCATTGCCTCATTCAACCTTAAATCGCCCTGCTGGTTACAAGCCTAGGGTGTTTTGTTTTATTGTTTTTTTTTTTAATCGGAGTATAATTGCTTTACAATGTTGTGTTAGTGTCTGCTGTACAATGAAGTGAATCAGCTGTACGTATACATATATCCCCTCCCTCAAGCCTAGGGTTTTAAGCCAAGCAGACGTCCTTGAATCTGCCACTTCGTAGCTGTAGGACCTTGGGGCGTTACTCAACTTCTGAATGTCTTTATTTCCTTCCCTGTAAGATGCGGAGAATAACACCCACCCTTAAGGCTGCAGTGAGGATTCAATTAATTAAAACCTAAAACACATAGTAACTTGGAACATATTGAGCGAGCACTTACTGCAAGTTAGCTTTTCTCCTGATCACTATTCATTCCCATTTTTCCGATGGGGAAACTGAGGACAAAGAAAACTAAGGGACTTGTCTAGGGCAGTGGTTCTCCACCGGGGGTCCTTTTACCCTTGAGGGACATTTATCAATATTTGGAGACATTTGTGGTTGTCACGTCTCAGAGGGTGCTACAGGGATGCTGCTAAATGCCGTCCCCGCGACACAGAATTACCCGCCCCCCTCCCCCCCCCCCCCCCCCCCGCCCCCGCGAAGGTCAAGAGCGCTGAGGTTGAGAAGCCTTAGCCTGACTAACTCCACTAAGAAGTGACACAATCAGGGTCTGAGCCCAAGCCGGCTGGGGAGGGGGTGGGGGTGGTGCAAGGTAGCCATGACTACCGCGCTCTGCTGCCCCTCAGCGTGTCCCATCTGTGAGTCCTGAGCAACAAGTTGGCTCCAAAAGAAGAAGGTCACGCAGCCCAGCGTCAGGAGCAGAGGCAGGACTGGGTCCCAGGTTTGAGGCCTCCCAGCCCCAGCCTTCCCCCGACAGCCCCTGCCCCTTGCACCAGGAAGCAAGGCTCACGTGATGCATGGGCGGACCCCACTCGCAGCAAACCCCAGCCACTCCAACCGGATCATTTGAAGGGCGATGCTTTGCACAACAAGAGTGGTATCTTGCCTGCAGACCCACCCGTACAAGGCCTCTGTAGGGCCTCTGGGGGTGGCTCTGAAGAGGCTGGGATTGCTGCTGGCCGAGTAGCAGCTCTGGAGTCCCTGGCTGGGCAGCTGCCAGGGAGAAGATGACTTCACTCCTCAGGGAGTCTGGGCTAGATGCCCCAGGGAACTGGCACGAAACCTCCATCCTGGGCTGGCTGGCAGGGGGTGGGGGGCTGCAGACAGACCCCTGCAGGACCTGGTGGGCTCATCTGCCTGGCACTGAGCCTCTCTGTGCAGCCCCAGAAACGAGGAGCTCCTGGGAGACAGACCAGGAAACAAGGCAAAGGGACTAGGGTCATGCAGAAGGATGGCCAGGCTTTGCGGAGCACAGAGCCAAGGATGACCCATGTTTTGCTGAGGAGAGGCCACTGGAGCTGGGCTTTGAGGGGCAAGAAGTGGTCCGGAAGCAAGAAAGCCAATTGGAAGAGAGAAAAGGCCAAGGCGAGAGTCAGGAGAGGGGAGAGCCGGTCTGGGGACTGTTGGGAGCCCTCCGGAGGACAGGCAGCTGGGGAGGCCAGAGCCTCAGAAGGCCCTCGGTTCCAGGGAGCAGGCGTGGGCTTATCTGAAAGGAGGTGGGGGACCCAGGGCAGGGGTGGGAAGAGGGGAACTGAGTGCAAGTTCATAGGACTTCATAACCCAACTGCACTACTAGGAGTTCACAGGGTATCAGGCACATGGTAGCCACGCAGGAAACGGTCTTATCCAGGAGGGCGCGGCCTCTGTTCTTCCCCAGGCCAGGCCTCCACAGCGGAGGGGTAGGGGTGGGTGTCCACCCTCTACCCAACACCAGAGACGCCACCACGGCCAGGACTACGGGAGTGGAACATTTCGGAGAAAGTAGTGATTTTTCAATCCTTTAGCTCAGGCAGTCTCTGTTTTTGGTGGAACAGGTGACAAAAAATGAAAGAGGAAGAATGAGAGAGAAACAGAGTCTGAGGCAGAAAAAAGACAGATACAGACACACAGAGAGACACAGAGCAAGAGAGAGATAAGTAGATAGGACCATTGCAAAACATGCAGAGACAGAGAGACGTACACGTGGATGCAGAGGGATGTGGGAGGGGGCAGGGCATGGGGACACAGCAAAAGAGGGGGCAGGGAGATGGAAACGGGGATGGAAAGGGAACCCCAGCAGAGAGAGGCAGAGGAGAATTGCCTGCTGTTGCATCACTACCCCAGCTGAGATGTGAACCGCGCCCAGGATGCGCAGGTCAAGACCGTGCCGGGGCCTTTGCCTGTGAGTGAGTTGGGGGGTGGTGGAGGCTGCCCTCTCCTCTCTGTAGAGCTGAGCCAGCTCCTCCCTCTTTATACATCTCTTCCGCATCAGGGCTCTCTGTGCTCCAGGATGGCCCCGCTGAGATTTGAAGATGGAGATAGCCATTGAGTTCCCCAAATCTCCTCCATCGTGCATTTACTGAGCACCTACTGTTTGCCGGCCACTGTGCCAGCATCGCCTCCCCAAGCCCTCTGAACCATTTTACCAGGAACCTGAGGCTCAGAGAGGTTAGGCTGCTGGCTCGAGGTCACACAGGAAGTATGCCCTGAGATAAAATTCAGATCTACCTGTGATGATCCAAGGATTTTTTCCCCACTGTCCCCTTCATCCTCCAACTCTGTGGTTTTAAAACGCCTGTGCCTCAGAATGTGCTTCAGTTTGTCTCAGTATTTTTAGAAATTTTCTTCCTCCCCCTTCTCCCAGGTTTGGTTGGAAAAGGAAGGGAGCATGGAGGGGGCAGAGATGGGTTCAGAGGGGGTCTCCTCTGCCTCCCAAGTTTCATCTGGATCCTTCCGTGGAAGCCTGGCAGTTCCCCAGGCACCCCTCCCTCCCTCCCCGCAGTCCCCTGGCCTCTTAAGAAGCTGGAGGAACAATTGCTAATCAGCTCCCGAGAGAGCCTGGGGGATAAACGGAGGAGCGCCTGGATTGCTGGCAGCTGGCCGCCTCCCCGCACGGCAGCTCTAGCGCTGGCGCCTCCTCCCCTTCTCAATTCCAGCTTTGCCTCCTTCTGACTGGTTTTCTCAGGTCTCTTCAGGTTCTTCCTTGACATGATGAAGCCACAGGGATTGACAGATGTCCCCTGCCTGACATACCCCCTTCCTTCACTCACCTCCTCCCCGGTGAGGCCCTCATAATGCTCATTACGTTTTCATTTCTGAGCCTTTGCACACTCTACTCCTTCTGCATGGACAGCCCTCCTCTGGCTGGCAAACTCCTACCCACCTTCTAAGATCCAGCTCACACGTCACCTCCTCTAGGAAGCCCTCCTGGGCCTTTCCCGCTCCTCCAAGACAAACTCCCTCCTCTGGGCTCCCATAGCAGCCCTCACTGCAATATTCATGGCACAGTCCTTCTCTCCAGTGCCCAAGGCGGGACCTGGCCATGTGGGCAGTCGGTACGGCAGCGTGATGTGTGGGAAGAGCACTGGAAGTGGAGTTCAGTGGGTCTAGTCATGGCTCTGACTCGTAATGGGGCAAATACTAACTTGAGCTGTTTCTCTGACCTGCTTTTTTTTTTTTTTTTTGCGGTACATGGGCGTCTCACTGTTGCGGCCTCTCCCGTTGCGGAGCACAGGCTCCGGACACGCAGGCTCAGTGGCCATGGCTCACGGGCCCAGCCGCTCCGCGACATGTGGGATCTTCCCAGACCGGGGCACAAACCTGCGTCCCCTGCGTTGGCAGGCGGACTCTCAACCACTGCGGCACCGGGAAGCCCTGAGCTGCCTGTATACCTCCCAGTCCTCCTCCTCCAGGTCTCAGCTTCTCTGTTGCTTCCTTGTTCAGACTCCTCTGACCCCTCCCCTCATCTACCCTCCTCATCCCACTAGGAGTGACTCATCCGGTGTCCCTGGGCTCCTCTAGGGCAGTGGCCCTGACTGCGTGGGCACCAGTGCGTCCCCATACCTGGTGCACGATGCATTCATCATGGAATGAATGAATGAATGGATGAGTGACTAGAACCTCAGGCTTCTCATCTGTAAACTGGGGATAGTAGTGATTCTGCCCTCCCATTGGCTAAAATCAAAGTTTGCTTTTCACCAGCTCTCAGTACTCACCTCTTCTGTGGCCGTAAATGTTGACTGAAGGGAACCCAGCTCCCCCGAGGTTGTTCTAACGGGATTCCTGCAGGCCCAACACCTGGAGGCTGTCTTGGAGGAGCAGCCTGAATGCTGGTGGGGCGGGGCTGGGGATGCAGAGAGGCCAGAAGATTGGTAGAGTCAGGCTGGAGGTATAGGCCCAAGAGCCAGACTGGCAGCTCTCCCCTTCACAGCTCCAAACTCCAGACGGAGCCCCCAAGTCATAGATGCCGATGGAGAAAGAGAAGAGTGGACGAGGGCCACGCGAGATCAGCAGAAAGGTTGGACTGTGGCCTGTACACGCTGGTAGAGCAGCTAGTGCCCCCCCCCCCCCACCCAGGGCATCACAGTGCGGCCCCTCTGTCTCCCGTGTTCTCTCTCCCCCACTGGCCTGTGAGCTCCAGAGCACGGGGTGGGGGGCGGGGCCCGGAGAGTCTGCTCAGCTTGCGACCCCGGCTTCAAGCCCAGCACGCAGTAGGGAGTCAGCACAGCTTACTGAATGAAAGAACGGAAACAAAAGCCGAGAATGACGGACACCTGGAAAGCTGAGTGCCGGTGATGGGCCAGCATCCTTGGGTGGGAAGGACGGGTCGGGTGGTGGAGTCTGAGCCCTGCTCCTACGTGGGCCCCAGGGTGGCCCCTGGCCCAGGGCTGCTGCTGCCAAGAGGAACTCCATCTTTCCTGCCAAATCTGACCTGGCCCTGACAATACGAGTAGCACATGAAGTGGGAGTCAGGAACCAAGAGTATCCCCGACGGTCAGTATAATACAAATATTAATATGCCACTGAGTCACATTTGCAGGACGCTTTGTGTTTTATTGACATTTCCTCATTTGGTAAGAACTAGTCAAGGTAGGCACGGTTGTTCCCACTTAACAGATGAAGGAACTGAGGCTCTGGGGATAACAGCTGTGATGGTGTAGCCCAGGCCTGTGGTGGCACAGACTTGGCCCCAATCCGGGGGCCCCAATCCTCTTGCCAGGCCTGGGGCTTCCCTTCTCCCTGCTTCTGTGGCAGCTGTGGCCCGGGGCTCAGTCTGGGGTATTGGGTTTTTCTGGGTGGGGCTCTTTCTGCTGAGTTATTCCTGTGGACTCCAGCCAGAGGAGGGCTTGGGGCGGGCCAGGTGGCAGGAGTGGTGGCAGATGTGGCCAGTGGCATCAGACCAACTGAATTTGAACTCAGGCTCCGCTGCTAACTGCGTGAGTCCGGGAAGGTTGTGCAACCCAGGCCGGCTGCAGGCCCCCCATCTGTCTGCTGGGGATGAGAACGGTGTCTCTGACCTTTGCCCAGGCAGCTCCCTCCTCCAGGAACACCCTTCCCACCTTGCCCACCTGGGTGTGAGCTTAGATGCCAGTCCTGCAGGCAGCTTTTCCTGGCCGTCATTTCAGACTGACCCCTCCCTCCCTCCCCGGTGTCCTGGAAATCCGTACTTCCTGTCCTCAGCTCTGTGGGGTTTGCAGTGTACCAGGCACCGCGCTGGGCTCGGAGGGTGTGACACAGGGCCCTGTTCCCAGGAGCCTGCTCACACACCTCGGGGAGAGGCTGACATTAAAATGCAAGGTCAAGGGCTTCCCTGGTGATGCAGTTGGGAGTCCGCCTGCCAATGCAGGGGATAGGAGTTCGAGCCCTGTTCCGGGAGGATCTCACATGCCACCGAGCGGCTGGGCCCGTCCGCCACGGCTACTAAGCTGCACTCTAGAGCCCGCGAGCCGCAGCTGCTGAGCCCGCGCGCTGCAACTGCTGGGGCCTGTGCGCCTAGAGCCCACGATCCGCGACAGGAGAGGCCACCGCGGTGAGAGGCCTGCGCACCTCGGCGAAGAGCGACCCCCGCGCGCAGCGGCGGAGACCCAGTGCAGCCAAAACTAAATAAATAAAACGCGTAAGTTTAAAAAAAGGGGGGAGGAAAAAACTGCAATGTCAAGTGTGACTAGGACGACGAGAGGGCCAGGGTGGGAGCCACTCTGGTGCTCAGGGGCGGCTGCCCCGAGGAGGGGGCTTCTGTGAAGAGGCCTGGAGACGAGTGGATTTGGCCTGAGGAGGAAACTAGGTGTGTCAAGCCCTTGAGGTGAGAGAAAGAGCTCGGCACGTGGGAGGGGCTGCGGCCTTCACGGGAGCTGGAGCAGAGTGAGGACGACGAGGCGGGGGGGTGGGGCCAGATGGCCCAGGGCGCGTGGCCACCCTGAGGTGCTCCTGCGGACGCGGGGGTGACCACGTGAGCTCTGGGTCCTCAACAGTCCTTGCTCAGAAGCCACTTGAGGACTGGAAGCAGGCGGCAGCCCCAGGGCAGGGGCAGCTGGGCGTGGACGTGGGTCTGGGGTGCAGCCTTGCCAGCCACCGAAGCCACCACCATCCAGGTCTGATGGGTCCTGGATGAGACCCCCAACCCTGGCCATCGAGGGCCTCAGCTCAGAGGAAGCCCAGTTCACGCCCTGATCTTGGGAGGGAGGGGCAGTGTCGGCCAGGGTCCTTCTGAAAGTGAGCCTGAAGCCTGGGATAGCAGGTGGGGCAGAGCTGGCGTCGGCAGAGCAGGCTGCAGGGAGATGGCGCTAGGCGGAGCCTGGAACGGCTGCCCCGGTCCTGCCCACTCTTTATTTTTGGAGGGTGAGGTGGGTAAGGTCCCTGCTGCTGTGTCACACGGGCCTGCACGGAGGTCCCAGCTGCTCCCGTGACTGGCTCTGAGACACTTGTCAAGTAAGTAGCTTCGCTTTCCTATTGGCAAAACGGGGATGGTCTCAGTGCCCACCTCCCAGGGCTCGAGGGAAGATTCAGTGACGTAGAGCAAGTCAGTCACGTAGTTCGCGCAGCACCTGGCATGTGAGAGGTGCTCACAAACGTCACCTGTCGCTGCTCTCAGGAGCTCACGGCCTCTCCAGGGGAGGCTGCCCCGCCAGGAATAAGCCTGAGATCAGGGCAGAAGAGGAGATGAGGGTGCACCCTTCTGACTTAGTGGATGCAGACAAAGAGGACGTGCAGGCAGGGTGGGCTTTCTGGAGGTGGCAGACTTGAAGCTCAGCCTTGAAGGACTGATGGGATTCCCACAGGCAGACACTGCTGGATGCATCCCACCTGAACTGTGATCTCTGGGGGCCGGTGGGGGCGAGAGGATTTGTCCGAGCCCCCAGCCAAGCCCCTCTCCCCTCTGCCCCTCCCAAGCCAACCCCTCCCCAACAGGAGGAAGAGAGAAGGCTTGCCAGGCACAGGGGGCCGCGTGTGGGGCGGTGCTTGGGGGGCACAGTGCGCCGTGTCCGTGGACATCAAGATGGGGGCGGGTGGTGCAGAGCTGACCCTGTCTGTAGGAGTCGGTGGGGAGGGGCTTCTCCCCTCTGCCCTCAGCCTTCCCCCAGCCCTGGCCCCTCCCCCCCTCCCTCCTGGCTCTTTCAGATTCTCCCTGGCCTGGAGCTGAAGAGGGCTCCGGCAAGTCTCTATTCTTGGGCCTTAACTCTGCTTCTGGGGTCTCACAATCTAATAAAAGTGAGTGAAAGCACATAGGTTACTCACTCAGTGAATGGTTACCTTGGTTCTGGCCTCTTGGTAAGAATGCTACTTGGATTATCTGGGTTAATCCTCAACAATTTTCTCAGTCCCATTTTACAGGCAGAAAACTGAGGCTAGAAGATGCGTCTGTCCCCCGCCCCTTGGCGTCCCTTTGGAGGCCGGCAGCCAGTGTTGAAGTCCCCCCACCTCCTCCAGACTCCTCAGCCACACCTGCCTTCCCCTCTCCTCCCATCCCGTCTCCCACGGGCTTTCCCAGCCCACCAGCACACACCCCCGCAGCCCCTGGGGTCCCCTCTCTCACCCCCACCACCAAAGGGCTCCACTGGGGGAAGAAACACAGACCAGGAAAAGTTGAAGGCAGGGATGATACTTGGCAACCCCGACGTGCAGGCCTAACGTTGTCGTGACGTAAGTGGAGATTTAGTCTGGGAGACTTCTCGGCTGGCCCTCGTGACAACCCACACTTAACCTGTCCCAGACCGACTCGCTGTCGTCCCCCAAGCCCGATTCCGTTTCTGGCCCATTTTAGTGAATGACGCCTCCATCCCTGAGTCGGGCAGCCTGGGGACAGCCTGGGAATCACCCCAATTTGCTTTCTCACTCGCCTCCCCAGTTTCCTTACAGACATCTCTAGGTCCGCCCCCTTCTCTCTGTCCCCACGGTTCCAAACTATGCCAACACTCGGAACAGTGCCTGGTATGTAGTAGGTGTTCAGTGAAAATTCCCTGAATGAATGAACAGGTTGGGGTCTTGCCAGCTGCCCGCAGACTCTCTCCCTCGAATCCATTCTCCACTCAGCAGCCAAAGTGACGCGTGGGCCACGTCAGCCCAACCCCATCCTGCTCTGGTTCCAAACCCTCAGTGTCCTCCACCCGCCACTGAGTGCAGGATGGTGTTCACTCCCGCCTCCTGGCTCACAAGACCCTGAACAGCTGGCCATGTCCACCTCCCCAGCGCCCTCTCCCCACACTGTGCTGTATATGGAGATGTTCCAGCCGTCACATGGTGTGCGTAGGCAGCCGACAGCGCCAGGCTGTTCCATGCTTTTATCCTTGCACATGCCGAGCCCTCTGGCCGGAAGTCGTCCCAGACTCCACCCTATCTGAACTACCTGCTTCAGAAGCCGGACCCAGCAATCCCTCTACTGGACACATACCCTGAGAAAACCATAATTCAAAAAAGAGTCATGTACCACAATGTTCATTGCAGCTCTATTGACAATAACCAGGACATGGAGGCAACCTAAGTGTCCATCGACAGATGAATGGATAAAGAAGATGTGGCACATATATACAATGGAATATTACTCGCCATAAAAGGAAACGAAATTGAGTTATTTGTAGTGAGGTGGATGGACCTAGAGTCTGTCATACAGAGTGAAGTAAGTCAGAAACAGAAAAACAAATACCGTATGCTAACACATATATATGGAATCTAAAAAAAAAAAAAAAGGTCATGAAGAACCTAGGGGCAAGATGGGAATAAAGACACAGACCTACTAGAGAATGGACTTGAGGACACGGGGAAGGGGACGGGTAAGCTGGGACAAAGTGAGAGAGTGGTAGTGTATATATGGACATATATACACTACCAAATGTAAAATAGATAGCTAGTGGGAAGCAGCCGCATAGCACAGGGAGATCAGCTCGATGGTTTGTGACCACCTAGAGGGGTGGGATAGGGAGGGAGAAACAAGAGGGAAGAGATATGGGGATACATGTATAGGTAAAACTGATCCACTTTGTTATAAAGCAGAAACTAACACACCCTTGTAAAGCAATTATACTACAATAAAAATGTTAAATAAATAAAGTTCATCCTGGCGAAAAGGCTCAACGTGACCACCTTGCATGCCTCCCTTGTATAGCACTTCAAACTCTGCTGTTACATGTGGATGCGCCTGGCCCCTCAACGCACGGGCTGCATCCCCAGGACCTTGTTTTATTCATCTGTGTGTGGAAGGAAGGAGTGAAGGAAGTTTCTCAGTGTCGGTTAAACCTGAGGCACAAAGGCAGCCAAGTCCAGGTACCTGAGCAGGCATCCTGTACATTGACCTTGACCACGAGAAGGTCACTCTTCCAGCTATTCACTGATACATGATAAATGACCCTAAAGCAAAATTGCTTAAAATAATGGCAAGTTATTGTTTTTCCTGGTCTGAGGGTTGACCGGGCTCTGCAAAGAAGTTCTTCTGCCCCGTGCAGTGTAGCTGAGGTCACTCAGTGGCTCCATTCAGCTGGGAGCGCAGCTGGCGCTGGGGCTTCTCATCCTTGGCGGCCTCTCCATGTGGCCTCTCATCTCTCTACAGGGCATCTTGACAGCATGGCTCTGGCTTCCATCGAGGACCACTCCAGGGTGACCAGTCCTAGCGTGTAAGACCCTCTTAGGGGTCACATCACCCTTTCTAACATTTCATTGGCCAGGGCAGGTCATATGTCCATTACTTGGGCTGCTTCATCAGGGTCATCCATGTAACTGTCCACCACGGTCATGCTTCCTTTTGTAGAAATGGCCCTGAGTACAACCGAGAACGCTCTCTACCTGTCAGTTCAAGGCAAGCTGAGTTAGTCGAAGACAGTCTGAAGTGGCTTCTGATCCTCTTGCTTTGAATCTAAGGCTTGGCCAGAGTTGGGGCCTGTCCCATTCACCTAGGCTTGGTTTGCAGGTGAGGCCGTCAGGGAGACACCCAGGCCCAACCTCCGTGTAGAGCATCTCCCTTACCCTTGGGAGCCTGGGTCTTTGAGAACAGCCCCCTCCCATGGGACACCTGTCACTAAAGCCGGTAGAAAATGGAATGATACTCTTTGTTTACTACCAGGATGGAGAACAGAAGGGGGTTCCCCTCAATGGAGGGCTTTGCTGCTTGGAGGGGGCAGGTGAGAAGAATCTTCCCCCTGCTTCTCCACTCCCCATCTGCCCCTTCCTCATTTCACTTTCTCTTTCCCCATTTCTGATTCAGGGACTCAGGCTAAATGACCTTCAAGATCCCTTCCAGCATCCCATGTTTATTCTTCCATCATCATCCGTTATTCTTTATTTATTGAGTGCCTAGCATGTACCTGGGCACTTTATCTGCCCTCACTTGAAGTCCCTGGAGGCCACTGAGCTACCTGAGTTTCACACACTGTCCTTTAAAGTGTGGTTCTGGGACCTGGGGCTCATCATCCTGGTCCCTATCTGAGGTGGTTCTCATGAGACAATTCACTAAACATTTCCAGCTGTCCTCCCTTATCACATGGGAGGGCCGCCTGTCTTCTCTGACTCTGATGTTATGCTTACTCTGGTCAATGTGTACGAGCAGAACTGTCATGCATCACTTTCAAGTGAAGCTTTAAAAGCCAGTGTGTAAGTCACCATGTCCCCTTTCTTCCCACCCATTGTGGTCATAGAAGCACATGGTAAAATGGAGCTTCTGATAGACTATGACCTTGAGTGACTACTATGTCCAGAGCCTGCCCTGGATATGTGGTGAGTGAGAAATAGATTTTTCTGTTAAGTCACTGAGATTTGGGGAATGTTTGTTACTGCAGCATAACATAGCCTATGCTGACTGATACCTACACTCAGGTTCAACACAAGAGACCACAGGGCTGCTGCAATCGCTTGTCTAGCTCTCATAACCAGCCTTTTTGGAAAACGGCAAAACATCTTTCAAGCTCTTTCAACATCCATTTGATAAATTCCATGGAAGTCAATATGGGTCTTGGTGGTTAATTGGTTATGGAGGGGTGGGGGAAATGGAGGAGCCAGGCTCCAAAAACAGAAGGAAATCCCCTCCCTTAATTCACCCCTAAACCAGCCAGGAGAAGGACTTCTTCTCACATTAGGCCATTTGGGAACATCAGGGATTTATTTTTTCCCTTCCTCTCTCCCACCCTCCTTCCTTCCTCCCTCCCACACTCCTTCCTTCTTCCCTCCCTCCATCACTCCCTTCCTTCTTCCCTTCCTTCCTTCCTTCCTTCCTTCCTTCCTTCCTTCTTTCCTTCCTTCCCTCCTTCCCTCCCTCCCTCCATTCTTTCTTATTTACTTTCTTTCTTTCTTTTCTTTCATCTTTTTTAAAACATTGCTTTCCAAAGTTGGGTTAAGATGGAATTCTTGGTAGTGTTTTTTTTTTTTTTTTTCCTAGTAGAACTCCAGTGATATACTTCAACAGGCCCCACTTCCTGACTGGGGTGAGGCATCTGGATTGCATACAGATGATTGCTTTATAAAATATTTTAAAACCTTGACAGCTCTCCAAAAGAGAAGCCTGTTGTTAGAAGAGTGCAATGGCTTTCAATTTTTCTTGACCTTTAAGGAAAAGTAATTTGAAATGTGGTGTTTATTTTCTGCCTGCACCGAGCACTTGAAGAATGCAAGATGGCATCATGTTGTCAGTTATGTTATTTCCAGCTTAGAGCTTCACAAACCTGGCCGTTATTCTATTACCTGCAGATAGAATCTCCTCTTCTCCAGGGGGCTGACATGAGAGTCCAGCAAGGGAAGCAGGAAGTCCATTCTCTAGGTTTCACGCTGATGGCACAGATGCATGGTGCGTGGAGCCGGGACCCCAAGACTCAGCATTTCCACACCATCTTCTTCACCAATTTATTAAAATGTCATACTTTTTATGAGCATCCTGGCCAACCTCCTCACTTGGCATGGGGCAAATGGAAGCCCAGAGGGCACAAGGCCAGGCCAGGGCCTCTCAGTGGGTTAGGACCTACCAGGAGGCGACAGCATGATAGAATGGCGGAATGCAAAGAACTCGGGCTTAGCGCTGGATGCGCTGAACTTTGGACTTCAGCTCTGTCACTTACTCACTATGTGACTGTTGTCTCAGCTTCAGTTCCCTCACCTCTAAAATGGGAACCGTAATGATCATCAACATTCATAGACCACTACGTGCAGGAACTCTATTTCAACTCAGTTTTTACAACTGCACTCTGAGATAGGTCCTATTTTCACCCCACTTTTTTTTTTTTTTTTTTTTTGCGGTACACGGGCCTCTCACTGTTGTGGCCTGGAGCACAGGCTCCAGACGCGCAGGCTCAGCGGCCATGGCTCACGGGCCCAGCCACTCCGCGGCATGTGGGATCCTCCCGGACCGGGGCACGAACCCGTGTCCCCTGCATCGGCAGGCGGACTCTCAACACCTGCCCCACCAGGGAAGCCCCTATTTTCACCCCACTTTTCAGATCAGGAAACTAGAGGCCAGAGGAATTATAAGACTTGCCTGAGGTCACAAAGAAGAACACAAACTCCAACCCAGCCATGTGGGGAAGATTGTACTTTTCTCCCTGGAGAGTTGCTTGGGAGAATTAAAATGCTAGAATACGCAACAGGGCTTGACATACAGGTGTGCTCAGTGAAGAATGGCTATTATTGTCATTCAAAAAGATACCACCTATTTGAGAAACAGTTGACCCAGAACTGCACATGAAGCCTTTTGCTCACTCATTAAGAATGATCACTCCAGGGACTCCAGTGCTCCCAGGAGCTCTATCACACCTTGTCTAAGGAGAGGAGATTTTGGATCTGAGCCTTAAGAATAAACAGCTCACTTAGGAGACGGGGCCAGTGAGATGATGCACCAGGCAGAGCGAGCAACATTGGCAAACGCCTACGAGGTGCAAAAGTGTGTGTGGTTGCAAGTAGAGCGGGGTGGGAGCTGCTGGGTGTTATTCAGATGCTTGTTGCCGGGGGACTTCCCCTGCCCCTCATCCTCCTTCAGCCTCTTCAAAAACCGGACCTCACGCGCCACCTGGTGGCGTCCTCTGATGCTAACAGGGCAGAACCTACCAACGGGAGTAAAAGCTGCCCACACCCCTGTCCCCTGTCCCTTCCTGTCCCTTTCCCCGGAAATGGACTTGCTATAAAAGTGACAGAACAACAATCAAGAAACATTTTTAATTTAAAAATTACATTTTTCCAGTTATCAAAACAATGCATGGTCACTGTAGAAAATTGGGAAAATACAGGAAAGTTTAAAGGAAAATAGTCTCCCTCAATTCCATCACCCAGAGTAACCACTATTAATATACTGGCATATTTGAACCCAGAGATTTTCTCTGCATGTAATTTTCATGTAATCCACATATGCTGAGAATTAGTGTGTACATATATTTAGGTATAAATACATACACATATATATGGACTCAGTTATGTTTAAACATACGTGGCTTATTTTTGTGAACAAAGGGCTTGGTGTGAGGGGTAGTGTGGGTGTTGGGAGCTGGGTGCTAGTGTCAGATCACCCTGAGTCTGAATCCTGTCTTTGCCTTTACAAACTGTGCGACTCCAGCAAGTGACTTCTCTTCTCTGAGTGGCGATTTCCTTCACCATCTGTAAAATGTGGCGAATAACGGGATTTATCCCAGGGCCGCTGAGAAGCTTAAATGACACAACGTATGCAAAATGCTTAGCACAGTGCCTGGGACAGAGAGGTTTCTGACTGATATTAGGTTACCACGGAAAGCTTAGTCTGCCTTTCTGATTCGTAGCAGAAACCTCTAGAAATGGGATGAATTTCTGGGTCCAAAGGTAGGAAGAGCCTCCAGGTCGATACAGTTTGCCAAAACCAAGAGGGAAAATTTCAACCAAGATCGCATGTCTCCAGCACCACAGCTGTTCTCATTTGTCTCTATCTTCTTCCAGGTCCTGTTTATGCAGAACAGTCTTTAAGCGTTGTGATTACGATGCTTGCACCAGTTCGCTAATGTTACATCACCAGGGTACTGTTTATCCTAAGTGGCTAAAGCTGTCATTGACATTTGCTATAATTTGCATATGTATTTTCTTATTATTGAATATGAGTTTAATTTTTAATTCGTTCATTCATTCATTCATTCGCTTGCTCATTTATTCATTCGTTTGTTTGTTTATTCATTCATTAGCAAATTCATTCATTCAAGAAATGGTTATTGAATGCCTACTGTCTACCAGGCACTGACTGGGTGTTGGGATATGGTCAACTAGAACAGGACACTCCTTACTTTTGGCACTTGGACTCTGGTGAGACAGACCGTTATAAGTAAACAAACAAGTAAAACTCTGACTATAAGCTGTGGTGAGTGTGTGAAGGAAAAGGAGAGACCTACCTCTTTATACATTTGTGTATTTTGGGAGGTGCTCCTGGTCCCTGATTCTCACCTGCTCTTAGCTCCGCAACAGCCGTAACTAAGCTCCCCTGTGAGGAGTCCCATGTGGGGTTGGATTTTCCACCAGCACATTTTAGAAGTTCCTGAGAAGTCAGAGGTCAGCACAGCATTCAAAGACCTGACAGGGAGCTCCAATGGGCCTCGCCTCCTGCTCACCCTTCCTCTAAGGCTTGTGTTTCCACCAGTCTAGTCTGCTAGAAAAGCCTATGATTATCCCCCCTTTTTTACAGGACTAATAAATTTTATTTTTTTCTTCCAGTTTCACTGAGATATAATTTACATAAGCCGTGTATTAGTTTAAGGTGTGTACAACGTAATGATCCGCTTTACATACACCACAAAGTGTTGATCACAGTAGGTTTACTGAACATCCATCACCCTATATAGGTACAAAATTAAAGGAATAGAAAAACATTTTTTTCTTGTGATGAGAACTCAGGATTTACCCTCTTAACAACTTTCATATATAACATACAGCGGTGTTAATTATATTTGTCACGTTGAACGTTACATCCGTAGCACTTATTTATCTTATAACTGGAAGTTTGTTATCTTTTGACTGCCTTCGTCCAATTTCCCCTCCGCCAAACCCTTTACCTTTCCCCTCGTCCCACCTCTGGTAACCACGAATCTGTCCTCTTTTTCTATGAATTTGTTTGTTTGTTTTTGAAGTATAATTGAATTACAACACTATGTTAGTTCCTGGTACACAACTTAGTGGTTTGATATTTCTATACATTTCAAGCTGATCACCAGAATTTATCCCCTTCTTAAATTTACTTGTACTGTACCTTTTCCTCACCTCCCTCTCAGTACAGGGCTTCCTTCAGCCCTGGGAGCCTTTGAACCAATCAGCAAAGGTGCTCCTTTCTGGTGGACAAAGCCTCAATGGGTGAGGCTAGGCAGGCAGAGTACAAGTTGGATTTCAGCCCCTTTCAGGCCCCATGGGTCCACTGCATGACTGTACACGCTGCTGTGCCCACAGCCTCTGGAATGACCACCCCACCTACTTTCTTTCTTTTTTTTTTTTAAATAAATTTATTTATTTATTTTTGGCTGCGTCAGGTTTTTGTTGCTGCACGCAGGCTTTCTCTAGTTGTGGCGAGTGGGGGCTACTCTTCGTTGCGGTGCGCGGGCTTCTCATTGCGGTGGCTTCTCTTGTTGCGGAGCACTGGCTCTAGGCGCACGGGCTTCAGTAGCTGTGGAGCACAGGCTCCACAGTTGTGGCTCGCAGGCTCTAAAGAGCAGGCTCAGTAGCTGTGGCGCACGGGCTTAGTTGCTCCGCGGCATGCGGGATCTTCCCGGACCAGGGCTCAAACCCATGTCCCCTGCATTGGCAGGCAGATTCTTAACCACTGAGCCATCAGGGAAGTTCCCCCACCTACTTTCTATCTAGCTGATTCTTACTCCATCTTGAAGACTCAGTTTATATTCTATCTCTTATATGAAGTTTTATCTAGCTTTATAATTTACAGTAAATCCTCCATTCGTGGAACTCCTAATTTTTCTTTTTACTCTTTGCCTCATTTGACACTTAACTGCATACTGCCTTGTGATTCCTCTCGTTTTCCTCTCTTGTATCATTATTTCATCTGCAGAGTGTGGCAAAGTTCACCAGTGTGGGCTGTCACAGCTACTGTCCTCAGTGTGGGGTGCTCTATCCTAGCACCCCCATTCCCCGAAAGAACAAATATGGTTCCCTAAGGTGATAAGGGAAAGCCCTCTCCTTGGGTTGGCTTTAAAAATACATGGCAACCCAAAAGAATAGAGAGCGGGGACTCAAATAGGTATTTGTGTGCTCATGTTCATAGCAGCATCATTCGCAATAGCCAACAGGTGGAAACAACCCAAATGTCCATGGTCAGATGAACTGATACAATGTGGTCCATTCACACCATGGAACGCTATTCTGCCCTACAAAGGAATGAAATTCTGATAATGCTACAACATGGATGAACCATGAAGGCATTAGGCTGAGTGAATAAGCTAGACACAAAGGGACAAATCTTGTATGATTCCACTTCTATGAGGTAATAATCCAATTCATATAGACAGAAAGGAGAACGGGTAGTTCACGGGCTGGGGGAGGGCGGACGGGAGTTAAGAGTTTAATGGGTACAGTTTCAGTTTGAGAAGATGGAAAAGTTCAGGAGACGAATGGTGGTGATGGTTGCACAACAATGCGAATGTATTAACGCCATTGAAGGCTATACCTAAAAATGGTTAAAATGATACATTTTATGTTATGTGTATCTTACCATAATTTTTAAAATGACAATATGAAAAGGGTTGGTTAATGTCCTCAACCGCGAATCTGCAGGCTTCTCCACGGCCTCCCTATGCCATTGGGAGCTCCCTGAGAACAGGGAAACGTGTCTCCCCTCTCAGTCTGGGGCTCTCCCAGGACCAGAAAGGGATTTCTTCAAACGAGCAGCTAATCCTTGAGAGTTTGGACTTGTCATGTCCATCATCAGACTGAGGTGCTTCCTGATGGTGGAGCTGCCTGGAACGGGTGAGGCTGTGCCTCCTCCAACAGACCGGGAGTTATCCCAGTGAGTGTGTACGGGGTGGAGGAAAGTGGGCTTCGTGTTTGAAATTGTTGTCTCTCCGGCCCAGCCCCTGGGCTCACGAGCCCCGCAAGCGCCCAACGACTTTCTGCCCTCAAGCTCCAACCTCTCCCCTCCTAGTTCCGCGGGCTCAGAACGCCAGCGGGTTGTCCGGCTGGGCGGGCAGAGGTCGCTTCCGCCCTCTTCCAAGATGGCCGCCTCCTCCGCGACAGGCACGGTCACGTGAGCACCCTCGCTTATGAGGTTGCCGGGGCTGGGTCGGCGATTGTCCCTTCCCGGGCCCCGTCCAGAGTTGGCGACTGCCCTTGTCAACCGGAGCCTGAGAAATCATGGCAACTGGCTCGGGCTGGGAGCGCGTGGCAGCTGCGGCAGCGGCGGCAGTTTGGTCGCGGGCCGGGGCGGCGGAGCGGCGGCGGCGGCGGCGGCAGCACTGGCGCTGGCACCGGCCCTGAGCACCATGCTGCGAGGCAGACCCGAGAGGGAGCTGGCGGCCTGGTGGGAGGCGGAGGCCGTGGCCGCGGCCAAAGCGCATGCGGCGAAGGAACAGGTCCGCGTGGACCCGGGCGCAGCCGGGGAGCCGGAGCGCAAGGCGGGGGAGGAGCAGCCCAAGGAGCCGACCCCGGCGCAGCCCCGCGCGGCCGAGGAGGGCGACGCCCGCGCCCCACCGCGGCCGCCGTCCACGCTGCCCATGTACCAGGCGAAGCCGGTGTCGGCGCAGGGCCTCTACCCGCACGGGAAGTCCAGGAGCAAGAGCCGTAGCTGCAAGCGGAGCTCGGACCGGTCCGAGGAGTACTGCTCTCCGCGGCCTGTCACCGTGGACAGCTCCAAGGCCAGGACCTCCCTGGACGCCCTGAAGATCAGCATTCGCCAGCTCAAGTGGAAGGAGGTGAGGCCCGGCCCGGCCGCGTGGGCACAGGGGGGTGGACTGGACGACCTCAGAGGAGACGGACGGCCCAGGCCAGGTCTGAGGGCCGAGCTCCTGCTGTGCGCCACGCTTGTCAGCCGCAAACTGCTCATCCTTCAAAGCCTAGCCCCCAAGTCACTTCCTCAAGACGGCTCTAGACCCCTCCAGGTCAAGTTAGCCACTCCCTCCTCTAGCTCCCCTGCAGCTCCGCTCCAGCTCCATGGTCTCCAGCCATCAGCGCTGGCCTTCCCACATGGTAGATATTTGTTTATATGTCTGTCCCCTCCACCAGTTTTTGAGTCCCCGGAGGCCTGGATCCTCTCTCTTTCACTTCTTCTTTAAGTTATATTTGTTTAGCATTTACTGGGTGACCCTTGGGGCGGTTGAACCGTTTATACTTTGGAGGCAGGCAGACTAGGGTCTCAGCGCCCTGCCACTTAGCTCTGTGACCTTGAGCAAGTTGCTTCACCTCTTCAGCCTATTTCCTTCTCTGTAAAGTGAGGCTAATAAAACCTATCTCATAGTTTTCTTAGTATTAGAAGACTCGCCGCTTATTTTAGTATAGCCCAAGTGTGCAATAAATGGTAACTAACCTTACCACTACTCCTCTCTCTCTTCCACCATCACTGTCACCATCACATCACCATTAGCATCATTGTCATCAGTGTAGGCACTGTGTTTTATGTTTCAAGGCTTGGCTTATAGCAGGTGTGAGGAAGTGGTGGGTGAAAGGGTGAATGAAGGAGTGGGTTATTTGTCCCTGAACTCATTTTAGACCCGGTGGGGGCTGGGATGAAGCACCAGTGACATCCAGAGATATCTGTTGCAGTTGGCGGAGTGGATAAAGCCATTTGACTTTATTTGCAGCACCTAAGGTTATTTAATGTGCTTTTGGGAGTGTCAGGATTGTGGTTTGGGGTAGTCGAATCTGGAGGCTTGGACCCAGATGGTCTGCTGATGGTATAGGATCTGTAGCAGGCAACATGAGGACGCAGGTCCTTAGCCCTGGGTCTTAGTTATAGTAGGAGTTCAGGAATGGTTTAATGAAGTTGGAACATGCAGAGAGATGGCCACAGAACGGATTGATGGGGTCAGAGGGTTGATATCGCAGCAGAAGGGGTCGTGTGGTTTGGAGGGCAGTCAAGAATCAGGCAGGGCAGACTTCCAAGTAGGGAGGTGTTAGCCATTGCGAAGTCTGATTCCAGGGGTCAGGGCCCCCCAGCCTTGGGGCTTGGGGTTCAGGGGAGGACTTTGATGCCTATGAAACCTGGAGAAAGTGAGGGAGGCTCCCAGTACTAGGTGTCTGGGTTTCGGGACAGGGTCCCAGGTCCAGACCAGAGATATGAGCACCAGAACAATATAAACCTGGAGAGCCTGTCAGTACTATAGTCCTAATGAAGGGAGGATCCAGGAACTGAGACCAGGCCACAGAATTAAGAAGGCTGATTGCCCCAAACCTGTGCTTAGCTTAGCCCTGGGGAGGAGAGAGATGCAAAACTGGCCAGATCTCAAGTGATGGAGCCACACGGACTCAGAAATCAGCAATCACACATGCTGGGCCAACTTCATTCACTCATTCCGGAAGTGTCCATAGTGTCCACTGTGGATGCTGGGCCCTGCGAATCAAAGATGCTTAAGATGTAACCCTTGCCTTCAAGGACCTCCAGGTTCAGTAGGAGGTAAGACACAAGTAAAGAAATCATTGCAGTAGTTACAGGGCCTTTGCTACTGCTTCTTGAAATGCTCTTTTCCCAGCTATTGGCATGGCTTACTCTGTTACTTCAGATCGCTGATCAAATGCCACTTCCTTGGAGAGGCCTTCCCCCAATATCCCTCCACTCGTCTTTATTTTTTTTTCATAGCACTGAACTCTAGTGACATTATATTTTGTATTGTTTATTGTCTGTTTCCCTCAGTAGAATGTAAGCTCCATGAGGGCAGGGGCCTTTATTTTATTTACTGCCATATCCTCAGGTGCTCGGCACATAGAGGTGTTGATTGGATGAACACCTTATGGAATGAGCGTTTCTCTCTCTTTGTAAAGGCATACATGCTATAGGAGATAGAGGGGGGCCATGTCAGGGCCAGGTACTGGAGGAGAGAGCCCTGAGCTGAGTTCTGAGTGCTGAGAATGAGTTGGCATTATTTAGGGGTCGTCGACTTTGGCTCCCTGGCCGAGGGAGTGGGATGGACCAAGCAGAGGTGCATTTGGGGCTTCGCAGGTAGTTCAGTAGGGCTGAGTCATAGAGTGGGGGGCAGAACGGTGAGAGAGGGGGCAGGAGGGGTGTGCAGGGGTCAGATCATGTGCTACACTGTGGAATGTGGATTTTTTTGGAAGCCTACATGAGCCACTACAGAATCTTAAGCGTCTTCTGTTTATCTGCTGTGCTACTTTGGCAAGTGAGTTAAATTCTTTAGGCCTCAGTTTGCCTGTCTGTCAAATGGGGTTGGGTCGGTGGTTCCCAGTCTCCTTACCGCTGTAGCCACATAATGGTAATGTGAGTCTGTGTGTGGCCCTTGCACAGGTGAACCCGGTGGGGTGAGCAGTTTACAGGGCGCTACCTGTAACTGCCTCCTCCAGCCCCAGTCCTGCATGTTCCGCTCAGAAAGCATGTTGGCATGTAAGTGGAGATGCTCATTCTAGTATATTTTAAAACATAATTCACTCACAACAAGACTTTAGTATTAGACATGTAATTATTTACATAGTCACGCTTCCCTATTCGTCTGTGAGGTCCCGAGGACAGGAGTGGTGTCTGACTTGTGTCCCTGATGCCCAGCAGATGGCGGGTGATCCATAAATGAATGAATAAATGACTTGCAACAGAGCTCACATCTCATCTTGACACCATAGAATGTGGAGTTTGAAAAGTGCCAGACTGGGTAAACTTTGAAGTTCCTTCCAGCTTTAAACAATGGTCATGGTATTCTTAATACCTACCACAAAATTGGCTGGGTACTAACAAAATGTAAGCACAGCCTCCCCAGGCCTCAGTTTCCCCATCTGTTACAGGGGTGCTGTTGGAAAAGGTCACCTCTAGCGCTCAGCACTGATATTCTAGGAGCAGGAAGTCTGCTGGGGGCTGGGTTGCAAGGAACTGAGCTGCAGTGTCCCTTGTATGTCATGCTGTGCTGTCACTGCAGGATTTGGGAGTCCCTAGCTGGCTGGCTTTGGCAGGGGTTGGGCAGCAGCCCAGGCAAGAAATAAGGTTACGAGCACCAACCAGTGTGAAAGCTCTGTGTCTCCTTTTGCGAGTGAGTGGTGAGGGGCTCCACCATCGGGCTAT
Organism: Leucopleurus acutus; assembly: GCF_964270905.1. NCBI lineage: Eukaryota > Metazoa > Chordata > Mammalia > Artiodactyla > Delphinidae > Leucopleurus > Leucopleurus acutus. The sequence continues at coordinate 12,617,864 of NC_139150.1, forward strand.
TCAGCAGGACAGCGCTGAGCCAGCGTGGGAGTTCAGACGTCTGCTCAGCTGCAGGGCACAATCTCCCTTCCTTCTCCACTTTTCTCTTTTCTGCACACACTTAATGACAGTAACGATAACAGTGATACTGAACAGCAACCGTGATGAAGCCTTCCACAGCTCTTCCCCCGTGCCAGGCACTCTTCTAAGTGCTTTACATATAGCCAAGGAGTTGATTCTCCCAACAACCAATAAAGTAAATGCCCTTTTGTCTCCATTTTACGCAGGAGGAAATCGAAGTACACAGAAGTTAACGTATTCAAGGTCCGACAGCTGGTAAGGGGCAGAGCTAGCATTTGAAACAGGTTTCCACTTGAAACCAGCCTCCCATTCTGTGCCCTTCCCACTGCTCCCCGCTGGCTGATACTGGCAGACCCTGGGTCAGGGGTGGCATAGACATGACAAGTCCCTCCTTGCCCTCCAGGGGTAGACATGCATACAGAAGATTGCAGTCCAGCCTGGGAGTTGAGTGGGTAAATGGCATTCCATACAGAATAGGAGCAAAGGCAGGGAGACCCGGTTTTTTTATATGCAGGATGGGGCGATGGTGGCTTAGAGAGCGTGTGGAGAGCAGAGACAGATGAAGAAGGAGCCAGGTTGGAGGACGTCGAAGGCCATGCTGAGAGGCTTGCACTTCTGGCTGAATATAATCTCAGATTCTTGCCATATATAGACCGAGCTTCCCTTGCCCACTCTGTCAGTCTCAAGGGCCCCACACCAACTCTCTGAAATGATTCAGTTGTCAGTTGTAACTCCAGTCAGGTCTAATGCAATGGTGCCCACCATGCTAAATTTGTTTCTCAAAGGACAGTTCACAAATGTTAGCTCTGTAAACTTGTAGGTAAGACGAAAGTTTATTCTAGAAGAGCAAAATCATGTTTACAGAGTCACCGTGAAGTTGCAACGTGAAGAGGGATGGTTCCTGGCTCATAGTAGATGTTCAATAAATATTTACGGAATTGTATGGTCCTCTTCCAATCGTGTGAGCCTCTCTCCCCCTCTCCTGTATATTCTTTTTGCAGTTCTGACACCCTCATTAGAGAAAACCTTAGGGAAAAGACACCATGGAGGATAGATGCCACTGTTGTTGTGAGCTGCCCTCCTTGGAGATGTCGGTTGTGTATTTGTGCGCAGTGGTACCATGGACACCAGCTAACGTGAACGAGGGCACTGAGAGATTTGATAGAGGGACCTTTGTTGATAACAGTTGGCAGAAGCCCCATCCCAAGATCTATTACAGTGTGAACTCTTTGTCTGAGAGTGTCCAAATCAAGTGCTGTTTTCTGAAATGTATCCAGCCTTTCTTCAGAACATATATATATACTTACGCTATCATCCTATTTATAACTTGTACTATGTTAGTTACTGTTTATGAAATACCGTATTATGTGCTAGGCATCGTTCTATGTGCTTTATACTCATTAAAACTTGTGTAAAATGTTTATTATGGATTATTTTATTTAATCCTCGCAGCAACCCTCTGAAGTGGATCCCCTTATCATTTCCAATTTACAGATGAGGAAACTGAGATTGAGAGGAGGTTAGTTCAGGGGTGAGCCCAAGTTCACACAGGTAACAAGGGGCCGAGCCATCCAGGTTCTGTGCTTGTAACCAGTATGCAATCCTATACTGTCTTCTTTGCTAATCCTTTGCTAAAATCCACCCTGCAAGGAGTTACTCTATTTTCATTATTCTCAGATAACAATTGAAGAAACTGAATTGGGCACAGCAAGTAAGTGGGAGGGTCAGGGTTCAAACAGTCTGTCTTGTTCCCAAGCCCACTTTTCAGTATGTTTTATCATCCTCCACTTCTTAGCCCTCCAATTCCTCATCTGACTCATAACTCTGAAATGGCAGTGGTGTCACTTAGAACCAGGAGGGTGACATTGCAAACAGGACTTAAAGTAAAACACATTGAAACATATCCTGCCTGGCAGAGGGAGCATTTGGTGTCTGCACCTTGCAAATCCTATCTCATCGCTGCCCATGAGGGAGAAGAGATTCTGGTGCATTTGACTTGCCGAGTGGCCTTGCTCCTCTGCAGGATGTGAGCCTGCTGCATGAACTGCTGTGTCTCAGACTCTTTGGGGAAGAAGGCAGATTAGAAAATGAAGAATTGTGTAGTTTAACATTCCTCCCTTTCTTATTTTAATGATAGTCATCGCGAGATTTACTTTCCATTTTTTGAAAACAACATTACCTTTAGGGACGGTTTATAGCCTACTCCATCAAATGTTCGCCTTCAATAGACACGTTATTTTAACGGCTAGTCCACTAGAATTTTTCCTTTGCAAGTTAAGCTTGTCACACCATAAAAATCACAATTCACTGCCACTCTTACACAATATATATGATAGCTTCATGAATCCACACTAATGCCTTAGAGTCCTTTAAAAGACAGTAAGTTCCAGGAGCTCATATTCGAGTTCTATAACTACTACAAATAAAAATATGGGTTTTTAAGGTGTTAAACTTGTTAGAGCAGTTTTCTGTGTTGTATAAACATGCCCTCTGCTGTAAATAGCCTCGATTTTCTTAGCGCTCTCGATTCTGGTTTTGTATCCGCAGAAGTTGAGTGCAAAAATTCAGCCATACATTTTCTTTTTCTTTTAAATCTGTTCCTTGAAAAGAACATATTGTAAAAGTAATTGGCTCCTCTTTTAAGTGGCTTCTCTAGAGTGAAAGTATTGTGTTCCGGAGCTAGTGTGGACTTTGAATTCAGACAGATGAGTTAAAAATCCTTGCCACTGATTACCTGTGTGACCAAGCCAGCTGGGTACTGCATACAGAACCACTCTGAGCGTCGACTCTTCATCTGTATCGGTGGGCTAGTGATGCCTCTTGCAGAATTCTTGTGAGATTAAATGAGGGGATGTATGTAAATTGCCTTAACCCAGTGCTTGGCACATGGTCTGTATTCAGTTAAGGTTACTTTTCCTTCTATTTGATAACTATAGACATTGGTTATTTGATCGATATATTTTTTTAAACTAGAAAACAACTAGTATAGAATTTCATCTGCATATATAGGTTACTGGTTAAATAGACATGACCAGCTCATTTGACTCATTTAACAAATACTTTGAGGCCTGCTTTGTGCCGGGCTATATTTGGGGTCTTGGGATACAGCAGATAACAAAAGCACCCAGAGACCTCTGCAGGATAATGCATTTTTTGCATGAATGTCAACGTGATGTAGTTTAGGTTTAAAATTTTTTAAATAACACTGATTTAAAGTTCTTTTCTTTTAAAATCAATTATACTTTTAAGGTTTCACGAGTTTAACTGAATTATTTTAAATTTATTTTATTTTTAAATTTATTTTTGGCTGCATCGGGCCTTCATTGCTGTGCGCAGGCTTTATCTAGTTGTGGCCAGCGGGGGCTACTCTTCGTGGCGGTGCGCGGGCTTCTCATTGCCGTGGCTTCTCTTGTTGCGGAGCATGGGCTGTAGGCACGTGAGCTTCAGTAGTTGGGGCACGTGGGCTCAGTAGTTGTGGCTCTCAGGCTGTAGAGCGCAGGCATAGTAGTTGTGGCGCATAGGCTTAGTTGCTCCCTAGCATGTGGGATCTTCCTGGACCAGGGATCGAACCTGTGTCCCCTGCATTGGCAGGTGGATTCTTAACCACTGTGCCACCAGGGAAGCCCCTGAATTGAATTTTTTAAAGCCTCTATTCTGGACCTGGTACCTGTCTCATCATACTCTGGTATATTAACTATATATGTCACCATGAGAAACTTATTTTAGCTATTCAGGTGACATCAGTACTTAACTTTTGTGTTCATAAAACAAATAAAGAGGTTGTTGATGTGAATGTATCCGTTAGCTGTATAGACGAGAAGCAGATTCCCTGGGCTGACTCCTTACTTTCATCCCTAAGCAGCCCTCCCCACTGACTCTGGAAAGTCCACACCAGGCATGGGTTTGAATCTTGGCTCTGTGACCCTGGACAAGTTCCTTTACCTCTCTGAGCCAAAGGTGCCTCATCTCTAAGAATGAGCATAAAAACATGGTAGGCTTGTGAGGATTAATTCTGAAAACCTTTGAAGTGCCCGGTGCTTTAAAGTAAGAATACCTGTTGGTTTGGCTTTCCCTCCGATGAATTTCTATGACATCTTAATTCAATTTTATAATAGAGAATTGATTGGTGTGAACAGGCAAATAACCTTGCTGTTGCTTTAATCAGTTTGGAGCCCCTGCTTCCCACATGGCTGCTCCTCCACAGCGCAGTCACTCCCTGAGATCCCGCCACAAAGGCTGTGGTTTTGTCAGAGAGAACGATGGTCTTGTTTCTCTCTTCCAGATGGACTAACATCTCTCCTTCCGCATCACCTCACATCGGGCCCTGCCTTAACAGCTGCCTCGGCTGCCATTTGTGTACATGTTTGTTTCTCTGGGTGTTTTGGAACCGTTTTTTAGTAATTTTTTTGTTTGTTTGTTTTTTGCGGTACGCGGGCCTCTCACTGCTGTGGCCTCTCCCGCTGCGGAGCACAGGCTCCGGACTTGCAGGCTCAGCGGCCATGGCTCACGGGCCCAGCCGCTCCGCGGCATGTGGGATCTTCCCGGACTGGGGCACGAACCCGTGTCCCCTGCATCGGCAGGCGGACTCTCAACCACTGCGCCACCAGAGAAGCCCTTATTTAGTAGTTTTTATAAGTGCTCCCTAAGTCCTGGCAGGCATTGCTGACAGCTCCTTCTGTTCCCCCATCTGCTTCTATGTCATCTGAGTAAAACCTTCGCATCCTTATTGGAGCTGGAAGAATAGGGCGGTTTGTCTCGCGTGCTGTCATCCCTAAGTATAGTGTTACTTTTCAAAGAAGCCCTTCAGTCTCTCTGCCTAGAACTCTTACAAAGGCCAGTTTTCATATTTTGTTCGGTATGGTCACAGGGGGATTTTATTTGTGTCAGAACTGTGGTTATTGGAATTTTAAAAAGCAACAATGTAAAAATTTCTGGACATCTTAGATTATTTACAAATACCTTTTGTTCAAATTCCAAAAACAATATGTGCTTATGAAAATTTATACAATTCCCAAATATGTAAAATAAAACCCCAAAGTCCCGCTGACCCCCATTTCCTGCCCTTCCCCTCTCCCATTCTCATTCTTCTCTTAGGGTAACCCCAAGATGGCAGTTTGGTATGTATCTTTCCAGATTTTTTTTTTTTGTCTTATTCCTCTATGTATCAGGACCACTAAATTGCGCTGGAGTATCAAACAACCACAAACTCTCAGTGGCTTGCTACAACAAAAGTTTCTTTCTTGCTCCCACCTAGGGGGTAGATGAGATTTGGCATGGGGGTGGAGCGAGAAAGGGCTCCCGCCATCTTGGTTGTTCAGAGACCCAGGCTTCCAGCGCAGCACCTGCTTCAGTGAGTCACGGAGAGGAAGGGAACGTGAAACATTCTGCACTGGCTTTCAAGCCTTCTACCTCGAGGTGATTCTGCTCACGTTTCATTTGTTGAAGCAAGATACACAGCATGGTGAGCTTCAGAGGGGCTGGGGCATGCAGTCCTACCCTGAGAGTGTAAAGAGGAGAATCAAAACATCCCACTAATGACCACCAACTACACATCATATGTAGAGATGCAAGAGATACATATATAGTATAGAAATAGAAACAATTTTCATTTTACTTTAAATGCTGACATTGTACAATATATATGGTATTTGGCAAGTTTTTCTTTAGCAATACCTCATGGACATCTTTCTCTGTTAGTACATACGGATTCATTTCATTTTAATAACAACCGAAGAGTCCATTCGATGGATATACCACCATAAAACGTATTGACGGATGTGTTTCCATATTTTTTGCTTGCTGTTACAAAGAATGGTGCAGTAAACATCACTGTGTACAAATGCTTCTGTAGGATAAATTCCTAGGAATTGTTGGGTCAGAGGATACGTGTACTTTGTATTTTGATAGTTACTGTCAAGTTTGCGCCAGCAGTGTTTGAAAGTGCTCTTCCATGCATATCCTTTCCAATGCTGTGTACTATTAATCTTCTACATCTTTGCCAAACTGATAGGTAAAAATATGTGCTTTTAATTTACATTTTTGTAATTGTCATCAGGGTTTGGCTTTTTTTTTTTTGCGGTACGCAGGCCTCTCACTGTTGTGGCCTCTCCCGTTGCGGAGCACAGGCTCCAGGCACGCAGGCTCAGCGGCCATGGCTCACGGGCCCAGCCGCTCCGCGGCACGTGGGAGCCTCCCGGACCGGGGCACGAACCCGTGTCCCCTGCATCGGCAGGCGGACTCTCAACACCTGCGCCACCAGGGAAGCCCCTACGGGTTTGGCTTTTTGTATACGATTTTTAGTCATTTGTACTGTTTCATCTGTGAGATGCCTAAATGTCTTTTTGTTCATTTATCTTTTGGGTTGTTTATGTTTGCATTTTGTTTGTTTATGTTTTTCTTATTGGTTTGTAAATATTATGGGTAGTTACTTTTTGTCTCATTTGTGTTGTAAATCTTTTCCCCCTGTTGATATTTAAACATCTAATAATCATTTGCCTTGCATAATCTACATTATTATAATTTAAAACATTTTTTTTCCTGCTACTTACTAAAAGCAATCTTTATTTATTATTGACTTAGCTTAAGAGGGCAGAAGAAACATGCAATTCTGACTTCAGGTAATATTAAACTCCTGGAGAATTAAGAGGCAGTGTGGAGGGCCTTAGAGTCTTACATTTCCAGGAACTAGATATTTTATGTGGAACTGTCACATATATTTATCTAAGTTGACTTTTACGTTGTGCAGTAAGCATGGTAGACCTTGTTATTTCTGTTTTACAGATGTCAGTGTGGTGTGGAGTTAGATTTGGGTATGAATCCCCACCACTATTTGTTCTGTCACACGGGGCATCGTGATACTTGTTTTGTACGCTTGGTGTCCCATTTTAATAACATATGTAACCTGTATTCCAAAGTCAGAATGCACTAAGTATGTGGTCTGTTTCAACTTTCCCACCATTCAAAGGTGTTAAGTGACACACAGCTCAGAGCTCGAGGGTGGTGTCCTGGCTCTCAGGCCAGGTCTTATTACAGTGGATCATACTGTTTTCTCTAAGTAGAGTATGATTTCCTGGCCCTTAGAAATAAGACCACTGGAAATTAGTGTTTACTGAAGGCATTCAGTGCAGGACTGGGCTTTGAGCCTGGCCGTTAGTTTTATTTAAAACCACATTTATCACTTATGTAAATAATCCTTGGGGACTTCCCTGGTGGCGCAGTGGTTAAGAATCCGCCTGCCAATGCAGGGGACACAGGTTCAATCACTGGTTCAGGAAGATCCCACATGCCATGGAGCAACTAAGTCCATGCGCCACAACTACTGAGCCTGCGCTCTAAAGCCCGTGAGCCACAACTACTGAGCTCATGTGCCACAACTACTGAGCCCACGTGCCACAACTACTGAGCCCATGCGCCTAGAGCCTGTGCTCCACAACAAGAGAAGCCACCGCAATGAAAAGCCGGCACACCGAATAGAAGAGTAGTCCCCGTTCACCGCAACCACAGAAACCCCGCGTGCAGCAACGAAGACCCAACGCAGCCATAAATAAATAAATAAATAAATAAATAAACACACCTATTAAAAAAATAATAATCCTTGTACATTGTTTAAAATATTAAAATTTTATAAAAAATAGAAAAACCCATTTTTAATCCCACCACTGAGATGCAATGACTGTTTTTTTAAAGGTTTTAATATTTAATTAAAAACCCAATTAAACAATGAAACGTTATTATTAGTAACTAAAAACAATTCAAACTCCTAAATATTTATAGTGCTTGTTTTGCAGTGGTGGGATTCTCTTTTTTTTTAATCAGTGTATTTTATTTTTAAGTTGAAGTATAGTTGATTTACAATATAATTTCAGGTGTACATCATAATGATTCAGTATTGCAATGACTTTTTATTTTGAAGGATTTCATTTCAGTATTTCTTCTAGGAATACATTTTTATATTTTACAAAGCTGATATAATTTTGTTATATTAACATTAATGCCCACATTATAATTTAAACATTTTTCACACTATACAAATTTTTCATAAATGTCATTTTAATTACTGCAGTATATCTCAGTGAAATATTTTTCATTATTTATTTTCATATTATTAAATGTTGAGATTGATTCATCTATGAAAAAAATTTTTGGTTTACTTTTTTCCCTATATTTCACATTGATTTAAGACAACTTTCCAGAAATGAAATAATTAGGTTAAAGGGCATATACATTTTAGGGCTTTGGAATGTATTGCCAAATTGCTTTCCAAAAAAGTTGTAGCAGTTAATATGCAACAGTGTATGAGGGTTCCTGTAAGTGCTTGCTTTTGAAGAATATAATGACAAATATTGGGGAAGAGAGTGAAATAAATGAATCTTCTCTCTGTCTTTACCAAATCTAATTCTAATAATCAGTGCCTAGCTCAGAGCAGGGCATTTTGACATGGCTATTTTGGTGTAGTCATTACATCTACATTACATTTGATAGCCATATCAAAATGTAAGCCACTTTTGAATTTTCAAATAATGTATTCAGTGGACATGTTTGAGTTTCTCCCCATCGTCGACCCTCTCCCTGCATCTGATTCCTTACCCCATCCCTGTTCTTCTATAGATGAGCTAAGACTTAAGCATTTTATGTACAGTTGAGCGAAGAAACTGCTGGAAGTCTCAATAGGTTATTTCTTAGGTTTTTGTCAGAAATATCTCGTATGAAAAAAGGATACATTAAGAGCTGTGTTCAAATGTCATATGCCATCATTAGCCAAGAGGGAAGTGAATATCAGAACCACACTGAAATACCACTTTGTACCCACTAGGATGTCTATAATAAAAAAGACAGATAATCTAAGTGTTGGTGAGAGTGTGGAGAAATTGGAACCTTCATACTGGTGGGAAAGTAAAATGGTGCAGCCATTTGGAAAACAGTTTGGCAGTTCCTCAAAATGCTAAACACAGAATTGCCCCATGCCGGCAATTGACTCCTAGTTATACACCCAAGAGAACTGAAAACATAGGTCTACACAAAAACTTGTACACTAATGTTTATAGCATCATTATTCACAATAGACAAAAAGTGGGAACAACCAAAGGCCTATCAGCTGAAGGATAAATAAAATGTGGAATATCCATACAGTGGAATAGTATTTGGCCATAAAAAGGAATGAAATACTGGTACATGCTACAACATGGATGAGCCTTAGAAGCGTGTTATGTGAAAGAAGCCAGGCACAAAAGACCATATGTTATGTGATTCCATTTATATGAACTGTTGAGAATAGGAAAATCTATAAAGACACAAAGTATATTAGTGGCTGCCTAGAGCTGGGGGTGAGGGAGGCTTTTGATGGGAGAAGTGGGGAGCGACTGTTAGTTAGGATTTCTTTTTGGGGTGATAAAAATGTCCTTAAATCAATTGTGTTGATGGTTGCCCAACTCTGTGACTATACTAAAGAATGTTGAATTGTACAATTTAAATGGGTGAATTGTATGGTCTGTGAATTATACTTCAATAAATCTGTTGAAAAAATGCCATGTGCTTATCCAGTTCTCATCATTGAACAGTACTTATCTCCTGGGTAGTAACTGGAAATATGTTTCAGGAACTTAAATCAAGTGCCCCTGTTAATTCTGCAGGTTAATTCTGTGTTGCCAGATTGCCTGTCAGTGGTACATGGGCTCCTTGGACATCTGTGTCTAACAGAATCTTTCGCTGGTGGCATAAAGTAGTGGCAGCTGTAACAGCACTCCAAACTTTCATCATAAAGAGGGAGTGGTTTTTTTGGTGGGGGGTGGAAATTCAAACATTTGTCTGAAGAATAAAGTTAGGGCTTATTGTGGAGGCTCCATATGAAGCCTTGCAGTGATGCAGTGCAGCATATGGCAGTTGAAAGTATGGGCTTTGGAGCCACACAGATATGGTTTTGAAACAACACATTGTATAACACTGGGAAAATTTTACTCTGAGCCTCAGTTTCTTTATCTATAGAATCGGCATAATACAGTCATACCTCATGGAGTTGTTTGTTGCCAGAATAAAAAGGTATAATCATGTAAAGTACTTAGCCTATCAATACCTGGTACGGTTGAATATTTTTAAATTAACATTTGGCCCTAAGCTTCTCTAGACTCACTTCACACATTCCATGCCTTGAACTTTATCTGCTCCCAACATCGCACTGCATGTGGTTATCTTGAACCTTCGTGCTGTGCCATTCCTCTTTACCTTTGTTCATATTTTTCCTTCTCCTTACTTAGAATGTCCCCTTCCTTTCTTTGGCTAACTTACACATTCTTCAAGGATCTCAATTTGATTAGTTTTTCCAAAGAAGCAACTTTTGGCTTATTGATCCATCTCCATTGTATCTTTGTTTTCTATTTCATGGCTTTCTGCTCTTCTTTTCTTCAACTTTTTGAGGTTTATTCTGTTCTTTTTCTGACATTAGGTTGGACGCTTAGCCTATCATCTTTTCTAATAAAAGCATTCAAGACTACAAACTTGTCTCTAGATACTGCTTTAGCTGCACCCACAAGTTTTACTATGTAGCATTTAAAAAGTCACCTTTTAGTTCTACGTATTTTAAATTTTCATGAAAATTTTTTCTTTGACCCATGGGTTATTTGAACTGTGGCTTTTTAGAGTTTCTAAACATATGAGGTTATTTCTACTTATTATTAATTTCTAACTTAACTGCAGTGTGGTTAAAGGATGTTCTTCCTTTTTTAATTCTTTCCTCCCTTCCTCATGCCCTCCATCTTCATTTTGTTTTCCTTTTTTTTTTTTTTTTGCTTTGTAGCCTAATACATGGTCATGTTCTATGTGTGCTTGAAAAAAGTGTGTATTCTCTAGTTACTGAATGCAATATTTTACATATGTACATTAGATTAACTTGTGGATTGCACTCCACAGATTTTGTAGTCCTAATATTTTTGTCTGATCTATTCATTACTTGAAGAGGTATATTTACATTTCCCTGTATGATTATGGATTTCATATCATTTTACATTGAGTTTTTTCTTTTTCCATTTCACCCTGTACTAGTCTGGAAGTTATACATTTTGTTTTTATTCTTCTACTGGTTACCTTAGAAAATGTAATATGTATATAATTTTGCAAAGTCTAAAGTTAGTATCTTCACTCTCCTCTTAACAAGACAAGGATCGTAGGATGCTTTCATCGTGGTTGCATCCCTCCTGACTTATGTGCTTTTGTTGTCCAATATTTTACTTCTATCTTACTTTATCCTTTTTTTTTTTAACTTTACAACTTAGACCTTATTTTTATTTTACATAGTCTCGGTGTATTTTAGGTTTACCCACATGTTTACCATTTTCTTTGTTCATTATTCTATTTTACGACTCAGACCTTCCTTCTGAGATCATTTTCTTTCTCCTGGAGTAATCTTTTAGAAGTTCCTTTAGCAAGGGACTATTTGTAATAGGCTATCAGTTTTTATTTGTCCAAAATTACCTTCATTTTTCCCTCACTCTTGAGAGATAGTGTTGCTGCACATACATTGCTAAGTTGGTAGTTTTATGATCTCAGCCCTTTGAAGATATGCCACTGTTGGCTCACTTCCATTTTTGCTGTTGAGAAGTCAGCTCTCAGTCTGCTTTTTTCTTTTGCTCGTAAAGTGTCTTCTTCTTTCTGGCTGCCTCTAAAATCCTTTCTTTGTCTTCGATGTCTTCAGTGTCATTATGACTCCCTAGGTGAGGATTTCTTTTTATTTATTCTGCTTGGGATTTGTTGAGATTCTTGTCTCTGAGGTTTGTTACCTTTTACTAATTCTGGAAAATTCTCATCTATTTTCTCTTTCAGTATTATCGGTCACCCAGTCTTTCTCTTCTCTCTTCCTGGAGTAATGAGTTAGGTGTTTGTTGGACCTTTTTTTGATAGTGAGCTCGTGTTCCCTGCAACTTTAATCTCTGATAATTCTTTGAGGTTTGGGCTTAAAGTGAGGATTTTCATCTTTTGCAGATGCTTCAGAGGGCTCTACTACCCCAGAACACTTAAAACTAAAGTTTAGGTCTTAGTCTTTTTAGGTTATTGGCGTAGCTGAATTCTGACTCCAGGCTTGCGTCAAGAAGGTGTTACGACGGTGCTCTGAGGGAGGAGACTCCTCTCCTTCTCTTTCCCCTTCCTGAGCCACGGCCAAGACAAGGCAGATTTTCTTCTAGTTCACCCTCTGAGGATATGGCTTTGCAGATGGTCTGGCTGGATATGGGAGTTTCCAATGTGATGCTTGCCTTGCCGGCAGACATTCAGGGGCCAGACCACATGCAGAGGTTAGACCATTGCCTATGGACACTGAAAAAGATAATTACACTTACCTTTTAAAAAGTTCGCCCCAGCTGCCCTACAGAGAATAGATTAGAGTTCCAGCAGGGAGGCAGAGGCAAGTTTGGATGCTATTGTAGACCCCAGGGGAGAGACGGTGCTGCCTGGGACAGCATGGTGCTGGGTGGGGAAGGTTATTGATTGAGATGGTCTGTCTCTTTCCCTAAACTATAAGGTATTCAGAGTGGTAAGGAGCTTGTCTTATTCATCTTTGAGTCCTTCATGCCTGGCACAGAGAAGGCATTCAGCAAATGTTAATTGAATTGAACTGTGTAATCAGTAATGGTTCTAGCGCTGTTTTTTTGTGACCGTTTTCTTTAAAGGGAAATGACATAAAGGCATTCCAGGCAGTGAACTTATCCTATCTCTGGCATTGCGAAGCTCAAGCCAGAAATAGAGAGCCAGCTGTTTGTCAGCCCCTGCAAGCCTTAGGTTTCGGCCAGGTTTACTTTCCATGATAGCATAGCTTTCTTTAGCCTCTACACTTGTTCCTTTCTTGCGGAATCTCAGATTCTACTTGAAACTACCTACGTAAAGCCTTACCATCTTACTGGGCTTTTTCTCTAGGCAGGTTGCAAAGATGTCCCTCTAATGCTATGTTATAACTGTGAAACCTTCTGACTCCTAAGACATTCTTATTGGGAAAAAGTGTTCTGTGTCTAAGGAACAAATGGAGAGGCAAATGGTCCCTGCTGGGTGACAGTTTAATAAGCTTCAGCTGGCCGCTTAGGACTGTTCTAAGAGCGTATGCATTACTGTTCCATTAGAATGTGTAGAAGTATTTCTAGAAAGTACAGTGAAATAAAGCATACATATATGATTTTAAATTCTGAGGCCTTGAAGATCTTCATTTAAACGAATATATGCTGGGGCTTCCCTGGTGGCGCAGTGGTTGGGAGTCCGCCTGCCGATGCAGGGGACACGGGTTCGTGCCCCGGTCCGGGAGGATCCCACATGCCGCGGAGCGGCTGGGCCCGTGAGCCGTGGCCACTGGGCCTGCACGTCCGGAGCCTGTGCTCCGCAGCAGGAGAGGCCATAACAGTGAGAGGCCCGCGTACCGCAAAAAACAACAACAAACAAACAAACAAAACAAATATATGTTGAATGTTTCCTGAGCCCCAAGCCCCATGCAAGGCACTGGCAATAAAGACACAATCAGACACCGTCCCTGTGCTTGAACCAGGATCACTCCTGGCCCGTACTGTCCTTTTGTGTGAGTTAGAAAAAGGTGACCCCTCCTTAAGGAAAAAGATATTAAATTAGTCAATATATTATTTCCATTTCAACGACAAATTTGTTACAGCAAATGGATTATTAAGGACAAATGAATATTAGTTATTACGTAATATTTACATGGTATCCTAATGAAGTACTTACTGACTTAAACTTAGAATTCAGAAATATTCTGCCACAGTAGACAAACATCAGATAATTGAACTACAATATGAAACTTCAGATTTAACTAGTGCACTAATACCAATGAAGGATGTTTTTAAAAGTTGGAAGTAGGGAATTGCCTGGTGGTCCAGTGATTAGGACTCCATGCTTCCACTGCAGGAGGCCTGGGTTCCATCCCTGGTCGGGGAACTAAGATCCTGCATGTGGTGCAGTGTGGCCAAAAAAAAAAATTAAACAGCTGAAAGTAGTCACCAATTATACTTCAGATGGAAAAGTAGATCTTATTTAGAAATACAGTCTATTTTAGATTTTATTAGATCAGCAAAGTCTTTTGATAATTCTGGTTTGTCAAAGGGGAACAATATATATTGTCCTGTTAAAATGAGACACTTGACTACCACATGCCAGAAAATTCTCATCATACATATAAAATGGCCCAAACAAAATCCTCTGATGATGTTTATTTACCAAGCCAGGATATTTCTGAATTCCTGGTTTAAATCAACAAGTACTTTCATTACAATAATATGTAAATAGTATAACTAATATTTGTTATCATGAATAATACATTTGTTGTAGAGTAAAATATATAAATATAAAATACGAAAAATATTCCAGGTACTAAAGATGCCTGCATGTGCACGGCATCACTGCATCCTTGTGCATGACTTAAAAGCCACACGTGGTGGCCTTGGGAGGCCCAGTCTTGGGGGCGCAGAGATAGCTGATGATTCCAACGCGCAATGCCAAGAGTTCTATTAGAAGTGTGCACGAAGTGTGCTGGGGGCCAGAGGGAAGCAGGCCAACCGGGAGGTATGGCAAATGCTGGTGCGTGTGAGAGGCACTCAGGTGAGTAAGGTGCATGGTCTTTTGGACATATTTCGGCTGTTGGAAGCCCGTAAGCCTTCTTTCTGGGTTCCTGCTGCATCCTGGAGAAGTGGGATAGCTGAGCTCCAGATTGGTGAGGTGTTTCTATTTTTAGATGCACTGTGTTGCTCTCTCCTCCTGCGACGTCTTCTGTCTTCAGGTCTCTGCTCTCGCAGCAGGAATCAGCTTATTTTGCGGCTTGTTAACTTTTCTTTCCTGCCAGGTTTCAGATTCAGCTCAAGGGCCATATCTGTCTTGTTTATTACTGGCCCCTCACACTCCCGTGCACAATGCCTGGGATACTGTATAATAAGCTTCTGACAGATATTGGCTGAGATGGTTTTTTCATTCATTCCTCGAACATTTCCTGAACGCTTATTTTGTGCCACGGACTCCGCTGCGCCCTGGGCGAGCAACGAAATGACAGCCCGTGGGTCTCTCACTCTGGCCACTGTGGCCCAGTGGAGGAAGGGCAGTGTTAAAGGGGGCGTGGGCGCAGCCGGCTCCGATTCAGAGCTGGTGGGGGCCTCTGAGCCAAGTGTGGAAGGCAGAGGGGGTTGAGCAAGGTTTCGGGGTGTGGCGTCAGGACAGGTATTCAGACAGGGCCAGCAGGCACGGCAGCATGGTGGTGAGCTACAACACTGGGGACTGCAAACATTCCCTCTGGCTGGAATACAGGGTTTGAAGAGAGGAGGGCGAGGGATGCTGTGACCTGAGAGCCCAGTCGTAAAGGTCCTAACTGCATACTGAGAGCTGGGGGCCCACGGGAGGGATTTAAACAGGTGTGTGTGTGTGTGCGCGTGCGCGCGCACGTGTGTGCGCAGAGAGACGGAGGCAAGAGAGAGGCAGAGAGACGGAGGCCCGGGGGAAGCCGAAGGCTGTCTTCACCAAAGCAGTGGGGAGAGATCTGTGGGCTACTCACATCTTCAGAGCCTGGGTACCACGCTATTTAATACAGGCCTCATTGCTTGATGGGCCATTAAGTAACCAATGATGTATTTCGACCTCATTGAGGAGGAAGACGCAGAGTAGAATCAAATTCAGACCACGTTGAGATAAAAGAATAAAGAGGCAATTCACATGCCCGGCTGTCCTCCTAAGGACAAAGGGAAGGGGACGAGCATCACCCAGGGTCCGCCCGGGGCCAGGCACCGGTTAGAAGCTTCCGCACTGGTTTTCTTGCTTAGTGCCTGTGGCAGCCCCACGTAGAGACGGTGCCGTGCCTTTTGTAGGGGAGGACCTGGAGTGCCGGGGACGTCGGCCACTCGTAGGTGGCACTGGAATCTCAGCCCTGGTCTGACCTCACCATGCCCGCTCCTCCCATTGCACCTGCCTCCCCGGGCAGGCTTCTCTCCACCAGACAAGCCGTGGTTCACTTTTGTGCAAAGGATGAATGGTATGGAGGTCGGCAGCCTGGGCCCGTGTAGACCTGCACTGCCCGAAGTCGGGAGCTCGTCCGTTTGCCCCCGGCCCTGGCAGACACGGCGGGGGGAGGCTGGCGGGTTCTTGCTGCCCCGAGCAGGGTGTCGCTGGCCTTTGCACCACCCTCCCACTGCTCTCCCTTTTGTCCGTCCTTCCCTCTCCTCTGCTTGTCTGGCCCTCCTGGAAGATAGATTTGGATCCATCCCGAGACCTTTGCTGATTAGTAATGAGCAAGTTGACGGAAACTTCCTTGTGGTCCCTCCTCAGGGTGTCACATTTAAATGGATGATGGCATCCTGTGCAAGAGACGAAGGGCTGAGGTGCCTCTGGAGGGATGATGGGCCGCGGGGTCGATGTTCTCGCGTTCATAATCCCCACTCACACCCCGGCAGAGCCTTTAAGGCCCTTGTTCTCTCCCTCTGCTACCCCGTGACCTCGCCCTGGCCAGGCCTTCTCCCCGCACCCCACACCCAGTACTACTCCATCCCAACAGCCCCAGTCAGTTGGATGCCACCACCCTTTGCTCTCACTGATCTCTCGGCCTGGAATAGCTTTTGTCCCCCCCACTCCCTGCTGGCTGGACGTGGAGCCCCACTTCAATGTCCAGTCAATTCCGAGCTCCACCGTGAGGCCTCACCCTCCCCGCAGAAGCAGCTGCTGCTTCTGTGTCCTCACAGCCCTTGGTATGTCCCTCTGTACAGATTGATTTTCATGGAGGGGAACAATTTGTTTATGGATGCTGAACCCTGAGCAGTTTGAGGACAGAGATAGTGTGTGTGTGTGTGTGTGTGTGTGTGTGTGTGTGTGTGTGTGTTTCTCTAGAGCCCAGCCTGGAAGAGCATGAGTGTGCCAGCCTTGGCCTCAGCTGCAGAGGGGCAGAGAGACAGAGTACGTGAGTCCATTCCTATGTCTGTCTTGTTTCTGTCCTGTCTCTTGGCAGGAAAATCTGCTTTTATCTGGAGGTCATGCTGCCAGGCCTTCTGTGGGGTTGTCCTGTAGGGGGTCTTGCCTTACAGGACAATCTTCTGCTACCCTCTACCCACCCTTCCCATCGCCAGCCTCCCCTGCCTTCTGTCCCAACACCAGTGAACACTTGGCATGTACCCTTTGCTTTGCAGTGTCTCTGACTTTGACTCAAATACTCGGGGGGTCTCCCCACTGCACAGACAGGGACTGTCCTAGTCATCTCTGGATCCCCAGCCCCTAGATCAGCGCCTGACACTTGTAGCTGCTCAGTGATGGCTGTGGACACGCTGTGCTCTCAAAACCCAAAGCACTTGGCTTGTTCTTGGCCTTGGTTTTCTTTATTTGCCGTGTGTTTTTGTTAGACTAGACTAAACTGTTGTGACAAGCAGACCCCAATACTTAGGGGCTCGACAGAATGGCAGCCTATTTCTCGCCCTTGTAACACCTGGGTGGTTATTCAGTTTGGTGGGGTGACATTTGGAGACTCAGGATTCTCCAGCCTGTGGCCCTGCCACCCCGTGGGGTCTCTGCATCAACAGCCAGGTCCCAGGAGAGGAAAGAGCGAGGGGGAGCACACATGTCGCTTCTCACATCACAGTGGGTGGAACTGGGGCACGTGTCACACTTAACTGTCAGAGGAAACCAGAGCTGGACGGTCGTGGTAAAAACAGCTTTTCTTGGAGAACTGTTGCAATTAGGGAAAAGAGTCTTCAGTATGCAACTGGGCTCCATTCCAAATACAGTCGGGACAAGTGGGGATTGGTAGCCAAGGAATTTGATTAGATACTGAGGGAGATTAGATATCAGGGGTGGGGCATTCTTGCTAAACTCCCTTTAGCAGGATTCTTGCTAAAACTGCGATACAGTGATGAACACGGAAGCCCAAAGGTGGAGGCCTAGTTGGGAAGAGGGTTCAGAGGAGCCTGATGGAAGTTCGGTCAAGGAGAGAGTCTTTGTCGCTGCCAGGGAGACTAGCGTTGTGTCCAGGAAGGAGAGGAACTGGATTTTGGTGAACTTCCCGCAGTCTCTGCCACAGTGCCGTATAGAAAAAGGATGTGGAGTTTGTCAAAACTCCTGGTTCAAATCCAGGTCCGCTCTTTGCTAGCTGTGAAGGTCTGGATGAGTCACTTAACCCGTCCAAACTTTGAGCCTCAGTCTCCTCAGCTGAATAATGGGGGAGAGTAACCCCACCTTAGAGGATGATTGAGAGAGAATGTAAGGAAAGCCCCAGTGGTACATAAAATGTGTCCAATCCATTGTGACTAGTATAACTCTGGTTGTTATTACCATGTATCTCAATTTTATTGATTGACTAAAAATTTAATGATATGCACATTGCAAAAAATCTGCATAGTATGAAAGTATAAACACAGAAAAATATGTCTTTCACTCATCGCACCTTCATTTCCCTTCCTCAGAAACAACCACCATTAGCAGTTTCTTGATATGTTTCCAGAGATTTGCAAACACAAGCATATGTGTACAAACAGCCTTTTTTATTTACCTAATGCTTTCATATGATACACTCTATATTCTACACCTTTTATTTAACAAAATAACTTAGCTATTGCTTCGTATCAGTATATATTGATTTACTGCATCTTTTTTTTTTTTTTTTTTTTTTATGGCTGCGTAACATTCTGTAGTAGGAGTGACCCATCATTTACTTAAGTTTGTGCCACACTGACACTCATTTAGCTGTTTAGGGGGCTGTTGCCACCATATCCTGGTATATATCAATATGTCTTTGATATATACATATCCTGGTATATGTCAATATGTCTTTGTGCCCTTGTGTGAGAACAGCTGTAGGATGAAAGTCTAGGATTCGTACGTTGCATTTAATTCTCTTCAAAAATAGGATTTAAAATTTGGAAGGTTTTTCACTTGGGTAACTATTGTGGAAAGAAAGATTAGGAATTAGAGACCTCGCTTGTCATGAGAAGGTGAGATAAAATACATTGTTTCTTTATTTTTAAAAGCTTTACTAATACAGACCCCTGGTCCCTCTTCCCGTGGCGCCTTGGATTCCAGATTTTGCAGCAGGAATATTTCGCCGATTTATAAACCGGTGCAAATCGGCTCTTAGCTTCAGAATGTATTTTCCCACAGAAACGAATTGTCAACCAGCTTTCTGAACCCCACACTTGTTAGAGAAGTTAGATTCACCACAGTAGAAACAAAGTCCACTTTGTTTTGTCTGTTTGTTTTTGTGGCTGAGAAGCGAACACTGTGGAGTGCTTTCTCTGTGTTTGATACTCTCTCATAGATGGCCTTATTTAATGCTTACAAAGCTTTGAGGTGAAAAATATTATCTCTGTTTTCCAGTCAAAGAAAGGGATAGGTTCACAGATGTTAGGTAACTCGCCCAAGGTCACGCAGAACCAAGATGTGAGCTCAAGTCTTGATGACTGTACCACTCTGTGGACCTCTCCTTCCTAATTAGGAAATTCAGAACTTTCCTGAATGGCAAAGAAGTTTGACCTGTTGCATAAACATCTGCTGATTAGCAGTGCCTCTTAAAGATGCTGTGGCCTTGCTGAGCTTAGTAGAGAAAGAGGGTCTGTTATGGCCCCAAGTTCGGTATTTGACATGCTTAGAACTTACCTCATTAATCAGGCAACTCTTGGGTGATGGTCCAGTGTCCACTGTCGGCTCTGCTGGTTTCCACCTTTGAATTGTTTCTACCCTCAGTTCTAAGGCAAGATTGCTCTCTGCATGACCCTGGACTCTGGCTCTGTGATTTGTGTCCTTCCCTGGTGTCCTTCCCTGGTGTCCTCCCCACACCCTTTATCCAGCTTGTCTTCTTACTGTGTTTTCTGTCTCTTAGCAAAGGAAAGTTATTTAAAGCACTTTCTAAACTGCATGGCATTATTATTTATTTATTTTAAATTTTTATTGAAGTATAGTTGATTTACAATATTGTGTTTTTAGTGTACAGCAAAGTGATTCAGTTATATATATACTTTTCCATATGCTTTTCCATTATGGTTTATTACAGGATATTGAATATAGTTCCCTGTGCTATACAGTAGGACCTTGTTGTTTATCTATATTTAGTATTTTGTACCTGCTAATCCCAAACTTCTAATTTATCCCTCTCCCACCCCCTTTCCCCTTTGGTAACCATAAGTTTGTTTTCTATGTCTGTGAGTCTGTTTCTGATTTGTGAATAAGTTCATTTGTATTGTATTTTAGATTCCACATACAAGTGACATCCTGTGATACCTGTCTTTCTCTGTCTGACTTACTTCACTTAGTATGATAATCTCTAGATCCATCCATGTTGCTGCAAATGGCATTTGCATGGCATTATTATTACTAATGACCCACAACCCCCATCGTCACCACTTTGCTCCCCTCGTTCTCCAGCCTTCGAGCTGGTGTCACCTCACCCTGAAGTCTGCTCTTGTTTTTGGAACCTTGGTTCAGTTCTCCCAGCTCTCAGGAAATCTATTGCCTATAAACAAAATTAGCACCTCAAAGCTCCCTCCCACCCCCACTTTTTAAAGCATCCAGAGAACCACGTTAGAATTCAATCTGCATATGCTGGGACGCCCCGTTTTTCCAACATAGCTTAGAATTAGTGCCTTGTGCCTGTGAATCTCTATTTTATTAATTTAGTATATCTTTATTACCTGTTGTTTCCATATTAGTACAGTCCTTCTCTTGTTGGGCTATAAATCCACCCTTGTTTTATTATTTATTAACAAACACTTAAGGGGCTGATCGAGTCAGACCACCACCTCCATTATCTTACACATTCCTCGGAATAACTCCACAGAGAGGGTGTTATTAGCTCCCTATGCAGTTGGGTAAAATGAAGTTCAGAGAGGTTCATTAACTTGTCCATGTTTCATCTAGTAAGTGGTAGGCCTGGGATTTGAACCCAAGTGTTTGGATTCTAAATCCATAACCTCTCCCGGATGAAAGCCAAGGCTTGTAGTTTCTTATTATCTTGTTGCTTCAGTTACTCTATTCAACTCCTTAATTAGTGATGACTCCAAATTAGCAGAATGTTACGGAGGCTTCTGGTGTGGGAATGGGTCTTGTTTTGACCGCAGTCACAAAATCTATACTGAGAAGACATTACTTAAATCCAGAATGAGAGACGGTGAAAATCCACAGAAAATCCGGAAGAGAGAGGGACCAGTTTTATGTGACTGGCTAACCGATTGATCTCTAGAGGGTTTTTATTTATTTTTTGTCCATTCCTTTGCTTCTTGAAAGGCTAAATTACTTCAAGGAGCTCCACCCAGTTCTTAAAAATGTCCAGGAGGGACTCCCCTGGTGGCGCAGTGGTTAAGAATCCGCCTGCCAATTCAGGGGACACAGGTTCGAGCTCTGGTCCGGGAAGATCCCCCATGCCGCGGAGCAACTAAGCCTGTGCGCCACAACTACTGAGCCTGCGCTCTATAGCCCGAGAGCCACAACTACTGAGCCTGTGTGCTGCAACTACTGAAGCCCCCGTGCCTAGAGCCCGTGCTCCGCAACAAGAGAAGCCACCGCAATGAGATGCCTGTGCACCGCAACGAAGAGTAGCCCCCACTCGCCGCAACTAGAGGAAGCCTGCGCACAGCAACGAAGACCCAACGCAGCCATAAATAAATAAAGAAAAGAAAAGAAAATGTCCAAGAGATTGCAGTTAAGTAAACTCCCAGCATGTAGGGTTTTAGGTTTTCCAAAGTCTGAACTCAGCATATCCCAAACTTGTCTGGTCATAAGAAGCACTGGGGCATTTGTTAAACTTCGATTTCCCAGTAGGGGTAGGACCTAGGGAATCTTTATTTTTTTTAACAAGCCCCCTTGGGCCGATTCTTCTGATCAGACTAGCTTGGGAAACACTGATACCAGCACTGGGAATCAGGTCCTCCCTGTGGGCTGTCCCCTTTAGATTTAAAGCACAGCTGGTCACATTGTATTACAGTAGAAGGAACAGGAATTCTGGAGTCAGAAAGCACAGGAATCAAAACCCCAATCTGACCACTGATAAATTGTGTTATCTCGGGCACATTACTGAATGTTCCCAGCTCGAAATGTCTGCTGCCACTTCCTCTGCCTGGAAACAGGAAATTGTTTCCCTTTCTCTGCCCACGTCTTCTCGACTCCTTTGTTCTCTTATTCTTTTTTTTTTTTTTTGATCTACACATTTTGTTTATTTATTTATTTATTTATAATTTAATTTTTATTGGAGTATAGTTGATTTACAATGTTGTGTTAGTTTCTGCTGTACAGCAAAGTGAATCAGTTATACATACACGTATATCCACCCTTTTTTAGGTTCTTTTCCCATATAGGTCATTACAGAGTATTGAGTAGGTCCTTATTAGTTATCTGTTTTATATATAGTAGTGTGTATATGTCAATCCCAATGTGCCATTTTATCCCTTCCCCCCTTTCCATAAGTTTGTTTTCTGCACCTGTGACTCTGTTTCTGTTTTGTAAATAAGTTCATTTGTACCATTTTTTTAGATTCCACACATAACTGATATTATATATTTATCTTTGACTTACTTCACTCAGTATGGCAATATCTAGGTCCATCTATGTCTCTGAAAATGGCATTATTTCATTCTTTTTTATGGCTGAGTAATATTCCATTGTATATACGTACCACATCTTCTTTATCCATTCATCTGTCGATGGACATTTAGGTTGCTTCCATGTCTTGGCTATTGTAAATGGTGCTGCTATGAACATTGGGGTGCATGTAACTGTTTGAGTTATGGTTTTCTCTGGATATGTGCCTAGGAGTGGGATTGCAGGATCATATGGTAGTTCTATTTGTAGTTTTTTGAGGAATCTCCATACTGTTCTCCATAGTGGCTCTACCAATTCACATTCCCCCCAACATTGCAGGAGGGTTCCCTTTTCTCCACACCCTCTCCAGCATTTACTGTTTGTAGATTTTTTTGGTGATGCCCATTTGTCCTCTTATTTTTTTAGCTCTCCAGCACATGCCCAGATTCCCCCCATACTGGGTCACTCATAATTATCTTTGTAATCATTTTTAGGTGTCTGGCATTCCCCACTAGACTCTAAGGTTCATGAAAGCAAGAACCGTGACTCTCATGTTTATTACTTGTGAATATTATGTTTAATATTTATCATTTTATTATTATGACTCCCATGTTTATTGTTGCACACCCAACACCTAGCATAGGGTGGTATGAATGACCTCTGAGCTTTGCTTTCCTCTTCTGTAAAAATGGAAGAATATGATCTATCCATCGGGGTATTGGGAGATTAAAATGAAATAGTGAGCATGAGAGCAACTGGCATACAGTAGGCATCTCATAAATGTTAGTTTTTGCCTTCCTTTGGAAAACCCACTCAGGATTACTGTACTGAATAGAGTGGATTATAACCAAGGCTTTAAAGCTGTTTGCTTGACACTCTATTCTAAAAAGTTTCTCGTATTCTTATTCTTAAGGTTTTTGCATTTAGTCTTCTTTCCCCACCAAGTCCAAAGGCTCTTCCATCAGACTTCTAACTTTGTTCTGGTGACCTGTTTTGAGGTCTCTAATAATTTTACTTGATTTCCTGTGGGTAGCATATCTTTAAGCTTTCTTTATTCAGTTCAGTGCTGAGAATGAAAATATGATTGTAGATTGAATGAATATTTTAAAAAGATCATGGGCGGTAGAATGGGTTTCAAAGGTAGCTTTATGGAATCTCTTTTCCTGGAATTCTTTAGAAGAGAATAAGAACACTGACTTGTGAAGATTTCTTCTAATCCTTTGGCTGTGAAATCCAGGCTGATATTGTTAGGTGAACCACGTTCAGAGTTTTATTTTTTTCCGTACCAGTTAGGAATAATTTTCAGATGTATGGCTGCCTTTCAGATGTAAAGTACAGGAGAAGGGCTTGCTATTAAGGCTTTCCTCCACACATTGGCAAATGGAAGCTGCCCCAGTGCTAGGATGACCAACTGTTCCAGTTTGCCTGGGAGTAAGGGGGTTCCAGGGGCGCTGGACTTTGAGTTTTAAAATCAGGACAATCCTGGAAAAGCTGGGATGAACTGGTTGGTATCCTACTCAGTGCAGAGGAGCTTGCTGGAGGAATTGGAGTAACAGGGAAGTAAGCATTAGCATGCTTTCCTGTTGTTTAAAAAAATAGAAGAGCCACAAGAAGTTAAAAGTGTCTTTAAAAAAATTTTTTTAACATCTTTATTGGGGTATAATTGCTTTACAATGGTGTGTTAGTTTCTGCCCCATAACAAAGTGAATCAGTTATACATATACATATGTTCCCATATCTCTTCCCTCTTGCATCTCCTTCCCTCCCATCCTCCCTATCCCACCCCTCCGGGCGGTCACAAAGCACCCAGCTGATATCCCTGTGACATGTGGCTGCTTCCCACTAGCTATCTACCTTACGTTTGTTAGTGTGTATATGTCCATGACTCTCTCTCGCCCTGTCACAGTTCACCCTTCCCCCTCCCCATATCCTCAAGTCCGTTCTCCAGTAGGCCTGTGTCTTTATTCCTGTCTTACCCATAGGTTCTTCATGATATATTTTTTTTCTTCCTAAATTCCATATATATGTGTTAGCATACGGTATTTGTCTTTTTCTTTCTGACTTACTTCACTCTGTATGACAGACTCTAGGTCTATCCACCTCATTACAAATAGCTCAATTTTGTTTCTTTTTATGGCTGAGTAATATTCCATTGTATATATGTCCCACATCTTCTTTATCCATTCATCCGATGATGGGCACTTAGGTTGTTTCCATCTCCGGGCTATTGTAAATAGAGCTGCAATGAACATTTTGGTACATGACTCTTTGAATTTTGGTTTTCTCAGGGTATATGCCCAGTAGTGGGATTGCTGGGTCATATGGTAGTTCTATTTGTAGTTTTTTAAGGAACCTCCATACTGTTCTCCATAGTGGCTGAACCAATTCACATTCCCACCAGCAGTGCAATAGTGTTCCCTTTTCTCCACACCCTCTCCAGCATTTATTGTTTCTAGATTTTTTGATGATGGCCATTCTGACTGGTGTGAAATGATATCTCATTGTAGTTTTGATTTGCATTTCTCTAGTGATTAATGATGTTGAGCATTCTTTCATGTGTTTGTTGGCAGTCTGTATACCTTCTTTGGAGAAATGTCTATTTAGGTCTTCTGCCCATTTTTGGATTGGGTTGTTTGTTTTTTTGTTATTGAGCTGCATGAGCTGCTTGTAAATTTTGGAGATTAATCCTTTGTCAGTTGTTTCATTTGCAAATATTTTCTCCCATTCTGAGGGTTGTCTTTTGGTCTTGTTTATGGTTTCCTTTGCTGTGCAAAAGCTTTTAAGTTTCATTAGGTCCCATTTGTTTATTTTTCTTTTTATTTCCATTACTCTAGGAGGTGGGTCAGAAAGGATCTTGCTGTGATTTATGTCATAGAGTGTTCTGCCTATGTTTTCCTCTAAGAGTTTGATAGTTTCTGGCCTTACATTTAGCTCTTTAATCCATTTTGAGCTTATTTTTGTATATGGTGTTAGGGAGTGATCTAATCTCATACTTTTACATGTATCTGTCCAGTTTTCCCAGCACCACTTATTGAAGAGGCTGTCCTTTCTCCACTGTACATCCCTGCCACCTTTATCAAAGATAAGGTGTCCATATGTACGTGGGTTTATCTCTGGGCTTTCTATCCTGTTCCATTGATCTATAGTTCTGTTTTTGTGCCAGTACCATACTGTCTTGATTACTGTAGCTTTGTAGTATAGTCTGAAGTCAGGGAGCCTGATTCCTCCAGCTCCTTTTTTCGTTCTCAAGATTGCTTTGGCTATTCGGGGTCTTTTGTGTTTCCATACAAATTGTGAAATTTTTTGTTCTAGTTCTGTGAAAAATGAAAGTTTTTGAAAATTAATTTAACTTTTAAAGCCACTAAACTAGATATAGGTGGTCTTAAATAATAGTAATATTATAAAGTATTAATATTAATAAGTAATAATATTAATAATAATTTAAAAACTCAGTGACAGTCATTTAGAAACGGGACTTCCCTGGCAGTCCAGTGGTTAAGACTCAGCGCTCCCGACGCAGGGGGCGCGGGTTCGATCCCTGGTCAGGGAACTAAGATCCCACATGCCGTGCGGCGTGGCCAAAACATTCTTAAAAATTAAAAAAAAAGAAAAGAAATGAATGGTATTGTATTATAAAACCCAGTCTTGTCTTTTCTGCACCTGAATGGCTATAGCTTTGAATGGCTACCATTTTCTAGTGTTAATCATTTTCACTTATTTTGTGAATAGTTTATCTTTGAAGTATTTTTTCTACTTAAATATCAACAGTACAACTGATATTATCATTGATGAATCTTGAAAACAGGTCAGTTTTGAAAGAAGGGCCTTAACTCACATAAATGTGAGTTTTATTTAATTCTTATTAAATTTATTTAATTTTATTAATTTTATTAAATTTTATTTAATTCACTTAATTCTCACAAGGTAAAATTTAAAATTATTTTAGTGTGTTTATGCCTATCTTATTCCCTAAAAGCATATAAGTAGGTTTCAAAAGTACTTATACATTGTTATAGAAGTACTTATACATTGTTATAAATTTAAAAAAAAATTTAGGTGAAGAAAATCAGGGCAAAGGAACAATAAAACAATAAAAGTGGTATAATAAGATGAAATCAGGGAATAGATAGCATCTAGAAATGCATGATCTAAAGATCTTGCAGTTTTAATGATGGGACAACATCAAAGTTTTAGTTCACAGAACTTTCTGGTTACCAACGGAAAAAATGTCCGAAATTTTAAGTCATGGTGCCGGTAAGATAAAATAAAAGAGGTTGTTGAAGAGAAGTGCAGCTTTTCCTAACACTGAGAGCTGGGAGAAATTTCCCCAGTGGGCTTTCATAAAGGAGCCCCCATGTGGTTAGCATCCCTCCAACAGCACCCTTTAATCAATTCAGTATCAAGGTTTTTATGAGATAGCGCCCCCCAGTGGACTCTGAAGGTATAACAACCAAGTGCCAGTAAGACTGGTTACTACATTTAATACAGTGGTCCTTCCCTGGGGCTGGGCTTCAGTTTCCTGGCAAGCTTTTCAGCATGCAGATTTCTAGGTCCCAGCCCACCTCTGTTAAATCAACAACTCTTTTGAGAAGGTCCTGGATAATCCTGATAGAGAACCACTTTAGAGTTTTTTTTAGAGAGATAGTCAAAGAGGAAACCCAAAGTCCAATAAATATTTGAAAAAAAATTCAGTTTCACTAGTATAATCATGAAGATGCAAATTAACACAATGATGAGATACCATTTCCCATTGATTAGACTGGCAAACATATTTAGCAGCAGCTAGCAGAGTTGAAAATGTGTGTACTCTGTGATCCAGACAATTCCACTTCTAGAGAAATTCTTGTTCATGTGCACAGAGATGCAATGAGAATGTTTACTGCAGTGTTCTTTGTAATAAGGAAAAATTGGAAAGCACCTATCTTCCATCAATGGTGGGATGCATAAAGCAATTTATGACGTGGGTTGAACTGTGTCTCCCCACTCCCCAAAAGATATGTCCAAGTCCAAACTGGTATCTGTGAATATGACGTATTTGGAAATAGAGTCTTTGAAAATCTAATTAAATTAAGTATCTTGAGATGAGATGATCTCGGATTAATGGGGCCTAAATTCAGTGATGAGCATCCTTATAAGAAACAGAAAAGGAAAAGACACAGAGACACACAGAGTGAAGCCCACATGAAGACAGAGGCAGGGATTGGAATGACACGTCTGCAAGACAAGGAACACCAAGCGTTGCCTGCATCCACCAGGAGAGGGAGAGAGGCATGGTACAGCTTCTCTCTCAGCGCCCTCCGCAGGGACCAACACTGCCAGTGCCTTGTTTATGGACTTCTGGCCGCCAGGACTGTAAGAGTATAAATTTCTGTTGTTTTAAGCCATGGTGGCCCTAGGAAAATAATAAAATGGAGATCTTCACCCAAACCACAGGGATACCTGGATGAGTTAGAGGTTCTCCCTCAACCAAGAGAACAGAATCCTGGAGCTAATAATCTTCCACTGTGCAGTTGAAGCAGTTTTGTCCTGATTTGAGGCTGAAAGAGCCCTTGGAGACCAACTCCCCCCACTTTAAAGATGAGGATGCCCAGAAAAAAGAAGAGACTTGCCCAAGACCCCAGAGTTCCTAAGGGGCAGAACTTGAATTTGCACCCAGGTCCGTCTGACTCCAAAGCTTGTGTTCTTTCCACTTCAGTTGTATCCAGTCCTCTCACGTGGCAGCAAGGGCTAGAGGAGCGAGCCCAGATGCTGGAATTGGAAGACTGCGATAAGTCTTTGCTCTCCCAGGCCCTTACAGCGTGGCAGGGAGAAGGTTAACTCCTCTAACCTTCGGATCCCTCTTCCCAACAGACAGCGAGACTAACCTTGCTCCCCGAGCAAGGTTACAAACTCTGGATTGTAAGACTCAAATAGGATAATATATGTGAAAACGTCTTTATTAACTGTAAATCATTATACTATTGATACAAGTAGTAGTTAGTACTGTTACCATCTATTCTAGCCTCAGACTAGGAAAGTGAAACTCAGACAGTGTGAAAGACAGAATCCTAAAATAACCCCCAAGGACCTTCCCACGTGTATAATCCTCTGCCCTTTGAGTGTGGGTGGGACCTGTGTATATGATGAGATATCACTCCCATGATTATGCGACATTATGCTGCAAAAGGGAGATGTCCCTCAGTGGGCCCGACCCAATTAGGCGAGCTCTTTCAAGACAGTTTTCTCTGGCTGGCGGCAGAAGAAGTCCGACAGATGCGATCCGGCTAGTCTGGAAGAAAGTGAACACCACATTCTGAGCTGCCTATGGGGGTCACTATGGCAAAGGACTGTGGCCGTTTCCAGCTGCTGAGTGTTGGTCCCGGCTGACAGCTAGAAGGAGAATGAGGACCTCAGTCCTCCAGTGGCAAGGAGATGAACTCTTCCAGTCAGCGTGGAAGAAGGCCCTGAGCCAAGACAAGAACCACAGCCCTGGCCACACCTTGATTTCAGCCTGTGATGACCTGAGCAGAGGACCCCCCCAAGCCACGGTGGACCTCTGACCTACAGAACTCTGAGCTAATAAATGGCTGTGGTCTGAAGTCACTAGGTTTGTGTTCATTTTTTTGTGCAGCAATAAAAAACTAGTAAGGGAGGTGAAAAGTTTTCCTCTGGGTCATAGATCCATTGAGTGCACATGTCTGTGTATCCCTCCAAGAAACTCTGAACTTCTCTAAGGCTGGAACTATATCTTACTCGTCTGTGGAGTCGGACTGGCTGGGTTGGTCCCTGGCCCTGCCACTCATGAGGTTGAAAATGGAGGCAAATTATTTTACTTCTCTGTTGCATATTCTCCTCATCTGTAAAATGGGTGTGATAACAGGACAAAGCTCCAGGGTTGTAAGGTGTGTTAAATGACTTTGTGAACTGTAGAACCGTGCCTGGACACAGAAAATGCTCAGCGCATGTGGTGGTGGCGGTTTCGTTATATCCAAGCACTTAGCCCAGTAGCTAGCATATAATAGGCACTAAATTAATGTTTGTTGAGTGGGTGAATGAATGAATTCGAATTAGAATCTTGGTCTCTTGATTCTTAATC
This sequence comes from Leucopleurus acutus, assembly GCF_964270905.1. Classification (NCBI taxonomy): domain Eukaryota; kingdom Metazoa; phylum Chordata; class Mammalia; order Artiodactyla; family Delphinidae; genus Leucopleurus; species Leucopleurus acutus. The sequence continues at coordinate 12,647,502 of NC_139150.1, forward strand.
CTACAATATTTCTACTAATCATTATTCGCAATAGGATACAGATTTTTTCCAAAGCTAATTTTACTGGCCCAGTTTCTTCAGGGTGCACTGGGAAAGCACCAGATTTATAACACTGTGAAAATAGAGAGGTGCTTAAACTGATACCAGAGTGCTTAAAAACCTGCGCTCTGTGGAAGCTGACCGAAAGCTGTGAGTAGGCTGGCTTTGTCTTAATAAACCTTGTCGTTTGATCAGGGTGCCATATACTTAATGCAGTTGCCTAATTATCTGGTCATCAGGGAAATACCAGCTGTCATTGCCAACTGAGCTGGGCCATCAATCTGTTCTGAGTTCATTAAGTAAATTAAAAGGTGTGGCTTAAATACTTAAGAAGAGGAATAACAGCTCTCATCTCAAGGAGCTAGTGAAAGCAGGACTTTTTGCCACAGCTACTGGCTGTGTTGAGCTGTGAAAAGTGAGATTTGTAGCTTGATAATACAGCTCAACATAAGAGACAGAAGGAGATTCCAAAATTTGATAAAGGATCCTCATATATCCCCCCATCTCCCATCACATTTAGATTGTTATTGCTGATAATTCCTTTTAAAATTCTAAGCAGTGAGGTGGCCTCTAGCTGTGAACTAGCCCATCACTCTTGAACTGGCCCATGTTGAGGGCTTGCAGGTCCTTTCCCACACCTATGGAGAGACAGACATGTTGATTATTATCAAGCCTTGGGCTGGAGAAATGAATGACCAAAGTCTGCACGCACCTGCTGTATGCTGAGCAGTTTCACATCAAGATTTGTTTTGAGGTTTATAGATTCTGGTTCCATTCAATTCCCCTTCCCACAGTCATGCTTCATTCCTCCTCACTGGACTACATGCCATCCGTTCCTCCAGCATCTATTATGTGCCGCTCCTTCCCAGGCACTGGGCTAGGCACCTGGAATTCAGAGATAATTAAGATGTTTTTCTTGCCCTGGAGAGACTTCTAAGCATGCTCCCTCATGCTCCCATGCCTTTGCACACGGGGCTCCTCCAGCCTAGACTACCTTCCTGGCTTCTGGGCTTGGCAAGTTCCAGCTCATCTTTCAAGTTTTTACCAAACCACAACTTTCTCCCCAGGAGGATAATTCACACCCTGCTTCATGCTCTCATAGCCCTTCGACCCTCATCTGCTGGAGCACTTGCCACTTTGCACTGTGATTTATTTACAGCTTCCAAGGACAGAGGCTGTGCCTTGTTCTTACCTGAATTCCCAGTGCCTGACATCGAGTTGATGCATAAGTTGCACTGATACTTGAATGAAAGACTAAGTTAATAAAAGAGGATAACTATTCTTATGTAAGGTGTGTAGGAGGGTAGAAGTGAGGATGGAGCCGTAGAATAAATGTGCTTTTCTAGTATCTCTTTTGCCAGTAGGGGGAGAGATGTGCTTATAAATATCCCATCGTGCAAGCCTTTAGGATCAGTGGTCTGAAAGGCCGAAGAGAGGCTCAGGGTCTTTCTGTGTGAGCTCTCAAATTTATAAGGAGCCATTTTACTTCAGGTAAGAGTGGGTATGGGACTTCCGTGGTGACACAGTGGTTAAGAATCCGCCTGCCAATGCAGAGGACACGGGTTTGATCCCTGGTCCGGGAAGATCCCACATGCCTGCGGAGCAACTAAGCCCATGCGCCACAACTTCTGAGCCTGCGCTCTAGAGCCCGCAAGCTATAACTACTGAAGCCTGCACGCTCTAGGGCCCGCGTGCTGCAACTACTGAGCCTGCGTGCTGCAACTACTGAAGCCCGCACGCCAAGAGCCCGTGCTCTGCAACAAGAGAAGCCACCGCAATGAGAAGCCTGCGCACCTCAACGAAGAGTGGCCCCCGCTCGCCGCAACTAGAGAAAGCCCGTGCCTAGTAACGAAGACCCAACGCAGCCAAAAAAAAAAAAAAGAAAGAAAAGGAAAATAAACCCCTACAGTGAAACTCATTGGAACTTGTTAAAAAAAAAAAAGTGGGTATTACCTTGATTAACTTGAATCATGTGACCATATGGCAGGCTATTTTCTATTTTTCCCTTTACTACTTTGTCATTCCCTCTTTCTTTTTTAGGGCGTATGGGGGAGGAGTGAGGAGTGGTGGTGATTATTTATTCACAGGTTCAAACCTACAGGCAACACGATTCTGCCCTCCCTGAACACATTTCAGTGCAGTTTCGGGGTTGGAGAGTTTAGTTGTTTGTTCCTGGTACCCACTGTCCAGGACTGCTAGGAAGAGTCCTCTTCCCTCTCTGCTCCTGGACCTTTGCTTTTCTTTCTCAGCAACCACTCCAAAAACGCACTCAGTCTTTCTTCAGTTCTCTCTTTTGTGACTCACGAATTTGCACCTCCTGCTTTGACTTCTCTCCATTCCCACTCCTGTATTTCTAATCTCCTGTAGGATAGTTCCAATTAGATGTACCGTCATCCGTTCAAGCTCACTACTTCTAAAAGTTAGCTGTTTCTCTCCCAGGTGTGCTCCCACTTTCATTCACTCTATTCCATCAGTGCCCTACCGGGCACTGAAACCAGGAGGTGAGGGTTAGGACAAGCAGGGGCGCCCAGGTGGAAGGTGCTGTGAGTCAGAGTACTTTAGCAGAGGCATTTCAGCACTATGGAGAGCTCCTAGCGGGGCCAACTCCCTGACTCCGGCCCCTCCCCTGCACCTTCCCTGCACACAGCAGCCTTCATATATACCTCCTTGTCACTGGAAACTTATGCTTGTTAAAGGAACCTTATTCATTTCTTCCAGGCTTAGTTCTCTGGGGACTGAAGACTTAACGGGGCTGGATTCTGTCCTTGCTCTATCACTTATTGGATGCACTCCCAGAGACTGAGTTATCTAATTGCTCTGAGCCTCAGTTTCCTCTTCTGTAAAATGGAATGGCAGTATGTCTGCCTATTTGAGAGTGCTGTTGTGAGGGTGAATTGAGATAGCACACATAAAGTATGCAGCACATAATATAAATTCAGTAAATAGTAGTTACAATTTTTATTATTATAGAAGTTATCGGTACAATTATATTAATTCTTCTTAGTAACGTGTGATGGTACGACTCAAGGCTCTCAGGGCAGTGGCATGTCTCTGGGAGTTTACAGGCTGGTTTTGTGGGTCAGGAGGAACAAATGAGTTTAGGGGGCAAGTAAGTCCTCTGGGAAACTTCTTTGTCCCTTGGGTACATTATTAAGACAGCAGTGGGTGCTTTAGGGTTAGCCCAAGTCATAGTCAGTTGTTGGAAAAGAAGAGCAGGCCCTTGTAGATTTACAGAATAGGAAATACCCTGTAGGTGGCAAACAGGGAAACAGGCCCAAGAGATCCAGTAATGCCCAAGGCGGCTCAGCAAGCTGGTGTCCACAGACAGGAGGACTGGATCTCCAGGCTCCCGGCTGCTCTTTGCTAGGTCTTTGCATATGCTGTTGCTTCCTCCCGTGGGAAGTCCTTTCCCTGTCTAGTCTGGCAACTTCTCTCTTTCTCACCAAGAGTCAGCTCTCTGAGCCTCAGTTGCCTGCTCTGTGAAATGGGGATACACTGCTATTCACCAGGTTGTGTGGAGATTAAAAGTGACAGTGTGAGGAAGGGGCTTAGCTGTGACAGAGGCATATCGTAGATGCTGTGTAAGATGTGGCTGTAGGCATTACAATGATCTGTTCATGGGTCGGACTCAGCCGCTGCACTACGAGCTCCCTGAAGGTAAGGATTGCATCCTTTGTCTTCTTGTTTTCACTCTCCAACTTGGTCTCCTACCACTAACCCTCTGCTCCCATAATGTGGCACCTCTCAGCATCCCCTGAGTGTGTCACCCAGCTCAAAGGCATGACTTGCTTGTATGTTGAGTGAATTGATATTTCAGCTAGACATGGTGCCTTTAGACCGGCTTTCTGGTGGGAGTTGCCACTGTGGAAAGTATTGAACTGGCCTGGGGAGCTGGTCAACTGGGGATGAGCAGCCCTAAGAGCTGTCGGAAGCGACTTTGGGAAAAGTTTGGTATCCCGGGTGGGAGGAAGTGCTGCTGGAATGTGCTGCTGGAATCAGCAGACCTGATTTGCTTTGTTTCCATTCCAGTTAATAAACACATTTGAAGTTTTGATGTGGAAGAGACTGGGTAGTCTGAGGCCTGGTGGTGAATTGATACCATTTACTCACAGTGAAGGAGTAGCGAGCAGGGAGATTACTATGGAGAATTTTGCAAAGCATAATGGAGTTAATTTAGAATTGTTGTGGGAGCTCTTTTCCATCAGCTGAATTATGATGGGACGGAGGTGGTTATTTTGTTGTTTGTGTCACCCTTTTGAATTGGAAAGTGGAAAAAGAAAATCATGCTAAATTGGTATCTGATCTTTTCAGAGCTATTTGCTAAATAAACTGGAATTTTAATTAAAACTGTAAGCCAAGAAGTAAATCACTTTAGAAGTTTGTGAAGTTTTTCTTTTTCCTTTGCCTAATATAATTACCACTAATTAAGGTTCTTTACGGGTGGGAAATCAGACACCAGAATAAATAACTGGAGGAGGTTGCTATGGGGCAAGGAAATTATGAAAGGGGCAAGGTTGTCGTCTCCTCCTGCTAACATGGGCCTTTTTTCTGTGGTTAAGTTGTTTGGTAACCATTTTTTTTTTTTTTTGCGGTTCGCGGGCCTCTCACTGTTGTGGCCCCTCCCGCTGCGGAGCACAGGCTCCGGACGCGCAGGCTCAGCGGCCATGGCTCACGGGCCCAGCCGCTCCGCGGCATGTGGGATCTTCCCGGACGGGGGCACGGACCCGTGTCGCCTGCATCGGCAGGCAGACTCTCAACCACTGCGCCACCAGGGAAGCCCCATGGTAACCATTTTGATCTCATTAAAAGTATTATGATCAGAAGCAGAAGCAAAGGTGGACGACAGCCCTCACTGCAGCTCCTCCAGCTTTAATTCATGTGAGTCAATTATAATGAATGGATTTAATAAAAAATACAACATGCTTTGGTGATTAACTCAGCGAACAACACATGGCACGCTTACCGGGAGTATCATATTTGCAGTAACAAAGAAGTGAACAGGAAAAGAAACTTCATAGATCACAAGAATTGCTGCTTCCCAGCAGAAGGTTGTTAATTACTTATCCCCTTGCTGTATTTATTGGCTCTATTAGAGGATGAGTAATTATCGTCTTCCCGGGAAACCCACTGGAGCCAGACGGCGCCTCTTTAAAGTAGAAGTCTCCCCAGAGTGCTAGTTATCCCTGCGGGATCCTCTCCAGTCAGAGTCTCCAACAACCAGGAGCGCAGAGTGGGTGAGACAGGAATGTCAGCCCACGCGGGCACAGGACACAGGTCTCCTTCAAAGTGCAGGGGCTGTCAGAGCAGTTCTCCCTCTTAGAAACGCTGACGTGCTCTCACTCCCCCGTGCCTTCCCCCACCCCTACTTCCAGAGCATCCTTTTTCTCTCGGCTGGGTCATCCCCCCACCCCATCCCCTTTCTCCCAGCCTTGGCTCCCTCTCGGGTCTGGCTGCCCTCAGTCTCTCTCCACCTCCCCTCCGTTCTCCCTCCTAGCAGGGTCTGCACAGCCCTGCTTGAGCACTTCCTGGGCTCTCTTCCACCTGCAGAATCGAGTTCAAGCTCCTCAGCCTGCCCTGTGAGCCCCTCACGATCAGTTGGGCCGTGTGGACCTCTCCAGCTCTGTCTCTCTACTGACCCTGGGCTGCGGGCACTCTGCGCTCTCCCAGATGCCCTCCCTGGCACGCACTTCTCTTTCTCTTCATCTCTGCCTGGCAACAACAACAACTTCACATCCAGCTCAAATGGACCCTCTTTGGTTAAACTTCCCTCACCTGGAGCAGGGGCAGTTGCTCCTTGTGGGCTCTGACACAGCACTTTGTCACACAGAACGTGTTTATCTGTTACCGACCTGCCTCTACCCGCAGGCTGGCTCCCGCATTCCTGGAGCTATGTCTGAGTCACTGTTGTTTTTCAAGAAGCGGGTTTGTGCAGGGCCAGCCTCTGCTTTCTCTACCATCGGGGAAGACTGGGGACTCTTCCTCTCTGCCCTTCTCACCAGGGGACTTAATTAGGTGACGAACAATCTAAGCAGCCCGCTCTCAATATTCTAAACTGGATTAATTTCGCTCCTACTATGTGCCAGGCTGTTCACAAGCATCCTTTCACTTACGGGGTTGTTTTTCGTCTTGACCATACCTCCTGTGAGGGAGGGTTTGCTAGTCCTCTCTCAGGTGATGAAACTAAGGCCCTTGGTAGTTACCAGGCCTGAGATTTGAATCCAGGTTCCTGAACTCGAGTCAAGGAGCTTTTGTGCATGTACAGGCTTTCGCTAGAGTTAGATGCGCGCACAGGAAGGCCTGCGTGGCTCTAAATGCTCCGAGCTAACGTATGCACGTTTAACCTTGGGCTAGTCCTAGAGAACACCCCTGTCCACCAGCTCCTTTGGGTAATATCTTACCAGCCAATAGGTATGGGAAAGGGTGATGGGAAAGGATGGAAGAAAGAAGGAAACTAGCTTTTGAAAAACACCTACTGTGTGCCAGGCATTGTGTGCCAGGCACAGTGCTAAACACATTATTAATCCATCTAATAACCCAATCACATTGCCATGATTGTTCCCACTGAGGAAACAGGCTTGGAGTTGCCCCACGTGTGGGCTTTCCCCGCAGCCCCATCCAAAGATGCTGCCATCAGGAAGCTGGCAGGTCCCTCACCAGCATGGGGAGGCCTTTTCTCATCAGCCACATTTTCCACTGGCAGGAGGGAGCCTGGAATCTCCCCGTGGCCCCTCAGTTGGGTCTCTTGTCGTCTGTCTGGGAGGAGAGCGATGCTGTTAGCTGGGATGTGAGCAGCAGAGAAGAGGACTGAGCTGGTCTCCCTGTCTCAGGCTCAAAAGGGGCTCCCCTTCTTTTGATACACTCATACTTGGCAAATAGAACCGTGTTCCATCTGGGCACACCCTTCAGGATTTGGTGGGTTTCCACCAGAATTTTCACCATCGGCTTGCTTTCTCGATTGAAGAAAAGAGTGCTAAATTTTCAGTCCATCCTTGAAGGGCAATTGCTCAGTCCTTTCATTGTCTTAACTGGCCTTCTTTGGACCCTTCTGTGCTCCATTCTTCCTTGAAGTGTTAATCACAACTCATTTTTTAATAGATGTATGTGCTCAGTTGTTTTTCATAGATTAATCCATCTATCCATCCATCCAGCATAGTGGAGTTGAAAGAGCACAATCTTTGGAAATAGACCAACATGGCTTCAGATTCTGGGTTTGCCACGTATTAGCAATGGGATTATATTTTTTCATGTCAAAATGGAGGCATATATGTAAGATACCTGGCACATAATTAAGTGCTCAATAAACAGTAAGTATTATATTCATTGTAAGGTTATACGAGTCTTAAATTACTTCATTCTCCGAATGCTTCCTTTCTCTTGGACACTGTTCTAAAACTGGAATGTTGTATTCATTATCTATTGCTGCGTAACAAAGTGCCCCCAATTCAGCATCTTACAATAACACACATCTATGTCACACAGTTTCTGAGGGTTAGGAATCTGAGAGTAGCTTAAAGGGGTTCTGGCTCAGAGCCTCTCATGAAGCTGTAATCAAGCTGTCAGCCAGAACCATAGTCTCTGAAGACTTGACTGAGGCTGAAGGATCCAATTAGCTCACTCACATGGCTGTTCGCAGGAGGCTTTTTTTGGGCTGTGTTTTGGGTCCTCGTTGCTGCGCGCGGGCTTTCTCTAGTTGCGGCCAGTGGGGGCTACTCTTCGTTGTGGAGTGCGGGCTTCTCACTGCAGTGGCCTCTCTTGTTGCGGAGCACGGGCTCCAGTAGTTGTGGCCAGTGGGCTCTAGAGCGCAGGCTTAGTAGTTGTGGCGCATGGGCTTAGTTGCCCCGAGGCATGTGGGATCTTCCCGGACCAGGGCTCGAACCATTGTCCTCTGCACTGGCAGGCGGATTCTTAACCACTGCGCCACCAGGGAAGCCCTGGCAGGAGGCTTTGATTTCTTACCTCTCCCTGGACTTCCTCAAAATGAGTGATAATGAGAAAGAGAAGAATAGGAGAGAGAGACAGAGAGATAGAGATCGAGAGAGAGAGAGAGAGAGAGAGAGAGAGAGAGAGAGAGAGAGAGAGGAGGGCACAGTCTTTGTATAAAGATGCGCTTCGGAAGTGACATTCCCTTACTTCTGCTGTTGCTACTGGTCACATAGATCAAGCCTGTGACGGTGTGGGAGGAGACTACACAGGGTATGAATTCCAGGAGGCAGGGACCAGTGGAGACCATCTTAGAGACTGCTTCCCACCAGTGGGTAGGTAGGGGAGAGGGTAGAAGGAAGAGTAAAATATCTCTACCCTGAAGCATTCTGTGGGGTGGGGAGGCAGTCATGTAAACATAAACACCCTACAAGGCAGCGGCTGGACCACAGGCATCCACAAAGTGCAGAGAAATCTATTAACTCTGCTTAAGGGCATCGTGGAAGGTTTCCCAAGCACAGGCCCACCGTGGTGCTGGTGTTCTTATTCAAGAGCTGTCCTACTGATGCTTGATATTTGGTTGGCATCTTTTTTTATTGAAGTTACTCATTGGGGTGATTTCCTTGGACATTAAAAATAATAACTCTCCCATATAACAGCAACTGACTGTTTACAAAGTGCCTTCCCAGGCATTACCCCAGTCTACATAACAGCCCAGGGAGGTAGACAGGTTTTACTGTGGCCATTTTGCTCCATCGTAGATGAGCTGTTGAGGCTTAGCGGGGCGAGGTCAGCGTGTCGAGGTCTCTGGGAGGGGTGTGGTGGCTGAGGGACTTGAGCCAGGGTCTTCCTAGTCCAAGCGTGTTGCTCTGGCTGCTACACCTTCCTTGTGTCCCCCTCCCCTGAGTGTTTGGGGCCCCTCATTTTAAAGCAGTAGTTTGGGTCATTTCCCCCCGTAGAAGCTTTACACATATGTTTGCCCATATCAAAGCTTATTTGCCACTTTTATGCCCAGTCACTTGAAAGGTTTTCTGTTCACGAAGAAGCATTATGAAGAAAATCGTTCCCAAAGTATAGAAACGTGAATTGTGCTTTCATCAGCATTCACTGTGAAATTGCATTTTGCAAAAATCCCTCGGGAGGGTTTGAACTTGCTCTTTGAGCCGTTAGAAGAGTGACCAGCATATCGGTTCCTCAAGCACGAATGTGCTCAAAGGACGTATGCTCAAGTTCTCATTAGAACTTGGCTATTTTGCAAGGTTTTTTCTTTTTTTTTAAGTCCTTCTGGGCCAGAGGGAAAAGGATTTTGGGTCCACACAGCTATATGCACTAGGGGAGGAACTTCCTTTGTGGCACAGATGGTGGCATGTGGGGTGCAGGGTAGGTTAGTTACTATAGTCCATGAGTGACAAATGACCACCGTAGCGATCAGTTCAAGACCAGTTGCGTGCAGTGGTTAAGAGCCTGGGCCTTGGGAACAGACAGACATGGATTTGCTCCTGACTCTGCCCCTACCAGCTGTGTCCTTGGGAGAGTTATTTAATCTCTCCAGACTTTGGTTTCTTCATCTGTAAGTAGGTTAATAGGAAACCCCTTCTCATGAGGTTGTTGTGAGGATTAAATGAGGTAATATATATAAAGAGTTTAACATAGACATGGAAATAATGCGAGACATGGAAATAAGCATCGCCTAAATGCTAACTTTAATGATGATGGTGATGAAAGTGTATTTGAGTAGCTGCTGTTCACAGGTCCATTTATTCAAGTGTTCATTCATGAAACACGCTGCAGGTGTTGCTAACAATGGTATCTGTGAACAACTAGGGGCTTCAGGGAGTCTTTGAATTCTCCTAAAATCACATGGAAAATTTTGTGCGTATGTGTGTTTTCCTGGAGAGGATCTCAAAGTGATTCTTGACTTCACAAAGGTTAAAAATAAAGTCTCTGGCTTGGTGTTAGAGATACAGAAGTTTAGGAAGGTGTCTTCATTTTCAAAGAGTCCACGAGTGGGAAAGCAGACAGACTGACAGGCGAGCTGCTGCTGAATGACCTGTGAAGGGTGTAAGTGATGGAGGCCCCAGAGAAGGGAGAGCTGGTGAGACAGCTTCATGGATGGTCCAGCTGAGTCAGAAGATCCCAGGCGAAAGGAATGGCATGCAGAAACCCAGGCCACAAAACAGAAAAGTGCTGTACGCTTGATGTCAAAAGTAGTCTGGCAGTAACAGTGCAAGTGCCCGAGGTGTCCATGGCCCAACCTGAAGCAAACGGGGTGGCAGAGGGGAGTTTGGGAAGTGTCTTTGAGACCAGGCTTGGAACTTTCATGTGGGAAGAGTTGTAAGCGAAAGAGTAACATGGTCAGAGCTTTAAAAAAAACATCCCTCTGGGTGTTGAGTAGACAGGAAGGGGAGACTTTGCGGGTGCGGGGAGGGGGAGGGTTGAGCAGGAGGCTGGTGTGGTCCTCATCCCAGTGAGAAGGGAGGCCCCGAATTAAGGCACTGGAGATTAAGGAAGGAGAGGAAACTTAAAAATAAATGAGGAGATAACCCAGAGGACTTGCTGACCAGTGGGATACTGGGGAGGAAGAGGGCATCAGAAGGGTTCTCAGGATTTTGCTTCTCATTTTCCTTGGGCCTGAAGCCCACTGGATGCCTGGTTAGACATCACTGGGCACCTGAGACAGTATGTCCAGTTGTTGTGGTCCTGGAAATTTGTAGTGTTATGAGGGACATAAGGGCTACACATGAAATACTTAACAGTGCAGGCAAATTATAAGCATGGTACGACGTGCTGAAGGGATCAGCGAGGTGATCACTGAGGGCTGCAGTGGCTCCGAAGCTCTCCATGTCATCACGTCTAAGTTCCCATCTTGCTTGACCTCCCAGCCACATTCACACTGTTCCCCTTGCCTGTTAGGGCTCGTGCTCGCACTCTCTCTCTGGTCCCTCTTACTCAGTCTGCCCAGCGAGTCATCCTCTTCCCCCAGGACCGACCTACTGTTCCACGGGGCACTGGGGTACAGGCCCGCGTGGGCGGCCTCTGCCTCAGTCTTCAGTCCCGTCCCACACTCCTTTCCTCTCATCTGCTGTGTTCCAGCCGCCTTGACCTTCCTGCAGGGTTTCCAGTGGGCCCCGCTAAGTCCTGTGTCTGGGCTTTCACACGCTTGTTCTCTCTGCCTGGAACACTCTTCCTCCTCACCCTGTACCTGATCTTCCTTCCAACCTCGGCTCTAATAGCCCTTTCCCAGGAATGAAGTGACCGTTTAATTTGTTGCCCGAACTGGGATACATTGGCACTATTAATGTTGACACCGGCACAACGGGCATCGGCTGGAGCTGCCCGGGGCTGGTGGACACGTGGTCTCCTGACTCAGGGTGCCCTTCTCTGACTTCCCGGATGTGCTCAGTCCCCTGGACTCTCCTTGCTCTCTGGGCCTCATCTCACAGCCCTCACCGGGCTTTGTAGTGATACACTGGTGTGACTTGGACTCAACCCTTTCTGCCCATGGGCTGTGCGCTCCATGAAGACAGACGTGTTCCCATGTGTATTTGGCACCTGAGACACACTGTGCCACTAAGTAGGTTCCTCACACTTAATGAGTAAAACACTTAATGTTGAACTCAGATTTGTATTGTTCTGTGGCGCATACGAAGCACTTTCATTTCCATTATCTTGTTTGGTCCCTGTTACTACCCGGTGGTTTCCTCATCTCAGTGTACCAAGGACACAGAGGTCCTGGTTACTTAAGCTCTCATAGATAGTAAGTGAACAGAGACAAGTCCAGAACTCTCAGGTCTAATGACCCCAAATCCAGTGCTTTTTCCAAAAGGGTTTGAAGAAGAGAAAAGGAAAGATGATTCCAAGACTTAGAACCCAGGTAACTGGGAGGATGGTGGTGAACTTGAGAAAAATGGGGACTGGGGAATCTTAGAAGCACTTGTCAATTTTCAATTGCCCCGTGAAAATCCACGCAGCATTCCAGGCTCCAGAGAGCTCAGAATAGAGCCGTGAGTGGCCCCTTAGCCTAGGGGGCGGGGTGTAAGCAGAGAGTTTTGTCGTCGCTGTTGTTTTACTGTAAAATATACATAACATAAAATTCACCATCTTAACCGTCTTTAAGTGTACAGTTCAGTGGCGTTAAATACACGTTGCTGTGCAGCCGTCACCACCATCCATCTCCAGAACACTTTCATCTTCTCAAACTGAAACCCTGTACACGTTAAACAATAACTCCCCATCTTCCCTCCCCGCAGCCGCTGGAAACCACCATTCTACTTTGTCTTTGTGAATTTGACTACTCCAGTTACCTCACAGAAATGGAATCATACAACGTTTGTCCTTTTGTGTTTGGCTTACTTGACTGAGCATAATGTCTTCAGGGTTCATCTATGTTGTAGCGGGTGTTAAAACTTCATTCCTTCTTAAGGCTGAGTGATAGTACAGTGTTTTCTTTACCTATTGATGGATAATCAGTGGACACTTGGGCTGTTTCTACTTTTTGGCTATTGTGAACAATGCTGCCGTGGACATTTGTGTACCAACATCTGTTTGAATCCCTGATTTCAGTTCTTTGGGGTATATACCCAGAAGAGGAATCGCTGGATCATGTGATAATTTTTGTTTTCTGCAGTGGTTTTTAACATTACCAATGCGCAAGGGTTCCAATTCCTCTACATCCTCATCAGCACTTGTTATTTCCTTTTTATTATTATTTTTATAATAGTCTTCCTAGTGGTGTGAAGTGGTTTTGATTTGCATTTTCCTAATAATTAGTGATGTTGAGCATCTTTTCATGTGGTTATTAGCCATCTGTATATCTTCTTTGCAGAAATGTCTATTTAAGTCCTTTGCCCTTTTTTTTTTTTTTTTTTTTTTTTTTTGCGGTACGCGGGCCTCTCACTGCTGTGGCCTCTCCCGTTGCGGAGCACAGGCTCCAGACGCGCAGGCTCAGCGGCCATGGCTCATGGGCCCAGCCGCTCCGTGGCACGTGGGATCCTCCTGGACCGGGGCGCGAACCCGTGTCCCCTGCATCGGCAGGCGGACTCTCAACCACTGCGCCACCAGGGAAGCCCCTTTTGCCCATTTTTTAACTGGGTTGTTTTTGTTGAGTTGTAGTTTTTAAAATATATTCAGAATATTAATCCCTTATCAGATTTATGATTTTCAAATGTTTTCTCCCATTCCATGGGTTGCCTTTTTATTCTGTTGACAGTGTCCTTTGATGCAAAAATTTTAATTCTGATGAAGTTCAATTTATTTATTTTTTTCTTTTGTTGTCTGTGCTTTTGTTGTCATATCCAAGAAATCATTGCCAAGTCCAATGTCATGAAAATTATCCCCTATATTTTCTTCTAAGGGTTTCATAGTTTTAGCTTTTATGATTAGGTCTTTGACCCACTTTGAGTTAATTTTTGTATATGGTGTAAGGTAAGGGTCCAAGTTCAACTTTTTGTATGTGGATGTCCAACTTTCCCAACACCAATTGTTGAAAAGACTGTCTTTCCCCCATTGAATAGTCTTGTTATCCTTGTTGAAAAATCATTTGACCATGTATGTGAGAGTTTATTTCTGGGTTCTCTATCTTATTCCACTGGTCTATATGTCTGTCTTTACGTCAGTACCATACTGTTTTTTAAAAGTTATTTTTATCATTTTTGATTTAGAGATGATTTAGAGATGCTTTAAGTTCACAGCAAAATAGAGCAGAAGGAACAGAGATTTTTTTCCTTTATAATCACTCACATAGGCACTATCAAAAAAACAGTACACTAAAATGGTACATTTGTTAAAATCAATGAACCTACATTGCAGATTCTTATCACCCAAAGTTCGTAGTTCATTAGTGTTCACTTTTGGTGGTGTACATTCTATGGGTTTAGACAAATGTATAATGACATGTATTCACTATTATGGTATCATGTAGAGTAGTTTCACTCCCCTAAAAATTGCCTGTGCTTTACCTATTTATTCCTCCCTCTCTCCTAACCCCTGGCAACCACTGATCCTTGTACTGTCTCTGTAGTTTTGCCTTTTCCAGAATGTCATATAATTGGAATCATACAGTATGTAGCCTTTTCAGATGGGCTTCTTTCACTTAATAATACGCATTTAAGATTTCTCCATGTCTTTTCGTGGCTTGATCATTTCTTTTTAGTGCTGAATAAAATTGCATTGTCTGGCTGTTCCACAGTTTATTTATTCATTCACTTACTGAAGGACATCTTGGTTGCCTCCAAGTCTTGGCAGTTATGGATAAAGCTGCTATAAACATTTGCGTGGAGGATTTTTTGTGGACATACGTTTTTAACTAATTTGAGTAAATGCCAAGGAGCACAATTGCTGGATCATATGGTAAGAGTATGTTTAGTTTTGTAAGAAACCGCCAAACTGTCTTGCAAAGTTGCTGCACCATTTTGCATCCCACCAGCAATGGACGAAGAGTTCCTGTTGCTCCACATCCTCTTCAGCTCTTGGTGTTGTTAGTGTTTTGGATTTCGGCCATTCTAAGGTGTGTAGTGGTATCTCATTGTTATCTTATGCACTGTTTTGATTACTGTAGCTTTGTTATATGTTTTGGCATCAGGAAGTGTGACATTTCCAAGATTGTTTTGGCTATTTGGGATCCCTTGATATTCCATATGAATTTTAGGATGGATTTTTCTATTTCTGCAAGAAAAAAAAATGGTCACTGGAATTTTGGTAGGGATTGCATTGACTCTATGTATCACTTTGAGTAGTGTTGACATCTTAATAATAGGAAATCCAATCCTTGAACACGAGATATCTTTCCATTTATGTGTGTCTTTCATTTCTTTCGGCATCATTTTGTAATTTTCAGTGTACAGGTCTTTGCCTCCTTGGTTAATTCCTAAGTATTTTATTCTTTTTGATGCTATTGTAAATTGAATTGTTTTCTTAATTTCCTTTTTGGACTGTTCATGGTCAATATGTAGAAAAATAACTGATTTTTTTGTATTGATTTTGTATCCAGCAATTTTGCTGAATTCATTTATTATTTCTAACAGTTTGTGTGGTTGTGTGTGTGTGTGTGTGTGTGTGTGTGTGTGTGTGTGATCTTTAGGATTTTCTACATATAAGATCATGTCATCTGCAAACATAATTTTACTTCCTCCTTTCCAATTTGGATGCTTCTTACTTCCTTTTCTTGCCTGTTGCTCTGGCTAGAACTTCCAATACTGTGTTGCACAGAAGTGGCAAAAGTGAGTAGCCCTGTCTCATTCCTGATATTAGAGGAAAAGCTTTCAGTTTTTCACCATTGAGCATGATGTTAGCTGTTTAAGCAGTTTTTAAAAAGATCTTAAAAAGACGTGGGATTATGAAGTCCTGGGACCTACTTAAAATTGTGTTTCTCTGTGTTCTCAGTACCTAGCACAGTGCCTGGCACAAAGAAATTACCGAATAAATTGATTTAGAAAAAGATAGTTTCTCAAAACTGAATGAGCTAAGGGCTCTGAATGAAAGGTTGATTTAGGAATCATTAAAGTGCCAAGAACTGAAAGGAGATCATAAGGGTGATAAGGAGTCCTCAGTAATCCACTGACATGGAGCACGTGTTGCTCCTGCAGTGTGGGCAGCAAAGCCACTTGGATCTTAGTAAACTTTGCTTGGATAGTCTGCTTTTTAGAGGAACCTCCCTGGTTAAGTTATTTTTCCCTCCTCTATATTAGCACTTAATGGATGGAAGTTGTTAATGCTAATAGAGTGTGTACTATATGTCTCACTTTGGCACAGTTTTGAGATAATGTGAATGATTTAAAGGCCTTGAGTCTGTTTGCCTTCATTTTAATTTGGAATCGTTGGAAAGCATTGAGTCACCACCATTTCATTGGTAATGCTGTGTTCTCTCACTGGAACTTAGCCCTCTCAACTTGGAGCAGATAAAAATTCTGATTAACTATAGTCTTAGGATGGGAAAATGGGATGATTTTGTTTAATGTGTTGACATTTCTCTTCATTTGGACTTTTAACAAGCAGGTTCTAAATATGAAATAACGTGTCCTCACTCTTTTCCCTTAAGGAGGGTCATCTGAGTTACGCATTTTAAAAATACATTGTGTAAGTGCAGAACTTGTTGAGAGGCAGCAAGATGTAGTAGAAAGAGCAGGCCCTTTGGTCTCAGCGAGGGATTTTCTGGTTGCAAGTAATTGAAACCCTATAGTTTGTGCAAAGGAGATGCATTCTATGGGTATGAGGCTGCCTTACAGGATCCAAGGACAGAAGGGACAGCCGGGCTCAGAAGGGTCTGGGCCGAGGACCTAGAAGCCCTGGGAACTGAGGCCACTCAGTCTGTGTTGCCAGGGCCACATGGCCTCATCTCTGCTTTTCTCTCTGCACCTGCTCCTTTCTCCTCTCTCAGCAGACTGGCTGCCTTTGCTTCTCTGTCAGGCTGTGCACACGGCCAAGCACAGCTGCCGGGCTCTGGCTTTTGATCACTTCCAGTGCAAGGGCCAGCAGAGGCTGCCGGGCATCTCTGATTTCCATATTCCTGGAAGAGAGAACCTGGTTATCTCATCGTGAGTCAGAGGACCATTCCTGGTTTGTTCATTCATTCATTCAAAAAGTCTTTGTTGAATGCCAGGAACCATTTTAGGCACTGGGGAATATATCCTGCCCTTGTGGACTGTGTGTGTGTGTGTGTGTGTGTGTGTGTGTGTGTGTGTGTGTGTGTGTGTGTGTGTGTAAGAGACAGAGGAAGAGAGAGAAAGAGATAGAAAGAGATTGTGAAAGCTCGTTCTGGGGGGAGTGGTTTGAATGTTGTGGTCTTCAGATAAAGAGAAGTATGGTTTGGAATTCAGCCCTGCATTCAGTTCCTGACTTTTCCCATTTCCAGCTCTGTGCAGCCTTGGGCATGTTACATTACCCCTCTCAGACCCAATTTTCTCATCAGTGAAGTGGGCATCATGCTTTCTAGGATGGTTATGAGGATTCTAACAAAAGGGTGCCTGTAAGGTCACTAGTACAGTGCCCGCCACGCAGAATCAGAACTCTGCCTCTCAGTGGTTGTGACCCTGAGACAGTTACTTAGCCTGTCTTAATCTGTTTCTTCCCTTGCAACATGGGAAAGAAGGTCAGCAACTTCACATGCTTATTATGAGCATTAAATCATGTGATGTGTGCCAGGCCGCTGGGAGTTTGTACAGAAGAGACCCTCGGTGCCAGAGCTGCGCTTCTTGTTCCCGTCATTCATCACATTTCCCCTCTTTCTTCTAGTTCCCATTTGGCCGACGCTTGCCTTGTGACATCTACTGGCATGGAGTTTCATTTCACGACAGTGACATATTCTCCGGTCTAGTGAACAAGTTTCCAGGTATCCGCTGTTATTGTTGGCATTTAAAAACGTTTCCAGGGCTGAGCCTCAGGGTACGCTCTTCGACAAAAACATAACAGTGTTTAGACATCAAACTGGAGGGCTCTTAATTGGGAATGGCTGCCTATACGCTGCCTCAGTGCCGTGACCTTGGGAGGCAAGGTGATCAGGACTTAACTCACCAAGGGTTTTAAGACTGGAGGTTCCAAAACGTAAAAAGACAGGCTCTTCCGGTCTAATTCCACCGGCGGAAGAACATGACTTTCATCTTTTGGATTTCAGATATAATATGGGAGCGTCATGAGGGGACTATATTCTCAAAAGGCAAAAAAAAAAAAAAAAAAAATAGTCCATTTGCACTCACCGTAGTTTCTGGAACATTTCAATGACTCAGTGAACGTGGACTCTGAATACGTCTACGTGTGTGGTAGACTGTGAGGTAGACTGTGAGGTCCTGGGAGGGGCCGTGCCTCCTACACTTCTGGATGTTCCCACGGCTCCTGCAGTCCTTCCAGGCACACTGAGGCCCTCCGTAACTGCTGTCTCACCTACAGATGGCGAATAGGAGGCAGCCCTAGTTTTATGCCCATTGGAGGGAAAGGAGAAAGCAGGACCTTAAAGCAATAAAATGAACCGTTTCCCCTACAGAGTTAGTCTAACATTAATGAAAGCTGCATGTTGCACTAAAATAATAAACAAACAAACAAATAAAATAAAATAGACCATTTCAATTTCTATTTAATATGCAGGAGACGGAAAACAGAAGTACTAAAATTCTGGGACAGTATCACAGAAATGGGGTTCGCAGCTTCCATTTTCTTTAAGTATCGTATTTGCAGGTACCATTTTAAAATCGAAATACACCAGTCTCCATACTGGGAACAGGAGCTGCGGACAGCCTCTGCCTTTAACCTGAAGGCACTGTCTAGTGAGACTATTGTCTAGTGAGACTGCAAGGGGGGCTCGGTGCCACACAGGTGTCACAGCCAACACTCCGAGATGCCCCTTCACTCCACTCCCAGCCTCCGCCCTATCGTATACCTTTCCGTTTTACTATTAATCTCTACCGCCCTCTTCTGCCATGATTACTATTCATTATTTTGAATGGCTAAGTGAAGAGGCTGGTTAAGTTAAGTGGGCATGTGTAGGGAGAAGGGGACATTTGGTTCATCTGGGTATGATCCCAGCCAAAGGGGTCCCACTTATTTTCAGAAGTTTTAACATAACGGGCACAAACCATATAGGATACAATAATATATAATTTTTAAAAAGCACACCACCATGAATCCCACCCCTCATTTAACAAAACCACAAGGTGAATATTTCTAGAATTTCTCCCAAACCTTACCCATGTTTATGTATGTTTACGTAGTTGCAGCCAGAGTGTGGTTGTTTTCTCTAGTTGTTTCATTTATGCTTATTTTAAAGAGGAGGATCCACTTATTCTTTATTTTGGAATTCCATGCCACGTCTTTAAGAAAATACCTCTCACAAAACCCAATAGCCATACGTTATACATTGGCAAGTTATGCCACGTCCACTAGCGGGTTTTTCAACTAAGCAAACAGACCACCATGGGCCACTTGGCTCAGCGTTACTTACAAGGATACAGGACAGGAAACACAGCTTGCCAGTCAGTCAGTGTCAGACATTTCTTCTCAGTGGCGTCATGGCAGTGGTTCCAGAGCTAGTCTTTGGCTCCGTAAGTGAAAGCTCAGGTGCAAAGAGACAAGATCCACATTGGTGGATGTGGGTCTCCCTTGACTTAGAAACCCTGTAGGAGCCAATAGCTCACATAGCTCCTCCACAGCACAGCTTCCAGGGTCCCCACCAGGGTCATGCTAAGTTACAAGATTCACTGCACTCAGGAAAGCCCGGAGCTGTGGCTCCCTACCAGGTATTTATGCAAGATGACAATAAGGGATCATTTTAACCATATGCTTTGTTGTCTAGTCACACAGCTAACTTTCTCCCTTTATTGGTTTCCTGGGGAACAGAGCTAGAAAATTAACCCAAGGTCAGATTGGTTCTTAGAGGAGAAAGTGTTTTGTCAGAGAATAAGGAGGACTCTTGCAGCCAGGGTCCTTGCACAGTTTAATGGGACAGCTATTATTTTCTCTGTCTTGCTGCTCATAAAAGATGACGTTTGATGCCACTAAAAGAACTTATTGGGATATTGGGAGAACATAATTTGGAAGAGAACAACTCTTTGAATATGGACAGAGTTCCCAAGACATGAATTATCAAATGAGGCTTCACTGACATGTTCCCTATTTGCTCACGCCTCATCTGGTGGCCGAGAGTAGGAAGGAAGGAGTTGCTATAGCTCTACATTTGGGACGCAAATAGAAATACAGAAAAAAATACACTCAAAGGGCTAGTTTCGTTAAAGGTGATATAAGAATATTCATTCTAAAGAAGCACATTTGCCCCATCTCATGTTCCATGTGCCAGTGATAGGTACGTACAATTTTCCACTTTACTAACAGCAATTAATTAGCTCCAATGACAAAGCAGGCCTGTAGGCAGTGGGCCAGGGCCGCCACACTCTGCCCTGTGAAAGACACCAATCCTTAGTGATGGGGTGATTCCAGAATGGTCTGTCCTTTGGCTCCCGTTGGTGTCCATGCTTATCTTCTGTCTGTGATGTATCCCATTGTTCTGAAGATGCATTTTGTATGCACTGTGTATTACTTAGAGCAAGTTCTAGTGGACGTGCCAGGCAAGGATAAACACTTCACATGCTGAATAAACTGAAAACTTTTGGATACGCATATGGAAGTAATTTATTTTGTTCGTGTCAGCACGTTAGATTTTAGCCACTTTTCTATGGGCAATTTCCTTCAAGATATGTTATTATATCTTAACTGATGAATTAAGACTTTCACTAAAAATAATCTGATTTAGATATGTCTTTGCCTTAAGAAAGCCTAGAACCATCAATTCTCAGCTTTGCAAGCAACAGTTTTTTTGCTGAGTTTCCGGGCCTGAGATGTACGGCACCACGTGGCGGGTGGTGCCTGAGAGCCCACCCTGAGGAGGGGACTTTGTCAGAGGAGGAGGGGGCTCCAGGGAGGGATCTCTGGGGACAGCCATCTGCCAAGCACTGGTCTGGGCTAGGGATACAAAAACAAGGAGAAAAGCACGTAAAGAGAGAAGTCAAATACAAAATAAGCACCATGCCAGAGGGATGCTGTGCGAATGTGGAACAAGGGCACGTGACCTAACCCAGATTTGCTTGGGGGGGCAGGCAGGGCAAGAGATCCTGGAAAAGAGGATTGAATGTGAACTGAGCCTCCAGGGATGGATGGGCCTGTCCCCCTTGCAGATCAAGGGAGCAGATGGGGTGCAAAGGCATGGAAAGCCTTGCATGTTGCTCGTTCAGCAAAGGGCGCGTGGCCCATGCTAGTTAGAAAGGGTCAAGTTTGATAGGGCGATGGAGAGGTGAAAGGCAGGGCCCAGACTTCACCGGGAGCCACTGAGAAATTTCTAAGCTAGAGAGTGACGTGGCCCAGCCTGCAGTTTGGAAAGATCTGCCAGAGGGAATGCATTGGAGGCAGGGGTGCAGGTCGGGGGTTTGGGGTGGAAAGGCTGAGAGAGGAAACAGCTAAGAGGCCACTGCAGTATCCAGGATCTGAAAGTATCAATGTTTGCTTGTTGTTTGGTGGTTTTAAGGCGTTTTTGCCAAGAATTCTTCTTATAAATGATACCTGGATTGAATAGCACTCCCAGCATAGCTCAGATTGTGTGTTTGATTTGTTTTGTTTTGTCTTAAGTTGGGCTAAGTAGGCCTGTGTGGGCAAGCCTGCGGATCAGACTCCTGTGTAACACCAGTGGGCCGAGACCACCCGAGGCCCTGGGGCTCCAGCGAGGCAGGCAGAAGAACCCAGGCCCAGAAGCAGTGGCAGGAGGCAAGCTCTTGGGTGAGAAGCTGCAGGCTGAGTTAGGGGCTTTCCCCAACCGACAGGGGAACGGCCACAATAGAGACATCTAGGAACAGACCTTCTTGAGAAGTGCAGGTAGACGGTCAGCCTCAAAAGAACCTGTTAGTATAGCAGGAGCCCAGCCAGTGGGCTCAAGTCACACGAGGACTCCAGCCCTTGCAGGGGAGGCTTAGGGGGAACAGAGGAGGAACATCGGAGACTGCAGGGCAAAGGCATCGCTGAGGCAGCCACTCAGGCACCAGGAGCTAAGGACCGGTGACCAGACTTTGGGGACAGGCAACAGAGCCTCAGAGAAGTAATTAGAATCCTCCTTATCTAACTGGACTACAAAGAAAGGGTCCAAGCTCCCCAAAGGGGAGCTAGTGGTTGGACCTAGAGCTTCTACCTCAGGTCAGAATGGGTCCCAGAGCCTCGGGCAGGGGTCACAGGGAGGGGTCACGTGCTGCAGCTGCTTGGAGAAGGTAGACAGAGTCTGGAGCCAGCGTGGCCTGACAGTGACCTCCCTCTTTACAGATTTACTCTGGAAGCATATGCCCTGGAGCAGCTACTCTTGTCCGCATCTTAGTGAGAGATGACAGAGCGCACATCTCTCTCTGAGCCCCTGCCAGAGGCAGGGATGCTTGCAGCTACCACATGGGGGCTCGTGAGGGCTCAGAGATGCTTCCCCTGCAGCTTAAAGATGGCGGAGGAGCAAAGGTGTCAGTAAAAGTGGATTGAGGGAGGTTGACACTGCTGCCTTCCAGAGACAGGCATTGAGGCAGGGTTCGGGGTGAGCCGTCTACAGCCTGTGGGAAAGGTAGCCAGTGGCTTGAAGGGATGCTTCTTAAGTTGGCTGGTTTTTGTAGAGAACTGTCTGGAGACAGACGCAGATGTAAACTCAGAAACAGATCTGTTAGCCGGCATGGGGGCTGGTGACCCGCATGACAAAAGGAGCCACTGCAGATTTAAAATGAATACTTACTCCATCTGCTGGACCTTGGTTTTCACAAAGCTTCTCTGGAGCATACGAACCACACTCCTGTACTCACAGCACTCCTGTGTGTGTTATGTGAGTCCTTCTGACCCGCCGAGGGATTTCTGAAAGCAAACCTTCTCCTGTCACATTGCCATTAAAACTCGGACAATACCACAGCACTGTTTGGCCAGGGAGCATCACGTATTTGCTGTAACGTGCTGTGTTGCACTCAGTTAAGCAGGTTTTTAGTTTAATACTATAACTAAAATGTGAAACACAACTAAAACATTTCCAAAGAAGTTGGAATTTCGTGTACTTTGCGTTCAGCTCCAGTGTTGGTAACTCAAAAATTCTAATCTCATGGGGGAATAAAAGGAAATAGCTCTAATTTTTGGACTCATACTGATTTCTTGGGAAGTTCAGAAAAGTGTCCTCAGTGAGTTTCCTCTAATATCAGAGAAGCCGTGTTAGAGCACAGTTTATTAGTGCCTTTAAAGCTCCTTTATTTCTTTTTTAATCTTCTCTATCTCCTTCTAAACAAGAACTAACAACCTAGGCACTGACATCTTGAAGTTGCCATCTTTTAGATTTTTATTGCTCTTTTTAATATGCTGAGGGAAGCAAGAAGTAGATTATTAAAGCCTTCATTCTCAGTGTTCACCCTTTGCTTCCTGAACGTAGTTTAGAGAAACCTCATGCATTCTGACTTCGCTCATTTGCAATGCAGTAATTTGGACCTGCCAAGCTGACTTGGAACTTTGTACTTTCTATTAAAAATGACTTTGCTAGCAAATTTCTAGTTATTGATGGAACTGTGTGGCCCCTTTCAGGGTGAAGGCCATTTTTAGTCTCCATTTTTTTGAGCAGTGATATTTGCCTTAAGAAATAAGCATGCTAAAATTTTAAATAATTTTTACCTATTTGCCTAAAATTTGCGAAGATATATACTCCGTTTCTTTTCTTGTCAGCATTTCTAAAGATGTGACAAGGAAAAAAACTACCATTCTTTTAAAATGTTTCATAAGTGAGACATTTCCATCCCCTCTGGGCAAATTAATGAGATATGATCAATGTCAGTTTCAGTACTCATAACTGAAGAACTCCTACAGATTCCATTTTTTCCCCTTAAACTATAAATTACGCTGTGCTAACCTCTCCACTTCGTGTCCTTATTTCAAGGAGACAGATGTTCTGCTGAAAGGTGTGTATTTTTCTGTTTTATACCTTTAATACTCATGAAAGATTAAAACAAAGCAACTTAATTAAGCGTCTCATAATGTAACCAGAGTCCACTAGTTAATATTCTCCAGGGTATAAGATGGAAGGAATCCCAGAGGTATGCGTGGTGGCCCAGGATTAGAGCGGATATTAAGTTTCAAGTGCAAGATATAAATTCTTCTCTTTATTTGTTATCTAGGGGGCTGACAAAGAGTGGAATAATAAACTAGGTGGAAACTCATTCTTTTAAACTGATGCTTCATTTTTATGAGAAAAAAATATCCATCTATTCCCTCAAGTTTTTCATTAATTTGCTAGGTCTTTCCAAACCATGAATCACTGCTGTGGGGAACCACTCAGACCTTTTTTTAAAATCCTGTCTGAAAAAGTGAGTATGTCGGGTGGGTGGTTTTAAAAGTCCCCAGTTATGGCTGTTTTATAGCTAGTGGCCCACTGTTGTTAAAACCTCACAACTTCTCTTCTCCCCAGGCATGACGGAGATGGTGCGTAAAATTACTCTGAGCAGAGCAGTAAGAATCATGCAGAATCTCTTTCCTGAGGAGTACAACTTCTACCCTCGCTCATGGATTCTGCCTGACGAGTTCCAGCTCTTTGTGGCTCAGGTAGGTGGCACTCCGTCCCCATGACCCTTGAATTCTGTGATGGTTGCAACTTGGTCCTGGGTCCTGTGTGCTGGGAGCTGGGGCAAGGGGTCCCCAGGAAGCGGAGACTGGTTTAGGGGGTGCCTTAACAGGACACAGCAGGTGTTGCCGCGATCAAGGCAGCTTGCAGAGTTGAACGGGTAGGATGACAGGCAGGTAAACTGAAGAAGTGGTTCCTGACACCAGGAGACAGGCCTGAGGATGGTGTCAGGAGCTAGATCATGGGGTCAGGGCATCTGCAGAGCCAGGGAGTCAGACCTGGAGCAGAGTGTTGAGTCCACATGCGGACTGGGGCTGTTAGGGTGAATCCCAGAAGTGTGGTCTCCCTGGCATCTCGTGGCGTGAAATGTGGGAGGTTGGGCTCTCATTCAAGACCACTGAGTAGGTCTGACAAACTGAGGGGGAAACCTTCTAAGTGTCCTGCTTTAAATTTGTTCCAGAATCAATTTTCAAATAACCCACTCCATATCCAAATAGTAAACAGAAACAGCTTGAAGTGGTAATTTTGAAAAGGAAGCTCTCTATGGAATGGTAGTCACGTGGGTCTGTATACATTTCTTAAAATTCTTCGAATTATCGACTTGAAATGGGTGCATTTTGTTGTATGCAAATTATGTGCACGGTTAATTAAAAAAAAATAAAACGATCGGCTGGTCCCTATACTCAATCTCCCACTTCTGTGGCTTTGCTCACACCGCTGTCGCTACGTGGAATAACTTTCTGTCCCATTTCTACAACTCTTTATTTAAGTATTCTGCAAGACTGAGTTTAAATGAGATAGATACCGACTGTGTCTTCAAAATCAGATAAGTTAGAAGAGCATTGCTATCATCCCCAGAAGTTCCTCTGTGCCTTTTTGCCATCATGCCTCACAACCCCCAGCCCAGGCAACTGCTGATCTGCATTCTCATTATAGATTAGTTCTGCCTGTTGAAGAAATCCATATAAATGGAATCATACAGTATGTACTCTCTTGAGTCTTTTTTTTTTTTGAGAATTATGTTTTTGAGCTTCACCCATGTTTGTTGTGTCAGTAGTTTGTATTTTTATTGCTGAATAGTGTTCCATTAGGAATATGCCCTAACTTATTTATCCATTCACCAAAGGATGGGCAACTGGGTTATTTCCAGTTTGAGGTTATTATAAATAAAGCTGCCATGACTATTCATATGCAGGTCATACACCCTTCCTCTAGCTTCTCTTAATATTAACATCTTGTATAATTACTGAAACTGGGAAATTAACATTGATATAGTCTTACTAAATAATCTACACACCTTGTTTGCATTTTTCCTGTTGTCCTACTAATGACCTTTTTCTGGTACAGCATCCGCCCCATATTCCCTCATTGCCTTTAGTTTTTATTTCTCCTTATTTGGTCTCCTCTGAGCTGTAACAGTTCCTCAGTCTGCCTTTGTCTTTCATGACCTTGATTCTTTTGAAGAGTACTGACCCGTTATTTCCTTAAGAGTGTCACTCAACTTGGTTCTGTCTGATTTTTCTCATGATTAAATTCAGATTACACATTTTTGGTAGAATACCACAAAAGTGATGCTGTGACCTTCTCAGTGCAGCATATCAGGAGAGATACATGATGTCAAGATGTCTTAATTCTGGTGATGTTAAGATTGATCCCTTAGTTAAGGTAGTATCTGCTAGGTTTCTCGACTATAAAGTTACTACTTTTCCCTTTGTAATCCTTAAGTATCTTATGGGGAGATACTTTGAGACTATGCAGATAGCTTATTTGTCTCATAATTTTTTAAAAAACAGCTTTAACTAAGGTACAGTTAAACTGCAAATATTTAAACTTTGCAGCTTGCTATGTTTTGATATATACATAAAAACCCATAAAACCATCATCACAATGAAGATAATGGACATATCCATCACCCGCAATGTTTCCTCACGTCCATTTATAATCCTTTTGTCCCTCTCCTCCCTGCCCTCTACCTTCCACTGCCAGGCAACCCTGGATGTGTTTTCAGTCAAAATTAGTTTGCACTTTCTAGAATTTTATATAAACGGAATCATACAGCAGATACTTTTCTGCGTGTGTTGGGGGTGGGAGGGGTCTGGCTTCTTTCACTCAACATGTTTTGAGATTCATCCGTATTGTTTCATAAATAATTCATTCCTTCTTATTCCTAAGGAGTGTTCCATTAAATGTATTTACCACAGTTTGCTTATACCGTCAATTGCTGCTGGACATTTGGATTGATTCCAGTGTTTAGCTGTTACAAATAGAGATAATATGAACATTCATGTATAAGTCTTTGTGTGAACATATGTTTTCATTTCTCTGGAGTAAATGCATAGGAATAGAATGTCTGGATCGTATAGTAGGTGTCCATTTAATTTTAAAGAAAGTATCAGTCGTTTTCCAAAGTGGGTTGTGCCATTTTATATTCCCATCAGCAACTGTGACCATTCTAGTTCTTCCACATCCTTGCCGACTCTTGGTAACAGTCAGTCTTTTTAATTTTAGCCATTCTGACAGGTGTGTGGTGGTTTCTCATTGGTTTTAATTTGGATTTTCCTAATTATTAATGATGTTGGGCTTCCCTGGTGGCGCAGTGGTTGAGAATCTCCCTGCCAGTGCAGGGGACACGGGTTCGAGCCCTGGGCCGGGAAGATCCCACGTGCCACGGAGCAACTAAGCCTGTGCACCACGACTACTGAAGCCCGCGTGCCACAGCTACTGAAGCCAGCATGCCTAGAGCCCGTGCTCCGCAACAAGAGAAGCCACCACAATGAGAAGCCTGCGCACCGCAACGAACTGCAGCTAGAGAAAGCTCCCACACAGTAATGGAGACCCAATGCAGCCAAAAATAAATAAATAAATTTATTTTTTAAAAATGGTGTTGAGCGTCTGTTTATGTGCTTATTTGCCATCCAAATATATTCTTTGATGACATGTCTATTCACATCTTTCACCCATTTAAAAAATTGAGTTATTTTTATTGTTGAGTTTTGAGAGTTCTTTATATATTTTGAACACAAGTATTCATCAGATATACCAACTGCAAATATTTTCTCCCAGTCTGTGCCTTGTCTTTTCATCCTTTCAGCAGTATCTTTTGAAGAGCAAGTTCTAAATTCTGATGGATCAGTTAATTGATTTGTTCTTATATGGGTCATGCTTTTGGTGTCATATATCAGGAATCTTTACCTAACCCGAGTTCACAAAGATGTTCTCTTATGTTTTCGTCTCCAAGTTTATAGTTTTAAGTCTAGGTCTATGATTTGTTTTGAGTTAGTTTTTTAATATAATGTGAGGTATGGATTCACTTTTTCTTGTTTGTTTGTTTTACATGAGATATCAAATAGCTTCAGAAATGTTTGATGAGAATACTAACCTTTCCCCCCATTGCCTTTGCACTTATGTTGAAAACAGTTGCTCAAACGTGTGTTGGGTGTATTTCTGAATTCTCTACTCTATTCTATTGGTATATTTGTCAGTGTTGATGTCAATGCCTCACTGTCTTTGTTATTACAGCTTTATAAGGAGTCTTGAAATCATGTAGTGAAAGTCCTCCAACTTTGTACTCCTTTTTCAAAGTTGTCTTGGCCATTATAGTCTTTTGATCTGCCTTGTGAATTTTATTTATTTATTTATTTTTATGTTTTTTGAATTTTATTTTATTTATTTTTTTATACAGCAGGTTCTTATTAGTCATCCATTTTATACACATCAGTGTATACATGTCAATCCCAATCGCCCAATTCATCACACCACCACCCCCGCGCCCCCACCGCTTTCCCCCCTTGGTGTCCATACGGTTGTTCTCTACATCTGTGTCTCAACTTCTGCCCGGCAAACCGGTTCATCTGTACCATTTTTCTAGGTTCCACATATATGCGTTAATGTACGATGTTTGTTTTTCTCTTTCTGACTAACTTCACTCTGTATGACAGTCTCCAGATCCATCCATGTCTCCACAAATGACCCAATTTCGTTCCTTTTTATGGCTGAGTAATATTCCATTGTATATATGTACCACATCTTCTTTACCCATTCATCTGTCGATGGGCATTTAGGTTTTTTCCATGACCTGGCTATTGTAAATAGTGCTGCAATGAACGTTGGGGTGCATGTGTCTTTTTGAATTATGGTTTTCTCTGGGTATATGCCCAGTAGTGGGATTGCTGGATCTTATGCTAATTCTATTTTTAGTTTTCTAAGAAACCTCCATACTGTTCTCCATAGCGTCTGTATCAATTTACATTCCCACCAGCAGTGCAAGAGGGTTCCCTTTTCTCCACACCCTCTCCGGCATTTGTTGTTTGTAGATTTTCTGATGATGCCCATTCTAACTGGTGTGAGGTGATACCTCACTGTAGTTTTGATTTGCATTTCTCTAATAATTAGTGATGTTGAGCAGCTTTTCATGTGCTTCTTGGCCATCTGTATGTCTTCTTTGGAGAAATGTCTATTTAGGTCTTCTGCCCATTTTTGCATTGGGTTGTTTGTTTTTTAATATTGAGCTGCATGAGCTGTTTATATATTTTGGAGATTAATCCTTTGTCCGTTGATTCATTTGCAAATATTTTCTCCCATTCTGAGGGCTGTCTTTTCGTCTTGTTTATGGTTTCCTTTGCTGTGCAAAAGCTTTGAAGTTTCATTAGGTCTCATTTGTTTATTTTTCTTTTTATTTCCATTACTCTAGGAGGTGGATCAAAAAAGATCTTGCTGTGATTTATGTCAAGGAGTGTTCTTCCTATGTTTTCCTCTAAGAGTTTTATAGTGTCCGGTCTTACATTTAGGTCTCTAATCCATTTTGAGTTTATTTTTGTGTATGGTGTTAGGGAGTGTTCTAATTTCATTCTTTTACATGTAGCTGTTCAGTTTTCCCAACACCACTTATTGAAGAGGCTGTCTTTTCTCCATTGTATATCCTTGCCTCCTTTGTCATAGATTAGTTGACCATAGGTGCATGGGTTTATCTCTGGGCTTTCTGTCTTGTTACATTGATCTATGTTTCTGTTTTTGTGCCAGTACCATATTGTCTTGATTACTGTAGCTTTGTAGTATAGTCTGAAGTCAGGGAGTCTGATTCCTCCAGCTCTTTTTTTTTTCCCCTCAAGACTGCTTTGTCTATTCAGGGTCTTTTGTGTCTCCATACAAATTTTAAGATTTTTGTTCTAGTTCTGTAAAAAATGCCATTGGTAACTTGATAGGGATTGCATTGAATCTGTAGATTGCTTTGGGTAGTATAGTCATTTTCACAATATTGATTCTTCCAATTCAAGAACGTGGTATATCTCCCCATCTGTTGGTATCATCTTTGATTTCTTTCATCAGTGTCTTATAGTTTTCTTCATACAGGTCTTTGGTCTCCCTAGGTAGGTTTATTCCTAGGTATTTTATTCTTCTTGTTGCAGTGGTAAATGTGAGTGTTTCCTTAATTTCTCTTTCAGATTTTTCATCATTAGTGTATAGGAATGCAAGAGATTTCTGTGCATTAATTTTGTATCCTGCAACTTCACCAGATTCATTGATTAGCTCTAGCAGTTTTCTGGTGGCATCTTTAGGATTCTCTATGTATAGTATCATGTCACCTGCAAACAGTGACAGTTTTACTTCTTTTCCAATTTGTATTCCTTTTTTTTCTTTTTCTTCTCTGAGTGCTGTGGCTAAAACTTCCAAAACTATGTTGAATAATAGTGGTGAGAGTGGACATCCTTGCCTTGTTCCTGATCTTAGAGGAAATGCTTTCAGTTTTTCACCATTGAGAATGATGTTTGCTGTGGGTTTGTCATATATGGCCTTTATTATGTTAGGTAGGTTCCCTCTATGCCCACTTTCAGGAGAGCTTTTATCATAAACGGGCGTTGAATTTTGTCAAAAGCTTTTTCTGCATCTATTGAGATGATCTTATGGGTTTTATTCTTCAGTTTGTTAATATGGTGTATCATATTGATTGATTTGCGTATATTGAAGAATTCCATCCCTGGGATAAATCCCACTTGATCATGGTGTATGATCCTTTTAATGTGCTGTTTGATTCTGTTTGCTAGTATTTTGTTGAGAATTTTTGCATCTTTATTTGTCAGTGATATTGGTCTCTAATTTTCTTTTTTTGTAGTTTCTTTGTCTGGTTTTGGTATCAGGGTGATGGTGGCCCATAGAATGAGTTTGGGAGTGTTCCTTCCTCTGCAATTTTTTTGAAGAGTTTGAGAAGGATGGGTGTTAGCTCTTCCCTAAATGTTTGATAGAATTCGCCTGTGAAGCCATCTGGTCCTGGACTTTTGTTTGTTGGAAGATTTTTAATCACAGTTTCAATTTCATTACTTGTGATTGGTCTGTTCATATTTTCTATTCCTTCCTGGATCAGTCTTGGAAGGTTATACCTTTCTAAGAATTTGTCCATTTCTTCCAGGTTGTCCATTTTATTGGCATAGAGTTGCTTGTAGTAGTCTCTTATGATGCTTTGTATTTCTGTGGTGTCTGTTGTAACTTTTCCTTTTTCATTTCTAATTTTATTGATTTGAGTCCTCTCCCTCTTTTTCTTGATGAGTCTGGCTAATGGTTTATCAATTTTGTTTATCTTCTCAAAGAACCAGCTTTTAGTTTTATTGATCTTTGCTATTGTTTTCTTTGTTTCTATTTCATTTATTTCTGCTCTGATCTTTATGATTTCTTTCTTTCTGCTAACTTTGGGTTTTGTTTGTTCTTCTTTCTCTAGTTCCTTTAGATGTAAGGTTAGGCTGTTTATTTGAGATTTTTCTTGTTTCTTGAGGTAGGCTTGTATAGCTATAAACTTCCCTCTTAGAACTGCTTTTGCTGCATCCCATAGGTTTTGGATTGTCGTGTTTTCATTGTCATTTGTCTCTAGGTGTTTTTTTGATTTCCTCTTTGATTTCTTCAGTGATCTCTTGGTTATTTAGTAATGTATTGTTCAGCTTCCATGTGTTTGTGTTTTTTACGTTTTTTTCCCTGTAATTCATTTCTAATCTCAAAGCATTGTGGTTAGAAAAGATGCTTGATATGATTTCAATTTTCTTAAATTTACTGAGGCTTGATTTGTGACCCAAGATGTGATCTATCCTGGAGAATGTTCCGTGCGCACTTGAGAAGAAAATGTAATCTGCTGTTTTTGGATGGAATGTCCTATAAATATCAATTAAATCTATCTTTAAAGCTTCTGTTTCCTTATTTATTTTCATTTTGGATGATCTGTCCATTGGTGTAAGTGAGGTGTTAAAGTCCCCACTATTATTGTGTTACTGTCGATTTCCTCTTTTATAGCTGTTAGCAGTTGCCTTATGTATTGAGGTGCTCCTATGTTGGGCCCATATATATTTATAATTGTTATATCTTCTTCTTGGATTGATCCCTTGATCATTATGTAGCGTCCTTCTTTGTCTCTTGTAATACTCTTTATTTTAAAGTCTATTCTGTCTGGTATGAGAATTGCCACTCCAGCTTTCTTTTGATTTCCATTTGCATGGAATATCTTTTTCCATCCCCTCACTTTAGTCTGTATGTTTCCCTAGGTCTGAAGTGGGTCTCTTGTAGACAGCATATAGATGGGTCTTGTTTTTGTATCCATTCAGCAAGCCTGTGTCTTTTGGTTGGAGCATTTAATACATTCACGTTTAAGGTAATTTTTGATAGGTATGTTCCTGTGACATTTTCTTAATTGTTTTGGGTTTGTTTTTGTAGGTCCTTTTCTTGTCTTGTGTTTCCCACTTAGAGAAGTTCCTTTAGCATTTGTTGTAGAGCTGGTTTGGTGGTGCTGAATTCTCTTAGCTTTTGCTGGTCTGCAAAGCTTTTGATTTCTTCATGGAATCTGAATGAGATCCTTGCTGGGTAGAGTAATCTTGGTTGTAGATTACTCTACAACCAATCTTGTAGATTACCAACCGATCTTGGTTGGTTCTTCCCGTTCATCACTTTAAGTATATCATGCCACTGCCTTCTGGCCTGTAGAGTTTCTCCTGAGAAATCAGCTGTTAACCTTATGGGAGTTTGCTTGTATGTTATTTGTCGTTTTTCTGTTGCTGCTTTCAGTAATTTTTCTTTGTCTTTGATTTTTTCTAATTTGATTACTGTGTGTCTCAGGGTGTTTCTCCTTGGGTTTTTCCTGTATGGGACTCGCTGCGCTTCCTGGACTCCAGTGGCTGTTTCCTTTCCCACGTTAGGGAAGTTTTCGACTATAATCTCTTCAAATATATTCTCGGGTCCTTTCTCTCTCTCTCGTCTCCTTCTGGGACCCCTATAATGCTAATGTTGTTGAGTTTAATGTTGTCCCAGAGGTCTCTTAGGTTGTCTTCATTTCTTTTCATTTTTTTTCCTTTATTCTGTCTCGCAGCAGTGAATTCCACCATTCTGTCTTCCAGGTCACTTATCCGTTCTTCTGCCTCAGTTATTCTGCTCTTGATTCCTTCTAGTGTATTTTTCATTTTAGTTATTGTATTGTTCATCTCTGTTTGTTTGTTCTTTAATTCTTCTAGGTCTTTGTTAAACGTTTCTTGCATCTTCTCCATCTTTGCCTCTATTATTTTTCCGAGGTCCTGGATCATCTTCACTATCATTATTCTGAATGTTTTTTCTGGAAGCTTGCCTATTTCCACTTCATTTAGTAGTTTTTCTGGGGTTTTATCTTGGTCCTTCATCTGGTACATAGCCCTCTGCCTTTTCATCTTGTCTGTCTTTCTGTGAATGTGGTTTTTGTTCCACAGGCTGCAGGATTGTAGTTCTTTTTGCTTCTGCTGTCTGCCCTCTGGTGGATGAAGCTATCTAGCTATGAGGCTAACTTGTGCAAGTTTCCTGATGGGAGGGACTTGTGCTCTGGTGGGCAGAGCTCAGTAAAACTTTAATCCACTT
The DNA here is from genome assembly GCF_964270905.1 of Leucopleurus acutus. Taxonomy (NCBI): domain Eukaryota; kingdom Metazoa; phylum Chordata; class Mammalia; order Artiodactyla; family Delphinidae; genus Leucopleurus; species Leucopleurus acutus. The sequence goes on from NC_139150.1 coordinate 12,680,398, forward strand.
GACTGCTGATGGGTGGGGCTGGGTTCCCTCCCCGTTGGTTGTTTGGCCTGAGGGGACCCAACACTCAACCCTACCGGGGCTCTTTGGTGGGGCTAATGGCTGACTCTGGGAGGGCTCACGCCAAGGAGGACTTCCCAGAACTTCTGCTGCCAGTGTCCTTGTCCTCATGGTGAGGCAGAGCCACCTCCCGTCTCTGCAGGAGACCCTCCAACACTAGCAGTTAGGTCTGGTTCAGTCTCCTATGGGGTCCCTGCTCCTTCCCCTGGGTCCCGATGCGCACACTGTTTGTGTGTGCCCTCCAAGAGTGGAGTCTCTGTTTCCCCCAGTCCTGTCGAAGTCCTGCATTCAAATCCCACTAGCCTTCAAAGTCTGATTCTCTTGGAATTCCTCCTCCCGTTGTTGGACCCCCAGGTTGGGAAGCCTGACGTGGGGCTCAGAACCTTCACTCCAGTGGGTGGACTTCTGTGGTATAAGTATTCTCCAGTTCGTGAGTCACCCACCCAGCAGTTATGGGATTTGATTTTATTGTGATTGCGCCCCTCCTACCGCCTCACTGTCGTTTCTCCTTTGTCTTTGGATGTGGGGTATCTTTTTTGGTGAGTTCCAGTGTCTTCCTGTCGATGACTGTTCAGCAGTTAGTTGTGATTCTGTTGTTCTCGCAAGAGGAAGTGAGAGCACGTCCTTCTACTCTGCCATCTTGAACCAATCTCCTCACTCTATTGTATTTTAAAGAGATTTAAATAACAAGAAGAAAAAAATCATATATGTACTCCTGTGGTTACCATTTCCCGTGGTTTTTATTACTTTGTGTAGATTCACATTTCTGTTTTGTGTAATTTTTCTTTAGCCTAAAGAGTTTCCTTTAGCTTGTGTTAAGGGTCTTTTGGTGATGAATTCTTTCAATGTTTGTATTTATTAAAGTTTATTTTGCCTTTGGTTTTGAAAGATATTTTATCTAGGTATACAATTCTAGGTTGATGTATTTTTTTTCTTTCAAATCTTTTAGTCTGTTACTCCTCTGTCTTCTTGTATTGTTTCTGACAGCAAGTCTGTTGTAGCCGTTATCTTTGATCTTCTGTATATAACATGTCCTTTCTCTCCGGCTGCTTTTAATATTTTCTCTTTATTACTGTTTTTGAATAATTTGATTGTGATGTGTTTTGGCGTAATTTTGTCTATGTTTTTCACGTCTGGGGGTCATTGAACTTTTAGAATTGTGGGTTTATAATTTTCATAAAATTTGAAAAATATTTATCCATGATTTCTTCAGGTGTTTTTCTGTCCATCCCACCTCCTCTCATTTGGGGGACACCAATGACACATATATTAGGTCACTTGAAAGTGTCCCACAGTTCACAGTTCACTGATGCTCTGTTCATTTTTTTAAAATTTTGTTTCATTTTAAAGTTTCTGTTGTTTTTGTCTTCATGTTCACTATTTTTTTCTTCTTCAATGTCTAATCTGCTGTCTAATCCCATTTAGTCTACTTTTCATCTCACACATTGTAGTTTTTATTTCTAGAAGCTAGATCTGGGTCTTTTAAAATACCTTCCATGGTTTTACTTAGCTTTTTTAGTGTATGAAATGCATTATAACAACCGTTTTAATGTCATTGTCTGCTAATTCTAATTTTGTGTCCGTTCGGGGTTGGTTTAGATTGACTGGTTTTTCTCGTCATCATGGCTCACGTTTCCTTGCCTCTTTTCATGCCTGGTCATTTTTAGCTGGGTGCCAGACTTGGTGAATCTTACTTTATTTAGATGTTGGGTATTTTTGCGTTCCTATATATATCCTTGAACTTTGCTGTGGGATCCAGTTCAGTTCCATGGAAATAGGTTTGGGGTCTTGTTTTCAAAGTTTGCTAGGCAGGACTGGAGTAGTGCTCCATCTAAGGCTAGTTATTCATCACTCCTGAGTCCAGGATTGTGTATGTACTCTTCCTAATGCTCTGTGCATAATGGTGTTGACCCGTCTCTTGGTGAGAACAGACACTATTCCGGGTTCTGTGTGGCTCCAGGCACTGTTACCTCCCGTCCTTTTGGGTGGCTCTTTCCTTGGCATCAGGTGGTTTCCTCACAAGCATGCCCTGATCTGTACTCAGCTAAATATGCAAGGGAGACTCTCTGTGGATCTCCAGAGTTCTCTCTTTGTGCAAAAGTCTCTCCAGGACTCTTCCCTGAGAACTCTGGCTATCTTAGTCTCCCTTGACTCATAGTTTCATTTCCTCAACTCAGATTGTCCACTGGGCTCCACCGGAGTTCTGCCTCTCTGCGCTACAGCCTGGACTCTCCCACAAGACAGTAAACTGAGACAATCACAGAGCTCACATCATTTGATTCCCATCTCTCAGGAATCACTGTTCTTTGTTGCTCGATGTCCAGTGCCTTGAAAACCATTGTTTAATATACAGTAAGTCCCCTACATACAAACAAGTTCCATTCCAAGAGCACATTCGTAAGTCCAATTTGTTCGTTAAGTCCAACAAAGTTACCCTAGGTACCCAACTAACACAATAGGCTATATAGTACTGTACTGTAATAGGTTTATAATACTTTTCACACAAATAATACATAAAAAACAACAAAAAACATTTTTAATCTTGCAGTATAGTATCCTGAAAAGTACAGTAGCACAGTACAACAGCTGGCATACAGGGGCTAGCATCGAGTGAACAGGCAAGAAGAGTTACTGACTGGAGGAGGGAGAGGAGGTGGGAGATGGTAGAGCTGAAGGACCATCAGCCATAGGAGATGGAGGGCAAGCTGCAGTTTCATTCGTGCCTGACGCTGATGGCACAGGTTCTGGTTCCTTGCTGGATTCAAATCTATCTACCCTCTTGAAAAAAAGATCCAGTGATGTCTGGGCAGTAGCTCTTTTTTTCTCGTCATAGATGACACGGTGGCACTGGATTGCATTCTGAACAGCCGCTGCAACCTTTGTGTACTGTTCTACGTTGGGGTCCTGTGCCTCAAAAACTAACCGTGCCTCCTCACATAAAGAAAACCCCCTTGCCATTTCCTGAGTCGTGAATCTCTTCGGTTCTTCAGTTACTTCTTCTTCCTCTTGTCTCTCTTTGTCCTTTCTCTGGGCCTCCAATTCCATCAGGTCTTCATTAGTAAGCTCCTCGTGTTGCACAGCAAGGAGTTCAGTGAAGTCGTCCTCTTGCAGCTCTGGCTCCAGCTTCTTGCTGAGGGTCACCAAGTTGCTGAAAATCTCTTTGGACTCCTCATCCTGGGGAGCTACCATATCTGCACTCACTGCCTCTCCATTACTTTTACGTTGTGAAGGTTGGCTCTAGCCTTGAACCAATGAAACCAGCCATGGAAGGCATTAAAAGATGCGCCCTCTGATTCTTTGCCATGTTTCTTCTTCAGGTCTTCATAAAGGCTTTTCGCTTTCTCTTGAATCAGCATTAAGCTGGGTGAGACTCGACGCTGATGCGGGTCCTGCATCTGCACACTGAGAAGTTTCTCCATCTCCTCCACCAGTTTTCCTTGCTTCTTTGATATTATTGTTGACATCATCAGCACAGCAGACTTCACACGTTCCATGATCTTGTCCTCGTTCTTTAGATTCATGCTGATGGTTGAACAATTCATGTTGTAAGAACAAGCGACGTCTACCGTCTTTTCGCCTTGCTCCACCCTCTCAGTTATTTTCACTTTTGTTTCCATCGTTATCGCTTGGCGCTTCTTAGCAGTACCAGCTACGTCACCGCTGCTTTTACCCTTGCTTTCGGACATCCTGGGCTTGAAATAAAGACACTGTGCTACTGTACCCTATACCGTACTGTACAGTAAAGTACACAAAAGCACAACCACTTGTAGAGGATGCACGCACGTGACAATGTACGCCAGACACGTGAACTAACTTATGTGATTGGACATGTGAATGCATGGTCTCATCTTAGAAAGTTCGCAACTTGAAGGTTTGTATGTAGGGGACTTACTGTATTTTGTCCATTTTTTGGTTGTGTCGCTTGGGAGAAGCTGAAGGTTCTTAGAACTGGAGCGTTCTCTAATATAAAGGGGGATTTCTCTGTTTCTAAAAGAGCACTAATTTGGAATCCGCTGATTCAGGGTCTGGCATAGCCAGAATAAGACTATGAGACCCCACCTTAGCTGTTTGCTGGAGACCCCCGGCCCTGTCACTTGTTCCTCACTTATGTCACTGCTGCATAGTATTCCACTGTATGAATGCACCATAACTTTCAAAAGCATTCCCCTATTGATGAACATTTAGGTAATTCTCATATTTTTTTGGTTCAACAAATAATGCCGTAGGGAACACCCTCGTACAGGTATCTTTATACACCTGTGCCAGCATTTCCTTCAGATAGAAATCTCAAAATAGAATTGCTGTATTAAAGGATATGTGCATTTCCATTTGTGACATGTAAAGCCAGACACGAGGCTTCAATAACAGCACACTTAATTGTGAGGTTAAACGATGTCTTCCCAGTGCCTTGGAAGCGAGCGCTCAGAGGTGTGTGTTTTGGGGGGTGGTGCTCTGGGATTCCTGCCAACAACAGGAAGAGGTGTGAGTAGCTGTAAAACATTCTAAAACCTGACAATATGTGGGTATTTTATTTCTTCCATCAATTAGGATTAAATTTACTTTGTTCAAGAAAGGAGGAGATCCACATCCCTACCCCCATCCATTTGCAAAACTGGTACCCAAATACAGTCAGCAGGTGGCGCTAGGCAGAAGCAAGCAGGATTCTCAGTGGAAATTTTTGTGAAGTCTAGAGGAGGATGTTGGCTTTCTTTCCAATTTTCGCAGATGGCCATAAAAAAAATTCCTTAGAGTTTATTTTGCATATGGTCTTCCATCTGGGTATTTGAGAAAAGTACAGTCTTGTTATCACAACAGTATTTATTATGGTGAAGGAGTTTGCATTTTGTAGCAGAAGAATTTTTCAGCAAATCAAGCCCAAAACTTGGTCCATAATGGTTTGCAGTTTCTTGGAGGGAACCAGAAAGCATGGGGTCCTTCCATTTTCCTCTCCGGCTTCATCCTCAGTTAGCTTTTATTGATTCAGCTCCTCAAGGCTGAATGAAATGCGTTATTTGCAAAAAACCCCAGAGAACAATGTTCTCCACTGGGTTTAGGAACTCGGAAAATGTGGAGTTCTAAGTGGGTCAGAGTCGAGGCAGAAAGAAAACCTGCAACGTGGAGCTTATATTCCTTGTCCTGATTCCACGCTTGTCAAAGAACCTTCTGGTGAGTAGATTATTTGAATCACTTTCCTTCATATACACAAGATGCTGATATGGCTGGCTTCGGACCACCTGATGGTTTATCCAGGGTGTGAGGTTTGGACCTCTGCGCGCCCCTTGTAGAGCCCCTCTGACCTCTGCGGCCTCAGCTCGTACCGTTTCCGACCCCTTCCTCTGGCCTCCTTCCATAGTCAACTTTTGTAGGCACTCAGCAGCACCCCAGCCTCTGCCACCTCTGCGTTTGGTACACGCCTCCCTTTGCCTGGGGCACTTGCTCCCACTTGCAAGGCTGCCTCCTTCCACCTGACCTACTTTGCCAGTGCTTCGGAATGCTGCTTACCTTTTACTTTATAAAGCCTCCTCTGCCCCCCATGCCTGAGGGGGTACCTCGTTTTCCTCTCTTTATGGTACTTTCGCCTATCACACTGCTTGGTGACTACACGTCTAATTATCTTTTTTTCCTGCTCTAAGTACCACAAGGGCAGCGAGTGACTGGGTTCATCTTACTTGCCTTTGTGTTGCCGGTGCCTATCACAGGGCCTGTGCATAGTTGGAACTCAAGTCTATTTGCTCAATTGAATTGCAGATTAGTACGCAGATGCTATGGTTTAAAAACTTCGTCTCTTGTGAGTTTAGTCATCAAGAGTCAGCTTCTCTGCGGCCAAGGGTATCAGCAGAACCCAGCCTGTCACTCTACAGGAGTGCGGGCCAGAGTTGAGCCGTGAGGAACTCACCGAAGCGATGCCAGCCAGGGACAGCTCCGGGTGGTCGGCCGCCAGCCGTTCCCTGTGATGCCCCAAACCCCACCCCCACCGCCACCCAGAGCTCAGCAAGCTCAGGAGCCCATGCAGAAGCCAGAACGCCTCCTGCCGGTGCAGCATGGCATCCTGAGAGGCTGAAGCACTGGCCCAGGGCTGTGAATAACTAGTAAAAGACGGAAGCGAGGGGACTCCAGCTGTCAGAAGAAGGCAGATGAGTCAGGGCCGCTGGCAAAGGCTCTGTAGGAGCCATGGCTTCACCTCCCCATCTGCTTCAAGTTTTACTTCCTTTGTTGCCCCAAATAGAACTTCACCTCCTGCTTAGATATGTCATGCTGTTCTCGGGCCCCTCTCTTAACAGCTCAGTTTGTTTATTGGAAAACTGATATCATCTGAAACTCAAGATGCTGCTCCTCTCTGGACAAGCATCCTTAGGTCCTGTTCATCAGGAAGTCCTTTTAAATAGCCCAAGGGACAACTGGCATCTGTGCAGTGCTTTGCAGTTTACCAAGTGCTTCTGATAGACATGACCTCTTTTTGCTTCTCACTCAATTTGGGGAGGTATCATTACCTCCAATTTACAGATGAGACAATAGAGATCCCGAATTGAAGGTACTTGCCCATGATTATGACATGACTCTACAACTGCTAGCACACTTAGATCTCTGACTTGGTTTCGTTCAAACATTTTCTGAGACCTGCTAAGTGTGCTGGGATACAAAGCAAGTTAGATGTATCCTTGCCCTCATGGAGTTTCTGGTATAGAAGGGTGATCACTCACTGATTCATTCATTCATTCAGACATTTGTTGGGTCAAGATCCCATTTTCTTCCCACTGCATCATGTTCTTATTCATCACCTTACAGATGAGAGAGCTGAGATTCAGGGGGTTAAGTAACTTGCCCAGAGTTACATGGCTTATAGGTCCATGTAGCCAGGACTAAGACCCATGTCTTCTGACTCTGCCATAATTTCCTTTAATGCCAGCAGACATTTACTGAGTCTTTTTTATGTGTCCAGCACTGGTGGACTGGAGAGTCAAAGGTGAAAGATGGGGTCTCTGCTTAAAAGGGAGGGCCCTGCTTAGCAAAGGAGATAGATGGTATGAGCTGATACAGACTGCGATGGAATTAAGCACAAGTGCTGTGGGAATCAGAGTAATACATGATGGGGAAGATGGGTGATGGAAAACATCAGGAAAAGCTCCTATGCAGTCAGTTAATGTGGAACGAGACTGGGCCAGAGTCAGGACACCTGGGTTCAAGTCCCGGCGCCCCCTGTTGATTTTTCTTCCCCCATCCAGCTTTATTGAGATGTAATTGACATATAACATTGGGTCAGTTTAACTGTACAGCACGATGATTTGATCCATGTATGTATTATGAAATGATAGCCACAGTAAGGTTAGGTATTAGATCCATCACCTCACATAGTTACAATTTTTTTTTGTAGTGAGAACATTTAACATCTACTCTCTTAGCAATTTTCAGGTATATAATACAGTATTGTTAACTGTAGTCACCACTCTGTACATTAGCTCCCCAGAACTTACTCATCCTATAACTGGAAGTTTGTACCTTTTGACCAACATCTGCCCATTTCCCCCAGCCCCTGGCAACCATCCTTCTACCCTCTGTTTCTATAAGTTCGACTTTTTTTTAGGTTCCACATATATGCGACATCATCCAATATTTGTCTTTCTCACTAGCAAGTGAGAGAATACAGTATTTGTTTTATTTCACTTAACATAATGCCCTCGAGGTCAATCCATGTTGTTGGAAATGGCAGGATTTCCTTCTTTCCTGTGTCTGAATAATATTCCTCTGTGTGTGTGTGTGTGTGTGTGTGTGTGTGTAGAAAACTCTAACTTGGATATATACATGTCACATTTTCTTTATCCATTCATCCATTGATGGACACTAAGGTGGTTTCCACCTGTTGGTTATCGTGAATAATGCTGCAGTGAACATGGGGATGCAGATAACCCTTCAAGATACTGATTTTAATTTATTCAGATATATACCCAGGAGTGGAATAGCTGGACCATATGGTAGTTCTATTCTTAATTTTTTGAGGAACCTCTGTACTATTTTCCATAGTGACTGTATCAATTTACATTCTCACTAGTGGTTGTGAGGTGGTGTCTCATTGTGGTTTCGATTTGCGTTTCCTTGATGATTAGTGATACTGAGCCTCTTCTCATATCCCTGTTGGCCATTCGTATGTCCTTTGTTCGGAAAAATGTCTTTTCAAGTCCTCTGCCCATTTTAAAATCGGAATTTTTTTTTTTGCTATTGAGTTCTATGAGTTCCTTATATAATTTGGATATTCACCCCTTATCTGATATATGGTTTGCAGATGTCTTCTCCCATTTCATAGGCTGCCTCTTCATTTTATTATTTCTTTTGCTGTGCAGAAGCTTTTTAGTTTGGTATATTTCCACTTGTTGATTTTTGCTTTTGTTACTTGTGCTTTTGGTGTTCTGTCCTGGTACCGCCTCTGGCTCTGGGAACCTGGCCAAGTCATCTGTCCCCTCGCCCCGAGGCTTCAGTGCTTCCTCTGCAAGAGGAAAAGATTGTAGAGCATCACCAGGTCCCTTCCAGTTCTAATCTTTTGTGATTCTGTGAGTTGGCTTTCCTGGACTTCCATAAACTCCCCACGGGAGTTAACATTCTGCACAAATTTTTGCTGCCAAGGTTTCAGGTGGAGCACAAAGGGCCTTATGTAATCAATCATCTTGCTAATGCAGGGTCAGCATAGCCTGGGGCGTGGGGAAGTGCTGGTGATGAAGGCTGCCCTACAGCTGCATCTGGACCTGCCCTTCGAGGCTGCCTGAGGCCCGGCACCCAGGGCAGTGACAGTCTCCTCACCTGCACCCACCCCGTCCCAGGAGGCTGACTGAAGCTGTGTCTGCACCTTCCTTCCCGAGTCGTCCTGTGTTGTGGGCAAATGTTGCCTAAGCCAAGACATCCTTCCTGTCGGTTCCCTCCAGAGCGCATTCAGAAAGATTCACGTTTGCCCAGGCTCTTGCACCTCTTGACTGTTTCTTTTGCCGAGGATTCCCTCCCTAAGTTTGTCCACTTGACAAACTCTTTTTTTTTTTTTTTAATTAATTAATTTTTTTTTTTTGCGGTACGCGGGCCTCTCACTGTCGTGGCCTCTCCCGTAGCGGAGCACAGGTCCCGGACACGCAGGCTCAGCGGCCATGGCTCACGGGCCCAGCCGCTCCGCGGCATGTGGGATCCTCCCGGACCGGGGCACGAACCCGTGTCCCCTGCATCGGCAGGCGGACTCTCAACCACTGCGCCACCAGGGAAGCCCCACTTGACAAACTCTTACTGAGTGTCCCTGTGTTAGAACTGATGTCAACAAATCTGTGAAGATCTTTTCTGACAACTCCTCTCCCCCTCCCTGTCCCGCTCTCCTGCCGCCCTGACCCAGGGACCCCAATTCTATACTCTCTCAATTATAGAACCCCCAAACACAGCATTTTCTATCAGTGTTCCTGGCTGGGAGAGAGTGAGGCAAAGGTTTGGGGTCAGTATAGAACTAGGTTAAAACCCTTCCTTCCTCACTCTCTCGATATGTACCTTGGGCAAGTCAATCACTCTGAGCCTCGGTTTCCTTATCGGTAGCACCATAGTGATGCTGTGAGAAGCACACTGTACCCCTCGGTGAATGGACCTTTACTTATCTGCTGTCCCTGTTAGACTGGGGGCCCCGGGAAGCTGGAACCTGGTCACATTCATCTCCATCTGCCCGGTGTGCAGCACAGAGAGGACCTGCAGGCCTTTGTCTGATACGAATGAACAATGAAAAAGGTTTGGCGGCCTTAAGATGGAAATTTAAGCTGGAGCTAAGAATGCTTAGACAGAGCATTCTGGGTGTTTCTGGCTTATGGGAAATGTGGAAATGGACTTATTTTAATTTTTAATAAAAATCTAGTCTTGAGACTAATTGTCTCATTATTTGATGATAGATCATTTAGGAGAGGAAAAAAGCTAAGGCTTCTCTTTGACTGAATGGCATTTCAGCCTGGCATAACCTGTTTTTCCCCTTCGATTCCCCACCACCCCTCCCCGCTCCCAAGACAGCCCTACGCATTAATACTTTTTAAGAGTAGATGCTCTATTGTTTAATTTTCTAAACTTCAGTTGGGCCCCAAATACATTTAGTGTTTTGAATCACAGCTGTGTTAATCTTGCTACTTTGCAGTACTGATTTACTATTATGTGGAATTCTGAGATGAATGTGATAATTAGAGGGCCATTGCTTTAATGCGCTTTTTTCCCTCTAATGGCACGCTTTATAGAAAAAAAAAAAAGTGAAAGAGGTAAACATTTTTCCGGGAGGCTATTCTAAAGGTCAAGAAAACCCTGCTTCCCAAAGCGAGTAAAAGGTCATCTTTCACCCTTCAATTTCTGTCCTTTCATTTCCTTCTGCAAAAGTTCTTGGTGATGTCGCCTCAGTCACTTGAGTTGAGATGTCTAATTTTCTACAGGAAAATGGTGGAGCCAATTTTGACTTCAGTGCCTTTTTCAAAGAGAAATTATGAAAATTGCTCTTGCCTGTCTGTACCTTCTTTCCTCATCTCCAAAGAAATGAAAAAAGATCGCTCCTATTCTTTTGCTCAACTTCCTTTCTGTATAATCGCTTCTTGGAGGAGACCTAATGAAAGGAGAAGCAAAGTAGAGATTCGGATTTAGAAAGGGGTCGTAATTGAATTCTCCGGCCTTGTTAATGAAATCATTCTCTTGTCCTTTCCTGTCACCCAAACATACAGCCCTGCTTCTCCCCTCCTTCTGAAATTGACCCCATATGTTTCCTAGGAGCATTAGAAGAATAAGATACAAGGATTTCTTTGGCTGGGGTGGATCTAACAGCAGTGTTTCTCCATCCTCTTGGACCTAGTGTCCCCCTTCTATTTTCTTTTAACGTTTTAATTTGATAAAATTTCATACTTACTGAAAATTCATAAGAATAATACAAAGAGTTTCTATACATCCTTCACTCAACCCCAAATCTCAACATTTTTCCGCCTTTACTTTCTCTCTCTCTCTCTCCCTCTCCTTTTTGAGAGTAAGTTGCATATATGATACCCCTTTATCCCTAAACGCTTCTGCGTGCCTTTCCTAAAGAAAAGAGCATTTCCTTTCATAACCACAGCGTAATTATCAACATTGTGCAATTAACGTTAATCCGACACTATCGTCTAGTCTAGTCGCGTCCAGAATTTATGCAGATTTGGACCGTCGTCCCAGTAACGTATAGCACCAGAAAGTCCCACATCACACACTCCATCTAATTGTCATGCCTGTTTAGTCCCCTGGAAGCTGGAAAAGCTTCTTTGTCTCTGTGTGTGTTTCATGACGTAGGCATTTTTGACGAGTACAGGCTAGTTACTGAGTAGACTGCCCCTCAATTTGGGTTTGTCTGGGTCTTCGTCACGATTAGATTCGGGGTATGCGTGTTTGGCAGGAATAGTGCAGAAGCAGTGCTTTGTTTTTCACAGGGATATCGTCTCTGGGGCCACATGATGTCAGTGTGTCTTATTACTGGTGATGTTCACTTTAATTATTTGGTTAAGGCGGTGTCTGCCAGATTTCCACTGAAGAATTACCATTTCCCCCTTTCTAATTAATATAAGTATCTTGTGGGAAGATGCTTGAAGACTACCTACTATGCCGTTACTCCTCAAACTTTCACCCTCTAGTTTTAACCTCTGTTAATGATTCTTGCTTGAATCAGTTATTGTGATGGTTGCCAAATGGTGATTATCTAATACCATCGTTCCTTCTACCCTTGTTAGTTGAGTTTCTACTGCAAGGGAGAACTCTGCCTTCTCATTTATTTATCTCTGTATGCGTGCCTGTTAGTGTAGACTGGTGGATTCTTGTTTGATTCGACGGCTTATAATCCTTTACTATCATTATTTATTTCAATGTTCAAAGTACCCAAGATTTGGCCAGTGGAGGCCCGTGTCCTGTTAGCAGTCCCTGGGACTCTTTTGAACACTCTCTTACTTCTGCCCCAGCCAGATGTTCCAGGCTTTTCTTTTCTTTTTCTTTTTTTTTTTGTCTGGGCACCACCAATAAACAAAGATTTATTTGGAAATTTCCAAACCTGCCAGAAGTGGTACTTGCCAAGCCCTAGGCCCACCCTCCTTACCAAGCTCCAAAGGACAATAGTCCTCGCCGTCTCTCCCCTGCACCTACCCCTGCCCACACACACCCATGCCTCAGGCCATGCCAGAGAACTAGTGTGCCCTCCCTCTAGGAGGCGTTACCCCCAGGCCCAAGAGCTGGGGTGGCAGCCCTTTGGCCTCTCAGGAGATGATGGCGGCCAGAGCCGCTTGCATAGATTGAGAAAAGAAAATAAGGAAGGAGACACAAAGTAGGGCTCCCTGAAACACTTCAGCTTACCCCTGTACCAAAAAAAGTGGCTCCCGCATAGAAAAACCTGCTCCACGAATAGTGCAAATACCCAAGAAAGGAAAAAAAAACAGCAGCAAGGCTGGGCTGGTAGGAATGGCAAAGAACTTTGGTTTGGAAAGGCTAGGAAGAGTGTGAGCTGTGCCCCTCTTCCTCGCCCAGCTCCCCTGAGCCAGCGCTGACACTCGCCCCAACGGGGTCTGTAAACAAGCAAAGCCAGGGGCCCAGGCTTTTCTTGAACTCTCCCTGCCGTAGCCTCAGAGTCCTCCAAATCTCCAGGAAGCCCCAGCTTCTTTTGGTGGCGCTGAGTGCGCTCATTCTACAGGGTTGGCATTCCGATGCCCTTCTCCTTCCATAAAAAATATTTTGTGACATTATCTTTACTATCCTGAAATGAAATACAATCAACCTCCACACATAGCAAACAAACAAACAAACAAATCCACCCTAAATAATTCTCTGGAGGAGAAAATAAAGAAAAGTTCTGTATGTTATATGTTTCAATAAGTAAATACTTTGGTACTGTTACACTAAAAGATGTAATGCAGTGGTTGAATGCTTGCACCTACCTGTAATGAAGAAATTTGGATATAAGAAAAGTAAGATGATTTGATTAAACATTATGGGGTCTCTCTCTCTCTCCCCCCCCCCTCTCTCTCTCTCTCTCTCTATATATATATATATATATATATAAATATATATATAAATGTGTATATACACATATATATATTTCTTTATTTTTGACATTTCAAGATATTTTTCATATGGAATCACTGCATGTTGTATGGGTGACTCAGGTACCATAAACCACCATGTCATCAGTCATATGACGCTTCTGAAATATTGAACAACTCTTGACAAAATTCCAGGAAAAAAAGGGCAAAGTATAATTTTCCCTCCGTTTACATGATTGTTGCATCCCTGGAAAATTCTGATGTTCCATTTAAATCATGTGGAAAATTCTTTTTGTTTGCATGTGACATAGAGTTGGGTTCTGGGCTATCTTCATGTTCGCTATAAATAGGTCTTTCACTTCACGACCGCCCAGTGCACTGCAGTTGGGCTGCCCCTGCCCACCAAATGCTAGCAATACCCTCCATTCACTGTGATAAGCAAACACTCTCCCAGAAATTCCCCAAACCCTCCCTAGATGGCAGTACCAGCCTCACTGAGAACCATGGATGCATCTGTGTGGAACAGACATATTTTCATCTCTCTTGCTTAACAAACACAAATCCTGTTATATTGCTTGAAGGTGTTTAATAGTTAACACTTTCCAGAATTACGTCTAACATGACAGTTTCCCTGATTCCCACCTTACTTTCAGAATGAGGTTGACCCTCATCTGTTCCCCTGCCTGGGTGGGGAAGCAACCTCAGTCACCGTCTTGGGCCGTCAGAGCAAGCAGGCAGGGAGGGTGTCGGAAGGAGGGAGGAAGGTCTGTGCCCTCTGAGAGCACAGCCCCATCCTTCTGGCAGTCTCGTCGTAACCCTTGTTCATCAGAGAGTGTGTAGAAAGAATGCTGGTAGCCCTAAGCAGACAGACACCTCCATTGTACAGATGAGGAAACTGAGGCCCAGAGAGGGAAAGAGACTTGGCCAAGTCACAGAGTGAGTCAGAGACACTGATTAGGCCTAGAGTTGAAGTTGGTACCAAAGAACCATAGGGATTGGAAAGGACCTGAGAGAGCATCCAGGCCACACCCCTCAGGGTGAATCCCCTCCGCACCTGGACACGTGATCATCTTCAGAAATGGGCAATTTAATATTTTTCTAGGAGGTTCATTCCACCTTGAGACTGCTCTAAATTTTAAAATATTCCTGAGCGGAGACCTTTCTACGTGTATCTCATCCTTCCTTCCCTGCCCCTGCTGGATGCAGTTTGCCTCTCTTGGTCCCGTGGAACATGTGTGTTCCCTGTAGACCCTGGGACAGCCTTTCCAAAATTTCAAAATTGTATCCATGTCTCCTGAGCTCTCAGTCTGTGGCATTGAACTTGGCACTGAGATTATTGTGATAAACACACCTGACATAGTTCTTGTACTTGCATAGCTTTTAGTGTGGTAGGAAGGCAAATACTACACAAGTAGTGACACACGGGGTGAGGCTAAATGATCCCGTTTCTTTTTCCAAAGTGATCTAGTGGAAAAGCTTGGGTTCTGAAGCTGGCCACGCTTGCAGTGATACCATCCATAGCGACACCTGTGGCCTTAAATTATTTGTACAGCCTCTACAAAATTCAGACAGTGACTGCCCCGTAGGGCTGTTGGCTGATGAACACAGAGGATTAAATAAGGACGCAGCACAGCACCTGGCACCGGATGCTCAAGACATGATCATTTCTTTCTCTTGTTCTTTTCCTTCCCAGCGTGTGATGTGTTTGAAGCAGCTTCTAGATATTTAGACAGGGCTTAAAGCTCGGAATAAAATAATTTATCAGAGTAAAGACACTCAGACTTATCTCTGCTGCACTTGACCTTTGTTAGGTAACCATGGGATGCTTTCAAAATGATACGGGCAAAACACTAACAAAGAGATCATGCCTATTTGGATTCAAGTTGAAGGCAAAAAAGTAAATGGTCTCGGATTAACTGTTGTATGTTTAATGTTATAATATATATATTGACTCATATCACCGTTGACTAATGTCACCATATCACCGTATCTTATACATTGAAATTACAGTCAGTCCACATTATTAATCTGAGTATATGTGAGCTGCTTCAGTGCGTTATTATTTTTAAAGTGTTCCCTGGCCATGCACATCTGGGAAAGGCTGGACTAGAGAGGTTTATTCTGATCTTCATTTGGTGGATGAAGATATTTATGCTGTAGTGTTACAAACCCTACTATTTCTTAAGCATATCTCTATGGACTGTTTAGTTTGTGGGATTGTATCCTGAGATCCTGAAATGCTGTTCTGTCGAGGTTGTAGCATAGCTATCATGACTTTATGGGTCATAGGTGAGGCATCCCCTGGAGAGGCTGGTCTTTCCAACATCAACATCAGGGGATCTGCTGGCCAAGCCTCTGGGGAATCTGGCTGTGCTCCTAGGTCATGGGAAAACACTGTCTTCTGCCATCTGAGGGCACGTGGAAGAGCCCTGTCGTGCTGGGATGAGAGTGTCTGTAAACAGAATGAGCTAGTAGCTCATCTCTGTGTTTATTTCCCTTCTGCCCTCTCTGAGTCATTAATAAAGTCTTTTAGAGCCTGGGCGCATCTGGGCTTCAGGGAACTGAGTAGAGTTGGAGCCCATGCTTGGTTCAGAGCATTAAGGGGAATCAAACTCCCCTCCTGTCCTAAGTCTGTTGTGGTGGGGACAGTGCCTCGTGAGATAACCCCAAAGGGAAGGTGGATTTGGGGGGAACAGTCGGGCAGCCTGTTTGCACACAGAGAGACGGCCTTCACCACCCCTCTCTGGTTTATTGAGGAAGCAGGGAAGTTTCCTTACAGGTGACCACCGAGGTCAGGAAGGGGACAGTAGGCCAGCATTGCCTGTGAGCCATCCACGAGCTTAGCCAAAAGTCCTGTTGTCCAGTGGCCAGCTGCTACCATTGAAATAAAGCTGGGAGGGAAACATACTGTTTATTTAAGGAAAAGTGGCTTACAGAGCTGGCCTTCAGGGCACAGTGGGAGTTCCTTTGTAAAACTCAGCCCAGCTGCCTTCCAACCATCAGGCTCACTTAGAATGCCACAGAGCTGCATGGTGATCAAAGCCATGTAAAAGTAATTCCTTACATGTCAACACCTTCCTGCTTCTCCTTGAAATTTAAACCAGCAGTTGAAATCCTGGGGCTTGCAGGAGATCTCGTTCTCACTCTCCTGGTGTAAATGATCAGGGCTTCCTGGATAGACACTTGGCTGCCAGGCCCCATTCTCAGAGGAGACTAGTTTCTTGGTTTGTCGGTTTCCACCCAGTGCCCTTGTGGCAGAGATCAGAACTGTCACCCCGCAGCGTCACCAACGCAGTGCTGTCCATGCCCGCCTGGCCAGCTTGAGCCGGCGGACCCGGCGACATTCCATGCCATTGGGACTTAGGGCAGCGAGTGCCCAGGTTCATGCCCCTGGTCCCCGGAGTCACCTCAGACTTCCCTGCCTCCTCCTATCTTGCTGTTGACCCTTCCTGCCTTCCTGGCATTTTGACTCATCACTTCCAGCTGTGTGATTCACAGGTCACCTGACTTCTCTGAACCTCTTATTTGTAACTGTATTAAAAACAATAGCATGCACATACACAAAAGATACTGAAGAATAAAGCAAAAACTAAAAATATTTAGGGCGAAATGGGTGAAGGTGGTCAAAAGGTACAAGCTTCCACTTATAAAATAAATAAGTCTCGGGGATATAAGGTACAGTATGGTGACTGCGGTTAATAATACTGTATTGTATATTTAGAAGTTGCTGAGAGAGTTGATCTTAAAAGTTCTCATCCCAAGGGGAAAAAAAAATCAACTATGTAAGGTGGAAGATGCTAGCTAGACTTATTGCAGTGATCATCTTGCAATATATACAAATATCAAATCATTATGTTGTACACCTGAAGCTAGTATAATGTTATATGTGATTATATTTTAATTTTTGAAAAGCTTATAAGTATATAACTTATGTTTAACTAAGAAGTGATAGCTAATAAACTGAAAACCTGGTAGTCCCTACCCCCCAAAAAAGATAATAAGAGTGAACACTTATGTAGCACTTAATATATGCCCAGCACCATATTTTAAGAGACCTTTACATACATGAAGTCAGGGGTCCCTAACCCCCAGGCCAAGGACCGTTACTGGTCTGTGGTCTGTTAGGAACTGGGCCACACAGCAGGAGGTGAGTGGCGGGCAGGCGAGCAAGCGAAGCTTCATCAGTATTAACAGCCGCTCCCCATCACTCACATTACTGCCTGAGCTCCCCCTCCTGTCAGATCAGCGGCAGCACTAGATTCGCATAGGAGCGCGAACCCTACTGTGAACTGCACGTGCGAGGGAAGAGCTGAGGTGGTGATGCTCACACTGGGGAGTGGCTGCAAATACAGATTATCATTAGCAGAGAGGTTTGACTGCACAGAGACCATAATAAATCAACTGCTTGAAGACTCATATTAACACCCTATCAGGGCTTCCCTGGTGGCGCAGTGGTTGAGAGTCTGCCTGCCAATGCAGGGGACACGGGTTTGTGTCCTGGTCCGGGAAGATCCCATATGCCATGGAGTGGCTTGGCCCGTGAGCCATGGCCGCTGAGCCTGCACGTCTGGAGCCTGTGCTCCGCAACGGGAGAGGCCACAACAGTGAGAGGCCCGCGTACCTACCGCAAAAAACAAAAAACAAAAAAACAAAAAAACCCTATCAGTTTAAAGATGATACAAATAGATGGAGAGATATACCATGTTCTTGGATTGGAAGAATCAACATTGTGAAAATGACTCTACTACCCAAAGCAATCTACAGACTCAATGCAATCCCTATCAAAATACCACTGGCATTTTTCACAGAACTAGAACAAAAAATTTCACAATTTGTATGGAAACACGAAAGACCCTGAATAGCCAAAGCAATCTTGAGGAAGAAAAACGGAGCTGGAGGAATCAGGCTCCCTGACTTCAGACTATACTACAAAGCTACAGTCATCAAGAAAGTATGGTACTGGCACAGAAACAGAAATGTAGATCAATGGAACAGGATAGAAGCCCGGAGATAAACCCATGCACATATGGTAACCTTATTTTTGATAAAGGAGGCAAGAATATACAGTGGAGGAAAGACAGCCTCTTCAATAAGTGGTGCTGGGAAAACTGGGCAGCTACATGTAAAAGAATGAAATTAGAACACTCCGTAACACCATACACAAAAATAAACTCAAAATGGGTTAGAGACCTAAATGTAAGGCCAGACACCGTCAAACTCTTAGAGGAAAACATAGGCAGAACACTCTATGACATAAATCACAGCAAGATCCTTTTTGACCCACCTCCTAGAGAAATGGAAATAAAACCAAAAATAAACAAATGGGACCTAATGAAACTTAAAAACTTTTGCACAGCAAAGGAAACCATAAATAAGACGAAAAGACAACCCTCAGAATGGGAGAAAATATTTGCAAATGAAGCAACTGACAAAGGACTAATCTCCAAAATTTACACGTGGCTCATGCAGCTCAACACTAAAAAAACAAACAACCCAATCCAAAAATGGGCAGAAGACCTAAATAGACATTTCTCCAAAGAAGATATACAGATTGCCAACAGACACATGAAAGAATGCTCAACATCATTAATCATTAGAGAAATGCAAATCAAAACTACAATGAGATATGATCTCACACCAGTCAGAATGGCCATCATCAAAAAATCTAGAAACAATAAATGCTGGAGAGGGTGTGGAGAAAAGGGAACCCTCTTGCACTGCTGGTGGGAATGTGAATTGGTACAGCCACTATGGAGAATTGTATGGAGATTCCTTAAAAAACTACAAATAGAACTACCATATGACCCAGCAATCCCACTCCTGGGCATATACCCTGAGAAAACCATAATTCAAAAAGAGTCATGTACCAAAATGTTCATTGCAGTTCTATTTACGGTAGCCAGGAGATGGAAACAACCTAAGTGTCCATCGTTGGATGAATGGGTAAAGAAGATGTGGCACATATATACAATGGAATATTACTCAGCCATAAAAAGAAACGAAATTGAGTTATTTGCAGTGAGGTGGATACACCTAGAGTCTGTCATACAGAGTGAAGTAAGTCAGAAAGAGAAAGACAAATACCGTATGCTAACACATATATATGGAATCTAAGAAAAGAAAATGTCATGAAGAACCTAGGGGTAAGATGGGAATAAAGACACAGACCTACTAGAGAATGGACTTGAGGATATGGGGAGGGGGAAGGGTAAGCTGTGACAAAGTGAGAGAATGGCGTGGACATATATACACTACCAAGCGTAAAATAGAGAGCTAGTGGGAAGCAGCCGCATAGCACAGGGAGATCAGCTTGGTGCTTTGTGACCATCTAGAGGGGTGGGATAGGGAGGGTGGGAAGGAGATGCAAGAGGGAGGAGACATGGGAACATATGTATATGTATAACTGATTCACTTTGTTATAAAGCAGAAACTAACACACCATTGTAAAGCAATTGTACTCCAATAAAGATGTAAAAAAAAAAAAAAACCCTATCAGTTAGTGGCAAGTGAAAACAAGCTCAGGGCTCCCACTGATTCTGCATTATGGTGAGTTGTATAATTATTTCATTATGCATTACAATGTAATAAAATAGAAATAAAGTGCACAATAAATGCAATGTGCTTGAATCATCCCGAAAGCACCTCCCCGAACCCTGGTCCGTGGAAAAATTGTCTTCCACGAAAACGGTCCCTATTACCAAAAAGGTTGGGAACTGCTGCATGAACTCATTCAGTCCTCAAGATATCCCCTGTGAGGTAGATATATTATCCCCATCATATCCATGAGGAAACTGAGGCAGAGAACTTAGGTGCTTTGCCCAAGAACACAGAGTAAAAACATCTTTTAAAATAAAAAAAAAATAGGAAAGAAAAATCAATATCAGGAGATTTCTCAGAGCATAGCTGTGGGGATTAAGTAAAGTAATGAATGTAAGGCATATAGTAGGTGCACATTAATGGTAGTTATTCCATATTATTATTAGTTACATTTTAAAATGTTAAGTGGTGAGCTTTCCTCTTAGAACTGGTACGTGAACCCTGAGAGATGATATGGTTTAGCAGAAAAAGTATAGCCTTTGGGGTTTTGAACCCACACCTGGGTTCAGATTCTGGCCCCCTACGGTACAACCTGTCTGGCCTTGGGGAAGTAACTTACCCTTTAAGTCCCAGTTTCCTCACCTGTGATAGGGTGGCGATAACAGTATTAGGTTGGACCATATGAAATTGCTCATATCCCTATGGCTGTTTTTGACCTATAAAAATAGCAATTTCGTCTGACTCACCCTTTAATGCCTACCTCATAGGGTTGCTTGTAAGGATTGAAAAGCGTACATGGGACCAGCCAGCACAGAGCCTGGATTGCAGTGCTTCAGGTGACTAGGAAGCTCTTCCAGTATTAATAGTTGAGGAACACGAGAGGAGCTGAGGTCGGTACAATGTGTAAAGAAGGAGAAATGTCAGAATTGGGGGACTGGGTGCGGGTGGGTGATGTGGGGGAAGGTAGAAACTAGGGTGACTCCCAGATTTCTGGCCTGGGGACATGGTACTATTTACTGATACAGGGAGCGCAGGAGGAGTAGATGTGAGGAGAGAGACAATGGATTAGTACTGGCCACGTGGAATTTGTGGTGCCTCTGTAGATGTCTAATTACATGGGACTGGAGCCCAAGAGAGAAGTGTGTGCCAGAGACGGAAAACAGGGAGTCAGCCACATCCAGGGCGTATGGAACTGAGGTCCCCAGGCTCAGATGAAATCACCCAGGATTAGCATTTGAAGTCATGTTTCCTGTGATCCCGGACCAAACACAACAACAATTGAACAAAGTGAGACGGTGAGTCGGGTTCCAACCAGCGTTTGCTGAGTCTCACACCCTCCGGGTTCCCTGCTAGGTGGGGACAGGACCGGGCAGGGAAATCTAGACATGCGGACGTCACCTTCCCTGTCCTTGAGGAGTCAGCAGTTAACTCAGCTTCTTTTTTATAGGGTCTTGGAGGGTGGGGGGAAACCTCTGGTTACGAAGTAGAAAAGTGAAAATGCTATGACCCATCCTGTAGGACTGGGTCTCATGGATACATCCTGACACGCCTAGCCCGACCCTTCGCGCTCATCAACACTGCAAACAGCGATGCTGTGTTAGCCTAAAGAACATCTAGGGGGGTGGGGGAGGACACCTGGTCTGAGTGTTGCAACGTATGACATTGATCTTCTTGTCTTTTTTTAAAGTTCAATGTAAAGTGTGGCAAGAATGCAAGGGACAGACATAAGGACTGTGGTGTTGGGAAGCAGGATGAAGCTAGGGCTGGTGGTCTGAGGCGCTTTTGCTTATAACGTGGTCGTATGTATTTGGAGGTGTGTGCATTTAGCCCGTTCATTCGCAGGAAGCCCTCAGTATTGGAGAAATGTGTTTAGCTGGAAGGAGGCTTACTCAGCAGTCGAGTGTTGTGCGTTCCGGGTGGGATCAGCTGGGACGCCCTCTGGAATCTCGGTAGGAAGCTGTGGGGAAGAGAGGAAGGGGGTGGGGGTGTGAAGCTGGTGATGCCAGGGACTCTGCTGGGGTGACCCACACAGGAGCACAGAAATGTGAGGCTGTCATCCAAGGGGACCAGCCGACAGCTGAGGGCCAGAGACAGGCCCGGTCACCAAGGGCAGCGCTGTGGCCAGTGCAGGCAGGCGTTCGGACTCCAGCCAAGCAGGTCGGGATGAGCCTCAGTAGGGAATCCGGAGGATGCTCAGGGAACCGAGGCAGAATAATAAAAATGAAGTAAAATGAAATAATAAAGACTGATGCTGTGTTAAGTACAAATGGAAGACATTATTTAATCCTCACGGTACCCATAGGAAGCAGGCCCTGTTCTTCCAGTTTTACAGATAAGGACACTGAATGCAGACAGGTTAAGTAGCTTGGCCAGGGTCGTCCAGCTAGGCCGTGTCTAGGAGACTGGAATCCCTTGCCCCGGTTCTGCTGCCCCCCACAGACACTCAAGCACAGGGAACTGGTGGAGGTGAAGGGCAGCTGCAGCCTGGGGGCCCCCGTGTGCTCGGGGATCCCCAAGGCCCGTAGGCTGCAGCTGCAGGCTCGTCCTCAGCCGGCCTGGTCGGAGCCCACGTGTTCGGGGGTGAGAGGGAGTTGGGGAGTGGGTGGGGGAGGCCAGGCAGTGAGCTGGCTGTCCTCGTGTTCCCACTCTCCTCACTCAGCTCCAGCAATAAGGGGTCGGTGTTGAGGGCAGACCTGAGAGGAACATGGGCAGTTTCATGAAATGACGGGCTCCTTCCTGTGAAGCAGGGTTTATAGTCCCAGGTGTGTTCTATCCAGAGTGGCTTTCTGATTGCTCCCTAATGATGGATAGATTATGGCCCACATAAAGTTGCTGTTCACTAAAAGCGGGATCCATTCATTACTTTACGTTGACAACAGGCTGGGTTTGGGGCAAAGCTGGTGGAGAGGCTCCTCTCTCATCATCAGAAGCACCGGCCTCCCTAGCAGCCCAGTGATGCCGTGTCTGCCTTCCAGGTAAATCGGAGACCACCTTCAAAAGAAAGGACAGGTGAGCCCAGGGCTGCTGCTTCGGTTCTGCCTTCTAGCTGGGTGACTGCAGGCTTCTGACTTTACACTCTGGGCCTCAGTTTCCTCATTTGCCCCAGAATGGAGATTCAAGGATTAAGTAAGGTGATTCCTCTGGAAAGCAGTGAAATTTATTATAACACCAAACAAATGTGATGTTACTTCGAGAGAGGGCTTACTCCCAAGGACTCTTCGAAAGACCTCTTCAGATGCCGAATCCCGAATCCATTAGTGTAGAAAGAACTTTGGGTTGGAAATCTAGAGATTTTATGTTTTAGGCCTGCCTCTGCCAGTAGCAGTGTGGCCCTGGGCAAGTCTCCAGTTTGTTTGTGAAGTGTGTGTGTGTGTGTGTGTGTGTGTGTGTGTGTGTGTGTGTGATGGTTCCTGGCGTGCAGGCTGGGTGTGAAGGCACAAGGCAGCTCTGGGGCTGTAGAGAAGCCCTCTTCTAACCCTGGGGGCCCCAGCAAAGGCGAGTTGAGCCCTGTCATCTGGCCTGTCACTTTGCTTTCCCACGACTCTCTCTTTCCTCATTCTACCTATTAAACAGAAGTTCAACTGCTTGGAGTTTTCCCAAAGAACATGGTTGTTATGGAAAGATCTCAGACTTTAGACTCTGACCAACTTGGTTTCAAATGATAACTTTATGCTTGTTAGCTGTGTGACGTCGGCCCTGGGACTCCACCTCTCTGAGCCTCTATTTCCTTGCAGGGTTGTTGTGAAGATTCGGTAGCTCATGGCTGTAAAGCACAGAACACAGAACATGGATTCTACAAATGGTCGTTTTTCCCTTTCCTCTTTCTCATTAATTTTGTTTCTACAGGAGAGGTTCGTTTATCTGGCAATCATTAGTTAGGTATGTACTAACTAATGTCCCTGGGGTTCATAAATGCCATAGTAATCAAGCTTCCTAATAATTTCATTTCAGAAAATGTTTATTGAGCACCCGCTTTTCTGGGAATAGTGAGTAAAATAAGGCTTGGTCTTTATCGTCAAGGAGCTCGTAGTCAAATGGGAGAGAGATAATAACAATGAATAATAATAATAGCCCCACCATATGTTAGCCCTGGCAAGTCACATTCTTTAACTCGTGTAATCCTCACAACAACCCCACGGCAGAGGCACTGCTCTTCCTCCCATTTTCCAGCTGAGCAAACCGAGGCACAGAGAGGTCAGAAAACTGTCGAGGGTTCCACAGCTAGTAAAGGGCAGCAGCGCTGGGCTTCGGAGTCTTAGCTCCCACAATATACTTAAAGATGCAACTATAATACACCATAGCTGTAGACCTAAAGACACACACGCAGTCACATTACAGTGTGATGGGGATGTTTGCCATGGACGGGTTAAGATGTCACAGCCACGGGAGCACGGAGGACAGACTCGAGGGGCCATTCTGGAGGGTTATGGGCTAGGAAAGGGTTCTCAGTGGGAATCTTTGAGCTGGGCCTTTGGGGCTGAGTCGTGCAGAGGGGTGGGCGGGAGGGGCAGGAAATGAGGCTGCTGAGATGCACCTGAGCTGGGGCCGGCCGAGGAAGGAGGGCCTTTTAAGCCACACTGCCGAGGAGTTGCACGTGAGCAATCAGCTGTACTTCCTTGGGCATCATTAACGTTATTTCTTTTAAACTGTTCAAGTAAATCCAGGACACTCATCAGTGATGAAACAAACAGGCTTTTTTGGTGGTGGTTGTTTGTTTTTTTTTACCATTTAGGTTTTCTTAATTGGACCTCTTGGAAAGCCAGGGAGTGGGGGAGTGTTTGACAGGTGCAGTGATAGTTACTCCCATGGGGCCCATAGCTCCCCTGCTAACCACTGGCCTGAGGGTTTTCTTTGGATACTCTTCCTTCAGTGCACCATATGCACGTCTGAGTTTAATCTCGGCGTCTCAGGCCTGCCAGACAGCGGTGGTTATTTTTGCTAACACGGGGAGTGTCGCCGTTATCAACATTAACCATCTATATGAGTGATTGGACCACACAGTCCTGTTCCGATGAACAGTGAGCGGCTTGAGGGAGGAGGTGACGTAAAATCCTAAACTGGCTTTGTGGCTACAGGTGCTCAATTAGTAGTCAATGGGGTGAGCTGCTCATCTCCCCCCTCCCCCCAACCCCAGACCCGCTCCTCTTCCTGTGTCCCCTAAATCTGTAAATGGTACCATCCCCCCCACCCTGCTGACAACCCTCTCTTTCCCCTTCACCTCCATCCAGCCACCAGCTGCCCCCGAATCCACCTCTACCATTTCTGCATCCCAGCCCTGGCGCCACTGCCCAGCTCAGGCCCTCGGGCCTTGGATGGCCCTGTATCTTCCTGCAACTAGTCTCCTCCCTGCCAAACCATCCTCCTCACGGACGCCAGAGTGATGTGGGTGCCGTGTCGCCCAGTGGTTGAAAATCCACTAGTTGCCTACAGATCAAGTACAAACACAGGTGTCTGGGAATCTTTTCTGCCCGTTCCCGCCTTGCATTCGTTCCCAGGTTCATCTCCCCTCTCCGTACTTTCCCTGTGTAACCTGGTCCCTCACAGGGGCTTCCTCCATCATCCGGGGGCCTGACCACACCAGACCTCTCTCCTTCCTCCTACCCCCCCTGCCGGCGTCCATTCAGGCTCGTCCTCTCTGCCCACCATGTCTACCCACTCCAGTCCAGCCAGAGGGATGTTTCTCCGGAACACATCAAATTGTGTAATTAAGTTCTCAGAACCCTTCAGGGGCTCACCATCACTTCGAGACATTGTCCAGACTCCCCTAAAATGATATTCAAGACCCTTCCTATCAGGCCCTGCCTCCTCCCCAAGCTTGATCTTCTTCCATTGCCCTACTTCACACACATCCCGCCTTCATTCTAGACATGGGCTCAGGAAACTGAGTGCCTGCATTCAAAACCTGGTTCCACATCCTTTAGGCTGTGTGACCTTTGGCAAGTTACTTAACCTCTCTGGGCCTCTGTTTCCTTATCTGTAAAATAGAGTTGTAGAGGGTTAAATGAGATAATACTTCGAACGGCACCTGCCCCATAGGAAGTCCCCGTTCGTGTGTACTAATGTTGTTGTTTTTGCTGTGGTGATCTGGCCCCTGTAAGTCTCCCGAGTGGGATTTCCAGGGCGCTTCCCACTCCACTCGCTGGCTGTTCTCCAGCCATCAGAACGTATGTGGCTCTCTCCTGCCTTCGCAAAACCGCACCGCGGCAGCACTTTACCTGTTCTTCCTTCCCGCCTCACCTGTCCATCTCCCACCCTGCCCCTTCCTGCCTGGCCCTCGGAAACCTGACTGTAGAGCGCCTCCTCCTCGCCTGCCTCAGAGATCGCCTGGCACCCTGGGAGTAGGAATTTGCCTGCACCAGGTGCGAGGCTGCCTTGGCTGAGGCTGGAAGGGGCTGCCCCCTGCCCCCTGCCCAGCATGTACTTTGTGGCATCTGCTTGTCCACCAGAGGCTTGTTTCTGCCGAGATCTGCTCCCTGTGCCCGTGACACCAAGGGTCTCAGTTGCTAAGATTGGATGCACATCCACCTGTGTGACAGAGGACTGCTCTAACTGGCTTTGACTTCCCTGGTATTGCAGACATGGTATTTCTTCAGCAGTTGTCCTCTTACCCGCCCCTCGCTGCTAATAATGTCTTGTGGCTTGGTATTCGGTGGCTGAATTTCTCTCCTGAAATATTTTAGCTTGCTTCTCCCAGATGCCCAGCTGACTTCCTCAAGTGCCTCATGCATCTCCTATGCAGAGCTCCTATTCGTGTACAGCATCCCAACGCGCTGATCCCAGCAGCCCAGTATCAGCCCTCTGCTGACCAGTGTCACTTGCGTGTTTGTAACACAGCCATCCACTGTGGTGATGTCAAGATAAATCATTGTTCAGAACCTGTTCGCTGGCAGAAGCCAGGGACCTCAGTGTGACCCCCTTTATTGTATAGGTGGGAAAACTTTTTTTTCTCTTTTGAAAAAACAAAGCCCAGGAGGTTAGGTGACTTTCTCACAGTCGCACGGTCAGAAATTACCTGACTAAATTGGGACTAGAATCCAGATTTTCTGGTTTTCACTTCAGTATTCTTTCGAACTCACCAAAAGCTATTTCTTTTCTTTTTTAATTAAATTTTTAAAAAACTTACAGTGGTAAAATATGCATAACGTAAAATTTACCATCTTTACCATTTTTAAGTGTACAGTTCAGTAGTATTAAGTGTATTCATTTTGTTGTACAACCATAGCCATCATCCGTCTCCGGAACTTCTTCCATCTTCCCAGACTGAAGCTCTACCCATCACACACTCACTCCCCATTCCTCCCTACTCCCAGTCTTTGGTAACCACCATTCCACTTTCTGTCTCTAGGAAGTTGACTACTGTGGGTACCTCATACAAGTGGAACCATATAGTATCTGTCCTTCTGTGTGATGGCTTCTTTCACTTAGCGTAATGTCTTCAAGTTTCATGGTAGCGTATGTCAGAATTTCCTTCCTGTTTATAGCTGAATAATACTCAATTGTATGTATGTACCACATTTTGTTTATCCATTCATCTGTCAGTTGACATTTGGGTTTCTCCCACCTTTTGGCTGTTGTCAGTAATGCTGCAATGAACATGGGCGTTCAAATATTTGCTCGCCAAAAGCTATTCCTTATGAAAATATAATTAGAGATACTTGCTGCTACCTACTGTTGCCACTTGTATTTTTTTTTCCTAATGGTAAGTTTGGAAAATACTAAAAAAAACACACAGTGAAGAATATAAAAGTTGCTAATTTTATGTGGTATATACTTACAGGATTTTATACTCATGTTGCCCATGATTATAAAAGTTTTATACAGACTGAGAGAGAATTTTAACAGGTAGCCCAATCTGTGTATTAGGGAGAACGCTTGAAATATATTTAAGGGACAGACAGCATAAGAACTGAGTGTGGCCTTGGCCAACCGTGGCATTTTGGAGATGAGTTTATTCAAAGTATGAGCTTACCTTAACAGTAATACAGAGGGAACTTTTTGTGGTGGTGCTTCCTTAAGACTATTTTAACATCTTCTTTAAAAAAAATTTTTGTTGGAGTATAGCTGATTTACAATGTTGTGTTAGTTTCAGGTGTACAGCAAAGTGAATCAGTTACATCTATCTATCTATCTATCTATCTATCTATCTATATCTCAACTCTATTTTTAGGTTCTTTCCCCATATAGTTCATTACAGAGTATTGAGTAGAGTTCCCTTTGCTACACAGTAGATCCTTATTAGTTATCTGTTTTATATATAGTAGTGTGTATACGTCAATCCCAATCTCCCAGTTTATCCCTCCCCACCCCCTTACCCCCTGGTAACCATAAGTTTGTTTTCTACATCTGTAACTCTATTTCTATTTTGTAGATAAGTTCATTTGTAGCTTTTTTTTTTTAGATTCCACGTATAAGTCAGACAGAGAAAGACAAAGATCATATTTTAACATCTTAATAGAGTATCTTACTGCTAAGAAGAGTCGAATTTTGAATGGGGGTCTTTCCCAGTCACATTTCTTAAATATCCACTAGAGGGCAGTAAAAGACATAAAAATTTTCAACAGGGCCGATGAGTGCCTGGCAATCAGGTCACTGCATCCTCTTTGCCTCTCTCTCAGCTATCCGTGCATACAGTTACAAGATGATGAATTTCACATCCAAGCGTATGTTTGGGTGAAACTGGCGGTACCATCAGCTGTAACCCAATTGCAAGTCTTCCTCACATTCAGGCTAACATTAAGGCGTAAAACTTCATTCAATGTGTTGGGCCCAGATTGTATTTTTATTTAATTCACACTAGTCCAGCGATTCTCAAACGGAGTGAACGTCAGAATTACCTGTCATGCTTTTTCCCAAATACACATGCCCAGGTCTCATCCCAGATCTAGAAAATCCGAATTTCTGGGGCTGGGGCCTAGTTATATAGACTGTCTTTAGATTCCGGCCCATGAGGAGGGGTCACCCTTGAGTAAAACCTCAGAGGAAAGTGAATGTGAATTCTGGAATTTTGTTTTTTCTCTTTTGAAAATAGAAGTTGCCGAAGGGTCTGGTGGCTTTGGGAACCACATGCAGAACAGCTGTGAAGTTTTCCCATAAATGGTGCCTGTAGTAGACCAAGCCAGGAACCCAGACAGAGGATCTGGAGTTGGGGCAGGCCTGGCCAACTCAGGATCTACAGTTACAGTTCCAAGAAGGCCATGCTCCGGGACCAAACTGTGCAGAGTGAGGCCAGAGCTCAGATACTGTCTGCTATATTAAGAGAATCTTTCCTCTAGTATTCAGGGAAAAGGAACCTTTCATTTTACCTCAGCAGAGGTAAAGATGGCACAGAGGACCTGCCGTGAGGTCAAAAAGACTCCAGTTCTCATGCTAACCTTCCCACTAGCCAGTTAGGGAGCCCAAGGCAAGTTATGTCACCTCTCTGAGCCTCAGCTTCCCTGTTTGAATTATTAAGGATTAGATACCATTGATCTCTGAGGATCCTTCCAGTTCTAAAAATTCAGTGATTCTGTGAGTGTTAATAACCTTGATTTGTATGGCTCTCCTCTGGCGAAGAGCAGAAAAAAATATTCAGTAATGCAACGAATGACAGAGACTATTGACCATGTAGTTTAATTTATTTAAGGCATATGCATTGAATTCAAAGGAGAAAATATTGCAGCCAATAACATATTGAACTGTTAGTATCTTCAGCATAGCAAAAGCTTTCCGGAGGGAAAAATTACCCATTAGTACAAACCTGACGTTTTTTACTTCCTGTTCCATAACTGCCATTTCTCCAGTACGTTTATGTTTACTGTAAAGGGCCAAACGTATGACTGCTTCGGGTGAATATTAAATAACTACATAAGCATCAAGGTCACTGGCGCAAAGAAGGCTCCGTGGAGGGCCCTGGGAGGCTGGCATTGATCTCCTGTGAAGTTCCATTCTCGAATCCTGCTGACAAGGGGAAACAGTTGGTGTGGACCATTATTAAAGCTTTAAGTGTTTCTCCATTGTTAAAGATCTTTTACAAGCCCGGAGTAACTGATAGTGCCCAAGGAATTGGCAAAGGCTTCACTTAGAAATATAGGCTGGCCAGAGAGATAAGGAAAACCCAGAACACAGTTGTCCTGGGTTGGGCTTACGCAGCAAAGGTGCGTATCCGGTCGAGTCCAGCTCTGGGGCAAGCCGGCACCGCTCTGAGTTAGGGTTCAGAAAGGAAGGAAAGCTCGTTCAGGGGCTCTTTCATACCAGAAGCTGCAGAGAGAGCCGCTCCCTCTTTCGAATTCACCTTTAAATTTCCTCCAGCTCGTCCCCCAGGATAAGCGTCCGGGGCAACCGGGTGTGTGTTGAGTGATGCAGACCCGCAGATCCAGATTTAACTGCACTGGTCGAGTGCCCAGGGTAATTCTGTGGGTGTCCTGCTGCCCTGGAGCTAGGAGGAGAGCAACTCTGAGGATGACAGAATCCGGTTTCAAAAGGTCTCAACAGATTAAAGGATTGGCTGAGTCATGATGAAGTTAATGAGAGATATAGATGGTAAACTAACAGCTCCGGTGCCGCCCTTCTGTGTAGTGTTGTGTTCCACCCTGTGCACATTTCAGTCGATTTCCTCTTTACGATGACCCAGGGAGGAAAGATTTTTATATCCGCATTTTTAAAACGAGGAAACTGAGACATGGAAGTACAGAGGAGGGCGCAAGCACTTCAGAGCCCTCGATCTAGATTCCAATCCCAGTTCTGCCCCTCAGTCTACCGGCAAGTTACTTCATCTTTAAAAAATAGCACTAGGCAGGCTTTATGGCCGCCTTTCATGTGTCAGGTTCTGTGGGCTTCGCCCTTTGCATTTATCGTCTCATTTAAGCCTCAGAACAATCTTTCTCCTATTTTACAGATGAGGGAGGCACAGATAAGTAACTTGCCCAAGGTCACACAGTAAGTAGCAGGGCCAGGATATGAGCCCAGGCAGTCTGACTCCCAGGCCTGTGCTCTTCACAAGTACGGTACCGTCTCGGTTTCCTGTACCATGAAAAGGGAACAGCCGTATGTTCTGTGAGGGTTAGAGGAAATAACTTATGTAAAGTGCCTCATGCAGTCGCCACACGTGGTCGGCATCATAGATAGTGCTAGGCTATCATCATCACCATCACTATACCGTCATCGGTTAGATGACTCGCTCAGGGTTAGAGCTAATAACCGGCAAAGACCTGGCATTCAAACCCAGGTCCTGTGACTGAAAATCCGCTGGACTGTGGGGGACAAGATCTGGGGCAGTTTTGAGGTCACTGTCTCAGTGCCTAGTACAGTTTTTACCTCCCTGGTAGGTGCTGAGTGAGTCCTCACATAGGTGGGGCCTGTTTTTTTCACTCATTCACCGAACGTTTGGCGAGGTCCTGCTGTGTCTCGAGGGACCAGGGAGGACTAGAATACAGTGCTAACCATCCTTTTTCTCCCCCCAGGTTCGAATGGTGAAAGATGGGGACCCCTCCTGGAAGCCCACTTTTATTGTGAAACCTGATAGTGGTTGTCAGGGTGACGGAATCTACCTCATTAAAGACCCCAGTGACATCCGCCTGGCAGGGACCCTCCAGAGCAGGCCGGCGGTGGTCCAGGAGTACGTCTGCAAACCTCTCCTTATCGACAAGCTCAAGTTTGATATCCGTCTGTATGTCCTACTGAAGTCCTTAGAGCCCTTAGAGATTTATATAGCCAAAGACGGACTCTCGCGGTTTTGTACAGAGCCCTACCAGGAGCCTCACCCCAGAAACCTGCACCACATCTTTATGCATTTGACCAACTATTCATTGAACATCCATAGCGGTAATTTTGTCCATTCGGACAGTACCAGCACAGGCAGCAAAAGGACTTTCTCTAGCATTCTTTGTAGGTTGTCTTCCAAGGGTGTTGACATCAAGAAGGTCTGGTCTGATATCATCTCCTTGGTGATTAAGACTGTCATTGCCCTGACTCCAGAGCTCAGAGTGTTCTACCAGTCGGACATCCCCGCAGGGAGGCCGGGGCCCACGTGCTTCCAGGTAACCGTCGCCAATTTCCAGCCTGAATTCTTGACCTTGATGGGGCCTTCGGAGGGCTCCCTGGCCCCATGTGGGATGAGGGATGGGGTGGTACGGCCAGAGGGATGGAGGGGTTGTTGCTGCCACGGGCTTTGGTGTGAAACCGGGGTCCAACTTCCTGCTTTCTCTTTGCTGGCTGTGTAATCTGGAGCAAGTTACTTCCATTTTCCTACCTGTAAAACGGAACCAGGAGTACCTCCCTTAAGGGACGCTTGTAAGAGTCAAACGAGATGTATGGAAAACGCAGTGCCTCCCGTTCATTTGTTCATTCTTTCTTCTAGCAGTTTTTACCACCTGCTTAGTAGGGGCCAGGCACTGTTCAAGGCAGTAAGTCAGGTCCCTGCTGGCTGATGCAGAGAGTCTGCTATCGTGGGAGACAAATAAGTTAAAAAGCAATTAGTATAAAGTGTCACAAGTGCTAGAATAGAGTAGGAAGTGTCCCAGGCGCTGTGAGATTGGGGGACCGTCTAACATTTTCTGAGTGGGAATGAGGGTGGCTGGGAAGACTTCCCAGAAGTAGCAGCAGTTAAGAACCTGGAGTAAGAGTTAGATGGAGCAGGTGAGGCTGGATAGGGCTGGGGAGACGAAGCATCCTAGGGGAGAGATGTTTGCAGCCCTAGAGGTGAGTATGGCTGGAGGGTGGGGTTTGAGGCAGAGATATGGAGGGAGATGAGGAAGGTAAGGTGGAAGAGATAGGTAGGAGGTATGTCCTGGAAAGCTACGGGCAGTAGGGGCCACAGGAGGGTGCTAGCCCGGCACCGATGCACTCAGGTTTGTGTGTTGCAAAGAACCAACTGGCCGAAGGGTGGAGAGTGGATTGTGGGGAGACTGGGAGCGGGGTGGAGGGGGGAACTGGGGAGCCGACTGCTTTCCTACGAGCAAGAGAGGATGCTGGCTTGGATTGGGAAGGGCTTGGTGGAGTTGGAGAGAATAGATTTGAGAGCCATTGAAGAGGTAGAATGGCCAGACTTGGTGATTGGCTGGGGCTGGGGGGCAGAGGGGAGATGGTGGCAGGGGGGGCGTGGGGAGAACCCAGACCAACTCCGAGGCTTAGGCGCTTGGGTGGATGGAGAGAAGCCACCGATGGGGGACCAGCTTGTAGTGGCAGTGGGGGCAGGAGTTGGACTTGAACTTGCCTTTGAAGGACCTGCGTGACATCCAGGTGGGGAGGTTGGGTGGACATTGGGCATCTGGGCCTGGAGTTCGGGAGAGAGAGATCTGGGCAGGAGAGAGACTGGGAACATCAGCGTTTGGATGGTCACTGAGCCCTGAGCAGCTACAGGGTGAGAAGAGGCCAGGAAGACCCCCATGAGCACTGCCATTCAAGTAAGGGACAGGCAGGGGGAAGGGGGGCAGCAGAGGAGGCCAAGAAGAAGTGGCTTGAGCCATAGAAGGGATGTCAGGAGAGGAAGCAGCCTAAATGCTTGGAGAAGAAGCACGCGGGGGCCAGCCATGGCAAACGCTGCTGAGATGTCGTGTCAGACCCGAACGGAAAGTGTCCATTGCACTTACTGACCCGTGGGGTGATGGGACAGGGCGATGGTAGAGGACGAAGCCAGTGTGCGGTCGGGGAGGAGATGGGCATGGGGGTGGCGCATTCTTCCAGACCCTTTGGCCACGAAGGTTGCGGCGGGGGACTCGGAGTCCAGGCCCTTGGTAGG
The DNA here is from genome assembly GCF_964270905.1 of Leucopleurus acutus. NCBI lineage: Eukaryota > Metazoa > Chordata > Mammalia > Artiodactyla > Delphinidae > Leucopleurus > Leucopleurus acutus. Next base: position 12,713,731 of record NC_139150.1, read on the forward strand.
CACACAGTTTCCTGCCACCAGATAAATCGGAGTAGGGAACAGACGGTACGAAGGAACACCTCTGGGACCCTCTCCATCCAATCTTTAAAGTTATTTTGTAGCAGTTAGTGTACAAGAAGGAATACATGGAACACGTATGTAAGCCACAAAGCAAAACCACCAATCATCGCCCCAGCCCACCTCCCAACCCAAGAGCCCCAATTACTGTGCTTCTCCCCCATCCCACTTCTCAGCCCGAGGTAATCCTGGTCCTGAATTTCAGGTTTATCATTTCCTTGCTTCAAAAAATCCTTTTATTATACGTGAATGTGTCCCTAGGCAGTATATTATGTTGCTTTCCTTGTTTTTGAGCTTTATAAAAATACTACGGTCAAGTCCATAGTCTTCTGCAACCTTCTCTCCCGCTCTGTGTTGAGGTGGGTCGTTGGTGCTCTTTCATCTGCACTGCTGGGTCTTCCATTGTAAGTACGCGCACTGCGTTCATCAGTCCTTCCGTCAATGAACACTTGAGTTGTTTCTGGTCCTTTACCTAAGACTGCGGCAGGAGAGAAACGGGTAGCGTGGAAGGGAGGGGAGGCAGTGGGGCAGTGTCTCTGATGGGTGGGGTGTCCCTTCAGCAGGAGAAGAGGAGGCTGGTCCCAAGGTGCGGCCCCAGATCCAGAGAGGTGACCCGGGCGGCTGGACACCCGTCAGCGGGATTTTCAGGCAGGCTGGCAGAAGCCTTTGCAGGGGGAATTCAGGCAGTGATCAGTTCCAGGAAGGGCTAATTGTCACCCAGAGGTCTGTCCTTAGGCACCTGGCTCCAGGTTCTTGTTCCCAGGCAGGGTGTCTAGCTCAGCCATCAGGTAGGTGGCTTAAGGCCTTAGAAAGGGGAAGTGGGCAGAGCTCAGAGGCAGGACCAGAGAAAACAAGTCCTGGCTTGAGCCATCAGAAGGTTAGGGCGAAGGAGAGAGTTGCAACTTGGAGGCATCCAGGGGTCATCCCGGGGGACTGTGTGGTCACATCTGTTCGACAGTGACAGCTATTCCAGGAGTATCATGTGGGCTGGCATGCGTGGCCAAGCCACAGAGCCCTGGCACAGCGAGGGTGCAGGGTGGAGGGCCAGGGCGGTGGTTTTGCTGCTTGTCTTGCTGTGGACAGGCGGCATGCGGCGGCCATGGGGTGGAACCAGGGGCCCAACTGGAGGGCAGACAGGGAGGGAGCCACTGGTTTGGACAGATCACGTCTAGCAAATGGAACCACGGCCCTGTGGCCGTCTTCCACTGCCTGACCACGCTACGTGCTGCCAGGCCTGGGATCAGGAGAGGATCACAGGGCCGGAAGTAACCCTCCGGGAGGATCTCGTCCTCTTCCCAGCGGTGGGACCTCGGGCACGTTTCTTCACCACCCTGAGCCTGTTGCTTTCTCTGTGAATCCCCTACACTCACTTCCCTCCCTGCCTTCTTTGGAGGAGTGTGAAGTAATGAAGGCGAAGGTATAAAGCGTTAGATGTTTAAAATCTGTTTTATCGTATATTTCAGATTCATAGTGATTGAGACAGTAGTGTCTTTTTCTCCTTGGATTCCTCTCTCGCTTTCTTTAGTCTTATCACTTGTTAAAACACTTGGTAGTTTGGGTCTCAAGCACCTGAACTGACTTGGAACCCAAAGATGTAGGGACAACATATGGTCTGCCATTGCCTTGCTGTGTTAATTTATTTTAGTCACTTCTCTGTGCCTCAGTTTCCTCACCTGCCTCACAGAGTTGTTGTGTGACTCACACAAGATAAAGATGGTGAAGCGCTTTGTGAACTCTGATGTTCTGTGCATACATAATGAATTATTTCTTTGTCACGGGCGCCCGTTTTGCTTGTAGCCTGGGCCTGGCCCGTATTGCAGCATTCCCGGACATACACTCAAAGCCAAGAAAATTACATTTATCTTAAACATGTGACCGTGACCCCTTTCCAATCACAGCCGCAATAACTACTTGGGAAATCGTGATGGCCCAGAGCAGGGGCTGGCGCAGCCAGGCTGTGGGCAGGTTTCCTGGAATCTGTTGCCTAGGAACGTGGCTGCCCTGTCATTCTGGCCCGTCCCCCTGTCATTGCCCAGGCAGCCCCAGCAAGATATCCCCCTGTCAGTCTTCTTGAGGACAGCTCTGTGAGCCTGGCTTCAAGAGCCAGGTCCGTCTGGGTGTAGATGATTCATGTGGCAGAAATGCACGCACAGAGGAGAGGTTTCCAGCTCAGCTTTCATGGACATTCTTTCCCAATTTCATCGCTTGGTTTCTATCTTCCTCTAGCTCCGGGTCCACTTCTCTCCTTGGCCGCGATCCTTTCCCTTCAGTGTCGGGAGGAGGCACCTTCCCTAAAGGCTGAGGTGCTTCTCCTTTTCCTTCTTTGCGCTTTTGATCTCCTCCCTCCCCGTCAGCCCCAGACACCCCACGGGAAGGAGGCAAAGGAGCAGCCTGGGGCTCACGCTCCGGCTCGGGTTTCATTCTCGGATGTCCTGGGCTTGAGCTAACCCCAGCTCCTCCTTCCAGCAACTCTAGCTGGAGAGCTTGGCACGTTAACCTTTCTCTGCCTCAGTTTCCTTATCTGCAAAGAGAGATAATATTGTATTTGGACCGGCCTCACAGTTGTTGTGAGACTGAATGAGAGAAAGCTGTGTGGAATTCCAGCAGGTAGGAATCCCTTAATGAATGATGATATTATTACATTGTTTGTTATCTGTAACAACAATCGTTCTCAAGCTGGTCTGTGAAGAAATGCCTTGAACTTACGGGGAAACCATGAAATATTCACATCTCCAACTTAATGGAACGCCGGTATTCCAAGGACCACAGTTTGAGAAACAAGTCCTGGCAGTGGTTGCCTCCCAGCCCGGCCCCAGCCTCGCTTCCCCGTCCTCCCTGAGCCCCGCGAACGCACCGAACAAAATGATTCCCGTCTCCTGGACGTCATTGGTGTTTCCCCCAGTTCTGCCTGTTTGTTCTGTCTTGGCTGCCACGCTCTCTCCTCTTCTCCCTCCTTTTTGAGATTCAGTGCTGACAAGATGGTGCTCAAATCCCACCTTCTCTGTAAAGCCTTCCTTGACCACTTCTGACATTTAAGCTTTTTTCTTCTTCTAGCCGCATTTGCTGGTGACCCACTGAGACAAGCCCTGAGCTAGCTGTGGGCCATGTGGTTCTGGATAAGATTCAGTCTGTCCCCAAGAGGTGCACTGTGTAGTGGGGAGACTGCCACGTGGGAGTAATAAATGCTGTAAGGGGGCAGGTACAGGATGCAGGGAGAGCACAGAAAAGGGAGCAGTTAACTTTGCCAGTTAACCCAGTCAAGGAAGGCTTCCCAGAGAGGAGATGCTCAAGCTGGAGCTTAAGGCGTGGAGAGAATTTGCCAAGCAGAGAACAGTGAGTGACACCACACCCTCCTGGTGTCCCTCCTCTCTCAGCTGCGGCTCCTCAGCCCCTTCTTCTGCGCCTGCCAGTGATGGCGATCCCAGCTCCTCTCCTCGTGTCTACAATCGCTCTCTAAATGATCTCTTCTAGCCCCACGGCTTTAAGTACCAGCTATGTGCTGGTCACTCCTGTATTTGTATCTCCTGTCTTGACTTCTGCTTGAGTTCCACACTGGTCTATCCAACTGCCCACGTTACTTTTCTACTTGGATTTCTGGTGGGCATCTCACACTTGACATGTCCAAAATCAAACTCTTGATTTCCCTTCCAAACTTACTCTCCCACTGTCTTTCCTATTTCAGTAAAGGAATAGCATTCAGTTACTCAGACTAAACCCTGCCCCCCCCCGGCCCCCCAGTTTTTTAAATATTTCTTCTTTTCTCCTCCTTCCCACATTTAATCCATAAGCAACTCCTGCAGGTATACTTTAAAATGCATCCTAAATGTAACCACTTCTAACCAACTCCCCTGCTGCCATCCCAGTCTAGACAGCCATCACCTTGTACTTGGATCACTGCAGTAGCCTCCTAATTGGTGTTCCTTTTCCCACCCTTGCTGCTTGTAGCCTATTTTTCTCACTGTAGCCAAAGTCATTCTTTTAAAACATGTCAGATCAAATTACTTCCCTGTGTAAACTCTCCAGTGGCTTTCTCATTGCACTTAAAATCCTGGCTCCTTACCATGGCCTACAAGATGCTGCATGATATGTCCCCTGTCATTCTATCTGACCTCATCTCCTATCTCCCTCTTGCTCACTCCTTGCTGTTTATCAGAAGTGGCCTTTGTTCTTGCCATTCCTCCTGCCTGGAAGGCTCTTGCTCAGCTCTTCAAATAACTCATTTGCTCACTTCATTCAGTCCCTGTTCATACGTCACCTGCCAAGTCTTTTGCTTCTGGTCATGATGGAGTAACAAAGACTGGACTTAGCCTTCTTTAGAAAACAACTAGAATAACACACAAAATGCATGAAATAAGTGTTTTCAGATTTTGGACAACACTTAGTTATGCATTGTGATCCCCGAGGAAAGGGGGGAAAAAGCCAAGATGTGTCTACGGTTGCCTCAGCTTTCTGTCTGGAGGCAATCTCCAGAAGATGGGCAAGGTGGGGGGCACCTAAACAGAGCCTTGTGATATCCGTGAATTGAGGAAACGGAGATCAAAGTTCAGGAATGCCGAGGTGGTTAGGATTCTGTGGGCAGAATTCTGAACGGTAGGGACCCCACCAGGAAAAGAGCTCCAGGAACCTGCGTGGGATCCCTGTGCATCTTTGCCAAGTGCTGGGCCATTCATATGTGGAAGGTTAATCCACAAAGCTGCGCAAAGAATGACCAGGGAACTGAGAAGCTGAACTACTTACAGAGCTCACACAGAGCAGGGAGATGTTCAAGCTCCAAAGTCAGGGTGGAGAGTGCTTGGTGGTTATTGGACACATTCAATGGAGACTCCAGAGAAGTTCTGCCTTAATGGACTGAAGCTTCCCTGGAATGAAGGTTACTCTAGGCCCAACCTAGTAAAGCTTGAATAATAGGCCTTGAAGGTATCAAAATAATCTGCAAATAATTGACTGTCTAAAAACCTAGCCCTTTTTAAAAGAAGGCAAAATCCAGACACTGAGCATTAAATGTCCAGCTTCCAATAAAAACCCACTAGATATTCCACAAGGCAGGAAAAGGCAACCCACACCTAAAGAGAAAATCAATAGAAACAGACCCATAAATATTAGAAATAATGAAACTAGTAGGAAAAAGATGTTAAAACAGCTATTACAACTATGTACAAAAATTTAAAGGAAAATATGAGCTTAATGTAGAGAGAAATGGAGCTATTAAAAAAGAACCAAATGGAACTTCTAGGAACCAAGTGGAAGAAAATATCTGTAATGAAAATTTCACTGGACAGGATTAATAGCAGATTAGATTCTGTAGAAGAAATGATCGGTGAACTTGAAGACATAGCAATAGAACTTATTCAAAATGAAACAGAGAGAGCAAAGTGACAGGAAAAATAAATGACCAGACCCTGAGTTACCTATGGTACAATATCGATGGTCTAACATATGTGTAATTGGAGTTCCCTGAGCAGAAGAGACAAGGAAGATACAGGAGACTATTTGAAGAAATGGCCACACACACAAACATGTGCACACACACACCAAGGCTTATCATAATCAAATCAGTGATGATAAGAAAATCTTCAAAGCAGCTAGAGAGACAAATTATGTTTAGAGGAACAAAGAATAACCAACAAGTTCTCATCAGAAACTGTGCAAACCGGAAGAAAATGGGATGACAAATGTCACCTTCTTAGAAAGCCCTTCCCTGACCACCAGACTCTCCCCTCCATCCACTGTATCACACTCTATGTTCTTACGTTGTTTTAATTATTCACTTGCTTGTGGTCTCTCTCCTAGAATGTAAGCTCTAAGAGGGCAGGAGTTAAAACATACCTTGTCTTATTTGCTGTTTGATCCCCAGTGCCTAGAATAGTACCTAGGGTTTGGTAGGTGCTCAGTAAATATTTGATAAATAAAGTTGTCTTTTAAGTAGAAGAGCACAAAGAGAGCAGTAAAGCATCCTAGAGCTACCAATAGTTTAGCACAATTAGAGCCCAAGATGTGCAGCAGTGAGTGCGAGAAAATAAAGCTAGAGTCTGAGACAGACTCTGGTCATAGAGGAATTTGCAGGACATGTTCTGGAACTTGGACTTCCTTCTGTAAGCAGGGATTTTTAGGCAGATGAGTGCTAATATTTTATTTGCCTTTATAAAAATTACTCTGGCATCCCCTTGTGCCAGGTCAATTAGAGGGGCGAGTTTGAGAGCAGGGAAACTGATGGGGAAGGTATTAAAGTAGTCCAGGTGAAAGATGGTGCAGGCTTGATCTAGACTAGGAGCAACAAGGGATGGGCCAGATCTCGAAATCTCTTTAGAAGGTAGAATGTACAGAGTTGGTGAGCAGCTAGGTGTAAAGGAGGAAGGAGAAATGTTGGCTGACTGCTGCTGGCACAAAGTCCCTCACAGGCTACAGTTATGATGTTGTCCAGACTGCAGTCATGTCAAGGCTACTGGAGAAAGATCCCCTCCCCAGCTCACTCACATGGCTGTTGGCTGGGACATTAGTTCCTTGCCATCTCAGCCTCTCCATAGGACAGGTTACAACATGGCAGCTGGCTTCCCTCAGAGTGAGCAAATGAGAGAATAAGAGAATGCATCCCAAGATGCAAGCCACAGTCTTTTCATAACCTAATACTGGAAGTGATATGCCATCATTTCTGCCCTATTTTGTTTGTTAGAAACAAGTCACTAAGTGCAGCCCACACTCTAGAGAGAGGGGATTACATAAGGGTATGAATACCAGGAGATGGTATCATTGGGACCATCTTAGAAGCTGCTGACCACAGATAGTGAGTTTGGATATGTTTTGGATATGGAATTTGAGGAGTCTGGGACCTCCCAGCTGGGAATACTCTGGGTGCAGATGGATATGTAGTTCTGGGGCTCAGGAGGGAATCCCCTCTCATTGAAATGTAGTTTGGAGCCTTTGCACGAGTTTACAATTAATGGCTCAGGGCCTTTTCTCCCCAACTTGCTTTGGGAGCCTCTAGAGGTAAGGGATGAAGGACAGATATCTTTAGATCCCCAGGGCACCCCTCAAGTAGCAACACATAATTGCTGACTGAATTACTTGGAGGGGTGGAGAGTATCACATAATCGAAAAGTTCTCTTTCTCCATTTGACATTTCCTACTCTGCCACCAAACTGGAGAGAGGTTTTCCCATTTCTAAGCTGCAGGTTTCTAGTCTGCAAATTGGGTGCTAGACTAACTTAGTAGTTTTTAAAATATATATATATATATATATATATATATATATATATATATATATATATGTTTTTCCCCTGGGAACCCCAGGATGTAAAAAAAGGTAAAAGTTGGTATGAGCCAGCCTCCCCAGTGCTTCCCAAAAAAGGACCTCATTTTGAAAAACTCTGAACCAAATAAATTCCTGATTTTCCACCAGCTCTGACATTCTGGGATCTTATGATGATAGCACCCCTCCTCCTGGTTCTGTGATTCTGCTTCTTGAGATCCATTGGTGCTCCACATTTCCTTGAACTTGTGAAAAAATATAAAGATGACTTGCATTAAATACTTACTATGCGTCAGGTACTGTGCAAGACATTTTACATCACATTAAATTTATTTGCTCCTGTCTCCCCAACTAGAGTGTAAGCTCCATAAGGGCAGGGACTATGTCCAGTCCACTCCTTTATTTCCAGAAGCTAGAATAGTTTCTGGGACATAGGAGGCAGTCAGTATTTTACAAATGAATGAACTAAGGTAAGTACTATTCCTATTCCCATTTTATAGATGAGGAAACTGGGGCTTAGAACTGTCCAGCTAGTGTGAGAGACCAAGCTGGGATTGAAGCCCAAATCTGGCTCCAAAGCATTCCTGTACAAGACCCAACACGTTCAACTACCTGCACCAAAGTTTAGGTTCTGGAAAATATGATGCTACTGCTGTGTGCAGGTCCCTGTGGCTGATAAGGTTTTGCCACTCCCCTTCTCCAGCTTCCCTATAGCTGTGAATGCATAAAACCACTGTGCACTGAGCTGAGAAGAGTCCCCCAGGCTGAGAAAGTACAAGTCCAAACTTCTAATGTAGCGGAAAGTAAGCGTCTATGACTCAGGATGATGAACTGCAGCCCTCCATTCTCTGTAGCCTCATCAGCATCACGTGTCTCAGGCCAGGTCTGAAGTTAGACTGATGATGTCACCAGAGTCTCTTAAAGGCCTCATCACTCATATCCACTTGTCATATATTATTAAGCGGATCTATAATACATGTAACATTTTCTACTGCATTTCCATTCCTTTCTTCTTATGACCAGGGAAAGAAAAATAGAGTGAGGATGACTTTTCCCAACTTTTCATCCTTATTGCCCTTTACTGAAGACTAACCTCATCTTGAATTACGCCCCCGCCCCCCCGAAATGGTCATCCGGGCTCTGATTTCGTTAATAAGGATGAAGCTACAGTTTAATAATTATCATGTAACTAGTGCATATTCTGTATAGACAAGTAAATGGATTTTCCCTCATCTTTTCTTCTTGAATCCACAGAGGAGGAGATGCAGCTGTATCTTTTTTCTTTCCTTTATTCTCCACGTTAGTTTTGGGAACTTTGGGAGCTTTCTACCTTATCACCTCCTAGAGACATCATGAGAGTCCTCCCAAGAAGCTGGTGTCCTTAGAGTCCGTCTGAATCCAATTAGTACCTGCAGTCTCAAGGGCGGAGATGTTATCTCGATAAAGGGTTGTTTCAAGCAGCGGCAATGAGATGCCCAGGGTGGCTTACCCTGATCGTGGGGCCTGTGAGGAACTGAAAGAGGCCAGAAGACAAAGCCTCACCTGAGGCAGCAGCAGGCGGCTGGCCAGTGATGCTGGACTTAGCCTTGGGTGCAGGCTGGCCGCATGGGCGTGTGGGCTGTGCACTCAGCGTCCCACACTCCAAAGGCCTCCACGCTTGGTTTAATGCTCTGTTTCACCGTCATGAAATTGTTAATACTTTTTGAACAACAGACCCTGCATTTTCATCTTGCACCGGGTCCCACAAACTATGTAGCCAGTTCTGCTTGGGTGTGAAGTCCAGCTCTGTGATTTACTAGAGAGGCAGTCTCAGGAAATCCGCTGGCCTCTCCGAGACTCAGTTTCTGGTTCTGTGAAATGGAGAGCACGATCCCTTCTTCAAATACGCAGGCATGAGGATTAAACGTGATTCTGAATAATTGGTGCATTTTATCATAATTGGTGCCTGGTGGGCGCCTAATAAATATTCCCTTCCTCTTAGGAGGGTCTATCAGAATTACCCAGGGGATTTGTTATTTAAAATACATTTGCCTGCGTTCCACTCTGGAAGTTTCTGACTCATAGGTGTGGGCTGGGGGCGGGCAGTGGTTTTGAAAGGGGTCCTTAAGTGATGCTGATATATACCCGAGGTTAAGAAAGATAGCCTTGGGTTTTGTAGAGATCTAGCTAAGAAGCAACGTAATAGAGGAGAACAGAAGGAGAGGGAGAAATTGATGGACTACCACTGATCCTTAACATAATAAAAAACCTGTTAAAGAAGAAAGAGGTCATCATCTTACCACGCACTTCAGATGACACCGATGGTGCTGAAGTGAACCATGGGACCTCATCCCATTACCAAGGCCCCTATAAAATTTTCTGCTGTCCATTTGGCCTGACAAGTACATCCAGAGGAAGAGGGCCTGTGGACAAGAGAAGCCAGGGTCAAGGCCCAGGCTGGGGGTGGGGTTGGAATTCATTTTCACCTTGATTCCCCTAATACCATACTCGATTCCTGCAAAGACACTGCAGCTAAAGGGAGTAATTCTGAATTATGTTTATACTGCCCCAGATTTTAGGCTTTGACATTCTTCTCATGAAAAATCTGAAGCCTATACTACTTGAAGTAAATGCAAACCCCAGCATGAGAATCGAACACGAACAAGAAGTGAGTATTTTGAGTATCTCGTTGAATATATTACCATCCAACCGAATGTTCCCACTCTCCTGTTGCTCCCTTGGCTAAATGAGATTCGACATTCTCAGATTTGCCCAGCAAAGTTCTGTTCAGGCCTACATGATTTCAGTTTTGTTGAGCTCTGAACATCCTCTATTAATATAAGCTCCACCCGACCTATGGTAACTTCCCAGCATGCCATTCTCCACTTCTTACGATCTGCACATGTAGAAGTAGCTGAGCCTTTCCATCAGTTTTGACATGAACTAATTAGTTAGCCTCAGGAGATGAACTAATTGAAATTCTACGAATATGATTTAGCCATGTCGACATGCTTGAATCACTAAGATAAACAGTACATTTAACAGTGGTTATCTTTTTCTCCCTCCCCGTTGCCCCCACCACTTAAGAATGCATAAAAAAGACTGGAAAGAAATACACCAACGATTAATACTGGGTTTTGTGGGGACTATATGGATTCTTTTAATTTTCTTCCTCTCTGCCGTCTTTCCGGTTTTTCTACAACGAGCGCGCATCATTTTGATAATGAGAAACACATAGTGCTGTCGCCCCCCTTCATGTATTTTGTTGATTTGGAAAAGGAAACTGACATTTTTCAGGTAGACTAAAGGGGGCCTTTAGAGAATTCTAACAGTACAACCACTGGGGCTTGTGCTGGTGGTCACTTGGTGCTGAATCACTCTCTCCACCGTAACATGGAATCCTTACCCTTCAAGCTCTCTCCAGGGGTGTTTGAGAATGTCCCCAGCCCTGTCGATGAAGAAGTGAAAGTGGCTGTCATCAGAGACACACTGCGTCTCATGGACCCATTTAAGAAGAAAAGAGAGAGCCAGTAAGTATTTTTTATATCATTTATTTCTATCAACTCTGCTTCCTGCGTCCTAAGCAGGTAAGTTAAGTTCTTAAAACATGTTAACATTGGGAGTGAGGTTTATACCTTAAGCAGTCTAATAAATCATAGTTTCATCTATGAGTATCAGCCTCCAGATATAGTGACTCGAAGTCAGGTGATGGAGACCTACAACATGAATCCAACACTTGGGGTTCAGTGGATGAATTTCTAGCCGACGGTTATCTGAGTCTGGAAAGTCTTCGCTAAAAACCCACTCTCCCCCAGTGATAGCATCTCCCCTCACTCACCATTGCCCACCTGGTGCTTCTCTGTGAAATCCTCAAGCACAGGGAGAGAGTACAAAATGCCGGAGGAGAGGGCCACAGGTAACTTGGACGTGGTAAGGGTCGCTTCCTTTTAATTTTCTTCATGATGTTTGCATTCTTGCAGTATAAGCTTTTTGTTTCAAAACCTGCAGAACCAATTATTGAACTTGTGGCAGTTCTGTAATATTTACAACAGTTATAATTCTTCTCCATCCTACCCACCCAGTGGATGTTACACTGGGATATTGATGGGAGTATGTGCCCTGCCCCTCCCTCCATGGAATCACCCCTGAAATGAATGACATTTCACTTGGGTATTTTGTTTGCATTGTTTTGTTACCAGATTCCTGGCTTTCACAAAGTAAGTGTTGAGTGAATATCATTGTGCCTCTTTTAGGCAGAAAAATCAAAGACAAGCAATCCCAACAGCGCTCCTGGTACCCCCGACATATCAGATTGACTCAAACGCTCCCAGACAAGTAAAGCACTTGTCAGCTATGGTTCGCGAATGTGAGGAACGCTGACTTCCCTAAGCAAGTGGTGTTTTGCAGGTTCCTCTACTGCAGCCCCTCACCAGCTGGGCTCAAGCCCACATATTGTTCGAATCACCCTGCAGTAGCGCTTCTCCCCTTGGCCGCACATTAGAACCATCTGGAGAGCTTTCATAAATACCAGTGCAAGCACCCACACATCTAGAGATGCTTTTAATTAGCCTGGGCTGCAGGCCTGGCCACAGAAATAGTTGAGGTTCCCTAGGTGATTCTACCATGCGGCCAAGGTTGAGGCCACCGCCCTACAGGAAACGTCACTCGAAAGGAGCATTTGGCATATTCTGAGTCAGGCTGGATGGTGCCTGCCCGGCCCAGTTCTCTTCCAGCGCCTTCTTCGCTGTGTGAGGCACAGATCCATTGCCAGCAAGACTCGGTGAGAACGCTCACCTGTCATTCACGTGGGCCGATCCTGCCTCCACCGACTAGGGCTTCAAAGTGGTGGCATGTCAGGTCTGCAGAATCCTCCGAGCAGCCCATGGCAGCTGGGTAATGGGTCTACGCATACACGCATGCAGCTGCTGTTTTTAGCCATCCCCAAGGAAAAGCAGTGGAATCATTGCAGTTTGGTCAGGTTCGTTGTGATATAACTCATTTCTCAAAAATCTACTCTCTAATGGTTATTGATCTCACCAGTAGAGGTTAGGTCGTGAGAGACCGTATGGCACTGCGGGGAGATTTTGGTGGCTTTCCACGCCAGTGTGGCCCAGGGGCATACTTTTAATGATGACCTTGACACATGAGCCTTCTGATTCCTTTGGTGGGAACAAGTTCAAAGGCCATTGTGTGGCCTGAGCTTTCTTAACCTCTGCCACCAAAACCAGGAAGAGAGGTAAGGGTACTACTGTATTTTTCACACTAGATGGCCTCAACACATGATTAACTTTCTTTATCTGGTTCTGGTTGTTTTTCTTCACCAACACCTGGCATTCGGTATGATCCATATGAGCTGCAGATCTAAAATTTAAAAGCAATTTAAATGGACCCAGGACCATTGGGAAGGATGGGAAAGGCATTGGACGACTTATCAAGTCATAAGTAGCAGCACCTCATTTTTAATTTAAAAAGCATCGACTTTGTTTGTTTTTTATTGGTAATCAGGAACAGTTAGAGCTTCAAGAACCTGACTTCAATTTTAATAGAAAAACGCTTCCACCTCATCCTTTCCTTACCTACAATAGGAGGGTGTACGTTAATAGCTAAATGTCATTTACTGATATTTTTCCTTAATTATACCATTTTTTTTAAAAAAAAAAACCCAGCAATGATTGTCCATGAAAGAATTTTGTAATCTGTAAAGTGAATTTTTATGTAAAGAATTATTATTATCATTTTAATAGCTTTACCATACAAAAAGGCTGAAATTATTCTCAACTCTTTTATGTAGAAATGTTTCAGTCTAACTTGGAAAAGTACCATATTTGTGCCCACAGATAATACACAGTGTTGTAGTGCTGAATTGTGTGTTCCAGTCTGGGTCCAGGTCACTCCAACTGCAGGAAGTGATGTCACATGGACTTCTAGGCTGGCAGTTAACTTTAGAAGCTGGAGTTTCTTGTGTTTGAATAGGATCCAACGTAAACAGTTATAAACAAATGGTATCCTAGCCTTCCCCTTCAACTCCTTAGCAAAAGAGGGTCTGTTGTGTCCTTCATCAGTTCTTTCCTGAGTACGCTTTGTCGGCAAGACTGTTGAAGTGGGCTTTCACTTTTCCTGCACAGACTAAAGAAAAAAGGTCGATAGATGTCCTGAACTCCTCATATCTCTGAACTGCTCGGGGAAGGTGCAGAGGGGGGCCTTGGAAGGGCACCAGACACGTGTGTCCGTGTGTCATGCATCTTCACACCCCCGGAAGGGCAGGTAGGCTGGGGTCAGTTCTTTGGTGGGACTGAAAGCAGTCCTCATGCCTTCCATGGTGAGAGGAACTCGCAACCCTGCTGAGACCCATCTTGCCATAGTTGATAGGACTTTCTCTTGAGCTGAAGAGACTGAGATTCAAATCCTGACCTTGCGGACGTACAGAGCTATTCTGAGCCCCAGTATCCTTTTCTATAAAATGGAAATAATGACATTTAAATGAAACAATGTGAAAGACTTTTACTATATAGTAGGGACTTAATAACGCTTGGTTTACTGCTCAACAATAAAATTATCTACTAGAATCTGAACAAACAAAAGGTAATAATGCTTGGTTGCCATGATCTTTTCTGGTATACTTAAAGCAGACTTTCGAGTTTAAAACCAATGACATATCCTAAAACCAAAGCTGTTAGATCACTGTGGACTAGACTTGACAGTGGAGCTGGCTGCCAGTGGAAAGTTTTGTTTCCAAGTAGCATGATGTCACCGGCCCAGGCAAATTTATTTGTTGGGTTAAGAGAAAATACATTTGGCCCCTGAAGGAATAAAATAGCTGTCATATGAGAGCTGTTTTGAACTCTGATGACTTTTTGTAATATCTGGTGACTCTATTGATTTACATACTAGGGTTCTTTGGAGGCACTGCAGGGACAGGGGAAGGGGGAGGCTAAAAGGGGAGGATTCTAGAACCATCATCTATCTCTACACACGCATATGGAGGTGAAATTCACACAGTATAAAATTAGCCATATAAAAGTGGCATCTAGTACATTCATAATGTTGTGCAACCATCACCGCTTTCTAGCTCCAAAATGTTTTGTTACCCCAAAAGGAAACCCTGTATCCATTAAGCAATCATTCCCCATCCCCGCCTCCACCAGCCTGCTTTCTGTCTCTGGATTTCCATATCCTGGATTCTTCATGTAAATGGAGTTTTTTGTGTCTGTCTTCTTTCACTTACCATGTTTTTGAGGTTCACCCATGGGATAGTAGCATGTATCAATAGTTTGTTCCTTTTTAATGGCCAACTAATATTCCATTCTATGGATATACCACATTTTATTATCCATTTGTCACTTGATGGACATTTGGGTGGAAGTCATTTCTTTTTCAACCAGAGGGGAGCTGGGATGACCTATGTTATGTTTTGGCATTCTAGAGATTTCCTTTGAGAGGAAAGGATCTTTTCTGCTACAAGAAGTTTCTAAAACCTCTGGTTTAATCCAACCCCCTCATTTTATTGATAGAAGCACAGACTGTTAGTATTGGAAGGGACCTTAGAAACCATCATGCCAGTCAGCTCTCTGGTTCAAGAACGTCCCTCCCAAGCATCCCAGGCAGAGGAGAAGCGTGTGTCCTGACAAGGCACTGGACTTGGCATCGGCCAGGTCTGGGTTGAAGTCCTTCATCTCTGATCATTGCACTATGAGCTTGGCCAAGTCACTTTATTCTCTGATCTCATCTTTGAAATGGGGATCAAGGGATCTCCTTGGCTGGACTGTCACGGGCATCATGTGAAATGACACATATGAGAGACCCTCAGGACATCTGAGAGGACTAGACAAATGCTAGTTCTTAGGGTCACCATGTGGTCCATCAGGCTGCTTTAAAGTTAACGCTGATGGTGAAACATAAGTCACCAGCTCCTGAAGCAGCCTATCTGAGTTGTGTACGTAATGATTCTGTCCGTCTGAATCGTACAAGACAAAACTAAAATGAAGAAGGTGGGTCATTTACTGAAGGAGGAAATCAGGGAAATCAACGGAAAATTTCCTCTATTCTCAAGGTATTTGGGGAAACCAAGCCTTTCTTTGTAAACACTTCTATCAGAAGCAGAATGAATAAATTGCATTCCTCAGTTATTTTAAAAATGAGGTGATTATTCCATCAATTGATTAGTTTTTGGAAGGTCGGTTTACCCCCGGGGGAGCCATTTTACTAGTATTTTGCTCCTCTTCCTGTAGATGTTTCTGGTAACCACCTTCCTTTCTCAGGAATCATAACCCTTTAGGACCCGGAGTAATATAAATAAAGCCAGGGACAGGCTTGGAGTAATCTGAGAGGATTTTCTGGATGCCCCGCAGTGCCTGGGAGCTGGGCGCTAGACTGCTTGCCTCTTATTCAAAAGTGTACACTTGGAACATGACTTACGTAGCGCACAGAAGCCCCTTTTCCCACAGCACCAGTCCATGGTCCTCTCCCAGTTTCCCTTCCCTCCTACCGCCATGACAACCAGGTTTATGTGAAGGATGGAGTCGGCCTGCTGGGACAGCTTTGGCCCTAATTCAGAGACATTTGTCCTCTGAAGGCTTCACTGGGAGCTCAGGCTTCACTCTGACCTTGACTCCAAGTGTATCCCTTGGATCTTGTGCCATGTTCAGAACCAGTACATTAGGTGAATCCTCAAATTAGATTGATTCTACATAGAATCTAGGATAAAGGCAAAACATTCTAAGAGAACAGAGATCAGGAAATCTCCCAGTGGTTCGGTTTCACCGCTGGGGGGCTTATAGTTTGACCAAGGAATGTAACTCTGTCCTGTCCTGAGGAAGAATATCAAAAACACATTAATTAGAGGTCTCCAAGCCCAGATCTCTGCCCCTTAAATTGGCAGTTATGTCCGAGTGAAATACCCTCAACGGTAGAGAAGAGGGGTTCCTAAACTATCTAGACTAAACATGCCTTTGTGAATGTAGAACATTATCTTTCTTACTTTCTGGAGTATTCTTCTGGAAACAGGCATTCTTTCAGGAGAATCATCCGACCACCCCGTGGATGGAATGGCCCATCCACGTGTGCACAGCTGACATTTTGTTGAAATTCTGGGGCTTTGCTGACCCCTCATGATTTCTTTGTGGCCAAACGCTACAGATGAGCACACCCTGACCCCAGGCACCTCTGAAGATTTCACATAAATCAGGAAGGAGTCTGGGTCACAGAGAGATGAATATTTGCATATTCATTTGGGTTTCATTTTACACCATGCCAGCATTACAGACACTGATTATTTAGAGCATTTATTGAGCACTTACTGTGTGCCAGGGAGAAGACTACAGAAGTGAATTAGCTCACAGGCCAGTAATGGAGGCAAGACCCACACATAATATCTACGGGGTAGAAAGTACAAGATGCCCTAGACATAAAGACAAAGTAACAAGGGAAAGATTATTCCCTGATAAGAAGAGTTAAAAAAAACAAAACCAAAAAACTGACAAGGAGGAGTGGCAGTGGGCCTGAGGTTTAAAGGATGAGTAATATTTGGAACAGGCAAATGGATGGAAGGATTGCCCTGGTGGAGGACACAAAGGCACGGGGCTCTGTTGGGGAAACGTGAGGAGATGAGCCAGCTGGTGAGACAGGTGCGTGACGTAGATTATTGGAGAGAAGGTGCCAATGGGGACGTAGATGAAGACCCAGAGGCCAGAGGTGGGTGGCCTAGAGTAAATGAAAGCTTGTCTTCAACCTGAGTTGAAAACATGAAGGCCTTCGGGCTGTCTGTGATCCCTGAAATGACACAAAATCTTACGTCTGTGTGTATTTTTCCTGGAGAGAAGGTCAGAAATTTCATCATATTTTCCAAAAGTTAAGAACCCAACAGCCCTATTATCATTAGAGGCTCCATGGAGCTAAAGCGATTTGCCCGGGGTTGGGGTGTCGCGGCTTTGGGATACATCATACCCGCCGTACCCGGAAAGGCTTCACATTTCAGATGCCAGTCAGCAAACTAGAAAAATGTGTGCATTTTCACGTAAGAACAGACAGGAAGTGACTAATGGTACACGCGTTATTTTATGTGCATGAAATAAAACCAGACAGCTCTCTTCCATTCGAAAACGTTTAAGCGTTAAGTCAGAAGTAACCAGTAAAAGCCTCTTCTGCATGCAGTTTGTTGAGCAGGAACCATTTCTTAGACTTATGGGGAAGGCGGATTTCCTGAGCTGATGTGAGAGTGTCGTTTCAGGGACCATTACACTGGAGCAGGGCCCCTCCGCCGGCAGGCAGGCCGGTTCGCCCTCTCACCAGGGTGCAGAGCAGATGGGAACTGAGGTGAGCATATGGCCAGTCAGTCGGCATTTTGGGGAAACGGCAGAGTGGAATTCTGCGTGGGCCCTTCCAGAGTTATTCCAGGTAGTGATGGGAGAGCAAATGTGTTTGGAAATTTCCTCATGAGTTGCTCCAGTGAGCCTTAACTGTTCATGTGCTTTTAAATGAGGCGTTGTTAGCTTTTTGGAAGGAGGCATTGCGGTCTGGGCTTAGGATCAAGGTTTTGATACCAGTTCTACTGGGCCTCAGATAAGTCAGTATACTTCCCTGAGCCCAGTTTCCTCATCGGAAAAAAAAAAAAAAAACAAAAGCAAACAACCTCAAACAAACAAAACAAGAGAAGAAAAGGGAATGATAGTAGCTGCTCTGCCTTTCACAAGGGACTGTTTGTTGAGCGCTTACTGTGTATGGCACAGTGGTGTTTACCTTTATCCCCATTTTGTCCTCATAACAGCCATATGCACTAGGTGCGATCACTACTTCTGTTTTGAGAGGAGGATACTGAGGCCTGGAGAGGTTGAGTGACAGGCCCAAGACCACACCAGTTATAAGCAACAGACTGGGATTTAAAGCCAGGTGTGTCTAGCTCTTGCCTTGAGAGAGTGGATGAGAAGGTATTTCGCGCACTAAGGAGACGTGCGCACACAAGGCATTACCTTATCGGGTTGGGTTCATGCCTTTGCCCAAACTTTAAGGCAGGGACTCATCCCTTTAGCTTCAATCACCGAACACGAGTGGGTGCTTATGAGTGATTGATCATCTCCTGTGAGGGCTCTGTGGCCAGCTAGGTGGCCAATTCATATTCAGTAATCTTCAACACTGTAATGAATAAAATGTAAGCCAGTGTGCAGAGAACACCAGCTTAAAGCAAGATCTATACGTGCCGCAAGACAGAACAGAACCAGACAGAAAATTATTCGTATGCAGTCGTGAGTCCCAGACTGGGAACATGCTAGAAGTTCAGAAGAAGACAGGCTGAGCCAAGGATGAGGTGGAATCGTAGGAAATTACTGATATTCGATCTTTTTCTTAATTTGACTTACAAGAGTGGCAGTTTCCTATGATTCAACTAGTGGCTGGCCTGGAGTGGTCAAGGCAGCCTTCCTGAAGGAGGTGGGGCCGTCATTTGCTTGGGCTTGGTTCAGTGAGGAAGATAGAAATAAGCTTGGGGGAGGAAGGATGGAGGCAGGAAGCTGGGCCAGGGGGTTAGGCAGGGTGGGGGAGGACCGCCAATCATGCTTCCAAAATGGCGCTTGGGGCTGGAGAGGACAGATCCTGCTTCTCTGCTACATGCTTCTTATTAAATTTTTTCTTATTATAAAAGTGATATGTGCTCATTGTAGAAAAAAATGGAAAATACTGAAAACTGTGTAGCATGAAATAAAAATCTCCCTCAAATTCAAGCACCCAGAGCTAATCATTATTAACTTTTTAGTTCATAAAAGTGGTATCGTTTTCTGCTGTCTATATTGTTTTATAGTTGAGGCCATACGATCTGTATAATTTTTGTACGCTGTCTTTATTTTTCTCCATTTTATGCGACAGTAATTTCCCCTTCTTATTAACAGTTCTGTAAACATCATTTTCATCAATGGCTGGGACTCTGCCTCCGTATTGGTGAATGTTTAGTTGATTTCCAGCATCTTGTGCTTAAAGCTCTGTGTGCTATTTAGAAGTCTGTCTCAGGCTAGAGAGAGCCCATGAGGAAGCAGGACTGGAGATGCACATGTGTTTTTAATGCACAGGAGGGACAGCAGAACGGTGAGCGTAGGGGCCCTGGAGTCGAATGCTTTGGGGTGAATCCTGGTGCTGCCACTTACAGCTGTAAGTGGTACAGAGTTTCCTCCCCTCTCTGTACTTTGGCTTCTTCATCCATAAAAGGGAGTTTGCAGTTGGATGTTTTTAAATCTGCAAAGCAATGAGATGTTCTTAACTTGGAAGGAGAGAAAATGCTGCTTATTCCTAAGGGAGTATCTGTCGTGGGAAATGTCCAATATGAATGTAGTATTTAAACAAGTCAAACAATATATGTAACCTGGGGAGGATTTTTTGTTTGTTTGTTTTGTTTTAAGGAAAAAAATGTGTGAAGGAGGAGGTGGTAAAGCAAGGGGGAATTGATCTCCAACAGCGACAGGTTGATCTTTGCCTGCCAGGATGGATTTTTTTTTTAACATCTTTACTGGAGTATAATTGCTTTACAATGTTGTGTTAGTTTCTGCTGTACAGCAAAGTGAATCAGCTATATGTATACATATATCCCCACATCCCCGCCCTCTTGTGTCTCCCTCCCACGCCTCTAGGTGGACACAAAACACTGAGCTGATCTCCCTGTGCTATGCAGCTGCTTCCCACTAGCTCTCTATTTTACATTTGGTAGTGTATATATGTCCATACCACTCTCTCAATTCGTCCCAGCTTACTCTTCCCCCTCCCTGTGTCCTCAAGTCCATTCTCTATGTCTGCGTCTCTATTCCTGTCCTGCCCCTAGGTTCTTCAGAACCTTTTTTTTTTTGGATTCCATATATATGTGTTAGCATACGGTATTTGTTTTTCTCTTTCTGACTTACTTCACTCTGTATGACAGTCTCTATGTCCATCCACCTCACTACAAATAACTCAATTTCGTTTCCTTTTATGACTGAGTAATATTCCATTGTATATATGTGCCACATCTTCTTTATCCATTCATCTGTCGATGGACACTTAGGTTGCTTCCATGTCCTGGCTATTGCAAGTAGAGCTGCAGTGAACACTGTGGTACATGACTCTCTCTGAATTATGGTTTTCTTAGGGTATATGCCCAGTAGCGGGATAGCTGGGTCATATGGTAGTTTTTTAAGGAACCTCCATACTGTTCTCCATAGTGTCAGGATGCATTTGATCTCCCTCTAATTATCTGCTAGATTAAAAGAAATGAAAGCTCAAAATCAAAGCTGGTTTTAGTAATCACTTGAAAGCCCCTGGTTATCGCACCAAATGGTGGGCAGTATTCTCCAGCTGCTTTCTTTCCTTTCCTTTTTATTCAATTTCCATTTTTTCCCTTTACTTTTTAAGCAGCAGAAGAGCCCTTTGCAGCTCTCATCACAGAGGCTAATGTGAGGGGGGAAGAAGGTGGAATTTGAAGGTTCAGAGTGGTAGGATCCGCCCCCAAGCTCATCCTCCGCTAGGTGCTCACATCACAGCGTGAGAATCAGCGGGGAGCTGGCTGCTCAGTGTGTGCACTCCCTGTCGCCGTGGAGCCTTCGTTTGATTGGAGAGGCTCTCTTTCTTCCTCCAGACTGTCCAGGCCTCTGCAGCACCAGAAGCTGCTAACACATGCATGCATGAACTCGTGCACGCACGCGTGGATGGACTTGTTATGTGTGGGTCCTGGGCTGGGTCAGGGATGACTGTACATCTCTGTGGGGTGCAGGGTGCAGTGGGAGCACCAGCTCAGCAAGGTGAGCAGGACGGAGGCAGTGAGAGAGGCCTCAGCAGAGAAAATGAGTCCCCTGAGGGCCTGAAGGCAAGACAGAGGAGCCCGGGGCTCTCAAAGCACAGAAAGAACTCCAGCCGGGTTGTTCATACAAGCTACAAGCTGGAGACAATCTAACTGTCCACCAACAGAAAAATGCACTAATCCTGGGTATTCACTCACGGGAAGACTCTATGTCAATGGGAAATGCGTCAATAATGTACCTCTGTGCATTGATATTCAAGTTGAGGAAAAGAAGCAAATCGTGAAAGAATATCTACAGTGTGGTTCCAACTCACTACAGGCAAAACTAAACTTTGTTTCATAGAGACGTAAGCCTACAAAAGCAAGGAAGAATGATCAGAGAGTTTAAGATGTTTACTTCCGGACGGGGCTGGAGAGAGGGTGCGGCGAGGGGCACAGGTGGGCGGTTGAGATCCTGGCTGTGTTCTGTTAACCCAGGTGGTGGAGGCACAAGTATGAGAATTATTCTTTAAATGTATGCACCTGTTTTATACACTCTTCTGTGTGTGTGGTGTACCACACATTTACAGGTAAAACAAAGAAGTCCCAGGTGGCAAGATTATAGTGCGTAAGCAGGGAGGGTGTCAGGAGACAGGGCCCGGGGCTGCAGGATCTAATGGCTTAGTCCAGGCATTTTGCTTTTCATCCTAAAGGCAATGGACAACTTTTTTTTTTTATTGAAGTGTAGTTGATTTACAATATTGTGTTAGTTTCAGTGGTACAGCGAAGTGATTCGCTTATATATACGTATACGTATATATCTATATCCTTTTCTTGGATTCTTTTCCATTATAGTTTATTACAAAGACACTGAATATAGTTCCCTGTGCTATACAGTAAATCCTTGTTGTTATCTATTTTATATATGGTAGTGTGCATCTGTTAATCCCAACCATGGAAAAGTTTTAAATAGCAGGGTGACATGATGAGATTTATGTTTTCAAAAGATCACTTTGGCTGCAGCGTGAAAACCAAACTGCCAGGGAGGATGCGGAGGCAGCTAAGAGGTGTGAGAGAGATGGTGGCTGTGTGGATTAGGTGGCAGTGGTAGGTGGAGAGAAATGTTGTATTCAAGAGGCATTTAGGGACTTCCCTGGTGGCACAGTGGTTAAGAATCCGCCTGCCAATGCAGGGGACACGGGTTTGAGCCCTGGTCCGGGAAGATCCCACATGCCGCGGAGCAACTAAACCCGTGCACCACAACTACTGAGCCTGCGCTCTAGATCCTGCGAGCCACAACTACTGAGCCTGCGCACCTAGAGCCCGTGCTCCGCAACAAGAGAAGCCACTGCAATGAGAAGCCCGCACACCGCAATAAAGAGTAGCCCCGCTCGCCACAACTAGAGAAAGCCCGCGTGCAGCAACGAAGACCCAATGCAGCCAAAAAAAAAAAAAAAGAGGCATTTAGGAGGATGGGTGGATAGGACTTGGGGATGTGTCGGATATGAGAGGTGAGGGTGAAGGAGGGGTCAAGAAAGGGGCTGGTTTAGCAACTGGGGGGTGCCAGGGAGCCCTGGGGACGTAGCAGCTTTGGGGGGACGTGATGCAGGGTCATGAGCCCTCCAGGTATACTGTCTGCTAGGTAGCTGGGTAAGCGGACTGGGGCCTTACGAGGGGGTGGGGCCGTTATGGGGATAGCTGTTCCCTAGAGTAGACTGGCACGTCCACATGGGCACACCCGACAGTTGTCTGTCAAGTGATTTCAATGGCAGCTGTGGTGAAGTGGAGTGAGCCAGGGCAGGAGGTCTGGGTTCAGATCCTGACTCTGCCGGTCTTTCTGACCTTCTTTAACTCCGTTCCCGGCATCCAGCTCACAGAGCTCCGCCCTGCTTGCTGGCTCAGTTGCTGGGCACAGAAACATCCTGTCTTTAAGGCATCTTTTACAAATCATCATGCCGTTTTAATTTACTTTCCGGCTTTTGGAGCCGTGCATGTGCCTTGGTGTCCTTCGCGAGTACTTGGCCCCATGCCCTGGCGGGAAGGGTGATGGAGGAAGTAAGCTCGGGGGAGGGCAGGCAGGGAGGACCTCTCTGCAGCACCTGCTTCACGGGGCTTCCCCAGTCAGCCTCCCCTTCTACTGGTTATCATTGCCATTGTCACCTCCACACCTGTTCAGTGCGCTGCAGCTCACAGAGTCGTTTCAGGGCCAGTGGTGCATGCAAAGTAGGCAGGGTACGAGTCATTACCCCATTTTACAGGCAAGGAAACCAAGACTCAGAGAAACAATGGGACATTCCACAGGCTTGGGGTTCTTGGACTCTACACATGACAAGAGGTTGCCAGTGATGGGAATGTTTGTCTGTTTGTGCAAATCTACCAGCCAAGGCCTCAGATAGGTCGTATTTCTGCACATCATGACTTCTTTAGGTGCCGTAAGGGATCGAGACTGGGATCTGTCCTCAGAAGCCTGATTAGGTAGTAGTTCTGGACACCTTCTGCCGGGAGGAGAGAGTGAAAGAGAATAAAAGAGCCCAGGGGATGGCATTACCATTTTTAGCCTGAAAGGTGGTTATGTGGAGAGGGGATAAACTCTCTGCAGGCCCCAATGGGCAGAACAAGGAAACATGGCTGCAATTTGCAGAGAGATTTAAGCTCAGGTAAAGGAAGGAAAAAGAAAATCACCACCACCTTACTTTGCCTGAAATGATAATGGTTGACTCGTAGTAGTAGTGAGTAGTGAGTTCCATGTAGCTGGAAGTATTCAAGCCAAGACTAAATGGCCACATGTAGGGAAGGAGCACCAGCTCTGGGGTCAAACAGACCCGGGTTCAGTGCCTGGTCACGTGACCTTGGACAGGTCACCTGAGTCCCGGTTCCCTCTATCTGCACAGGGATGTTGGTGCAGGTTCGTTGTGAGGATCCAATAGGGGCCAAAGCAGATCTCTGGGCACACTCATTCTACAAGTACCTCTGGAGTCCCAGAGGTGCATGACGTCTGTTGTCTGGCTTAATCGTCACCAGTTTGCGTGCAGGCCTGTCTCTAACATTTGTGGGGCCTGAGAAAGAGAACACATGGAGGTCCCAACTTCCTGCCAGCCCACCTCCTCTTCCCATCCCTGACTCCATCCACCCCTGCAAGGCATGGGCATCTGAATCACCTGGGGGGTTTGTTAAGGCCCAGATGGCTGAGTCCCAGCCCCAGAGTTTCTGATTCATTTGCATTTCTAGCAGGGTGCCAGGTAATATCAACGCTGCTGGTCCAGGCCCAACACGACACTTTACGAACCACTTGCCTGCCAGTCCCAGGTCTTGGGTCTGTCCCGAACCACTTGAGGACTCAGGGCAGTGGCCCCTCAGCCCCTGCTGGGGTTTGGCACCATGGGGGTGGAGCAGTCAGTAGGACTCATCCTTATACAAAAGAGATGGACATGCCCCTGGTGAAGGCAGCCACTGGAGGTAATTTGCCAATAACACAGAGACAGGAGCCCCCAACTTAACATAACTCTACTCATAGGTGTCACGTACATTGCATGCTATGACAGGACTGAGAAAGCCAAACAGGACCACTTCATAAATGCATGTTTTTATTAATCTGTTTCCCTTCCCTGCCTTCCTGTGCGGGTTTCTCAAGACAAGTAAAATATTAAATGATTGTAAAATCTAACCTTTAAGGCAAAATCACACCCTTTTAAAACAGTGCTTCTCGTGGGGGAAAATGTTGCATTATTCTTTTCGTCTCTTCATTCTCTTCCAGCTCGTTTGCAGGCAAAGTCCTAGATGATTTCTGAATTTTGACTCAGCCTTTCTCTACAAGAGAACAAGTGGTGGGGAAAATTTCTTCTCTAGGCAACAGCAACATTTCTGTCTCATTGGTTTGGTTTTGCACTGTAACGTGACAGCTTGTGGGGCCGCTAATTCGAACTTAGGCCCTTCTAGGAAGGCATCGTTCATGAGCAGTAAATTTATCAGGTTGCAGATTTTAGCCATTTAATTATTAAAAATGGGAATGCTTCCTTGCCTCATGAATATCTTAAAATGGAGCAACAGACAAATTGTGTTTCACTCCCAAATTTCACTGTAGTTTGGAACCACTTCATATTTCAGCCTTTCAGCCTTATCCGATGGCCCCGAAGCCGTGAGCTCGATTTTTCTTCAGGGAATTTGGTAGCAGAGTTACTTTGTTCCAAATCATGAAGTCTGAGACTTTTACAGGGAACAGGTTGTCTTAGCATCATTTAGTTTGTCCTTGGATCTATAAATGTCCTTGCATCTATAAATGTCCTTGCTGGAAATAGAACTTGAAGCAATACTTTCTATAAAGCGTATGCAGCGTCGTATAGTGGAAAAGACAAAGGATTCAGGAATCCAGTGGGCCTGGGTTTGAATCCTGAGTCTTCTCTTGCTCTGCGAAATGTAGCGCAGTCACTTCTCAAAGTCTCAATTTCTTCATGTGTAAAATGTGAAATAATAGCAATGACTACTTAACAGGATGACTGTGATCATTAAATGAATTAAAGTACTTAAACACATAGCATAATGACTGGACATGTTAGGTATTCAATAAGTGATAGTTATTTTATAATTATCCTTATTTTGTTATTCTGTAAAGTGCCTATCACAGTGCTGAGCACGTAGGCATTCAATAAATGGTATTAGCATTATCATTATTATAATTCTTACAGGTGCATATAGATTAAAAACACAGTTTTCCACCATGCGAGTTACCTGTGTTTTACTTTTTAAGATATTTGAGCCAACAGGAATTTATACAAGTAAATGGACAGCCTAAAGAACTTCAGCAAGACTGAGGTAGATCAACGGTGCTCATATAAATAGTTTAATCAAGATAATCCCTGATGCAAAACGTTTGTTCAATTTGTGCCTCAAAATGAAAGGGGGTTCCATAGATTTTCAGGAACTTCTCCTCTTTGCTGTGCACGGGTTTGGGAACCTTAAATAAGAACAGTCTTCCCGTGGAAGGGCAGCTCTGACCGTGGGAGATGACCTGGGCTGGTGGTCAAGGTCCTGGGCCTCACTCTGAGCTTGACCTTGGGCAAGTCCCCACACTTCTCTGGGCCGTGGTTCGTTCATCTCTAGAATCTCTGTGGTGTGAGAATGCTGCGCTTCTCTAAGTGCATGTGATTTATTCCCTTTAAAAAGAGGGATATAGAAAAAGGGAGATTTCATCCTTTAAAAACCCTTAGACTCTGCCCATCTTACCAGTTGCTTTTAAACCACTAGGTATTAGGTGCCAGATATCTGAGGGTGGCTTAACTGGAAGCTGTGTTTATTATCTGGAGACTGTCAGAAAACACTAAATGTGTTTTTTGACAGTCTCTCACCATCCAGCTACTTGCTTCCAACCAGAATGATTTGCTTTTCCACTGCATTCAGAAGAGACACTTTAGGGCTTCCCTGGTGGCACAGTGGTTGGGAGTCCGCCTGCCGATGCGGGGGACGCGGGTTCGTGCCCCGGTCCGGGAGGATCCTATGTGCCGTGGAGCGGCTGGGCCCGTGAGCCGTGGCCGCTGAGCCTGCATGTCCAGAACCTGTGCTCCGCAACAGGAGGGGCCACAACAGTGAGAGGCCCAAGTACCACACACACACAAAAAAAGAGACACTTTAGTCCTGGTTACGAACATTAATTAGTTTGAAGAAGAGGAACAGCATTGTGTTTCTAAAAGTACTTCTGATACCAAAGGCCATTTTTTGTTGCTGTTATAATCTGGGTGCTTCGTGAGGGTGACAGTACCTGGCTCTGCATTTATTCTCTGCCCAAGTTCAGTTCTAGCATCTTTGAAATTGGGGAACCAGTGCTTATAATCAGGCGGTAGAATGGTGCTCATCTCTGTGCTGAGTTATTGTAGAAGTGGCCCAGTGTCTCCCATGGTTTAAATCTTAAATCTGCCAGTTGTTTGTGGGCAACTTTTCCTCTGGTCTCAGAAGCCTGTTGACGTGGCCTATGATAGCACAACAGTGTGAATGCATGGCATCGGAGCGGTGGACATACAAATATCACTGCGGGCCACAAAACATAAGAAAGGGAAGGCACGCTGGAGTGGGAGACCTGGGTCCTAGTTTGGCTCTGATGTTGACTCGCTTCTCCTCGTGGAGCCTGTGGACGCCAAGGTAATTCAGCGTGTCTCCTCCGCACCTCTGTCACCTGGCCTGTCTTCATTCCTTCACCGAGGGTCTTGGGCTTGACTGCTGAGGACCCTTTCCGTTCCAACATTCTGTTGTCTCCATTATTGACAATAACAGTAAGAAGTCTCAGGCTTGTTACTTAGGTAGAATTCTGGCAGCAGGTAAATCTCTGGATGAGTTCCAAATTATAGATGGCTCCAAAAAGTGTGCTTAGTTTTTGAGCTTGGTTGTTCCCCACATAAGGTTTATTGTTGGCTTTTTCTTTTTCTTTTTTTTTTTTTTTTTGGAGGCGGGTCTCCATAAACTGATTCTTGACTCCTTAGTAGTTGAGAAATGCTTTGGATTTTTATTTGTATTGAAGTATGGTTTAATTACGATGTTGTGTTCATTGCAAGTGTACAGCAAAGTGATTCAGCTATACGTATACTTATTATTTATCAGATTCTTTTCCATTATAGGTTATTACAAGACCCTGAAGATAGTTCCCTGCTCTATACAGTAGGTTCTTGTTGGTTTTCTATTTTACATGTCGTAGTGTGTATCTGTTAATCCCAAACTCCTAATTTATCCCTCCCCTGCCCCTTTCCCCTTTGGTAACCATAAGTTTGTTTTCAAAGTCTGTGAGTCTATTTCTGTTTTGTACTTAAGTTCATTTTTTTAGATTCCACATAGAAGTGATACCGTATGGTATTTTTCCTTCTCTATCTGACTTACTTCCCTTAGTGTGATAATCTCCAGGCCCATCCATATTGCTGCAAATGGCATTGTTTCATTCTCTTTTATGGCTGAGTAGTATTCCATTGTATACATGTACCACAACTTTTTTATCCATCCATGTGTCAATGGGCATTTAGATTGCTTCCATGTCTTGGCTATTGTATCTTTTCAAATTCGAGTTTTTATCTTTTCTGGGTATATGCCCAGGAGTGGGATTGCTGGACCATATGGTAAGTCTATTTTTAGTTTTTTAAGGAATCTCCATACTGTTCTCCATAGTGGCTGCACCAGTTTACATCCCCACCAACAGTGCAGGCGGGTTCCCTTTTCTCCACACCCTCTCCAGCATTTATTATTTGTAGCCTTTTTGATGATGGCCATGAGAAATGCTTTGGTTAATTCTCTATTCCAGGCCCTTCGTGACATTCAAATTGCTTTATGTATTATCTCAGAATTGGTAGGGGCACGGCATTTTCTTGATTTATGGTGTTGTCATTTGAGGTTGGGTTTTCTCTTTCGGTTTGTTTCACATTTGAGTTATTTTTGGTGGTGTCACCCCATTCTCCCATTTTTCTCTTCCTTAAACTATGGGTCCTAATCTGAAGCAAAGGAATTACATTCATACAGCAAATAATGTTTTGGGCTGTTTATCGCATATGTGCTGACATTCATGCTGTCTTTTCTTTAGGAAAGAGCTCAGTGTTTTTCCAGGCTTTATCTGTAAAATGAGAATCACAATCACGAGAACCCTTGAAGGAGGCCCAATCAGCAGCCTCCTCTCTACCTAAATTCTGAATTAATTGAGAATAAGACAGAGGAGTAAAGAGCGTAAGGGCCGAAATATCACCTTCATCATGGAAGAGGTGATGTTGAGAATGTGTCTTATGTCCGTGGGCAAGTGAGCCTCCTGACGCTGAATCCAGAGACTCGTACGGGATTGGGGACCAGCCCCAGCCCCTGGTGAGAGCAGCAGAACCGTTCTCCCGAGAGGAAGGGAGGAAGGACTGAGCTGCTTCCACCTGGTTTCTCCTTCCAAATACGAGGCATTTAATTTCCTCAGGGGAGTAGAGCAAGGGTGGGGCAGCGAGAGGCCAAAAGTATTACCCTAAGTCACTCCTGTCACATGGAAGGAAACACCAGGTGTGGGAAAACAGTGCCTCCCCAGCTTCCCTGCCCCCCGCCCCCCGCAAATAAAAACAATCACATTGATCTCACAGAAAGCAGAGGAGCAGGGGTGAAAAGAACAAACTTTGGAGTCTGACAGACCCAGGTTTCCAACCCTAGTTTCCACGGACAGCCTGTGTGATCCTAGATGAATTCCTCCACCTGGCTCAACCTCACCTGTCAAATAGGAGTGATGCCAGGTCATTGTGAACGTTAAGCGTTTGCACTAGAACGCCAGGTACATGATAAGTGCTCAAGAAAAGAATGCACTAGAACGCGAGGTACATGATAAGTGCTCAAGAAAAAAATAGAAGGTCAAAAGAGAAGACTTAACCGTCCTGTGTAAATTATACAATTATATATAGATACAAAAAAGTATTATCGTTGATGGTGGTGGTGTTAGTGTAACACTGAATCCCACTTGCTATGCAACACTCTTAGTGCTCCCGATTTAGGCTGATTGAAATAGGCTGGGGTACCGGGTGGCTTGTTATGCATCTCTTTTCACTCAGCTCTTACAAAGCAGGCCCACAAGCCAGAAAGAAAGGAGAAATTAAATTAACGAGAAGCTTCCATGCAGCAGAATGACCATCCCTCTGATTTCAGCTATTTTTGTGGATCCTCCTGGAAGCCGTCATGTAATTCTGTAGCAGCCATTAGAAAGTATTCACTCCTTTTAATTTATGCTGAAAAATCATTGGTGGGAATTTGACACAGGCCTGGAGTGTTCTCAAGCCCATATTCCGCCGTCAGGCTTCGAGGGACAGCTCCCTTTTGCTTCGAGCCCTTGAAGTGCACACGGGAAAAAACCAGGGAGAGTCGGGGAGACTGTTGTAGTTTCACCCTGCCTCCTTCTTTGTCCTTCTCTGTCCTCCTCTGTCATCATCATCCACATCACATTTATTGAGTGTTACCTGGCCAGCTACTTTCTTGCTTACTTTTGACTGTAACTCTAGGAGGTTTTTATTATCTGCGCTTTACGGGTACTCCGTTTGCCCACCGACTTGGGCAGAGTCGGGATTTGGAGCAGGTGTGGCTCATTCCAGAGCCCATGGTCTCTTCCTCGGATCCCTTGGTGACAACCTCAAACCTGGAAGGAGGCTTTGGAGAGGCCCTTGCAGCTTCCGCATCACGGACGCTGGGCAGGAGCCAGCAGGGCGCCCTCCTTTTCCTGGCAACTATTATTGCTAAGATCTAGCTCAGCCTCATTTCTGGTTTTGTTGAAATAGCATTTGTTTTTCTCCCCGGACCAGGGAGCGCTTGAGGACCGTTGTGGGGAGCGTGCTGTCTGGAAGGCCCATGTCGCACCCTCTGTCCTCGGGGCAGGTCCTTTCCTCTGCTCTGGTGGAGAGAGCAAACCCTCTGGCGCCAGGTGTGAGGATGAATCACTGTGTTTCATTCAATTCTAAAAGAATTTATGCGCCACTACCCTTTGCCAGGCCCAGGGGTGGGAATGAAACAATAGCACCCATCTCACGTGGCTGAGTGATGTGGGCAACAGTGGCTGGTGCCCGGGGACCCTCGGGTAGAGCAGCCGGTGTGGTTATCAGTACGGACCAGCTCGGGGCCTTGGGAGGTCCCGGGGCGGTGGGGCCAGGAAGGACACCTGCACATATGATTCCAGCACCGTTTGCTGACAGCAACAGCACAGGGCACAGGCTGAGAAGAGGTTGGCTGGATGGGAAAGGGTGGAGATCAGGCCGGGGAAGGGTCTATAGCTTTGTCAGTTCGGGAAGCCACGCAGCCTGGGGCACAGGAGGCTTGGGGAAGACTGGTGACCATCCTGACTCGTGGGAACGTCCTTTCAGCAGGGGAGCGCATTTATTCAGTAGGGCTCCGGAGGGAAGAGCTAAGACTGACAGAATGTACCAGGAGGCTAGACCTTGGATAAACCTTAGTAAAAGCTTTCTAATAATCAGGGTTTTCTAAAGTGGAACAGGGCTGCTCGGGACCCTGCTCTCTGTCGCGGAAGGGCCCACGCAGAGCCAAGTAAGACAGGATGTAGAGGAGAGGGTCTAGGCTTTGGTGGCAGAGACCCAGATTGGAACTAAACCTGTACACTTGCTGTGTGACCCCAGGCAGGTCCCTTGCCTCGTCTGAATCTCCGTTTTGTGCAGTGATCCGATGACAAGTGTGAAAGCGCCCGATGAACTGTGAAACACTGTGCAAAATGTTAGCTATGCTCCTGTGGCTTCACGGCAGTTACTGGTGAACATGTCATACTCGTCTCCTAATGGTGAAATGTGTGTTGATTGAATTCATTCATGTACAAATTATTTCCCCCCTAAAACCGGCCCTGGAACTTGAATCGGCATCTTGTCCTTAAAGCCTAGTACACAGTAGGCACCAGCTTAAAATGTGTTGAGTGAATGAATGAAGGAGAGATTAAATATGTTAATTACTGCTACCTATGTGGTCATCGTTGGGCTACGCACGCTACATAAATCTTATTTAGTCCTAAGCACAGTCTTGTGAGATGGCCCCGGAAGACACAGTATCCAACTCAGGACTGTAATGGTGATGGTGGCATTGGATGGGAGGCTAGCCTAGCTGGCCTGTGCGTCATTCTCGCCTGTGAGATTCCACATTTCTGGGGCAGCTACCCTCTCGGTGACAGACGTTTAGCCCTATGACCGGGCTGGGCATGTGTCCATTTGGACCCCAGACAGCCCTCAGCTTGCATGATTAGGTCCCACTCTTGCTTCTGTACCATGTTGTCTGCACTAACTTCCTGCAGGCAGTGGGGGACTCAGAAAGCAGTGCCCCACTGACTCCTGGGTGGTCCTGCCGTGTCACCCACTCAGGAATGGTCGAACCCACTCCAAAGGCTGTGGCAGCCCCAGGGGTGCGGATTCTGCAATGCTGAGCATCATTGTGAGGGGCGGTGGTGGTGCTGCCTCTTCCTAGCTCTACGACGTTGGGCAAGTTGCCCTTCAAGCCTCAGTTTCTGTATCTGTAAACCAGGAGGATACCTACCTCATACAGTTCAGGATCATTGTTAAATGCTTGTTTAGTCCAGTGCCAGGCAACGGCAGGGCTCAGAGAGTGGCATAGCATCACTGTCGTCAAGTGACTGTTCGATTTCTCAGACACGGTAGACATCCCTGGATGATCAGTTGCTACCGTATATAATTACTATAACTTGCCGAATTATAGAAACAGACATAAAACCATTTTCTCCATCAGTGGAATACTCAGGTGCACAGTTTGGGGGAAGATATTAAATAAACAAAGACCAGAATTTAAGTCAGTGACAGTTCCCTTCTTGCCAGAAGTATTTCCTTTTCTCAGCACAGGTAGACCTTGGAGATATTGCAGGTTCGGTTCCAGACCACCAAAATAAAGTGAATATCGCAATAAAGTGAGTCACACAAATGTTTTGGTTTCCCAGTGCATAGAAAAGTTACCTTTACATTATACTGTAGTCTATTAAGTGTGCAATAGCATTATGTCTTTAAAAACAATGCATATACCTTAGTTAAAAATACTTTATTGGGCTTCCCTGGTGGCGCAGTGGTTGAGAATCCACCTGCCGAGGCAGGGGACCCGGGTTCGTGCCCCGGTCCGGGAAGATCCCACATGCCGCGAAGCGGCTGGGCCCGTGAGGTATGGCTGCTGAGCCTGCACGTCCGGAGCCTGTGCTCCGCAACGGGAGAGGCCACAATGGTGAGAGGCCCGCGTACCGCAAAAAAAAAAAAAAAAAAAAAAGGAGAAAATACTTTATTGCTACACTTTTCTTTTACCTAAGGATTAAATAATTACGTGGGATAGGACTTGACACGTGATCATCGTTCCATAAATGTCTGTTCTAATACCATGTATGAAACGGACTAGCTCAGTGCCTGGCTGCAAAAGCAGGCACTCAGCGAACAGGAGCTTCCTTTATTCCTTTTCAACTTACAATCTCCTTCATCCTCTACAAGCATCGTATTAGCATAATGAGGCTTTATAGCTATTGAGCAGTGCTGATAGAGGAACACGCTGTGAGGGGAAAATGCCGCGGATCTTTGTTCGGTGGGGACCACGTGCAGCTGAGCTCAGCCGTGGTGGCAGGAGACCACGCGGGGGCAGGTAACTTCTGTTGACCCCTCCCGTTATTCCTTAATAGGAGCCTCCAATCCAGCGTTCCAATATTGGAAGTCCGCACACCCAGCAGCTGAGGCAGAAACAGGGCTGCTGGATGGATGGCTCGTTTCAGAGAACGTTTCCTGTTGCGCCGTCACTGGCGGAGACAGGGAGCATCTTCAGATGCCTGGTTCCGCTTAAATTTTCCTTCCACTGCCCCTGAGTCCAGGGCGCCCAGCGCATAGCAGCGTGCAGAATGCATCAGTACCCAGGTGGCGTCTGAATAAAAATTCCAGATGGATGTTTTCCACACTTGAGGTTTGTCTCTTCAAACTCAAAAACTTTTTCAATTTTAACTGTTTGGATTTGAAATCCTTACAAAACGCTCGCTTCCTGACATCAAAAGAACATAATTTCACTTTTTTTTCCCCCTCTTTTCTTGGTACTTTGGAATTGAGGGGTGCCGTGAACTGGCTCTCAAAAACCAGAATGGAACAAAACTCCCAGTGTCAGCGTTTGCCTATTTCCGTGGTATAAGTATTCCTACTATTACTCGTTTCAAGCTGACGATGGTTTGTGACAACCAGCTTGGAAGATTCCTGAGATCTGAGCTCCCCACTGCAGGGGGCCGCACGGCAGGGAGTGAGGACACAGACCTCAGACCTGGGAGGACCTGGCTTTCATCCTGATTTTTCCCAGTTGACAGCTGGGTTACCCGGGACAGGCTGCCAAACCCGAGTTTCTTCATATGAACTGAGGTGAAAATGACCAACCCAGGGCAATGGTGAGCACTCGACAAGGTGGCATAGGTCACAGGTCCCAAACTCCAGTGCTCTGGGGACCGAGCCGGTGACATGGTGACCACAGCAGGCTGGCGGGCACTTGGGCAAACACCTGAGACAGTGGTTCTCAAGCTTGGCTGGGGAACTTACCTGTGCCTGGGCCCCACCTCAGACCAATTGAACCAGAAAGTCTGGGGGAGCCAGTAAGTGGAATGTTGTTATAATTTCTAGAAATTCCACAGGGAGATCAATTCCCATGACAGGACTTGCTCATCACAGTGTTAATCGTGGACTGTTTTCTGTAAAGGACTTAGACGTTGACTTTTAAAATAATTTCCTCTCCAGTTTTACCCTAAATGGAAACATTATACTCAGGGTGAGTTTGGGAAAATTGTAAGTATAGTTTGATAGGGATGGAGGGGGCGGGATGTATAGGAAGCAGAGGGGATGAGGTAGAATGGTTGGCAGTGGTTGGATTATAAAGGGCCTTGAATGCCAGGCCAAGGAGGTTTTGATTTGCCCTGTGGGCAGAGGGGAAGACCCTGCAGACACATCAGGGGAGGGGCAGTCATGAGAGGCATTCATGGTTGGCCCATTGAACAGATCAGCTCAAATCACTCATCCTTCAGAGCGGTCCCCCTGCCACCGCTGCGTCCCCATCTTGTGTTCCTGCCCTTTGTCCACTTGCATAATTTACCTTTAATTATTTCTTTCATGATTTTCACAGTCCAAACGGGCAGGGATGGGCTGATGCAGGGTGGAATCAACTCCTGGGACCTCAGAAGACCTCCTTCGTTCCTCTTATTAACTTGAGTGTTTTTCAGAGAAGAGTTTATTAAAAGAGATCATCTGGGGTTTGTTTTCAGCTGCATTTTCCAGAGAGAGCATGGCCAGTGACTGCCCTTGAACCTGATTCCCATCTACTAGTGTGCGCACTAGTAAAAGCAGGTGTCGCTCAGAGTTTCGGGAGCAGCAGTTTCTAATTTGTTGCTTGTTAAACCACAGGCCTCCAGGTCGGGCTGCTAACATTACTAGTTTTTCAATGAGGAAACCCTGATGGTAATTTTTTTTTCACCCTGAACACAAGCATATCTGGTTCTTTGCTGCCGCATTTTTCTGAGATTGTTGTCAGATTGTTGTTGTTACTGTTGCGTGTTAACTATTACTATTTGTGGCACCAGGGGCGGAGCTGGGTGCTCCGCAAATATTATTGTCTTGTTGAATTCTCACAGGATCTCTGCAGACACTGTTTTCCCAGAAGAGGAAATTCTGGTCTCCAAGAGCTGAGTCACTACCCGAGGTCACACAGCCAGAATGGGTCAACCTCAGCCCTAGGCTGGGCCCTTGGCCATGTTCTTTGCTATAACCTCTTCTCTGTGATGTTGATATCCACTTGCCTGTGTTTCACTGACCATCTTTTATGACATAGGAATGTATATTTTAGTCCCATAGCATCTGGAAAATAATGAGAATAATTTTTAAATGTAGCTGAAAAATATAGTACAGATGTAAATTAAATACCACTGATACTTCCCCTGGACTCTTGTCATTCCATTTGGGTTCATTTAAAGGAACAAATTCATTCTTTCCTTACTATAGCAGTGAAGTTCCAAATTCTAAAACTCCCCCACGGGCAAGAGTTTAGTTCTTCAGTGATTATTCACGGTGTAACCAGCCTTCCTAGGCTGTATTTATCATTTCATTAATTTGGTCAGAGTTTGTTCCTCCTTCCAGGAAAATGGTAATTGCATAGAGTCACTTTTGACTCAGAACTTCGAAGCATCCCATTAACTTGTTTGTTTTTTTTTTAATCTCTCACTGTTAGCTGTTTACATTTTTATAGTCTAAGGATAGATTTTGTATTCTTTGATCAGACATGAAAAAAGAGATAGGCGGGATTATGGAGTCATTCATTCATTTATTCAACCAACGTTTTCTGGAAACCTCCTGTGTGCCGGATGCTTTTCTAGGGGAGGGGCCGGAGCCGAGAAACAGCCCCACGAGGTCCTCTCTCATGGAGCTTGCTTTCCAAAGGAGGGGCAGACATTCAATAAGCACACAAAGAAAAAGCAGGGAAAAAATGCTATCGTGCCACTGAGCATGGTGATGGGATAGCGATGGGGGCAGAGACGTGGTCCTTTCTCTGAGGTGCTCTCTGTGCACGGGGGGGAGACAGATGTTTCAACAAATGGATTCAAACTCTGGCTTCTGGGTATTTGTGGGTTTAACATTTACAGTCTTCACTATTCTTGGGCAATATGGAGATCTGTGAAATGCAGCCATTTGTCATTTTGCTGAGGCGTAAGTTACCTTTTATTGTAAAGGAAAAGGTGTTTGCCTCCAGGTAAAATAATTTGGGCATCAACAAGTAGGTGAGGTGTGTGTTTGAGGGGAGTGCTGAGACTTTCCTGTGCTCATGGAATCAAGGCACAGAGGTCTTATTTCATTTATGAATTCAGCAAACCTTTAACTTAGTGTCTGTTACCATCTGTGTACCTGAGAAGGGAAGCTGGGCGGCTCCATCCCTGTCTTTGAGAAAGGAGAGAAGGATGCACAGATACTTATAATACAGTTGGCCCTTGATGGTCACGAGGAACATTTCCAGAGACACTTGTGAATCCTTAAATTGACTACATTTAGACAGAAATGAACCAATTGCTCATTGGTCAGCTGGACCCATTCACTAGTTAAGTGACTCGCTAATTCACACCTGCCTCGGGGAAAGGGGGATTCAAGGTCATGCAAGGTGCTCTCCCTATGTCATCTCATTTCATCTTGGTGACAGTCGTGTGATCGGGATTCTCATCTCCCGATCTCACACAACCTTACCTGCCAGGCCTTCAGGACTGCCAATGCCAAGGGCCTACCATGATCCATCCTGTGTTCTGTAGCACAGGCATGAAAGGCTGTGGGAACACGAACAGTGCAGATGCTGGGGGTCCTTGGAGGCACCTTCTCGAAGGAGAGAGCACTAGACTGGGTCTTGCAGAAGGAGAGGAGCTCGTCAGGCAGAGAAAGAGGAGGTAGCAGGCAGAGGGAGCCACTGTACAAAGGCATGAAGTATGAGAGCACGAACTGTGTTCGGGCAAAACAGAGATCTGGAACATGGGCGGGGTGGGAAGTTGGCAGGAGGGGAGTTTGGAAAGGAGGGTTGGAAGCAGCCCAGGACAGGCCGGAGCATTTTTGGAGGCAGGGCTGACAGGATTCCTGCTGGCTACGGTGGAGGAGGGAGGGAGAGAGGAATCGAGGATGCTCCGGGTTTTGGCCTGAGCCGCTGGGGTGGAGCCTGGGAAGATGGGGTCGCCGATCTGTACTGCACAAATATCTCCTGGGGGACAGTCCTCATGATGTACTGGACAGTGAGGGCTAGAAGGCTGTGGGGCCAGTCGACAGATGAGAAATGAGCGCCCTGACCCAAGCCGTTTGGCAGTGGAGCTGGAGAGAGGGGAATCAACCAGAGACCCTGCCTGGCTCGACTCAGCAGACCGGGGCGGGGTCACTGGGATCTGAGTGTGAAGTTGGAGGACTCACTCTTGCTGGGGTTGAGAGTGAAATGATTAATTGAGGTCAGGAATGCAGCCGGGAGAATAGATTTCAGGGGAAGGAAAGAAGTCCAGTTTGGAACAGGTTGACTTTTATTTTAGTTTAGTTTTTGGTTCAATTTGTATTCTTAGTTTTCAAAAAATTTTTATTGGAGTATAGTTGATTTGCAATGTTGTGTTAGTTGGGACAGGTTGACTTTAAGTTACCTGGGGGACTTGCAGTTCGAACAAGTCTAGAGGCTTTTGGAGAGGTGTGACGAGAGGCTTTTTTTTTTTTTTTTTCCGGTACCTGGGCCTCTCACTGTTGTGGCCTCTCCCATTGCGGAGCACAGGCTCCGGACGCGCAGGCTCAGCGAGCGGCCATGGCTCACGGGCCCAGCCGCTCCGCGGCATGTGGGATCTTCCCGGACCGAGCCACGAACCCATGTCCCCTGCATCGGCAGGCAGACCCCCAACCGCTGCGCCACCAGGGAAGCCCGTGACGAGAGGCATTTTAACACGGGCTGGGAAGCCAGACCACAGGTGTGCAAATTCCGCTCAGTCAGCTGAGTGGCCAGGACGAGGTAATCAGCCTCAGTTTCCTCTGTGTTTAAAATGGGGGCATTAGCAGCGCCTACACTACAGATTGAGAGGATTGTATGAGAGATACACACATATGAAATTAGCAGGGCGCCTGGCACGCTGTCAGCGCTCAGTAAATGTTGGCTGTTGTCATCCTTGTCATTGTCACTCCCGATTTCATGGCCATCAGTGCATCGGGGGTAGTTGGGGCCATTGCGGAAGATGAGATCTGCCAGGCAGAGCGTGGTGAGCATGAGAGGAGAGGAGAGGGGGAAAAAGCAGCCTCTACCTCCATTTCTTGCAGAAGCCGGTGCAAAGGCATGTTCTGGTATCCAGGGCTCACTTTTGTGATGGATGTGACTTGAAAGTTTCTCAAAATCCACTGCAATTTTAGAAGGTAAGGAGTAAGCCACCGTTTGTATCTGGCAATCCTGTGGTCCCCCTTTCACGAGAGCTCTTCTGAACACACGAGTAAGATAATGACAGGCTCAGCACAGTAAAAATGTTTTAATGCAGAAAAATGAGTGTGAATGTCAGAATCTGAAATGCATTAATTTTCAACATTGTGAGATTAATTGGCTCCCAAATATAGCCTGCTCCTGCCATAATTGGGCTTCTGGGGAGCTTCCAGCTTTCCTGTTACCTTTCGCCAACATTTCTGGGTTCGATGGTGAATCGTGTTTTAAGAAGTTAGTCATCTAATTAAAATTATATTTCCAGTTTATATGAAATAGAAGAAGAAGGAATCATCAAATATTGATACTTTATTGGAGCCTGTTTCATACCTCGTGGTGACACAAAGGGTATCCAGAGAGGAGTAAGATCTCAGGCAGCTTGGGTGGAGGTAGCCTGGAAACAATGAAATCAACTCAAGGTGATAAGGGATGATAGTCCAAGCTGCTGTCAGAGCTCAGAGGGGAAAGTGTCTCCCTGTGCCAGGGGAGTCGGGAAGCATCTCCAGAGAAGCTGACATTTGACCGGGGCCTTGAAGGATGTCAGGGAGAAAAGGGGAGGATGCCAATCTAAGCAGAGGCCAGTTAGGAGAGTGTCGCAGTGGTCCAGGGAGAGCCAAGGAGATCTGAATCAGGCACTGACCCTGGGGACTGTTTGGAGAAAGCATTTACCTCTCCTATCGTGGCTGATGGGGTGTGGGCACGTGGAGACAGATAAATCAGGCAAGAGAGAGGAGGTCATGGATCACAGATGGGTAGAACTCCAAAGGAGGGAGAGATGGGGAACAGAGGGGGACTGAGCATACAATTTCATGGAATTTAGAAATAGGATTTATGACCATCAATCAAACACATATTCGGAAAATCTAACATAGCTGTTACAAGCTCTTCGCTGGTAATCTGGGCTTTGAGACTGGATTAAATACTTGTCCTGTGTCATCATTGAAAACCTGAGAATGAGCTGGGTTGTCAGGTCCCAGTAAGGAAGGGAGGCAAGCCAGCCTGCTTGGAAGGGTGCAGGAGGGAAGGCCAGTGTCCCTTCTAGATGAATTACCTTCTCAGGTAGTGAAAGAGATGCACTCACCTCTCGTCCCCACCAGCTCACGCCCCTGCCTCCCTCTGCCCACTGCTCCCTCATCCTCCCCTGTGCTGAGTGAAAGTAGAGCCTGCTCTGGTGAACTGCTTTTCAGAGCTGTCACCACGTCTGCGGGGGGTCTGACCAGCAGCACAGGCTGGGCTGGTCCGAGAAGAGAAGCGGGGGACACCCAGGGGCACTGGGGATTTCTTTGGTGCTGGGCCTAGGGCTGGAGATTTGTCTTGTCTTTTATGAAACTAAGAAAAATTTTTTTTATTATGAAATATTTTAAGCATTCAGAAAACAGTAGATATTTATGCACTCCCAAGATTCTGCAGATGTGAACAATGCTGTCTTGTCTACTTCGGATCTCTCTCTTTTTTAAAAAAAGAAATCATTTACAGATACGGCATCCCTTCTCCTCCCCTTCATCCCTGGCCCCAGGAACCACTGTGTTTTTTTACTTTCACAATGCGTGTATGTATTTGTAAACAGTACATAAGTATGGTTATGTTATCTATCAATTTTTATATACATGATATTCTACTTGTATGCTTTAGCAACTAGCCTCTTTGTTCAACATTACGTTTCTGATATTTGTCCAACACGATGACTTTGGATCTATGCTGGATCCGTATGGTTCAGCTGCTCCATGATATCTCATTTAATAAACCACAGCTTATCTGTCACTTTCTTGTTACTTTATTCTTACTAAGGAAAAGACAGGTTGCTTCTCATCTTTGCTGTTACAAGCAGTGCTGCAGTGAACAGCCCTGCACACGTGCAAGAGTTTCTCAGAGGTTGGCACCCAAAAGTGGAAAAAGGCACCTTCTTTGTTGCTGGTCATTTTCTAACATCAGACTTTACCTGTTTGGCTTGCTGCTATATCCCTTGTATCAGTACCTACAGCAGTACCTGGTAAATGGTCAGTAAGCATTCATTAAAAGAATGAATATTGACAAATTACTCCCCAAAGTGATGGCACTAACTTACACCCCCACCCAGTTTGTAGGACTATTTCCATTTCCAACATTCTTTTTCTTAAATTTTCATTTTATTGGAGTGTAGCTGATTACAATGTTGTGTTAGTTTCGGGTGTACAGCAAATTGATTCAGTTATACATATACATGTATTCATTCTTTTTTTAAGATTCTTTTCTCATACAGGTTATCACAGAATATTGAGTAGAGTTCCCTGTGCTATGTGGTAGATCCTTGTTGATTATTTATCTTATGTATAGTAGCGTGTGTATGTTCATCCCAAGCCCCTGATTTATCCCTCCCCTCCAAGTTTCCCCTTTGGTAACCATAGGTTTGTTTTTGTTATCTGTTAAGTCTGTTTCTGTTTTATAAATAAGTTCATTTGTATCGTTTTTTAAGATTAGATTCCACATACGAGTGATATCGTATGGTATTTGTCTTTCTCTGTCCGACTTCACTTAGTATGATCATCTCTAGGTCCATCCATGTTGCGGCAACTGGCATTATTTGGTTCTTTTTTATGGCTGAGTAATATTCCACTGTATATATGTACCACATCTTCTTTATCCATTCCTCTGTTGATGGACATTTAGGTTGCTTCCACGTGTTGGCTATTGTAAATAGTGCTGCAATGAACAGTGGGGTGCATGTATGTTTTCGGATTATGGTTTTCTCTGTATATTTGCCCAGGAGTGGGATTGCTGGATCATATGATAGTTCTATTTTTAGTTTCTTAAGGAACCTCCATACTGTTCTCCATAGTGGCTGCCCCAATTTACATTCCCACCAACAGTGTAGGAGGGTTCCCTTTTCTCCGAACCCCCTCCAGCATTTACTGTTTGTAGACTTTTTGATGATGGCCATTCTGACCGGTGTGAGGTGGTACCTCATTGTAGTTTTGATTTGCATTTCTCTGATAATTAATGATGTTGAGCAGCTTTTCATGTGCTTTTTGGCCATCTGTATGTCTTCTTTGGAGAAATGTCTATTTAGATCTTCTGCCCCATTTCCAACATTCTCGCCAACATTTGGTTATTAAACTTATTAACGCTTGCTGATCTAATACATATTAAATGGTGTCATACTGTTTCAATTTGTATCCCTGTGATCATTAATGAGATTGATGGTCTTTGCATAGATTTGGGGTCATTTGCATTGCTTCCTCTATGAATTACCTATTCATATTCTTTGCCATTTCTGTTTTCTTACTGATTTGTAGAAATGCTTTATTTAGTTTGGATTAAAACCCCTTGATGGTTATATGGGTTATACTTACGCTCACTCAAGCTGTAATTTGTCTTTTACGTTATTTTACTTTGCCTTTTCATAAACAGAAGTTTTTCATTTTATGTAGAAGAATTTATTGGTCTTATTATTTGTTTGCTAAGAATGGTGGTTTTATTCTAATTCCTAATTCTAATTCCTTTCTAGTCCTAATACTTTTTATTTCTCTTTAAACGTCTTTTTGCTCTGACGATTATGGAAGGCTTGTCTTGCTTCTGATTTTAAAGGGAATGCTTCTAACATTTCACCACTGAGTATGATGTCAGCTGTGGGTTTTGGTAGACATCTTTTACCAGGTTATTTTACACCATCCTTGCAAGCCGACAGTAATCACTGGTAATGAGTGATATGTTGTTTTTTCATCTTTACTGGATTTGTTCCCAGATACTCTCTTTGGTTCTTTCATTAAATTTATTATTTTTTTCTTTCCTAATCATTTTTCTTCCCTTCTGGTTTGGTTTCCTTTGTTTGAAATTTTAATTATTTGAAACATACTTGTTTCAGGATCTTGTGGTTTGCCTTGTCTTTTTTTTCAGGGAGGGCCATCTCTTCATGCTTTTCACGCTGAGTCTGTCTTTTGTTTCCATTGGCTTCCATTTATTAAGCAACTACTAAATGCCAGTAGAGTAGGGTGGGGAAAGGCTGAGTCCCTGGGCTCCAGGAATTTGTCACATGATTCGTGCTCACTGTTTGCAAATCCCTTGCCCGGCAGGGATCCAAGAGCCCAGGATTTGGAGTCTGATGAATCTGGATTAAAATTCTGGCTCCATCAAGTACTAACTGTGTACTATTACCAAGTTGCTTAACGTTTTAAAGCACCCAGTTAACTTCTTCTATTGAAGTGAGCTAATAATAGCATCTACTTCATAGAGCGCATCGGA
Organism: Leucopleurus acutus; assembly: GCF_964270905.1. Lineage (NCBI taxonomy): Eukaryota > Metazoa > Chordata > Mammalia > Artiodactyla > Delphinidae > Leucopleurus > Leucopleurus acutus. The sequence goes on from NC_139150.1 coordinate 12,756,387, forward strand.
AGGCGTGTGCTATACAGTCCAGAGCACAGCATCTGGCATATAGTCAGAGCCAACCAAAAAGAGCTGTCATCGTTTTAGTATCCACGTCCACTTTCCCATTTGATCCGCACAATTGCTTAATGAGATAGATTATTATTACTATTTGACAGATGTTATAGGAGCATGTGGAAATATTGAGTAGAATATTATTAAAATGTTGATTTTTTATTAATATATGTAAAAGAGCTTTGATAAATGTAAAACACCATGCAGATGGAAGGGAATGACATTCTCTGGAATGATTTAAACCCAAATTCTTATTGGCATATAGAGGTGTTGTTAAGGAATTTAAAATCATACAGAAGACCCAGAGGAACAGCCTAGCGTGTCTGAAGAGGAGGGAGCAGAGAAAGGATTGCAGATTTCACTTAATGATAATATTAGGTGTTACTGCTATGTTATAAAAAGCCCATAGGATGATGTAAATATTTCAAAAGTATTTGCATGTCGTGCCAATTCATTTTAAAATGTATGGTGTACATACATAGAATGTATGGGAAGGAAACACACTAAGAGTGATGACCCTTAAGTCATCTATAAGTAAGGTTATAGATAATTTTAATTTTTTCTTTAAGTTTTTTTTGTATTTTCCACATTTCTACAATGAGCCTGCTCTGGGAAGGAAAGGGGGGAGCCAGAGCCTGCCTGTCAGACCTGTGTGAGGGTGGCTTGGCTTCAAGTCTCAGAGGACTTGGGGCTGATGGGACCCCTTACTTACTGGCACGTGCGGGAGCTGGGGTCCTTAGAAACGCAGCACCTGGGCCTCGGAAGGCAGGAGAAAAGTAGAATCTTGTCGTCTCTCTTTCTACAACCCAACTAATACTAATGGTCTGGATTATACATCCTCTTGTGAGCCTTTGATGGTTGGGCTGCTCTCCAGCCTCTTACCTTTGGTTCTTCAAGCAGGGAGGGTCTAACTGCGTTGGCCAAACCATCCTTTGTGCAGGTATCTTTTGTTTTTTGGGTTTTCTTAATTTTTAGATTTATTTTTATTTATTTTTTTTAAAGACTTCAAAGAGGCTTTAATCAAAATATTTAGAGGATATATCTTCTCCAATAATTTTAGAATCACCATTTAAAAACATCTTTCTATGCTTACTTTACCTATTCACAAAAGTAAATAAATTTCTGTAGCTTAATCCAAACTAATAACTACTGGCATTTTATTTGATTTTATTTTTCTGTTTGTTAACTTGTTTTAGACTTGTTGAGGTTTATTTTTATATCAAAGGATAGTACAAAGTTTACCATACACCATTAACCTAAATACGATAAATTTAACCTTCTAAAAGTGCAATTGCTTGCTCAGAGATAGATCTGCAGATAGTTTCGCCACGTAATGCCAAATTGCCCTCCTCAAGGATTCCATCAGATTACAGTCCCACTAACAATGTATGAGAGCACCTGTTATCCCAGGCTTTGGGGAACATAGCGTATTGCCAGCTGATCTTGAGTTTTGATGCTCTAATAGTTGAGAAATGGATCGCAGTGTAGTTTCATTTGTATTTAACTATTCTGAGTGAACTTGAACATTATCTCATATGTTTAAGGCCTTTCTAAAATCATTTTATATTGTTTTCCATAATTTTTTTCATTTCTCTATCATATCTCTCGTCTTTTTTCCCCCTCAATTTTAAGAGTTATTTCATATTGTTCTTTTTTTAATTTAATTTTATTTATCTTTTATACAGCAGGTTATTAGCCATCTATTTTATACATATCACAGTGTATATATGTCAATCCCAATCTCCCACTTCATCCCACTCCCCCCCACCACACCCCTGTTTTTGCCACTTGGTGTCCATACGTTTGTTCTCTACTTTTGTATGGTAATTCATTCAGTCTCAGCCAGTCACCAATTATACAAGTTACTACCTGAGGCCGCTTTTCTCAGAATCGCCAGTATGGGTCAGTGTACCTGGAGACTTTTGGAGACTTGGTGCTCCTTCCAGGCGTGGGCGGCTGGTTCTCACCCAGCTCTCACTGGGAGCCAGGCACCATACTCTGTGCATTACAGCCTTGATTTCTTTGAGCGCTTCTCTCAGTTCATCCAGGTACCTAAGCCAGAAACCATGGCGTTTCCCATGAACTCTCAATGAGTCTTCTTGAGTTCGCCTCCTAGAGAGCCCTTAATTCTCATCCAAGTCACCATTCTCTCTAGTTTGGCTAACTCTCAGAGTCTCATAACTTATTTTCCCCTCACCCGATCTTTTCTCCATCCATGTTATTCAGCCCAAGTGATCCTTTCAAAACTCAACTCTAACTGGTTTAGGCTCCTGCTTAAAACCCTTCCCATGGCTTTTCATTTTCTCATGGGCTACAGATAAAACCATTTTAAATGCCTGCCAAGGCTCTGCGTGACCTAGTCTAGACTAGTGCTTCTCAAAGAAGGTCCTGGGAGCCTCAGGGTTCTCCAGGGTCTTTTCAGGATACCCGCAGGGTCAGAACTATTGTCTTCATCATAATACCAAGATATTCTTTGCTTTTCATCGTGTTGACTTTTGCAGTGATGGTGTAAAAGCAGTGGCGAGTAAAACTGCTGGTTCCTTAGCACTGCTGAAGACAGTGGCACTGAACTATATTTGTCAGTGGGTTCTCCACTGCCTCCTACTTGCTCACAGTTTAAAACAAATGAACAAAAAAACCAGGATCACTTAAGAAAGTCCTTGATGAAACAGTACACATTATGAATTTAATTATATCTCAGCCCTTGAGTATGCTTCTTTTTAATATTCCATGTGGCAAGATGGCAAGTCAGCTTAAAGCAGTTCTGCTCTGTGTGATTGTTTGGGTTACAAGCCGAACTAACCCCTTGTGTCGTGGAATGATTGGAAGGAACGATCATTTTTCATCGGAGGAACGATCGGCGGACAAACTGCAGTTATTCAGATTTGGGCATTTGGCAGACATGTTCTTGAAACTAAAAGAAGTGAGTTTCTCATTTCAAGGAAAACAACCAACAGCATTGGCCGCCAATGATAAAATTAGAATGTTTATGCAAAAAATTAGAATTTTAGAACACTTGTATCTGCCACCATGAGCTTAACAGCTTTGCAGTATTTAAAGATTTTTTTTTTTTCTGGTGAGATCAGTGACACTATTAAGGAAGGCAATTTTCTGGTTTCATATAATGAGTGCACAATATTTGGACGGTCTGTATAAACCAGTATTCTCCAAATGTCCAACGCATGGTGGTGTAAAACTCTGCATAAGCAGAAGATCCACTTGCAGCGTAGGATAGATCAATAGGTTTTCCTGACATGGTATGAAAAATTCATTGATCTGGTTTTGCCTTCCACATTGCGGTTGACCTTTAAGAAAGCGCCACTTGACAAGATTTTGGTGTGTGCCAGGTTCCCTTCATATACTTCAACCCCAAACATATCACAGCAGACGCCGTAGACACAGATAGGAGACTCCAACTATCTTTCATTAAGCCAGACATTGAAGAGATTTGCAAAAAACGTTAACACAGTGCTACTCCTTCACTATGTTTTTGGTGATGTTTTGGAAAAAATATTTTTCACAAAAAAATGTTATTAGCATTAACATGTAATGAGTTTACTAATTGCTATTTTTAAATGAATAGTTTTTAAAGTTGTCTGTTTTAATTTCTATTATGGTAAATTGATAGATAAAGGACTCCTGAGATCCCAGAATTTGAGACCCACCGATCTAGACCCTAGATCTAGAGATCCAGATCTCTAGCCTCTCCTTACATCATTGCTAATATCCCCTGAGCTCTCTCCAAACTATCTTCTTCCCATCATTTCATCAGTTCCTCCAGCCTGACTCCCTTCTGCCTCCGGGGCCTTTGCACATTCACTTCCTTTTGCCTAAAATGTATCTGTTCCCTATTCTCCAATATTCTCTTATTAACCTCTACTCACTCTTACCATCACAGCTCAGGAAGGCCTTCTCTTTCCCTGTAGCCATCGTATCCATTCTGATTCCCTCCCTCCCATAGGCTCCATGTTAATATATTTCGTCTGTGTTCTTTTACTCTTGCCTTCAGACTTAGATTCTGGTTATGTCCCTCCTTTGTCATTTCCCCTTTGTACCTATTTTAAAAGTACCACCTCCTCAGTTGTCTGTTGTATTCCAGTAATCACCACCTGTCTGATACAAAAGAGAGGAAAAACTAACTGACATTTCAATGCTAAGGGAGCCAACTGATCAATCTTTTCCCTGAGATTTCATACATTTTTAAGAGGGTTCTCACATCCTTCTTTACACGCTCTGGTGTAATTTACTCTGTGGTTTTTTTTCAACTCAGGAAGAAAAGCATCTGCATTTTGTCATTAATGAGGCCGATTTTCCTGTCTCTTGTAGTTCCAAATCCCTGAAGTATATGCTTATTTTTTTTGTATCTGCCAAAGTTCCCATTTTAATGGTACATCATCTTTTCTCTGAGCACCAACCCCTTGAAGTGTAAACTCAGACCTCACCTATCCTCAGGATCAGAGGGAATTAGCCTTATTATTCGATTTTTCTTTGCAAAGAAAAAAAAGTGGGTTATCTAGATCTATCAGCCTGCCGTCCTGCTCTGAAAGGTTTGACAAGCTTTTCTTTTTGAACTGCTAAGGAAGCCTTTGTAACAGCCTAGGCTATCGGTGCTGTCGGTGAGGAAGGTCTGGGAATGAGGCTTCTGGAGGCTAATGATGCGGGGCCTCTTCTCCTCCTGGGACCTGGTTTTCCCATTTGTGAAATGAACGGGCTGGATGTTCACTAACGCTCATCCTGCCCTAAGACTGTGTCATCCAAATGCATCCTGAGAACCTGGTGCCCTCCCCGGCTGTGCTTGCAACCGAGGAGGGATACAGGTGCAGGAGAAAACAAGCCTGTGTTTCCAAAGAAGAGTACAGTGTCTTTGGAAACCAAGTATTTAAATCTCTGAAAACACTGGGTGCAATATAGAATGATATTCATTCAGCTGACCCTGAACCACGTGGGCTTGAACTGCGAGGGTCCACTTAGAGGTAGATTGTTTTCAATAGGAAATTCTGCAGTACTGCAGGATCCATGGTGGTTGAATCTGGGGATGTGTAGGAACCTAGTGTATGGAGGACTAACTATAAGTCATACGTGGATTTTCCACTGCTGGGAGTGTGGGCACCCCTAGCCCCCAAGTTGTTCAAGGGTCAACCTCATTACATATGTGTATCTATATATTTTTTATACATACACCTTGTGCCAAGCCCTTTGCTACCGTCCTCCTGGGCCAGGGTGGAGGCAGATGAGGAGAATATGAAGGTCAGGAACTCACAGGGTTGTAGTGGAGACAAATGAATATCCAGCGCACTAGACCCTACGACTCAACATGCAGGACACAGGCTGTAAGAAAGGAGAGAACAGGAGGCCCTCCGAGTGTGCAGACATCACTGAGAAAAGCTGCACAGGGGGATGGCAAGAGAGGAGCCAGGACTGGCCCCAGAATTTCTGTGCTGAGAGTGCGGTGGCGCCAGTGGAACCCTCTGGAAAACGGGCAGCTGGACCGAGGCGTGGGAGAGGTGGCCTAGTCCAACGGGACAAGGCCCTCTAAGAGGATCCTCTGCCGTGTTTCGAGGCCTATTTCCAACGTTTGCCAAATTGTTTACAGTTCACGGACGTTTTAGTTCTATCTGAAGTGGCGGATTGAATATTACAGGCTGGAAAGGCAGGGGTGGGATGGTGTGGGAGCGTGAAACTTGAGAACCTATGACTCCTCCTCCCAACAAGAAGTCTAGTAAGAGAGCAGCTAATTTTAACCTTTCAGCCACTTAGCTTCCTCCGTGTCTATTGGGAGAGGTTTGCATGCCCGCGAGGGTCTCCGAGGACATTGGCGGCCTGGTGCTATTAGCATGTGCTCTCTGCCCCGAGCGCATTAGATCATTACCGAGTGCTCTCAGCGTTTGACAAATGGGACAGCTGCTGCTCAGGCGATTTCTTCGTGAAAGGCTGAGCCAGGTGGAGTGGGAAGATAGCCGGCCTCACCCAACAGGGAAAGCTAAGACTAATCATTAGGTCTTTGAACCTTGCCGTGTTACCAATTAATGGTAGAATAAAGTGAAACCAGCAATTAGATGGATTCCAACCCACTGGCTGGGCTTCCCTCTTTGAGTGCCTCCCGTCTCCTGACTGTGTAAAGCTGAGTACAAATTCAGTTACTTGGAAGAAAGGCAGCGAGGGATTATAACACTTTTAATGTTGATGGCTGTCATCTACTGAAAACATTAAATGAGCACTTGCTATGTGCTAGAGTCTGTGCTAGGAGATGGGCATTTATATATAAATTTATCCTCACAACTGCCCTGTGAGGTGTGGATAGCGTAACAGCTCCAGTTTAAAGATGCAAAGATCAAAGCAGAGGGACTTCCCTGGTGGCTTAGTGGTTAAGAATCCGCCTGCCAATGCAGGGGACACAGGTTCAATCCCCGATCCGGGAAGATCCCACATGCCGCAGAGTAACTAAGCCCACACACCACAACTACTGAGCCTGCGTCCTGGAGCCCGCGAGCCACAGCTACTGAGCCCATGCACCACAACTGCTGAAGCCCACGTGCCTAGAGCCCGTGCTCCGCAACAAGAGAAGCCACCACAATGAGAAGCCCGCACAGCGCAACAAAGAACAGCCCCCACTCGCCACAACTAGGGAGAGCTTGCACACAGCAATGAAGACCCAACGCAGCCATAAACAAACAAATAAATAACTTTTAAAAAAAGAGATCAAAGCAGAGAGAAACGTAGTGACTGCCAGGACCACCTGACTGAACGACAGACCTGGGACTTGAACCTAGGCTTGCCGACAACACAGTCAGGCTCTGACTTGCTCCCTGCTGTTCACTGTACACCGGACGCCGTGCTGCTTGTTTATACGCACCCGTCTCCTTTTATCCGCACGCCACCTTGCAGGGTGCAGAGGTGGTATTCATTCTGAATTTACCCATGAGGGGAGAGAGGCGAGTTGCTGGCCGGAGCCCACTCGAGGGGTCACAGGCTGAGCCCTTGTCCGCCTCATATAGTTGTCCTTTCCACTCCCTGGCACGTCTGGCCATGTCCACACTGGGGTAAGTGGCCTGGGGCCTTGAGGGCTGAGGCGTCCACATCTCAGTATGCCTCTAACCCATGAGCAGGGTTGTGACAGCAGCGACCCGGGAAGTTAGGAGCCCTGGCCCTTCTGATCCTTGGCCCAAGATTCTGCCACTGACGGCCAGCTGGCTGGCCCTGGTCGGCCACTTCCTCTCTCTTCAGCAGGGGGTCCTTGAGGACAAGTGTTCTCTGCTGCTGATTGATGTGGGCTTGAGTTTAATCTCACCACCTGTAAACTTTATCTTTGAGTGGCATGTCTTGAGATGTGGAACATAGTTTTATAATCCTGTAACTGAGAAAATGAACCAATTTGTGTCTGTACTTCCCCCAGATTATCACTTTGGGCTATTTTCTTAAGTCCTCAAACTATTTGAGTAAAAGAGCTCCTAGGGGCGAAGTATCTTGAAGATCTGAACGCTTTTCTCTCGCCCCTTGAGCCCAGGTACTGCTACTGCACGTTTTACCCCACAATCTGGAAATCACAGTGACATGGTGCACCGTGGAGTTTCATCCTGGTCCATCTGGGACCTCGGCTTACTTCTCTTTTGCCTTGAACTTACTGTGTGGTCAGAGTTGGTTTCCCTGAACCTCAGTTTTCTCAGCGGATGGAATTAGATCAGGAACTCTTCTAGAGCTCCAATTCTTTGATTTCTTGCCTTCCCATTTCTCTCATCTGGGGAATGCAATAGTCCTTGTAAGTGAATTCGTTTCAAAGGACAGGTACACATGCCACTAATCTCCAAACTTCAACAGTTTAGTCCCAGAAAATTTGAAATCTTTCCAAAGGCTTACACACATTTGTTTTCTTAACTACAGTAGATATTAAACATTTTCTTGATGAATTAGGTTCCTCATTTTGAACTGAAACCGTAGGACCTTACTGCCCAAGCCCACCCCCTTATTCAGCAAATGCCTTAAGGAGCAGAGTCCCAGTCGCACAGCTGGAGAGGAGCACAGTGTGGGTCCTCAGAGCCTGCCTCGTGCTTCCTGTCCAGAGCACCTTCTTCCTGTCTGTCTCATTCTAATGAATTGTTGCCCTGAGACCTTGTCTGTATTGCACAGGACGAGCTCAGAGAACCCACTAATCAACTGTTAAAGGAGTGAGTGAATGAGCTTGTAGCACCATAAACCTCTCTGCTTGGTAGCACCAGTGTCTGATTTGAACTTTCTGTGCGGTCCTCCCCCATCACATCTTCCACACGCACTTCTTGGCCAGGAGGGAAGCTACGAATGCCCCTGGCTCTCCTAAAACAAAATGATTGAATTTTATGGAAACTCTCTGCAGTTCTGGGCCCTCTGGGGCTCGCTTCATGTTTGGAGGCTATGTTTTGATAGTTGAAATTGTCTGAAAGTGCATGTTCTACTGAAAATCACAGAGGTTGGGGCTTCCCTGGTGGCGCAGTGGTTGAGAGTCCGCCTGCCGATGCAGGGGACACGGGCTCGTGCCCCGGTCCGGGAAGATCCCACATGCCGCGGAGCAGCTGGGCCCGTGAGCCATGGCCGCTGAGCCTGCGCGTCCGGAGCCTGTGCTCCGCAACGGGAGAGGCCACAACAGTGAGAGGCCTGCTTACCGCAAAAAAAAAAATCACAGAGGTTGTCTGTAGTAGGCTAAAGATTTTTTTTTTTTGTCCAAATGAAAAGACATGAGTCATTTTATACTAGTGTGACAAATGTATGTTGTATGTATATATAAAATTGAATAAAAGTTTTAAAGAGCATCTATCATGACTGCAAAGAAGTAGCATCACATTTTCTGGAAGTTATAGTCCTTACCAGGGAGCGGTTGATCGAGAGTGTTTCTGGAACAGAATTATCGATCTTTCTAAATCACAGACACCATGTATCCCGTGCCCCTCTCTACCCACCCCGCTTCCGTGGTTCTTGATCATCTACTGTGATCCTTGAAGATTGTGGTCCCTGGAACATCCCCACTGAAATCACCTGGCTACATATTCGATAATATCAAAGCCTCTTGGTTTGAGGCTAGAAACATGCATTTTAAGAAGCTCCTTGGGTGACTTCTTAAGCACACCAAAGTCTTGAGGCTTATCGGCCGCCACAGTGAGATCCAAACCCAGTTCCACGGGATATACAAGAGCCTCCGTGACCAGGTCTTGCCACCTTCTCCACGTGACCTCCCACCATCTCCCAGTCACCCCGACTGTAGTACCAGATGCTGGTAAATGGCGACCCAGCGCTGCAGCTGCTCTTCCTTGTCTTCAGAGCACTCCTGCAACACTGGAGTCAGCTCTGCCCAGCTGACTCCTCAACTTCCATCAAGGTCCTATTCACGACCATAGCCCGCAGAAGTCTTCCCTGCCTTCGCTTAGCTTCAAAGATTGTCCATTTTCTGTGCTCTTGTAACACTATTTTTGCCCCCAAATTATTGGTCTACATATCCTTTTCACCCACAGACCATGAACTTCCTGGGGGCAAGGAAGGGACCTCATACGACTCCAGTGCTGTGCCTGGCCCTTAGCAGGAGCTCCATCAATGCTTTTCTGAGACCTAATGATCTAAAGGGTTGCGTCAGAGTTCAGGGAGAGGCAGTTTGTAGAGGATCATGGTGCTGACATTTGCTGAGCAAAAATTGTCCCTGTGAAAGTCAAGTTCCAGGGGGAGGTGTAAAGAGTGACAATAAAAATGACAATAAAAATATCTGTGGTCTACCATCTATCTATTTATTATCTATCATCTATATATTATCTATTTATCTACCTATTACCTACCTATTCTCTATCTGTCTATCTATCCAGTGTCTATCTGGCTATCTATCTGCATAAATAGACACACAGAGCATATGCTCTGTGTCAGACACTGCTGCGAGCTCTCCAAGCACTGTTTCAGTTAATTGCTACCACAGTGCTGTAGGGCGAGGCACTACTGTTTTCTCCATCCGATGGGTGAGGCGGCTGAGGCTCTGGGACATGCTGCGGTGTGCCTAAATCCAGCTACACTGGTAGGACCCAGAACCTAGTCTGTCTGATCCCAGAGCTGCCGCTCCAGCCTGGAGGAGAAAGAGCCACTGGGGGGAGATGCCAGGCCGCAGGGTGACTGGGCAGGGGGACACCGTCCGCCGACCAGCTCTGAGATGGGACATACGCTGCTTCTCCCCTGGCCCTGAGCATCAGATTCCTGGCCCGTGTGACAGGTGATGGATGCCCCCTCGGAGGGCTTGGGGTGGCGGGAAACTCCTTTCTGTGACATCCTAAGCCTGGCACCTGGTACCCAGCTGACACAGAGTAGATGCTGGCTATTGTTCCCGCCGTGGGGTGATGCTGAGAATGAAAGGAATCAATAAACATAGTATTTCCTTAGTAAACTGGATGGCACTGAACAGGAGAAGGGAGGCGTTGTTTTCAGATTCTAAACCACAGGTAGGCCAGCAGAGACCGAGGGACCCAGTGGAGAGAGCACGTGGACAGCAGTGAGAGTTTCGAAGCGTCTGGCTCTCTCTGCCCCACGCCTTCTGCTGGAAATGGGACGGGGGGCAGCACAGGGCCGTTCCTGGCAGTGGACCCCAGACCTGGGCCCCTCTGAAGCTGCTTCACATCTAAAAAATCGTGGCTACTTCCTGGCAGGCGTGTGTGAAGGGGAACTTCAAAGTGTGTGTCAGGATCCCCTTATGGTTCTAAAGATTAAAAAAACCCTCAAGAGACAAAATCACCTCAGAGCCTTCACATGGGTAAACTGGTGTCTTTTTGAGAGGAACGCAGAACCTGAGAGATCGATATGACAGGATTCTCAGAGCTCCCGTGGCACAAGAAAAATGGGAAGGAAAGATGAATGCTTTATCTTCTGAAGAGCGGCCCGTGCCTTTCATCCGGAGATTAGAGGCCCTGGATGCCAGGCTCCCTCCCCGTAATGGGTGACGATCTTCAGCAAAGGACGGGGTTGGAGGAGGGGAGCGGGGAATTCATTCGTTCCACAAGCCCGCCCTGCGCCCTGCCCTGAGCAGACGCTGCTCCAGGCCCTGGACTCGGCTCTGTGCACAGATTCAGAAGACCAGAGCCTGCGGCTGCGGCCCACATGGTCTGGCCCAGAGGCAGCCAGGGAGCCCCCGAAGAGTCTTGGTACAGGAAGCTCTGGGCACCTAGGGAGGAAGCAGCTTGCTCTGCCTGGGAGTGTCCGGAGGGCTTCCCGGAGGAGGCATCCCTTGAATTTGAAGTATGAGTAGGTGTTTACCAGAGGAAGAGAAGAGGGTGGCCCAGGCAGAGGGGAGGGCAGAGCAGAGGCTCTGAGTCATGAACACACCTGGCGTGTCCAGAACACGGTGAGGATTGTCGGGATGAGGCAGACAGGGCAGCCAGGAGGCCGGTGAGGCTGGCAGAGAGCTGGGCTGTGGGAGGCCCGCCCACCTGGCCTGGGAGCCCGGGCCCCGGGGCTGAGCCCCTGGGCTCCAAGCGGCCAACCTGCACGGAATGACAGAGTCACTTTCTCTGGGTTAAAAATATAGCTTTTTCTAAGCTCCAGCCTTGGGGGAAAACCACGCAGCCTCTTTTGTCACGTTCTTCGGTGCCTCGGTCTTTCCTTCAGAAATGCCACGGTAGAAGATTGGAACTGAAATTCTGCTGGATATATTAGAGATGCAGAAAAAAGAGGCTTTCAGAGATAAGCCAACCACCCAGGTCTCACTGCGCCTCTCCTGCAGCCGAGCCTGGTCTTCTCATCATAATGAGAGAGAATTCTTATCATAAGACAGGATCCAATATAGTTGGAGTAAAACAGGTCGAAAAGAAACAAAATCAATATTTTGCCATTTGTTTCATCATATTGAGCCTCCACACCTGCTTTCAGACACTTTGGTGAGCGCTCCGCCCCTTGTAACACATGACAGTCTCAGGGAGAGTTGGAGGAAATCTCCAGAACGAATTTTCGATGATAAAAGTAGCTGGACTTGATGATTTTGCCCAGGTTAAAAAAGAAAAAAAAAAAAAAAGGCTGTTATCCCCACAGGTATTTCGGCAGGAAATTGCCTGGGCCTGTTGTTCTCTCCTCTTTCTGGAAGCGCCCAATTGCACCCTGACTCCTGCCTTCCCATCAGGGCTCTCCCCAAAGCTATTCCCTCCACCTGCCGTCTTCTGTTTAATTTTCAAACTTCTTGTCCTCCCCTGCAGAGCCCTCACCTGTCCCCCCAGCCCCGTGTCTTGATTTGCCAAGGCTTTTTCATTTTCCTCTGAAAGGCTGCTTCTCAGCATCTTCTAACTCTGAATTTACATTATGATGAAAACAAACAAGCCAGCAAACAACACTCAGGGAACTCAGGAAATGGAGGAAAAAACCACAGCTTGGTCTCTGCCCCCCTCCCTGCCCCGCCTTGGAAATCAGCACCATTATGGAGCTGGGAAGGGAGGAAACATTCTAGGGTCCAATCCAATGACGTCGCTAGGTGCTGAGCACCTACTACGTGCCAGGCCCTGTGTCCAGTACTGGGAGCCGGAGAGGTGGATGCCAACCCCAGCTGGGTTAGGGTTAGGGTTAGAGTTGTCTGGGAAGACTTTGTGCAAAACCAGTCGCTACTCTAGCACGAAAGCAAATGCCACTGAAGGAGGAATTCTCTCACTTAAGGACCAAAACGAGAGTGTCACTTCCCAAGAGTTAAGGGAGGCTGTGTGACCCCGGAAAGAAAGCTCCAGCTGGAGCCAGACAGACCAGGTTGAGCCCCGAGGAGCTAAAATAACGCTAAAAACAAAATTTTGAAAATAATGAAAAAACAAAACACCCCACCTCCAACCCCAACTTCTACCAACAAAGTTACTGCTTCTCTAGACTCTGTCGACTTACGGGTGAGCCTTTAATATCTTCTTGTCATGTACAAGCTCTTTGAACTCTTCCTTTTTTAAAAAAAAAATTATTTTATTTATTTATTTTTGGCCGCTTTGGGTCTTCGTTGCTGTGCGCGGGCTTTTCTCTAGTTGCGGTGAGCGGGGGCTACTCTTCATTGCAGTGCGCGGGCTTCTCATTGCAGTGGCTTCTCATTGTGGAGCAAGGGCTCTAGGTGCATGGTCTAGAGCGCAGGCTCAGTAGTTGTGGCGCACGGGCTTAGTTGCTCTGCGGCATGTGGGATCTTTCCGGGCGTGAACCCGTGTCCCTTGCATTGGCAGGCGGATTCTTAACCGCTGTGCCACCAGGGAAGCCCCCTCTGCCGATTTTTAAGTGACGGTATGGCCTGAGCTTTCCTTCACATCACTATGCCATCCTCCTGATCATTCTTAGTGACTAGATTCTATTCCAGGGGGAAGTTGTACCTCCATTTCCCCTATCACTGGACGCTTATGTGGTGGTCAACTTTATTCTGCTCTGAATAAAACCCAGCTCTGGAATGACTGGGTCCAAGGGAATGCTTATCTTTAAAGATCTTGCTGCAAAGTGCGAGATTTTGCTTTTCCGAAGGGCCGTCACCACTATCTTTGCCACCATTCATGCCTGTGCGTGCCCCCTCCCCTGCAAAGCATTAGGTGCTGCCTTTATAAAACTAGTTGCCAGTTTAGGGTGCAGAAGGTCATTAAATATGCATATCTTCGGTTAATGAGTATGCACGTGTTTCCAGGTAACTGTTTATGTTTACTGTTTATATTTTATTTTATGGGACTTGGAAAATTATCTGCCTGTATCTCTTGTCCATTTAGCCATTGGGATTTTGAGGTTTGACACAAACACACGCACATACACACTCAGCACAGATATTAACCCTTTGCCCCGAATCCTGAAAACCCTTATTTGGATGTGACCAGGCAGAGGTGATTACAGACCCTACTTGACAAATACACAGCAATGGGTACCTGTTTGGGGCACTAATTTCTGGAAACCCTCTGGCAGCCCCTGCCATCACCTGTGATAGCGATAGGGAAAGTCACAAACTTGCAGTTAGCATACAAGGTCTTTCTGCTGACGCCAGGGGAACTGAAATGTCCCTGTGGGCTCTATGTCTCCACTGGCCCTAGGCTAGCTTGCTACCAAGGTGGTTACTGGTCGAATGTAGCATTTTGCAAACTTGAGGACTCCCAGGCCCCAAGAATACTTTCAGGAACTCCAGTGAGAAATGCCACGTTAAAAACTCAACAGTTGAGGTGATTACTTGGCTCCAAGGCTACAGATAACTAGCTTAAGTGCACACAAAGGAAATCGGGGGACAGCAACATACTCGTTTTACATTTTCTAAAAAGAGTTTCAATAAAATGAAAACAGAAGGGTAAAATCCTTGAGGAGTACTCAGGGATCTTGCAAGAAACGCTGGTCTGAAGGATATTTCCTAAGGATTAGCATTACCCCAGTCAGTATAAATACACAGCTGTTTCCACTCAGCCGGTTACCCTCAGCAGCAGCTGAAGTTTAGAGAGCACGGACTGTCTGCCAGGGTGCTTGCTAACCTCCTTAAAGGTGTTATCTCAGAATCCTGGAAACACAGACAAAAAGGGCTTAGTGTGTGAGGGTGTCCGGCTTCCCTGGGTTCCTCCGTGGGCTCAGAGACGGCTCTCCAGGGCAGACCGTCAGCCCCTCTTATCCATTTCTCGGCTCTCCTTCCTTCCAGCTGAGGGGGCAGCCCTGAACATCTAAAGTTTAGGATTACTCCCTTTACCTGGCCCCAGGCTTTGCTGCAGGACTCTCTACCCTTCTCGTCCATCTGCTTTGCTCCCACTCTCTATTTTTGATCCCCTGTTCCCTCTTGTCTCACCATCCCCACTCGGAGTGCCTCCTAATTCGATGACTAAAGCCGAAATTCTCAAGGTGCTGAAAAAGTACACAGAAATAAATCAGCAGGTGCTGGAATTCCTCCTAAGGGGGACTCAAGCCTGGGGAGGGATTACTGAGGTTTAATTTACACAACAGCTGTGCTTCTGAAAGGGTGTGTAAATCAGTCCAGGGGTAATAGAAAGACACTAGGAAAAAAAATTGTTACTTAGAGGAATCCTATGGCGAGCTCTTTTGTAAAACAAATCTTACTGATCCTTCAAGGTCTGGCTCTGATGTCACCTCTTCCTTGAAGCTCTCTCTGATAATCCCCTCTCTTCCCTACCTGGATTAATTACTCCTTCATACCCAAGTGCCCTTAGGATACCAGTGATGCCTCAACCCAGCACATGATCCAATGTGCCTTGTGATATAAATAGATCTTGGCACAAAAAAAGGTGTGAAGTGAATGTTTTGTTGAGTCAATGAAAGAAGGAACCAGTGAATTAGACTCAATTCCCTGAAGGAAAGAAGTATATCTGATTTAACTTTTTTTTTTTTTTTTTTTTTTGCATACAACCAGCAAGGGCCTTCCACTAGGAGCTCCCTCTTCCTGCTCAGCAGATATTTGGATGAGTAAACAACTGAAAACAAATTAGCCTCTCTTAATTTATGCCTTGTGTAACAACAAAGAGATAACATTTTAAGATTATGAGAAATTTGTCGGCAGAAATCAAAGTAAATCAAAAGCGTGAGCGTGCCTTACAGGCAGTTCACATATTAACTGGATGTCCTGTTCTCCTTACCTTCCCCAGGAAAGGGGTCCTGGGCCCTTTGTATTGGGTGAGGGTTTCCTCCTTTGAGAACAGTTCCTCTCCTATGATGGGGCTGCTTACATTCATATCATGCATGAGCCTGAAATGACCATGGTTCTGTTTTGGTGGCATAAACACGGGGGCTGTAATCTTAGCTACTGGTCTTTGTGTCACAGCAGACCCACAACAGTTTCCAGAGGGAAATCTTGGCCTTGGCCACAGATCCTCCCTCGGCCCACTCCTGTTGAGATGGGGTGGCCATCTCTTCAAGTACAAGTCTTCTTAGATACATCAACTTAAGAAAAGGATTTCAACCCTACCCTTTGGTTTGATTGACTACGGAAGAAAATAGCTTGGGTCCAAATTTGCAAAATAGGCTGCCTACATCCCAGTGATTTGCTGCCTAGTGACGTCCCTAATGGTTTACTAGAAGGATATGGGTCTAGATCAGTGGACCAAGCCAACCCATCAGAAGGCTTTACTCTTGTATACCATCGTTCCACCTGCCTTTCTTGACTCTGCTTTGGTACTTGACCTGCGGTGAGAGACTTTAGAAGAAGCATTGATTTTATTTATTGTTACTTTGTTTATTATTATATATTTATACGTGGGCTCAGTAGTTGTGGACCGCGGGTTTAGTTGCCCCTCAGCATGTGGGATCTT
This sequence comes from Leucopleurus acutus, assembly GCF_964270905.1. Classification (NCBI taxonomy): domain Eukaryota; kingdom Metazoa; phylum Chordata; class Mammalia; order Artiodactyla; family Delphinidae; genus Leucopleurus; species Leucopleurus acutus. The sequence goes on from NC_139150.1 coordinate 12,772,643, forward strand.
AGTTCCCCGGCCAGGGATCGAACCTGCGTCCCCTGTATTGGAAGGCGGATTCTTTACCGCTGGACCGCCAGGGAAGTCCAAGAAGCGTTGATTTTAAATTTACGTTGTATGTGTAAAGGACCTAAAACAACGCTTGGCACATAGTTCAATAGTATTGAGGTGTCAGCTGGTAATGTTATCGTTGATATCACCATTTGTGTTATTGTTGGGATGTTGTTGAGGACATCATGCCCTACATCACTTGCTGTCTCACCACGGGAGAAATTGCTCTCCAGCATCAGTTCCAGGAAAAGCTGGGCTTTTCCTTGAGCAACTGGTATGTCTTCTGTATTGTAACATCTGTTGTCAAAGTGCATGTTTCAGCTTTTCTGTGTCCCTCTTTCCTTTGGCTATCAGGAAGCTTGGGGCCAAATTTGTGACTACCCCACTCCTGCCAGCACCTGTGTAGACCCTGGAAGCCTGTGTCTCTCTGTGCTTACTTCATCCTTAACCTTATCTTTTGATGCTACCCAGGCTCTTCATCTACCCCTATTTACATGTCGATCCCTATTTAAAGAAAGCATTTTAGGGCTTCCCTCGTGGCGCAGTGGTTAAGAATCCGCCTGCCAATGCAGGGGACACGGGTTCGATCCCTGGTCTGGGAAGATCCCACATGCTGTGGAGCAACTACGCCCTTGGGCCACAGCTACTGAGCCTGCGCTCTAGAGCCCACGAACCACAACTACTGAGCCCACATGCCACAACTACTGAAGCCTGTGCACCTAGAGCCCGTGCTCCGCAACAAGAGAAGCCACCACAATGAGAAGCCCGCGCACCGCAACAAAGAGTAGCCCCTGCTTGCTGCAACTAGAGAAAGCCTGAGCACAGCAGTGAAGACCCAACACAGCCAAAAATTAAAATAAATAAAATAAATAAATTTATAAAAAGAAAGCATTTTATCTATCTATCCACCTGCTGTCATCTATCCCTGTATGACTCCATAGTCTTTTTTATTATTTATTTATTTTGCGGTACGCAGGCCTCTCACTGTTGTGGCCTCTCCCGTTGCGGAGCACAGGCTCCGGACGCAACAGGCTCAGCGGCCATGGCTCACGGGCCCAGCCGCTCCGTGGCATGTGGGATCTTCCCGGACCGGGGCACAAACCCGCGTCCCCTGCATCGGCAGGCAGACTCTCAACCACTGCGCCACCAGGGAAGCCCCATAGTCTTTTTTAAAAAGAACATGTATGTGTTTCTTTTTTTCTAAAACCAATATTTTAAAGTATTTCAAAGGGATGAAGCAACCCAAGTGTCCATCAACCGATGAATAGATTACCAAAATGTGGTATATTCCTACAATGGAATATTATTCAACCTTAAGAAGGAAGGAGATTCTGCAGTATGCTACAACAGGAATGCAACTTGAGGACGTTATGCTAAGTGAAATAAGCCAGTCACAAAAGGACAAATACTGTCTGATTCCACTTATAGGAGGTACTTAGAGTCGTCCGAATCTCAGACAGAAAGTAGAATGGTGGTTGCCAGGGGGTTGGGAGGAATAGGGTGTAGAGTTTCAGATTTACAAAAGGAAACGAGTTATGGGGATGGATGGTGGCGATGGCTGCACAACAATGTGAATGTACTTCGTACCACTGGACTGTACACTTAAAAACGGTTAAGATGGTAGATGTTATGTGTATTTTCATACAATTTAAAAACCCACAATGTTTTAAAGTATTTCAAAGAGATGAAACTCCTGAAGTTAGAATTGCCATCTTTAAAGTTGTCTAATATTGATTTTATTAAGAAACACAAAAACGGATACTCTTAAATTTATAATGCATTAAATTAGCCCCCCCTTTTCTCCATCATTTGGTCTAACGTCTGATCTTTGTAAAATATTCCAGTTTCATCGACACAGTTTTTATTGACACATACCATTTATAGAGGAAAAAGTACATCATTTATAAATGTACTGCTCAATGAATTATTATAAAGTAAACACATTGGGGTAACCAAATCCAGGATGAGACATGGAACATTGCCAGAACCTGAGCCTTCCCGGACAGGCCCCTCCCAGTCACTACCCACTGCCGCCTCCCCATAGGTAACGGCCATCCTGATTTCTCACCCCCTATGTCCTTTTTGCCTGTCTTTGAACTTTACATATAAATACAGTGGGACAATATAAATTCTTTGGTCTCTGGCTTCTCTCACTCAACATTACATTGGTGATATTCATCTGTGTTGTTGCATGTAGCAGGAATTCATTCATTTTTATTATTGTAAGGAATTATATTAGGTGAATGTACCACAATCTATTTCTACATCGACAGGTTATTTCCAGTGTTGGGCTATTATTTCGTGTCCTTTTTGGGAACAAGATGGGTAATAGAAGAAATCAAGTTAAATGAGTGAATGAATGAATGTGTTTTTTAAATTATGCCAAATGATGCCCCTCCACTCTCAAGTGGCTCGGCCCTGGAGCCTGAGGGCCAGGTCCCTCCCCCAGCTGAGCTCCCTGAGAGCATCTCTATTGTCCTCAATGCCATCTGCCCCAGGCCCGGCTTGGGTGGTACCATTTGTTCATTCATTCATTCATTCAACAAATAAATATTAAGCATCTCCCATGTGCATGCGTCGTTTTGGAATCTGGGGATACATCAAGCGTGAAAACAGATGATAATTGCTACTCTCGCGGAGCATGTTTCTAGTGGCGTAGACCTTCCCCACCTCCACCCTGGTATTTCCCATCTCTCTGTGACCCGTGTGCAGGGCCCTTCCCTGTAGCAAGCGCTCTGTTAGGCCTCGCGGAGTTTCACCCTGCACGTTCAGCCCTCACCCAAGGATGCTCGGAGCACCGCTGCCCCCATCCCATACAAAGACTCGTTCCCCCCCAGACACCTCAGCTCCCCGGATGCTGATCTCTGCTTCAGCAGCTCAGAGGGGTGCTCTCTGCATCTCTGGCCCGTGGTTTATAAAGTGCCTACAGGCTGAAGACGGGGTACCTGGGCCTCACCTCATGTTTCCCTTTGTTCAAAGATCACAGGCCTGTACTGCCTGCTGTCCCATGTCTCAAAACACTTCCTCAAAAAATGTGCCTCGTTCCATAGTTGTCTAGGACAGGAGTGTGAGTTTGCTATCACTCTGTCACGGCCCAAAACACAAGTGTTTGCTTATCTTTTTAATGGCCTCATATTATTCCATTACATGGACAGAACTTAATTTTAGTGGATTTTTTAAGTGCCATTTATCTCCTGTAGGGCAATGAGAAATGTAAGGTTTAGAGATTATACTCATTCTTGCCCCTGACTCAGGCTTGCTTCACCAGGTTCTGTGGATTGCTTTTCTTTCTTTCTTTTTTTATTGTGGTAAAACATACATAACACAAAATTTGCCATTTTAACGATTTTTCAAGTATACAGTTCAGTGTCGTTAAGTATATTCGCACCGTTTTACAACCTTCACTTCTAGGAGATTTTAAAGGTGAGTGTATTTATTTCAGTTAAAATTGACTTCTGGCACAGAAGAGAAAGTATTTGTTTGAATAAATGTGTGGTTGAATCCTGTCCCTGGAAAGAACCTTTTGGAATTTGCTGGAATGCTTTTGGCTACAGGCAACTGTAAACCCAGCTTAATTTGGCAGAAGTAACAAGGAAATGTACTACCTTCCATGAAAAGATGTCAAAAGCTGAGGTAGCTCTGAGGTTGGTTAGCATGGGGCTTTCATGGGCACTGAGCACCCGGGGGCTTTCCATCCTTTTGTTCGTCCATCTGCAGCCCGGTGGCTTTGTCCTCGGGTTTGTTCCCCTCCTAGTCTCAGGATGGCCGCAGCTGTCTCAGGTATCATATCCCCAAACAGCAGCATCTCAAGACAGGAAAGGGGACTACACCTATTCATGTGTCTTTAAAGAGTGAAGAAACCTTTCTCAGAAGCCCCCCAGTAGATTTCTCATCACATCCTATTAGCCAGAATTGGGTCACTGTCCCAAGCTTCAACCAATATTGACAAGGGGAATGGACCCGCCTGGGCTCAGCCTCCTCTGAAGCACATGGCCTTGAAGAAGAGCATGGCTACCTAAACAGAATGTGAGTTCTGTTAGGAAAAGGGAAGGGAGGAAATGGATCTTGGATGGGCCGTCAATCATGTCTGCAAGAGCTTCCCAACCCCAAAATAAATCTGCCTAGGTTCCAAGTAAGAGATATTTACCTGGTGAGAAATTAGGTTTGTCCAAATAAAGTAATAAGAATCTTAACTGGAGATTAAGTTTCCTAACAATTTTTCCAACTGTCTGACTGTCATCAGTTACAAATCAAATTCTAACACAGTTAGCCGTCTTCTGGGCTCACATGAGCTCATGATTCCTTCAGCTGGGATGCCATTTCTTCCCTTCTTATTTCTGGCCATCTTTTCAGACTCAGCTCAGAAGGCATTTCCTCCAAAATCCTTCCCTGACCCCCAGAATCAAAATGAAGTTTTCTGTTTTCTGTATTTTCCTTCATTCTGTTTTGTATAACCACTGTCTATCCAGGCTTTTATTTTTCTTTATTTCTGTGTTTTAAAAATTATAAAAGTAATAATAATTTTTCCTTGTAAATAACTTAAACAATATGTGCAGTGCATAAATTGAAAAGGCAAATCTTCCCATTCAGCTTTTCCCTCAATCCCAACCCTACTTTCCAGTGATGACCACTGGAATCAATTTGCTTTTATCCTTCCAAACTTTTTAACGTGATATTTAACCTCCATTTAAATTCATTTTGTTATTGCAATTTTTATAAAAGTGGAATCAGGCTGTGTATTATAATATGCACGTGTCATTCTATGACTTGTTCTTTTTACCTGTCAATATAGTGAAAACATCTTTAGTATCAGTAAATCCAGATCTAGATATCGTTTCTATGGCCTGAGTGATATTCCAGTTTGGGGGCTTAACATACTTTTTATGACCAATCCCCTGATTATGGGGACTTAAATTATTTCCACATTTCAAACAGTGCTGCCAGGAACCCCCTTGTGTGTGTGTGTGTGTTTATGTCTTTGTCTACAAATAACAAGATTTCTATAGGATAGATGGCTAGAACTGAAATTTCTGTGTCAAAGAATATGTAATTTTTAAACTTTGATAGCTACTGCCAAATTTTATGAGAGTGTTTTGGGACCAGCTGCTGCTGGTATAAGGTTAGTAACTTCCAAGCTATCAGACTTTATAAACCAATAAAATTAAAAAAAAAAACAGATTGTGGAGACAACGTAAAGAAAATAGCCAACATTTTCTTTTTCCAGGTAAGGACATTAAAAAGAAAATTAAGTGCCAATCTTTAGCTTGAACCATGTGAAATGGACATTTTTTTTAACACCTTTATTAGAGTATAATTGCTTTACAATGGTGTGTTAGTTGCTGCTGTATAACAAAGTGAATAAGTTATACATATACATACATCCCTATATCTCCTCCCTCTTGCGTCTCCCTCCCACCCTCCCTATCCCACCCTTCTAGGTGGTCACAAAGCACTGAGCTGATCTCCCTGTGCTATACGGCTGCTTCCCACTAGCTATCTGTTTTACATTTTGTAGTGTATATATGTCCATGCTACTCTCTCACTCAGTCCCAGCTAACCCTTGCACCTCCCCGTGTCCTCAGGTCCATTCTCTATGTGTGAGTCTTTATTCCTATCCTGCCCCTAGGTTCTTCAGAACCATTTTCTTTTTTTTTTTTTTTAGATTCCATATATATGTGTTAGCATACGGTATTTGTTTTTCTCTTTCTGACTTACTTCACTCTGTATGAATGACTCTAGGTCCATCCACCTCACTACAAATAAATCAATTTCATTCTTTTTATGGCTGAGTAATATTCCATTGTATATATGTGCCACATCTTCTTTATCCATTCATCTGTCTGTGGTCACTTAGGTTGTTTCCATGTCCTGACTATTGTAAATAATGCTGCAGTGAACATTGTGGTACATGACTCTTTTTGAATTACGGTTTTCTCAGGGTATATGCCCAGTAGTGGGATTGCTAGGTCATATGGTAGTTCTATTTTTAGTTTTTTAAGGAACCTCCATACTGTTCTCCATAGTGGCTGTATCAGTTTACATTCCCACCAACAGTGCAAGAGGGTTCCCTTTTCTCCACACCCTCTCCAGCATCTATTGTTTCTAGATTTTTTGATGATGGCCATTCTGACTGGTGTGAGGTGATACCTCATTGTAGTTTTGATTTGCATTTCTCTAATGGTTAGTGATGTTGATCATCCTTTCATGTGTTTGTTGGCCATCTGTATGTCTTCTTTGGAGAAATGTCTGTTTAGGTCTTCTGCCCATTTTTGGATTGGGTTGTTGTTTTTTTGATATTGAGCTGCATGAGCTGCTTGTATATTTTGGAGAGTAATCTTTTGTCAATTGCTTAGTTTGCAAATATTTTCTCCCATTCTGAGGGTTGTCTTTTCGTCTTGTTTATGATATCCTTTGCTATACAAAAGCTTTTAAGTTTCATTAGGTCCCATTTGTTTATTTTTGTTTTTATTTTGCTTTCTCTAGGAGGTGGGTCAAAAAGGATCTTGCTGTGATTTATGTCATAGAGTGTTCTACCTGTGTTTCCTCTAAGAGTTTGATGGTGTCCGGCCTTACATTTCAGTCTTTAATCCATTTGGAGTTTATTTTTGTGTATGGTGTTAGGGAGTGTTCTAATTTTCATTCTTTTACATGTAGCCGTCCAGTTTCCCCAGCACCACGTATTGAAGAGGCTGTCTTTTCTCCATTGTATATTCTTGCCTCCTTTATCAAAGATAAGGTGACCATATGTGCATGGGTTTATCTCTGGGCTTTCTATTCTGTTCCATTGATCTGTATTTCTGTCTTTGTGCCAGTACCATACTGTCTTGATGACTGTAACTTTGTAGTATAGTCTGAAGTCAGGGAGCCTGATTCCTCCAGCTCTGTTTTTCTTTCTCAAGATTGCTTTGGCTATTCGGGGTCTTTTGTGTTTCCACACAAATTGTGAGATTTTTTGTTCTAGTTCTGTGAAAAATGCCATTGGTAGTTTGATAGGGATTGCATTGAATCTGTAGATTGCTTTGGGTAGTATAGTCATTTTCACAATGTTGATTTTTCCATTCCAGGAACATGGTATATCTCTCCATTTGTTTGTGTCATCTTTAATTTCTTTCATCAGTGTCTTATAGTTTTCTACATACAGGTCTTTTGTCTCCTTAGGTAGGTTTATTTCTAGGTGTTTTATTCTTTTTGTTGCAGTGGTAAATGGGAGTGTTTCCTTAATTTCTCTTTCAGATTTTTCATCATTAATGTATAGGAATGCAAGAGATTTCTGTGCATTAATTTTGTATCCTGCTACTTTACCAAATTCATTGATTAGCTCTAGTAGTTTTCTGGTAGCATCTTTAGGATTGTCTATTTATACTATCATGTCATCTGCAAAGAGTGACAGTTTTACTTCTTCTTTTCTGATTTGGATTCCTTTTATTTCTTTTTCTTCTCTGATTGCTGTGGCTAAAACTTCCAAAACTATGTTGGATAATGGTGGTGAGAGTGGGAAACCTTGTCTTGTTCCTGATCTTAGTGGAAATGGTTACAGTTTTTCACCATTGAGAACGATGTTTGCTGTGGGTTTGTCACATATGGCCTTTATTATGTTGAGGTAAGTTCCCTCTACACCTACTTTCTGGAGGGTTTTTTATCATAAATGGGTGTTGAATTTTGTCGAAAGCTTTTTCTGCATCTATTGAGATGATCATGTGGTTTTTATTCTTCAGTTTGGTGTATCACATTGATTGATTTGCATATACTGAAGAATCCTTGTATTCCTGGGATAAACCCCACTTGATCATAATGTATGATCCTTTTAATGTGTGTTGGATTCTGTTTGCTAGTATTTTGTTGAGGTTTTTTTCATCTATGTTCATCAGTGATATTGGCCTGTAGTTTTCTTTCTTTGTGACATCTTTGTCTGGTTTTAGTATCAAGGTAATGGTGGCCTCGTAGAATGAGTTTGGGAGTGTTCCTCCCTCTGCTATATTTTGGAATGGGTGTTAGCTCTTCTCTAAATGTTTGATAGAATTTGCCTGTGAAGCCATCTTGTCCTGGGCTTTTGTTTGTTGGAAGATTTTTAATCACAGTTTCAAGTTCAGTGCTTGTGATTGGTCTGTTTATATTTTCTGTTTCTTCCTGGTTCAGTCTCAGAAGGTTGTGCTTTTCTAAGAATTTGTCCATTTCTTCCAGGTTGTCCATTTTATTGGCATATAGTTGTTTTTAGTAATTTCTCATGATCCTTTGTATTTCTGCAGTGTCAGTTGTTACTTCTCCTATTTCATTTCTAATTCTGTTGATTTGAGTCAATGGCTAATGTTTTATCAATTTTGTTTATCTTCTCAAAGAACCAGCTTTTAGTTTTATTGATCTTTACTATCATTTCCTTCATTTCTTTTTCATTTATTTCTGATCTGATCTTTATGATTTCTTTCCTTCTGCTAACTTTGGGGTTTCTTTGTTCTTCTTTGTCTAATTGCTTTAGGTTAAGGTTAGGATGTTTATTTGAGATTTTTCTGGTTTCTTGCGGTAGGATTGTATTGCTATAAACTTCCCTCTTAGAACTGCTTTTGCTGCATCCCATAGGTTTTGGGTCGTCGTGTTTTCATTGTCATTTGTTTCTAGGTATTCTTTGATTTCCTCTTTGATTTCTTCAGTGATCTCTTGGTTATTAAGTAGTATATTGTTTAGCCTCCATGGGTTTGTATTTTTTACAGATTTTTTCCTGTAATTGATATCTAGTCTCATAGCGTTGTGGTCGGAAAAGATACTTGATATAATTTCAGTTTTCTTATACTTACCAAGGCTTGATTTGTGACCCAATATATGATCTATCCTGGAGAATATTCCATGAGCACTTGAGAAGAAAGTGTATTCTGTTGTTTTTGGATGGAATGTCCTATAAATATCAATTAAGTCCATTTTGTTTAATGTGTTATTTAAAGCTTGTGTTTCCTTATTTATTTTCATTTTGGATGATCTGTCCATTGGTGAAAGTGGGGTGTTAAAGTCCCCCACTATGATTGTGTTACTGTCGATTTCCTCTTTTATGGCTGTTAGCATTTGCCTTATGTATTGAGGTGCTCCTATGTTGGGTGCATAAATATTTACAATTGTTATATCTTCTTCTTGGATTGATCCCTTGATCATTATGTAGCGTCCTTCTTTGTCTCTTGTAATAGTCTTTATATTAAAGTCTATTCTGTCTGGTATGAGAATTGCCACTCCAGCTTTCTTTTGATTTCCATTTGCATGGAAAATCTTTTCCATCCCCTCGCTTTCAGTCTGTATGTGTTCCTAGGTCTGAAGTGGGTCTCTTGTAGGCAGCATATATATGGGTCTTGTTTTTGTATCCATTCAGCCAGTCTATGTCTTTTGGTTGGAGCATTTAACCCATTTACATTTAAGGTAATTATCAATATGTATGTTCCTATTACCATTTTCTTAATTGTTTTGGGTTTGTAATTGTAGGTCTTTTCCTTCTCTTTTGTTGCTTGCCTAGAGAAGTTCCTTTAGCATTTGTTGTAAAGCTGGTTTGGTGGTTCTGAATTCTCTTAACTTTTGCTTGTCTATAAAGGTTTTAATCTCTCCGTCAAATCTGAATGAGATCCATGCTGGGTAGAGTAATCTTGGCTGTAGGTTTTTCCCTTTCATCACTTTACATATGTCCTGCCACTCCCTTCTGGCTTGCAGAGTTTCAGCTGAAAGATCATCTGTTAACCTTATGGGGATTCCCTTTCATGTTATTTGTTGCTTTTCCCTTACTGCTTTTAATATTTTTTCTTTGTATTTAATTTTTGATAGTTTGATTAATATGTGTGTTGGCATGTTTCTCCTTGGATTTATCCTGTATGGGACTCTCTGCGCTTCCTGGACTTGATTGACTATTTCCTTTCCCATATTAGGGAAGTTTTCAACTATAATCTCTTCAAATATTTTCTCAGTCCCTTTTCTTTTTCGCTTCTTCTTCTGGGACCCCTGTAATTCGAATGTTGGTGCTTTTAATGTTGTCCCAGAGGTCTCTGAGACTGGAAATGGACATTTCTGTATGTCAAAATAGTCTAATATTTGCAATTTCATATGGTTTAACTTAATACCATCGGCATGATTTCATAAAAGAATGGACACACACGCTCACACATTCACACACACACACACACCTCATTTATTTTCTCATTTAACCCATCACATGGGTGAACACTTAATCTCATGTCCAGGAATTGCCTGCATAGAATCATTGTCCAGCGGCTCCCTCCCCCAATGGCCACCAGTGTCCATCCAGTCTGTCACAGGAGAGAAGTCTTGGTCACGTGAAGAGCAGCATAGTGGGGTGGGAATGGAGAAGAAACAGCGTCTGTTCCTGTTCTGGGTCCCTTGCACTGGTTTTAAGCAGCTGTGAGGGTGAGGGGTGAAGGGGGTGAGAGGCAGAAGCTGATGAATCTGGGTGAGAGGACCAGTGTGACATTTGGCACAAAGGGGACTACAGGATCTCCCCTAGTCCCCTCCCCGTCTCCCCACAGGAGGCCTGGAAGCTTAGGGAGCATCAAGAACCAGACCTCCAGCTCAGCGCTCACGTGACAGCCCAGCCTGGAAGCGAGGTCCCTCCCAGCAGCCTTGTGGGCAGTGGAAATGGCCCCTGGGGAGCCTGTGCCGGGGAGGAAGCACAGGAGTCTGCGCGTGATGATGAGGGCTTGGCCCTGGTCAAGGGTGCTCCTGAGGTCTTCATGGGAAACTCTCTGGAATACCTGAGTGATGTGCTGGGAGGGCCGGAGCAGGGTGGACTCTGGCTCCGTTACTGGGCAGGTGGAGGGCTGCTGAGATAGTAAACACATGGGCTTACCATTTTATCTGAAGGTCCTGCCTGTAAGCTAAGCTCCCTGAAGCCACAGTCTGTGTCCTCTTCAACTTTGATTCCACGCCCTGCCCCAGGCCTTGCAGGTAGTAGGTGCTCGGGGAATTTCCTTGTGATGGTCTAGGCCCTATTCTGGGGGTTGGCAAACTGGTACTATAAAGGGCCTGATAGAAAATATTTCAGGCTCTGCTGACCATACTGGTTCTGTCTCATCTAGGTAATTTGGCCATAGATAATACATTAATGAATAGATGTGGCTGTATTCCAATAAAACTATTTACAAAAACAGATGGCAGGACCTCCCTGGTGGCGCAGTGGCTAAGACTCCATGCTCCCAGTGCAGGGGGCCTGGGTTTGATCCCTGGTCAGGGAACTAGATCCCACATGCATGCCACAACTAAGGAGCCTGCCTGCCGCATCTAAGACCCAGTGCAACCAAATAAATAAATAATCAAATATAAAAGAAAACAACAAAAACAGATGGCAGGTTGGTTTTTGACCCAAGGGCCATAGTTTGCCAACTCCTGCCCTATATGTACTGTCAGGGAAAGAACAAGAGCAGCCTGTCTTAGGATCAAATGCTACCTTCGTCCCTTACAACCTGTGTCCCCCAGGTGAGTACATCACCTTTTTGAGCTTTAGTTTCCTCAAATGCAAAGTGGGGATAATAGTTGCCACCTTCAGGATTGATGTAGAGTTTTTCTGTTTTTTTTTCTTTTGTGGTACGTGGGCCTCTCACTGTTGTGGCCTCTCCCGTTGCGGAGCACAGGCTCCGGACGCGCAGGCTCAGCGGCCATGGCTCACGGGCCCAGCCGCCCTGCAGCATGTGAGATCCTCCCGGACCGGGACACGAACCCGTGTCCCCTGCATCGGCAGGTGGACTCTCAACCGCTGCGCCACCAGGGAAGCCCTGATGTAGAGTTTTAAGTGAGATAGTGCATGCAAAGCCTGGGCATGGAGGTGGACGAGGGGCTCTAGCACTGCTAGTTTTTTTTAATTGTGGTATAGTTGTTTTATAGTGTTGTGTTAGTTTCTGCTGTACAGCGAAGTGAATCAGTTAAATGTATACACGTATTCCCTCTTTTTTGGATTTCCTTCCCATTTAGGTCACCACGGAGCACTGAGTAGAGTCCCCTGTGCTATACAGCAAGTATTCATTAGTTATCTAATATTTTATACATATTAGTGTGTATATGTCAATCCCAATCTCCTAATTCATCCCACCCCACCTTTCCCCCATTGGTGTCCATATGTTTGTTCTCTATGTCTGTGTCTCTATTTCTGCCTTGCAGACAGGTTCATCTGTGCCATTTTTCTAGATTCCACATATATGTGTTAATATACGATATTTGTTTTTCTCTTTCTGACTTAACTTTCTGTATGACAGTCTCTAGGTCCATCCACATCTCTACAAATGACACAATTTCATTGCTTTTTATGGCTGAGTGATATTCCATTGTGTATATGTGCCACATCTTCTTTATCCATTCGTCCGTGGATGGGCATTTAGGTTGCTTCCATGACCCAGCATTGCTCGTTTTAACAGAGCACGAAACCGTCTGGAGCCGCACAGCCCAGCTCTCTTTCCCCAGGCCTGTCCAGGGAATAACACCAAAGAGCAGGAGGCAGGATTTTTAAGGGTTGACAGAGTGAAATGCTTAGGACTTTGATTTTATTTCAACACAAGCACTGGGCAGAGACATAAGGTCCCTGGTCCTCCTTACCCACGGCCTTCAGGTGTCAGTTGAGTAGCATCCTGGTTTCTTTACATCCATCACAAGCAGCTGAAGGTTTCCAAAAACACAGTCCTAGACAGATGTTGAGGCTGTCTGGGGATTAGAAATATCCTTTTCCATTAAGCATAAATTAACTTAATCACCAGGTATGAAAGATAAGCAACATAAACAGCATTCCCTGCAGCTTTCATTAAAGTTAAAACTCTATTTAAAATTTAGCTTGTATTTTCTAGGACCTGAACCCCTTCAAAGAGATAATCTTTGCTGTAAATTTTTACACTGACAGTGTGGCAGAGATGAATGGGCTGGGGACAGTGATGTACTATGTAATTTCACTTTGCCTCCTCGTCTTCTTTTCACCAACGGCTGGATCCGTACATTTTAAAGATATAATTAGGCTCAGTAAGATCTGGTCTTTGACCATTTTCAGAAGCAGACAGACTGATCCCAAAAAAATGAAACTCGGAGTCGAGATGACTAGCAGCAAGGTGCTTCAAATCTTGTTGTTCAGATCCAGACGGTAGAAAGTGCTCCTAGGAGAGAGCAAACAGCAAGAGAGGCATCAACAGTGAGTCACCCAGGGGCTTCCCTGGTGGCGCAGTGGTTAAGAATCCGCCTGCCAACGCAGGCGACCTGGGTTTGAGCCCTAGTCCGGGAAGATCGCGCATGCCGCGGAGCAACTAAGCCCGTGCGCCACAACTACTGAGCCTGCGCTCTAGAGCCCATGAGCCACAATTACTGAGCCCACGCGCCACAACTACCGAAGCCTGCACGCCTAGAGCTCGTGCTCCGCAACAAGAGAAGCCACAGCCATGAGAAGCCTACACACCACGACGAAGAGTAGCCCCCGCTTGCTGCAACTGGAGAAAGCCCGCTCGCAGTAACGAAGACCCAACGCAGCCAAAAATAAATAAATAAAATAAATAAATTTATTTTTAAAAAGAGAAAAAGAATGAGTCACCTGGAGACCGGAAACGGAACCCTCCTTGGCTTGGCCTCTGTTTGTCTGGGGTGGAGAATGGGGACAGTGGCCAGGGTCACTGCATTCCCTAGCAGACTCTGCAGGAGAGACCCCCGTGAGGGAAACCCAGCAGGGTCAGCGTGGTGTTGTAGAGCGAACGTCAGAGGCATACAAACCTGCCTTCAGATCCTGGTTCTTTTTTTCTGACTCTGATCTTGTGCAAGTCTTACATTTCCTCCGAGCCTCAGGTTCCTAATCTGTAAAGTGAGGTGAATAATGCCTGCTTCCTAGGATCATTGTGACGGTTGGAGATAACCTTAGTGCGTAGAACTCATCACATCCCGGGTACGGCTGAATGCTTCTTATTATTCATACGTTTAAGAAATAGTTGTTGAACATCTGCTGTGTGCCAGGTTCGAGACAAAGTGCTGAGGATGTAGAAAGCCGTAAAATACAACCAACACTCTTAGGATGCTCACAGACCCAAGAGGGGATTGAGACATAGAAACAAGGGAGTCACAACTTAGGGTGACAAGTCCAACAGGGTACAGAGGTGACACAGAAGGGAGTGGCGTACTCTGGAGAAAGTGACATCTGCTAAGTTTTAATGACCTAGAGAGCCTGGCACGGTGTATGTGCAGAGAGGGGCATTCTGAGCAGAAGGGATGGCTTATGCAAAGGCAGAGAGGCGTGCAGAGGCATTTCATAGGAGGTTGGAGGCTTATAGACAGAGTGCTTTGTTAGAAGGGGAGGAGGAGAGGGGAGGGCGAGTCATGAGGATGGAGTGTTTCTCGATGTGGGGCATCCTCTGAAGACCTTGATTTGAAGTGCCCTGGATACTCCTCAGCTGGGCCACGGAGGCCCAGCAGGGACCACGTGGTGGCCACCACCCCACCGAGGGTCGTCAAACATCCAGACCAGAAAGTGTCTCTTCCAAAAGGAAGTCCCACTGTTGATTTTAATGGAGTTGCAGATTGGAGAGGAAGCAGGTGGTAGCGCCGAAAATGCACTGCGAGAGGAGGCCCAGGCAGCGGGACCCCAATCCCTGGGCTACCTTCCTGCCTACGACCTCACATGAGCCTCCTGGGAGGAGGGGCGCTATGTTTTCTTCAGACGTTTGCTGAGTAAATGCTCAGATGCCCCATCTGACCATCTTTGTCCTGCCTCTCTCGCAGTGCCGCTCTGAGGACCAGGGATAGAACAGGGGTTGAACATACTTGGCAAAGTCTCAGAGTTTATTCAGATATGGGTGTGTGATCATCATCGTTATTGTTAAAAAGAGCTGTACACCAATTAGAACCTGCACCAATGTTGAAAAACCAGTCTCCCCATCCATTAAAAAATGTCTGTATGATTACCACTGACTCTCACTGAACAAAACCCAGCATATGAGGACTTCCCTAGTGGCGCAGTGGTTAAGAATCTGCCTGTCAATACAGGGGACACGGGTTTGAGCCCTGGTCTGGGAAGATCTCACATGACGCGGAACAACTAAGCCCGCGCGCCACAACTACTGAGCTTGTGCTCTAGAGCCCGCGAGCCACAACTACTGAAGCCTGCGCACCTAGAGCCCGTGCTCCACAACAAGAGAAGCCACCACAATGAGAAGCCTGCGCACCGCAATGAAGAGTAGCCCCCGCTCGCTGCAACTAGAGAATGCCCATGCACAGCAACGAAGACCCAACGCAACCATAAATAAATAAATAAGAAATGGTAATTAGAAAAAAATAATAATAACAGAGCACTCTCCTTAAAAAAAAAAAAAAAAAAAAGGAAAAATAAAAACAACCCAGCATATGCCCTTTAAAAATACAAAGAAATGCAAACCTCATAGTTACCTTTGGTGATTTGCCTTTTGAGTATTGCAAAAATGACTTATTAGTCAAAACAGTAATTATATTTGAGACTATTAAAGATATCTGGGCTCTTTCCTCTGTAATCTAAAAAATGTTATTTTACAGGGGGGAAAAAAACCATTGAACTTGTACCTACTTACGAAGCAAGCATTATCTTAAAAAAAAAAAAGTTTCCCCAAGCATTTTCAACTGTCCCTACAGCTCAAAACATCACTTTCTCTCCAAACCCACAGCCCTTTGTTTTAATGATAAATGTGTTCTAAAGAAAACCGCCGCTGTCCTGGGCTAGAATCAGTGTTCGGTTTGAAGCTGTAATGCTGGTGCACTGTTTTCCAAGCTGTTAGACTCAGCTGACAAGGAAGCTGTGAAGGAATTGCAAAGTTTCTAAAGCACTGCACAAAATACGGGGACGGTTATTGCAGCGGCAGAATGTTAAAGGACCGTTTTGTGGAAGAGTATGTGAAATCAAGCCACGCTGTTCACAGCAGATAAGTAACATACTTTGGCCCAAGTGATAGCTAGATGGTATCAGATGTGCCTCCTGAGAGAGTGTCAGAGTAGGAGACTTACCCAAGGTCATGTGCACAGAGCGGATTTGTTTTCCCAGGGACCTATTTCTGGGACTTCTTTAAACTGCTAGCGTTCAGTGTCTGCGGAGGGTAGGAGACCACAGTTCTACGTCCTGGTCCTGCACTTGACACTGTATTGTGTGGACCAACTAGTTATCCCCTCTGGGCCTCAGTTTACTTGCCTGTAAGTTGAGTAGTGATTTCTGCCCTGCCTACCTTCCAGCCTCGCTTTGAGGATCCAGTGAGGTAATGGGTGGAAACTGGTGCGTGGAGTCCCAGAAGGGATTGTTAGGGTGTCTTTAGCAGTCCTCCTGACCCCAGAGCCTAACATGCCCCTTTCCCTTCTCCTCGGCTCCCAGACATCTCTGTCCTTTGGAAACATCACTGGTTCTGCTTCTGCAGAACTGCCCCAAACCGTCTCATCCCAGGGGGGGCCTCCTTAAGTCCCCAGGAGACAGGGTCAAGAGAATCCCGTTCCAGCTCTGGCTCTGCTCCTTATTGGGTGGTTCTGGGCAAGTCCCTTCCCCTCACTGGGCCTCATTTTCTGGGACCCAAAATGAAGATTTGGCTGAAGTGTCTTCTGAAGTCAGAAACTCTTAAAGTCCCTGAGCACTTACAGTTCAGCTGAAGCTGGCCCTTGTCGCTACAGTGAAACCTGGGCTGTT
Organism: Leucopleurus acutus; assembly: GCF_964270905.1. Taxonomy (NCBI): domain Eukaryota; kingdom Metazoa; phylum Chordata; class Mammalia; order Artiodactyla; family Delphinidae; genus Leucopleurus; species Leucopleurus acutus. Next base: position 12,789,312 of record NC_139150.1, read on the forward strand.
GGAGACCCTTGGGGAAATGAGGCTTTGATTCCTTTATTTTCTGATTGGTCTTGTGTTTAATCCTTTAGGCACCAAACCCTTTCCGTTTTATTGGGAACCTTGGCTTCTTAAATACCTTTCGGTGAATTTGACGTTTTACTGAATGATGATTCTGCAAACTGGTTTCAGATTGTTCTGTGACGCACTGGTTCCCCTGAAGAGTCCTGTGATTCTCGCCTCAGCTTTGGAGAGTTTTTCTACTTCCTCCTCTGTCTTCAGGCTGGCAGCTGTCACTTCATGTACTGCAGATGGCGTGGTCGTGGCGCCCTATCTCATCCCTTCTAATTTGCTGGCTGAAAGGTGCTGTGTGATGGTCTGAAAATCAGATTGCCAACTTCGGTAGAAGTGTGGGTCAAGTAAGACTACACAGGTGTGGAGCGAGGCGCCAAGAGGCCCTCCTTTCCCTTGCAGACATAAACTTCAGGGCACGACCTTTGAGATCTTGAATCTGGCTCCTCAGGGGGCTTCTCACCTGCCTTCTAGTTCTTGATAGTGTTCGGAGTAGGTAGAGAAGGGGTTTGGGTGCCTGAGTGCTGGCGGGGAGATTTCTCTACTGCCTGGTGTTCTCATGGTAATTAGGCCGCATCAGCCCTTACCCCGAATCTCCCCTCTCTCCCCGCTCCATCCCCATCACTCAAGTTCCAGGATTGGGCTCTGTTTGTTTACACATGCAGCTTCCTTTGGGTGGAATCCAGGCTTTCCTCTCTTCCTACCCTCCACCTTGAAGGCTCTACCCAGGTCTTCCACCTCTCAGCTACCTTGTGGGAGCCTCAGGAACCTGCCCTGAGCTCCCAGGGTATCGGTAGTGCCCCTTTGTCCCTGTGCGCACCTCTCGATCCACACTTATGACACATGGACCCAACGCGAGGTCCTCCGTGGCTAAGACTCCTTGTTCAGCTTTGTATCTAGTACCTGGATCAATGCCTGGCACATGTGACGTACTTGAATAGGGTTAGAAGAATGAATGAACAAGAAAACCAATGAATGAATGAATGAATAAGATGATTGCCTGCCGTGGGCTGAATTTTGTCACACCCCCCCCCAAATTTGTGTGTTGAAATCCTAACCACCAGTAACTCAAAATACGACCTTATTTGGACAACAGGGCATAGGGACATTACAGAGATAATCAAGTTAAAATGAGGTCATTAAGGTGGCCCTAATCCAATATGACTGGCCTCCTTATAAGGAGAGGAAATTTGCACACAGGCACACACAAAGAGAGAAAATGATGTGAGGACACAGGGAGTAGACAGCCATCTACAAGCCAAGGAGAAAAGCCTGGAACCCCAGCTCCTAGGGGACAAGCAACTTCTCTGCTTGTCGGGTCCTCATGATAGGCGTTGTGACTACTTGAAGGAATTGGTGACTGGATAAACAGACAAATGTAGAGAAAGTAGGGAAAACCACCATTGACATGAAAAATGACTTTATTAGTTACGTCAGTATTTTGTGAATTCCCAGCGTGGTACCATCAAAGTGGGAGATGGATCTCTTTTCTTTGCTCGTGAAACACCAGCACACGGCGGGGTCTTTCACAAGTATAAATTCTGCTCATTGAGCTAGGCTGGCAGTTTCTAACCTGGACCCGTGAAAGCCCGAGTGAGTGCCGTTATGATGTCTGTCTGCGTTGGTACCACTCTTAACTGGGTAACTGTCCCTGCCTCACACGTTTTAGAAGAGACAAACAAAAGGTCTGATAAAATGTCACAACTCGGAGGGGCCATGAGGTCATCTGTTCCAGCCTGCGGATTTTACGGATGGGAAAACTGAGGTCGTTACAGGGGAATGGAATTCCCTGGGACTCATGCTAGTGTGGGGATCTGAGTCATCGGATGCCTGGTCCCCTGCTCACCCTCCCACCCACCAGAAGACGTTTTCTCCTGCCTTCCCTTAAGCAGTCCACGTGCCCTATGCTTGGGTACTAGGCATCCATGTCTAGTCTTCACAGACGGCCCTTTTCTTTGTTCTCCCTCTTCTTCTCCTTCTTTCTCCCTTAGGAGGTAGGTCTCAGTATCCCTGTTCTACAGATGAGAATACGGAACCTCAGGAAGGTTAAGTAACTTACCAGTGTCATAGGATTAACAATCGGCAAAGTGAGGATTTTATCCCCGGCTGTCTCACTCCCAAACTCTCCACCACTCCCTGCTTTTTCTTAATCGATCTTTATTCCTAGGCCTTTGACATTTTATCCCAATTGGGTAGAACATATTTTCAAATATCCATTTGGTTAGAAGTAATAAATTTTTCATGGTGAACCAGGGTATGTCTGAGAGTCCATAGAGAAACTTGCAGTAAGATTTAGCAGGTTTCAAAGGTCTGACTTAATCCTTGGAAGGTTACTTCCAAATGGAAATGAGTGAGCAGATGATCTAGATGTGGCCAGGGCTGACTCGTGGTGATTGCTGGAGGGAATCTTGAATGATCTGTAGAAAACTGACTAAAGGTGGTGGTCTCTGGTTAATGGAAGACCAGACTATCTCCTGTCCTGTCCTGGTTTTGCAGGCGTACTTTCCCTCATCTGTGGATAACTGTATAATAAGACCACTGAAACCTCTATTGTTGTTTCGCCATGAGCTCTGGGAAGACAGAAAGAACTTCTTATTTCTCTCTGGATCCCATCACCTAGCACAATCCTGCTATCTGGAACGTACTCCATAAATATCTGTAAAATAACCAGTGAAGTTTTCTTTCATTTTGGAACCATGGACATTTTAGAAGAAGTACTCTCTTCTTCTGACCATTGCTCTGAGGACAGCCTGTGGGCCTGCACTCGACCTCCTTCCACTTTCCCTTTTGGATCTGTCCTATACACCAGATTCCTAACGAGGCCCAACCCACGTGCTTACTAGCAAGTTGAACCTCAATCCTCATCCTGTTATGAGTTGATTTCTATGCTAAGTCTTGGGAACCACACCAGCTTTTGCCTTCTAGGAGCTCCCAGCCTAGTGGGAGACTTGACAAATGACTCAAATACAAGAAGACCCAAGTAAGTGTTAAATGAGGCACTGGTGATGAGCTAGGGTAGGAAGCGTGATTAATTCTGCTTGGAGGAATCCGGGGAGGGTTCATGGGGAAGACAGATATTAAGAAAAATTTATTACATAAATGGATTCTGAACAGCTGACATCCCAAGTTCATAATCTACACAGGAAACTCAAAAATAGAGTTCACTCTTTCCAAGTTTAGGGTGCTGACTCAGACCCAGGTTCTGGGTCTCCACTCTAGGGTGCTCCACTCTTTCCAGTTTAGGGTGCTGACTCAGACCCAGGTTCACAGCTTTGAGAAGAAGAGTCTAAAAAATAATTAGAGATACAAATCTCAATGACTATTTCCTATTATTGAGAAAGTGACTGTGGGTCACTTGAAAATATTGCTTCATCTCATCACTTCTAGTTTCACATACTCCTATGTGAAATATTTGTAAACCCATATTTGTGTTGAAGTTAATAGAAAAATGCGTCACCCTATTTTATTGTGATCTCAGTAGTCAATTTCAGGGCAAACAAAAGATTATTAGATAAAAAACTTTGAATTGGTGACTATGAATTTATTCTTCAGCAACTTACAAGGTCATAGACTAAAGCCAGATTATATATCAAGGGCCTTAAAAATGTTAATACCTGTTGACTCACAAATTTCACTTCTGGGTCTTTACACCGAAGATATAATCCAAAATTATAAGAAAAATTCATTGTGTAACTATGTTCTTCCAAGTAGTAAAAAATGAGAAACAATCTCAATATCTATTAGCTTGAGGGATAGTCATGCAGTCGTTCAAGACATCTATAAGTAATTCTGATGACACAGCAAAATGCTTACAACAAAACGTTAAATGTAAAAGGAGGCTACGAAGCTGTATGTACAGTAGGATTTCAACTATGTGAAAAAATTATATTCATAGAAGAGGACGGGAAGGGAGTTTACCAAAATATTAAAAGTGATCATTTCTGGATAGTGAGATTATGTGTGAGAGTTTTGTTCTCTTACCCACATATTTCTACATTTTTCGTGTCTTTTACAAAGAGATATGGTATTACAACATTAAAACCAGCAATGTTAGAGAGAACCCCAACAAGGTGGACCCCTGGGTAGGAACATACATCAGAGGCCAGCATATTCTGAGGTTGGGGGCCCATGATACAGAGAGTTAGCAGAGCTTTTCAAATGAAAGAGCATGACCAACCAAACTTGGATTCGTTTGGGTCCATTGCTACAGGCCCATGATGGCAAGAGGAGCGTGGAAGGTCAGGCACTGGCAACCAAGCGTAACGACCTCCTGCTTTCATGAGCTCAGGTCATTCACAGCTGGACCCAGATAGCACAAAGGAGTGTGGACAGTGGCGCCTGCTGCCCTGGTGGAGGAAGCAGGCAAGGGCTTGGCAGGGGGCCCTGTCAAATGGGCAGGGATAAGGGCCAGGACATCCATCTAGTGGGAAACTAGCAAATGAAACTGACCTCCCTGAGGACGGGGCCAGTAACTGCTAGAGTTTGAAGTTCTGCTTAAGCATGAAAAGTCCAGGCTTACGGCAGAAAGAAAAACACTGGGGCCCAGGGGACTGAGGGTCCAAGTGCTGGGCCAGGCCTGGCTCAAGGCTGGACAGGGCTGAGCTGGCCGGTGGAGCCTCAGGACTCTGGGACTCTAGCTGTGAGGGGCTGGCTGGTGTGTCTAGTTGAGCAGTTTATCAAACGCATAATAGTATATAAGAGGCGAGCAGTTGTAGATGTCCCTTTGATGATCTTTATGAAATGTGGAAATATTCTTAGTTGTTAGTATCTTCTCCAAAGAGAAAATGTTGTTTCCAAAGAGAGCTCCGCCATGCATGTGGGAATTCAAGCAATTCGTATTTCATTTTCAGACTTCGTGTGTGAAGCTAAGTTGGGCTGTGTGTTTTACCCCGTTGGATTTGGTATCCCTGAGCCGTGCTGGAGAAACCTGCAGACCCCTCACTGTTAAGTGACGGGATGGATGTGATTTCATTCAAAGCAGAGAAGAGAAAATGCTCCTCAGTATTTTCTTTAAATACTTTACATTTACCTAATCCTTCCAAGTACACCATGGCATCTGTGCTTCGTGAGAGATTTGGGAAGTCTAGACACGGCCAGCCCAGAGAAGTTGGGGATTGCCCTAAGCCAGCCACTGTTTATACCTGGTTTGTGTGTGTACAAAATGAGTGTTTTATAACATTTTATAAAAATTAAATATATACATAATCTCGTATTTTATATATACGTGTACATTTATATATAATATCACTTAATCTTTTTTTTTTTTTTTTTTGCGGTACGTGGGCCTCTCACTGCTGCGGCCCCTCCCATTGCGGAGCACAGGCTCCGGACGCGCAGGCTCAGCAGCCATGGCTCATGGGCCCAGCTGCTCCGTGGCATGTGGGATCTTCCCGGACTGGGGCACAAACCCGTGTCCCCTGCTTCGGCAGGTGGACTCTCAACCACTGCGCCACCAGGGAATCCCATATCACTTAATCTTTACAGCAACCTTCCAAGGAAGATATTATCTATATTTTAAGGGTGAGAAAACAGAGGATCAGAAGAGCTAAGTGACTTGCCCAAAGTCACACAGCATCTAAGTGGCAGAGTTGGGATTTGAACCCAACTCAGGTGTTTCTCCCTCTCCCGACGGGCAGAAGAGGGGCCTCGTGCTCCTGCCGTACCAGGGTCTGCGCAGTAATCCTTGCAGGCCCTTCTGGCCTCCTCACTGAAGTCCAGGCACCTGCATCTTTCCCCTCCACATACCCTTCTATGCAACCATTTCCCTCCCCACAGATGAGATGTGTGAGTCACTCCTTTCGGGAATCATTAGAAAAAGAGGGTGGGGGGGCTGGGCTCAGTAGTTGTGGCTCGTGGGCTCTGGAGCGCAGGCTCAGTAGTTGTGGCACGCACGCTCAGTAGTTGTGGCTCACGGGCTCTAGAGTGCAGGCTCAGTAGTTGTGGCACACGGGCTTGGTTGCTTCACGGCATGTGGGATCTTCCCGGATGAGGGCTGGAAGCAAAGAAGGACAAGGAAAAGGAGGAAGGTGATGTGGGACAGTGGCTGCTACGGCTGTGACGGAGAAAGGGGTGCTGAGGGACAGTGCGGGGGCTGTGGACACCCTCACATATGTCAAGAGGGTGCCTGGGTGAGGGGGCGAGGGGGTGGGCTCCTCGGCCTGGAGTTAGGAAGTGGGACTGAAGCCCCCAGTGCTAGTAACAGGCAGGAGTGTGAGGGAGGCGTGTTGGAAAATTCCTCTGCATCTGAGCACCTCACCCAAGGCAGGAACATTGCAGGCATTTCACGTTCACAGCTTCCTGTGACTCTGGTAGGATCCAGAAGGCAGAATTCAACAACTCCTGGTTATTCGGTTGGAGGTGACTGAAGCGTTAGGTGGTGGAACACACTCGCCCACACACACACACACACACTCACACACACTCACACACACACTTGCCCCCCCCCCCCACACACACACACCACACACACCACACACAAATCAGGCTCCTTGTATACACTGCTTTGCAGCAAAGCCTAACAGATTCCAGGCATCTTGTTCAAAATGTGAGGGAGAAAGATCCCTCACACGAAAGTTGTCCAGGGAGCAAAGAGTGACAACTTCTTGTTCCTGAATTTAAGACATAGAAACTTAACATAAGATACATTATTTAGTCCTCTCTCTTTATTGTTTCCTTTTGATGAACAGAGGACTTTCGTAAAGGCCTTTAATCAGTTTGTTCCCGCCTGTGGTCCCCCTAACTTTTCTTCTCCACCGTGAATTCTCCCATCTTAAAGACTTTAGGAATCTGCCCTTGAGGTTCTGGGAACAAAAAAGGTTTCTGTGTCTGTGTCTCAGCACTGACTGCACACTTTGGGAACTCTCCCCCTGCACCAGATGCGAGCTCCGTGCAGGCAGACGCCCTGCCTTGTTGATCTTAGATCCCCTGTGCCCGGTGCACACAGGACGTTCCACGTGCTGACCTGATTGGTGCCAACTTAAGGACGTTTAGTACGTACGGTTTTGTTCAAACCATTTGTGCAAATGTGGACTCCAGGTCCTCACCGTTCTCTCCCCACGGGTGTTTGCAGGCCGGGCCAGGGGAGGCCTTCTGGGACCGCTGGCAGCCACTCTGTAGACATTACCTGTATTTGTCTCAGGCAAAACAGCTTGCAAAACCTAGTTCATTATGCTTTCTGATTTCAGCTTTCCAGATATCTAGATGGACAGAAAACACAGATTGCCTCCAGTTTCTGGCAGAATGTCTTCATTGAAGCTGCGGCTTTCGAAGCTTTCCGTAGTCAGGACGTAGCTGGAGTGACCTGCGTCGCCCATACCTGTAGCCACGTCTCCCAGTAGAGTGTGGTCCAGTGGGCACCGGCAGAGGAGTGGGGTAGCAGGAGTCGAGATGGAATCAAAACTATCCCGGCTTCTCCCTTCACGAGTGGGAAGCGACAGGGCAAAGTGGGGAAAAGACAGGTTTTGACGACAGAGAGAGACTTGATCTGAACACCTCTCTTGCCGTTTATCTGCTGTGTGACTTTGGACAAATTCTTTATCCTCTCTAAGTCTTGGGGTCCTTGTCTGTCAAAAGGAGATAATAGTACCCAACTCATAGGATCCTTGTGATAGTTAAAACTAATTTTTTGTAAAAGTATGATGACAGCTATGTTAAACCTTATATACCACACACACGCACAAGTGCGCGTACACATGGAGATGGATAGAGAGACAGACAGACAGAGGAGAAATCCTGGAAAGAAAACACCTACATGTTAGCAGTGGCTGGCTCTATGTGGGTGGTGAAACAAAGGGTGATTTTTTTTTTTCCCTTTCTCTGCTTTTCCGTATCTTTAAATAGTTTTTCCATGAACATATAGTGACTTTATAATTAGAAAAATAGAAAGTAAACTAGGAAGTGTAAAATAGTAAAAAAGAAATAATGTGCCTTAAGTACCAGGCATAAGTTGGCACCCAGTAAATGTTAGCTATTTTTTACTAATTAGTCATCATGCTTAATAATAATAATTAGGAATAATGAGTTCCTCTGGGACCAGAGGTTGTGAATTAGTCTGTTGGTGTCGGCTGATGCCTCACAGTGAAGGGAAGTTCTGGGTTCACTTTCAGCTGGGGCCACCCCTCACTTGTCTCCCCGATCCTTCTGCCGACACCCTCGGCTCTGGGCTCCACGCTCTTGCCGCGGCTGCATCCCTCCACCCAAACAGCCCAGGCCCAGAGCCCCTGTGCCCGTGACCAAGGGGAGCCCAGAGTCTCCACGGGACTGTCCACAGAGGGGCTCGTCAAAGGAGAGCAGCAGTGTCTGTGGCAGGACGTTGCCATCCCTCTGTGGATGGCAGGTCTTTTGTCCAGGGGGACAGCAAGAGTGAGAGGGTCAAGAGTCACATCTATTTCTTCTGTTTGGATAGCAGAGAAGGTCCTTGGTGAAAAAGATTGCCCAGCATCTAAAACTAACTTGATGCTTCTAGTTGGAAGATTATGAAAGTTAAGAGCATGTCCCTCTCTCTTCAATTATTAGTATAGTGATGAAAATGATCAGGATTTAGCCCAAGTGAGAGTGTTGGACTAAACAATCAAATTCCTCAGGGTCCACTAGGTTCAACCAGAGAGAAATAAAATTCTGCATTGAGGAAACAGAAAGCGAAATCCCTAACTAGCTGTGTGACTGTGGGCACATCGGTCAACCTCTCTGAACCTGTGTCCTCAGGTATAAAATGAGAGATGGGCACAGTTGGTTCCTGAGGTTCCTGGAAGTTCTCAATTCCATGACATGCTGATTATAAATGCATTTTATAATCACAAGAAAGTGGACTTGGAGCTTATCTCTGCTCAGCGGACCAGCTGCCAAAATGTGATGGGTGAGGCAGGAGAGGACAGGAGTTCTCTCTGGGGCTGACATTTATGGGTGTGGTGCCCAGAGGTGACAAGTGATGGCAGGACTTCTGCTGGGGGCTCCGAGAACAATGGCCACAGCAGATCCTGCACAAATCCTTGCCACCCTTGTGCTGAGACGGAGCTGCCAGGGATTAAATGCCTACTGTGTGCCAGGCACTGTGACAGGTGTTACGGTAACGGACGTTATCTCTAATCCTCGGGCACCTGTGGGAGCGGCCTTGCCCAATTTCACAGGTGAAGCAGCTGAGTCTCCAGAGGTTGGCTCCCTTTCCTCGCTAGGTGTTTTCTGTGCACCTACCGCGTGTTCAGGGCACGGCAGTTCGAGTCGAGAGAGAACAAGATGATCCTACCCTGATGGGGCAGGCGGTTTAGAAACAGCCACAGACAAGTAAATGGGCGATTATAGTACAGCGTGAAAAGGGCTTCAGAAGAGGTAGAAGTAGGGTGTCGTGAAGCATGGTGAAGGGCGGGCGGGGGGATGGCATTCCCAGCAGAGGCAACAGCACGTGAAAAGGCCCTGGGCTAGTGGACAGCAGGAGGACGTGGTGAGCAGTGTAGTCTGGCTTTAGCTTACATGGGAATATGGTAGGGCATGGGCTGGAGCAGGGCACAGCCAGAGCACAACAGGACTTGACCAGGCTGGGCGGGGGCGGGGTGGTGGTGGTGGTAAACTCTATCCTGTAAGCAGAGAGGGACCAGCCATTGGGGTCAGAGAGGGGCCAGTGCCTTCACGCGCTCGGCCAGTATTCGTTGAGCACCTACTCTGTGCCAGGACTGAGGAGTCACTAGTGAGCAAACCACGAAAAATCCCTGCCTTCGAGAAGCTGACAGTTTATTGGGGTGGGCGGGACGAGAGGAGAGGAGGTGGGCAGTAAACAAAATAAACGAGTAAAGTGTCTATTCCGGTAAATGGTGATACGTGCTGCGGAGGAGAATGAAGCAAGGAAGGGACTTGGGGCGCTGGGGAGGCGTGGGTTACAGCTTTAAGCAGGGTGGTCAGGGAAGGCCTGTCTGAGAAGGGGCCGTTGTCACAAGCACTTGAAGGAAAGGAAGGAGAGAGCCAGGGACAGGCTCAGGGTCTCAGGGGGACACGCTCGGATCTGCAGTTTGGCTGTGACACGGAGGATGTGTTGGAAGCAAGGAGACCGGTGAAGGGGCTGATGGAATTCAGGGGACCCACCAACGGGTCACAGGTGATGGCAGCTTGGATTGCAGGGCATAGCAATGGGGTTGGAAAGAGTGGGCGAACCGAGGTGGCAGAGGGACAAGGTTTGGCTACTCAGTGGGGAGGTGAGGGAGAACTGATCTCCTCTCTCTGGCTTCTGTCCCAGGCACTGGGTGGGTGGCAATTCTCTCCTCTGAGTCGGGGACAAAGCTAGAGGCTCAGGTTTGGGGTAGGAGACCCCAAAAGGTGAGCTTCAAAGTAAGTTGCCCACGTACACCACGCACACCCATGTTCATAGCAGCGCAATTCACAACAGCCGGAAAGTGGAAGCCACCCAGGTATCCACTGATGAATGGGTAAACCGCATGTGGTCGACACACGCAACGGAACATCATTCAGCCTTTAAAAGGAAGGAAGTTCTGACACAAGCCACGACGCGGAGGGATCTTGAGGACATGGCGCTGAGTGAAATAAGCCAGACACAAAAGGGCAGATACTGTCCGATTCCACTAATATGAGGTCCCTAGTGGAGTCAGATTCATAGAGACAGAAAGTAGGATGGTGGTTGCCAGGGGCTGGGGGCAATGCGGCGTCAGTGTTTAATGGGCACAGAGTTTTATTACCCATTTCTGGAGATGGACAGTGGTGATGTTTACACAACAGTATGAATGTACTTAATGGCACTGTATCCATAAAAATGGTTAAAATGGTACGTTTTATGTTTACATAAATTTTATGAAAATGTTTGTAAATTTTTTTTAAGCATTTTGCCCCACATCACACAACTAGGAAGTCCAGCCCACACCTTTGCCTCTCACACCCTTGCCCCTTATCCTGAGCTCTCTGCCTGTAGCTGTTCCCCATCTTCTAGGCTGGCTGGGATCACATGGGAAAGTTCCTTGCATCTCTGAGCCTGTTTGTCCTCAGGAGAGGAAAAACATAGTGTTGTGAGGACTAGATGAGTTCATACGCATCACAGCCCTGGCAGAGAGAAAATTCTCATTACATCTCATTACATATTATTACTGTTCTTATGTCAGAACGCCCTGACTGGTAACAGCACAGACTGGAATCCATGGTTCAGCACTTGTGAGCTGTATGACCTTTTTTTTTTTTAACTTCTTATTATTTTGGCCACGCCGCACAGCATGTGGGATCTTAGTTCCCCGACCAGGGATCGAACCCGAGTCCCCTGCAGTGGGAGCATGAAGTCTTAACCACTGCCCTGCCGGGGAAGTCCCGTGAGCTGGGTGACCTTGTGCAAACGACTTAACCTGCCTGAGCCTCCGTTTCCACCTGTAAAGAGGGGCTGATAGTTCCTACCTGGCCGGGAGGAGGGCGACACTAAATCACACCTGGATGTCATAGCCTGTGATAAACAGCAGCTGTTCCTGTGTGGACATGCGATCACAGTTTATGCAAGGAAACAATTAACAGAGTGACATGACTAGTAAATTTAACATTCTTCTCTACTTCCGCACCGTTTTATAGGTAGAAACAGCAGCTCCCCTCTGGTAGCTGAGGTGTTCGCAGAATCCTGAGATTACACCTTTGTGTTGGCTTCACTAACACATAGTGTCTGATTTGTCTTACAAAGGAGAACCATTCGGCCAAGTCTAAGTAACTGGGCGCCTGCTGTGGGCCTGGCCCCAAGCTGCTGCCGGAGAGCCAGCAGTGAGAAAGATGGGGGGCCCGGCTGCAGAGAGCTAACACTGGCCAAAGGAAGAGCCAGGGATACTATCACAGCAAACTGTACCAGCAGTTAGGAAACCTGGGTTCTTCCTGACCCCCAAAACCCAAGTGCCAGGAAAACTTGGACAAATCACTTCCCATATCCAGAACTAAGTCTTTTGTACAGAACGAGGACCTCGAACTTGCCAGTCCCTGACTTGAAGCTATTTCCTTTCTAAATGCGTTGATTCCGTTGCCCCGATGCTCCCTCTGGGAGCAGCCCGCAGGATATTCAGGGGAAGTTGGACCAGAGTCACTGCCTTCGGTGCTAGACAGACCTGGCCTTGGGAGCTTAGCAGTCAGCCAGGATGGGCTTGAGCTCATGGGTGCCGGGACCCCAGCGGCATGTTGGCGAGGAAGGGGAGGATGCTGGGGCCAAGCGGAGCCTGGGACGCAGAGACCCGGAGCCGGAACTGGAGGCTAAGGCTGCAAGGATTAGGACAGGAGATTCCACAGCCGGGGAGGCTCTGAGCTAACTGGGAGCTGGGCATGGCTTGTGGACAACTTGTGTGTCTTGCTGTCGGGGAGCTTCCTGCCTGGAGCATCTTGGGGAGCCTGCTTCATGGCCCACGTTGCCCTTCACCTGTAGGGCTGCGTCCCGGCACTTTCCGAATTGCCGGTCTGCCCTCTGGTCCTCTCTCGATCTCCTGCCATGGCAGGGTCTGCTCATTTCACATGGGACGCTGCACCCGTGCATTCTTATCTCAGGCCAGAATGGAGTCAAATCAGCCAAGCCGTGTTCAGGGCCTGGGAATCATTGGTATGTGCACCGGCAAAGCGCTTCCTAGTCAAATTCTCAGTAGCAAACCGAAGTCGATTAACGGGGCGGGCGGGGTGGGGGGGAGATAGATGGCAGGTTATCGTTCAGCCATGGCTGCCATCCATACGCACGAAGTCAAGGGACCTGACTCCCTTGCAGAATTAAGCATAACTTTTAGAGGGACCAGTTTCTGAGCACTCGCTACCTCCTACCCCCCTCTACCCCCGACCACTTCCCTACAAGCCAGAGCAAATGTGGCTTCAGGTCTGGAGAAGCAGAGGACGCCGCTTGGGCCGCCCACGTGCAATCTATGTTCTTGAAGCGTTTGATGGGCTTCTGCCACTTAAGGAATTGGTCACATTTACGAAGTGAGAGAGTGGCATGGACATATATACACTACCAAACGTAAAGTAGATAGCTAGTGGGAAGCAGCCACATAGCACAGGGAGATCAGCTCCGTGCTTTGTGACCACCTAGAGGGGTGGGATAGGGAGGGTGGGAGGGAGACGCAAGAGGGAGGGGATATGGGGATATATGTATACGTATAGCTGATTCAGTTTGTTATAAAGCAGAAACTAACACACCACTGTAAAGCAATTACACTCCAACAAAGATGTTAAAAAAAAAAAAGAAATTGGTCACATTTAGAAATATTCAGCTTCAGTGAACACGTCATGGCTGTGTATAGGAAAAACATACTATTATCTCTAGAGCTCACCTGAAACAACAGGCTTGTTCCTGAAACAGATGTTTTGTAAAACCTGCCATGACAGGCTCATCAGAGCTGGAGATGGGCCAGCGCTGGGTTACTGGCCCCACAAGGGCACAGACATCCCTGCCGGCTTCCTGTCCATCCCCTGCACCTGGGCCAGAGGAGAGGCTCCCCGTGGCTCCTCTTTCTGGCTCTTGGGTTCTAAAGTTAAACATTTTACAAGCTTGATATTATTGTAGACAGAGGCAGCCAGCCAGATGTGACCTGGGGAGAAGTTTCCAACATAATGACTCAGAATATGTCATTTGGTCCAACTAACATTTATCGAGGGTCTACTATGAACCAGCCACTATTCTAATTGCTTTCAGGTATATTACTTTGCAGTAACTCTCTGAGGTTACTCATTTCAGAGATGAGGAAACTGAGAGCTTGTCTTGGTTTCCTAGGGCTGCTGTAACAAGTTACCACACACGTAGTGGCTTAAAACAACAGAAATGTACCCTCTCACAGTTCTGGAGGCCAGAAGTCTAAAATCCCGAGGTGCCAGCACGGCTGTGCTCCCTCCTAAGGCTTTGGGAATCTTTTCTTGCTCTTTCCAGGTTCTGGTGGTGTTTCTTGGTTTGTGGCAGCATCACTCCAACCTCTGCCTTTGTCTTCACGTAGCGTCTTCTGTGTGTGTGTCTGTGTCGGGTCTCCCTCTGACTTTCTCTTCTGAGGATACCTGCCACTAGGTTTAGGGCCTACTCTAAATCCGGGATAATCTTGTTGCGGCGAGCGGGGGGCTACTCTTCGTTGTGGTGCACGGGCTTCTCATTGCGGTGGCTTCTCTTGTTGCGGAGCATGGGCTCTAGGGCGCACGGGCTTCAGTAGTTGTGGCACGAGGGCTCAGTAGCTGTGGCGCACGGGCTTAGTTGCTCCCCAGCATGTGGGATCTTCCCTGACCAGGGATCAAACCTGTGTCCCCTGCATTGGCAGGCGGATTCTCAACCACTGCGCCACCAGGGAAGTCCCCGGGATAATCTTGAGATTCTTAACTTGATTACATCTGCAAAAACCCTTTTCCAAATAAGGTCACATTGACAGATTCGAGGGGTTTAGGGCCACCATTCAGCTCGCTATAGACCTCTAGCTATTATCTGGTTGTTTCCTGAAGCCCACACAGCGAGAAAGGGTCACGTTGGGGAGTAGACCCTGCTGGCTGGCTCTGAGGGGGCCCTCGGTCAGGTCTTCGCGACCCAGATGCTATGAGACAGGCCCCTGCACTTAAGAAACCTACATCTGGGTGGGAAGGAGCTTTGCGTGTTGGTTACGAGTGAGTCTAGCTGATCCAGATGACCTTGCGCAAATTATGTGACCACTCTCGTGTCTCATACGGAAAGTGTGACGTGGAAAATGGGAATCATATTAAGAATAACAAGGACCTCAAAAGATTGCTGCGGTGCGGGGGGATCCAATGAGAGGATCAAATGACAGGAGGAGATCAGCAAGGTCCCAGGACCCTGATCCCATAGCCTCTGCCAGTAACCACCGTGCTCCATGCTTCCACCTGTAGGACCCCTCCAAATATTTGAATCCGAGCCTCTGAATGGAAAAAGAACAGTGTGTGGCGGGGGTGGGGGGGCTTCTGTTCAGGTCCCCAGAAACCAGGGTGAGGAAGAGGAGCAAGCCACAGCTGACTTTAGGGTTTTGAGCTTGGTTCACTGGGAGGATGAAGTTGCCAGTAACAACATGGAAACAGCAAGAAGCTGGTTGGGGGTGGGGAGGTGGGAGATGGACTGGGAATAAATTGTCTTGAGCTTGGGGGCCAGGGGGATATCTGGGTAGATCTGACTGGCAGGCGTTGGACTTAGAAGGTGACTTTTAAAAGCTACACAGAGCTTAAGAGTGAAGGAAAGAATTGAACATGTTTGGCAAGTTCAAGTGCTGTCAGAGATTAAGCCTTTTGCCGGTGCGGGGGAGGGGGTGGAGGGCAGAGGGCGAACCAGAAAAGGGAAAATGAACGTTGTGTCCACACGCTTTGGTTTGTGGTCACAGCACTCCATTTTCCGGCCAGCAAAGTGGGCGCGCCGCTTTCTTCTCCCCAAGCTGTTGCCCAGGTTGCATTAGATCATGGATGGGAAATTGCTGCAGAGACTGTGCACCAAACGGTAGCAAGGGGCATCAGGTATGGGCCTCAGCCACGTCTCCCCAGATCCTGAGCACGACAGGAGAGGCACAAGGGCACCCTTCCTACCTCTGTGTTGTGGCTGAGGAAGCAGTAACTGCTCGTTCACCAGGTTTGAAGTGGCCTTGATGGTGGACTCTATTCATCGTCACCAAATGAACCATATAATAAAAACTGGAATTTCTCCATTCCCTGGCGAGGGGTGGAAGCTTTCGCCACGGTTTTTGTTTTTTGGAAAAGCAAGCAGAGCACTTCTCTCACGAGCCTTGTGGAGCGCTTCTGCTGCGACGGGGTAGGTCACTCAACGTTGCCATGACGACCAAGGAAGAGGCCAGCTCTGACTTCAGCTCTTAGTTTCAGGGAAACTAAGTGACAGACTCTTTTGTTTTCTTTCTTGGGGAAGGGGTGCCCCAGCACCTTCCCGTTGGCATGGAAACCTTTCACTCCCACCAGGTGAGGTGGTCAAATGGGGAGATTAATTTATTTGAATGGGCATCTGGAGAGACCACTGTGAAAGGAGAAAGCGTCAGGACACGGTGGTTCTGGCCATTATGACATGACAAGCACCCTGCTCCTCGGGGAGGGGTGGTGGGTGGGCACTGTGGCCTCTAGACCCCAGGCTGTGTGTCTCCAAATCGCTGGAATTTTTCAGCTGCCTTTTATCGAGGACCAGTGATTTCTCTGGCATTATACGAGCTTCTTTATATGCGGTGTTACACTTAGTGCTCACTGCAACCCTGTGCATTGGTATTATTGTCACGTTTTGCAGATGAGGAAACTGATGCTCAGAGAGGTTAAGTGCCTTCCCCAAGGTCACTCAGCTGGCAAGTGACCGTGTCGGAGCTCAAACCCAGACCTGCTTGCTGCATAATCCCTACAACTCTTGCCATTCTGCCGCCCCGCCTTAACCTTGTACTTGAACTTACACGAGCTCTCCGGAGTCTCTAGAGCCATCAGGGAGACATCGTCTAAAAAACGTACCACGATAACTAAACATTTAATACTTCTGTGAGAAACGCCACTGTAAACTGTCTGGATGCCTGCTTGGGGAATCAGGCAATGACAAGATAAATTAAATACTTTAATGGATGTTGACAACAACTCTATGCTGGGGGAATTCAAATTGCATAAAGAAAAAAGTTAGACTTTCTCTCTGGACCTGATTTCTAATATGCATGCCTAATTTATTAGCCACATTTTTTAAAATCTAATTTTGTTAGGACCAAAGTTCTTGGAGGAAAAAAGTGTTGTGGGTTGGAGGAGGCAGTTAAATCTTCCTGGAGGAGGCTGGGCTTGCTCCGACCCCATGTGCATGATTTTTGAGGGGGGTGTTCGATAAATACACATCGAATGAATGATAACCGCTACCATTGCTTTCTCACTTACTAAGCTCTGGCCAGGATGCTAGCCCCTTGTTTTATGTCCTTCCATTGAATCCCTCCATACCCCTGCGATCGGGGTTCTATTGTCCATCTCCATTTTCCAGAACAGTAACGGAGGCTAAGTGATAGAGCCACTTTCCCAAAGCCATACCCTTAGTAAGGAGTGGAACCAGAAGGACTATTCTTCTTTTTTTTTTTAAACTTGCCAACTATCCTTCCTTCCTTCCTTCCTTCCTTCCTTCCTTCCTTCCTTCCTTCCTTCCTTCCTCTTTCTTTCTTTCTTTCTTTCTTTCTGTAGTTGTGGCACGTAGGCTCAGTAGTTGTGGCTCACGGGCTTAGTTGCTCCCCAGCACGTGGGATCTTCCCAGACCAGGGCTCAAACCCGTGTCCCCTGCATTGGTAGGCAGATTCTTAACCACTGCGCCACCAGGGAAGTCCTGACTATTATTCTTATTACCATAAATTATTATTGTATTATTACCCTAAAAATGGCGTTATAGAACCTCAAGCTGAAAATGACACCCAGAGGTCACCCTGCCCATTTTCTTGTCTTCAGGCAAAATTACAGCGACTTCTTCATGTCATTTGTCTTAAAGAATACTGTTCTTACACAGTCGTTTATCTGCGTGTCTTTTGTCTGTTTGCTTTTTGCATCACCTATTAGATGTAGAGTACTATGAGGGGAACGAACATGGATGCTATCTTTGGCAGACTCACAGTCTCTGGGAGAAAGAAGCCGCAGACTTAAATAGCCGTAATATAAGTTCAGAAGATGACACATTTCACAAGCGAGGTGCAAATGAAGTGCTGTGGGGAATCCAGAAGAGGGTATTTTGGGTAGGAGGGATCAGGGAAGGCTCAGGGCCAGCTGGCATTTGAAGTGAGCTTTGCAGGATGAGCAGGATTGGGGCCTGGCTATTGGTGAGAAGGGGTGAGTGGGACACAAGCCCCCAGGCACAGCATGCACCCCTGAAGCATCTCCACGTGTAACTGAGATCGCCCAGGGAGACTGTGTAGGGCAGGAGGCGGGCCAAGGGCAGGGGCTCAGCAGACCGTCTAGCACGAAGGGTCCTCAGAGGAAGAAAAGCAGAGGATGGAAAGACACCAGGAGAATGCAGGGGCATAGAAGGAGAGTTTCAGAAAAAGAGTGGCTGACTGCATCGGATGCTATGAAGAAGCCGAATGAGGGGAAGATCAAGGAGGTCCATGGCAACGAGGAGGTCAGTGGTAACCTTTGAGAGAGCAGCGTGTTCGGAGCAGTAAAAACAGAAGCCAGCCACTCATCCTGAGGCCAGGAGGGGATCAGCACAGAGGGACTTTCTCTAGGTCGTGCCCCACCTGGGGAGGGCTGTGATTACAGTCTCCTAGCGGAGGGCCAGCAGAGAACCCCCCACCCCCAGCCCGGGCACTGCCCAACCTCATGCAGGAAGCCTGGAGAGAACAGACTCTTGCGAGTCAGACAGACCCAGGTCACCGTGTAGGGGGTGCGTGACCTTGAGTACGTACTGAGCTCAGCTTCGTCTGAGGGACAAGAGCTATCCCTTCTTGAGTGCTTACGGCATGCTGGGTACGATTCTAAGTGCTCTACATACATTAGCCCATTTAATCGTCACAACAGTGCTACGATGTAGGTAGAATTATCGTCCCCATGATACAGATGAAGACACCAAGGCACGAGCAGATTAAGACACTTTCCCAAGGTCATCAGCTAGTTATGGACAGGGCAAGGATTCCAACCCAAGCATGGCTCTGGGATATATGTTAGTGTCTCCACCTTAAGGTCTCAGCGTGGCTTAAGCAGGGTAATCAGTACACGGGAGAGCTCCTAGCCCAGAGGAGGCTCAATAAGAATTACTCCCTTTCCCTGACCCACTGCAAATTCAAAGTCAGGCAGCCTGGCCCGAGAGAGGCCTGGGGGATCAACCTCATGAGTCCTCACTCACATTAGTGAAAATGTCATGCAGAATGACACCCACAGAATCACCTTGCAAAGTCGGGTGCAAATGCCACGAGCCCCTGGGACAGAGTCCAGTGAGAATTGTTTTGCATTCAACACCCACGCGGCAGGGATTGGCCAGCTGCCGCCCTGCGAATCAGTGACAAGTGAAATTCACAAAGCGAGCAGATTTCATCTGAAATCTGGAGGAAGGAGTATATTTGACCAGGATATGCCTACTGAATCCCTGACTAAGGGTTCACTGGGTGCACAGTATACAAAAGGGAATTAGGATTACCATAGAAGAGGAACTGGGGTTTGGATGAAATTGAATGCCAAAAAGAATCACAGTCTAGGCAAAGGATGACTTCTGTGCACGCGTTTCCCCACTTACTGTCTGGATTCAGGCAGCCCTATACTTTGGTGCAGAACTGTGTTTAAGCATTAAAATGCTTTTTGTTGCGGATAGGCTCTGAGGATGTAATTAAAAGGATCCCTTCATTAGCAGAACTGTACAACGCAAGCTCAAGTTGGCCTTTTCTGCTAATTTTGGAGGTGGTTAAACAGGGGCTAATCCAACCACTAATTACAACCGTCACACAGACAGTGCCTTGCTGTCGCTCCTAGGAAGTCTTTGTTCTCCCCAAGTGTTGACAGTATATTCCCAGTAACTGGGAGAGAAAAAAGTGGAAGAAAGATTCATTCTGGCAACCAGAAGGAGGGCTGTGGCAGCGTAGGGGTTAAAAATGTGACCTGTGGAGTGAGGCCACTGGATTCCAGTCCCGGTCTTATCCCTGACGCAGCTGACTTAACTTCTCAAAGCGTCAGCATCCTCAGATGTCAGCTGGAGTCAATCATTGTGTCTAATTGACAGAATGGACACGGGAACTCACTGAAACAATGACTATTTTCACTACCAGTTATTCTGAACAGTGCCAGGAACTGTGTAGGGGTTATCGTCATAAACAAACAAGAGAGGTGTCACCCTTCCAGGCTTCCAGTCCAGTGAGAGAAACAGGCATCAAACAGACAATTGCACAAATACAAATAACCATATAGGTATAATTGTGACAACGACTCTGGAGAAAAAAATAATGGTGACGGCAATGATGATGACGTACAAAGCCTGGAATGTTATATAGAAAAGCATGGTTGGTTGAACTCTGGAAGCTATGGGAAGCTTTTTGGAAAAGGTGATACAGAATCTCAGATTTGAAGGACGAGTGTTTTTCAAGTGGATACTTTGGGAAAGAGCATTTATAAAAAAGAGGGAGGAATGTGGAACGTAGACAACAAGGCAGGCAAAGCAGGCAGCGACCAGACCCTCCGGGCCCCGAGCTCTCTGGCCGAGGGTGAGGCCCTGTCCAGCGGGCCTCGGGCAGCCCGTGCAGGCCAGGCTTGTCATTTGAAAACCGTTCCTCCAGGATCCAGCGAAAAACTAAGCACGAGCCCAGTCATCCACAGAAAGACAGCGGCCAGCTACTTAGTGGGTTTAAACAGGGACTCTGCAACCCTTCGGGCAAAAAGATTTCTCCTCCGTGCCGGCCGGCGTGGTCGGATGTGCGTCTGAAGCTGCTCATTCGGAATCAGAATTTTGGCCACTCTGGTGTTTTAGCTCAATAGTGGTGTCGGGTTTTTTTGTTTATTTCTTTCTGTTTTCAAGGTTCTGAACAGGAAGTCAGAACTGGGCCTGCCCTTGCTACCACCATCTTTCACTTGATGCCTCTGCTCAAGCAAGTGGCTCTGCTTTGACGTCCCAATATTATTTCAGAAGGAAAATGAGACCAGATGATTGCTAGGGCCTTTCTACTCCTCAGTTTAACTTCTGTTTTATGTGGGGCGCAGCAGATATCCCCCTCTGTGCACGATTCTGTGACATCAGTAATCCTCAGTAGAGAACCAGGGTCTCAGATAAGGGTCAGTTATCCAGCGAGGCCCGAGATAATGAGACTCACTTATTTAGGGGATTTGTTTAGGTTCGGACAAGAGGGTAGGTGCAGTCTTGACCCCGGGCGGCCTGCTGTGAGATTCCCCAGATGGCCCACAGGCAGTCGAAGGGCAAGAGAACAATACAGTGTCTAGTCACGTGGGCTGGGGGTGGGGCAGAATGCCAAAAAGTGGTTAAAGAAAGCCTGTATTCTCCTGAGTTCCCGGTGGTGTGTGCCGATCTCTCCCACTGAAGCTGGGGACAAGACAGTGAGCCTCTCGAGATGATGACACATGGGAGAGAAAGATGCTGGTGATTATAACCAAAGTGGCTAACAGGAATTGGGGCACCGTGCTAAGTACCACGTATCCATTTTCTCTGTAATTACATCAGTCCTATAGTTTAGGTACCATTATTATTCCCATTTTATATAAGAGGATACTGAAGCTTTGAGGTTATATGACTTGCCTGAGGTCACTCAGCTGAAGAATACAAAGCTGGGATTCCAGCGGTGGCTCTGGACTAACCCCAGAGCCCACGCCCGGGTTCCCCAGGCCGGCGCCTGTGGGGAGGAGCTGTCTGGCAGCATCTCCTCCCACCCTCCCCTGCCTGAGTGACAGTACATTTCACCGTCTCTTACTGCCCATGCCCAGAGACAAAGAAAGCAAGAGGGACCAGGGCGAAGATACTCACGCCGGGCAGAGGGGCAGAGCAGAGAGAGCCCTGTGGGAAAAGAATCCCTTTGGGAGGTCTTTGTTAAACGAGCTGCCGGTTTGTTCATCTGGAAGATGAGCGGGCCGGGCCACATGACCCCTATAGGCACTTCCGGCTGGGAAATCGCCTGAGTTCTGGGTCTGCGGGAAAGGGGGCCTTAGACTAGGTCTGTATGCTTGTTCTTCTGTTAATTCGTTGCCTGGCCCGATGGGTAGATGCTCTTGCGGCATATCCAGGCTGGTGGCTCCGGGAATTCATCCCAGGCGGGGGCAGAGACCGAGTCTGCTGCTGCCGCCATTGGGGGCCTCCATGAATTCCCACACGTGCGACACGCAGTGCCTCAGTGATCGTGTGGGCCTGAAACTGTGAAACAGAGATTGATTTGTTGGGCAGTGGAAGTGGAACAGCCCCATCCAGATATATCGTCACACTGAGGTCAGTTACAACTCCCCCCCGACCCAGCAGAATCGTCTGGATGCTCTACACGTAGGCTGTGTTTTTGATCCTAAAGAATGCAGCAGTTTTGTGCTGGGCTTAGACTAAGTGCCCTCCCAACCGCTCTCCCTCGTAAGTAGGAGGAGACTCCTCTTCCATTGAAAAGGAGGAAAAAATGAGTTCAGAGAAGTTTCGTAACTACACTGAGTTGTAACATGATGGAGTGGAAAGGGCTTGGGCTTTGAACTCAAGCAGATCCTTGTTCAAATCCTCACTCAGCCATTTAATAGCTGAGTGACCTTTGGAAAGTAGCCTAACCTCTCTGAAGCTCATTTGTCAGCAGCAGAATGGAGCCACTTATTATACCTAACTCATAAGGATCATTGCCAGGGTCAAATGAGATGTTACGAGTAACCGACCTGACTCTCAGATATTTAATGCCCGATAACTCCTCATGTATAGAAGAAGCCGTAGTGCAGTGGTTAGAAACAAGGACACTGGCACCTGCCTGCCTGGCTCTCTGTCCTGGGTCTACAACCTATTAATTTGTATCTTTGTGCCTTGGTTTCCACATCTGTAAAATGGGAGTAATGATAATGCCTGCTTTGTAGGATTTTATCAAGACTAAATGTTTTAAGATGGCAGTTCCTGGCACATAATCAATATCATCACCATTGTGTTTTATTGTTGATGTGACACTGTGCTATGGAAGAAAGTGATTGAGGGAGGTGGAAGCGGCCAGGTGAGCGTTCATAGGAACATTGCACGAAGGGGAGCCAGTGGGAATAGACCCAGCACGGATCTAGGTCTTACAGGGACTAGAGCATCAGCCAGATGCCTCACTAAATCCCTTTCTTCATCACTTTGGAAACACATGCCTCACCCGTCTATCGCCTTCTCTTCAAACAATATAGCATTGCCATCAAGCAAATGGGGCCCCTGTGATGGAAGAGATTTATCAAATGACAGAGCCGGGCTACATGGTAGTTATGTTTATTTTTAGTGACTTTATCCTCCAGCTCTTTAAATTAGCTGCTGGACTAACTTAAGGGACTTCTTTGGGGCATTGTTGGCCGTTTCTTCCGGAATGCCAATGTGCCTTTGAAACCCCCAAGGGGCTGGGGGGGAACATGTCTTGGCCAAACGGCGGGGAAAGGAGCCTGCCTACCTCCCTCCATTTGCCAGGGCCTTCCCGCTGCCCACCAGGCTCTCCTGTCAAGCCACAGGATTGCCCGGGAACAGGATCCAGGGCCTTCGCTCCCTTTCACCGAGACCAGTGATTCTTAGCCTTCAGCCCGCGTCAGAATCCCCCACAGGGCTCGCTAAGGCAGCGCTTCTGAGGCCGTAGGTCTGGGGTCGGGCCAAGAGTGTGCTTCTCTAACAAGGCCTCAGGTGATGCTGCTGCTGCTGGGCCAGGGACCACGCTTTCAGAACCCCTGAGCTTGAGTGTTCCAGTAGCTTCCTAACATCGCCCACTGCCCCTCGAGCCAGGATGCACACTGCTGGCAGATTCATTCATCTTCTCTGAGCGTCTGATTTTGCCACTCCTTTCCTCCAGATCTCCCACAACCTTGTCATCTCCTACACTGCCGCATCCAAGCTCCCTTGTCTGATACCCAAGATCCTGTGAGACCCAGACCCAAGCTGGCTTCCTGGTCACGTTCGTACCTGCTCCCCTTCACGTACACGACTAAGACCCAGCAAGCCGACCTGCTTCCATGTGCTCCAGGTCCCACCTCTGGGTGCTCACCTGGCCACTCCCACCTGGCTCAGTCATTGTTTATGGATGGGTCTAGTCTTCCCCCCACCGGGTCATGTGCTTCTGGGTAGCTAGGACTGTGTGTACCCCACCTGTGTAGCCCAGGCCCCTGGGACAGGTAAGTGCTTGAGAAACTGTTCATGAACGAATAAATTATTGAAGGGATGCTTCACTAAAAATGGGAATGATTTCCCTGAGAGAATTCAAGCACCTTCTCTGAAACTGGAACGTGCCGTATCTACCTTCCTATTTTGTTAACTCCCAAGAATATATACATATAGAGTTTGTACATCAGAAGAAAAGTCTTTGGTTTGATTTAAATCAAATTGGCACAAGAGCTACGTAGTGAGCTAAGCCTTGGGTGTGTAGTGAGACAGTCCGGAGTACAAATTCTGATTCCACCATTGATTTGTGACATTGGGCAAGTATTAAGGTTCTCTGGGCCTCAGGTTCCTAATTTGTAAAATGGGACTAGTTTCTGCCTACCTTGTAGCGTTGTTTTGAGAAACCAGTGAGATCATATATAGATAGTAAGCGGCTTGACACAGAGTGGGTCCCTGATAAATAGTAGTGATTCTTAACAGTAGGCTTTCCAGGCAAAATAGTGGTAGGTGGTTTTTCACAAGAGTTTTAATAAAACAAAACTCCATTTTATTTGAAAGACAAGAATAGATAAAACATTCCAGGATTCTTTCCCCTATTTTAATGAATCAGGGACACACCAAATTCAATTTAAGAAAAAATACCCCAAAGGACCCCAAATAAGCTTGATTTATATTTTCTTTACCAGTCACTTCTATTTCATAAGTCTGACTTTTCCATTAAAATGCTATTAGGTAAAAACAGGATTTTACAGTATTTGTGATAACTTGGATCTCAGTGTGATAATTGGAATTATCTCCAGCAGAATAACCATTTCTCCTTGTTTTATTTCCTCTTATATATCAGCCATATCTTTACTGCCTTCTTCCAGTTGAGTAAAACCACTTCTGCCTGAATTTGTGGTTTTGGGTCCATGAAAATATCTGTGGCTTTGAGGGCCCTTTTCATCCTGAGGTTATTAATTGGGATTCAGGAAGGAAGGGGAATGGTAGTCATCCAGTAAGAAAGGTGAGAGGCTGTCACGGAGAAGAGAAGACAAACCCATCCTGTGAGGCTCTGAGGGTGGGTTGGGATGTGGGCTATGGACACCAGAGGGAGAACAGCCTCTGACGTGCCATGCAGAAAACCTTCCCAGCCTGAGAGGTGCCCTGGAGGTGGTGAGGTCCCCCTCATCAGGTAACCCAAGCTACGGCCACCCCCTTGGATGACCTGCCAGTCAGATGACCCACTGGTGCTAATGTCCTATCTACCTGGGAGTCATTTCTTCTCTAAAATGACATCATTGTGGAAAGGTTAGGAGCTAGATAGAGGTGGTGGTTACACGACATTGTGCATTGCATGCTTTAAAATGGTGAATTTTATGTTACGTACAGTAGACCACAATAAAAGAAAATAGATGACATCGTTGGACAGAATGATCTCCAAGGCTGCTGCTAGCTGTTAACATGTTATGTTTCTGGGAGGGAGCACGTGGCTTAGGGGACTGGCTCCCAGACTCTATTTAGTCAAAGACGAGCCATGTAGACAATATCTGACTGGCAGGGAATGGCCAATTAAATTATGGTTCACGCATAATATGGAATATTATATGTCCATGAGAGATTATGCTCATGAAAACATACTTAATGCCACGGGAAGACACTTACGATATAATGTAAAGTGTAAGAAAAAAGGATTTAAACTACCCATGATGTGATCCTAACTTATAAACATAGATAAAAAATCAAAACATTCGTAGTGTTGATCCCTGAATTGTGGGATTACACATGATGCTGATTCCTTTATACAGTTCTCAGAATGCTTACAAAGACCATGAATTACTAGTATAATTTTTAAAAAACTATTTAAAAACAAAAAATAAATAACAGTCCTTTGGATTTGGTAGCCCCCAGTGTGAACCATGATGTGCTTTGGAATAATAAGGCAGCAAGATGGAAACAGCCCTGGTTAGGAGAACTGATGTGTAGTTCCAGTCCAGCCAGGGCAAAGAGCTGCTTCGCCTTGTTGCGCCTCAGTTTCTCCGTCTGGAAGAGGGGTATAAAAATAACAGTGTACTGCACATGTTTTGTGAAGAGCGAATGAGATCCTGAAAGTGGGACGGTTCTGTTGATTGAAGAGTTCTCAGCCCTTTGCTTTGTCATGGAGTGTATTCAAACTGTGTATTTCCAAATCTTTTCTTTAACAAAAACTTAATGAGTGCTTTTGAAGTTAGTGATTGCCACTTATCCAGGAATTTAAGAGCTAATTTCCAGGAACAGTGCTGCTTTTTTTCTCATCTTTCTTCCTATAACCTTAATGTGAAAACATTTTATTTCATCTGAAGTGTAACCACCTGATTTTTATTTACAGTCTTAAATTCAAGGAGGTGATGATAAAACCAGTTTAGCTGAAGGGAAGTTGCACCCACTCCATCCCACTCCCCCTGGGAATGCAGTGCTTCTCCGGAGGAATAAGGTCCCTCCTCTTTGTAGGAGGGAGCACTTGTTTCCCCGGAACCATCCACATTGTTGAACTTTAGAAGAGGTTTTCCGTTGCGCTTCTCTGGTTCTGCCTGTCCTCGCTTTGAGACCCACTTAGAAGGAACCATGAACAGAACTTACAGGACCTTTTATTCACACAAGGGGGTTCTCTTTCTTGGAGGCTGGCTCCTTGGACCAGCATAAAGAAAAGACCATTTTGGTAGGGCCGTCAAGTATGCTGTTTCTCTCTCGAACCTCTTTCCCGAGGGGGAGCTTATGGGGTGGGTACAAAGCATCATAACCTTGATGTTTTATTTGAAGCTCACCTTGCTATTAAAAGCAAACTTTCCCAATTCAACAAATTCAATGAAACATTTCCGAAGAACCTAATACGTGCCAGGTCCTGTGGAAACAGAGTTGAATAAGATGTGGTCCTTGCCTTCAGTGAGCTCACAAAACAGTGAGAGGGATTGGCGTGTAAGCAAGTGCAGCGCAGTTGATGAGAGGAGTGAAGAAATCCAAGGGGCAGGAGTGGGACATGAAAGACAGTCTTCAGCACGGTCAAGGGAACAGCTGAGCTGGTTCTGAAAGTGGAACAGAAATGTGCCAGGCAGCCAGGGCTGGGAAAGTCTTCAAGGGCTGAGGCAAGCAGGTATGAAGGTCCCAAGACAGCCCAGCTTGGTGACTGACGGTGTGCTTGGAAGTGGGAGCTCTGGGGACGAGACCATTTAATAAAGAAAAGAAAAGAGTAGAAAACGGCCTTGGTATTGAGCTCAGCACCATGGGATGTGGCTCTTCTCTTCCTGGATCTCTTAGCCAGCTGGGCAGTACTTACTGGCCGTTCACACCGCGCTCAGGGTGTTACCAAGTCCAAGCTCGTACTGCTCGCTGCACGACAGGACAATAAATAGAGAGACAAGTTGTCGGGGCGAGGAATAGCGCCTTTATTCAGAAAATCAGCAGACTGAGAAGATGGTGGCCTAGCGTCCCAAAGGACCATCTTCCTGGAGTTAGAATTCAGCCTTCTTTTATACTAAAAGGGGAGGGGGTAACGTCCTGGTTAGTCAGACTCCAGAGGGGATGTGTTAATTTCTTCCTTCCTGCAGCCATTCACAGGTGGGCCTAGTCAGGAGGTTTCCTGTGAGCTAAACAAAGGTATTTTACCTTAACACTCATCACATGGGAGGCAGGGTGCCCAGAGACAGCCATTATGCATCATTTCGGCTTACAGGCAACATCCCTTTAGTGATGAACTTGCAGCAAAAGCAAGAGAACACAAAGGTTAAGATAAAAGTAACAGATTCAATGTGGAGTCAGATTTGTCGTTCCCTATTACAAGGGTTCTGTCTCTGGAATGGACACACAGGTGGAAAGGGTTACGCCTGGCCCCTCATCCGCTATGGGCAGGACAAGAGACGGGAAAGCAAGGTGAGCTGCAGGTGCAGAGACAGGCCTGAGTGTGGAAGGGGGCTGGGCGTCCAGCAAGCATGGGTCTCTGTGTCCAGGCCAGGCCGTGACTGGGGCGGCAGCAGAGGTCAAGGCCTTGACGGGTACAGTGTGTCTAAGGCAATGACAAGAAATAAGGGGGGCAGAGAGGGTATCAGGCAGGGCCTTGCGTGCCAGAGGGAGGAGTATGGACTTGATCATGTAGGCACTCAGGAACCACAAAGAACTGTAGGAAGTGCGCATCCCAGCCAGGTCTGCTTTAAAAGGGCACCTCAGGTGCCATGTGGAGGATGGGTCTGTGGATGGGAAAGGCCGGAGGCGGGAGACCCCATTGTTAGAGTCCAGGAGAGAGCAGACAAGGCCAGGGCAGGGGGAGAGTGGAGTGGGTTCCAGGGAACATTAAGGATGCTGTGGAGACAGAGGGAGAGGAGGGGTTGGAAACATGCAGATGTTTCCTGCTTGGGTCACTGACAGATGGTGCTGACATTCGAGGAGACAGGGAGTGTGGATTTGGGGTGAGGGGAAATGGTCATGTCGGTGTGAGGTTCCCGCGGGTCACCCTGGAGGGTGAACAGGTGATAGCTGGATCTGTGTGTCTGGAGGTGAGAAGAACATTCCAGCTGGAGGTGCATATCTGAGAGTTAGTGGCTGTGAACTTTCTCGAGTATCAGGATAATTTCCGAAGAAAATATCCAGACAGGAATGACAACAGTACGATCATTTTTTTGGTACGAGTTCCAAACAAGAAAATAGTTAAGCCACAAACTCCCGTTGTGCCTGTTCCTAGAATTGGGTGACTGCTGTATCTTCGCATATGGTTCACTGAACTGTCGGTGGCTTCTTGCCAGCCCTCAATGAGATTTTTGTATTTCTTAATTATTCAATTACTACCCATAAGTAGGAGTTTGAAATCAAACCCAGACTGCTTCATAATAGAGTATTCTCTTCAGTCATGAGTACGGAAAAGGAAATTGTCCATATTGGGAAGCCAGGATGGTAGAACGGAGGCAGTGTAAGTCTCTAGTCCCGGCTCTGTCCTGGGTTCAAGTTCTGGCTTTGCCACGCCCTAGCCGTGTGAGCTTGGGCAGGTCACTTCTTTGAGGTCAGTTCTCTGGTTTGTACATTAAGAATAGTAATAATACACCCCCCCTGCAGGTTGCTATAAATCTAAAGGAAAGGAGAGTTTGCAAGGGAAAGCAATCTGCGTGCTGTAAAGCCCACTCTAAGTGTTGGTTCTATCATTAACTCCTTGTGTGCTGCAGGTCTCAGCAGCTTGGGAAGCCGTTAGCCTCAAAGGAAGAGCCTTCTGAGAGCGATCTGGCCAGTGCCTCGGCAGGCAGCGCCCATCCCGAAGCCCACCTGCCCTCCATCTGCCTCAAGCAGGTGTTCCCCAAGTATGCAAAGCAGTTCAACTACCTGCGCCTGGTGGACAGGATGGCAAACCTGTTTATCCGGTTCCTGGGTATCAAGGGGACAATGAAGTTGGGACCAACAGGCTTTCGTACCTTCATAAGGTCAGTGAGACCAGCTCCTCTGGCAGGGTGGAGACCAGCCCCACATCTGGCTGGTCCCGTCTCTCTGACTGCGCCTGGGAGAATCTGTGATGCCAGATCACGGCCCCACTTGGGGTTGGATTGGCCCAGCAGCTGGCACTGGGCCTGGCACATAGTAGACTCTTGTTTGTTGAATGAATTAATGAATGTTACGGATGTGACAGTATTCACAACATTATGTTTGTGGTTAGAAAACAGTTCTGCGCTACCCTGAGCTAGGTCCTTATTCATATATGAATAATTGCCCCTTGGACTCAGACAGACCTCGTGCTTCTAAAACTGGGGTGATGCTCTCCCAGTGGTACGTGGCTGAGTGCTGAGCTTTTATGAAGCCACAGCAGAGACACAAGCCACATCTTCCAAAGTGTCAATTCCAGGAGAGAAAAGTTGAATAATTCAGTTGATAAATAATTTAATACATTTGTTCTAATATAAAAATAATGTGGTTATATTATAGAATATAGTACAAAATTTGCATGAATTTTAAAGATAAAACATGAGACAAAGAAATTGTGTTTTTGCCACAGCCTGCGAAATAAGCCATTGCCACTTAATCTCCCAAGATTATTCATTAACTTGCCTCTACCCTCTGGGATACTTTGGGGCAGTACAGGAGCACTTACTAGCTGTGTGACCTTGGGCAAGTTAATGACAGTCTCTGAACCTCAGTGGTCCTATAAAATGGAGATGAAACTATCAATACCCTAGGATTGTATGTTATACACCTCAGAGGAACTACCAGCCAGCATCCCGTGTTGCTATTGTTTTTCTCATCATTAGTTTTAATATTTCTATCTGGCAACACAAAGTCACCCTGTTCATAGTTTTTTTCATGAAAGCAAATAATTAGAAGTCTTGAATTAGAAACCATTTGTCATATGCTTTTCTCTAAATGAATTTTATAAATTCTAACTCTAGCGCTCTGATACTCCTGATAGAATGGCATGAAGAAGTATCAGCAGGAATTTTTGCCATCTCAGCAAACCTGAAGTCATATTTGCACAGTGATTTCGAGAGGGGCTTTGTGTTAGTTTCAGGGGAAAAGAAAACCCCATGGAAAGAGCACAAGCTTTGGGGTTTGGCTTCAGAGCCAAGCACATTACTTAACAGCTGTGTGGCTTTGGGCAAATTCCTTATCTTCTCTGAGTCTCAGTTCCCTCATCTGTAAAATGGGAATAATCTCTCCCACCTTGCAGGAGTGTTATGAGGTTGGGACGTAATATATCATAAAGGATCTGGCCCACTGCCTAGTTTACGGGAGCTGTTTGTGAAATGGGAGTCTTTTGTTATTATTTCCATGAGGCAGAGGGAATTTTCAAGAAAGTCAACAGGCACATGTTATTTCCCTGAGAAAACTACCTAACATGATACCCTCTGACTCATTTAAGAATTGCATTTGACTTGTAGGAATAGATACCCATCTATAAATGGTTTAAAGAGTAAAATTAATTTTTTTCTCATATAACAGGAAATTTGGCAGTGGGGCTTCGAGGGCTGGTTAATGACCCCACAATGTGATCAACTCCCCAGTTTCTGTCTTTGTGCTTACCCACCCTGAGCATGTGCTTCAAGCTTCAGGGTTGCCTTATGGTCACAAGATGGCTGCTCAAAATCCAGCCATCATGGTCAAGTTCCAGGCAGGAAAAAGGAAGAAGGAAGGAAGAGCAAAAGACATTGGTCAGATGCTTCCTTTTAACTCCTAATACAATTCTACTAAAATGTAAGAGAGAGGGAGAGATTTGAAAAAAAGTTACATGTCACAAGAATCACAATCTCAGTTGCCTGAGGATGGGGTGGGGGGAGGGTGCAGGCAGGAAGGATAAACAAACCAGTGGGTGGGGTCTAGAAGGATGAGGGGGGGTGGGGCTGTGGCAAAAAGAAAGGTTGTTGCCGGGCTAGTATTACCAAGGCTTTTGATTTTTCAAGAGAAGCTAGAAGTATTGATTTTTATGTAAAATATCAACGCATGTATATACTGAATGTTGGCGATTCAGAAAATAATTCTGGGTTCAATCAAAGCATGGCGGCCCATAGAGTCCACCGGTGTGTTACCTCTGGTGTGAGAGGCTGAGGTACATATTAAGAGGACTGGTATGTTCATATACAATCTTGAAAAGAAAATTCCTGAAAAGAATTGAGAGTGGTTCTAGCAAAGAAGATTCTTAAAATGCACTCAGACTGAAACTGGATGATGTTACATTGTGCAATATTTACAATATTTGTAAGTATTGCTACAAATCTGTCTCTGTGTGAGAGGGTTTATGACTTTTCCACCCCTTTGCTCTCTATAATTAAGAGGGTTTGCATGAAAAACCCACCTTTGTGACATTAGCGACTATTAGGTCCTGCAGCCGTCATTGCCAACCTGTGGCCGAGTGCTGTTAGTGGGAGCGATGGTGACCGTGACAAGTGACAATGTCTTCAGGTAGGGAAGAGGCAGCCGGAGCAGAAGGACCCAGACCGTGAGCCCCTCTCCCCTCCCTCTGTACCCACCCAGCAAGTGTCCTGAGTAATGAAGGATGCAGGAAGAAATGGAGAAAACATTGCACAACTGTTAATAGATTTCTCCTTTTCAAATGTACCAAGACATCCGAACAGCAACTTTGTTGTAAAAGATGATCTTCTCTGCTTTCCGATTTATATCTGAGTGTGTTCCG
Organism: Leucopleurus acutus; assembly: GCF_964270905.1. NCBI lineage: Eukaryota > Metazoa > Chordata > Mammalia > Artiodactyla > Delphinidae > Leucopleurus > Leucopleurus acutus. The sequence continues at coordinate 12,821,153 of NC_139150.1, forward strand.
TCTCACCAGCTAAATTTAACAGCACGTGTTTTCTCTTGCTAACAACTATTCTCTCTCTGCTTTCCACTTCAGTTTAAATTTCGCTTCATTATGAGTTAATAATATTTATGCCATGTGTTAAATCAAACCAAGTGCCCTTCTCTGGGGCACTGTGCCAGAGACATATTTGCTGGCTAGAGACCCTCCCTTCTGAGCTCCCACGCAAACGGCAGAAGTTGAACTTGACTTTCGTCTGTCCTACCCACTCTTTCTCTCCAAGTTCCTTGAAGAGAACTGGAGGGAACAAAATAATAAACATTCCGATTGAATTGATTTTCAGTGACCATCTCTCATAACGTGCTGCATAGATCAGCAGTTTTAGGAGTGAATTATGCTAATGCCAGTCTGGCCGTATTCTATTTCTCTTTTCCACCAAGAAATGAGAAATAATGAACTGTCATCCTCTCGTCTAGAATTAACTCTATCTAACCAGCTTGTCGTGTCATTTCCTCAGGAGGCATATAACAGTAGCACGTATTACCATGAATTAAGCACCTCTTTTCTCTTTTTTTTTTTAATTCATAATAATTGCTGAGGTGTGGAGACATCTCTTTCTCTGAGAAACAGAAATTATCTGCTTCTTCAGTGTGGCAGCTTTCTCGAGGGAAATGCATTTTTGTTATTTTCCTTCCATCGGATCCCTAATTTGGGGGGATTTCTATGTAATTCACTAAGAACCCGTTTTCTGAACGTATCCTACATCAGAACTTGACATCAACTGGCACACGCTGCATTTTCCATTTCCGCAGCCTGAAGATTAAACGGTTTGCCAGAACCGGGGTTTATTTCTAGAAAATGGGAGGCAGCTTCTCCACACCTCGAGTGTTTGCTTCACGCTGGGCCATTCCGCTTGGAGATCCCCACTCGTGTCCTTTGTGGTTCCTAATCCTGGTCTCCTTCTAAATTAGAGAACGGTTTTCTCTTTTTCCTTCTTTTCCCCCTTCCACTCCCTTTTCTCATAAGGAGATATTAACATGCTTCATAATGGGTAGCTGTGGGGTGTTATTCTCTGAGAGGCAGCATGGAGCGTTAGAATGTTCTGGAATGGAAGTGTCAGGGGCCCTGCCTCCTCCTCTGTCATTAACTCCTCAGTGACTTTGAAAATTCCCCTGTTCTGTGATGATCTCTTTCCAGTAATATCACGAGATTTTTGTGCCTGGGATATCAATAGCCTTTAAAAATAGAAACATTATAAACCAAAGTTGTCTTTCCCTCCCCCCGGCAGATGTTTAGAGAGTGGGTTGTTTTTTTTTTTTCTTTTTTAAACAAATATTGATTATTTGTTAGTTTTCACCTTACAGAAACCTCTCCAGGAAAAATAAGCTTCTTTTCTTTCACAGAGAAGGATGAACACAAAAGAAATTCTATAAATAGGATTTTATGGAGTGGAAAAAGTTGGTTTCTAAATTTCCCATGAGATGTCACTAGTTGTTGAGAGAAAATGGGGATGATAATTTCAAATCTCTCTAATCTTAGGCTCCTAATGAACTTGAATGATTTGTGATTCTCTCCATCCTCTGTGCCCATATACTTTTGATTCTGAAAACAAAACAAAACCTTTCTTTAAACTGGTTCTGCATCATGGAGGAAGGCTGGGAGCTGTCATGTGTGCCAGGCACCGAGCTAGTCCTTAAAATAGCTTTATATGGCGAGTCGCCTTATCCTCATACAAATAAGGAAATGTAGATTGCAGAGAATGTCAGTGACCTGCTCAAGGTCACATAGCAGAGTCAAGATGCAAACTCGTGTGCCTTTGACTCCAAAGCTCATTTTTTCCATGTACGTTTCTAGCCTGTCCTTTCTGCGGACTCTTTCTGGCTTCTCATGTTACCATATTTCTTGGATTTCTCTTCCACTGAAGAATTTATCCTATCACTCGTCAGTCATTTGAAGAACTGCATCCCAGAGCATAAGGGGAAACTGTTCAAACGATTAAGAGCTACCAAGGCCTCATGTTTTTACCCCAGATTCTGAGATCATTTCTACCCTCCGAGAGCCGTATCCAAGACTGATCCGGATCCCAGCGTCACTCACTGGGCCCAGAATACCACTTACACATAGTGCACACGAAACAAATTCTATCCTGGGTGGGCGGATGGATGAAAAGTTCATTCCAAAATCTTAACCCTTGGAGACATTCCCTGTTTGAGCGCATTAAGAATGTTTGGTGACCACGGGGATAAACCTAGGAAAACCTGTCTCCAAGTGACCCTGGTTGTCTTACCCCCCAGCCTTATATCCCAGAGCTTCCCAACAGGGCCCCTCTAGAGGCCCCAGACTTTCTGGGTTACCGGAGACTTCGTCTCTTGAATCTTGGGCTCTTCCTGAAGCTCTGGGCTGGGCCACCTCCCCATTGCTCCCCAAAGTTCCCAAGTCCACTACTCTATCCTCCAGGGGAGGCCTGGATGTGAATCCCAGCGTGTGATCTTGGGCAAGCCATTGTCCCTTCTCTTGAGTCTCAGCTTACCCGTCATTGAAGTGGGCCTAAGAACACCTCCCTCATAAAGTGGTTATAAAGATCCAGAGAGCTCATGGGCAGGAAAGGGCCTGGCATACAGATGGTGCCCAGGAAGTGCCCACAGGATCAAACTTCTTCTAAAGCGTTTCCTGTCTACGGCAGCCAGCACAGACCCCTCCTTCCCCCGCCCCAGCAGCAAATGTTACCATCGACTGTGTTTGCAGGTATCACTAGGGAGGCAAAGTTACTTTGGGAAAAGGGATAAATGGAGAATCCTCTTCGGTAAATTATGACTCCTACTGAAGGTCTGACACCTCTAATTTCTACCTGTCAGGAAAAAAATAACTATATACCAGTGGTCAGTTTGGTTTCCCTTTCTATACTCCATGAACCCACAGAGCAAGCCAGGTAGCGCTCCTGTCCTGTGGGGAGCAAGTGGTCCAGAGGACATGGATACGATGATTAGAGAAAACCCGTAGCCACTCCTAACGAAGCTTTGGAAATGAACAGTGCAGGCTGTTAGAATATACCTTGGGAGAGACTGGAGCGGGTCCCCAGCAGGACCCAATGGAGGTAGCCATCTCAGTGACGGGTGACATGAAAAGCTCTGCATCCGCTGACATGTTGTCACTGAGGCTCAGTGACTGTGTGCTGATGTGCTTTGAAGTCTGCCACTGCGACTTGTGATTGAAATACAGAGCCGGAGCCCAGGAGGAAGCAGGATGTGAATTGATGGCCTGAGGAATACAGGCTGGGAAGAAAGGAAAGAAGGGAGGGAGGGAGGGAGGATGCTGTCATATAAGGAGCATCAGCCTCGTCCAGGCACCGTGCTGGGCACACGTGGGCACGTGTCAGGGGTGTGCATGGGTTTGGAGAGGGGCCTCTCGGATGCCCAAATCCTGCTTGCCAATCAACCCCCGACTTCTCGGGTTCCTAAGGGAGCTATTCACGCAAGGGATGATGACAAATGGGAAACCAAAGAACCACTTTATCATGGCTGGGGCGACGGATGTGGACACACTTGGAAAGTTGAAAGCAGCATGCAGTGTAGTTCAGCCAGACAGCTGGTCCCAAGGTCTAGCTTTCGGGGTTCCCAGGGCAAATCCAGCCTGTCTTGGGACTCGCCTCCCCGGCACGATCTGGTTCAGGAGGGAAGTGCCTCTGGACCAGCTGAGGGCTGCCTGCATTCTGAACAGAGAGCCTGAATTCTTTCATCCAGACACTCTGACTAGCAAGCCCATTCCTCCAGAATGGACAGGGCCTTCACTGAAAGGTCAGCCTCAGGCAGCCTCTGAAGGGGCCTAGATGGTCGCAGCTCTGAGAGCAAGAGGGCAAGTAGAGAGAGATCGGGAAGGGAACCAACAGTTGTCGTGGCCCAACCAGGTGCCAGGGCCTTGGGATGCCCCGCCTCGTCTCCTCTTCACAACAGCCGTGTGGGCGGGTGTTATTATCTTCATTTAAGAGACCAGCAAATAGAGGCACCGAAGATTTAAGTAAGTGGTCCACAGCCATACTAGCTAGAAAAAGCAGCAGGGCCGGGATTTCAGTCCTGGTCTGTCCGAGGCCCAAATCATGCTCTTTTCAGCGCGCCTGCCCACCTTTGCAGACCACAGTGACTGTAATCAAGACTGCCTGTTTTATAGGTCAGGAAACTGAGGCTCAAGAAGGGGAAATAGTTTAATCAGAGCCATCTGCTTCTAAGTGGTAGAGCCAGGTTCAACTCAAGACTTGCCATCCTAAAGTCCCTCCTCCTCCCAGCCCTTTAGAGCCCTAACGAACCACATTACAGGAACCCACAGGATCTGACCTCAGCTCTTCCATTTTCAGCCTCCTCTCCCATGGTTCCCTGCCATTCACCCTTCGCTAGTTCCAGCTGTGGGGAGGGAGGGCCTTCCAGGCGGGGAACACAGCCCGGGCAAAGGCACAGAAGCCAGACAGGACAGGACGGGTCGGATCTGGCAGTGACGTGTCCTTTCCTGTCTTCTGCAGGAACTGCAAGCTCAGTAGCAGCAGCTTGTCCATGGCCGCCGTGGACATCCTCTACATTGACATCACGAGGAGATGGAACTCCATGACCGTGGACCAGCGGGATTCAGGTACCTGATGACTGGCCTCTGCCGTGTCCTGTGGGAGGACAGAGAGGGATGGGTGGTACATTATCTGTTTCTTCTTGTTAGGGGTCAAGGTGGGGGAAGGAGGAAGGTCATCCTATTGTTACCAAACCAAACTTGGGTCTGTTCGCCTGCGTGTGGTAAAGCCAACCTGCTGACTCGGAGTTGTGGTGAAGGAAAGGGCAGCATTTATTGCAGGGCCAAGCAAGGAGTCCAGGCAGCTCAGAAGGCCCGAGCTCCCCAGTGGCTTTCAGGGAAAGGTTTTTAAAAGCAGGGTGAGGGAGAGGTGTCACGGGGTGTGTGATCAGCTCGTGGACATTCTTCTGATTGGTTGGTGGTGAGGTCATTGGGAGTCAACATCATCAACCTTCTGGTTCCAGCCCGTCTGGGGTCTACGTGCTTGTGGGCAGCATGCAGTTAACTTCTTCCACCAGTCTCTGCAAAACAGCTCAAAGGCCGTGGCTCGGAATGTTATCTATAGCCCTTGAGGAGGACTTTGTTTAATGACTAAACTATTATTATTTTGTTTTGCTTGACTGTTTTCCTTTGTTTCTGCATTTTCTCACTTCTTTGATTAAATTTCTTCTTTGGAACTTGGGGAAGGCCTAGGAAGCTAAAGTTTTTCTACAAACAAAAAGCAGATGGAGGACGGGGTGGGGGGGGGGGTGGGGGGGGGTGGGGGGGCGGTGGAGGGTAGGGTCTGTCCCGGGAGGCTTGCTTACACTATCAGCTCTAGACCTCACTGGAGGGATGGAACTGAGTTTGAATTCAGGAGCACCGTCCTGACTTCTGCTCCCAAGGCTGTGCCCACCCAAATCCTAATTCCACTGCTGGAATCCTTTGCCTAAAGCTTTGATTCCATTTATGTTGGAAACAGTCACTTATTCGTTGGTAGGTTCATCCCTCGCCACACATTTCCAGGGCATAAGCGGGGCCAGGCCCCGGATAGACTGGAGTGAACAGCACTTGGTTCAGGCCCAGGAGGAACTGGCTCTAGAGTTGGGAGGCAGATGAGAACATAGCAGTAGCTAGTGTGATGCGTGCTAGGATGGAGGGAAGCACAGAGAGGCTGTCAGGAGGCTCAGCAGAGGAGTTCCTGAGCAAGGGGGGCCCAAGGAAGACTTCCTGCAGAAGCTGAGTGGGATCAGCTGAGGGACAGGGTGGCACACGCCCCCTCCTTCAGGGCTGTTTCCCTGGTCTAGGCAGAGACACACGTGAAAGGCTCAGGTCACCCCAAGTAGCCTGGAGGGTCTGCAGCAAGGAGGGAAAGGAGAAGAGGCAGAGACGGGGTTGCAGGAGCTGTCGAGGCCTTGAACGCCACGTGAAAGAGCTTGATCTTGACCCCCTAGATCACGTGGGGCCGGTGAAGGATTCGGTAAGAAGAATCCGCCCTCGGTGGATGAATTTCTGATCTTTTTCCTCCCAGAGGGGGTTTTTCTAAAAAGCCATAATAATAACCATACCTGACATTTGTTCAGCTCATCACAAAATTACAGCGGGCTCTCATGCATATTCCCTCATTAAACGTCTCTGCCGTGAACCAGTGCAGTAGGTATGAACGTTCACATTTCACAGCCGAGTAAACTGCATCTCAAGGGGGCCACCCTCCACTCGGCTGCCTCCTTGCAAAAAGGACACACAAAGAGGGGGCGCCTCAGGGAGCAGTTTTCTCCTGCGATAGGGTGGCGAGGACCTGAAATCGGGGGGGTTGGGAGACCCAGCTTAGAACTGACAATGCCACTTCCTACGATGTAAGCGCGAGAAGCCGTTTCACCTCGTCCTGCCCATTTCCTCCTCCGTAAAGGGCGCCAGCAGCACCAGCTGTCCAGGGTGCCCTGTGCCGGAGGGTCTGAAAGCCTGTGGGGCCCTCGTGGACAGTTCATCTTATCAGTGGGCTCCCCTTGGGGAGAATCCTGAGCAGGGTGCTCCCTGCCAGATCCTGCCCCGCACCCTGGCTCTGCCCTGGGCTCGAGCTCCCTGCCCACAGGGACCAGCAGCCCTTCCTGCAGCTGCCGGGACTCGGGCATCGTTTGCTAAGTGGTTTCACGTTTGATAATGAGGCTTCCAGCTGCCAGTCTTGGGTGTTTCCTACATGCTGAGCACACTGCCCGGCACTTGACACGGGCAGCATGGGCTAGAGTCCTCCCAGAGGTAGACACGATGATCTCTTTCATACGGAGAAGGAAATTGAGGCTCAGAGGCGCGGCTGGTGGGTAAGGCTTTAACACCAAGCTGCCACCCTCCCCTTCCGGTTGCTTCCTCCTGCTATTGGTCCCAGAGTAAGGTGACCACCCAGCTCCCTACGGCTCCCCTTTCTTAAATTCAAAAGCAAAACTCAGGGGCTCCTAATACTCACTGATTCGACGAGGCGAGAGCTCCTGTCACATCTCTGCCGTCGGAGCTGCCTTCCATCCTTCCCTGGCAACCAGGAGAGGCTGGAGATGGAACCTCTTAGAAGTAGGCAGATGAATTATCATCTCCAGGACGGAGGGCGCTCATGTGACAGTTGAGCCGCCTGCTTTCTGCTGACGCCTTCAGAAAGTGAAGACGTGTTTGCTCTGTGAGCCGAATGCGGGGCGTCGTTGCGGGAGCCTGTGGAGGGGGCCAGATGAGGGGGCAGGGGTGGCAGTGGAATTATTAAATATTGCAATTGATCAGGAATAGCAGCAGGAAGCTACTTATCATGTTTTATTGCTTCAAACTAGCATTGCCATCTGGCCCCATTGTTAATTCTGAGTAGCTTTTCATGTTTTGTTTCCCTCTTAAATTGCTCCCCAGCAGCGGAATCCACAGGGGCTGCCCACAGTACAGGCTCGGGTGAGGTTTTCTGGGGTCTGCAGCGTCTCTCTGTCTGCTGAGCAAGCTAAGGAGATGAGAAAAATACTTATTTTTAGAACACACAGATGCGCAAATCTGGGGCTGGGGTCTTCCAGGCCTTTCCGCCCTGCCTCAGCCCCTGAGTGTGTGGAATAACAGTCCTTAGTAGTAACTGCAATTTTGAGATCACCTCCGACGTACAAATATCACTGCTAATTCTCACACCAGACCTTCGAGGGGGGTGATCAGATCCCATCTTACAGAGCAGATTCTGAGGTTTCCAAGAGCAAAAGTGACTTGTCTGAAATCCCACAGCCAGTGAGTAGCAGAAGCTGGATTTGCACTCAAGCCTCCTACCTCCTGGCCCAGGACGCTGTCCCCAGTCCAGGGCCACGCCGAGCAGGGCTTGTTCATCTGAGTGATGCGGAGGGGATGGGGGCTCGTGAGGCAGGGAGGTGAAAGGTCAATTCACAGAGCACAAGGAAGGCAGAACTGGAGTGGGAGTTGGTGCCTCATCCACGCACCTGTCTCCCTTCCTCCTTGGAGCTTATACTCCTGTTCTCCTGTTTCCATCACTCCTGAAAGGAAATAATAGCGTCCAGGGTGGGGGGTCGTACAGGCAGTGAGGGCTGGGCATTAAAGCCAAGAATGAGAAGGCCGTCTGTGCCCGTGGGCGCAGGGGCCACTGCTGTCTTAGCTGGTGCAGGCCGGGGCCCAGATGCCTCCCGAGAAGCCTGCTCGAGCACCTCTGATTCTCAAGGAGAAGGAGTTTCTGAAGCCAGCCGCGTGCTCAGGACCAGTCAGGAAGCTACTGGATGTCAGAAGAAGTAAAGGCCTGGTCGGAGGTGTGGATCCATGTGAGCTGGGGCAGCTTTTCCTGCCCTAGAGCTGCTGTGGGGCTGGCAAGAAAGAAGTCAGAAGAGGGGCAGAACATGCGCTCTCAGTCTCAAAGGGCACGCACTCACTCGTTCATTCACTCATTCATTCATTCAACAGACGGGTAATGAATGTGTTACCAGGTATTGGGCCCTACTGGAATAAAAAGAAATTATTTTACAGACCCTATTCTCAAGGAAAAAAAAAATAATAGAGATTACGTACTGAACATTGACTGTGTGACAGAAATCAAAGATGCTTGTTATGAATTGCTTCATTTAAGTCTCATGCAGCCCTGTGAGATAAGGCTGGCTATTCCCATTTGACAGATGAGAAAGCTGAGGCTCAAAGGGGTGAACTTAAGCAAGCGTGTCAAGTCTTACAGTGGGGAGCCCGGGATCTGAACCAAGAACGGCCTGCCTTCAGAGCTCATCCTTGGCCCTTCCGTTACACCCAGCGTCTCCAGCCACACAAATGAAAAGCACGCGCAGTTGAAAGTTGTAAGGGGGGGGGGTGGTGGTGGTGGCCAGAGCTCCCATGGGGGAAGCAACAAAGGAGGGAGCCGTGCGGGTGGAGAGAGAGCGCAAGCAAAGCACTTAGCATGGTGGGCGACCCAGAAAAGGCGCTCGCTGCGCGTTCTGTATCCCTGGGGGCCTGGCACATCGACCAGAGCACGCAAAAGCATCTCCCCTGGCGCCCAGTGAATGTTCGGCGAGCAGACGAACGCCAGTATAAAAAATGTCCCCCATCCCCAAAGCAGGGCCTTCTGAGTGTGAGAACCATGGCTTATACTAGCGGTGGTCTATAGGGGTCTCCCTCTGCTTTCCTGTTGTCCAGTGTAAAATGGCAGCCCATTTGAATAAGACCATCACCCCGACCCAAACCCCAGTGTGCCCAAGTGCTGATGCACCTTTCCTTTCTGGAAGCCAGCCCAGACCTTCCTTCTGCCCTAATGAGACTTCGGTACCCACCAAGGGGGTTAACCAGATTCCCGATGCTCAAGGCCCTTATGAACCTTCATTTGACCTGCGTGAGGAGACCCTGCTATTGAAATGGAGAAGAAAAAGTGGTGTTTAAAAAGACTAGAGAGGAAAAAAAAAAAACAGTAAGAAGAAGCACACATATTATGAAATCTAAATCTCAGACCACCCTTTGAAATAGGCCCGTTATTGATTGCTTTTTTAAGTTGGACCTCAGGTGCACAGAACTGGGTTAATCATGATCCTTGGCTCGTGAGACACTCCATCCTGGTCCATGCATAGCCTGCTCTGTTCAGTTAGCTTTTTGAATTCGTTACTTTGAATAATGGAATAAGCATCCCCACACTCTCGTGACCCAAAGCAAAAGCTGGGACTCGACGATCACACGCGTTTAGCACATGGCCCTCCCCCAAACCCAGCCCATTTGCCACCTCTCTCCACCTGAGGAGCCCTCAGCTGCATCCCATGCCCATCGCTCTCTAAATAGACTGTCTTCCTCTCTTAAAATGCCAATGACTACTTAGGAGCTTGGTGGAATTTCGTAATATGCAGGCTCACACTCTGCAGCAGGCCAGTGTAATTGTCAATTGTCATTTAAAAAAAAAAAAAGATTTCAGTTTCCAATTCTAGAATTTCTAGCAGAGCACAGAAATCTAAAAAAAAATCTAAAAAAGAATTTCTAGCAGAGCACAGAAATCTGTTTGTGGTATCAGCAAACTTGGGGTGTAGTAGCCCTCTCATTGCCCAGAACCAAACGAAGAAACACGGTTGTCAGTGAAGAGGCAGTTATGTAAATTGCACTCATGAACACCTCCTTATCATTGAGACTTTGCTTTCTCCTCTTCCCAGAGTGGAATTCACTCCTCTGTGGCGAGAGACTAGGACAGCATCAAGATTAGGCAATAAAAGGCAGTATCGGGCTTCCCTGGTGGCGCAGTGGTTGAGAGTCCGCCTGCCGATGCAGGGGACACGGGTTCGTGCCCCGGTCCGCCATGGCCGCTGAGCCTGCGCGTCCGGAGCCTGTGTCCGCAACGGGAGGGAGAGGCCACAACAGTGAGAGGCCCGCGTACCGCAAAAAAAAAAAAAAAAAAAAAAAAAAGGCAGTATCACTGGCATCATCTGTGAGAGACAAACATTTCACTTGAAAAGGGAACACTTGAGCCCAGCATCTGGTGTCTGGTCCATCTAACCCACAACCGACAGCTCGGGGCTTCAGGACAGCTTTGCTCACTTCACAGCCAGATTTTTTCCTGTTTTAAAATATAAACTAGAGGTCCTCCCAGTAAGCAATGGAAACGTGATTGCAAAGCAAGAAAGAAAATGGACCAGAGAGTCTTTCCCACCCACGTGAGCACACACGCGACACCCATGTATGCGTGTTCGGCCCACACCTTGCTTGCAGAGGAAAAATCAGAGTGGCATAGTGTAATGTCTCCTATGTGCTGTAGGCTCTTCGACCAAAATGAGAAACATGTCTTCCACTGCTTGAAGAGCTCCTGAGCTACACGCCCGCCTTCGTGGGGCTGCCTCGGTTTGACTGGCAGTATAACCAAAGCCACGGGCTCTGGGATCAGACAAACCTGGCTTCAAATCTGAGACCGGTAAATTGCAAGCTGTGTCGTCTCCGCAGGTTATGTAACTTCCTCTGAGCCTCACATTCATCTTCTGAAAAGGGGAGATAATAACGGCGCCCACTTCATAAGAACATTGATACGGCTGAAATGGGACAAAGCAGAAAGTGCTCAGAGCAGGGTCTGAGTAGGAAATGCTCAGTAAGAAGGGGCTGCTTCTATTGATATCACCTGGCTCTGACTGCACCCCTCTCCCGGGACATGCTTCCTGGGCATCTACTCGTGCCAGGTGCTCTGCAGGTGCTGGGAACAGACAGGAAGAAACGCCTGCCTGGAGACACTCGCAGCCTGTGGGAGGGATGGGATGTGGTGGCAGCGGGCCTTCCCTCGGAGCCAACAGAGTGCCAGGGCCTCCCCTCCTTTCCCTCCAAGATGGCCCTCACCCACCTTTGGCCTGGCTGCCCCATCCTCACTGCCCTGCCCCTTTGTCCTACACAGCACTGTTGGAGGGTTGGCTGGGAAGCGGAACCCATGTGTCCAACTCAAGGAAAGTAGGGGTGGGGGGTGGATACTGTGAAGCTGGGGACCTTTAGCAAGAAATGCAGCACTCCAGCTTCAGGGCTGCCGGGCCTGGAGAGTCAGGGCCAGTTTCTCTCCACGTGTGCCACAGTCTCCAAAGACCAGCTGTCCCCTCTCCTCTGCACGTCCGCTCTCACACTGTGGGTGCTCCTGCCTTTGGCTGGCCGCGGCGGCCTCCAGCCCTCCTCCTGCATCACCTCTCAACCCAGAGTCCACCATCAGCCGCCTGCAGTCACTGGTCTCACGACTACAACTCCAGGGGAGCGAGTGAGAACCCTTCCCCCTGTGCAGCCACCCCTCCGGTCACTAGCCCCACGCTCACTCGTTCCAGCCAAGGTGGCCGGCCACTTCGGAGGACCTCCGTCGGGGCCACTTGCCTCTGTCCGAAGCCCTCACCCCTCACACACCCCTGCCCAGGCCCTCCTCGCAAGGCGCCGCCCTCAGGCTGGGCCAGCTCTCCCTTCCCACAGGCTCCAGCAGCATCCAGAGCCACTCCTCGGCAGCACCGATCCCAGTGCGAAGTGAACACTGTGGAATGAGCGTGTGGCATCCGCCCCTTGAGCTAGACTAACCTCCATGACGCCAAGCCGTTCCTGCCTTGACGAAGCCTAGCTCTGTGCCTGGCACATAGTAGGTGCTCAGCAAACGTGCGCGGGATGGACGAGGGACGGGACCCTGACGATCAGCTGACATCTGTGGGTGTCTGAGTCTCGTTACTGTCTCTCACCAAATTTCCTCAGTCGACTTATGCAAATCATCTGCCTCCTCTACTTTCCTCAGCTGGAATGAGCCCCAACTGAAATGTATGTGGTTAACAACGTACTGAAATATTTAAAAGTATTTTTACTTGGAAGGTTTAGCGAAGCCTCACTTATACATATACATGGATGGCCCCCTCCCTCCTCGGTACAGGAGGCGGGTTTCACGCGGTGCCTCGCACCGTGTCTGGCACGAGCGATGTTCTTCAGCCTTGAAATTATCTCAAAGTCAGATGGGCCTCCCTGGATGTGTGCCTACACGCTTACAAAATAGTCAGTGTCAGAATTATTTTTAATAAAAGCAAGCGAGCCAACAGAAATGCCAGCTCGCCCTTCCCGCGCAGACGCTTATCTGGGGCTGCTGCCGTGCAGGCTGCACCTTCTGTAATGAATGTCCCCTCGGGGAGTGTCGCCTGGAGACGTGTGATCACCGCCACAGCCCCTTCATTGGAGCGCCTGATCGTCACCTTCCTGTCCATCACCTCCAGGGCATGGGAACAGGATCTCCGCCGCTGTCTGGTCCTACGCCCCAAAAAAGAGACAAAAGGAAAAAAGTGAGATGAATTGTTTTATGCAGCTATTTCCTTTTCTTCATCCCAGATCTTGCAGGAACAGCGGCAGCAGGATGGAAGTTGTGGGAAAAGCATGAGCCATGAACCAGCGAGTCAGCCAGGCTGAGTCTGGTTCCTTGCACCTCCCATCTTGGAGCCCAGGGTCGGGGGTGGGGGCGCTTCAGCTCCAAGAGCCACAGTTTCCTTTAAAACGGGCCAGTGCCATCCACCTTGGGTTGTTGTCAGGCTTTAGTTAGTAAGTGTACCCCCGGCTCTCCTTTTACTTTGTTTTAACCACCATTCTCATTCTTGACACGTGTGCGTGCTTTCAGATTACAAAAGTCGTCCAGTCCACTTGTGCACTGAAAGCTCACACTCCCCCTGAGCGTGGTCTCGTTCCCACGACCCCACTCAGGGAGGAGGAAACCGAGGCTCAGAGTGGTAAAGAGGGGTCAGGGACAGAGCAGGAACCGGTCTCTAGCCTCCATCTTGTGCAGCCTCAGGAAGTGACGACACTGATGAGTAAAGATGGAAGGACTACTGCCAATCCCCAAATATCCCCAGGCTGAGGCATCCATAAGGTGGGCGGAGCTGTGTTTGGTAAGACCATCGGGGAGACGTGACCAATGACAGACGCATCCTCCGCAGCCCCTCCCCCCATCTGCTCCTCTACTACCAAGGAGGCAGGATACAGGGTCACACAGGCTCTACTGCTGCAAAGCTCTGCTCTTGACACTCCTCACAGCACCGCTATTTAGAGTTGAGGAAATGAGAATTAGACTGGTTGGGGGCACCTCGCTAGTAAACAGCAGTGCTTGGACAAGGACCCACGTCTCCTAACTAAATCTTCTCCAACATGCTGCCCCTTAATGTGACTGCTGGTGATTGACACAAATATGAGCTACATTTATGGATTTTTAAAAATTAATAGACAATTTTTTTGGAAAAGGTTTTTTTTAATAAATTTATTTATTTATTTATTTTGGGCTGTGTTGGGTCTTCACTGCTGCATGTGGGCTTTCTCTAGTTGTGGTGAGCGGGGCCTTCTCTTGTTGCAGAGCACAGGCTCTAGGTGCGCGGGCTGCAGTAGTTGTGGCACGTGGGCTCAGTAATTGTGGCTCGCGGACTCTAGAGCGCAGGCTCAGTAGTTGTGGCTCACGGGCTTACTTCTTCTGCAGCATGTGGGATCTTCCCGGACCAGGGCTCGAACCCATGTCCCCTGCATTAGCAGTGGATTCTTAACCACTGAGCCACCAGGGAAACCCCTTTGAAACAGTTTTAGATTTACAGAAAAATTGAGCAGATAGTACAGAGAATTCCCATATACTCCCCAAACACATACTCTTTCCTCTATAGTATGTTGCATTAGTATACATTTGTTAGTTAATAAACAAATATTAATATATTATTATTAATTAAAGTCCATAGTTTAAAGTTCACTCTGTGTTGTACATCCTATGTGTTTCGACAACTGCATAATGTAATGTATCCAGTACAGTACTATACTATACAGAATGTTCTCACTGCCCTAAAAATCCCCTGTGTCCCACCTATTCATCCTCTTCCACCCTGAATCCCTGGCATCCACTGATCTTTTTACTCTCTTCATAGTTTTGCTTTTTTCTGAATGTCATATCGTTGGAATCGTACAGTATGTAGCCTTTTCAGTACTGGCTTCTTTCACTCAGCAATGTGCATTTAAAGGTCCTCCATGTCTTTTTGTGGCTTGATAGCACATTTCTTTCTATCTGTGAGTAAAAGTCCATTGAACGGATATGCCATGGTTTGTTAATCCATTCACCTATTTAAGGACATTTTTGTTGCGTACAATTTTTGACAGTTATGAATAAAGCTGCTATAAACATTTGTGTGCAGTTTTTTTTTGTGGACATACGTTTTCAAAATGGGCAAATACCTAGGGATGTGATTGCTGGATCATATGGTAAGACTACGTTTAGCTTTTTAAGAAACTGCCAAACTGTCTTTCAAAATGGCTGTACCATTTCACATTCCCACCAGCAACGACTGAGAGTTCCTGTTGCTCCACATCCTTGACAACACTTAGTATTGTCAGTTTTTTAAATTTAGCCATTGTAGTAGGTGTGTAGTGGTATACCATATTGTTTTAATTTGCAATTTCCTAAAGACATACGATGTCGAGCATCTTTTCATATGCTTATTTGCCATTTGTATATCTTCTTTGATGAGATGTCCAGATCTTTGCCCACTTTTTTTTCTTATTGTTGAGTTTTAAGAGTTCTTTGTATATTTTGGATACAGGTCTTTTATCAAGTATGTCTGTTGCAAATATTTTCTCACAGTTTATGTGGCTTATCTTTTCATTCTCTTAACAGTGTCTGTACAGAGCAAAAATTTTTAATTTTAATAAGGTCTAACATCAATTTTTTCTTTCAGGGATTTTGCTTTTGGTGTTGTGTCTAAAACTTCGTAGCCAAATCCAAGGTCCCCTAGATTTTCTCCTGTTATCTTCTAAAACTTGTATAGTTTTGCATTTTACATTTATGTCCATGATCCATTTTGAGTTAATTTTTGTGAAAGGTGCAAGGTCTGTGTCTAGATTCTTTTTTTTTTTCTTTTAAATATGGATGTCCACTTGTTCCAACACCATTTGTTGAAAAGACTGTCCTTTCTCCATTGAATTTCCTTTGTTCCTTTGTCAAAGATCAGTTGATTATATTCGTGTGAGTCTATTTCTGGGCTCTGTATTCTGTTCCATTGATCTAGTTGTCTGTTCTTTCACCAATACCGTGTTGTTTTGATTACTGTAACTATAGTAAGTTTTGAAGTTGGGTAGTGTCAGTCCTCTATGTTCTTCTTCTTTAGGATTGTGTTGGCTATTCTGGTCTTTTGCCTTTCCCATATAAATTTTAGAATCAGCTGGTCAAATATTCACCAAATAACTTGCTGGGATTTTAATTTGGATTGTGTTGAATCTATAGATTGAGTTGGGAAGAACTACCATCTAAACAATATTGAGTCTTCCTGTCCATGAACATGAAATATCTCTCCATTTATTTAGATCTTTTATTTTTGTCATTCAGGTTTCTTAGTTTTCTTCATATGTATCTTCCATATGTTCCATTAGATTTATACCTAAGTATTTTATTTTATTTTACTTTACTTGGGTGCTAATATAAATGGTGTTGTGTTTTTAATTTAAAATTCCAAGTGTTCATTGCTGGAATATAGGAAAGCAGTTGACTATTATATAATAACCTTGTACCCTACAATGTCCCTATAATCACTTAGTTCCAGAAGTTTGTCAATTTATTGGGATTTTCTACATTGACAGCCGTGTCATTTGAGAATAAAGGCAGTTTTATTTCTACCTTTCCAATCTTTTGGTATACCTTTTCTTTTCTCTTCTTGTCTTGTTTTGTCTTGTCTTATTGAATTAACTAAGACTCCCAGTGCAATGTTGAACAGGAGTGGTGAGAGGGGACATCCTTGTCCTTTTCCCAATATTAGGTGGAAAGCACCTATTTTCTTAGCATTAAATATGAAGTTAGCTGTAGGGTTTTTGTGGCTATTCTTCATCAAATGGACAAAGTTCCCCTCTAGCTTGCTAGCTTGCATAGAGTTTTAGGGGGTGTTTTTTTTTCTTTTTTATCATGAATGAATGTTGGATTTTGTCAAATGCCTTTCCTGCACCTATTGACATGATCATATGATTTTTCTTCTTTAGCCTGTTGATGTGATAGATTACATCAAGTGATTTTTGAATGTTGAGGCAGCCTTGCGTATCTGGAATAAATCTCATTGGTTGTGGTGAATAATTCTTCTTATACATTATTGGATTCCACTTGCTAATATTTTGTTGAGGATTTTTGCATCTATGTTTATGAGAGATATTGGTCCGTAGTTTTACCTTTCTAGTAATACCGTTATCTAGTATTGGGGTAATGTTGACCTCATAAAATGAGTTAGAACATACTCCCTCTGCTTCTGTATTCTGTAAGAGATTGTAGAGAATTGATATCATTTCTTTCTAAATGTTTAGTAGAATTTATCAGTGAAACCATCAGGGCCTAGTGTTTACTTTTTTAGAAGGTTATTAATTTAATTTCTTTAATAGATACAAGCCTGTTCAGATTAACTGTTTCTCTTTGTGTGAGTTTTGTTGAATTGTGTCTTTCAAGAAATTGGTCCAGGACTTCCCTGGTGGCACAGTGGTTAAGAATCCACCTGCCAATGCAGGGGACACGGGTTCGAGCCCTGGTCTGGGAAGATCCCACATGCCGCGGAGCAACCAAGCCCGTGCGCCACAACTACCGAGCCTGTGCTCTAGAGCCCGCAAGCCACAACTACTGAGCCCACATGCCTAGAGCCCATGCTCCCCAAGGAGAGAAGCCACCGCAATGAGAAGCCCATGCACCACAACAAAGAGCAGCCCCCACTCGCCACAACTTAGAGAAAGCCCACGCGCAGCAATGAAGACCCAACACAGCCAAAAGTTAATTAATTAATTAATTTTTAAAAAAGAGAAATTGAAAAAAAATTTAAAAATAAAAAAAGAGAAATTGGTCCATTTCATCTAAGTTATCAAATTTGTGGACACAAAATTATTCATAATATTCCTTTATTATCCCTTTAAATTCTATGGGATCTGTAGTGATAACCCTCTTTCATTTCTGATATTAGTAATTTTAATTACTAATTAGTAGTCTAGTAATCTTCTCTCTTTTTTTCTTGCTTAGCCTGGCTAGAGGTTTATCAGTTTCATTGATCTTTTTATAGAACCAGCTTTTGGCTTAATTGATTTTCTTTATTGCTTTCCTGTTTTTAATTTCATTGATTTGTGCTCTAGTTTTTGTTATTTCTTTTCTTCTGCTTACTCTGGATTTAATTTGCTCTTCTTTTTCTAGTTTCCTAAGATGGGAGTTTAGATAATTGATTTAAGACCTTTCATTTTGTTTAATATATGCATTCAAGGCTCTAAATGTCCCTCTAAACACTACTTTCATTGCCTCCCGCAAAATTCAGTAAGTTCTATTTTCATTTTCACTTAGTTAAAAATATTTTTAAATTTCTCTTGAGACTTATTTTTTGACCCATGTATTGTTTAGACATGTGCTATTTAATCTCCAAATATGTGGAGAATTTTCAGCTGTCTTTCTGTTATTGATCTTTAATTTCATTGTGATATGAGAGCATACTTTGTATGATTTCTATTCTTTTAAATTTGTTAGGTTATGTTTTATGGCTGAGAATATAGTCTATCTTGGTAAATGTTCTGTGTGAACTGAAAATAATGTGTACTCTGCTCTTGTTGAATAAGGTATTTTATACATGTCAATTAGATCCAGTTGATTGATGGTGCTGTTCAGTTAAACTATATATATCCTTACCAATTTTCTGCCTGCTGGATCTGTCAATTACTGATAGAGGGGTGTTGAAATCTCCAACTATAATAGTGGATTTGTCTGTTTCCCCTTGCAGTTCTATCTGTTTTACCTCACATATTTTGACACTCTGTTTTTAGCTACATACATGATAAGGATTGTTGTCTTCTTGGAGAATTGACCCCTTTATCATTAAATAATGCCCATCTTTATCCCTGATAGTTTTCTTTGTTCTGCAGTCTGCGTTGTCTGAAATTAATATAGCTACTCCAGCTTTTTTTTTTTTAGTTAGTGTTAGCATGATATATCTTTCTCCATCTCTTTACTTTTTATCTATGCCTTTACATTTAAAGAGGGTTTCTTGTAAACAACATTTAGTTGGATTTTGCTTTTTTAAATCCACTCTAACAATCTCTGTCTTTTAATTAATATATTTAAACCATTCACATTTAAAGTGATTATTGCTATAGCTGGATTACTATTTACCATGTTAGTAACTGCTTTCCATTTATTTCCCTTGTTCTTTGTTTCTTTTTTATCTTCCCCTCTTTTTCTGCCTTCTCTGGTTTTAATTGAGCATTTTATAAGATTTCATTTTCTCTCTTAATATATCAGTTATACTTCTTCTTTAAAAATCAGTGGTTAGGGCTTCCCTGGTGGCGCAGTGGTTGAGTCCGCCTGCCGATGCACGGGACACGGGTTCGTGCCTCGGTCCGGGAAAATCCCACATGCCACAGAGCAGCTAGACCCGTGAGCCATGGCCGCTGAGCCTGTGCGTCCGGAGCCTGTGCTCTGCAACGGGAGAGGCCGCAACAGTGGGAGGCCCACGTACTGCAAAAAGAAAAAATCAGTGGTTGTCCTAGAGTTTGCAGTGTACTTTTTTTGCTAATAAACCCATTTTCAAATAGTGCTATACAACTTCCCTTCTGCAAGTTCCTTCTGCAACTTCTGCAAGTTCCCTATACAACTTGCAGAGAGTGCAAGTTCCTTGTAAAAGAGTACTCCCAATTCCTCCCCCCTTCCCTAATAACTGTGCTGTTACTCATTTTACTTATTCCTAAGCTATAATCACCCAACACATTGTTGCTATTATTACTTTGAACAGTTATCTGTTAGATCAGTTAAGAATAAGAAAAATAAAAAAGATTTATTTTACCTTCATTTATTCCTTTTCTGATGCTCTTCTTTTCTTTATGTAGATCTGAGTTTCTGACCTAGATCATTTTCTTTCTCTCTGAAGAGCTTCTTTGAACATTGCTTGCAAGGCAAGTCTATGGACAACAAATTCCTTCAGTTTTTGTTTGAGAAAGTATTTCTCCTTCACCTTTGAAGGATAATTTCTCTGGATACAGAATTCTAGGTTTACGGGATTTTTCTTTCAACGTTTAAGATATTTCACTCCTCTCTCTTCTTGCATGGTTTCTGATGAGATGCTGATGTAATTTTTTTCTTATTCCTCTATAGGTAAGGTGTTTTTCCCCTCTGGCATCTGTCAAGGTTTTCTCTGTCTCTGGTTTTCTACAGTTTGAATATGATATGTATAGGTGTTAATTTTTTGGTATTTCTCCTGCTTGTCATTCTCTGAGCTTCTTGGATCTGTGGTTTGGATGTCTCATTAATTTTGGAAAATTCTCAGCCATTATTACTTCAAGTATCTCTTCTGTTCCTTTCTTTTTGCTCCTTCTGGTATTCCCATTGTATTTCAAGCCTTTTGTATTGTCCCACCGTTCCAAGACATTCTCCTTTACTTTATTCTTTTTTAAAAAATTCAATTTATTTATACTAAAAAACAAAAACAGTTCACCCATTTCTCCCCCACCAACCCGCCCACCTTTGGCAACCACCAATTTGTTCTCTGTTATCTATGAACTTGGGTTGGTTTTTTTAATTTGTTTTTTGTTTTAGATTCCATCTGTAAGAGAGATGCACAGTATTTGTCTTTCTCTGTTCTGTCGTATTTCACTTAGCATAATGCCCTTGAGCTCCATCCATGTTGTTGCAAATGGTACAATTTCATTCTCTTTTATTGCTGAATAATAGTCATATTACAATGTCTTTATCCAGTCATCCATCAGGGGACACTTAGGTTGTGTCCATATCTCGGCTATTGTAAAGAATGCTGTAATGACCATGGGAGTGCATGTATCTTTTCAAGTTAATGTTTTCATTTTCTTCAGATAAATACCCAGAAGTGGAACTGCTGGATCATATTATAGTTCTATTTTTAATCTTTTATGGAGCCTCCATACTGTTTTCCACAATAGCTGCACCATTTTACATTCCCACCAACAGGGCACAAGGATTCCCTTTTCTCCATATTCTTGCCAACACTCATTATTTCTTATCTATTTGACAATAGCCATTCTAATAGGCATGAGGTGCTGTCTCATTGTGGTTTTGATTTGCATTTCCCTGATGATTAATGATGTTGCACATCTTTTCGGATACCTGTTGGCTTCTTTGGACAAATGTCTATTCAGATCTTCTGCCCATTTTTAAATCAGATTGTTTGGAATTTTTTGCCATTGAGTTGTATGAGTTCTTTATATGTTTTGAATATTAGCCCCTTACCAGATATATAATTTGAAGTTATCTTCTCCCATTCAGTAGGTTGCCTTTCCATTTTGTTGGTGGTAGGAAACTTTTTAATTTGATGTTCATTTCTGCTTTTGGTGTCAGATTAAAAAGCTATAGCCAAGACCCATATCAAGGAGCTTACTGCCTATGTTTTCTTCTAGGAGTTTAATGGTTTCAGGTCTTAGTTTCGAGTCTTTAGTTCATTTTGAGTTAATTTTTGTGTATGGTGTTAGATGGTGGTCCAGTTTCATTCTTTTGCATGTGGCTGTCCAATTTTCCCAACACCATTTCTTGAAGAAACTGTCCTTTCCCCATTGTATATTCTCTACTCTTTTGTTGTAAATTAATTGACCATATATGCATGGGTTTATTTCTGGACTCCCTCTTCTGTTCCATTGATCTATGTGTCTGTTTTTATCCCAACACCATAGGGTTTTCACTACTATAGCTTTGTAATATAGTTTGAAATCAGGAAGTGTGATGCCCACAGCTTTGTTCTTCTTTCTCAAGATTGCTTTGGCTATTTAGAGTCTTTTTTGGTTCCATACAAATTTTAGGATTGTTTGTTCTATTTCTGTGGAAAATGTCATCGGAATTTTGATACAGATTGCATTGAATCTGTATATTGCTTTGAATAGTATGGACATTTTAACAATATTAATTATTCCAATCCATGAGTACAGAATATTTTTGCATTCATTTGTCTTCAATTTCTTTCATTGATACCTTACAGTTTTCAACATACAGATCTTTCAACTCCTTGGTTAAATTTATTCCTGAGTATTTTATTCTTTTTGATGCAATTGTAAATGGGATTGTTTTCTTAATTTCTCTTTCTGATAGTTTGTTATTAGTATATAGAAAGCAACAGATTGTTGTGTATTGATTTTGTATCCTGTAACTTAACTGAATTCGTTTATTAGTCGTAGCAGTTTTTTGATGGAGTCTTTAGGGTTTTCCATATATAATTTCATATCATCTGCAAATAGTGACAATCTTACTTTTTCCTTTCCAATTTTGATTCCTTTTGTTTCTTTTTCTTGCCTAATTGCTCTGGATAGGACTTCCAATACTATGTTGAATTAAATTGGTAAGAGTGGACATCTTTGTCTTGCTCCTGGCCTTAGAGAAAAAGCTTTCAGCTTCTCACCATTGAGTATGATGTTAGCTGAGGGCTTGTCATATATGACCTTTATTCTGTTGAGGTATCTTCTCTCTATACCTGATTTGTTGAGAGTTTCTTGTATCATAAATGGATGTTGCACTTTGTCAGATGCTTTTTCTGCATCTATTGAGATAATCATATGATTTTTATCCTTCATTTTATTAATGTGGTATACAACATTGACTGATTTGCAGTTGGTGAGCCATCCTTTGTATCCCTGGAATAAATCTCACTTGATCATAGTGTATGATCCTTTTAATGTATTGTTGAATTCAGTTTGCTAATATTTTGTTGAGGATTTTTACATCTATGTTCATCAGGGGTATTGGCCTATACTTTTTTTTTCTTGTGTCATCCTTGTCTGATTTTGGTATCAGGATAATGCTGGCCTCATAAAATGAGTTTGGAAGAGTTCCCTCATCTCCTGTTTTTTGGAAGAGTTTGAGAAGGTGTTAGCTCTCCCTGAATGTTTGATAGAATTTGCCTGTGAAGCCATCTGGTCCTGGACTTTTGTTTGTTGGAAGGTTTTTGATTACTGATTCAGTCTCCCTACTAGTAATTGGTCTGTTCAGATTATCTATTTCATCTTGACTAAGTCTTGGTAGGTTGTTTGTTTCTATGAATTTATCCATTTCTTCTAGGTTGTCCAAAGACACTGTTCCTGGACATTCAGGTTTTTTTCGTTGTTTTATTTTATTTTATTTATTTGTTTATTTATTTATTTTTGGCTGTATGGGGTCCTCGTTGCTGTGTGCGGGCTTTCTCTAGTTGTGGTGGGTGGGGGCTACTCTTCATTGCAGTGCGTGGGCTTCTCATTGTAGTGGCTTCTCTTGCTGCAGAGCACAGGCTCTAGGCATGCGGGCTTCAGTAGTTGTGGCACACGGGCTCTAGTTGTGGCTCGTGGGCTTTAGAGCACAGGCTCAGTAGTTGTGGAGCACAGGCTTTGTTGCTCCGTGGCATGTGGGATCTTCCCAGACCAGGGCTTGAACCCGTGTGCCCTGCATTGGCAGGCAGATTCTTAACCACTGTGCCACAAGAGAAGTCCCTCAGGTTTGTTTTTCTTTTTTCATTCATTTTTCTCTTCTCATTTCAGTTTGGTGCTGAAAGCTCGACCTCTGTGCACTGGTGCTGAACCAAATCTTGGAGACAGAGTTTTGGATGAAGTAGAAAAGAATAGCTTTATTGTTTTGCCAGGCAAAGGGAGATACAGTGGGCTTTTGCCCTGAAAAACTGTGTGTCCCAACCCCCGGGGAATTTGGTGAGGAGTTTTATAGCAATAGTTCAAGGGCAGCATTGCTGATAAGGATCTGTGTGTGTGCAGGGCCTGTATTCCTTTAATCTGGCCTCAGGTGGTCTCCTGATCCTCTCGGAAGAAAACTTCATCAAATAGTTAGCATCTTCCATTTGGTGGGGGTTTTAGTTCTGCAGAAGAGCTTAAATATATTTTTATGTGTATCCCTTGAGGCAGAATGAGGACCCTGCCCCAAGGCTACACTATTGTTTCCTCGCTGCTCCTCCCTTGTCTCTGCATCCCTTCCCTTCCCTGATTAACAACTGTTTGAATCTGCCCTTTGGGACTCAGGGAAGGTCATGGAGTCTATTCCCTACAAACAAGAAACGGGACAGAAATGCTTCCATGCCCAGGAGCCCCACAGGGTCCTGCTCAGTTTCAAGTTTGTGACATTTCTATTGACATATCTTCAGGCTCACTGCTTCTTTCCTTAGCTATGTCTAGTCTATTTCTGAGCCCATTGAGAGCTTTCTTCATTTCGGTGCTGGTGTTTTTAATTTCTAGCATTTGCTTTTGATTCTTTCTTAGAGTATCCATCTCTCTCCTTACGTTGCCCATCTGTTCTTGAATGTTGCCTACTTTTTCCATCAGAGCCCTTAATGTATTAATCATCATTATTTTTAATTCTCTGTCAGATAATTCCAACATCTGTTTCATATCTGAGTCTGATTTTGATGCTTACTTTGTCTCTTCAGACCATGGTTTTTTCTCATCTTTTAGCAGCTGTTGTAATTTTGGGTTGAAAGCTGGACATGATATATCAGGTACTAAGAACTGAGGCAATCGGGCTTTAAGCGTGAGGTTTTATGTTAACCTGGCTGGGAGCTGGGCTGTATTTAATGTTTGCTGCAGCTGTAGGTACCAGAGGCTTCAGTTTCCTTGGTTTTATTTTCAACCCCCAATTGTCTTTGGGTTTCCTTAAACAATCCTTCTTAAATTGTTTTGCACCTCTCGGTTGTATCCACTGTTGTAATGTTGGAGCCCTGTTGATGTGGTGGTAATTTGCTGGGGAGAGAAAGCATTTGATAATCTTATGGTTAAATTTCAGTTTCTCAGTGGGCTTGAGTACTTGGACTGTGATGTTCAGAAGTGTTTCTTAGCCTTTTTTTTTTTCTTTCCTTATGTGAGAAAGAAGGAAGAGAGAGCCTGGAGTTGTCTTTCCAGGAAAAGAGAGGCTGGAGTTGTCTAATTGCCCTTCCCTCAGGTCAGATAAGCCTCTGGTAAAGCACTTCCCCTTGAGGGCAGGCCTTTGTTATGGAGAACACTCTGGGCATATTTCAAAATGATTACCTTCCCCTCATCCCTGCCTGAAGCAAGAGGGATTTTTCTCCTATAGTCACCTTAAGAACCTGGTTGGGTTCTGGAGGTAAAGTGTGGGGGACCCCCTAAAACTGAGCCCCCAGGAATTTCTAACTCTCAATCTAGTCCATAGTCAGCCTCCAGCAATTCTTGAATCACCAATTAAGTGTTCCTACCAGTTACTGGCTCTAGCAACTTCTGCTCCCAGTAAGCTGATCTCAGCTGTGATTCTCCATATTCACTTGTCTGTCCAGTTTTTAGGGTGACAGTTTGCCCTGTGACCTTATTTCTCTGACGGATGTCAGAAAAAACATCGATTTCCAGTTTGCTCATCTTTTTTTCTTATTGTGAGGATGGGAGTGATGACTTCCAAGCTCTTTATGTGTCAGAGCTGAAACTGGAAGTCCTCTTCACGCATTTGCACTTTTCACACCAACCTGGTTACAGGGAAGAGAGATGAAGCTCAGAGAAGTTAAGTAATGTGCCCAGGGTCACCCAGCTGATGGCTGGTAGAGCCAAAATTCTGTCTTCAGACTCCAGTGGTCTTTGAGAAACTGTACCAATGACAAGCATTCCAGAGGTATTTACCATACAGGCCCTTTCAGAGATTTTCCATGGAATTCCTGGGGAAATCTGGGCTTAATCATTTAACCTGAGAGCGAAGTGACAACCTCAGGAGCCACTTAATCAGTTCTCTGTCTCTAAGCAAGAAAAGTAACCCAAGACGAAACCTTATCCAGCCCAGAGTCTATCATCTCTCGCTCAGTATTCACTGGTAGCATCCTTTAAGGTGTGCTCATCTTACTGGCGTGGAATCATAGCCTTTAAAACTAGAGAGGGCTTAGAGATCATCTATTCAACCCCCTTGCTTTACAGATGAGGAACACTGAGACCCTGAACTTGCTGCTGTCCATTGGCTTTCTACCTCCTCACTTTGCTCCCTTTCTTAGGTCTCTCTAGGAGTAATTTAGACACATTTCTTTTTGAAATAGTCAGTGCACAGTCACATGATAAAACCTGCACTCTGCTCCATCCTTTGCCCCATGGGAGAGGGGAGAAGGCAGATACCATGCCCTCGGGCTGCTCTGCATCTCACCGCCAGACTTAGGAGACTTCTAGTGGTCAGGCATCCTTGACCGCCATCAGTCTTCCCTGAGGTCTGGATAGACCAGTGGTTCTCAACTGGAGGTGATCCCCCCCCCCCCCCGCTTTCCCCTGGGGACATTTGGGCATGCCTGGAGACGTTTTTTGTTGTCACAACTGGGGAAGGAAAGAGGGATGTTGCTATTGGCGTCTAGTGGGTAGAGGTCAGGGATGCTTTAAACATCCTGTAATGCATAGGACACTCCCCGCTCCGCCAACATAGAATTTTCTGGCCCCAAATCTGAAAAGCGTCAAGGTTGAGAAACCCCGAGGTGGAGTGTGCCGGCTCAGAATCTCCACAGTAGCTCTCTGTGTGCTTGAAATGGCCAATTTTCCCTGCGGCTTTCCTAAAAGACAGCTCCTGGGGCGGTGGAAGCACTTACCCGAGCCCCACCACGGTCATATGATGTAGCTGCCAATCAACTCAGGGTGAGGGATAGCAGCCTCTTGGGAAAGGTGCGCTCCCGAAGTGTTCGCTGAGACCTTACATGACTGAGGTGCTTTCTTCTTGGTAGCAGGTGGTTGTCTCCGCCCACACTTCCCCGCTGATCACGGCTGGAGGAGGAGCAAGCCTTATATAAGCTCAGCCTCACGCAGCCTTCTGTCATTTTGGCACTCCAGGGCCTGGGGAACCCCCTCCCTCCTGAAGTCTCAAGGGAACGTGGTTCTGTTCTGAACAGGCCTGGCAGGGATGCTTGCCACCTGCAGGATAAAATCTGAGCTCTTTAGCCTGTGAGATGGGCCCGGCCAACCTCCTCTCCATCCTCTGCAACCCCGGCCCCCCATGCCAGACCCGCTCTACTCCCACACACCCTGTGCAGCAGCTGCACACGCTACTCCGCATGGACCAGACCAACGTGCTTCCTTCCGTGCTTACCTCCCTGCCTGTAACCCCCTTCCCTGACTGCCTGGGCAATGCCCACATGCAAGACCCTCCCTCATGAAGCTTCCAGGCCCCTCGCCCTGCCAGTCACACTCTCTTCTGTGTTGTTGGTTCTAGGCACACCCCCCAGCAGGTCTTACCTTACTGGATTATACGTGTTTGTGTCTGTCTGTGTCCCCTTCCCACCTGCCCCTGGGGATGCTGATGCCCGTGCCTGATTCATATCTGGGGCCCAGGGCTTAGCACAGTGAAACCTTGGTGAACGAATGAGTGAGTGAATGAATGAATGAGGGCTTGGATGGAATGTCACCGCTTCTTATTCTCAGAGTGGCCACTTCCAAGACCCCTAATGATCCCCTGTTGACCGCCTGGTTACCTAAAACACAGGGCACGTGACCTCAGCTCTACCTCTTCTGCCATGGATGCTGTATGATCTTGAACAAGTCACTTGCCATCTATACTAGGTACACCCAGGGTAACCAGCTGCAACACTGCAGCGTGTCCTAGGCATGGTCTCAAGAAGAGGAGGTGATAGAATCCTAACCAAGTTCAGGACTCTCCCTAATTCTCCATTTGCGGTGGCCCCAACTGGCCCCCAAACGGCACCGTTCCCAAGCGTGAGTACAGTGACAGAGATATTTTCGTGCACTAATAAAATTACCTTCTCTAAAGAAGGCAATTTGCATGTTAATGTTTTGGGTAATTCTGTGCAGCTCCAGTGCCCTCAGGGCTGCAATTTCTCTCTGACAAAGTGACAAAAATAAACTCCCACATAAAAGAGCATTTCTCTTCTCTCTCATTTGTGCTCTAAAGTGACATTCTTAATATAAGTCAAGTTGAAACCCACTTCTCTGTCTTTTTTTTGACACTCATCTGCCTCCCGTCACCTCTCCAAGTGACAGGCCGGCTTCTCAGAGCTCCTCAGAGGGGCCTCCTCTTGAGGACAGGCACCCCACCCCCACCCCCAAGGCTCCTGACTCTGGACTTCTAGAAGGTACAGCCAGTTAACTGGAGGGCAAGGATGGGGAGCAGGGAAGAGGGCTGCATTTGGTGGGGGAGTTAGGGCAGCCTAACTTCCCCCAAATTGCCTATTTTCTGGAAACAAAAAAACAACTACAATGGGATGAAGATTCTGAGCCTTTGCCCTCCAGGGCAGCAGACTGTTTATCTGCCAGGGATGGCCTCTCTGATTACCTAAAGATAATAAAGAAAGAAGCTCTTGGGAATTGCCTGGTGGTCCAGTGGTTAGGACTCAGCACTTTCACTGCTGTGGCCCGGGTTCAATCCCCGGTGGGGGAACTAAGATCCCACAAGGTGCAAGGTGCGGCCAAAAAAAGGAAAGAGAGAGAGAGAGAGAGAGAGAGAGAGAGAGAAAGGAAGGAAGGGAGGGAGGGAGGGAAGGAGGGAGGGAGGGAGGAGGAAGGGAGGGAGGGAGAGAGAAAGAAAGAAAGAAAGGAAGGA
The DNA here is from genome assembly GCF_964270905.1 of Leucopleurus acutus. Taxonomy (NCBI): domain Eukaryota; kingdom Metazoa; phylum Chordata; class Mammalia; order Artiodactyla; family Delphinidae; genus Leucopleurus; species Leucopleurus acutus. Next base: position 12,849,075 of record NC_139150.1, read on the forward strand.
AGGAAGAAGGAAAGAAAAAGAAATTCAGATTTATGGGGTTTCTTCCATGTGCCAGGCCGGGCCCCTTACATCTAAATTCTCTCACTGAACCCATCTAAGAGCCACACAGAGTAGGTAGAAAGTGAGGCTCCCGGAAGTGAAGTGAATGAGCCGAGGTCACCTAGCACCATGTAAGAGGCAGCCCGCGGATTGGACCTTAGACACGTGTGATGTAAAGCCTGGGTTCCTTCCGCCGTAAGTGGATGCTAAAAGCATGCTCTTAACATCAATGACCCAAGCAGTGGGAAGGGAGGAGAAGACTGACATTTACCAAACACCTACTGTGTGTCATGCGCTACGCCTATAGATTTCTTTTCTTTTCCTTTTTTAATTAAAAATTTTAAATTAAACAACTTTTACAATTTTAAAGATTACTTTTCATTTACAGTTATTTCAAAACTGGGTATGTTCCCCCTGTTGTACAATCCACCCTCGAGCCTATCTTACACCCAATGGTTTGTACCTCTACTCCCCCATCCCTGTATTGCCTCCCCGCCCTGCCCCCACTGGTGACCACTAATTTGTTCTCTGTATCTGTGAGCCTGCTCCTTTTTTGTTGTACTGTATTCACTCATTTGATGTATTTTTTAGATTCCCCATATAAGTGATATCATGCAGTATTTGTCTTTCTCGGTCTGACTTATTTCACTTAGCATAATGCCCTCCAAGTCCATCCATGTTGCTGCAAAAGGCAAAATTTCACTTTTTCATGGCTGAGTAATATTCCATTGTAAATATATACACCACCTCTTCTTTATCCATTCATCCGTGGCTTCCGTACCCTTATGCCTATAGATTTCATTCAGTTAGTCAACGAATGGCCTGTGAGCACCTGCCACCTGCCAGGCCCGGGTGGTGACAGCAGGTGCAGTGACCAGTAGGATAGTCCTCCCCCCAGGCCCCATGCCGCGGACAGCACGGTAGCAGACAGGCAGACATTAAACTCAGAAATACAGAAATAAACACGTAATTAAATGTGATGAGTTCTAGGAAATAAGATGACTAAGTTTTTTGTTTGTTTTTGTTTAATTAATTAATTAATTTTTTTTTTTTTTTTTTTGGCTGTGTTGGGTCTTCGTTTCTGTGCGAGGGCTTTCTCTAGTTGCGGCGAGCGGGGGCCACTCTTCATCGCGGTGCGCGTGCCTCTCACTGTCGCGGCCTCTCTTGTTGCGGAGCACAGGCTCCAGACGCGCAGGCTCAGTAGTTGTGGCTCAGGGGCCTAGTTGCTCCGCGTCATGTGGGATCTTCCCAGACCAGGGCTTGAATCCGTGTCCCCTGCATTAGCAGGCAGATTCTCAATCACTGTGCCACCAGGGAAGCCCCAAGGTGACTAAGTTTTAAGAAGGTTAGCAGAGAAGACCTAATATATATTAGGAGGTGGGTCAGGGAGGTCTGTCAGGAAAAGTAACACTGGAGCCGAGATCTAAGTGGCAACCAGGGAGAGGCTGAGGGAAAGGGTGTTCCAGCAGAGCGGGGGATCCGCCGGCTCGAGGGGCAGCCCAGCCGCAGAGGCAGGCAGGGGCTGGGTCTTACCCGGACCTCACTGCGTGCTCACAGCACGTCAAGGATGTAGGTTTGTTCTGAAGAGCTTAAAGCAGGGGAGTGCGCGGCTTGACTCGTGTTTCTAAAAGGTCATTCTGGACGCGGCGTTGGAAGTGGGGAGACCAGTGGGAGGCTGCATGGGGGTCCAGGGGAGCTATGGCCTTGCAGGCTCGGGGGTTGGGGGGATGGTGGGGGTGGGTGCAGGGTGTAAAGTTCTTGGGGTGTCGTGGGGAGGCAGGGACTGTGGGAGAGGAGTTTCAACAGTGGCTCTCAGACTTCTGGCAGGAGCAACTAGGAGGGTGGAGACGTCATTTATTTAAATGGTTAGGACATCAGGGAAGCAGAATCAGGAAAGGAAGACCCGGAGATCCATTTCTAACAGGCTCTTTGAGATGCTGATGAGACACCCCAGTGGCAAAAAAACACTGGGGCCTGCAAAGAGCGATTCGAAGGCATTGATTCACAGAGGATATTTAAAGCCTAGGGAGTGAATGACAAGGAGAGGGGGAAACTGAGCCCAGGTGGAGAGCCCTGCAGGACTGCAGACCCAGGAGAGCAGAGCAGAGCCAGCAGAGGACTGGCGAGCCTGAGCCGGGAGTTCCTAGAGAGACCGAGAAAAGCTGGGGAGAGAGTATTCAAGGAGGGAGCTTCCACGTGGACAAATGCAGACAGCCAGCTAAGAAGAGGGGAAGGGGAGGCGGCCAGCCATTTGATGAGAGCAGCTTGGTGGCGAGGTAGGGGAACAGCCCCTGAGATGCTAGGGGCGAGGCCGTGGAGACAGTGCCTGGGCCACCATCCCTTTGGGAAGTTTGGCTGGCAAGAAGCAGAGATAGAAAGGTCACTCACGTACGCGATGTCGAGGCAGCCTTTTAATGCAAGACCGGGTGCATTTGCTGGCCAGGGAGCGCGATTCAGGAGAAGGCGAGACCCTGATGATCTTGGGGGCACTGGACACCGATGCCAGCCCACCTCCTGCTCTTCCCTTAGGCTCTGCCACAGTCCTGCCTCTCCCAGGCAATCATCTGCTTCTTCCTTTGCCTTCTAACCCTACCTCCTCCCTGTTCCACCCCCTCTCTCTCCTCCCCACTCCTCCCTCCCTACCATCAGATGAGGGATGAGGGCTTGCTGGACCCTGTATCCACCTGCTGGGTGGTCAGCAAAAGTCTGTGGAAGTGAATTGCTCTGGCTGCCGCCTTGCACATCCTCTCAGAGCAAGGCCATCGTGGGGAAGAAGAGTTAGGTTTGCTCTCTGGAAAAGTGGGGTCAGTGGGGAAGTTTTGCATATTTCAGCTCAGAGGCAGAGAGCAGGAAGTGAGAATGGGCCTCCTGGGAGGTGATGAGACCCCCGTCACTGGAAGTGGCCACGTGAGGGGCTAGATGACCGCCATCAGCAATGTCAGGGCGGGCACGCTCAGCTCAGCACCTCATGGGGAAACTACCAGAAGCCAGAGACAGTGCCAGAAACCATGCTGTTTCTGCTGACCTGTGACCTGTGGCTCCTTCCCTGCCTCTCCGAGTGAACCTGGGGCCGGGAGGGCAGATTCACAGAGCTGGGCTCGCATCCCCACCGCCACCTCCAGTCTGTGGGGCTCCGGGTGAATGTCTTTACCTCCCTGCACCCCAGAAGCCTGTAGTGTCCAACTAATAAACAGCCCAAGACAAAAGCAAAGCTTCGCTACGTCCCTAAACACAGGTGAAGAACCAAAGGGTGAAATGGGGGTCAGAAATGCACCTGTTTCGAGGATGAGGTGAGAGGCGCCTTAGAGAGAGCTCACTGCGGTGCCTGCTACATACAGCGTGTGTGCTGCGTGCCAACTACTCTTATTACTTCTTCTTACTGAGTGGTGTTATGATCCTGTAAGGGCCCGGATTGTGTGACCTCTGAAGTCCTTTCCAAGCGAGAGATTGTGACCACTCGCTGAGGGTTGAGTGTTGAACCTCAGAAGGTCCGTTGGAGCCATTAATCCCACAAGAAATGTCTGGAATAGCACCAAGGAGGTGCAGGAAGTGGTCACCAGCCCTGTAGCCTGTCTCCCCAGATGGTGACTCGGGCTTGCATCCTTGTCATGGTGGAATCAGGGGTGACACTGGCTGGGACTGGAGCGGGACCTACCAGCCACTCTGCACCGGCCAGTGGCATGACCTGTGATTAATGAAACGATGGAATAGCTGCTTTCATCTTTGGTTATGTTTGTTATTTGGGTGCCACGGGCATCTGGGGGCAATGATTTTTCTCTAAGGCCTATTTATGGTTCATTCCTGACACTTAGTCATTTTTCCATCTAGCCAAGGACAAAGGTGATGGTGACTTGTTGCTGTAATGTTTAGATACAATGACTGTGCATGTGCAACTTCTGTTCCCCAGCCATGGGGAGCGGCAGGAGAAAGGCCATCCCTTCTGTCCCTTAAAGGGTGGGCCTTGAAAGGTTTCCATCTGGTTTGGGGAGAGGTGGTGTCGAGCAGCAGTGGGGGGCCCAGGCACCACTCCCAACGATGCAACCTTGGGCATGGGAAGTGTGACCTTGGACAAGTGGCAAGTCACTCCTCTCGTCTGCCTCTCTGGGTTGCGCGTTTGGGGAAAATGCAATGTGAGTCCTGGCGGGCAGAGCATCCTCAATAAATGTAGTTTGTGATTCTAATGAGTATCATTTTTAAAACATTCAGAAGCCACCATCCCTCCTAATGCTTCTGGAATCCTGAGAAACGGTCCAGTCCTCTGCCCATTTTACAGAAGGGGAAGGTGAGGCCCGGAGAGGGGGAGTGACTGGCTCAAAGCCACGCTGTGCGGAGGGCACAGACCACGTGAGAATCCAGGTCCTCTAACCCCCCTTTGCAGGATTTCCCCCCTGTAATCCCAGTCAGTCGGTTCATTGATTTCCACAAACGCTTTTTGAAAGCCTGCTCTGTGATGGCTGGCGATGGGGGCGAAGACTCCCCAGCCTCACAACAGCCTAGTGTGGAGACACGCTGTCAGCTATTGCAATAAAAGAAGAAAATGAAACCAGAGTTATGATAGCACTCCAGGCAGCGGGAAGTGAGAGGGCAGACATCAAAGTGGGGAGATGACTGGTATTTTTTAAGCACTGTATTGGGCTTTTTCTGGGTGGTGCCTTGTAAAAGCCACTCTTTACAGATGAATAAACCAAGCCCTCCAGAGGCGAAACGGCTCCCAAAAGACTAGACAGCTCGTACGCGGCAGAGCTGGAACTGAGACCAGCCCATCAGTCGCTACTCCGCGGAGCCGAAAGCCATCTCACAGGAACTGCCCAGGTTTCATCTCCCGCAGTGGAGCCCTTTGAGACCCCAGCCCCAGGCCTGGAGGGACCGTGGTAATGCCTTCGGGGACCGTGCAGCCGCAGATCAGTAACAGGCTGCAAGGCATCCCCAAAACGGAGAGAAAACAGATCCTTGTGATTAAGCACCTCAGAGTTGGTGCAGCCGTCACATAGCGCTTGTGGGGAACATTCCACTTCACAGATAGGAACCACTAAACTAATTCGGGTCAAGGTCACTCAACTTGATTTCCTATCAGTGATTCCAGACAGGAATCGTGTATACTTACGTGCTTAAAATTTCCCCATGAGAAAGAAACATCTATTCCAGCTGAGTAGTGAGAAAGAGATTAACGGTTAGGCCGAGAGAAGGAATCGGCGAGTAGCTGTCCTAGCCCAGCACACCAATTTTTGAAATAGAATTACTAGCAAGGAAGCACAGGTATTTTTGAGAGGAAAAAAAAAAAATCTCATATTCAGTCTGGGGTAATATCCCTGGCTGTCGACAATGATTTGGATTTAATTATATCATATGTGCAAACGTGCTCTATAAACTATAAAATAATACATAAATGTCAGATGTTAAGAAAGAACGCGGTGTCGGAAAGAGAACTGTGGGCTTGAGAGTCAGGTAGGGTTTAAATGCTGCCTCGTCCACTTGGGGGGGGACCTTGACAGGCCACTCCGCCTTTCTGGGTCTCAACTATAAGTGGGGAATCCTTGTAATAACGTCCTCTTCTGAAGGTTACTCCGAGAACCAGACGAGATAACAGCTATTCTTTGGAAATTGGCAAGTGCTCTCTCTGCACACGGAAGGTGTTATTCTCGTTTCCATCCATAAGCCCCAGAGTAGATGGTGGGATTACCGGAGAGCAGCCACCAGCACTGTCATTAAGTCCTGCGTGCAAGGTCCCCTCCCCGGGCATGGAGGGGAGCGGGCTTGTGGCCAGGAGCCCGTGGGCCCACCCTCACCAGGCTGATTGACAGAATGAGGCCACGGTCTGTCAGGGGCTGCATTCCCAATATGCAGGTGGCAGCCTCCGTGAGAGCCACGTGGATGGCTACTCTGGAATGTTTCGAAGGCTGCTTTCTCAAGTGAGATCCGTCAACTCCAATGAAGTTTCAAAAAACACTCAGCAGCTTATCTTCAGGCACAGGGGGCAGGTGGGGAAAGCCTGTTTGCAGAGCCTGGCAGAGGGGACTGCACCTTCTTGTTGACATCCAGCAGAGATGGGAGGGGGGGCCTCCCTCATTCACTGCAAGGCAGCATCGTTTCTTCCTTCTAAGTGACTGGAAGTAACACCCTGACTTGGCCATCTCTTTGAAGGCTCTTGAAGCGGCAGCAGAGTAAAGAAGTTATGGGAATGGTCCTAGGTCAGCCACCTTACCAGCTATATGACTTTGACAAGTCTCTTGAATATGAAACGGGATTGATGGTAACACTTGGTTCCTGAGATTTCTGAGAGATTCATTCAGTTAAATAACAAAGGCATCCCTTAGCCCAGGGCTTGCACGTAATGAGGGCTCAATGAATATGAAGTGCTACTGTTTCCTTTCATCCCTTTTACTGTAATGGGTCACTGAAGCAATGTTACCAAAGAGACGCTTCCAACTCTGCATCAGAGCTGTGAGGGGTGTTCTGGTAGGGCTGGTGGAGGAGCAGGGAAGAGGGATAGGGTCTCTTACACCTTTCCTAAATAGCTCAAGTAATCTCAGAGACTTGGTAAATGGCAAGTGAGCATCCCAAGTACTGGGTGCACTGCAGCAGAACCAGGCTACGGACCAGGGTGCTAGGGACTAAACCCCAATTCATATGTTGGAACTCTAACCGTCAGTTTGACTGTATTTGGAGATGGGGCCTCTGAGGAAGTAATTAAGGTTAAATGAGGCCATAAGGGTGGGGCCCTGATCCAATAGGACTGGTGTCCTTATAAGAAGAAACACCAGAGAGCTGGCTCTCTCTCTCTGCCATATGAAGGCACAGCAAGAAGGCAGCTGTCTGCAAGCCAGGAAGAGAGCCCTCACCAGAACTGAACCACGCTGGCACTCTGATCTTGGACTTCCTGCCTCCAGAGCTGTGAGAGCTGTCGTTTGAGCCACCCCGGCTATGGTGTTTTGTTATGGTACTTGGCAGCCCAAGCAGATGAAGATGGGGGAGAGAGGTGGACAGTGGGATTGCAGAGGAGAAAGCTTGTTCTGTGCATCCCCAAAGGTTCTTTTTTCTTTTTGCGGTACACGGGCCTCTCACTGTTGTGGCCTCTCCCGCTGCGGAGCACAGGCTCCGGACGCGCAGGCTCAGCGGCCATGGCTCACGGGCCCAGCCGCTCCGCGGCATGTGGGATCTTCCCGGACCGGGGCACGAACCCGTGTCCCCTGCATCAGCAGGCGGACTCTCAACCACTGCGCCACCAGGGAAGCCCCCCCCGAAGGTTCTTGATTGCCCAGTGCTATGTTTCTCAAAGGCCATGCTCTTAACTTCTTTACTGCACTGTCTCCTCAAGAGCCCTTCGAGAGATGGCCAAGAGGGAGTGTTCATTCCCAAGCTTCCTGATCACCCTCGTGGGTCGAATCCCCAGAGCTGCAGTTACAAGTGCAGTAGCTAGGGCCTCATCACCAACAGACAATCCCCAGGGGACGGGAACAGGAACCTGCATTTCTGGCAAGGTCCCCAGGCAATTTTATGCGTAAAATGTTTGAAAACCACGGGCCTTGAGAGGAAGGCCAGTCCGTCAGCCTGCTGTTAGAGTCCCTTTTTCATGAGAGCTCCTGACTCACCCTCACACCCACATCCACCCCATCGGCAGCCCACAGAGCCGCAGGCATGACCCCCAGACTCTACTCAGAACCTCATCATCCCTCACCACCTCCACCACTGCCGTCTGATCCGAGCCACTGTCAGCCCTCGCCTGGACCAGCACAGTTAGCCCCCAATGGGTCTCCCCGCTTTCTTTCTCATGTGCCCCTGCCACCGTCAATGCGGCAGCCACCCTGACCGTGTCACTTCGAAACTTCCCAGTGGTCACCCGTCTTCCTCAGCAGGAAATTCAAAGTCCCACCTTGGTCTGCAGGGCCCTTGTGGCCTGGCCCGCTAGAACCTTTCAGGTCTAGACTCCATCAGTACAGACGGAGAAGGGCAGGGCCTCGCAGAGGGCAACGGAGCTCTGCCCCCCTTAGCGGTTAAGTGATGACGCTGGAAGAAACCAGGGATGTGCGGTTCCTCAGAAACCAAGAGAGGACGTAATGCAAAGTTGCAACAAGTTCATGCTTTTCCAGCTCCATCATTAGTCTTTTAAAAATAACTGATTGAGTCTGCTTTCAATCAGAGTGTCTTAAAAGGCATTTTTATCCCAAAGTCAAGCTTCTCGCAGTTCGGGGGCAGGCCCTTTTGCAAGCAGGCCCCTTTTTGCACATGGTCTTTGGCAGTGGAGATAAAACAGATCGAACTCAGCAGTGGGAGGAGGCGGGGCTGGGACGGGTTCTCCAAGTGGGGTCCTGACCAGCAGCCTCGTTACCACCTGGGGACGTGTTTGAAGTGCAGGTTTTCAGGCCGCACCTCAGACCTTCAGAACTGGGAACTCTGGGGGTGAGGCCGCAGTCTGTATTCTAACAAGCCCTCCAGGGGACTCTCAGCAGAATCAGCGGTGCCTGAGGCCTGGGTTCAAACCCCAGCCCTGCCACTTACCAGTGTGTGACCTGAGGGCAAGTTATTTCATCTCTCTGGGCCTCAGTTTTCTCATCTGCACAATGGGAGTTGTAGTGAGGATCAGAGCACCAGGCGCAGCGTACGAGACCCACGCACGAGTCAGTAATGTCCATTCCCCTTCATCCCCACACACATATATATATATATACACACACGTATATATATAACATACAGATATATAATATACATATATACGTATATGTAACATACATATATATAATATACATATACGTATATGTGTAACATACATATATAATATACATATATATAACATACATATATACGTATATATAACATACATATATAATATATATACGTATATATGTAACATACATATATAAAATATACATATATACATATATATAACATACATATATACGTATATATAACATACATATATAATATATATACGTGTATATGTAACATACATATATATAATATACATATATACGTATATATATAACACATATATATAATATATATACGTATATATATAACTTTTATCAAAGTAGAACACATGCAGAAAGCTTGCATTGTATTTTTTCAAAGTAATGACTTCAAATTCAAATAGTAGCAAAGGGTTCATAATTCAAAGCAGCTGCCCCTGCATCACCTCTTTCTATTCTAGAATTTCCCATTGCATATTTTTTAATTGCACAGGTTTACTATAGAAAATCAGAAAATGTAGACAAGCAAAAAGAAAACCAAGTATAACACGTTAAATCCCATTTCTCATTTTAGAATGTCTTCTTCCAGGTGATTTAGCCATGTTTTTTCCTCCAGAAAAGGTCTTCATTGTATTTTTTCGGTGCGTTATAGCTCTAATCACAGCCTGCCTCCAATTAAGGGAAGGAAACGAGTGTTCGTTGAGAAAGGTGCTCAATTCTCACTATTCAGAGTGTAGACCAGCAGCCTGGGTACCACTGGGAAGCTTGTCAGAAATGCAGGGTCTCGGGCCCCACCCCAGAATCTGCATTTTGACAAGATCGTGGTGACATTAAAGCTGGGGAAGCGGGTGTAGACCGCAGAGCTCCTGACGCTTGCAGTCACGAACTGTTCTTCACAGTCCTGGATAAGAGACTCGAGCCAGAATGTAAATGCGTGTGGCTTCCTTTACAAAGAGAAAGACTCGCTACAGAGAACTGCCAGCTGAACTAAGCAATGTGATCGATGAGGAGGGAGATTTACATTCTAGCCGGAGCTCCTTAGCTTGTCAGGGACCAGGGACACGCAGTTCCCGGACTCGGCACCCGTCGGTCGACCACACTTGGAGTAGCGGTGCTCTTGAGATCACGCGGTTGGGAAGCTGGGGGCTGGGACTGCACTGCGTTTCTCGGGCTTTAGATCCTGGCCTCTTCACCCTGTGTGTACCAGATCCTCCCACCGACTGCAACGCACACACAAACACACACGGACGCACAGCCTAGGAGAGCCCTGGCCCAGAGTCGGTGATTAGGAAACGTCTGTCTCCTGATTGTAGACTGAGGCCTCCATTCCCCTGTGTCTCTGTCCGCACCAGGCCTCTGTTTACATTAAAAGGGTTACTGTCCTCTTTATCAACGCCTGTCAAGACCAAGCAGGGGACGTGCAGAACGTCTGGAGTCAAGAGAAGCCAAGCAAAAAAAGCTTTGATGGACTTAGAAGAAGATTAAGAAAAAACAACTTTGCTCAGCTCAAGTTTCCGACGCAAAAAGATCTCTCAGATCCCAAGGTCCATGTCCAGTATTTACAAACTCCAGGCCAGGCTTCTGCCTGCAGTGACAGAGCAGCCAGCTAGCACGTCTGAGCCGGGAAACAAGGCCACTGGGGAGGTGTGGATTAGTGGAGTGGGGACTGGCCTCATCCAGAATACTGTGTGGCATTTGGTATGCCTTAGAGCCGCCTTCCCCAAGAAGGCCATGGAATCCCATGAATGTGGATCACAGGGTTCATTTTAACGACGACATCAGGAAGACTCAGAACCTTTCATGCAGCACGACATAGCTAAAAGCATTGGGAGTCAGAGTTTGAATTTCCAGGCCACAATTCTCTGGCTCTGTGACCTTAGGGAAGTTACTCGACATCTCTGATGGTTAGTTTCCTCATCTGTAAAATGAGGCATCACAATAATGACCTCGCAAAGGCGTGTCTGTGAAGCACCTAGCACCGACTCACTCATGCATTCATTCACTCGTGTAGTCTGTCCCTCTGTACTGAGCACCTGCTGGGGACCTGGCACCAGGGGGACTGAGGTGAGCTGGAGCCCGCAGTCCAGACGGAAGATAGAGATTGTTAAAGAACCACACAAGTAAGCCCTGAACGAGCCACCAAAGGTGCGACAGAGAAAAGTGCCAGAAGCCTCTACCGGGAGCTGGATGTAATCTGGGGCTCAGGGGAGGTTTCGCTGAGTAAGTGATTTTCAGCTGAGATCCCAAGGATGAGTAGGAGTTTATGAGGCAAAGCAGGAGAAGAACATTCCAGGCGCATAATGGGGACTCTTATTAATACCTTCCGGAATACAGTTTTGGGTAGAGAAGGGGTCAGGTATATTTTACTTTTTAAGGTAAAATTTACATGTAGCAAAAGGCACCGATCTTAAGGTAATATAATTTGTGGATTCTGACAAATGTACACGCTAACGTAACTGACACCCCTGTGAGGATATAGAACATTGCCATCAGATTGGGCTCATCTTCATACCCCTTTCCCTTATTATTAAAGCAGTGCGATGGCTTTTAATGGGAACATCTGATGGTGGTGCAGAGGGAGAAGGCTTTGGGCTAGGTGTAAGTCCCAGCCCCACCGCTGTGTACCCACTGGGCTTTGCCCAGGTCTCTCCACTTCTCTGAGACTCAATTTCCCCATCTGTAAAACAGGGTTCATCGAACCTTCTTCACAGGGTGGCTTAAGGGTTGAATCTGCAAGTGGTTGCAGACACCTGGCTAGACTTTCGCATGGCAGGCACTGTGAGTCAGCCCCGTGTCGTTTCCAGAATGAGACAGCGGTGGGGAGAGAGCCTGGTGGCTGGAGTCGGGTCTTCCCAGGGCAGCGTGCTGAGCCACCGCTGCACGCGTGCGCACGCGCGCGCGCACACACACACACACACACACACACACACACACCACTAACCCCAGTCACCTCTGCACGCGCGCGCACACACACACACACACACCACTAACCCCAGTCACCTCTGCACGCGCGCACACACACACACACACACACACCACTAACCCCAGTCACCTCTGCACGCGCGCACACACACACACATACACACCAACCCCAGTCACCGCTGCACGCGTGCACGCGCGCGCGCGCACACACACACACACACACACACACACCACTAACCCCAGTCTCTCACCCACAGGGATGTGTCTGCAGGCCTTCGTGGAGGCTTTCTTTTACCTGGCCCAGAGGAAGTTCAAGATGCTGCCCCTGCACGAGCAGGTAGCCTCGCTGATTGACCTGTGTGAATACCACCTGTCCCTGCTGGACGAGAAGCGCCTGGTGTGTGGCCGGAGCGCCACATCGGGGGGCCGGCCCCCTCACAGTGGCACCCCGCAGGAGGCCACCCCCGCAGCCCAGCTGGCTGAGGGCCACCCCCCGCCCTGCACAAACAGTGCCCTCAAGCTCTCCCATTCCAGACACGCTCTGTCCTGAGGGCCGCTCTGTCCTCCCAGAAGAAGATTGAGCCCTTCCGAGCCCAAGAGACCCCCAGGCTTCCTGCCGGGGGAGAGATGGCAGGATGCTGAGAATTCCCACCTGAGATTCCCCCTAATCGTCTCCATGTTCTGCACTTCCAGAGGCTGCCTGATTCTCAGCCGCCCTCCTCCCAGCACCTCTTGGTGGCCCACCTGCTTGCGAGCCATCAGCGGACATATGATATCCAAAACGTGACAGATGGCCTCTCCTATTCTGGGCTCATGGGAAGCCACCGCCAGGGATAAAACTGCTGTGTTTGGGGAAGGGGGCACCAACAACCCCAAGACGTAGAGCTGCGGAGAAGAAAGAACTTGAGGCAGCCGAGACTGGGGTCTGCTGAGGCCCCGAAGAGAATACGGTTAGAGCCCAGGGACATCATGTGGACTTCCTACCACCCATTCTGTGAAAATGAAGTGGAAATACCCAGCAGGCCTGCGGGACTCACCCACCGCAATCATGTGCTACGTGGGTGCGGTTAACAGACCGACCTCATTGATTTCATGAGCTTGCCTGTTACTGCAGTGTCCCATGTGTTATTCATTAAGATATGATTAACTGAGAGGTAACTGAGGAAGGCTGCAGAAGTCTCAGAGCTGATGGGAGCCTCTGAGATCATTTTGTTTGACCTTGACCGCAAAGCAGGTGTCCCCCCAGTCACGTGGCCTCTGATTGAAGCTCTCCATGGGTGGGGTGATCATCAAGTGTGCCCAGAGTGCGCAGGGTGCCCTGGAGGGGAGGAGAGGGCTTCAGAGGGAAGGAAAGTAAGACCTGCGTAAGGACCAGAGCGAGCGGGAGCTTGATGTCAGAAGCCGGGCAAGGGGGAGCCGTGCCCTCCCATCCACGAGACCCTTTCCCTGTCTGCATCCGTGTCCCCAGGCGGCCCCCGCTCAGAGGGGAAGCTTCAGAGGCAGCCAAAGGTAGCATTTTGGAAAATGGCACCAGGCAAGTCAGGGTCCAGGGCCTGCTGACCACAGGCAGACAAGAGACTGCCCTTGAACGGCCAAGCTATCCAGAGTGTTGTTGGATTTCGGGTTAATGTGGCCCTTTCCAGAGGGTCCTCGTTATAGGACCCTGGGGGCCCTGGATTTAGATGACCATCAGGCTCTGAGTGAGGAGGATGAAGGGTCTTTGAAGGCATTGATTAGCACGGTGCCTGGCACACAGTAGGGCTCAGAAAATGCTCACAAATGTAGGGCCAGGGAGAAAGTCATTGGTGGCAGAGGTGTGTCCTAGACCAGCACAGACATCTTCCTTCTCCTGCTTTTCTTTTATTTATTTCTTTTTTGTGTGTGTGGTACACGAGCCTCTCACTGTTGTGGCCTCTCCCGTTGCGGAGCACAGGCTCGGGACGTGCAGGCTCAGCGGCCATGGCTCACGAGCCCAGCCGCTCCGCGGCATGTGGGATCTTCCCGGACCGGGGCACGAACCCGCGTCCCCTGCATCGGCAGGCGGACTCTCAACCACTGCGCCACCAGGGAAGCCCTGTACCATTTCTTGACGTTGATTTCCAGAAAGCGTTCACTTGCCAAAACGGGGTGCAATCATCAGTTTCCAAACCAACCAAGCACACTGAATGTTTTAGAAAAAAAAAATGTACCGACAGGCTGAATTCCAGCCACATTGTTTGAGGTGATATGTGAACATCAGCTCCCAGGATGAGGACCGTTCTCTCCCCACCCCTTGTGTGTCATCTGGAGGCAGGTTGCTGGATGGCCCCCCAGGGTCACTGTCTAGAAGGAGTCCCTCCAGGGCAGACAGGGCCCTCGGTGAGCACTGGGGAGACGAGGCTGCCGTTTTACAGGAGGCCAGTCAGTGACAGAGCGGGCCCTATTTGCTCAATTTCTTTGAACAGGGAGAATGAAGAGGCTGCTCCGTTATTAGAGTGAGTGATAGGAGACTTCCCCCACCGCCTGGTGCCTAATAGGAAGTCCCACTGTGTTTATCCCCTTCGGTAATTGCTGCTCGTTTTGTAGGCTGTAATTGAAGTGATTGCAAAAGCAGGTGTTTCCTTCCTCCTGGAAGAGAGGTGCTCCGTGGGGATCTGGGTCCCTGAGCTCTGCCCATGGGGTCAGCCCAGCCCTGAGAAGGGCCCTCGGGCTCCATCCCAGCCTTGTCTCCCCACCCTCTCCTGCCCTTCCTGCCCCTCCTTCTGGTGTTCCCACACAGTCCAGCCACACCGACGCTGTCACTGTTCACTGGCTGAGCCCCTGCAGGGCCGGCACCCAGAGTGGCTTCAATGAACGGATGAGATCAGCTCGGTCCGTTCCGGCTTGGGCTGCGTGCATCCCTGGGCCACTGCCCGCCTCCATCCTTTCTCGCCGTGCCTGCCGTGCCCCTTCTGGTGTACCCGGAAAGCATCCTTCCCCCTTCAGTGCTGGCCTTACCTGCTCCCCTCCTTCCTGCCTCCCAGGGGATGTGCTTGGCTTCTCTGCTGTTACGGTCAGGAGTTCTGTCCCCACAGCCTGGTCAGAACGGGGCTTGTGAAGGCGATTTGGATTCGGTGAGTCTGTTGGCGCTGCTGGTCCCAACAGGCCCCTCCCCATGTGCGGAGGCAGGGCCCCTGGAGACAGGCGCCTCCGTCCCCAAACTCCTGGGTCCCTCCTGTATGTCCTCCATCCACTCTCCCAGCTCAGACCCCATCAGCTCTTAGCTGCACTGCATGTCTTCTGCCTCTTAAACCCCTCAACCATCTTCTGTCCCTTTCAGCCCAGGGAGACTCTGAGAAGCACAGAGGTGACTGCACAGTCCCCCAGTCCAGTCAACCCTCTCTCCTCCCAGTTAAAGCCCAAGCCCCCGACCCGGCATTCAGGTCCCCTCGTGATCCAGTCCCCTCCTGCCTTTCCACCCGAAATCCACGCTCAGCCCCCAGCCCTCAGGAGCAGCCTCTGTGCTCCCAACAGGCCCTTGGTGTCCGTTGCTACCGCTCGGGAGAGAATGTGCCGGTTCCCACCCCCTGGGGAGGGCCATGGGGCCCGGATCTGCTCGGTGCTGTCCCACCTTTGCTGTCCCCTCTGCTGGACCCTCCCTCTGTCCAGTGGAAGCTTACTTATCTTTCAAGGCCCAGCTCAAGTGTCCCCACTGCCATCCCCCCAACAGTGAGCCTCCCCCTCCTTCTACTTGTGAGAACCTGGAAAGTCCTTTGTTATCACACTTGTGCTGTGGTGTCGTGGCGTTTGTTCCCACCAAGCAGTGAGTTCTCTGACGGTCAGGCAGGTGCCGGATTCACGCTGGCCCCTCGGGCACCCACCGAGCCGGGGCCCTGCAGGTGCTGGGACTGTCCAGGGGGCCCGGGCGAGAACCTGAGCTGCAACACTGCTTCTCCCCAGCCCCCTGCGGACGCCCTGGCGGTTTAGTTTGTGAACGTGTCCGTGTCCCGGGACCCCAGCAGACAGTGGCTCCTCTGACCCTGGGCAGTCTCTCCGTGTTCCTTCGTGCCCGGGCTCTGCTCTGGGCTGCGTCCCCCATGGGCAACCCCGTCTGGGAGATTAAGGGCCACCGGGCTGGATCATGCCCGCCATGGCTCCTCCATCGGGCATCCAGCCTGCCTCTCCAGCCCCGCAGCATCTGTGGGGGGTTGGTTAGTTCAGAGCAGATAATCCTGATGTGAATGTAGTCAGTCAGGGTGAGCAGGACCAGGCTGGGGACGAGCCTAGACATTGGAATGGTGTTCCGTCCCTTTCTAGAATCAACTCCCTTTCCCACGTGAGTGTACCATCTGTTGGACGCTTCACAGTTTGCAAAGTACTTTTATCTCCATCCTCCCAACGACCCCACAAAGGATGAGGATTCTCATCACCCTCTTTTCATAGCTGGGGGCACTGATGCCCAGGAGGTCAGGTGACTTTCTCAAGGCCTCCCAGCTGGTGAAAGGCAGAGCCCAGCCCCCAACGCCTTGCTCCTTTCTTGGCCCGATAACCGCTCTCGTAACGGCACCTCAATGCTCCTACAGCCCACCAAGGAGAGGGTTTTGGCCCCATTTCACAGACGCTGAAACCCACATCTGAGAGAGGCTGGGTGCTGGCTCAGGTGGTCCTGGCGTTCTGGGGCTTGGCTTGGGGCAGTCCCACCTGCTCTTTCGCACTGAGCTCTATGGGCTCCGGGTTCCTGAGCTGCACCGGGGGTGACAGCTCCTCTCTCACTTTGTCTCTGGGAACAGAAGACAAGAGATACACGTGAAAGCATTTTGTAAACCCAAATGCTGCCGGGATGCCGAGTTATCTTCAGACTGGCTTCTGGTTTCCTGCAAAGTGTAAAGGGATGAAGGGAAAAGGTTCCTCCTGGAATGTTCTAATCCATCAGGACAAATGAAGTCAGAACAGTCAGCTCCCCTCCCTCTCCTCCCCGCTTCATCCTCACGTAGTTGAAGACATTCACGGGGTGAAAAATGCTTTCCGCTGCTCCTCTGACACCTGGAATTTGCCTTGTGATTGGCAGAATATTACTCCAAAATAGCTTAATTTTTTTTCATTTCTGGATGAATGCCCTAAACTCTTCGGTCCCAGCCTTGAGAACTGGCTTAACTGGCTGGCACTTGAGCCCCTTCCCTCAAAACTCAGAAATGACGAGATCTCGCTCAGTGGCTGAGAGCTGTCCTTCTCTCCAAGCGAGGCAAACTCACCCTGACTGGTATTTTTGCCAATCTCCTACTGAGTTTGACAGATAGGGGAGAGATTTTCCCATACGGTATATGAATTTCTCCCTCATGAAATATGTTCGATTTTTTTTTTTTTTTCTGTTCCGGGGCAAAGGAGCTTTGCAGAACAGGCAACATATTCAATTACCTCCATCTCTAGTAACCGGAAGTCCTGATTTTTCTATAACTAGGGAAACCACACAGCATACTGCTTATACATGCATGTGTGCATACACACACACACACACACACACACACACACACACACACTGAGCACCATTGAGCTTTGGCATAAAATGGCAAAATTGCTTCTGAGCCTTATTTAGAGAGCAGAGGAAAGAGGGTCTTTGCAGCCCTGGGGTAACATAACACGCTCACCAGGAGGCTCACAAGCAGAACATTTCCTCTGACACGAAGGCATTTGCTAAGGCGGTAGTTTGGGGCCACAGGGACATTGCCCACCCCTCACCATGTCCCTCTAGCCCCCTCCCAGGCTGCAGAAGCAAGGCAAGGAGCTGGGGGATGAAAAGAGTCGGCAGGAGCATCTCCCTTCAGAACTTCTTGCATCAGAACGGGGAAAATGAGAATCCCAGCAGAGTCCCTGAGTGCCGTGGGAAGAGCGAGTGTCTTTGTCCGGGCCTGTCGCTCTCCAGCTATGTGACCATGGCCATGGACCGGTGGTTCCACCCCCTTCCCTCTTCCTCTCCTGCACAGTGGAGATGGGTTGTAACCAATGTAAAGAGCCTGGCACCAGGAAGCGTCTTAATAGATGTCCTTTGAGGAAAGGACCGGTCTCGATATGCTTGAACTAGACAGGTGCCACAGATCACTCCCGCCCACGTGGATGGCCCTGACAGGCCAGGCTCCTCCAGGTCTGGTGGGCGGCCCCACGTGCTCGTCCCTCCTCCCTGCTGCTGCTGGACTGCAGCTTCTGCTTCTTAAAAGCCTTTAAAATTTCTTTATTAAATTTTCATGGCGCATAAAGTCGAGGTTCTGTTACTTGGCCCCAGTTGTCTTGGTAACTTCGTAAAATGCAATAATAAAACAGAGCTGAGTGTCTCTGCACGCAGGCCCCACGTAGAAACGGCTGCGAAGTACTGCAAAGTACCGACGATTTCTTCTGCGTGATAATTAGCGACAGCAAATCCAGCAGGGTTGACAGGGCTTGCTGATTTGGGGTCAGCTGGGGAGAAAGGGGATCCTTCCAATTTTTTTCTCCTCTAATGGTTAATGTCTGGCTGGGGAGCTAAATATTGCCTCAGGGAACCTGTGAGATCCTGGGGGAGATGGAGGAAGGAGTTTGGAAAAGCCCCCAGCCCTTGATCCACCGGGGACAGTCTCCCTGAGGGAGGGAGTGACGTGCCCCTGGAGCCTGGCCACGTCGTAGAGAGTCTGGCGGCACGCCTGCCCTCGAGGAGAAACTGGCTCCTTCCAGCTTTGTGTGGGTGCCCACAGCGCCAGGCTGGGTAGGGGTGTGTTGCAAGCTCGGCCCCCATGGGGAGGCTCAGGGCAGGGCAGCTCCCTGGAGAACTTAGTGGTTCGAGCTGCTCCAAAGAGGCCACCTGGTGCTGCTGACACACCTGGTGGCCCTGTCCTGGCACCAGCCCTGCCCTTGACCCTTTGGGGGGAGCCTATGTCTGCTCTGAACATTTCTCACCCTGTGGACCAGCCGGTGGAAAGAGAAAGGCAGATGGCCTTGAGTTATAAATAAATGGGATCCCTGCCCCTTGGAAACCACCACCCAGTGGCATCAGAGAGGCGTCATTTCCCACAGCCCCTCCACAGTGGGGGGCCACTCAGGCAGGCTCTGTCACCCCTGGGAACGCCTTTGTTCTTCGGACCCCTCGGATTCTCCATTTTGTGAAACATTCAGATCCTACACATTCTCTGTGCTCCAACTCTGTGCCAGCCTCTTGGTCTTAGACTCCTGTGCCCGCAGGTCAGGGCTTGGCCGTGCAGTAAGAGCTGCCAGCCTGCTCCCTGCTGAAGAAACCCAGGTTTGTCACCCACGGTCCCCCCACCAGGTGGGGAGGCTGCTCCAGCAGCCTGGGACGTTAGCGCTGCCTTGGCCCATGGCAACCAGGCCAGGCATACCTTCCAGGGGTCTTTCCATGCAGCTGCCTCCCACAGAAGCCCTGGGCATCTGGTGGTGCCCCTCAGGGCTCAGACCGCACTCTGTTTTTAACCCAAGCAGCTCCGGCTTCGTCTCTAAGTAATGCGCTTTGTTACAACATTCTATCCACGGCCAGAGCATTTCCAACCTGTCAATCTCACACATGGGACACTGGAAGCCCAGAGAGGGCAAGGGCCCTGCCCAAATGCCCAGCAAGTTAGGGATGTGAGCTCAGGCCTCCTCAGCGAAGGAATCTGAAGAGCAGAAGCCAGGGCCAGCCTGTAGTTCAGGGTTTTCAACTGGATTCCATGGTGCCCAAGAGCAGCTCGGCTGTTCCGTTTTTGTTTGTTTCTTTCTTCCTTTTCTGTTGTTTTGGTGGTTGTTCTGTCTTATATATTGCGGTCGCACGTAAGGAAATAGCTTCAAACGCCATCATCATCATCATCACTTCCAGTTTTCTACCTGTGGCAAAAGTGGGGCCCTGGGAGAAGGAACTTGTTTGAAGTCATGACCAGAACAGCCTCCTCCCACCGCCGCCTGAGCCCAGCCATGGCTCCTGGAAGATGTGCATCGTGCTGGCAACAGCGACCAGTCAGGGCGGGTTCACCCCAGGGCCCGAGGCAGGAGCTGGGCCGGCCTCTCTCGCCCCCCATAGAATGGTTGTGGGGCCTCGGAGGCCGGTGCTGGGCTCATTTCTCGCTTGGCCTCAGTCATCAGGCAGGAGCCATGTGATCTGCTCAGACACTCAACCTCAATAGCTCCTCCCCAGGCACTTACATGGCTGTGCTTCGAGCCATTTCCAGGGCCAGTGGCTGTGGCATCAGTGGGTCACTGGGTCTATCAGCGACGGTGCTGGAGAAAAATACAGCCCAGACTGGCAGGTCAGAAGTCTGTGGGCACGGCCCTGACGCCAGCTGCAAGCAGCCGCTTCCTTGAAGGCTCATGTCTTAGCTTTAAGGTCCTGTACATATTGCTTTGGGCTCCGTATTATATCCATATTTTAGTCAGGATGCTGACTTACGTGATGCTGAGCTAAACCCCCAAATCACAGCAGCTGAACACCCCTGTGGTTTACTTCTTGCCTGTGCAGATCTGACAAGGGTCAGGGGGCTCTCCAGGATGACACTCCTCCATGCAGGGTCCCGGCTGCTTCCTGCCTGGCCTCTTTCTCCTCAAGGACGGCTTCCCAGTTGCCTCCAAAAGGAAGAGAAGACTGGAGGACTGCAGGAGTGGGTTGTTCAGGGAGAGGTGACTTCACCTCCACCCACATGCCCTTGGCCAGAATCTGGTCACCTGGCCCCAACCTGAGTGCAGGGGATACTGGGAAATGTGTTCTTCCTGTACATCCAAGTCGAAACAATGAAATGGGACTTGGTGGACTACCTTTTTGCCTCAATTCATATTTGTTTTACTATAAAAATGCTTCAATCTTCAAATAAAATTTCTGCTCCAAGAAAGTGACTGTGTTTATCTTACAGCTGCACAGAGCATCTCACCCCCCACCACATACTCTCCACTTGAGAAGCACAATGCGACGGGGGCCACATGGGTTTCCTAAGACTCCAGAGTCAGGGGATTCTGGGAATATCTTGTATCTTCCCACTAAGAACTCCAGTCCTAGGCTCTGTGGCTTGGCTGCAGTCCAGCTCCAAGCTCCTTCGGGAGCCTTCCCATCCCCTGGAAAGCCCAGTCCAAAGCAGGTCACTGAAGTTTCCCCTTGAGGATTGGGGCCAGGAGTGGAGAATAGATGAGGAGCCCAGACAGAGTGTGTGCCCTTCCCAGGCTGGAGCAGAGCACACAGCCCAAGGCACTGGCGTCTTCAGGCCTAAAGACAGGTGGTCTGGCCACGCCAGCTCTAGCTATAGGTCTGCTGAGGAGGTCGGCCCTGCACAAAGCAGCCTCAGTGCGGGGAATCGAATGGCATCAGGGCTCCTCCGGTAGCTGGTGGAAGCCGTGTCACAGCACAGGGTGATCTGAATGTAACCACATTCCTCATTCACATTCCCTGAGCACATACAACGGCCGGACCGTGCCAGGCACATTGCCTGTGTTAGTTCATTTAGTCTGAGAAGCGTGCTCGGGAAATGGACACTCTTACTATCTCCCCATTTTACAGATGAGGAAACTGAGGTTCAAAACTGAGATGAAGTGACCTGGCTTAGAAATGCCAAAGCCAGTTTGGGATCCCGGCCTCGTGGAGACGGGATCTCACTCCAGATGGTTCTCCTCTGTGCTGCCGCGATGGGCCCCTCTTGGAAGGGCGGGTGAGTCCCACCAACAGAGGCAGCTGAGAACATGTGGAAGTGGGAGGCTCTGGGGAGACCTTGAGGAGCACCACATCAGCAAACACTTCTCTGAAAAGCCCTGGCATGTAATAAAAAAGGCCTCGCCGTTCTCTGCTTCCTGGAAGGCACCCCAGCCCAGCCGGGTTTACAGAACAGGAGGCCTTGGGAATTGCTTGGCTGGGCAGCAAAGTGATGGCGGTGGGGGGGAACCTAGGAGGCCAGGTTCCCATAACTGGGACAGGAGTGTGCCGGGCAGTGTGGGCAAGGGTGGCCGGTGGTGAAAACGGTGTCCATGTGTGGAGGACCAGCTTTGTCCCAGGCCCCAGAGTCACCCTGGCCATTGGGTGATATCACTACCCTTTCACAGCTGGGGAAACTTAGGTCTGGAGAAGCGTCTCACCTTGCCTAAGGCCGCAGTAGCCTGCCCTCCGCCAGCCCATAGGCCACCAGAGAGACTCTGCAGTGGACAGCAGGGAGAGGGAAGCAGCTGCCCCCGTTACTGCAAGGTCAAAACATCCCAGGACTCCAGCCACCCCTGTGGGAGCCACCAGCGTCACGACATCCAGAACGTCAACTCTGACCCGGGCTCCCGGTCCAGAAATGACACTCTTGTTTCAGCCCTTTCTCTGTGCTCACACGCTGTGTGTCAAGTGGCACCTGACGGGCTGGGGAGGGACAGGAGCCTCCTTACAGCCGACGGGGGCCCTGAGTGCAGGGGCAAAGCGCCCTTGGCTTCCTAGTCAGGAAACGTTCGCACACATTCCACACTCTTGATAAAATATGGAAGGATATTATACGTTTTACAGGGGTTTCCTTTATTGGAAAAAAAAGCTTTTAAAGAGTTTTGATTCTTAAAATGTATCTGGAAAATTCACGTTCATAGAAATTCATTCCCCGAGGACATGGTAAAATGAGCCTCCGCTGCATGGGAATGACACTCAGCCACCTGGGCTTCTTGTGGTTGCTGTAATTTTCTTCTTCTTTTTTTTAATGTTGTGTTAGTTTCAGGTGCACAGCAAAGTGATTCAGTTATACACACACATACATATACACAAATATATCTATTCTTTTTCAGATTCTTTTCCATTACAGGTTATTATAAGATATAGAATATAGTTCCCTGTGCTCTACAGTAGGTCCTTGTTTATTTTATAGATTGTTGTGTGTATCTGTTAATCCCAAACTCCTAATTTATCCCTTCCCCCCACCTTTTCCCCTTTGGTAACCATAAGTTTGTTTTCTGTCTGTGAGTCTATTTCTGTTTTGAAAATAAGTTCATTTGTACCATTTTTTTAGATTCCACATATAAGTGATATTTGTCTTTCTGTGTCTGACTTACTTCACTTAGTATGATAATCTCTAGGTCCATCCATGTTGCTGCAAATGGCATTATTCCATTCTTTTTTATGGCCGAGTAATATTCCATTGTATACATGTACCACATCTTCTTTATCCATTCGTCTGTCGATGGGCATTTACGTTGCTCCTTTGTCTTGGCTCTTGGAAATAGTGCTGCTGTGAACACTGGGATGCATGCAACTTTTCAAATTAGAGTTTTCCCCCAATATATGCCCAAGAGTTAGGATTGTTGGATCATATGGTAACTCTATTTTAGTTTCTTATGGAACCTCCATAATGTTCTCTATAGTGGCTGCAATAATTTTTTAAAAATATGCAGTGGAGATACATATATAAATGCCCATATGATATTAATGCATATATATAATGACTAAAACAAATAAAAACAGCTCAAAAAGATGTACAGTGACAAGTAATCTCCCTTTCACCCCTGTGCTTCAATTCTCCAGTCTGTCCCCAGAGGCAGCTATAGTTTCTGGGTTTTGTGTGTTCCTTTCAAAGACAGTCTGTACACGTACATGAATTCTTACATATGTGTGTATCCACCAACCGGCACTCTACTTTTCACTTAACACTGTTTCTGGGAGGTTGTTGCGTGATATGTTCATGTCAGCTGACCTCAGATTTTTTTTTTTTTTTTTTTTTTTTTTTTTTTGCGGTACGCGGGCCTCTCACTGTTGTGGCCTCTCCCGTTGCGGAGCACAAGCTCCGGACGCGCAGGCTCAGCGGCCATGGCTCACGGGCCCAGCCGCTCCGTGGCACGTGGGATCCTCCCAGACCGGGGCACGAACCCGCGTCCCCTGCATCGGCAGGCAGACTCTCAACCACTGCGCCACCAGGGAAGCCCTGGCCTCAGATTTTTAATGGCACCATTGTCATGCCATTATGCGATGCACTATAATGACTTAGAATATTTTCGTTTACTTAAATGGCCCCCAATCGATGCATTTAGTTTGTTTCCGGTTTTCTGTTACTACATAAAGTGCCGCAGGGATTGTTCTTGTACACGCATCTTTATGCACACGTATGAGTACATCCTACAGGTCGAATTACTAGGTCAAAGGGTATATGCATTTTAAATTGCAATCAATATTGCCAAATTGCCCTCCCAAGAGGCCACACCGATTTTCAGTCCCACCAACACTGTGAGAGAGGGCCAGCTCCCCCATCCTCCCCAACGAGGCTCGTTACCAAAACGCTAACCTTTGCCGTCGGTGGGTGAAAAAAACATGGCAGCATCTCATTACAGATTGAATTTGTCTCTCTTACAAATGAGGTTGAGAAGCTTTCTTCTGTGTTTCAAAGTCATGAGTATTTCCTTTCCTACAAACTGGCTGCTCGTGTTCTTTGCCCATTTTTCGACTGGTCTTTTTCTTGTTGATTTGCAGCATCACTTTGCAGATGAAAAGAATTAGGCTTTTGTCATATCTTTTGGCAAAATATGTGTTCTATACGGGCCATTTTTTGGCAGCCAACTGTCTCTCTACCTCAACAAATTCTCCACGGGCTGCCAGAGTGGTCTTTCCGAAACGCCACTCTGATCATGTCACCCTCCTCCCGAAAGACACAAAACGGCTTCCTGCCACCTGGATCCAGCTCAGACTCCCCACTTGGTTTGGGGGACCTGCCCATTTGGGGCCCATCTTTCTCCCAGCCCCAACAAAAGGCCCACCACATGCAGCCGTGAGGGTTGTGCACTGTGCAGGGGGCAGTGACACCCAGGGAAGGACCTTGGGGGCATCCCCTGGAGGTGGACAGCGGGGCAGCCCGCCGAGAGGCTGCCTCTTTCTCCGGTGAACCTTAGCTCAGGACTCAGCACACTTTCGACCATTCCTCAAAGCCCCATCTCTTCCATTCCTCCAGGGCTAGGTCCAGGCTCTTCCTTCCGCCCCAGATGCGACCCCTCCCCTGTGGCCTGGTAAGCTTCCTCCTCTGCAAAGCTGACCCCACTTTCACAGGCTGGCTTGGGTCCCCCCGCCCCAGCCTTTGTGTGTCCCTTTAACCCACTGCAAGGTGATTCTCTCTCTAGGGGAGGGCTGTGTGCTTCACTCCCGGATCCCACCCCTGGTCAGAGGAGGTGCTCGGGAAATGTGTGTGGAATGAATAAATGAGGGAATGAGCGAAGGCAGCCTTCTTTTATTTTTAAAAGAACTTTTTAAACTGAGGCAGTATAGTTGATGTACAATATTACTGATATATGAGTTACAGGTGTACGATATAGTGATTCGCAATTTTTAAAGGTTATACTCATTTGTAGTTATTGTAAGATGTTAGCTGTATTCCCTGTGTTGTACAATATATCCTTGGAGGTTATTTTATACTTCATAGTTTGTACCTCTTAATCCCCTCCCCCTGGATTGCCCCCACCCCCTCCCCTCCCCATCACCCACCCACTGGTAACCACTAGTTTGGTCTCTGTATCTGCTAGTCTGTGAAGGCGGCCTCCTGACTGCCGAAGCCAGTGCAGGTGAGGAGTGAGGGGTGAAGACCCAGTATCCCCTCAGCCTTCTCAGCCTAATGTAAAGTTGTGCATTTACCCGATAGGCTGTTTTTTTTGTATAAATCTCCATTAAACACTTTGAAAAATGCAAATTAAAAAAAAAGCCCAGCAGACTGGCTCTTCCCAGGTAATTATAGTAGACCCTGCAAGTCTGTACTGAGGCCGTTTTATTTAGTAGGTCTATGGCTCTTCCCAGATTATAAATGAAAGCCCTTCAGGGAGCAGATTATTCTCCCTCCCCTAAATTCCCCAGGGCGGGGCATTGCAAGAGGACTTGGTGGGCACAAACACCATTGCCATGGGGCTCGCACAGGGGAGCGGGGGCCCAGGGACCCTTCCTGGTCGGTAGGGGCCAGTGGGATGTAGGCTCTAAAGCAGCGCCTTCCTCCTAAACCCCAAACCCTCGCTGGCAGCCCCCGTCTGGGCCAGCCCTCCATCCCTCCCCCAGTGGGGAGGGTACCCACGGCTCCCCAGCCCGGCGCCGTCCCCCTGGGGCGCCTGCAGGACTTCCTGCCGCGCCACCCACCTCCACTGCTCAGCTGCCATCAGTCCTTCGCCTGCATCCTGGGGACCTTTAAACACGTGAGTCAGATAACGATCCTCACAGCTGCACTTCCCTGCCTGGCTCCTGTGGCCCCTCTGGATTCCCGTGCCCTGTGCCCTGTGGGGGTCTGTACCTCTGCCAGCCCCGCCAGGGACCCTGTGACCTGGCTAAGGCCTGCTCAGCTGGCTCACCCCTCTCCCTTTCCTGCCAGCACCGTGCCAACCCTGGGGAGGTGGGGATATGCGCAAAACCAGACATGGCCCTGCCCACCTGATGCTGCGAGATGGACGGGGGTTAACTAAGAGCAGAGAGGAGGCAGCACGCACGGAGGGAGGCCCTGCGCACAGATCCGGCTCAGAGAACGAGGACGGCGTGGGGCAGGGGAGGCTGGCAGAGGGCCAGCCCTGCAGGCAGTGCAGGCCACCCTGAAGATGTCCTCCTTGCCACTGGAGAGTGTTCAGAGGACACTGTGGTCGGGGCTGTGGTTTGACAGATAACTGAGCTTAGGATTGGAGGGTGGACCACGGAGTGGGACGGTGTGCAGGGATCCCGGCGATGGGAAGCTGGCGGCGGCCCCGGTGATAAAAGGGCCATGACGGTTATTTAATGCCCTCTCCCCTCCCTCCAGGACGGCAGGGCCTTGTCCATCCCACTGGCAGCCCTGGCAGCACCTAGCACACAACTCAATACATAGTAGGTGGAATGTTCTGGGAATGAATGACAGGTTAGAGAGGGGATAGTAATCAAATAATGGATTTAACAGGTGGGGAAACTGATGCTCTATGTCGTGGAGCAGTGTGTCACCTGGGTGAGCTGGCGACGACCCCGGCACGGGGCAGCCCTGAAAACCCTGTCCCCGCCCACCTTGCTCACAAAGACCTGTTTTCATAACTTGTCATTTCCCTACACGCCCACAGGCAGGGACACACACTGCGCCGCTAGATAAATCTGGGCCACTTTTCAGCATCGTTTAACCTCCCCGGGAAGGTTGGATCACGTGGCCTCCAGCAGCAGCCCATTAGCTGACAGGCTGAAGCATATCATATTGAATTCCACGGCCCGCGGAGCCCGTGAGACACCGTGCTGCTCGGAAATCTGCGCTGAGTTATTAGGAGGCAATTGTCCTGCACATTTCCTGTAGTGAACACGTTGCCCCCCTCCTCTTGCCAGGACTGTTTCCCCAAACCTCCAGTGGGAGTGGGAGGACCTTGAACTCACTCCCTGTCTATAGCTTGAAAGGACGAGGGGATGACCTGGAAGGGAGATGGTAGCGGGGCAGGGACCAGTGCTGGGGGCTGACTGTGAGTGCTGCTTGCAGAGAGATGGTCTGGAGGCATTGCGCTGGCCTCCTGCCCACCCCCGCAGCCCCCCCCCAGCCCTCATCCTGTGTCTCCCTGCTCCCCCACCCCCGCCCCTGTGTGCCCTGGCCCTTGGCCACAGCTGCGGCAGGACCTATGGACAGGCCAGCCAGGGACTCAGCCGCTGACGCCCACAGCCTGGCCACGGCACAAGGCATCTGCCTCTGCCCTACCTCCTGGGACCCCAGGGGCCTGAGCTTCTGCCTTCGGCACGTGCCACGCACCCTGACCACTGCCCTGTACAAACTAAACTGGGACACATCACTATATGGTGAGGACAGTCAAGATGGCGGCCCTCTTGCTCTGTAGATCCCCTGCTCGACCAGGCCCTGCTTCTCCTACACCCTGTCACACAAGCATCATCACCCCCTTCCCCAGCTAGAGATTGTTCTAGTCCTTAGGCTGGATGGTCGTTAACCCGAAATGCGTGCGGGACGGGCCCCAGCTGCTGGTTTCCCTGGTGACTGATGAGCCAACCTGACGTCAATTGCGCTATAAACGGCAGCCTCCTTCTCCCTCAAGTAGCCAAGATGGCTGCCGTGTCCCGCCTGCTGCCCACGGTGGGGTGTTGCTCCAGGATCCTCTGGTTCGAACGTGCGAGACACTTTATCCGATTAACCATCGATGTCTCTGGCTGTTGCCAGGCTCTTTCTTCGGTCTCATGGCTGGACAACTACAAGACTTGCAGGCCTGCGGGGTGCAGCCCAACTGCTGTCGGCCAGGAAGCGAAGGAAACTCCTGTGAACGCCGAGATGTTGGAAGGTAAGGACGCGGGGGGGAACCGCAAACTGTGTGGTGATCGGGGAGGGGCGGGGTGCGGGGGCCGTCCCCTGCACTTGGGGCCCTGCGACGGCTGACCACTGTGAGAGATGTCCTTATCTTCCACTACACTGACGATGCTCTGTTAACCTCGCTCTCCAGTTTAAGACTAGCAGCCCCGTGCTCCTGGCTCATCTGACTGCACGGGGATGGCTGGTGGGTGCAGACGAAATGTACAGACCTGGCATAGCTACAAATACTTAGGCGTTCTCTGGTTGGGTGAGACGAGATACCCACACCCTCCACCCCTAAACAGCTACAGACACGGCCTTTAGGGATATTAGCTCAGAGACAGGCCTGTGGCCAGTTACCCGGAAAGGAGTGGTTGAGGCCTGTGGCAATGGCAAAATACTAGAGTACCCTGGTGCTCCTGGTCCCAGCTGCGGGAGGGTCAGAGCTACGTGCAGCCTACGGTGTGTCGTAACAGGTGGAAGCCATTACAAAAGGCCTACCCACGTTGTTGAGCAATGCAAAAACCCACCACTGGGGGGTCTAGAACAGCTGTGTGTGACATATGGGACCCCTATGAATATCACTGGTGACCAAGGGACCCACCCTGAAGTTGAGGAATGGGCCGCTAAGAATGCCACACGCTGCCGTTTTCACCCGCCCTCCAGCCCCAGTGCCGCCGGCCGAACTGAAAGGCTGCTGGGCCAGTTAACCATATAGGGATGGGAACCTGCCCTCAGCTGTGGATCAGCAGGCTAACGCAAGCCCGGAACTATCACTGAGCATCCCCGGAGCCGTCATCCCAGTGCCTACGCTATGTTAACCAGAGCCAACTAGTCCCCATCCGACTACGGCTCTTGACCACCAAAGGGCCGGCGACAGCTATGGGCCAGGACAATAACTCACTTCTGCCCTTGCCATGCGATCTGCCCCCGGGGGGCGCGTTATAAGATGGCCCTGGGGCTGGCAGGTAGTCCCTGGTGATTTGGGTTCCCTGCCCCGTGGGGAACAGGACAGATTCTGCCTGCTGGAGAAAGCAGCGTTGCATTAGCCCTGCGATCGATTGCCATGTGCCTGCTGCGTGGCATGGCACTGCAGGCCAGGGCGATAACCGCAGGCGGGGGTGCTGCTAGCCCAGCATGCTGTCGCCGCTCGTATTTTGCTCAGTGGTCGCGGTCTCCCCTGTATCGCGCCTGTTAAGCATCTTCGGTCCCTAGTCTGGGCGGAAGGCATCCGGTTACGGACTGGGCAACAACAGCTGCCTCACTGCAAAAGGAGTCTGACTGTTGGGTCTCCAGCGAGATGCCGTTGTCGTCCTGCTCTGGACTCCCATGAAAAATTGACCGGATAAGTGCCTTACCCTTGATACTGGTTAGGTGCTGTGTCTGTATCGCACGTGTGGTATCTGGTTGCAGTGCCCCTCCGCATACCTGACCCCAGGGATATTGCGGAAGAAGGGCGACCCAGATGGTAAGGGTCGCGCAGGGGACGTAGCGGGGGAGTGTGTGGTCAGGCCACTCAAGATGGCGGCTCTCTTGCTCTCTGTACGTCCCCTGCTCGACCAGGCCCTGCTTCTCCTACACGCTATCACCTGAGCATCTTTACCCCCTTCCCCAGCTAGTAATTGTTCTAGTCCTTAGGCCAGAACGGCTCCACCTGCTAGTTTCTTAAAGGGAAACAACTGCCCTCGTGATGGTGATGGTCATTAACCAGAGGGGCGTGAGGGATGGGCCCCGGCCGCGGTTTCCCTGGTGACTGATGAGCCAACCTGACGTCGATTCCCCTGTAAATGGCAGCCTCCTTCTCCCCTGAGTAGCCGAGATGGCTGCCATGTCGTACCTGCCGTCTGCTGTACACCACGGAGTGTTGCTCCAGGACCCTTTGTTTTGGACGTGTAAGATCCCCTGTCCAATAAACCACTGATGTCTCCGTGGCTGTTTGCAGGCTCTTTCTTTGGTCTTGAGGCTGGACAACTGCAAGGCTTGCAGGCCCGTGGGGTGCAGCCCAACACGTATGCACACCGATATACAGACCACCTGGACAGAACCACGCTCAGACACACACATCCCATCCCAACGTGTAGGCTATATCTACCCACACGGACCCACGCCACACCCATCACACCTAGTGTCCGTGGCTCTCACACCTACATTTGCACACACGCTTCTACATGCATTTTGAATTTCCAAGAGGCAGATAAACTTTTGTGATTAATTCCTACATTTATTGCTCTGTGGTCAAGAAATATGACCTTTCCTTTTATGAACCTACTTTGTGCCGAGCATCGTTAGGTGCTAAGTGTACAAAGTTGAATAAACTTGGACCCTACAGCCTAATAACAAAACAAATTCACCTTGACAATCTGATGTGATACCTGATGCAGCAGAATCACAGCGCTTACATTTTCTCAATATATTTTATATATTTTTCTCTACTTAGGTTGTTTCCTTTTTTGTTTCTATTACCTAAACACTGTTGGACCAAAAACATATTTTCTTTGCTGTCCTCATTTGCTTTTCTTGAATTACTAGTTTGAATGGGCATATTCTCCCCTATTTACTGCCCATTTGTATTGCTTCTTTGTGACTTGCCATTTCATATCCTTTGCCTGCTTTTCTGCTAGTATGATTGTTTATTTCTCCAGATTTCCAATTATTTGCCTTTTGAAATACTCTTAGATAGTTCTTCAAGCCGAAGTTCTAGCATGGACCACGACTTTGACTTCTAAGCACACGTGTTCTGTTTTTTGCTCTTAGCAATGATACGCTTTAATCCCAAGTTTTTCTTTTCAAAGTCCCTCCTTCTTCTTAGCAGCACGCTCCCATTTGTTGAAGAAGCATCATTGAGTCACTTCAGCATCATTCAGGACCTATGGAGAGACTTCTGCAGACTGGTACGCTAAGGCTTGGTGGACCGTGGAGAGCAAAGCAAGACTCACTGCCAGTGGAGACAACAGTCCAGGAAGGAATCTCCCTGGGAATTTGCCGTCCAGGTTGGCATGCTTGTCCGTTCCTCCATACAGGCTGTGCTCGCACCCCCTCCCACTGGGGGCAGGGGTCCGGGAGCAGCTCCCCCTCCCCCTCCTCTGATCGCAGGCGTCACTCAGAACGCTTGTTAAACTTCAGATTCCATGGATTTGGAGATATAGATGCAAACTCGTGATTTCTAAAATGTGTATATATACGTGCACATGTATATGTGTTTGTATATTTGTATACACACACACACACACACACACTGTACATTTATTTCCTAGCTCTGTCTGCTGAACAGGTCAAGAAGGAAGGATATTCTAGCAGCTCTCAGCTCTTGGTCTGTAATTTCATTCCCCAGAGTTCCTCAGAGAAATGACTAATCCCAGAGCTGGGGCAGGGTAGGTACATGATGAGCCTGGGACATCTCGTGAGGCTAGAAAGTAAGGGAATGTTCAAAAACCACATCGAGGGTGTGTCACAGGACACAGGCACTGGTTTGGAGGGGCTCCCAGTGGCCAAATCCGGGAGTGTTTGGGCACCAAAACAATCAAGTAGAGTAATGAATTATAAGCCCATAAAAACAGACATTTACGAGCCCACACTGATAACAGATAAGCAAATACATAGGAAGAATGGAGGACCTTTGCTACAGTAAAATTCTGAGTCAACCAGTGAAGTGGAAGAAATGCTAGAACTGGAAAGCCATCCTTTG
Organism: Leucopleurus acutus; assembly: GCF_964270905.1. Lineage (NCBI taxonomy): Eukaryota > Metazoa > Chordata > Mammalia > Artiodactyla > Delphinidae > Leucopleurus > Leucopleurus acutus. The sequence goes on from NC_139150.1 coordinate 12,880,559, forward strand.
CAACCATCCTAGTAAAGACTGGATCACTCAAGAATCATTAAGGGTTGCTAAATCTAGGGGGATGTTTTGGCAATAAGCAGGATATTTGTATGATGTCAGACTGTCTCCCCACAGACTGCATATTAGTGCAAGCAAGACCAAAACACAAACCCCAGTAATTATACAGTGGAGAAACTGGACCACACCCTGATCGGGTGATCAAAATTAACATCACCAGGGAGGGATAGACAGGTGTCATGTGCTTCCGGATGTATTACTCAATGTATGCTCTCTGCAGTATTTTGGCCAAGAACGAATAACTAGAAACTAGTCACAAGGAAACATCAGACAAATGCAAAACTATTTTTATTTAAAAGGGTGGGTGGGGGTTGGGGGAGGAATGGTTGGTCGTATTCTTCCAATGTCAATGTCATAAAAGATAAAGAATAGGGCTTCCCTGGTGGCGCAGTGATTGGGAGTCCGCCTGCCGATGCAGGGGACACGGGCTCGTGCCCCGGTCCGGGAAGATCCCACATGCCGCGGAGCGGCTGGGCCCGTGAGCCATGGCCGCTGAGCCTGCGCGTCCGGAGCCTGTGCTCCGCAACGGGAGAGGCCACAACGGTGAGAGGCCCGCGTACCACAAAAAAAAAAAAAAAAAAAAAAAGATAAAGAACAGTCATAGAAATGTTCCAGATTAAACGAGGCTAAAGAGACACGACAGCCGAATGCAGTCTCGACCCCAGACTGGATCCTGTGCTGGAGGGAAAAAATAGTATAAAAGGATGTTACTGGTTCTACTGAGGATGTTGGAATGCGAATATTAGATGAGAGAAAAGTCTGTAATAGTGTTAAATTGAGGTGGGTAACTATACTGTGATTATGTAAGAGAATATCTCTAATCTTAGTAAATATTCACTGCAGTATTTAGGAGTAAAGGGCTGTGGCATAAGTCACAAAAATAGCAGTAAATGTTAAACATTTATGTTGAATACACGACTGTTTTAATGCAAATTCAGTAACAGTGCTGTATAATTGTACTGTTCACGAGAGTAAGATCGGGGCTTGGGTGCACTGTGGGGTATGTTCTGGAGACTGGCTCTTTCCCTGGCTTGGGGGCTGGTCACCATCCACACTGTGTGTACAGCCTCACCAGGTTGTCCAGATTTGAGGTCTCCTGTCCACCTGCCTCTCCTGCTACCCACAGGCCCACTCTGTTAATAGCTACCAATGGGTGTCTGGGAAAGCAGTTTCAATTTTGTATATTTATTGTGTATTCAGCCACTTTACTGAACCAGGAGCGTTTTTTGGTTGATTCCCAGGGAAATTCTAAGAAGATGAGCCTAACTTTTGTCTCTTCTTTCCTGCCTTTTTGCCTTGAAACGCAGCAGAGCCCTGCATCTAAGTCATTTCTTACCTCATTGGGAATGTCTGTTATGTTTTAAGGATAATGTTGGCTATTGGCTTGAAATATTCTATTTTTCAAATATGTTTTTATTACAAAAGCAAAAGTATGGTCAGAAAAAAGAAACTTAGAAAATACTGATTAAGCACAGAGATGGGAGGGGGGAATAAAAAGCCATTTATTATCTCTAGGTCAGTGTTTTGTTAACACCTTGGTATATATCCCTAATAATTATTATTTGAAGATTTTATTAGAATAATCATTATTGCTCCCAGAGCAGGTAGCATTTATCTATTATGTGTCAGTAACGGTGCTAAGTTTAGGGGTGACAAGCATTATTTCAGCAAATCCTTACAGAATACCTCTCCATAGTGTAGATACTGTTATCCCTACTTTACAGTTAAGGAAATTGAGACTGAGAGGACTTTCCCAATTTACCTAAGATCATAGGCAAATCAACAGCCCTTAAGGCTGAAACCCAGGTCTCCCTTACGCCCAAGCTCTGGCTCTTACATACACTACTATCTCCTAATCCAGACCTCTTTTTGCAAATAGATTTTTTAAAAACTAAGCCAGAATCCTTCTGGACATGATTCTGTTATCAGCTTTTATACCTAATGTATTATTAACATCTTTCAATGTCACTTATTCTTCTTCTACAGATGTAATGGCTGTGTAGTGTTTTATTATATGGATATGTTTTATTTATTCTTAAATGGCTCCATATCAAAATAAAAACTGGTCGTAAAATATTCAAACAATAACAGGAATATAAAGTAGAACCTGCAAGTCCTCCCTTCCACCCTGCTGAGCACCATTCCTTTGAGGAAGTTACTATTAATAGTATATGTTTGCTTCCACATAGTTCTTCTATGTAACTTATTATATGTGATGTAATTTATTTAATTTTCCTTAAAGGAATGGGTATACCAATCTACTGCTTGCCTTTCATACATAATATATGATGACCATCATTCCAAATCTATCCATCCTTTTTTAATATGATTTTTAAAATTGAACTATAATTGACTTACAATACTGTTAATTTTAGGTGTACAGAAAGTGATTCAGTTATATGTGTGTGTATATACAATATATATACATTCTTTTTCAGATTCTTTTCCATCATTGGTTATTACAAGATATTCAAGACAGTTGCCTATGCTATTCAGTAAATATATATATATATATGTATCATCTTTATCCATTCATCCATTGATGGACACTTAGGTGTCCACTTAGGTGGCTCCCATGTCTTGGTTTTTGTCAATAGTGCTGCTATGAACATTGGGGTGCATGTATCTTTTCTTTTTTTTAAATTTTTGTAGTTGATTTACAGTGTTGTGTTAGTTTCAGGTGTACAGCAAAGTGATTCAGTCATACATATAAAATATATATACATATATATAATATTCATTTATTTGTATAATTTCTTTTTCAGATTCTTTTCCGTCATAGATTATTACAAGTTATAGAATATAGTTCCCTGTGCTATACAGTAGGTCCTTGTTGCTTATCTATTTTATATATAGTAGTGTGTATCTGCTAATCCCAAACTCCTCATTTATCCCTCCCCCACTCCCCTTTCCCCTTTGGTAACCATAGTTAGTTTTCAGTATCTGTGAGTCTATTTCTGTTTTGTAAATGAGTTCATTTGTATCATTTTCTTAGATTCCACATAAAAATCATATCATATATTTGTCTTTATCGGACTTACTTCACTTAGTATGATAATCTCTAGGTCCATGCATGTTGCTGCAAATGCATTATTTCATTGTTTTTCACGGCTGAGTAATAGTACGTTGTGTATATATACCACATCTTCTTTAACCATTCATATGTTTATGGGCATTTAGGTTGCTTCCATGTCTTGGCTATTGTAAACAGTGCTGCTATGAACATTGGGTGCATGTATCTTGTCGAATTAGAATTTTCGCCTTTTCTGTATATATGCCCAGGAGTGGGATTGCTGGATCATATGATAGTTCTATTTTTAGTTTTCTAAGGAACCTCCATACTGTTCTCCATAGTGGCTGCACCAATTTACACTCCCAACAGTGTAGGAGGGTTCCCTTTGCTCCACACCCTCTCCAGCATTTATTATTTGTAGACATTTTTAAAAAAAATTTATTTTTGGCTGTGTTGGGTCTTCATTTCTGTGCGAGGGCTTTCTCTAGTTGTGGCAAGCGGGGGCCACTCTTCATCGCGGTGCGCGGGCCTCCCACTATCGCGGCCTCTCTTGTTACGGAGCACAGGCTCCAGATGCGCAGGCTCAGTAGTTGTGGCTCACAGGCCTAGTTGCTCCGCGGCATGTGGGATCTTCCCAAACCAGGGCTCGAACCCGTGCCCCCTGCACTGGCAGGCAGATTCTCAACCACTGCACCACCAGGGAAGCCCTGTAGACATTTTTGATGATAGCCATTCTGACCAGTATGAGGTGATATCTCGTAGTTTTGATTTGCATTTCTCTAATAATTAGTGATGTTGAGCATCTTTTCATGTGTCTGTTGGCCGTCTGTATGTCTTCTTTGGAGAGATGCCTATTTAGGTCTTTTGCCCATTTTTTGATTGGGTTTTTTTTTATTATTATTGAGTTGTATGAGGTGTTTGTATGTATATTTTGGAAATTAATCCCTTGTCAGTTGCATCGTTTGTAAATATTTTCTCCCATTTCATAGGTTGTCTTTTCATTTTGTTTACAGTTTCCTGTGCTGTTATCCATTCTTTTTAATGGACAAGAATCAAGGAGTCACATTTGGCTCTTGGCTCGAGCAACTGGGAGAATGGCAGAGCCATTTTGGTGGGTTAGAAAATGAAGGGAGGAACAGGTTTTGGGGTCATATCAAACCTGATGCCAAGTGGACATAGGCCCTGTGAAGGGCTCAGGGAGCAGTGGAGCTGGGTATAAAAGTGTGGGAGTCGGTGAGCAGAGAATGGATGGTACGTAAATCCATGGCAATGGTCCCTGATGCCAGGGAGGAGCCACACCTGGAGAAAGGGTGTGTGCTCTCCTGTTCTCCCCCATCCCCACCTCTCCCTGTTGTCTCTCAACACTGGGTCTGAGTGTCCTCTGATGTGGGCCTGCTTTAGTCACTCACATTGCTGCCAGGTCACTGAAGCTTTGTGCTTTGCATTGTCAAGGGGTGTTCAGAAAAATCACCCAAACTTGGAATTAAGGCAAAAGGAGGCCAGCTTGTCATCCCAACGTCCCACTGGAATATTGTTAAGAGGACCACCCCAGGATTGTTCTGTCACCTGGGGGAATACATCTTTATTCGACCTGCCATTCATTACGTATGTTTGCACATAGTGTGTGTATTACGTGTTCACATGTGGATTTTTGGCGCCCCCACTGCTTGTGGTTTTGTAGCCCTGTAGGACATTAACTAGTCTTGACTGTAGCCAGAGAACAGCACATGGTCACCCTGATTAGTCTCAATGTAACCTGACCATTTCTTACCGGGATCTCTCGCTGAGACTCTCCACCAGGAACTTTCAGGAACACCAGACTCTGCTCTCCAGAGCCATGGTTCCTATCTCCTCACTTAGGCCCATGTACTCAGCCACTGCTTCCTTCCCCTGGGCTCCTGGCTAACGCCAGCACGGATCCACACAGCTCTGGTGTGTTTGGGAATTATGACACTGTGCCCTGGAGGGGCTCTTTTTCCATCCATTGTGCTGGGTTCTTTCATCCTGAACACCTGAGTTCTTCCTTCAACTGTGGAAAATATGCTTTTCTGATTCCTTTGATCACTTTCCCCTTTCCTTTTCTTTTCCCTCCTTCAGGAATTCCCAATAGTTGGATGTTAGATATCCTGGATTGAGCTTCTAGATTTTTTTCCTCTCACTCCCATTTTCTTTTTTTAAAAATTATTTTATTGAATTACATTTGATTTACAATTTGTATTAATTTCTACTGTACAGCAAAGTGATTCAGTTATACATACAAACATGTATATATACATATATATATATACATTCTTTTTCATATTCTTTTCCATTGTGGTTTTTTAATGCAGTGTTGTCTTTAATTAAGTACAAAGACTTCCATTCATGTTGCCTAGAGATCATTTTATCCACCGCTCTGTTTGGCCGCCAGTCTCTTGTCTCTCTCCTCAGCACTGGTAAGGTGGATACCCTTTCCATGGGGAAGAGAGATCCACGGTTTGTTGCCTTTGCCAATAACGAAAATGTTGGAGAGCCCGGTGGCAAAGCTGTTGCCATTGGCATCTTTCACATGAACTACATCAAAAGAACCAGGATGTCTCTCCCTGTTGGTGATCACACCAATTCTTCCCAGTTAGCACCTCCAGTCACCATGCACAGGTTACCAGTGTCAAATTTGATGAAATCAGTAATCTTGTCAGTCTCCAAATCGATCTGAATGGTGTCATTCACCTTGATGAGGGGATCAGTGTAGCCAATGGTGAGAGCATCATGGTTCACCAGATGAGGGATTCCTTTTGTCCCCACAAAGATCTTTCTCATTTTGCACAACTTATACTTCGCCTCCTCAGGTGTAATATGATGAGCAGCAAAGCGATCCTTGGTGTCATAGATCAGACAAAAATTCTCTCGTCTTGTCAATGCTGATGACGTCCATAAAACCAGCAGGTAGGTTATATCAGTGCAGACCTTCCCATCAATCTTAATGAAATGCTGCATGAAGATTTTCTTTAGTTTATCTCCTGTTAGGGCATACTTAAGTCTGTTTCTTAGGAAAATAATTAGTGGGAGACATTCCCTCAGCTCGTGGGGACCGGTAGATGGACGAGGAGCAAACCCACCAGTTGGTTTATCCAGCGTCCAATGCTTTGGAGCTGCTACGCGCTTCAGGTGCTTCTTGGGACCACAAGCCATGGCTGCGCTAGGCATGAAAAGTGCTCCATTGTGGTTTATCACAGGATATTGAATATAGTTCCCTGTGCTATACAGTAGGACCTTGTTGTTTATCCATTCTGTATAAAATAGTTTGCATTCCTACCCCAAACTCCCAATCTATCCCTCTCCCACCCCACCCTCCCCCTTGGCAACCACAAGTCTGTTCTCTATGTCTGTGAGTCTGTTTCTGTTTTGTAGATAAGTTCATTCTGTGTCATATGTTAGATTCCACATGAAAGTGATATATGGTATTTGTCTTTCTCTCTCTGACATACTTCACATAGTATGATAATCTCTAGGTCCATACAGTTGCTGCAAATGGCATTATTTCATTCTGTATGGCTGAGTAGTATTCCATCGTATATACGTACCACATCTTTTTTTTTTTAGTTTTTTTAATTTTTCAATTTTATTTTTTTATACAACAGGTTCTTATTAGTCATCAATTTTACACACATCAGTGTATACATGTCAATCCCAATCGCCCAATTCATCACACCACCGTCCCCACACCCCCGCGGCTTTCCCCCCTTGGTGTCCATATGTTTGTTCTCTACATCTGTGTCTCAACTTCTGCCCTGCAAACCAGTTCATCTGTACCATTTTTCTAGGTTCCACATACATGCGTTAATAAACGATATTTTTCTCTTTCTGACTTACTTCACTCTGTATGGCAGTCTCTAGATCCACCCACATCTCAACAAATGACCCAATTTCATTCCTTTTTATGGCTGAGTAATATCCCATTGTATATATGTACCAAAACTTCTTTATCCATTCGTCTGTCGATGGGCATTTAGGTTGCTTCCATGACCTGGCTATTGTAAATAGTGCTGCAGTGAACATTGGGGTGCATGTGTCTTTCTGAATTATGGTTTTCTCTGGGTATATGCCCAGTAGTGGGATTGCTGGATCATATGTGTACCACATCTTTATCCATTCATGATGGCTCTTCTGACCAGTGTTAGGTGGTCACTCACTGTAGTTTTGATTTTCATTTCTCTAATGATTAGTGATGTTGAGCATCTTTGCATGTGCCTGTTGGCCCATCTGTATGTCTTCTTTGGAGAAATGTCTATTTGGGTCTTTTGCCCATTTTTCGATTGGGTTGTTTGTTTTATTGTATTGAGTTGTATGGGCTGTTTGTATATTTTGGAAATTAAGCCCTTGCCAGTTGCATCATTTGCAAATATTTTCTCCCAGTCCATAGGTTGTCTTGTCATTTTGTCTATGGTTTCCTTTGCTGTACAAAAGCTTGTAAGTTTGACTAGGTCAAAGTTTGATCAGCTCACTTCCGGTTCATCTCGCCCTCTGCTAATTTAGTCAATGCTCTTTCATCAACCTCCATCTGCCAAAGCTTTTCGAATTCTCTTACATACTGATATCTCCTCCTACATTAATTCTGCCCTTATGAGCGATCATCTTTTCAGTCCTGTCATTACGGTGGTGCTTGAAAAGGAAACGAGATAAATGCATGTCATCAGTATACCTTGTTTAACTGGAAGATTATTTCTTTTAAAAACCTAATCCTACTGATGTAATATTTATTTTTTAAACTTTCTGATAGAAGAAAAACTAAGTAAACGTCTTCTAGTGATCTCTAGTTTTATTGCTTCAAGGTACAGAATGTGGGCCAAACTTTTTTTTTTTTTTTTTTCCGGTACGCGGGACTCTCACTGCTGTGGCCTCTCCCGTTGCGGAGCACAGGCTCCGGACGCGCAGGCTCAGCGGCCATGGCTCACGGGCCCAGCCGCTCCGCGGCACGTGGGATCTTCCCGGACCGGGGCACGAACCCGCGTCCCCTGCATCGGCAGGCGGACTCTCAACCACTGCGCCACCAGGGAAGCCCCCAAACTGTTTCTTTGGCCAGCTTTTTCAGCTTTTCATTTCTCGATACATGCAGTCAGCTTTGGGTGATGTTCTAAGTATACGTGAAAGAAGGTGTGTTCTCTCTAGGGTAAGAGCTTGATGTATCCCGGCTTATTAAACCTTATTAATTATTAAAAACCTCTGGGTTCTTATTGCCTCCTTGATCTATCATAAGCTAATAACGGTGAGGTGTTAGTCTCAGACGCAGTTGTATTTTTGTCGATTCTTTTCTTTTGCATTTCCAGCGGTTTTTGCTTTCTACTTGATGCTCCTTAATCCACATATGGAAGTTCATGGGTTTTGTACCTTCATTACAAATGCCTGTCAACAGGAAATGATTTTTCTGTTCCAGTCATTGCTGTTTCCTTGAATTCTATGTTTACAGGGCATCACCTCAGCAGAGGGACCAGTTTGGGAACCAGGGTCAGTGGTGCGGAAGCACTGAGGTGGCCCACGGGTTTGGCAATGAGGCAGTGGAGGTGGGAAAGGCAAACCAGGCTACAGAGGGCTGGGGAAAGGGCGGGAGGCCGGAGGCGGAGATGGCAAGTCCCTGCAGGCAGTAAGTACACTTTAAAAAACGTTGTCTGAAGTGTAGAAAACCCAGCCTGGAGCAGGTGAAGAGCAGGTGGAGAGCAGGTGGAGACCTGGTATTTTAAATGCTGTGAGAAGGAAGGGCAGGGCCTGAAGAGTGAGGAGTGATGAAAGCAAGGGGCGGCCAGGGGCTGCCTCGGGAAGGAATGGGGGTCCCCTCCTCTCCTGTGGCTGCTTTGGGGAAGGAAGCGAGGTGAGAGCTGGGGTGCCTGGCTGGCGGTGAGCCGGGGTGGGGTCGAGGGTCACTGCCGCCGTCTTCCCGCAGTGGGCTAGGGGGCTGGCTCTTGGAGCAGGGAGAGCGTCTGGCTGGGAGGTCCGAGAAGAGTACGGGTTTGGCTGAACCACGGTGGCGAACAGGGCAGGGAGTCCTTGCTGAGAGGGGAGACGGGAACCCACAAGGGCACGGTCTGAAATGGGCTTGTTTTTTTTTCCTGCAGTGCTCACCTGTCCCCTGTGCAGGGTGCAACTGAAGGGGCTCAGGCGCTGGCTTGTTCCCAACAGAGGCCCTGGGTTCAGCCTTGCAGGTGGGTCTGCGCCATGAGTTAGGGCTTCTCAGGTATCAGAGGCTTGGGTTTAAGTCTAGCTCAGCCATGATCTGCTGGTGGCCCTGGACCACCTCCTTCCCTCCTGGAGCAGGAGTTCAGGGGCTGGGGAAGCAGAGTCTGGCAGGAGCTGGTGTCTGCTGTAGGGAAATGCAGGGGCCAAGCTCTGGGAGCCTAGAAAGTCCACGCTTGTCAGAGCGAGGGGGAGGGAGAGACCCCAGCCCGGAAGAGGACGGGCAATCCCAGATCACGCAGGGTCTCCCCGACCACAACTGCCACCAGGGTGAACCGAGTGCTGGTAAAGAACAGTATCAGGCCACGATGCAGGAGTCACTCCTGGAAAAGCTCCTGAGACACAGCTGAATGGAGAGGCGAGTCAGGCTTAAAATAGCTAAATAAATCTTTAATATTTCTAATTGCAAATGTACAGAAATTGCACAGCCACACAGTCTTAGAACACCAACAACTTTCTCTGTACATTATTACATAGTTAAGAGTCACAACTGGAGGGAGGCGCTCCAGCCAAGACGCCAACATTTGCATTTTTTCCTTTTCACATACTTACAAAAGGGGGGGCAGGGAGGTGGAATGGGGGCTGGGGGCGGCTTGGGGGAGTGTGTAGAAAAGAGGGGCCGTTTCCCTGGATGGTCTGCCTTCCGCAGACGGCCGGGGCGGGAGGGGGAGAGGTGTACCCTGGGGCAGATGCTCTGCGGGGTGGGGGGGGGGGTACCTGGAGCTCTGGCCCTGGTTCCCCACCCCCATTCGGGGCGGGCGGAAAGAGTCTCCACTTACAGGAAGTTTGACCGTTTCCTTCACCCTAAACATAAAAGTTAAGCAAAATGTCAGGCCTCCCTGTGTTGGCAGGAGAGGGGAGGGGAGAGCCTTCTCCAGCAGGGCTGGGCCTGGGTCTCCCCGAGCAGGGAATGCCTTCCTTCCTCCTCTCTCAGGGACGCGGGTTCAGTGTGACCCAGGCAGGTCGCACGTCCCCACCACCCAGAGAGCACGCTGCACAGCCGACAGATAAAATGCCACGGGCAGGGAAAAATCCATCACCCAAATCCACAACCTCTGCCTCCTGCCCAGCACTGTTCTCTAGATTAAAAATAAAATAAAAACCGTCGGAGAGCAGCGGTCCCGGGCAGCCCTCGGCAGCACCAGGACTAAAGGACTATGTACAACCATTAGGTGAAATAGTTACATTACAGTCAAACACCAAGAACATTTACAAAAATCGTCAGACTTGCAATTCAGATAAAAATCTGGGAAGAGTCTGTACACTTTTACAGTTTTTGCACTAAGTAAATAAGGCTCTCAGCCTGAGAGCTCCCAACCCAGGCCGAGGGCCGCCAGCACCGGCCACCGCTGGCCTCCTGAGCCCGGCTGTCCAGGCCCTGGGAACCTCCCCCCTGTATTGCTAAGAGGCGCTCAGTCCGAGGTCGCTCAATGAGGCATCGGCGGGGCCGGGGGCGGGGGGTGAGAGGGAACCAGAGGAGGACTTCATGGGGCCAGGCCCTGCCTGTGTGGCCAGAGGAGTGAGGCAAGGCCTCCGCCCCCATGACCTGCCTTCCTGAGGTCTGTGACCCTTGGGGGTCCCCACAAGCGGGTCTCTGGGCTAACTGGTTTCACCCCAGGACGGGGCGCAGTGTGGTCCGAGCCCCCCGCCGTGCTCCCCTTCCTGGGGGGCTCTGGGGCAACCTGGGCCCTGGTGGAGCGTCTCCAGCCCCAGCGACAGGAAGGGGTCTCCCCAGCTTCCCACGGCCGAGGCAGACGGGGCGGCTCCTGGCTGCGGGGTGAGCGCCCCAGCTCCTGCCTGAGATTCCCCAGGGCCAGGGGTGGGAACAGGGAGGGACGAGAGAGACCCACGCTCCTGCCCACCTGTGTCCCGCAAGGGGGGGCGGGGAGGGCCGATAAGCTACAGAACAGCCTAGAGCTGAGGAAAACCGGCCCCCGCCGCGGGTGAGCACCTCCCTGTCTGCAGCGCCTGGTCCTCGGCTGGGCCTGGGAGGGCTGAGGCAGAGGCCGCCGCACACACGGGGCGGGTGCAGGCTGCCGCTGTCTTGGAGAGGGAGCAAGTCTAACATCCTCCAGGGCCGCTATTTCCCATGCAGTGCGCACGCTCAATTTAAAAGGCCCCTGTGTTCCAGCAAGCAAGCGGGCTTTTGTTTCTAACGCATACTGTGAAAGGAAAAAAAACCACAGTTATCCACCTTCTCAGGGCCTGCGGGCGCTAGACTTCTCTTTAACCATCCATCAGGAAAGCTCAGCCTGTCTCTCAGGGGGAGCACCTGCCGGCCACTCCCTGCAGGGCCACCGTGCCCGGGTACACTAGCTCCGGGAGAGGGGCCGGCACCACGCAGTGCCGCCTGGGCCAGCTCTGCCCAGGTCTTTGTCTTCGGGGAGCCCCAGAGCATCAGCCTGGGCCCACGTGGCAAGTGAGGGAGGTCCTGGATCTTCCCACGGGCGCAAGGGCCCAGAAGAGAGCTGCGGTCCTCGCTGGGTCCACCTGACAGAACAAGTTAGGGAGGGGAGGACGGAGGGCGGGAGCGGGAAGGCGGAGGGTCTGGGGGCAGGTGACGCCTCGGTTCCTCACAGCCGGGAAGGGTCCCCGCGCATGCAGGGACAGGTGCTCGGGGTGGAGATAGGCGGGGGACCCGGCGCTCCGGCAGCTCCGTCCTCCCCCCCGCCCCCCCCCGTCTGCTGACCGCCCCGTCGGCTCCTGGAACTGAGGGGCAGGTCCCACAGGGCAGGGCCTGGCTGCCTGGCAGTCCTGGGGAGGGGAAGCCACGAGATAGGCCCCTGGCTCTCCGACCCTCCAGCTCTCCGGGCAGCTCCCTCCCTGGGGAGGGGTTGGGGGTACATGCACTCAGCCAGGTCAAGGAGGAAAGGTGGCGCACACCAGATTCAACACCCGACAGAAACATTGCGCAGCCCCTGTGCCTGCTCCCAGCCTGCAGTCTCTCGGGCCTGCACCGAACGCGCTTCTCGGGGAGCGGGCCGCTGTGCCCCGGCGCGCTGCGTCAGTCTCTCGCGGCTCCCTCTGCGGCCGCCTCCTGGACCGCGGCTGGAGGGAGACGCCAAGCCTCGGCCTCTTGCCCCTGCGCTGGGGCCGCTCCTCCCCAGGCCGAGACCCTGCCCTGGGCCACCATGGTCCTCCCTCCTCGGGCAGGTTAACAACTGCTGCTGTTTCTGAACTCGCCGTTCTCAGTAATCTGCAATTTGGTGGGGTTGGTGGGGGAGATGCCGTTACGGGCTTGCATGCTGTACCTCTCTTTCAGCTGTGTCAGGGCGCTCATGAGGCGGGCGTTGGCAGCATCCAGTGAGGCGATGCGCTTCTCCTGTGGGCAAATAGGGCATCAGCTGGGGTCGCGGAATGGCCTCCTGGGCCAAAGGGGGTCCGTGCCGGAAAGGGATCTCCCTGGAGCTGTGTCCACCTACAAGAAGCGCTGGGAGGGGGAAGGCAGGGGGCCTGGAGACACCACGTGTGAAGGATGGGAAAGGCACCGAGGCGGCAGTGGTCCTGCTGGGGAGGAGGCGGTCTTGCCATCATGGACCAACACCTCCTTGCGCCCGCCTTCCTCATGTCTCTACCTCATCACCTGCTTCTCACCCAAAGGGAGCAGCCCCAGCAGTGTCGGGCACAAGCTTGTTCACGTGTGTGTGCACTGGTGTGTACAACACAGAGGCCCAGCTACCAGTCAGCCTGTGCAGTTTCCAGACTGAGCAAGCCCTGGGCCTGGAGAGGAAAAGGGCGCAGACCCGGGTGAAGGAGACTGGAGGCCAGTCTCTTAACTGTCTCCCCTCTCAATGCCGTTGGGAAGCCACAGCTCTGAACAAGAGCTCCTTTGCTCCCTCTCTCCCAAGCCTGCTGTCACCCCCAGCCTTTCCCATGCCCCTCCCAACAGTTTCCACTCTTTGGTCAGGAACCCTGGTGAAAGGCAATACCCACCAAGCTGCCCCTGCAGGGGAGGAGTTGCCCCGCCCTTTTCATAGCCTGTCCTAGTGAGCTTGTGGTCCACCGAGACCCTCAAGTCTGACTTCTTGGAGCAGAGATCCTGATCTCCTATCCTCCTTAGCTTCTGCAGTGGGGTATGACTGAGGATGTGAAGAAACCAAAGTCACCCCCTCCTTATCCCAGGTCCTTTAACACCCGAGGCTGACCAAAAGGCCAGAGCCCCACACCTGGGCATCAATGATCTTCTGTTTGGAGTCTACAGCTGCTTGCATCTCCGCGTGGTCCTTCTTCAGCTCCTCCTCCACTGACATCAACCTGTTACCAGAGACAAGGACAGTCAGGCTGGCATTTGAGGGTGCAAGTGAGGAGGTGAGTGCGGGGCCTGGTGGGAACAAACCATCACCCCTGCACAGAGGGGGCATACTAGGAGAGCCCCTCCTTGGGCCATAGACTCACCTCCCTCACTTGCCTGGGACACAGGCCCTCCAGCTGGCCCCCGACAACTGACACAGGCTGAGCCTGCTCCTTCCTTATGCTTCACCCGCCCCAGATTCTGCTCCCAAATCCCCAGAAGTCCCTGGGGCTGCCCCTTTCCTGGTGTTCTTCCAGGAGCCACAGGGGTGGGAGTGGGTGTTAGATCCTCACCACACCCCAGAGACAGGCAGGTGGTGTAACATCATGAGACGTGTGGTTTGAGTGGGAAACAAAGGCCCTGCAAGGCTCTAGAGCTTTCTCCACCCACCCCGTATTCACTGAAGCTGTGCCGGGCACTCGAGGTCGCAAGGCAGTAGGGACACAGGCAGGGAGAAGGTAACCACGCTCTGCAGTGGGCAGCTTGTGGGCCATGGGGACAGAGAACAGGAAGCGGCTGGCTGTCTTGGGGGTGGGGGTGGACGCACTGAACTGGACAGCTGAAGGACAAGCAAGGCCTGCCGCCTGGGTAATGAGCAGGGAAGACGCGAGGAACACGATCCACAGAAGCTCGGAACTAGGGCCAGCGGGGGCCTGTGGCCAGCTGCTCCTTCCCCGAGACCCTTCAGGTCTCAGCCTGCTTGTCTCCCACGTACCTGTCAGTCACTGCTGATCACTGCCATCTTCCTACTCTCTTCCTTCAGCTTTCAGACCCCATGCTCTCTGGGTTTGCATCCTAGCTCCCAGGCCACTGCTCTGCAGAGGCCTCGTCCTGTCTGCCCCTAGGCTGTCAGGGCTCCACAGGGCTCTGCTTCAGCCGGCCACTCTTCCTGCTCTACACTCTTCTCAGAGGAGTTCACCTACTGCTTTATTTCCGTCTCTACCCGCACAACTTCTCCAGAGCAGCAGAGCATCTAGCCCCCAGGCGAGCACTTCGTCCATTTCACAGCAGATGCACAGGGAGGTCAACGTGCTGGGGCAGGAACCACAGAGGGCTGTCGTGAAAAGCCAATGGATCAGGGGCTGAGGAGGAAGGGGTGTGGGCTCACGCCAAGAGGGGAAGTTCCTTGTCATAGGTAGGTACGTCACTGAGCAAAGCCTGTGAGAAGCAGGAGTGGGAGGAATGGAGGAAGGGGGAGAGACTTCTGCTCCCAGCTATGGTGGAATAACAAACAGGCACTGGATTTAACCTCCTGCCCTAAGAAAAAAACCAAACTAGAAAACTGGACAAAATATATGAAAACAAAGGTTTCCAGACACTGAAAAGCAGGCAGTGCAGTGCAGTACAGTGACCCCTAAGAGAAGGGAACACACGAAGCGAGCCCCACCCACTGCTGGCAGTGTCCCGGCAAGCAACGGAGGGAAGGGGTCACGTGGAGTCAAGGAGACCCTGGGAGGATGGAAGGGTGGGGGAGCCAAGCTTTTGGGGGGCAGTACCAGAGAGGAGAAAATGCAGAGGGGACTCTACCTATCTCCTGAGGGGTCCCCTTGGGGCTCTGGCTGAGGACTGCTCTGCACGCTTGTGAGAAAATAGCCGGGCTGGGGCAAGAGCCATTGGAAAGGAACACACAAAACCACCCCGGAATAGCTCACGATCCCTCTAGGCGGAGTGGAAAAGCACACTGACACAGGAGGCACCACGTAGGATCCCCAGCAGGAAAGTCCTCAGCAGTGAAGCCAGATCAGGCCTAGGCTAGAGCCTGTCCAGGACCCGCCCCAACGAAGTTTAAAAGTGAGCCTCCAAAGAATCAGACTGATCCTTCCAACGTCACTGTGTCCCAGAGCAAAGCCCCCAGATACTGAGAGGAACACAACGCATCCAACAGCTACGTGAAAATCACAGTGTCTGGCATCCAACCCCAAATCATCAAGCACGCAGAGAAGCAGGAAAACAAAACCAACACGTGACCAGGAGGAAAAGCAATAAAAACAGACTCAGAAGATGTCAGATGATAGAATTAGTAGACGAGGACGTTAATACAACTGTTATAAATATATTCTACACGTTCAAGAAAATAGAGGAACGCGTGAGCATGATGAGAAAAGAAATGGATGGGATTTAAAGAAAACTGAAAACTTAGGGGCAAAAATATGACACCCGAAATGAAAAAATACTGGATAGGATTAACGGCGGATTAGACGCTTAAGAAGAAACGATTAGTGAACTTGAAGACACTGCAACAATCTAAAATAAAACACAGGAAAAAGATGAAAAAAGGGAAACAGCAGAGCATCAGTAAGATGTGGGACAACGTAAAGCAGCCTAATGTATATGCGATTAAAGTCCCAGAAAACAGACTAAGGAGGCAGAACCCCACACCCACAGATCCAAGAGCTCAACAAACCCATGAAGAAAACATGTCAAGGCACTTCATAATCAAGTTGCTGGCAATGGATGATAAAGAAAAAAACTGTAAATCAGCCAGAAGAAAAAGATACTATCGGAGTCCCTGTGATCACAGCCTGGGTAAGGGAAAAACTGGGTCCACTGCTAGTTTCCGTGAACAGCCACACCACGCACATGCTTCTGCTACAACAGCGGAGTTTTAGCATATTAGTTACATGGTTGCGATAGACACCATATGGCCTGCAAAGTCTAAACACTTATTATCTGCCCCTTTACAGAAGGTTTCTAACCCCTGCCCTAAAGTGACAACAAGATACAGCTAATATGCCAATAAAGGAGATAAAGTGGAATCATAAAAAATACTCAATCTAAAAGGGGGCAGGAAAAGGAACAAAACAGATGGTACAAATAGAAAACAAGTAGCAAGATAAGAAGTTTAAGTGTAATTATATTGACAATTACATTAAATGTAAATAGTCTAAACATTCCAATTAAAAGGCAGAAAACTGTCAGATTAGATAAAAAGCAAGAACAATAAGGTGTCTGTAACAGAAACTCACTTTATAATGAGGGACATAATTGGGTTAAAAGTATAAATAGGATGAAAAAGGATATACCAGGCTAAGACCAATCAAAAGAAAGTTAGGGCAGCTGTCCTAATATCAAACAAGGAAGATTTCAGAGCAAGGAATATTACAAGGGATAAAGAAGATGATTTTATAATGATAAAGAGATCAGTTCGTCAACAGCACACAACTAGCCTAAATGTGTATGTGTCTAAGAATAGAGTTTCAGTGAACATAAAGTGAAAACCAATAGAAATGAAAAGAGAAACAGATAAATCTGTAATTAGGATTAGAAACTTCATTATCCTTTTCTCAATAATTGATAGAAAACAAGTACAGAGAAAAACCAGTAAGGATATAGAAGACGTGAACACCACTGTCAACCAAATTGACTTAATTGACGTGTATAGCAGGGAGGAAATACCAGGCTTGGCTAGTAGAAATAAATGTGTTACTGAATTCAGGAGAGCGTGCACCTCTCAGAGAATAGATAAGATGAGAATGTGGTTAAATGAAAAGTGTTTCCTCTCTTGGAACCACACACATGAGGTGAGCCAAGAGCAGAGCTGGAAGTTCAGTCAACAGGGGGTTTCCAGTCACCCTGGTTATAGGCCCTCTGCTCATGCTAACCATTTTATAAAGAAGAAACCCACAGGTAAATCAAGCAAGCAATAATTAGACGCAGAGAAACAGGTGGTCTGAACAGGAGGAATTAAGGAAGGATCTTTACAGTGGACAGAGCATGAGGCCAGGTGGGGGAACATCCCGGTTACTGCACACCTGCTGATCTATCCTGATGACAGGCTCTTGTACCATGTGAACAAACAAGCTGTAAGTCCACACGGTCTCCTCTTGCACCTGGTAGTACTGTCATAAGGAAGTAAACTCCATGACTGGGACCCTGTGGGCTGGTCTGAATGCTACACCTTGACTATACTCCCTGCTTGCAGACATGCAGGAGGGTGTATCCACTTTATCCGTGGGCAGAGTGGAAGAGAGAAGGGAATCAACACAGAAATAAAGGTAAGCCACCAATAAGGATGAGAGTCAGCATTACAGTCAATGGTCCACCTGGAAATCTTCCTGCATAACCCACAGGCACCTTAAAACTCAACATATCTACAACTGGCATCATCTCTCTCCCTCCCCATCCAAACTGCTCTTCTTCCGAAGGTCCCCATCTCAGTAACTGGCACCATGACACACCTGGATGCTCTTGGTAAAAACCCGGGGCTCATTCTGGCTACTTCTTCCCTCCCACCCTCACCCACTGCATGTAACTGACATTCATTCCTTTTCCTGCCCCGGAGTGGACCCTCACTGTCTTTCCTGGCACCCGCATCCAGCTTCTGAACTCCCCTGTGAGTGCGCAGCAAGAAAACATGACTCCCTACAGGGAGCCCAGGCCCTCTGCGGCTGCCTTGGCCAACCTCACCTTCCGCCATCGACACACACTGCACCGTGTGGGCCCCCCACACTCCGGGCTACCTCCCGCCTCCGGGCCTGTGCCACGCTGTCCCCACCGCCTCAGACACTCTTCTCTCTCCACCCTCGGCTCACCCTGCGGCTGAGCAGCCCCGCCCTTGGACCCCAGGCCTCCTGGAGGGCAGCGGACAGGTCCGCTCCTCGGTGCGCATGCGGCCAGAAGCGGGCGCAGAGCAGTAACAGGCGGCCGCGCTCACCTGCTGATGATGCCCTTCATCTGGATGTCCTTGTCCTCCTGCTGCCGTCGCAGCCGCTCCTCGCCCTCCTCCAGCCGCGCCTGATACTCCAGCACCAGCTTCTGGGTGGTCTCCTCCTGGCACTTGAACAGGGTCTCATACTCCTCCAGCTTCTTGGTGGACATTCGCAGCTTGTCCTGCAGCACTGCCAGGTCCTGCTAGGAGGGCGGCGCGCCACGGGCACAGCACCCAGGACAGAGAGCACAGCCTCGTGAGCCCGGGCAGGGGCACAGGATGGGAGGCAGCCCGGCTCGGAATGCCTCAGGGCCCATCACCATCTCAGTCCTCTTCCCACAGCGGGGAGACGCCCAGGGAGAGGGGGCCAGTGACACTCGATGCCTGGCCCCCATCCGGGGCTCTCCCACCCGCCAGCCCATCCTGCAGCTATGAGGCAGATGAAGACTCAAACCAGACCTCAGAAGTAAAGGTCTTGAGCTTTTCATAATAAAAAAAAGTTATAAACCTCTTGGGTACATTAAGGAGATGACAGTGCTCTGAGAGACGGGGGCTCCACAGGAGGGGACGCTGAGACCCAGAAGGCAAATGACCCAATCACATGGGGACCACAGTGACTGATGGGGTGAGATCCTAGCCTCCCAGGCTCGATTTGACCCTGAAGCCGTGGCAAGTCGCATAGGAAGTCGGGGGAAGAGATTAAAGGCAGTGGTCTAGGGCTTTCTGGATCTGACTCAGCCCAGCACTCTCGGCCTTCAGGGAGGAGGAGGGATGTATAAAGCGGCAAGAGAAGCAGTGAGCTGGGAGGCTGTGCGAGCTGAACAGAGAGCGAGGCAGGGTCAACACCCGAATCAAGGGGCTGGAGAGGTTGGGTGCCGGGTGCTGTGAGGATACAGGGAATGGGGAAGGCAGGAAGGGCCTCTCCTTCAGCCTCGGGCATCGGGAGCCAATTCACTCATCAGCAAAGGACTGCCCAGAGGCCAGGAGGCAGCAAATGTAACTCCTGAAGCAAAGCTGGCCCCAGAGGAGAGCCCAGCTCCGGGAGAAACAGCCCCATCCTAGGTCTCCTGCACGGCTGGTCAGAGTGGGGTCGGGAGGGCCCTCCCTGACAGAGGCAGGACCAGGTATTCAAGGAGCTCAAGGGAACTCCAGGATTTGCCTGCGAGGGTTAATGGCAAAGAAAGAGAAACAGCAGCTCACTGGGCCAAGGCACGAGGAAAGAGAACACTCCAGCTGCAGCCTGACCCTTGAAATCGTTCAGGCACTCCTTGTGATTCACAGATGGGAAGGTAGGTAGTCTCAGAAAAGCGCAGAGCCTGGCCGCAGACTCACGCAAGGAGCCTGGGGTGAAGCTGGCCCTCCTTGCTCCCCAGCCAAACTCTGGCTCTTGGAGCACTGTGCCCCATGTCCCCTGGTCCCGTTCACGCAATAATGGTGAAAGCAGGTGGATGCAGTGGACCAAGGGGATGGTGGAGGCGGCGGAATGCAGCATGGACGTGGATCTGACCCCAGGCCAGCAGGAGGGAGAGCGGACACCCCGCCCTGCGTGCCCTCGCCCGAGAGGCGGCTACAGGCTTTCCTGGGGCCGAGGGCACCCACGGTGAGTGGGGGAAGTGGCTGCTGTTCTGGGGGGCCTTGCACTGGTCCTGTGTCAACCTGGGCTTTGGCCTCCAGGAGGAGATGGGAATCGGCCATGGATCCAGGGCAGCTGCCACAATAACTAAAAGAATCGTGGAGAACTGAAGCACCCACTGCTCACCCAAATACTAGATGTACGTTGGGGGTGGGATTTGGATGTTTTAGGACCAATATTTTTCCCCTGGAAAGAAGAAAACATCTCGGTAGCAATCTGACATCACCCCTCCCTGGCTCTCTCTCCCAGACCCTGGTGAGACGGGGACTGGGGGAAAGCCAGGCCGTGGGGAGGCACAATCCCAGAGCGGAGGGGCCTGGCCGGGGTGCCTCCCTGCTGTCGCCAGGACCCGCGCCTCTGCCTCTTCATGCGTGAGGCTCCCCGCAAGGGTCTCCATGCACCTCTCAGGCACCCCTGACCCCCCAGGTCCTGGATTCTCCTCAAGCCCCAGATGCTCAGAAGCTCGGCTGCCCAGTCACTTAGGGAAGGTGCCTCCTGGGGTCTGGATTCAATACGATTCCTGGGTGGGTCTCACATGCAGCCCATGTAGGAAACCTCAGGTTTAAGCTAAATCCTCCAAATTCCACTGACGGCTGTCCTCACGTGGGACCAGGGGTTGAGAGGGGACTGGCCATGTGTGGGAATTCAGGGCTCAAGGGAGAGAATTCTGCCAGCCACCTCGGGGAGGCAGCCCCCCTGCCCCGAGCTGCCAGGGTCCAGCTTTACCTTTTCTGCTTGGCTGAGCTCTTCCTTACTCCTGAGCCTATCCCTGTGGGGGGGGTCTGGGCCCAGGCCCTCGTCTTCTAACAACTGCGCGTTCATGGTCAAGAGCCAGGCGGCCGTGCGGTCCAGGGCATTGGGGCTCACGGGTGAAGGGCCCTGCGATGAAACACAGCTGTGAGGGGCTGGAGGGAGGGGTGGGGGGTGGCCTTGGGTGAGCCCCAGGGACAAGCGGCTCAGAGGGAATCTTTAGCTGACTGGGCACGTCTGAAGCAGCCCCCGCCCAGGCAACTCCAGGTAGCCTGAAGCAGAGTCGGGAGCCCAGGTGGCCTCCTGAGCGTGGCTCTCTGCTGCCCAAGTGAGAGCGAGTGGACCTGGCCCGGCAGGTCGGTGTCCGGCCCACAGTACATCTGTTACCCTACTGCGTGTACAGCCCTGGAGGCCATCTCAGAGCAGGAGGGGGCCTGGGGGCCACGTCAACCCCTACCCTGGGTCGGGCTTTAACAGGCTTGGAACTGGAGATGGACGGACCCCTCCCTCTTCCTCCTTGACCCCAGCTGTCTCTGAGGAAACTGGCAGAGGGACCCCCAGGCCGCAGTGTCCCTGGTCCACAGGACTCAGGCAGGGGCCGGGGGGGCCGGGGGGGGCGCACAGGCTGGTGGGATGGGGACGAGTGGGGCATCGTTCAGCATGGGATGGCAGCGGGTGCAGGTGGCGATGACACGGCCAGGAGGAGCAGCGCAACACGGGTTCAGGCCGCCCCCGGCGCCGCAGCCCGGCAGTACTGACCTGCTTGTGCACCGCACGAGGCTTCAGCTCGGGGCTGTCGCCCTTGGAGGAGGAGGACTGTTGCCGCAGCCGGGCTCCGGGGCCAGCCCAGTCGGGCGAGGCCGACGCCAGGGTCCCGCTCGAGGGCCGCGGGTACTGCAGGGTGCTCAGCAGGGTGGGTGGCGTCCGGCCGCGGGGCGCGGGAGGTGGTGGCGGCGGTGGGGGTGGCGGCTGGTCGATCCTCCGCTGGGGGCCGGCGCTGTTCTGCCGCGGCCCCGGGGGCTGCCCGCCCTTCTCAGTCAGCGACACCTGGCGCCGCGCCAGCTCCCCGGCGGTGCTGCTGAAGCTTCCCAGCTTGGCGGCAGCTGCCAGCTCCTCGCTGTTGCTGTGGGAGCTCAAGGAGCTGTGGCCCTCGGAGCCAGAGTCGCCAAGGCCACGGGGAGACAGCGGCAGGCCGGCCGCCATCTGGTACACAGGGTTCTGGAAGGAGAGCGGCGCCAACAGCTGGGGCCGGCCCGGCGCGCCCTCCGAGGTGCCCGCTGTGCTCGGCGTCTGGCCTGCCCGCCGCACCGTGGCCAGCCCTGCCAGGCTCACTGGGGCCACCCGGGCCGGCCACCCGGCCACCAGCTGAGCTGCAGGTGCCTGCCCGTCGACGGCGAGGGCGTCGGGGCCCGCCGGGGAGCCCGCCTCCCCGTCCAGCGTGCGGGC
This sequence comes from Leucopleurus acutus, assembly GCF_964270905.1. Classification (NCBI taxonomy): domain Eukaryota; kingdom Metazoa; phylum Chordata; class Mammalia; order Artiodactyla; family Delphinidae; genus Leucopleurus; species Leucopleurus acutus. The sequence continues at coordinate 12,902,604 of NC_139150.1, forward strand.
GTCCTGGAGGTCCACCATGGACAGGCTCTTGCCACCGTTGGCCATCTGAAGATCAGGCTCGTTGGCTTCCGAGTAACTCGAGCTACGGGCAGGTGAGGGCTGGACCCCGGAGGACCTTGTGACAAAAAACAAGTCCTTGTTTTCGGGGGTTGGAGACGGTAACCGGGTGAAATCTATCAGACTGCAGGGAGACAAGCACACACAGGGAAAGAAGGGGGAAGAGAAGAACTGTGAATGCGGCCAAGGCGGGTCCCAACCGAGAGCCCCCGCCAACCTGCCGCCCACCCGGCGGCCTGAGCCAGGGTGGGGGGAAGGGGAGGGGAGAAGAGGGAAGGCAGGGGAGGGGAGGAGGTGTGGGGGTAGTGAGAGTGGGAGAGTCCCGGGGCCCAGTGGCGCAGCTGCAAAACCAAACCACAGCCCGGGCAGCTGACCCTGGCAGAAGCCACCACGAGGGCGAGGGGCTGACGGCTGCTCCAGCACGGAACCTCTGCACTAGGGACCCACACTCCCAGGGTCAGGCCAGGCGGCCTGGCAGGCCCTTTCCCTGCTCAGCTGCATCTTGGGACAGTAGGTTCTGGGGCCTGAAGTGTTCTGGAAAAGCCCTCTGACTAAATCCAAACCCACGACGCAGTGGCTCTCTGCTATCCCGGGGTCCTGCACCGAGAACTAGGGCTTCAAAGCCCCGGGGGCTCCCTCTGCCTCTTCCCTCCTGCTCCTAGTCACACTGGTAACCAGGTGGGGGCCTGTGCTGAGAGAAGCCTCCACCTGCAGCCTCCTGCTGCCACCCGTCTGACTGGCAGGCGGGGGCTGGCGCTTCCGGCAGAAGCAAGGAATCAGAGGAGGCTCCTCCGGGCGTGACTCAGGCGGGGAGGGCCTGCACCTGCCGTGGCAGGCCATACCCTCACCCCTATCCCGGACTCCCAGACTCTCCCTGGCCCCTCCCTGGAAGCCAACTCCTTGGAAGGAGGTACAAAGCCAGGTGGGCTTTGGAGGGAAGAATGCGGGGGTGAACAGGGCTCTGAGTGGGCTAGAGGCACAAGAACTTGGGGGTTCAACATGGGCTTGGAAAGGAGTTGGCTTAGCCTGGGATGGTGGGCAAGTGCCAAGTCCCAGGTGATGGGACTTGGGCAGGGCAGGCAGCGGCCACTCGGGGCCGCAGCACTTGTGGGCCGAGAGGAAGTGGACAGGGCAGCAGGTGGAGCCGGGAGAAACCCAGACCCGCCATGGGCCTGGGCCGTCCTTCCACACGCCCAGGTCAGGTCTCCTGAGAACCCATGTGCCCGGACACCTCTCGAGCCACCACTTGGCTAAGGTGTGTTCCCCACCTGAATCTCTGCTTTGCCTCACTTGGAAGATTGTATGAACGGCCCCTCAAGACTTAGAGGGACCCGAGAAGGGGCATCAAGGTCTCTGCATCTCCCGCCTCCCCCTGGGCCTCCAGTCCCTCGCACCACATCCCCAGGTCCTTGATCTCAACGCCCTCGCCTGCTAAAAGCCTGCTGCTGCCGCCATTTCAGAACCAGAGAGCTCCCAACTCTGCTGCTCCAGCCTCATCCTCACCGGCTGGTCCAAGATGGCCCTGGTGGAGGAGGCGAGTGTACAACTGCGCCATAAGTAGTTCACTGTAAATGCCAAGGTCCTCACTTTGATGTCATCACTCAGAGAACACTTCGCCTCCCCCTCCACTGTTGTTTTATTTACTGGGCACTTGTCCCAGGGCTGGGGGCTCAGAGCAAGAGCTGGGCCTCAGCACCTCTCTAGTTTCCCAGGCTCCCAGCCTCTAAGCCTTACAGTCACCTGAGCTCCTCCTGAAAACACACACCCTGGAGCGTCACTTCTGGAGATTCTGATTCAGGTCCAGGAAACACATACAACCCAGTGATGTGGAAGTTGTTTGGGACCAGTAATTGTTCTTCAACAAAAGATGGGTTGCCTTTCTCCAGGCCTTTGCCTGTGCTAGTCCCTCTGCCTAGAACGCCTTTTCCACCAATGGAGGTATTACTTTTTCCTAAGCTCCGAACTATAGCACTACCTCCTCCAAGAAGCCTTTCCTGATTTTTCCCAAACAGAACTTCACTACTTAGGGCCCGAAACACACACCTGAGTCTCATTCAGCTTGTTTTATAAACGCCAGCGCAGGTATCTTCCACCCCACATGAGACTGCAGGTGGCTGCGCCTGGTCTGAACAGGCACCCCGCAACACGCAGCATGCCCGGCGGCTCTTACCCGGAGACGTCGTTCTCGATCACCATCTTCTGCAGCCCCGCTGAGATGCTGCTGCTGCCAGAGCCGGGCGTAGAGGCCAAGTCGTTGGTCCCTGCAAGCTGCCCACTGCCTGGGGCACTCAGTGCCGTGTGCACGTCCCTCAGGATTCGAGGCAGAGGCCCCAGTTTGGATACGATGCTCTGCAAAAACACAGCAAGAGGCAGGTGTGACCCACTGGGGCTGCCTGTGGAGGCCAAGTGCGCTGTAGCCACTGTGTTCAAACCTTCTAAGGAGCCAGTCAGAAATGCAGGCCCGCCCTCCCATGCAGGTCAGATCCGGCAGGTCTGGGATGCGGTAGGGAGCCCAGAAATCGCAAATGACGTTTTTACCAGTTCCCCACATATTTCTGGGACAGGGTGCGAGGTCCACAGGGAGAAACGCTAACCTAGTCCAACCCAGTCTGTCCTACCTCAGTTCCCCCCAGAGAGGACAGGCCACACGGAATCCCGGACCCTCCCCACCTGCGAGGCTTGGCTCGGGGATGGCTCCCTCCCATGTCATCTACTCCACAGGGTGGGCTGGGCCCTGACCCACTCTGACACCTGAGCCCCAGGGGCAACGGCCCAGGCACCAGGCAGGCACCACCACACGCCTGTCAGGCAGACAGTGGCACCTGGGCTGGCTAAACCTCGCTATCCTGGTTTAGACCGATGGTGCTAAGCGTTCCGGGCTGGGGACAGGGGACTCTGCCTTCCCCTGGCTTATGCTCCAGCTTCCATCTAGGGCTTTGTGCAAAAAGAAAGTGTGAAAACTCGTGTAGTCAACAGAGACGTGAGCGGCAAACAGCTCGACTTTCAATCCTGCTGCAACTTCTGTAGCTCCCGCCTGGTTGCGCGGACATGGAAGACGGTGGCAGGGCACAGGCGCTCAGTTAAGTGGTGGCCGTAGACTGAATGGTGTTGGCAGCAGTGGAGGGAGAGAAGCCCTTGGCCCTCATTTCCATTTCTCCCTCCTGGGTCTCTTGGAGCCAAAGGGCAACGGACATAAAGGAGCAGAAATGACTGCAACAGCATGTTTGTAGTTAAAAGCTGGGCCTAATCTGAGCGTCCAGTAAACTAAATGGTGCAGTCACATGACAGGACAGTCTGTGCCATTAGAAAGGTCACAGTGGCGGTGTGGCACGCACTGTCGTGAAAAGATGCCGAAGACGGAGGAGTGAGAAACGCATGTGGCACTGCACGCAAAGTTCTCACTTTAACAAAAAGGGAAAGGACTTTGCCTGTGTGTGTACTTAACACATGCACAGATGTATCTAGAAGGCTACACACCAGAGCGCCCTAGGTGGTCACCCCTAGGGACCTTCCAGTAAGGTCCCTTCCAGTCCCGGTTCAGCAGTAGCTACTTTTGTAAGATGGTCCCACAGAGCCCTGGAAAGCAGATGTTCTGGAAGTGGATCCTGGCAGGCCCAGCCCTTGCTGCCAAGAACCCGCTCACTGTGCGAGCTGGGGCTGCTTGGGACAGTGGAACCCAGGCCACGGTGGCTGCAGCAATGTCAGAGATGTCTAGGGAATAACCATTTCAACTGATGGCCAAGGGCAATTCTGGAAAGGTTTGCAACTTCCTGCCTGACACGTGGAGGTGTGGCATCTTCAGTCTTCTTTTTCATATCGGTGGCCTTAAAACCCAGAGCAAGGACATTTTCAGAGAAGCAGCTAACCCTGATCACACTTGTCGGAGGCAGGGAGCACACCCTCGGCAGTGGACTCCATCCACTACGCCACGGCCGAAGCCCCCGTACAGAGCGGGCTCCCCGGGCAGGGGCTGCCGCGGGAACACGGCGCTCCCCACCGAGGAAGTGGGCCCCGAGATCCCCAGCGCTGACAGGGCCTGGGCTGGACCCTCGGGCTCCGGCGCCCGGCAGGGCCGCTGATCTGCACCGCACAGGCGAACCCTCTGAGCCCCTGGCTACTCTGGGAGCTGGAGCGGCCTGAGGCAGCTCTGGTGGCCTTCGGCCCGCCCTCCGCCCATTGCGGCCCGGTGCACAGGCACCTGCTCCAGCTGGCTGACGGCCTCCCAGAGCAGCGAGTGCAGGCTGGAGAGCTCGCGGCCCAGGTCGATGTAGCCCTCGAAGCCGGCCGTGTTGGAGATGGTCTCGGGGTTGGAGATCTCCAGCAGGAAGCGCTGCATGTTGGTCCACTCGTGCTCCAGGAACTGGTTCATGAACGACATGTACTCCTCCTTGCTGCCAAACCTGGAGCCGAGCAGACGGGGTGAGTGCCCTGGGCCCCGCCCAGGAGCCCCCCTTCGCCACTTACTCCCCAGCCAGCCAATCCACTCTGGCTCAGGGCCCTCATGGCTAAGGCTAGAGACCCTTTCTGGGCCTTTTCTCACAGGACCTGGAAGGTTCCGTGGCCCTCACTCTCCATTCACTGGCAGTCACAATCTCCTTCCTCTTTTCCCCAAACGGCAATGGCCTGGTGCGTAGGCGACTCTCAATCCATGCCCGGCCAGGTCTCTCTGCTGAGCTTTCAGACACATTCCGCCACGGGCACCTCCCCCTTCGTCCTCAGCTTGGCCAGGTCTGCGGTCATCTCTGGCACCCCGAACCTGCGCCCTCCTCCGGGGCTCCCTGCCCCAAGGGGAGACGCCACCACCCAGCAGAGAGCTGCACGAGGAGCCCGGCCGTGGTCAGCTCCCCCCGTGCCTCCCCCACCGCTGGCCAGGCTGCTGACCTTACCTTCTAATCACCCCGTGACCTCGCAGCAGTGCCTCCAGCATCGTCACCTCCCGGGCCCAATACTTCCATCCCTTTGCTGTTACCAGAAGCATAATTTTGCTCTCCTCCCAGCCTCTCGCCTGCCAGTCCCGCCCCCTCCACCCCCTGGCCCCACTGCTGTCAGGCTGAACTCTGCAGGACTCTCACCCTCTCCCCCGCTCCAAGGCCCTGCCTGGCCTTCAAAAGCCCCTGCTTTCCTCTTGGGTCTCATCTCCCACCTCCCCCAGCCTGGTACTTGCTGACTCAGGGACTGCACAGCGCCTGGTCCCTCCCGGGCCTGTCTGCCCTGGCTGCCCTTCGTCCTGACACGCAGTTGGGGGAGAACGTCTTCTAGGAAGCTTCCCTCTCTCCTCTCCCAAGAAGCGCAGGGCCCTCCTGCGAGCCCGCGTGCCCACGTCCACCCGCTCTCTCCCCTGCTGTAGGGCTGTCTCCCGGAGGGCAGGCCGGGCCCAGAGGAGGCCCAGAGGGGGACTCCATCCACACCTCCTGAAAGTGCCTTGATGACCCAGCCCTTCCGTTTCCACCCACTCCCTCTAAGGTACAGCGAGAACACTGAAGTGCTTCACTAGCAAAGACGTCCTTGGCAGCCTTAGATAAGGACAATCTGAAGCAAGCCGGGTGCCCAACCACAGGGGTCGGCTTCAGGAGACACAGGCCCTTGTCCCTCAAAGGCATATTAGTCACTCATTTCAAAACCAAGCGTATCAATGGTAAGTACATGGGAGAATCCTTATGATAAAATGTTCATTCAAAGAAGCAGAAGGGGGCTTCCCTGGTGGCACAGTGGTTGAGAGTCCGCCTGCCGATGCAGGGGACACGGGTTCGTGCCCCGGTCTGGGAAGATCCCACATGCCGCGGAGCGGCTGGGCCCGTCAGCCATGGCCGCTGAGCCTGCGCGTTCGGAGCCTGTGCTCCACAACGGGAGAGGCCACGACAGTGAGAGGCCCGCGTACCGCCAAAAAAAAAAAAAAGCAGCAGAAGGAAAAAATACCTTATCTTCTCCCCTTTGAAAATTACACGGAAACATACCACACCGGCATGTACGTTCAGTAGGGGAGCTGGGGTGCGGGGAAGGACTGAGGACAGCAGGGACTGGCCTGCCGCACAGTCCAGCTCTGGGGCGGACCCTGCCGTCGGGGGACGTGGCACTCACTTGGCGAAGTTGGCCAGGTTCTGGGTGACCTTGGCGATGAGGGTGAGTGTGCGGGCGGTGCGGTCATCGGGGTACTCCTGCAGCAGGTTGAAGAGTGAGGGCGACATGATGGCCGGGCAGAGGAAGCGCAGGAACAGGGAGGCGCTGATGAGCCGCTCGCTGATGTCCGGCCGGCCACGGCTGCTGCACTCTTGCCGCCACGAGGCGAACACCTCCTTCAGCTCCCGTGGGAAGACACTGTGACGGGACACATGAGGGGGGGCCGGCCGTCAGGCAGGGCGCTGGGACCGGAGGGGGCAGAGCAGGGACCCGGTTCTGGGTCCAATGGAACCGAGTTCCAGCCCTGCTCCACCATCAGGGCTGTGTGAGCCGGCACAGGAAGAGCACAGGGCAGGCACAGGAGCAGGGCCGCCCGGGCCGCAGTCAGGTGGATCTCTCCCCGAGGGGTTGAGTGGGGTGGGACGCAGGCACGGGCGAGCCGGCAGTGAGGGCGAGCTCCCAGAGGGCTTCACCCCCCTCCCCACACGGCAGGCATCAGGGCCTAGGGGAGGGTGAGGAAAACACAGCAGGAACAGACCACCACTCCTTGTTCCCATCCCTGCCTTTTGAGACTTACTCCCTTCACTCAAATAACGTTATAGAGTTAGAGGTTTTCAGCAGAGCTCGGGGTGATCAAGAAGATGGCTGGATCCTAACCACAGGGTGAGGACACGGCTCCCTACTTTCTCAGTGGGGAGGGAAATGGAGGCAGTGGCCTCCCCAGGCGGACCCGGTGAGTGCAGGCCACGTTCCCGGCACCTGGCTGGGGGCTATCTCCTCTGGGCGTCCCCCCCCCCCCCCCCGCCACAGGGAGGCCCCACCAGGCCAAGCTTTAAGTGGCTTTCCTATCTTTTCACCCTAGAAGATGGGTGCTCCCTGAAGCCAGAGTCCACCTGGCTCTGTCACTAGCTCAGGGTGCTCTGACCCAGGGCCTGGCCCTCCCTGGGCTTCGGTGTCCTCACTCTCACACTAAGAACAAGGCCTGCCCTGCCGAGCTCACAGAGCCATCTTAAGGCTGGGACCCCCCCAAGACTTTAAGAGGCTTTGATCAGCTTGAAAAGCTTCTGCCCAACAAGCCCAGCACCCAGCCCGGCAGACTCTGGCAGTGAATGTGGCTGAACCAACAAGGACGTGGCTAGAGAGGAAGTGAGGGCAGGTGGCCTTTAGTCCTGGCCTCTGAAGTGCCAGGCACAGGACTGGGCAGGGGGCAGGCGCTGAGTGATAACGTCTATCAATGGCCTTGCTCAGAACGGAGAGGTGCCTCTGGGCCTCTACAAACGCCAGAAAGAGGAAACAGAAAATCATTGTCCGTGGTTATGTTTCCCTGTGTCCCACACCCGGTCCACCCTGGGAACAGGCGGGCAGAGGGTGAAAACACAGCCTAGCCCAAGGGTGGGAAGTGTGTTCCAGAGCTCAGGCTCTCTGGCTGCCCCTCTTCCCCTGGTGCCAGGGTTCATTTTCAGCTCAGCCCAAGAGGCCAGGCTGGCCCCAGGTGAGCACCCTGTGTAGCCCTGGGCCAGAGGGCCCTGGGCCGGAGGCGCCCACCCCACTGGCTCTGGCCACTCCCTCTGCCCAGATCCAAGGCTGTCGCTCACCTAGCAGGCCCGCCTCTGCCTGTCCTTCGGGAGCAGCAAAACATTCCCGGGCCCTCCTGTATGCCCAGGCCCGAGCTGGTGAATCTGCCTGCCCCCAGGGCGCTCAGGGTGTGTGCAGGAAACGGACTTGGACACAGGCACAATCAGGCACTCCGATGGGAGCGGGGCAGTGAGCGAGGGTGCCCAGGAGAGGGGAGCCGACCATATGCGGTGACCTGAAGGAGGGCTGCAGAGGGGAGCCAGATACAGGCCAGGCCGGGAAAGAACATGATCAAAGAAAGGAGGGAGGTATGGCTGGGGGTCAGGGGGTGGGAATGGGGTCAGGAGAGTGACCTGGATGGGGACGGGATGCAGGTCCTGAGCTGCAGCAGTGACCGAGGAGGAAACCTTGGCAGCTCCTCCAGTGCGAAAATATACCCACTGCTTGGGGCTGGCGGCACGGTCCCCTGGACAGTGACGAGGCTGTACTCGGCACCAGGTCAGCCGCCACCAGACATCCATGCCTGGGACGCTAGCCCTGGAGCTAGGCTAGCACTCCGCAGCGGCCCCGGGACTGATTCTGGCCCTGACTGCGGTCCTGTACGAGCGGCCGGCTCAGCACACCTCTGCTCGTTTCTGGGGCTGCCAGGAGCCCGCGGACCTCTGTCCCAGTTAAGGCCCAATCCACCTCCTTTGTCCTCTACAGCCCCAGCAGGAGGCCCACACCTGGTGTCCAGGCACCCACACAGGCCCCTGCTGGGCCTGATCACAGCCTGTGAAGTGAGCACCAGCTCCTATGGACAGGTGAGGAGTCCCAGGTGAGGCCAGCCACTCACCCCAGGTGGGTGCCCGAGCAGGGCCTTGTCAGTCTGGCTCCCTGGGCAGCCCCAGCACCTACAACAGCACCAGCTGGTGCCCGCTGTTAAGCATGTGCGATGGGCTGCCAGGTCCGGTCCTCACCACTGCACAAACCACGTCCTGCCTGTATGCTCTGGAACACTGCTTACGTCTGACAGCCCAGAAAGGACCAGGACGGGGGCCTGGCAGCCCAGCGAGACTCAGCGGGGTCAGCCAGAGGGTGGCTTCCAATCCCAGAGCCCCACTCTGAAGCCGTGTGAGGTGCGGGCGTGTCCCCTCTCCTCTCCTTATTAAACCTCAGCTCTCCCATTCGTGAGTCGGGGATGATGGAGGAGAGCCCCTCACAGAGCTGTCCGGAGGGAACAAAGCCCAGCACTCTGCAGGCACCTGCACAGAAGGACCCAGAAGGACAGGGGAGACGCAGGGGTGGGGGGCCCTGGGCAGCTGAGGCCGAGAAGGGCGCGGAGGCAGCACTGACCAGTAGGAGTTGATGATCTTGCAGAAGGCCAGCTCGCAGCACATCTTGAGGTTGCCCTGGTGCTCGGGGAGGTCAGCGGCTGCGCACTTGCTCGGGTCCACTTCACAGTTCTCATCCGACTCATACAGCGCTTTGATGAACTCCCCTGCAGCCAGAGGGCAGGGGGGGCGTGAGGGACTGGCGAGCTTGCCCCGCCTCTGCCCTCCGCCCCCGGCCGGCCCACACGCCCTACCCAGTGCGTCCTGCAGGTACTTCTGGCCCACCAGCTTGAGGTACTCCTCGATGGCCTTGGTGGCCAGCGTGTTCTCCCGGAAGATGAGGTGCTCGTCTCCACAGCGGTCCACCTCCGACATCATCAGGTCTGTCAGGAAGTCCTGTGGAGCCAGGTGAGGAGAGTGGACCTGAGCAGACTTGGCAGGTAGGACCCTAGGGTTCCAGACCCACACCCTGGCCAGGAGCCCCTGCTCCTCGAGGCTGCCCCATTGCCAAGCTACTGGTACCCACTGGTGGGGGCTGCCTGGGAGTGAGGGCAGGGCAGCCTGATGAGGGGGGACGTCTAGCCATGGCCACATCAGAGCTGGGCACCGGATCAGGGATGCAAGAGCATGCTGCATGGAGCCATGGGCCCCCGTATCACAGCCGGACCCGCGGAACTCAAATCCCTGCTCAGCCCTGCCCAGGCCTGGTGGGGTGACGGGAGCAGAACTCCCCCACCCAGCGCCATCAGTGTCGAAGAGGACAGATGGGCTGCCCTCTGCCCCTCGCACAAGCAGCTGCCACTGTCCACCCGTTACTCTGACAGGGTCTCCCACACCAGACATGGGCTCGTTCTGTGTAGCCTCACAGGCAAGGAAGGACGAGAGAGAGGCAGAGGCAGTCCGGCTGCCCTGGAAGGCAGTGAGCCAGTGCTCAGATGGGAGAGAGCACCGACCTCGGCCTGGGCGGGAAGGCGGCCCACCAGCCTCTCAGCCCCAGGCGCGGCTTCACGGGCAGGCCCCAGGAGGGAGCCTGAGCCCACGCCTTCCCTCCTGACTGCAGGGAGGCTGCACCATGAACCTGCTGCATCACCCAGGTGGAAACTCCTCCCTGGAGCCTGCGCCTCCTCACGCCCACGGCCAGCCTTGTGACTTGGGGGATGGGGGGGAGGACAGGCAGGAGGCAGGAAGTCGGAGACCCGGAGGAGGGTGACAGTCGGGCCAGGGGCCGCCCTGCACAGAGGCTGCACTGGCCAGTGCGGGGCAGGGCTTCTGGAGCTCTGGAAATTCCTCACTCCGATGGGCACAACTCTGGGCCCCTCTGGAATCACAAGTGGCCCTTGAAATACAGAACCGAACTCTGGGTCCCGGAGACCTGGCTGGCTGGCCAATGGAGAGACAGGAGGGGCTGGGGGGAAGTGGCAGTTGGCCTCTCCGGGGACCACACAGCCTGAGGATCCCTTCCTGACCACAGGGACCTCCAGGGCCCCCTCTCTGAACACACGACAGCAGAGGTAAGTACTGCGTGTACTGCTCTGCTCTTGCCCACAGGGCTTCCTGAACTCCTAGGGCAGGCGCGAGGCCCAGGTAGGGAAGAGGAGGGGCTCTGCTTAGAGCTAGGAGCCAACAAGGGGGAAGAGGCACAGAACAGGACAGGGACCTGTCCAAGGCCACACAGCTACCTGGGCCACACTGGGCCCGAGTCTCTTGTTTCCAGGCCCTGTTCCTCCCCTCGCACTGAGGGGAGGGGGGACGGCAAGGAGAACGTGCCAGGTGCCCCCTCACATAGCCCTCCCCCGGGACTGCAGGGCCCTCGTCACGTGCTCTCGAGAGGCATCGCACCCATCAGTGCCCAAGAGGTCAGAGTTCGGACAAACGTCACGCCAGCAGCCCGAGTTACTTCCTATCCTTCCATCTACTGCTCTCCCCACCTAAGGGCCCACTGGGAGGCTGCAGCCCTGGCTTCCACCTCCTTCCACAATAAGCACCCTGATTCTTCTGTCTCAGCTATGAGTATGAGAGCAAAGGTCCCTTCAGATCGGAGTCAGACTCCCAGGCCAGCCCAGCCCTCGGGGGCCACGTACTGGAAGAACAGACACAGAGACAGAGAGGACGCTGCTCCAGCCCTGCTGCCTCCCCGGAACTCCCCCCGGAGGCACGGCTTCCATTCACTTAGTTTCTAGCCCCCTTCCCACTGCTAAGCAAGAAATTAAGAGACGGTCCCACATGCAGCCTTGCCCAGGCAGGTCGGAGGCTGGGGGCAGGGGAAGGTGGTCCAACAACGCGGAGGAACCGAGTGCCGGACCCCACGGGGCCCATGCCGGGAAAGCGCCCCTCCCTGTTCCCGCGTTGGTCCCACACCATGGCCCAACAGGCAGGGGCTCTGAAGGGCCCGAAGGAGGCCAGGGCCTTCCGGGAACAGATAGAGGATAAGGGCCCCGATGGAGCACGTGCCCTGGGCTCTGCCTGCGGACCTGAGGCCCGGCCCCGCCCGTGTCTTCCCCAAGCCCAGGCTGAGGGCTCAGGACCTTGACCAGGGCAGTCCCTCGACCAGGGCAGTCCCTCACCCCCACCACAGGCCGCAAACCACACCACGTCCAGAAGGCAGAGGCCCAGCTCCCGGGGCCAGCATACACGGCCTCTGCAGTGTGGACGGACCCCACGTCCAGCCCTTCTCCACTGCATCCAAGGGAGGGGGCAGGGTGGAGAGGGGGAGGTGCGCCCTCGAGGCCCACAGAACCACACTCCACTGCGATGGGCAGGTAGGCGTGTGGAGCCTTCCAGAAGGAGCCTACCTGTCTCCAAAGCCAGGTGGGTGGGGCTGAGGTGTGGTCTGGCAGGGGGAGGCAGGTGAAAGGCCTCGAGAGGGCCCGGCCCGGCCCTGAAGTAGGGCCTGCTGGAGGGCTTTAGATGAGCTCTGCTCCTGGGGACGCTGGAGCTGGGGACGGCTGTAGCTGTGGCAGGCTGCCCGTCAAACAGACGGCTGCAATAGTGACTGTGTCCCATGTGTGTGAATTGGGAGTGAGGGGGGAATCTGGGGCTCGGACAGCGGCCTGCACCCTGACGGTCACCTGTTGGGATGTGTCCCCAACTCAACACCTCACTGGACGTGTGTGTCTGGGTCGCTGGGACCTGTGTGCCGGCAGAGGTGGGCCTCGTGGCCTGCTCGCCTCGAGCCTCAGGGAGGGGCCAGCCCTCTGGGGCAGTGGGTGAAGTCCCTAAACCCATTTCCTCACTGCAAGGTGTGCTCCGGTCCAGGGGCTCCATCCCCGCCTCTGTGATCAGCTCCAACCACGGCGAAGGAGCACCAAGTCCCCACCCTCCACGATGCATCTCTTGGGTTTCAGAAACTCACCTGGCTGTGACCAGTGCCTCCACCAGAGCTGAAATCCATGACGTGGACATGGGGACCGGTAGGTAATCCAGCACGTCACCCAGCCTCCCACGGGGCAACATGAGGTGGGGTCCCGCCTGAGGCCCACACACCTACCTTCACCTTGCCCGTGCTCTGCAGGATGTGCACCAGGGCCGATGCCATCTCCTCCTTGGTCTTGGCGCTGAGGATGGGCTCGAGGGCGGCGCAGAGCCCCAGGTAGTGGTTGGTGATGTGCTCGGCAAACTCCTTGTACATCTCCATGGGCAGGATGGTGATGGTCTGGTAGCGCGCCTTGATGCGGATCATGGGCCCGGGGCCCTTGCCGCTCTTGGGGTTGGGCGTCACCACCGGGTACCACTTCTCCACGAACTGCCGCCCGGCCACGGAGGCGGCGGGCAGGCTCACCAGGCCCAGGTAGCTGTTGCGTTCCTTCTTCTTCTTCTTGTCTGTCTCGCGGTACAGGTGGACGGTGACGGTGCGCAGGGGCGGCAGGTTGTGGAACTCGAAGTGCTCGCCCCAAAAGACGTTGTCAGTCTTGAGCTTGCCCGTGGTGCGTGCGTACAGCACGTCGTCCAGGCACAGCTCGCACAGGTACTTCTTCTTGGCAGGCAGGTCCTTGGCCTCGATCACCCACAGCTTCAGGATGTGCTCCACGCGCCGGCTGTTGTCCTGCACACACGCACAGGGGGGCCGCGGTGACTGGGGGCCCAGCCGCCTGCCCGTCGCCCAGCCCGTAGCGGGGAAGAGCTCTTGGGAGGCTGGAGGGACCAGGCCCCGGGCGAGGGACAGCTCTGGAGCCTGACAGCTGTGGGGCTATGGGGCTGGATCTCTGCTCTACCTCGCCCTAGCTCACTGACGGTGGGCAAGTGACCATCTAAGCCTCAACTCCCTTTTTTTTATTCCCTTGGGGATTAAAACCGAGTACGGAGCAAGTAAGAGGCTGGCACAATGCCTGGTACACGGCAGCCGCTTACTGGCTCCCCTGTAGTTTGCTGGTCTGCAAAGTCACTTAGAGGTAAGACCATCACTAAGGCCCTTCCTTAGTAATGTCATGGCGACCAGGACTCAGCCCAGGCCAAGCTGGCCAGGGAGGCAGACACAGAAGCAAGTGATGACAGTCGGGGTCCCAGGGACCTTCTGGGAGAAGCCTGGGGGCAGTAGGAACACAGGAGGGCACCAGCCTGGGTCGGCGGCGCTCGCCTGGAGGAGGGAACAGAAAGCGAAGCTGGACTCGAAGGGATGAGCAGGATTCGGCCGGCGGGGGAGAGGGTCAAGAGCTCCAGGCAGATGGACACCAGCACCCAAACCCCAGTGCTCAGTTCTCTGGCCCAGCGTCTAGAGTGTGCAGCTTCGAAGGCTGAGGCCCCCAGCATGGGTCAGCCTCTTTCAGAGCCCAGCACTACGGCCCACTCAGGCCCTGCCTACACGCAGGCTGCCTGCACCCCTAAGCCCAGGCCACACCAGAGACCCCTCCGTCTTCTCCCTTACGTCGGCGCCTGTGCTCTGCTCTGAGTCTAGCCTCCACCCCCCATGCTCTGGGGACAGCGGACACAGGCCCACCTTGTTGGGATGCACCGCTCGCCGCAGGTTCTCCATCCACTTATCCCGCTCGGCCGCTGACCGGCAGGAGAAGCACTTGCTTCCCGACGACGTCGTCACCTGTGGGGGACAGGCAGGACAGCGTCACGGGGAGGGGAAGGCAGCAAGGCGGCGTGATGGAGGACCTCCAGGACTTGGGGGAGTTTCGGCTGCCAGGTCTGACCGCACCTCAGCCCCAGGCAGGAGGCAGAACAACGACCCCCATATTTCACATTTGCGGGTGGTGCACCGAGACCTGTGGTCCCAGAGCAAGACAGTGACAGGAGGGTGGCCCAGCCCCGTGCCAGCTGGTGCCTGGTCCTGGCTCCTCACCCCTGCCTCAGTGCCCTCTGACCACAGGAAAGCATCTTTCTGAGTCCAACCTCGTTCTCCTGGAGATGGTGGGAGGCACAGGGCACGGGCCCCCGCATGAGTCAGAGAGCAAGGCTTCACCCAAGTCTCCCTCTAGCGGTGGAGCCACAGGCACCTAGCAGACAACCACGGGTTGGCACGAGGGTCACCTTGGTCCTCAGCGGACACCTGCTGATGACGCTTCTCTTGCCAAGTGACAGTGACAGCAATGGCGGTCACAGAAGGCTAATCTACTTGCGGCCAGACTAGAGCACTGAGAACTGGGCTGTCTGGGTGTGCTGGGCCCTGGGGTCCTGCCTGGAACCCTTACCCTCCCCTCCCTGTCTGACTCGCCCATCTTCTGGTCCCCTCCGGGTGAGCAAGCCCAGCCCAAGCTGCTTCTGCCCTGTTCCCGCTGTCCCCAGCACGCCGAGGTCGCTACCAGGGAACCAGACGCCTTATCTAGCCATTCACGGGCCTGCAGAAGCCACAGCACCCCCTGCTGTGGACCAGTGGGCAGGCACCATCTGCAGCCCGCCCCAGGCGGAGAAGTCGGAGGCCAGGAGGAGCCCAGCTGGGCCAGGAGTCCTGAACCGGAAACAGCACCCAGTGGGCACAGGGCTAGGGCAGATGCCAGGCGCCACCCTCCTCCTCCCCTGGAGCTGGGGGTGCCGGGAGGTTGCCCTATTAGTCCCAGGGTCGTGCCTCTGTCAGAAAGCTCTCCTAATTATGCAAGACTGTTGGGGGTGGGAAGCTTCCCAGAAACAGAGGTGGGAAGAGAACATGAATAATTAGAGAAGCAATTAGGAACTCCCAGCAACACCTGCGACATTAGTTACCCTGGCTCTGGCTTGGCCTCAGGCTTGTAGGGTGACCTTTGACATCGTCTTGCCCTCACTGGGCCTCAGATTCCCCATCTACAGGGAAGCACTGGACAGGTGATCCTCGGTAACAGCCCTGTCAGGTCGGGTGGCTGACCCTCTGCTCTCAAACCTTGGGTCACAGAACGCCGGGGCAGGAAAGATTCTGGCTTTCACCACGCAGAGGCAGGGACAGGGCCAGAAAAGGGGACACTCCCCACTGCCCTACAATGCACTGGAGTGGTTTTGCAGGAGGGGTGAGCAGGCCTCGAGACCAGCTCTGCGGCTTGAGCCATTCCACATACGCCTTGAACTCCCTTCCACACACTTGGACCTCTTGCACTTCCCAGCATGGGGGACAGTGCTGGTCTGCCTCCAAGGAGGCCACAGAGCAGGAATGAAGCCCCCGTCTCCCAGCTCCACTTGGTCTCTTGGGAGGCAAAAGCTATGACAGATTCTGGCCGCTGTCCCAAGAGCCTGGCCCCTGCAGAGGCCACGCAGCACTCTAGGCGGGCGTCTGGAGGAGACCTGGCCTCGCGGGAAGAGGACACCAGTACCCGCCCTGCCCCTGCGGCAGGACCCACCTCGAAGCAGTAGTCCTGGCCCAGGATGCTGCTGTGCACTGGCTTGATGACCACCTCCTCCTCCATGCTGAGGTCCAGCGCCTCCACCGCGCTGCTGGGGCTGAGCAGGGACTCGTGCGAGCGAGACTCCTTCAGCCTCGGCATCAGATGGGACCTGGGGGGAAGGCAGCAGGGTGCGTCAGGTCAGGCCTGCCCTGTCCCCTCCCTTCCCTTCTCCTCCAGGAAGCCTGCCCAGAACCCCCCATTTGGAGGCAATCACTCCCCTCAACTCCCACGGTCCTTTCTGTCGTAAGGCAGAGTTGGGGGGAGGCGACATCATGGTGCTGGAGTCACAGAGACCAGCCAGTCCCTTTGCTCCAAGGCAGGACTCTGGGTAAAGGGCTCAGCCCCTAAGTGGCGGGGGTGGGGGGTGGCCGGCGGGGAGGTAAGGAGTTGAAAGTCAGCACTGGGTGCAGGGTAGGGCTGGACCTGGCTTCTCAGCAGCCCGAGACCCACAGAGAAGAGCGGACCCGACCCAGGCAGCCTTCTGGGGGTCTGGTGCCTTCACCATCCCATCCCCTCCCCTCTGCTCCAGTCCCCATCCAAAACAGAAGCAGTTGCCCTGTTCCAACATTTGTCCAGGACATCACTGCCAACAGAACCCTTTCTCGTACACCATCCCACTCCGCCCACTGGCCCCAGGCAATGCAGGAGCACCAGGAACTCTGCTGCTCCTTTCTTACAGACCATGAGGCTCAAAACAGAAGGGATGCAGCCATCTCTGCACGGTGCCCAGGAGCTGAGACTCAGTCAGGGTCCACAGGCTGGGGTTCGGGGGGTCAGGCCAGGGTCAGTGGGTCCAGCACAGGCACAAAGAGCACAGGTAGTTCACTCCACCTGATGCCCAAATGGAACCTGGACCAGGACTGGCTCTGACAGACCTGGTCTTGGACCTGGGCCCGCTGCTCACCTACCACGTGGCCCTAGACAAGTCACGTCCCCTCTCTGAGCCTCAGTTTCCTCGGCACTTCACGTGGAAAGCGCCGTAGATGGCATCTGCTCCGGTGCTCGATGGAGTCCACCTCAGAAAGGCAAACGTCCCTTTCCAGAGTCAACAGGACACACAGCAGTACCCCACTGGGCCCCCTCCCACAGCCGGGGCACAGGAAAAGCCAGAGGACCAGCCAGGCTTGCAAAGACCACCCCGGGAGTGGCTGGGCAGGCCTCGCCCCTACTCACGTCCACAGTCCAAACCCTGGCCTTAGCTCACCCAGACCTCCTTCCCCCAACACCCTCTGCCTTTCAGCTCCTGGCCTCCGGGTCCAAGGCTTAGGCCATCATCTCTCCCTGTCTCGCCAAAGACCCTCTCTCAGGTCAGTGAGGCCTGGCAGGACCACCACAGACCTCCCTGTAGGGCACATACACCCCGTAACCCATTTCCATAACCACCTGTGGTAAGAGGGCCTGAGGTCCACCATGTGTGGACCCAGGAATCCAGAGATGAGCCGAACAGACCCTGCCCAGAGGGCTTCACAGGCTGACAGAGGCCACCCTCTAGCCCCCCTACTTCTCCATGGCAACAGCCCTCCCTGACACGCTGTCCTGTGCTAGGCACTGCATGGGAATCAGGGCTGGAACTGGGACCCCAGCTCTTGGGGACCTCACAGCCCAACCCAAGAGACCCAGCTGGGCTCCCCCAGCTGCTCCCCCATGCCCAGCATGAAGCCGGCGCAGAGCAGGGCTCAGATCCCTGGAGCCGAGTCAATGCCCTCAGGCAGGACTCCTGAAAGCTCCCAGGGGAGCGGACCAGAGGGAAGCTGTGAGGCAGGCTAAAGTCAGGTTAGAACCCAGCCAAACCTCCCCAGGACGCACTCGAGGCCCAAGGCCACTGGCGTGCACAGCTGTGGTGCCTCTGCTCCTCCAGAACCCTCTTTGGGAGACCACACCGCACACACGCACTGCTGCTGCCACGCCAGGTGCTGACAGGCTTCTCCCGGTGACAAACCCTCCACGTCCTGCTCGAACGGCCCAGCCTCCTTCCCATCACAGCACTGACCAATGTGGTGGCTGGGTCTGCCATCCACTCTGTTGAGATTCCACCCTGGGCCTCCCTCCATACCTCAGTGCAAGGGATGCCCTGCCTCAGTTGCCGGGGAAATCACCCACCTCGGAAGGGCTGAGACCCAGAGCCCCCAGGCCCGCTGTCCAGGGCTGAAAACCCAGCCCACCGATCAAGATCAGGCTGCTTTCTGGCCCAGCCCGGAAAGCCCTGCCAGGTAAGATGCTGGGAGCTGGGGCGGGTGGAGCGGGCACCCAGGAAGTATTCTACATAGGGAGGAGCTGGCAGGCTGCGGCACCGCCTCCTGCCTGGGGCACCTGAACGAGCCGGCTGGGGAGAGGAGAGAGAGGCACACTCAGCAGACAGGGCCTGCCCAGGGAGAGGGGCCTTCGCTCTACAGCCCAGGAGCCCAGCGGGCCCAGGCCAGACCCCACAGCAGCCAAACCCCGGAACCTGTGGCTGCAGAACCCTCCTCTTCCTTCCCCACCATCCTGCCCCACAAGCAGGCCCCAACTGGCCCAGGCCTCACTGGGAAGGTTCCTGACAGAATGGAGGACTACGGGAAGCTCATGGCTAAGGCATTCTGGCCGCAGCTGGGCAGCCCTGACCCTCCCCACCTCCCCAGGGATTCTCTAAGTGGGAGGACCTGAAGCAGGGGCCGCACCCACCCCTGCAGCCCAAGCTCACTGCGGGGGGGCAGGGGGGGTGTCCAGGGAGGCCCAGTGGCTACTCCTAGATCTCCCAGGTGCTTCTGGGAGTGGAGTTGAGGGCCAGGCTGACCACTGCCCTATGATGGGGCAGGGCTAGTGGGCCTTTGCTCTCTGACTCACAGGCAGACGCATATCCTTCTCGCTGAGCCTGGAGTCCACCTGCCCCCAGCTCCCCACAAGGCTCGTGGTGGAGAGAAAGGGGCACCTATTATTCATCAGGCCCTGACGTGCAGCTCTGGGCCCAGAGGGGAGCTGGTCTGCTGTGCCCTGCAGGGTGGGACCTCCTGGCAGAGGGGACTGCTCCTGTGGCAGTGACTGATAAGATAGATGACAGGCTCAGGGAGGGAAAATGGTCACTTGGTCACTGGACACAGCAGGCCCACCTCACAGCCTAAGATCCACCTCCTCCAGGAAGCCAGCCAGCCCTGTCCCAGGCCCACAGCACAGCACCCGCTAAAACTCCACCGCAGGGACTCCTGCCCCATCCATCACCCACGGCAGGCCTCGACCCGGCCCGCCTCTGCTCCAGCCAGCATTGATGGGCACTTCCTTTCTCACCTCCAGCTCCTGCCTTCCCAGGCTGGGAAGCCCGTCCCAGGCCATGCTCCAAGAGGGCAGCGAGCAGGCACGGTGTCCCCACCCAGGAAGCTTGGTGGGCGCCCACCTCCACTTGGCCAGGGACCCAGCTGGTCACTTTCAACTGCACACAACTCTGCCAGGAACACTCATCTACCCATTTCACAGAAAGGTAAGATGGGCTCAGGGAGCAGCAGTCCCTGCATCTGCCCGAGGCCCCCTGCTGGAAGGAGGACACAGGTTGGTCTGGGAGCCCCGCTCATGGCTGCCCTCTGTGGTGTGGAGGTCTGTGCTCTGACGCCATTGTATGCAGGGCCTCTGCTGCCCCGAGGCTGGGGTGGGAGAGAAGCTGGCCCAACACACCCACTGTGTGGCCTCGCCCAGTGCTCAGCTCAGTCTGTGACGCCCCGCCGGGGACCTCCTGCGGCATCTGGGGACCAGAGCCTCGGTCTTTGGGGAGATGGCACCCAGGAAGACAAAATCCGTCGCAGGGGACCTCTGCTCGCGCAGGTTATCCCCACAGCCCAGGTCTCACGGCAGTGCTGTGGGCTCCACGCGCCTGGCCCTCCTTACCTGGGCCAGGCTCGCCCTGGGCTGTGCCCGCAGGAAAGAGCACACACAGCACTTGGCTGAATCCTCACAAGGCTGAGAGGAGGACGCCCACCGGACCCCGGCGAGGCCTGCTTCAGGGAAGGCAGGTGACCGGCTCAGGGTCTCAGCTTCCTCCTGAAGTGACCCCTGTTCGCGCCCCAACCCCCCCAGGGGCCCTTTCCTCATCTGAAAGAGAAAGAAGGACTCTCTGTCTCAAATAGCAATAAATGGTAACACGCACACACGGAAGTGCTGGAGAGAGGGTCTGCGGGGAGAGGCATTCCCCCAGGCGATGGAGTCATGAAGAGGGGGTTTCCCATCAAGACCACATGGGCTCAGCTGCAGCCCTGCTGGCCGGGGTGCATCTGCCTGTCCCACCTCACCCTGGGCTCCTCTTCCCCAGGGGTCACGATTCCCTCAGGCAGGCCTCCAGGCACAGGCAGTTCCCTCCACCTAGAAATCCCCTTGTCCTATCCAACCTTCAATACCCAGCATCAGAGCCTCTTCTTCCAGCAAGCCTTCTCAGACTCCCAGGGCAGAGAGCGACCCCAAACCCTAACGTTCATTAGGCTGTGCTGGGAAGGCCTGTCACAGAGCTGTCTCCTTACCAGGAAGGGGGCTCCCCTGGGGAGGGCTGGGTCTGGATCAGCGCTAAGATTCAGAGTTCCTGGATCAAAGCCCCAACACCGCAGGAGCTGAGGTCAGCTAAGCCTGGGGGAGGGGGAGGAGGTCAGCTGGGATGAGGACAATCCTCCCTGGTCCCTCAGACGCTGTTAGTGGGAGAAAGCGCCGGCCTTCGGGGCAGCCGCCTGCTCATGGCCAGTTCCCAAGAGCAGCACCCTGATGCTTGCCCAGAATCTCCAAGAAACACCCCTGCTCTTGATCTGTCCAGGTATGGGGCGCTCCCTCCATGTCTCCCAAGGTCAGGGGCTCATCCAGCCCTCTGTGGCTGCACCCTCCACCACAGCCGCATCCTCCCGAGACCGTCCCAGACCCAGCTGATGCTCTAGACCTTCAACAGCGCCCCAGTCCCTAGAGGCCCCATGTCCCCTGCAGTCCCCCCTTCCTGACCTGGACCAGCCGTCCAGGTGGCCTTTACCTGCGTCCTCCATGCCATGGAATCCTCACACTTCCTGGGAGGGGGGGTGGTGCCACGATTCTCAGGTCACAGACAGGAGAGCCAAGGCCACAGGGGAGGGAGGCCTGCCCTGACCTCCTCTGCCTCTGAGAGGTCTTGGCCAGGGCCTGGGGGGCAGTGCCCTCCCACCAGATGGGCCCCTCTGCCCAACATGATGTCACTCCTGCCCTCGGCGCTCCCCTCACAGCCTACGGAGAATCAAGTCTCAGTGCTTCACCCTGGGGTTGAGCCCTCCCCGAAACTCCAACCCTGCCACACCACACCCTGGCAAAGGACCTAGACTCTCCTCGCCAGCGGGTCCCAGGCCAGCAGGAACTCCCTCCCTCTGGGGGGACCTCTGCCCAGGCTGTTTCCTGAACCCGTCCCACCCTTCCCTCCACTCTCTGCCCGACAACAGCCTTTTCTGTCAGCGTTCAAAGCCCAGTCCGAATGCTGCCACCATCACACTGTCCCTGGTCTCTCCAGACAGACAAGCGCTCACACCCGGGCCGGGTGGCTGAGCCCCACTCCACACCACTTTCCCACCTGTCTCCTTACCCAGTTCTCATGAGAACCCATCAGAACTGAGGTACCGCACCTCAGAAAGGCCAGGTGTCGTGCCCAAGATCGCACAGGCAGCAAGTGGCCAAGGGGGACTGGAACCCCGTTCAGCAGACTCCAAGCCTAACGCTGTCCGCCCAAGCCTCGCCTTCCCCTCTGCCCACAGGCGGCCACGCAGGGCCACAGCCAGCTGACCTGCTTGCCGTGACCCGCTTCGCTCCAGGTCGGGTGGAAGAGCCGCGGGGCTGGCTGGGGTCGGGCAGCCGTGCCCAGGGCCCAGGAGCCCGGGAAATGTGGGCACGCCACAGGCACGGGCGGAGCCGCTGTTGGAGATATAGCCAGGCACCAAGAGCAGCCCACTGTGAGGGCGGGGGGCAGGAACAACGGGACATTGTCCTGGCTCCTGGGCCACAGCCTTATCTGATAGCCTTCCAGCCAACCCATGAGCTGTTTTTCAACTCCGTCCTTTTTTCTCTTAAAAGGTTAGTGACACAAAAGTTTAGCAAATTCCCTATTATTTCAAGGAGGGAGGAGACCTGAAAATAAAACTTGTGATAATTGAAAAGCTCTATATGACACGGGGAGGATGTTCCCAGCTACGGGTGGGGAGAGTTGAGAGTGGGATTGGATAGCCTGGAAGGTAAGAGGCTCAGAATCTCCTTCCAAACCTCAAGGGGCAGAGGGAGCTGCCGTGCCTGCACCCAGAGGGCAGGGCTGGGACCAGGAGAGGCCAATTCCAGCTCAGTCACACTGTCCCCAAATGGGCCAGCCTGGTTTGGTTTTAGAGGAGCGGGCACTCTGTCTCTGGAGGCATGCAAGCAGGAGCTGGGAGCTCTCTTTTAAACATGTCGAGGAGGCGTTGCCCGCGCTGCTTGGGGGCTGCTGGCATAACAGGCAGGCAGGCAGCGAGTTAAGCCCCAGGGATAAACACGCAGCCCACACACCTGCCGCTGGGAACGGGCGGGAGGGCAGCAGGCCCTAGCACCAAGGGTGCCCGGCTGTAGGAGCAAATCTAGTCTCCATTCCCTATAAAACACACAACCATGAGTACTTTTAACTCGTGCCACTCTCTAGGACTCAGTTTCCCCATCTCTAAGCAGGGAGAACTGACATGCCTTCCTCCCAGGGCTCCTCAGAGCGTCAACTGAGACAAGGCAAGGTGGTGCTCGGGGGAACAGGGGTCAACGCCAGCGACCACACCAGTCACTCATGCCGGTCCCCATCCTCTTTTGTCTGCTCTAGTCACTGCCTCATGCCAGACACCCCTGTAGGAGCGCGGACACAGCTGTGAACAAGGCCGATTAAGGATTACACACCGGCATCAAGGCTGACGTTTCTAGGGGAGATGACACTCCTGATGTTTGGGGTAACGAGACAGGGATTTTGCAGGCCATTCTCTGTTCCTTTCCCCTGACCACTCAAATCTCTTACCTTCTCCAGGCCTCAGTTTCCCCCATCTGCAAACAAACTACATCTAGCCAAATGCTCTGGGATGCCTCCAAAAAGCCCCCCCTAAAAACAAAAACGCAATAAAAAGCCCCTAATTTCTTGAAGTGAAAGGAAGAAAGAGGGTGTCTGTGGGTGGGCAGGAGACCCTGCTGAGGGCCCACTTTAGCCCTTCGGCCTGTGACCCCGAGACCTGGCCTCTCACCTGCACGCCTGTGTGGTCTCACGCCACTGCCTACAGCCACAACCAGGCCTGGACGGGGCAGAAATCCTGGACAAGGTTGGTCTCCACGGAGGAGGTGCCCACTTGAGGGCTGGCAGAACCCATGGACTCTGGAGTCGGTCAGAACATGCCAACCATGTTTCCACCTGTCACAGCCAGGCAGATCCAGGGAGCTGTGCCCACAGCAGAAGACGCCAGGTCCCGGGGCACAGTCAGGGGGAGGGCGCTGAGCTCCTGAGAATCAAGCAGCATGACACAAACAAGGCAGAGCCCCCCCCCGCCCCCCGCCCCCCAGAACATCCAGCGGAGCCATCTCCTCCCCAGGCCCGGCCTTGCCTTGCTGGCCTGGGAACCGGCTGCTGAGGCCAGCGCTCACTCCTGGCCCCGCTGGGGTCCCAGGGGAGGGGAGAAGAATGCAGCTGCCTGGTGGCTCCCAGGACCCTGGGGAGACAGAGCCTGTCCTTAAAAGGCAGGGAGGCTGGCCGCCCTGCCTGGGAAGGCTTCCTGGGATGACAGGGCCTAGAGGCCTGGTCCGTCTCGGCCCAGGGCTCTCTCAGTCCAAGGCAGAGGGGCAGATCCCAGCAGTCACTAGAACCAGTGTGAGCCCATCCGCACACTCACACTGAGCCCTGGGCTGGGAGGTGCCCGGTCTCCTGCCTCACCCTATCCCTGGGAGCCTGTGCCTTCCCGACACCGCAGGGCTGAGTTGGAAAAGGAGGGTCCACATGCCGGCAACCAAGACAGGAGGCTGGGATGTCTCCTCACGTGCCACGGCTACAGCACAGCCCGAGGCCTGGCTCCAGGGGTGCCCCGTATATGCTGAGCAATCGACACTGCGACAGCTGCTGCTTTCTCCCCTGCTGAGCTACTTCAGAGACTGTGACCGAACCCCCAACATGTCAACTCCCCATTAACATAAGGGACCATACACCCAGAATCCCGTCAGCAAAACCTCCTTGCTGCCTGTTGCTGACGTGAGGAGAGGCCAGGGACATGAGGGGGCTGCTTCTGGCCCCTGAGCTGGAGAGGCGCCCCTCAGCATCCTGACCGTCCCCCATCCCACCCTTTCCAGGATAATTCTGCAGCCTAAGGGAATGTTCAAAGAACATTCAGGGACACATTTACCTCCCCACATCCCTACATCTTTTTTGGGGGGAGAGGGGAGGGCAAGGGGCACACAGAGAGAGAAGAAACAAAAAACTTTCCATCTATTCCCCCAAGTTATCCCGCAGCCTGAATAATTTCCGGTTTTTAATCAATAGCTGTCAGACTTGTCAAATGACTTTGGGGACCACAAAGGAGTTTTTAAACATTCATAAACCTCAGCAGAAGAGTAAAGTGCCCTGAATTTTAAAAGAAGAGAATCTGAGGAACATTCATTGAATAGGATGAGATTTGGGCAAATCGAAAGTGAGTTGAGGGCCAAGTGCTCCTGCTGCTGCTGAGCGGGGACAGCTCTCTGTCCCTTCCTGGTGCCCAGGAGAAACCGCCGAGCCCAGCCCGGCCGCTCAGGAAGATGAAGGAGAATGACACCCCAAGCCCTAAGGTCCCCTCAGCTCCCCCAAGTAAAGCACCCCCAGGCAGGAGCACAGCAGCAGCCCAATCTGGCCCACGGCCCGGCACTCAGCTCCTCCACTAGGAAGACTCTGGAGAACCACTGAGGCCCCGGCCGTGCTGTCCCTTCCCTGTGAGCTCAGTCTGTGCCAGTCTCCTCCTCACATGTGTGAACACGGCCCGTGCGTCCCCTTGGTCCCACAGATCACACCGCCGAGTGTGGGACTAGCTTCTGACTCGTTCCCCCACCTCCACCCAGGACCATAAATACCAACAGCTGCCTCAGGCCCTGGGGACCCATGACCCAAGTGGGGAAGGATGATGAAATGAAAACAAAGAACAAACTGAAAACCAAGGCTTCCATTCCCCAAGGAAGCAACTTCCCTCTTGCTTATCTAATTCCTCCCACCAGCTCTCCACCTCCAGGAAGCCCTCCTAGGCTCAGCAGACCCCTCCAAAGAATGTCATCTTCTCCCCTCTTACCCCTCCATCCCAGACCCAGGTGCCGTGCCAGGTGGTCTTCTGGTGCTGTGCAAGTCGTTCACGTTAGGGTGACAAGGTGATCTGGGGACTGTCCTTCCCCCATCCCTGGGCATTAAGCTTCCTACCTCAACCAAGGACCAGCCACGTGTCAACACAGCCCCAGCCCCTGGCACCATGCTGGTTGATGACTGGTCTAATGTGGTGAGGCCTCCTTCCTTAAAAACAAACACACGTAAACATAAAGTTCTGTGACTTTGGTCAAATTAAATAAACTGCACGTCTCAGTTTCCTTATCTGTAAAATGGGGAAGACATCACCTTTGGTGCTACAGGTGTAACCTGACACGCAGGGAGCCCTGCCTTACCCTGGGCATTCTGCCCCTTCCCACCTTGCAGCACTTCTCCTTTAAGTAGGCACCTCCACATCCCCATTTAAGGAGAGACGGGCACCCTAGGTTCTAGCAGCAATGCCCATCTCCTGTCCCGCCACCACTTAGGACAGGGGGGCTCTGTGGCCTCAGGGAGACGAGGCAAAGACACGAAGGGGAAGGGGCATGGGCCAAGGGAGCACAGACCTCGGGTTGGTCTCTCCTGCACCTCAGTTTTCTCACCTGACAAGTGGGCTGCGCTGCCCTCCTCCCAGAGCCTGATGGAGGTCTGATATGCGAACACCCACCCCGCCTGGTTTGAGTTAATCCAGCGCCCCCGTATATAGTTACTGAGTGCCTCCAGCATGCCAGCGCTAAGCCTGGGGGCCTTGGGACCCCAGCTCCCCATCCTCCCAAAGCCTGGTGTCTGGGAGTCCCAGCAGGGCATCAGAGCTCCGCTTCCCAGACCGAAACTCACAGGAGACAGCCAGGAGTGCTCAACAGCAGCAAAAAAGCAGGAGCGGGGGCGGGGGGGGGGGGTGGGGTGGGGTGGGGGTGGGGGGGGGGGGTGTGCTGACAATAAGCCACAGGCTCCCAGGCCGCCAGCAGAGGCAAAAACGAATGTCAAAAGCAGGGCGTGGCTGCCGAGTTCCTCCTGCTCCTAGTGACCCATCCGTGGCTCTCCAGCTCCCGCCTCACCCAGGACAGCCCACACACCTGGCACGTGCACTAGGCAGGCCCTGGCTCCGCAGGTTTTTCTTGTTTTTTTTTTTGTGGTAAGCGGGCCTCCCACTGTTGTGGCCTCTCCCGTTGCGGAGCACAGGCTCCGGACGCGCAGGCTCAGCGGCCATGGCTCGCGGGCCCAGCCGCTCCGCGGCATGTGGGATCTTCCCGGACCGGGACACGAACCCGTGTCCCCTGTATCCGCAGGCGGACTCTCAACCACTGCGCCACCAGGGAAGCCCTGGCTCCGCATTTAGCGGACTCCATTGCTCATGTGGCCCAGCCGCCCAACTACAGTTAAGGAAACATGCCCTGAAGCCGTGAGGAGCTTCCCAAGGCCAGAGAGTGTGCCCGACTCCAAGAGCCCACCCTCTTCCCACCCCCACCACCGACTCCAAGAGCCCACCCCCTTCCCCCCACCCCCTCCCCCACTGACTCTAGGATAAGCTAGCCCTGCCTGTCATTTGCCACCGGCCCACAGGATTCCAACCAGCAACGCCTTAAATACAGCCTCCAAGGTGCGTCCCAACCCAGCCACACTGGGCTGTGCACATACACTCAGAACGTGCCCAGCAGCAAGTGCGCCTTATCCATCAATGCCCAGCTCAAAGACCACCCCTCCGTGCTGCCCACCCCCCCCCCCAGAAGAACCGACACCTTCCTCCAGGGTTTCCCCTAAGCACTCCACCCCTGCGAAGTGGAGGCTCAGGGAGGGAGGTCCAGCAGCTTGCCCAAGGTCACAGGTCACAGGCACCGGGGCAGGGCTGGAGGCCTGGCATCTGGGCTCCAACTCCAAATTCTTTTCACTGCCTGTCAACGCCTCAGGCTTTCACCAAACCTACAGAGATTGTGTGATTAAATGCACCAACTTTCAAGTAAAAAACTCGTGGGTCACCAGAACTCCACTGAGCCCTGCCTCTGTCACCTCCCGTGTCACCTGTCTGGGAAATGGTGAGGACACATAGCTGTAGGAGTCTGATCCACCGGCAGCACCCCAGCAGTGGTAGTGAACGTGGGCAGGACTAAGGGACACGGAGACTTGTAAGAAGGCAGGCGCAGGGCTGGCAGTTCACAGCAGCGGCTCATTTGCCCCTCACAACCCCTCCACAGGACAGTGTGTGACAAGCCAAACCCCCGACTTCTCTGGTGATGGGGTACTTCCCCAGTAGAGACTGCCGCATCACAGGGGCCTGGCTCCGGACAACCGTTTCAAACATTTAAGCTGGAGCAAAACATACCCCAGGCTCAGACACACCGCCGGCCTGCAGGCCAACGGATCAGGGAACAGACAGAGGCAGGGAGAAGGAGGGAAACAGAAGAGTCCAGCTGGGACCCGGATGACACGACCCCCAAACCCCAGCGCAGCCCCACCCAGGGTAGCCCCGGGCTCGGCGACTCGGAGCAAAGGCCAAGCTCATTTCCCAGTTTGGTTCTCGGTGCAGCCACAGAGACCACCAGGCCTGCTCGTGGAAAGGAGCCACTGACACTGGGTTTCCTCTTTCAAACACTAAAAACAGCAACACCGCTCCTCGGTTTCTCGCTTTTTGTCGGGCCATCCTAATTGCTTCCACATTCTGGGCCGGTGGTGGATGTCCAGAGAGAGGCAGAGGCACCATCGCTGGGGAATGACTGAGTCCCTCCCGAAACTGGGCATCCTCTCTGACCGGCCGCTCCCACCCGCCTCAGTTCTCCCTGGGCCCAGGAGGCTGGTCAGGGGCCGAGACTGGCAGCCTCCCTCCTGCCTTCTTTCCTGGCCTCCCTCACCCCAACCTCCGCTCAGGCCATCAGGTCACTCACCATCCCTCAGCGGCCACCAGGCTCTCCAGGCCCAGGCCAGCCACCCCGCTGCCCGCTGTCCCCCACCGGGCCCAGCCAGTCCGGCCCTGCTCTGGTCCTAGACATACCATTCCAGCCCTGTCCGCTGGGACTGATCATAGCTAGTCAAACAAAGGCTAAGTTCCAACTCTCCGTAATGTGCTTTTAAAGGGCCAGTGTCCCACTTGGGTTGCTGGGGACTTAAAGACACACCTCCCTTTTTCTGTACAGGAAACAAGACAGCAAAAACCCAAAAATCCTTCAAAAGTCATGATCAGATTAGAGGCCTTGGGAAGATTTTAGACAAAATGCACGATAGTAAAAATCCGAATTTCATCTGAAGAACCCCCAAAACCCCAAAACAAGGAGGCTACAGCTCAAGAATAAGAGTGGGAAGGGCAGAGTTTTTAAGCACTCACAACGGGCCGGCACAGCACTCAGCACTTCACAGCAGCGTCTCATTACTCCTCACAACCACACCACAAGACAGGCAGCAGCTGGACTCATCTTACGGAGGAGGAAGATGCGGCGGGCAGAGGCTCCTGACTCGCCCAGGATGGCACAGAGCGGCCCAGCCACGTGAGGTCAGCCAAAGCCAGGATTCTTCTCCCACCTGCTCCCTCCAGAGGCCCCTCCCGTTCCATATCGACTAGCATCTTGCCTTCAAACACGCAGACGAGGAGGAGGAATTATTTGTCGCAGGTGCCCAAACACTGGGCTTTCAGTCTAGGCCTCAAAACCTTGTGAGGTGGGTTCTACTCTTTCCCCCTTCTCACAGATGAGAAGATTGGAAATCATGAGGCACAGGAAAGGCAAGGAGAGGGAGGAGAAAAGAGGGGGTCCGCAGCCCCTGCAGGGGTGGGGCATCCAACAGCCTGGCCCTCGTCCCTTCCCAAACAGGCTCTACAGTCAGGGGGGCAGGTAAGGGAGCCGTCCTTCCAACCTCAGGGTTCAGGCAAGCAGACCAAGGTCCAAAGGAAGGGAAGCAGGGCTGCAGGGATGGGGGCTCTCCTGGGGCCCCTAGGCTCCAAGGGTGGGCAGGGGAGAGGAAAGGAGAGACGTGACGGCCTGGGCCTCAGTACCTGGGCTAGCAAGCCCTGCAAGAAAGATGGGTCATTTCCGGGCACCAGGAGTGGTTGGGCAGCCCATAGGTGCTGTACAGCCATCCTATCAGAAAGGCCAAGGCCAGGCGGAGTCCTCAGACCTAACTCTGCAGGGGCCAGGTCATCCAAGGGTTTACCACCCTCAGTACGCTTCTTTGGAGCCTGGCAGTCAAGTAAGTCTGAAGCCGTGTAGCCTGGTGGTTAAGAACATGAGCTCTGAAGCCAGACTGTTCAAATCTGGACTGTGCCACTTGCGACCTTTTGTTCTTGGACAAGTCATGTCACCTCTCTGGGACTGTTTCGCCCTCTGCAATAATAATAGTACTCAGCCTCACGGGCTTGCTGTGAGGAGTCAATGAGTTACAGAACAAAGCCTGGCTTCCAGTGAGCACTTAATAAAGACCGGCAGGTTTAGCTACGATGAAGGACGCTGCCCCAGGATATGCTGGGAGACACAAAGCGGGAAACTAGCTTCCTGGGTAGTGACCCTGGGAAAGTCACATCTTTCTCTGGGCCGCAGTTTATTTCTGTAAAGAGGGGGTCCAACTGGGACCCTCAGTGACTACCAGGCAAGACCACCCTCTAGCATGTCCCAGATGCCCACCGTCCTCCAGAAGCATCCAGGTCATAAGGCCATAAAGGCTGAGAAAGGCTGGGCTGTAGCCTGAATTCTTTGCAACATAAAAACAGCCTGACTCTGGCCCACCCCACCCCCCAGGCTAACTGGGGTCTGCTGGGTAGGGAGAGGGTGCAAGGGCGCAAAACCACATGGCCTGTCAGGAGGCAGCATAAGGCATCACCTCTCCAGGTAGAGCCCAGCCCCACCCAGGCAGCTCTGGACCTCAGTCTCCCCACTCCCTAGTGAGGGGCGGGCCCCCGCCTCCTCAGGTGTCTCCCAGGGGACTTGCTGCAGCTGAGCTGGCTTTCCATATTGCCAAGTTTAGCAGCCGTGCAAGCCCTGCGGCATAAAGAGCCTCCCAGAAGCTGTGGGCTCCCTGGGCCCCAAGAGTCCCCAGAGCTTGATCAAGTTCAAGGTCTGCCTCTTTCCATCTTCCTGGAGCCTAAAGCAACTGGTGTGTGTGCTGGGGGAGGGGGAGGGGGGAAGGGGAGAGACGAGCACTAGAGGAAACAGGGGCTAGGAGGCAGCAGGCATGCCTTGCAGCCCCAGCAGAGCACATGGCCACTATTCCTGAGGGGCAGTGGGGGATCAGGCCCCTTACACCTACCATCACCTCCTCATCTATAGGGTTAATCAGTCAGTCAGGAGTGGCGTGACTGGGAGGTCTGCGGGGCTGAGTGGCAATTCTAGTTGTGTTCCTTAGCAACTGTGGGATTTTGGGCAAGTTCTTCCACTTTCCTGAAGCTCAGTTTCTTCAGGTACAAAATGAGGAAATACACTATCCTCGGAAGATAACACGTGTAAAAACACTGGTTAACCAGGTGCAGAGAAAGCATTTAACAAAACCACTGGGGAACCCAAAGACTCAAATATCTGGGTGTCACTCATTCAACAGGAGCATTAGAGCTTAGGCTGTCCCCAACCCTACACTGTCTCCCCAATAAGCCAAACTCAAGAATTCTAACATTCTAACCCGCACCCCAACCCCACCACACAGCCAAGCACTGCGGGGAGGTCAAGGTCCCAGCTACCCAAATATTCTGAAATAGACCTCGGACTTCTCCGGAGGCCAAACACACCAAGGAACCTTCCAGAGCAAAGCCACCGGTGCAGACCAAGTCCCGCTCTCAGCTCTGGGAAGGGCGGAAGGGCCCTCTGAGGAAAGCCAGGTGCACAGTGCTGCTCTTCCTTAGGCGCCCCGGACTCAGAGAGATGGGGCAGGGAGTGGGGAGCACAGGGCTGGGTGACTGCAAGAGCGGAAAGCGAGCCCTCCAAGCAGAGAGGGAGACAGAGCTCAGAGAGCTACTGAAGACCACTGCGGGGGGCGGGGGCGCCCAATGCAGCCCTCCCCAGTGCGGATCTCTAGGGATTCTGCTCAGAGGCTCCTGATGCAGGCCCAAGGCAGGGGCCCACTGCTGGTGCACGGGGACCAGGACCCGGGACGTGTGAGCCCTCACCTGACCCTCCTCGGCTTCCCGGACGGGCCGCTCGCCCTGCGCTTCTCAGGCCCTGCCGCCTCCTCTTCTACTCACTTCCTTTCTACTCAACACACCTGGCCTGACCCCAGTGCTCCTCCCAAAGGTCTTCATGTGACCAAAGCCAACCACAGTTCCTGTCCTCTCCGTACTCAACAGGACAGCTAGTTCCCTCCCTGAAACCCAGGCCACCACCCCCTCTGAGGTGCCTCCCCTCCCTCCCAGGCCACTGCCCTGCTTTCCCAGTACCGCACCACCTTTCCACCAGGTGCTGGAGTTTCTCAGGCTCTGACGTGAGTGCACTCTCCTTCAGTAAAACACTCTCCTTTGGTGATCGCATCCACGCCTTAGCTTTAAACACCTCCAGGGCTCAAGACTCCAAAGTTTCTATCCCACCTCTCTCCTCCTCTGCCCTCCAGACTCACATATCTAAATGCTGACGCCTCACAGAACCTCAAGTCTGAAATGTCCAAAGCGGAGCTTTGTCTCAGCAGCTTAAGCCAGGAGTCTCAGAAGCCAGCCACCCTCCCTTTCCTTGGCCTCCAGAACCCGATCCATCGGCCAATCCTACCGCTACCACCTCTAAAATCTCTCACACCTGTCCACGCCTCTTCACCGGCCTTACCCCGCCTCCCCACCCAGGAGTCACAGGGACCCTTTAGAAAGGCAAATCAGATTATTTAACTCCTGGGCTAAAAACCCTCCAGTGACTCCCTACAGCAATTTGAATAAATCCGAACGCCTCCCCAGGGAAAGAGGTCCGGAGAGTACTGGCCTACCCTCTGATCTCCTCTGGCAATCCCCATCCCCCAACTGGAAGCCACTGCTTTCCTGCCCTCGGGGACTTTGCACTCACTGCTCCCTCAGTCAGGAGCTCTAGTTCCACCCCCTTCTCGTAAAGGGTGGCTTCAGGAGGCAGGTGGAGCTCAGTCCTCCCCCAGACCGCCCCCGCCCCGCTACAACAGGTCCTGCCCCACCCCCATTACTCCCCACGGAAACACTTGGCTGTTTCCTTCACATCATCTTGTTCGTTCAGCCAGCAAATATTTATTAAGTGCAAACAGTGAGCCAGACACTATTTTAGGCACTGGGAATCCAGGTGCTGAACAAAGCAGACAAAAATCCTGACTGATATCACCCCATCTGGAATTACTGATGTGTTTCTCCACTCACTTCTGATTGCCTGTCTCTCCTGCCAGAAGGGAAGCTCTGTTGTCTTTCTGCATCCTTCTAAGGGAGGGTCTGGCAACAACTCAGTAAGTATTTATGAAATAAACATGTAACAACAAAGAAACAAAGAACAGGTCAGCAAGAGAACCAAACCCAGAAAGACACAAGAAGTCACGAGCCACGCCTTCGCTGCCTTAAGGCGGACGCCTCTCACTACCCCGGGGTCTCAGGTGAGCAGGAAGGCTTCTGTGACACCCCAACCCTCCAAGGGGACAGACTAGATGCACAGTGGCAGCTGGTTAACCGTGGAGAAGAGGCATGACTGCAGGCATGCGCGGTCAGGGAGGGCTCCTAGAGAGGTGAATCTGAACACGGCCAAGCCCCACCCCGCCCCCCAAACCTAGGAAGAGGCAGGAAAACAAATTTGTGTTTTAGAGCTCTGATGTTCTTTGGTCGAGTAGAAAACAAGGAAAAAAGCTGGCTCCAAAAAACCCTTTATTTTTTATTAGTGTCTGGATCAATAAAAGTTTTGGGATTAAAGCTTCCCTCCTGCAATACTAACCGTCAGAGAGACAGCCTAGGATTATTAAATCTGTCTCCAAGAGGCAGCGGCTAGGAGCCCCCGCGGCTTCACCCTGCTCCTCACCTGCGCTGGGAGGCCCAGGCTAAGCGGACAGTAGCCCGAGGGCCCTCGCTGGCTCCTCAGCTTGGGGTCAAAGGCCCCTCCTCACAGCCCACCTTGCCAACCCCACCACCTCTCTGGGCCTAGATCTCCTTCCCCACAGCTTTGCCTGCCTGCTTCCACCTCTTTGGTCCTCCGCTCACTGGGCTTCTCTCCACCCGGATCCCGAAGACTTGAAGCTCCCGGGAGGGCTGGGCCTGGTTCCCAGGAGGGAGGAGCCAGTTAAGCAACCCGGCCCCCACCTTCCCCCTTCCTTCCAAGCCGGTGGGGGTCTCCCATTCTTCCCCCGAGGCCAGCGTGAAAACCAGGCTGCTCAGGAGGGGCTGTGGGGCCTCAACAAGGCCCTGGCCGGAGACTGGGTGGGCTCCCAGGGCTGGGCCCCCTTGGAGAAACAGCTCCACACCCTCCAGCCTCCACCCACAGCCATCGAGGTGCCCACCCACAGGGCAAGAAGTTTCCTGCACCCCCTTCCCCAGGCAGAGCCACCCACAGACCTTGGCGGTGGGATAGGCCTCTGGGCTGACCCTGGTCTGGGCACCAGGGGCCTGGGAGCCAGATCTGGCTTTCGAGGACGGCCGGGTCTCCACAGAGCAGCTCCTCCGGCCCGGCCCAGGATCTTGCCGAGGTTATCACCGAGGAGTCCGAGGCCACAGAGGCCCATTCCTGAGGATGGCAGGCACCCAGGTGCCTCTCCTGGCCAGATCGGGGGATCTCTCAGTCCAGGCCAGCATCTAAGAGGTGTGACCAGGCAGGTTTCCCCTTCCCGCAAAGCACGTGCTGACTCTGTCTTCCAAGTTGAAATTTCAGAAACGACTTAAAAAAACACATCGGTGACAACTCTAGAGGTTTCCGGGTCCTCCACGGAACAAGCGGAAAATTACAGTCTTCCATACAGGTAATCACATGGCACAAACTCCAGGTCCAAGCAGTCTAGAAAGACGCACTTCCAACCACGAGCAGGTCGCCCGCCAAAGGCACCTGGGCGGGGTGCGGGCCCTGGGACCGAGCTCCCGGTCCGGGAGGCTGGAACAAGGCTCGCAGAGGAATCTCAGGCTCCTCCCCAAAGCGCTGACTCCGCCCAGGGTCATAAGCCGCCCGAGTCCCGCCTCCGGGCCTTTGCACTTGCAGTTCCCTCTGCTTGGCCCTGGCTCTAGGCCAGGCTGGTTTCTCCTCTCTCTCATTCTGCTCTCAGATCAATTGTCGCGCGCGCGTCCTAGTAGAGGTCGTTCTAACCAAAGGAGTAACTTCCACCGCCACCCCAAGTTATCACTCAACTTCACTTTCCTCATGGTACTGATCTGAAAGCTTGGGCCCCCTCCTCCTCCCACCTGGAGAACGTCCGGGCCTGTTCACCTGGTAGGCCCGGCACACCTCGGGCCAGTGCCTGGCACAAAGTAGGCACTAACAGATGTCCTGATCGAATACTAGTGTCCTTATGGCTGGCCTGAGACAGGCCGGCCAAAGCTAAGTGGGAGCTGGGGTGACCGAAAGACTCGGGGGCGCGCCAAAACCACCTCTCCCGCATCCGGCTCCTGGAGCGTTCCAGGCTCCGACCCCCGCGGCGCCACGCCCCCCGCGCTCCAGGCCGGAAGCGGCTGACTCCGCCCCCCAAAGCCCCGCCCCCACCCCACCCCAAGCCGCTGGCCCTGCCTTCCCAGGCCCGGCGGCAGGGGACATTCCGCGGCCAGCTGCCCCCAGCTGCAACCGCTTTCCGCCCCAACCCGCCGCTGTGCTGCGGCCGCGGGCGGGGACGAGGCCCGGCCCACTCCCCACTGCCCGCGGAGGACCCGCCGGAGTTCGTCGGGCTCAGAGCAGCAGTCCCGAGGCTCCCACCGCCCCCACCCCCCGAGGGCCAGTACCCTCCCTCTCCCGCACTTCCATTCGGACATTTAAAAAATGCGAACAGAACCGGAGGTGTAGACAAAGCCGGGGATTTGCCTACTACGGTCACCCACTCAAACGGGGCTCCCGACTCTCTGCACCGACTCCTTGGAGCTAGACCTTTTGGGAATGGGTTCAAGCTCCCTCTCAGGGCGGTTGTTCTCTTGTATCCGGGGCTGGGCCAGCAGGACAGAGGGGGAGGGTTAAGTGCCGGAGGGAAGAGACAAGGGGGTGAGCTGCGCAGGTCTGTGAATGCTACAGGACGACAGGGGCAGTCAGACCCAGGAGCCCAAATGCTGCCCCACCCGCTGGCCTGGGGGGTTCATCCTTGGGTCACCCTGACAGGGCCCTTACTGAACTGAAAATCCCTCTGGGAAAGGCACACCCAGCCAACCTGACATTTTCGCCTGGGGTTACCCGCTTTGCCATCCTTCTTGAAAAGCCACAGCAATGTTTTCGAAGTATTGAGCCTCTACCACACACAGGGAATCACACACCTCCCTTAACAGCCACCACCTGGAGGGGCTAATCAAAGTAGAGTGGCTGCTGCATAACTTTCTGGTGCAACTGGAGTATGGAATCCAATCCCTCCATGTAAATATGGATAAACAGGCCGGTGGTAGAATAGCGCCCCTGCCTGGGGTGCTGCCTACTCCATAGCCTCTACACCAGAGGCTCACAAGCCCCAGTTCAGCCCATGGTAATTTCAGCCTGCTCCAGACCCTCAGCAACAACTGAGCTCCTATTAAGTGCCAGACTGTCAGGCACCTACTCTGTGCAGGTAGGCAGCACTCTGGCTGGGGCACCTGCAGGGCTGAGGAAGAGGTCTGACTGTAACCCCACAGCAGCCCCCAACCTGGGAAGTAACTCACTCCATCCCCTGCTGTGTCCTTGCTTGGGCTCAGCTCTGTTCTGAGCACAGGTGATCCTGACCACAGGTAATCCAACAAAACCTGCCCCCCCTCCATCTGCATCTGCTCACACCCCCAAAGCCCAGAGAACTCTTAGCCAGAGGTGCACTTATGGTGGTGGTTCCCTTCCTTCTGAGGTGAGGTTTCCCCTCGCAGCTTCATCTGGGTCTATCCAATATCTTAATAAAATTTCAAAACGGGAGAGGTGAGGCCATAGGCACCAAGGGAGGCCCTAGGGCAGAAGCCCCTTTGGCTCCCAGAGCATCCAAGGCACCTGAGATGGAGGGGACAGAGGCCATCTCCGAGCACTCCTCCAGGGCGCAGGCCCCAAGCAGTCCTCCCACTTGAACTCAATAATAGCAATAAACAGGTAAGGCAGATACTGTAACCACTTTACAAATGAAGAAATCAAGTCTAGAGAAGCTCAAT
Source organism: Leucopleurus acutus (assembly GCF_964270905.1). Classification (NCBI taxonomy): domain Eukaryota; kingdom Metazoa; phylum Chordata; class Mammalia; order Artiodactyla; family Delphinidae; genus Leucopleurus; species Leucopleurus acutus. Next base: position 12,938,886 of record NC_139150.1, read on the forward strand.
CACTTGCACAAGTTGGCCCAGCCACATCTGAAAGTACAATAGATGTGCCTCGCCCCAGACAGCCGTTTGTACCTATTTACTGGTCCCCTCTTATCTTCCTCTCTAATTCTAATACCCGCTCCTCCAGGGAGCCTTCCCAGATTTCCCCCAGGCAGGAAGCCACCCCCACTGGTTGATCCACACAGTTCTAATATCTTTCTATAACAAAATAGGCCCCTGTGACAAGACCTCTCCCTCTGCATGACAGCTGTCACAGGAGGGGGGTCACAAGCTAAAAAGAAACGAGCCTGTTATCTGGGGTTCAGAAGATGTACTAACCAGCTATTTGACCTTGAATAAGGTGCTTCCTCCTTACCCTTCTAGCCTCAGCTCAGGGGACGGCATAACCTCTTGCAAGCTGCTTTCAGAGCCATCTTGAATAATATGTGAAAGGGAGTGAGAACACAGTGAGCGTCCTTGGAATTTCAGAAACTGACCCCGTGACTCCTGGTTCCAGTGCCCCCAGTGACCAGGTCTCCCGAATCATTAGGCCCCACCCACCCACTGCACACTCCTCACCTTCACACACACCCCCACCAGCCAGCCACAGGCCCTCTTCAGCTCTTCCCCAGGCATCCCTGCCCCCTCTCATGGCTATGCCTCTGCTCCCACTGACCTCCCCTCCTGCCCCCATCTCCAATTCTCATTCACCTTTCAAGGCCCAGCTTAACTGCCCCACCTCAGGGAAGCCTTTCCCAGTGTCCCCAGGCCCAGGAAGTATGTGATCTCTCCCTCTCTTCCTGAATTCCCAGTCCTCCCTCCCTTTCTCCTAGGTCCTGCTGCCTGCCCTGTCAGGCCCTCCTTGGGGTCTATTCATCTCTGGTTCTTCAAGTCCTAGGACTCAGTAAATGTGTGATGGACCTCTTCTCCCAAAAGCTCAGAGCCCAGACATCTCATGACCTTTCAGATCTGAAGGTGTCTCACCAACTGGGCCAGGCCCTGTGGGAGACTCTGGAACCTACCTTCCTCAAGGAGCTTCCCATTTCCTGGGGTACAAGGGAGCCAGTCCCAAGACTGTCAAGGAGCACTTCCAGGCAATGCTTGTATATCCCCTCGGGGAGAGAGATGCATCCTGGGAAGGAGGACCTTTCTTGTGACCACTGCACTCTCCTTTCCAGAGGCTGTGTAGAGGACAGAGGCCCTTTGTGGCCTTCCCAGAACTGCCTCAGCCAGAGGAGGGCGCTGCTGTAACCCACTGCCTCCATCCAGGTGAGTCTGCAGGCCAGAAGCAGGCACAAGACCGGAGAGGGATGCCCCGCAGAGGACAGTCAGCCCCAGGCCCTGGCTGTTCGTGGACAAGGGCTTTTGAAGAGACCACTGCTGTACTCAGCTGAAGCTGAGAAACAAACTTGGTATTAGACGGAGGGCCAACTCTGGGTAGCGGTTTCAATGTGCCCCAGCTGTTAATTTATGTGAACACATCTATGCTTGTGTGGTTTTATCATCACCAACAAGCAACAAATGTGTCCCGGCACCTGCTATGTGCCAGGCCCAGTGCTAGGTATTTTACATATATTACCTTCTTAATCTTCCAAAGAGCCATAAGCTGTGGGTATCCACAGGCATATTTTACTAAAATGAAGCTGAAGCACAGAGAGGTTGGAAAAGTTGCTCGAGGTCACACAGCTAGTTTCTGGTAGGAGCTGCAATTCCAGGCCCCTCAGGAATCTGGCCACAGCCTGACTTACTGGCCTGAGCTGCCAGCGCTCACCATTCCAGAGCCTCTGTTCTCCGTCCCCACCCCTCAAGTTCCCCACTCCCTTTGTTTTGTGCCATGGGTGGGGGGCGGGTTGGGAGGGTGTTAATGTACATTGTCAGCCTGCAGCCTCCCAACTCCCTCCCCCTCTCCACCTGCTCAGACCCCCCCCCCCTCCCGATAGGCCGGCTGGGCTCCGGCCCTCTGGCTGCCTCCCTGCACCAGCCTGGCTGCATCTACCCCATCTGCCAGGCCCCCAACCACTGTCTTGTGGTAATGACTTCAGCTGGCAGAGAATCCTAGAAGCTTTCCCCCCCACGGCGACGTTGACACACGTTCACTCAAAAACCGTAATGTTTCCATCAAAGCATTTAGGGGGAGTAAATTCCTACCCATGTGACGCCTCCTGGGAAAAACACAGAGTAAATTTACTCAACAGGCAATGAGACGCGGTCAGCACTTCTCTTTCTTGGTTGTCACGGTGCCAAGTCCTGGGCAACAACCCGCGTGGTGTTCCAGGACCTGAGCGCTATCAAGGGGCGAGGGAAGGGGACGGTTCCGGTTCTCGAGCCTGTGACTGCTGCCCTGGCTGCACAGGACGCTGGGTCAGTTTATGATCAAGACTCCCTCATCCCTAAGCCCCTCCCCAGAGACTCCAGGGCTACTCCCTAAGCTCCCACCAGAGCCCGGCTTCTGTGTCTCTGGCTGGGCCACCTACTGCCCAGGCCCCAAGCCCTGTCACCACAGCCACCACCCCACCAGGTCTACACCAGGCCAAGGTCACACACGACCCCTGAAGTCACAACTCTGAAAGGTCAGGGAATACAAACCTCCCTGAACCATCCCCTTAACCCTGCCCCAACCCCTGGAACTGGCGATGGGGATGCAGGGGGGAGGCCCTGCCCCACCTCCAGGCTCTAACGCCGCCAAAAGGGGAGGTACAACGCCAGGCACTGGGACCTTGGGTTCCTAACTCATCCCAGCTCCACCACTGGGAACTGGAATAACCGTGAGGCCGGAGCAGCAGAGAAGATGGAGGAAGTGAGGCGAGGCCCACAAGCCACCGCCCTGTCCGCACTTCTCCATGTAAGCAGACAGCAATTCTGCAACAAGACGGCGCTTACGACCCTTCCCACGATCCCCCAGAGCCCCGCTCTTAGAGGTTCCCTGCTTCTAGGGAGTGGAGCGCAAGCGTCTGATTTGATTTTCTCCACATGTTTTCTGAGAATCTGTTGCAGCACTGCCGTGTCTGACACTACTGGCCTCCGCTCCGTGATGTGCGTCGGAGGGAGGCATCACTATTCCCATTTTACAGATAGGAAAACAGGCCACCAAGGTTAAACATCCAGTCCAAGGCCACACATCTAGACAGGGAGTGACACCAGGACACAGGCAGATCAACAAGACACGTGGTCTCTGCCCTCAAGAAGTTGGCAGTCCAGGGGGGGAGGGGTGCGTACAGCCATTAGCGCCAAACAAAAACACACTTACCAGGCCGTGGGCCCCGAGGAAGCTGCGAAAGTATCCAGAGCAGGGCCTGGCCCAACAGAGGACCTAAAATGACAGCAGGAACAGTTCCGGTTTGGGGGTAAGGAATTGGGAAAGGCTTCACGGAGAGGAGGGCATCCCAGTAGAGCCTCCTCCTGAGATCTGGGACCCCCACCAAGCTCTGTCCCTGGCACACCGTGCAAGGGAAGGAGTGTGGACAGACGGGTTAACTGGGGGCAGGACCCTGGCATACTGTGTCACGTTTACATCGTGACTGCCTGGCCCCAGGAGGTGTGTCAAGTTCTTTGCCTCATTTACAAGACAGGGAGACAGAAGTGCAGAGCAGTCAAGTACTCTGCTCCCAGTAACACGACTAGTAAGGTCCCTGTCGTGTCTGGCTCAAGGCCTGCCTTGCCTTTCCAGCAAGCACTTCATTTCTCTGGGTGTCTGTTTGCTCATCTGTAAGGCACTCCACTGTCAGAATCGCCTCCACTGCAGACTGCAGTTGGGCAGCCTAGGTTTGGAAGATGGTAGCCATGTGATTCTAGACCCCGCTCCTGCAGCCTGTTGGGTGAACGAGCAGAGGGGGCTCCCCTCCTTCAGAGTCAAGTTTTCTAAGGAACGGCCACCAATAACGGAGTTCTAACTGGTGAGCCTGGTGGCACGGAGCCCAGCAACACAGCCAGTGGGTGCTGCTGTCGCAGGGGAAAGAGCTGAGCACAGCAAATATAGCCGCTGACCCAATTCAGTTCCATTCTGTCTTCCAGAAAATAATTGAGTTTAAATGAATAGGCTTCCCATGTCCCCTCTGGTCTCGGGGAGGGTAGAAAAGGAGAGGGGGAGACAGGAACACTTCCCTGGGCTCACGGTTGGTTATTTTTGAGTCATTAGGCCTGTGAAAGGTTTCCTTCTTGCCTTGGCAGACAGTGGAGTTGGACATGGCTAGGAGGCAGCGAGGTAGAGTGAAAACCACACAAGGTGGACGGTGAGGATGGAGGTTTAAGGCCTAGCTGACAACAGCCTTGTGGAGTGGCCCACTCGGATCCCAGGCTCGTCATCTCTAGAATGCGAACCCTATCCCCCCACACACCCCTCCCAGGATCACTGGGAAGAGCTAGTGCAGGCTAAGCAAACTCGAAGGCCTTCTGGGGAGTAAAAGGAGTCTGAGATGAACTGCAGAGGCTGGTTCTCTGCCCTGCAGGAATACAGTCACAACGCTGCCACATCTGTTTGTTCTAGAAAAGCCAGAGATCCAGAATTTTCTGGTGAATGTTGAAGGTGAATGTTTTGGGAGTGCTTAAATATGGGGAACTGATTTTTTTTTAAAAGCACCAGAAAACACCTTTCACCCTCCCAGACCAAATGAAACCTGCCTGTGGGCTACACATGGCCACGAGCCACCCATGTGCAACCTCTGACTTAGTGACAACACGTGTAAAGCCAGTTAGGACATGCTGGTGTCCTCCCATCTGTTTACTGTCTCATAATTTTCTTTGGCAGTGAGGCCAAGCCCAGCCCTGCTTGAGTGGGAGAGGCGAGGGACACCATCCTCTCAAGACCTCAGGGGAGGCTGAGGGGCCGCTTCCCCGCGGCCCCCGCCCCCCGCCACACACACACACTGTGGGCAGGTAGGTGGGGACGCGGGGCTGGCTTTACCCCAGAAGTTAGAGATCCTGGGTTCGCCTCCTGAACAGCCCTCAATAACCTGTTAGGGTCTCAGCTTCCTCTTCAGCAGAAACGGGGGCGTTTCTGAGAGGATCAAATGAGAAAGAGATAGAGTGAGCCTGCGTGTCAAGTCTCCCCAGAGAAGGAGTGCGCGGGATGGAAGAAGCGCGAGAGTTAGCGAGACCTTGGGTCTCTGCCCCCACTGCCAGCTCGTGGCTGTGTGCGCCCAGGGAAGTTACCTAACCTCTCTGTACCTCAGTTTCGTCCTCTATACACAGGAGATAAGAATCTCTGGGACACAGAGCTGTGGTGAAGATTAAAGGAGATGATGACTGTCAAGTGCCTGGTAGGATGCCCCGCACGTAGCAAGGGGGCAAAAAATGAGAGGCATTATTATTATCGTTCTTGTTATCTTTAGTGAAAAGCATGCCAGAGAATTCTGACTGGGTGATTACAATAACGTAGCACAGCTTGGCAAACTTGTTGTTAACAGATGAGGCCACCTCTAATTAGCACGATCATTACATATGCAAATGGCGTGGCTGAGATGCTGGAGCTGGGTGTCCTTTGAAGTGTGCTGAATAATCCCCTCCCCTGGCCGCCTGCCCTCCCCAAATCTTGTTTACACTATTAATTTCATTAGCAAACATCTTTTTAATAAAGCAAGACAGAATGCCAAACTAGTATATATACAAATCAAGGAGGTTTAAAACCATTTGACCCCTGCTGCCCACTGTGGGGGGGTGGGGGGGCTCTCTGTGGAGGCCCGCGCCCCACTTGGAATTGTTTCTGGGGGCCCGTCCTCAGGCTCCTCGGTCAGCTGAAGACCTCCACTAACTGGCTCCCCTCTGATATGCGGAGCTGGGGAGAGGGGGCTTGGGGGTGTGTTTGGCATGGAGCAGGCACTGTATTGGGGGAGAAGAGATTCATAGCAGCTTTAATATGACTGCTGAGTTCCCTAAGAGCCAGGACATAGCATAGCAGGCATATCATCATACCCATTTTACATCTGAGAAAACCCAGTCCCAAAGAGATTTACGGTGTAATTTGCCCAATGTTACATAAATATTAAGTTGCAGAACTGGATTCAAACTTGGGTCAGGCCAGTCTACCACCTCTGGAGTCTGTTCTTCTGGCTCTGCCTTGAAACTGTACTTCGAATCTCCCTGGAGAGGACACAGTAAGTTAATAATCCAAAAGTGATTGCAGAGCCTTCTTACTGAGAGGGACCATCAGAGACTGACCCAGGTTCTGAATTGAAAAAACTGAAGCTCAGAGGTCCTGTATGTCCCCTACATACGAACCTTCGAGGTGCAATCTTTCAAAGATTTGAACATGCATTTGCATGTCCAATCACATAAGTTAGTGCATGTGCCTGGTGTACACTGTCACGTGCATGCATCCTCTACAAGTGGTTGTGCTTTTGTGTACAGTACTGTATAGCGTATAGTACTACAGTATCTTTATTTCAAGCCCAGGATGTCCGGAAGCAAGTGTAAAGGCAGCAGTGAGGTAGCTGGTACTACTGTACTTCTCAAGCTACTGTACTGTTAAGACTAAATATGTTTTAATTTTTTGTGTTTGTTTTTTATGTATTATTTGTGTGAAAAGTATTATAAACCTATTACAGTACAGTACTATATAGCCGATTGTGTTAGTTGAGTACCTAGGCTAACTCTGTTGGACTTACGAACAAACTGGACTTGCGAACACGCTCTTGGAACGGCACTCTTTCGTATGTGGGGGACTTACTGTCATTTGCCCACAGTCCCACAGGCAGAAAGGAGAAGAGCCTAGAACCCAGAGCCTCTGGCCCCAGGGAGGCTGCTTTTACATTGAGATCTTTACACACAAGACAATTCAACAATCGTCCTCCCTCTTAATAGTTGCGTCAGTATCTTAACCATGCCTGTATCCCCTGGGTCCAACACAGACCCAAGAAGACAAAAGACGCTCAGGAAATGTTTGCTAAGCTGAACTGTTTTCTTACCACAAAAGACAATGCCGAACAGCTGGGACAGTGAAGGCGTATGAAGGAAGATGGGTGGTGCTTAGGGCAACGGAGAGAGCGGACCATCCTCAGGTTGGGAAGGGCCCCTTTCAAAGCATTTCCCTGCTGGATGTCCGCTCAAGAGGCAGGCAGTTACTTGACCCTCAATATTGAAAGAAATGAAAATATAAATCTTAACAGATGTGTTAGCCCCTCACATGCCCCTGCCGGCTCAGGCCACCATAATGCCTTTTCTCATTCCTTCCTTCCTTGGCCCCTGAAATTGAGGCTGGGAGTGACTTGCCTGAGGTCTGGGAGCAGTGAAGACTAGGATCCACACTTCTCTGCTCCTTCAACCAGGCTCTCCCCACCTCCACCTGCTGGCTCTCCCATCACCCCTCCCAACTCCCCACCTGTGGCTCTTAGGAACCTAAGGGAGCCTTGATAATGACGGTGAAGATAATCGCCCTCCCCCGGCCCTACCCCACGGCCACCTCTGCCACAGCTAAGCAGACTGGGCACCTCCGACGTGTGGACACTCTGCTAAGCCCTTCCCCTTAAAAGCCAATAACCCTCACACATACCCTGGGAAGCAGGTACAACGAGTGTCCCATTAACAGAGATGCAGAGTGAAGTTCGGACAAGTTAAGCAACGTGCTCAAGGCTCTGGAGCTGGATTCAGGCAGGCAGTCTCACTCAGGGGCCTGTTCCATATGGTGGGGCCCGGGGAACCCCCAGATGGGGAGCTGGCGGGGGTCCCCCCACCTCCATGTCCTGGCTGGGAGTGTGACACAGTGTATTCCCACTCACAGCACTACATCCTGCCAGGGGTCATTCAACCCCTCGCCCTGCCTCCAGACAAGCTTGTAAATGAGCCTGCAGTGGGGATGGGCTTCGGGGACTGAGGTTCAGCTGCCCAAGCCCAGACAACATTCTTCAGAGACCCCCCCAAGGCCCCGCCCTCACTGCCTCCTGGCGGGGTAGGGGCTGGGGCTCCTGGCAGTATGGGGGAGGGGGCAAGGAGCCCCTCCCCCTTGAAGAGAAAGGCAAAAGGGGGCCAGGCCCTCAACCGCCAGCTTGTTCCTCCTCCTTCCAGGCCCCCTCCCACAAGCAGGGAGCTGCCTCGAAATCAGGCCCCGGCTCCTCTTCAAATCCTTCCTGCTCCCAGGCACCTCCAGGATCGAGTCCTGCCTTCCCGCCATCTTCCACTCTATCCCCTGCCACCCCCCAGGCCGACGCACACCCCACGTGGCCAGCGACACATGCCGCCAGGCCCACCAGCAAGCCCTTCCCTCCTCTCCCCAAGGAAGCCCGCCACCAGCCTTCACTTCTGCCCTGTGGCCCAACCACCAGCTCTGAGGAGCGTCCCTGAGCCCCAGGGGGGCTCTCACTCCCTTCCCTGTCCACCCACAGCCCCTCTTCAGTAGGGTCTGTTCACCTCCTCCTCCAGCAGGCGTCCCTGAGGGCAGAGACTGGGTGTGACCGCCCTGCCCGCAGCGCAGTGTGTGCCCAGGCTCCTAGAATTTGCTGCACTGGGTGGGCCAGGGTCCGTGAGCCCAGATCTAAGGGTGACCACTGAAAGGGGAGTCTCTTGGAGGCAGACCTGACCACAAGCCCCCCGATCAGGTCAGGCCAGGACCCACCAGCCAGCTCTCCCAACCCCATTCATTAGGGGAATATGGACGGTGCCAGGCCCAATCTTTCCACGGACGCTGCACAATGGCTGTGTTGAGAATCACAGGAGATGAAGTCATTGCTCCCAGAAACAGGCTGATTAAGAAGACATGACGACAACGCAAACAGCAAGACTGGACACACACACACACACAGACACACACACACACACACACACACACTCTCTCTCTCTCTCTCTCTCTCTCTCTCTCTCTCGTCTCTGTCTCACCGTGTGTTTCTCCACCCTGGGAAGCCGGGCCAGGCCTGAGCTCCTCTTGGAAGCAGAGATCATGCCAGGAACCAGAGCCAGCGCAGGGAGCCTGGACTTGGGCCACACACTGGTCCTGGGAGCTGTGGTGCCCCACGGCGCTCTCCTCAGGGACTCCCTGGCTGGGACGCCCTGTCCTGACCTGCACTGAAGTCCCCGACCTGCCCCCGGGCCCTCTCAGACCTTCCAGTTCCTTTTCTCACTCCCTCCTCGGCTCCACCCCTCATCTCTTCCCGGGGTCTTCCCATACGCCCCCTTTTTGGCTCCTCACAATTCTGTCCTCTCCTGCGGGCACGCCTGACTAGATTCTGAGGAGGTGGGAGCTTCTACTGGCTAAGACAGGGCTCTGGGCTACAGACACTGGGCAACAGTCCCACACAGGAGCCAGGGCTGGGGGCTTGAGGCTTCCGAGCCAGGAGTTTCAACAAGCCCAAGTCTCTTGCTGCAGCTGTGTGACCGTGAGCTAGTCAGTCCACCTCTCTGAGCTTATCTTCCTCATCTATAAAAGGCAAATAGCAAAGCACCTAGGTCACGGAGTAAGATTAAATGAAACGTGTTGATTTGTTCATTCAGCAACCTTGTGTCAGGCCCTGTTCTAAGGGCTGGAGACACACTGGGGAACAGGACAGCAATGCCCTGCTCCCCTGGGGCCTACAGCCTAGCGTGGGAGAATCACACAAATGTGTATGATCGTATCAGGGGAACTCAAGTACTAAGAGGGAACTCACAGGAGGGGAGGGTCCAGGCTAGAGGGGAGGAGGCGGCTGGGTTTCACAGTGTGGCTGGATGAAGTGGGGGCAGGTCACAGACATCTGGACAAAGAGTGACCCAGGGAGAGGGAACAACAGCAAAGATCTGGGGCTGGGGGCCTGCAGGGGTGCAGGGCGGGGACGAGGCGGGAGGCAAGATCAGCAAGGCAGGCAGGAGCTGCCCATGTGGGGCCAGGGGAAGGGCGAGGCGCCCGCGGGGTGTACTGTTTAAAGACTGCGCTGGCGGACAGCAGACTGAAGGGGAGCGAGGTCAGAGGTGGAGACCAGCCTAGGGGTCGGCCTCAGGTCCAGATGGGAGGTGACAGAGGCCTGGACTTGGTGGCGGTATGTGAGGCGCTCGGCACGTGCCTGTCACAAAGTGAATCCTCAGTGTTCGTTCCTCTTGTCCCTGGCCTCGTCACCATCAACACCCTCGTCACCCCTCACACTGGCCAGGGTTCCGCTGGTCCCAAAGCTGAGGGGCTGTCAGGCAGACCCCAGCAGAGCCCTGTGGGGCGGGCAGGGCTCCTCTCCCCGTTTTACGGGTGACCAAGCTCCTTGCTTGAGGTCTCCAGAGCAATGACAGGCGGGGCCAGCACTCTTGCCCTCCCCCGCCCCACCCAGGGCCCGTCCTCACAGGCTGCGTCCCAATCCACACGGGCCTCCCCTGGGGAAAACACTAGACTCCGCACAACAACAGCGCCCATGTTTGCATGTCACAGGTTCCCGAGTTCTTTCCTGTCTACGTTCTCACTTGCTGAGAGGGGGGTACTTCAGGCCCCTCCATGTGAGGTTCTAGGGCTGAGAAAGCACCCTGGAATCTGAGGAGCTTTCTGAGCCCAGGGCTCCAGGGCCTCTGCACGGCGGCCTGCCCAGCCCACGAGAGCCCCAGGAAGAGACATGCACGCACCTCTCCACCCCAGGCTGTTACCACAGCTGACTCCTGTCCCTGTCCCCAGGGCCGGGCACAGGTGAGCAAAAACAGAAAACTCAATCCCAGAGGTCCCCTGGGGAGTCCTGTCTGCAAGAGAAGCCTGGAGTCAGCCAGCCAGCAGGCCTCCTTCCGTCTCTCACCCACCACCTCTGAGTTTGGGCGAAGCTGCTAGGAAACGACCATCCCTCTCCCCTCCCCACCGTGGAGCCACCAGGAGAGCCACGCTGCCCCCAGAGCTGTGGGGACAGGGATGGGACGAAGGGAGTGAGCTGGGAGGGAGGAGGTCTGCGGGAACCTGGGGAGCAGCCAGCCTTCCTCCGCTCCCCTCTCTACCGGCCAAGGCGGTAAGACTGATAAGCTCTACAGCACGCTCTCAAGCACAGAGACATCGATAACGTTTTATAAGCCACAGAAAAAGCCCCGCGAGCCACGGTCAGCAGTGGTTTGGGAGAGGGGTCTGGGGTGGCGGCAGTGGGGTGGAAGGAGAGAGGGCACTTTTGCTTCACACTCCTCCATGATGGCTGGAATTTGGTACTCTGCGCCTGTGTTTTTAACCACCTTTACGTTAAAAAGAAGACTTTAAAGTGAAGTGAACGAGAAGGCATTTGGCGAGGAACCTGGCACGCGCTGGCACCTGTTCCTCTGGAAGGCACGTGCCTGCCTCACACCTCTTTTCTTCCGCGCGGGCCTCGCCCAAGCCAGCTGCCGCCAGCCGCCCTGCACGCCCAGAGGGGACAGAGCCAGGCTGGGAGGTGGGAGGGCTGAACACTGGCCACCAACCCTGCCCCCCACTTCAGACACACACGTGTGGGGATCGCAAGGTCACCGCCCCTCGCCCCTGACCGCCCCACCCCCTCTGCTGCCTTGCTCGCCTTAGCACAGGCCCTGGGGGTGGACCCTGCCACTGTCCATGTCCGGCTACTCCTTCAGCCCCCGGCCACGCTAGGCTTCCATCATGCGTGTGTCTCTGGCCCTGCACACAGCAGGTGCTCGATGAGAGCTTGCTGGACGAATGGCTGGTGAGCAGTTGGAAAGAAACTCAAAAATGGATATGGCGGGAGTGGCCGACAGGGGGGAGAAACAGAAAAGTTATGCTTGAACAGGAAGACACCCAGACAGGCTTTGGCCAGAGCAGTTCAAACTCTCAGAAGAATGCAGGACCCCTCCAGGGGGAGGGGGGGTGAGCCCCCTTCGGGACGTGTAGACCTTCCTGTGCCCGAAGGAGCTGCAGAGCCAGCAGGAGAACAAATGCAAAGGACTGGGGGAGGTCACAGCCTCACGGACACACAGGCAGATGGGCAGCCCCCCAAAAGCTGTGTAGTTACACCTTTGCTAAAGGTCAGGATACCCTGTGTCCCAGGGCTTTCTCTAAAATACTTATGACCTTTCTTCCCTGACCAAAGCCTCTCATTCGCTGTGACAGTGCCGGGCAGAAGCACCGGGCCAGAGGCAGGCGACGCAGCTGAGCAGGCTCACGGTAGCCTGGGTCAGGCCCGCCATGTATCTGCTCGTCCAGGGCAGCCCTCAGCCAGGCATGCCGGGCTTCCACAACCGCGCGTGGCCCCATCCGTCCTGCAGCTCCAGTCCCCTCTGCTCCAGTCCCAACGGTCCTAAAAAATGGTCCTGCAGATTCCTGCAGCCACACCTCTGCCCAGGTGGCTTCCCCCGCAGGAGGCCATGCCTACTCCCCACTGCCCATCTGGATTTTATCCAACCTTTAGGATAAAGATTTCTAACTAAAGAATACTTGGTCGACACTCATGTTTTGTTTAGCCCACACAGTGTTTGACATTTTTAAGTTTTGAATCAACTGCCAACATTTAAAGATGTGAAATTTCAAAATGTTACCCAAAACCCTCTAGACTTCTGGCTTTTCTTATAAGTCCAAAGGCCCAGTGCCATGGCGCAGGGGCTGCTGCCTCCTTAGCAGGACACACCCGCTCCAGACTGCTGGCATCCACCACATCTGCACCAGCCTCAGCCGGGGGTTCCCGCGCGGCAGCCTGCAGGACAGGGGCGGGGCCCACCACACATCTCCCAGGGACATGCCCCGCACCTGGAGGCACACAGTAGGGGCTTGCTTACTGTGCGTGGAATCATGAACAGAGAGGCACTGCCTCGGCCTCACCCTGCCCGGACCCCCTGACTGCTGTCTGCCTCCCTGCGAGACCCAAGCTAGGACAGAACGGTGCTCCTCGGTCCTGGGTCCCCCTCCCACAGCTGGGCACACCTGCAGTGGGACACTGGGGCTGCAACAAGATCCTCACATCAATATCTGATCTTTGCTTCAGAAGCCGTGTCTTCTAGAACCCAGCCAAAGGAAGAGTAGAGCTCCTAGCATCTCCCCGCCTTCAATCAAAGTGGCAGGATTCCAAGCTGGCCCACAGACACTGATCCCCAGGACTTTTATTAAACTGAAAAGGAGAAATTCGGCAGCAGGAACTAACAAAGCCAGGCGTCCTCGATGCCCGCCTGCAGGAGGCCTGCCCCCCTTTGAAGCAGGTAGCCAGCTCTTCCCTTTTTCTGGGTTTTCAAGGTCAGAGTCACATTGGCAGCAAGTGCTCTCTTTGTTCTCCTGCCTCTGACTTACCCCAAACACAGTCACTGTCCCCAACAACCAGGTCCTCAGCAGTGGCAAAGGACGGTCTTGCGCCTGCTGGGGGCGGGGGGGGGGGGGAGCAGTGAGAGCCAGCCAGGCACTGGCCGTGTCCCCTGGGGCCCTGCTTCCCGGGAAACGGCATCTCTGTGGGCCTGGCTTCCCTGCCAGCTTGGGAGCACCCTCTCTGATCCACAGTGCCATGCTCGATAGAGGCTGATGGGAGAGGAACAGCTGACGGCCCCCAGAGTGTGCTCCCAGCCTGGGGAGCGGGCACCCACCAGGAGGATGGGCTTGTCCGAGCTCTGCCCCTCGCTGGCTGAGGCTATGACCTCAGGCTACCTGCTTCCTCTCTCTGAGCTCTGGTTTCCTCATTTGGAAAACGGGGAAATAAATACCTGATCCCAAACAACTGCCCTCCTAATGGGACCCAGAGGAGCTTATGAACCACAAGGTGCCATGCCAAAGTTCATTATCCCAGCGCCCGGCACAGCACCCAGCACGAAGTCGGTGCTCAAGGCATCGTTCATGGTGCAGATGTTTACTGGGCCCCTGCACTGTTCTAGGATGCATGCAAGGTACCTGGGCCCAGGACGAAGGCCTGTCTGTGTATGGGAGGGCTACCCTTCCATGGGGCCCACAGACAACTGTCATGCCATGAAAACTGCCAGGAAATAAGGATCGGGATGCCGTGAGACCCACGGGGGCGGGGTCCCGGTCTCCTTGAGGTGGGGTGAGAGACCCAGGTCTTACAAGAGCGCCACCTCGTGGCTGCCAGGCCGCAGAGGCCAAAGTTGAGGGCGGCCCAGCTCTAGGCTGCCTGGCACTCTGCCCACTTCCCAACAGCCTAGCTTAAACAGAGCTGCCAGGTGTGGTGAGCAACCCAATTCTCCCGTGTGCATGCACACATCAGTGCCGTGCGCACCCGGACACGTGTGCCAGGGAACTAACGGTGACACAGTACCTACGTGGGCCAGACCCCGTGCCATGCCTTTTACGTACACTCTCTTAGTGGCCCCCAACACCTGCTAGGGGAGTGGTTAAAATAATACAGACTCATGGGCCCCACCCCCAGAGAGGTAATGCCGCCCCATCCCCAAAAGGCAGCGCTCATCAGAGCCTGGAGAGTCGCAGCGCCTGAGGTCCCCATTATGGCTGTGCCCCTTACCAGCCCGTGAAACCTGGGTCAAGTTCACCAAACCTCTCAGCACACAGTCTCCCCATCTCTCAGGTCCCTGTGAGCATTACGAGACAAAGCACCTGGTGCAGACGGAATGCTCATCCTCACGCCCGTCCTCCGCCTAATCCACACCCCCCAACACACACACGCACACGCGCACGCACGCACACACCCGCGCGCACGGCCGGGACCCAGCTCCCACCCAGCTCACCTCTCTGTCTCCTCCGCTCCTTCCCTGCTGCTTCTGCTCCTCTGAACCGCTTCCCACTCCCCTAATGCTCCAAGCCCTTCCCACCTCCCAGGGCAGCCCCAGGTCCCAAGAGGACACGAAGGTTCTAGGCCTTGAGCACTGGGCTCACTCAAGGGGCTGCCTAACTGCCCTTCTCCCCTCTTTGACATCTGATGAACGCGTCCTCTTTCAAGCCTCAGCTCCTGCCACTTCAATGAAGCCCTCCCTGATTCCTTAAGAACAGACCCAACTCCTGTCCAGCCCCTGGAAGAGAAGTGCAGAGAGAAGGGGGCAAAGTCTCCAACTCCGTGCTTGCCCCTGGGTGCACTCCTTCCTCACTCCTAGCGTCAGCTTCCCTGCCTGTGAAGGGATCTCTGAGACTTCTCGTTCTAAGCCCCCAGAATGAGCTCGCTCACAGGCTCTATCTGGGGGTGGGGAGAGCATCTCCAGGTTCACCCCAAGGTTGCGGAAGGCTGGGAAGGAGCTAGACTCAGCCTTGCTCTCCGCGGGAGGACAGGACAAGTACAGTTCAAGAGACCCCAGGCAGCGTCCTCAAGAGGCCTCGCTTGCAACTGGGGGGAGCAGACCCAATAACGAAGCACAGAGGACGCGGAGCAAAGGGAGGTCCACCTGGGACTGGGGGAAGGGGATCAGGGCAGGCTTCAGGCAGAAGCAGCTAAGGCTTGAAAGACAGGACCAAAGTAAGAAAGAGCAGGCGGTAGAGGAGGATTCCAGACCAAGGGAACATGAGACGGAAACCATGACACAGTGATGGCGAATGTATCTCAGTGCTACTACGCATGTCTCAAGGCGCTTGGCTCAGCATTTAGCTACAAGTCTCATTTATTCCTCGCAACCACTTCGAGATAGGAATTGCTAATATCTCTGTTTCACAGAGTTAAGCAAGTTCCCCAAAGGCACAGTACTATGGAGTGGTGGAGCTGGGATGCGAACCCAGGCATCCGCCTGCCACGTCTGAGTCAACAGGGGTGACCAGTGGGGATGCAGGGAGGGTGAGGGTCCGGGGACTCCCGAGAGGCCTGTTAAGACCTCGAAGTCGGGCTCTGTCTTCCTTGCATCCTGCTCCTGAATGGCACCCAACCCAGGCCAGGGCTGTTGGTGAAACCCCTTGAGGGTGACCCACCCACACGTGGAGGCGCGCAAGCCGCAAGCCACACAGAGTCCGAGGACCCCAGCCATGCACTTCCTTTGCACCATCGGCCTCAAGGATGCAGGGAGCTGCTGCTAATGAGTGAGCGAGCTGCGGAGCGGGGGAGGAGCTGGGAGCTGCAGCCAGTCAGAAGCCGCGCCTGTCAGCGGCCACCCCAACAGGCTGGCTCCGAGCTGTTGCCAGGGCAGCCCAGAGAGTCTGCCTTCACAGGCAGAGTGATTGAGAACCAGCTGCTCTCTCCTGGGCCACCAGCTCGGCCAGCCAGGGGCTCCCCATCCAGTGCCTGGCCCTTCCAAAGCCTCAGCACAAAATGTCAGGGGCCCCGTAGGGAGGGCCACCGGCATGGAAAGCCGTCAAGACAGAAGGCGTGGGCACGCCCTCACATGATGGAGACAAGCCCTTTGTCACAACAGTCCTAAACAGGGACCAGGGCTGGGGGCTTGAGGCTTCTGGGCCAGGAGTTTCAACAACCCGGGGCCATCTTGTAGGACGCTCACCACTAAGTGGTTCCTGCCCCTCCACTGAGGACCCTGCAGCAGCAGGTGACCCACGGGCCTGGAGGGGAAGGGTAGAGAAGGAAGGTGATGGCGGGGGTGGAGCTGAGCGGAGAGCAGGACGGGGAAGGCGGGACGCTGACCGCTGACCGGCTGCTCACCAGGCCTCCTCCCAGCATTTAGCACGGCTGCCACCGGCGGGATCAGAATAACTCTGCGTGGGGAGGAGGACCGCGTTGGAGAGGCAATGTGCCGGTCAGTTCTGCGTGCCCAGCGTGCTGCGAAGCAGGGTATCGGCCATGCTAGAGCAAATTCAGGTGGATGACTGATGTGTGACAAACACACGAGTGAAACTTCAGTGAATCTCCCCAAGGGCAGACGCGCAGGGCCCCTAATCAGGGCTCCGACGTGCCGGGGGGGCTACAACAAGCCCATTAAATGGTTTTCTGTACAACTGCACCAGATGGATGCAGTGTTCCTCTCATTTAGAAGTGTTTTTCCCCTAGTGTGATGAGTGGCTTCAAATGTGACCACCTCTAAGAAGCCCACAGGGCATGGCCATGCTGTCTGTACCTGCTCTGAGATACTGGCAAGCTCAGCAAACCAGCCCTTCACAGGCAGCCTCTTGCGGTCCAGAACCCTGTTTGCCCCCGAGTCCCACCACTCAGTGGAAGACCCTGGCCCCCAGGCCAATGAGAAAGTTGGCAGTTCCTGCCCCGGGAACACTGGCATCACTGGGGAGTGAAACTCAGGTGCAAGGTGCTTCTCCAGGGCAGAAGGACAAAGCGGGGGGCTCACGAGAGGCCGTGGGGCTGTCCTTCTGAGACGAGAGCCGGCTGAAATGTGTGTGCTTAGGGCGGGGCACAGAATGAGCCTCACCTTCACTGAAACTCTCTTCCTGGTAGTCGCTGGGGGCAAAAGAGACAGAGTCCCACCCACTGCCAACCATTAAAGGCTACAGAGATTTACCCACGGAACCCGCTGGCTAAGCGGCCACCTGGACTTAGGAGAGAGAGACAGCAGGGATGGCCAATCGGAAATGTGTGCTTGATGAAACACCAGGCTGGCTGTTGATCCCCTGGGTTCCCCACATGGGCCAAAGACCACGGTGGGAGCCACGGAAGCAAGCTCAGAGGTCAGCCCGCTGGCTCCCTGCAAATAACAGAGCACCGTGAAAACAAACAGGCGCCCATGGTGCCCAAGCTGGGGCAGAAGTCGAGGGAGCTAAGGTCTGGAATCCATCCATGGCCCAGGCAGGAGAAAAGGATGAGACAAGCTTTGACCTGGCTCCTTCTGCTTCACAGCGGCCTGGGCCTGGGTTGGCCTGAGTCTGCCACCGTGGAGGGACAGGGACTGCCTACAAGGAGATCCAAGATTTGGTACCCAGGGTCAGGGCCATCACGGTGACCCCGAAACACCACCAGGAGTGGGTCTGGTCTGCCTGGCTTTCTCTCTGCGGGAGGGACTGGCTCCCTGAGAAGCAGGAGCAATATCAGAAAGGAGACCTCGAGGCACCGACCCCAGGAAGCCACTGGTGTCTCCCCCTGGCAGCACACTGGGCTGCTGGATTCCCTCCATACCTTCAGGGCCAGCCCCGGGCCTAGCCGGAACCCTGCAGTAGATGCCCTGCTGTTTAGCTGAAGAACTCAGCAGACTTCTTTTGGAAGTGGGATCTGAGCAGGACAGAGAGCCCTGGCTGGGGCTCTTCAACCAGACCAAATAAACACTCAGCCTCTCGCCAGGGGGGCTGCAGTTTAAATTTGGAGAGGGCAGGGAAGAGCCAATCCGAGCTGAGTTTGGGCTGAACTGGCTCTCCGCCAACAGCAGTAGGAACGCACCCCAGACTGAGCTTCGTCTGAGTCTCCCGCCCACCGGCTCCCCAAGCTGGAACAGGCAGTGGTACATCCAGCCCCAAGGTTATCCTACAACGTGATAACCCAGCACCCTCGCCACCAACATCCCCCAGAGGCGTGGGGCCCTTCCAGAGAGGGAAGAATCCAGAGCTGCTAGCTGGACGTCTCAATACTTGAGTGGGTCTCAGAATACTTGAGTGGGTCTCAGAATCACCGTGTCCCACGGCTCCACCGTGTCCCTTGGCCGACTCAGGCCAAGCTGGGCCCAGGCAGACGTGAAGCAGGTGGAGCCAGGTCAGGGCTCCTCAGTACCCAGGGTCAGAGCTGCCACGGTGACCCTGAAACACCGCCATGACTACAGATTCTGGGGCTAGCCCTAGGTCTGTGACTCTGACTCTCCTAGGTAGGGCTCTGGAATCTTTCTGCCTGGCACCATGATGCTCAGCAGTATCCAGGAACTAGGAGAAGGTAAGGTGGCCGTCGATGCCTCCAAAGCCTCCTTCCCAGAGCCCACAGGGCATGTCTGGTCTCTCTCTATCTGCTGCTGCCACTTCCTAAAACCCTGGGGAGTTCCAGAGGCCCAGGTCTAAGTCCAGACTCAGCCATTTAACGGCTCTATGACCTTGTGTTGGTCTCTTAACCGTCTTCAGCTTCAGACTCCTCACTTGCAGATGAGAAAATGTCTGTTTCCTAGGACTGCTGGGAGGCCCTCTTTTAGCCCCCTCGCTCCCAGACCCACTGGATCTGCACAAGGTCTGCCCAGAAGGCTCTTCCCTGCGAGCTCAGCCCACCCCTCTCCTCCTCGGGGATGCCATCCCCAGCACCCTGACGGACCGAGCCCTCCAGTTCCGGGCTCTCGGTGCCTTCAGGACACACGCTTCCACTGCAATCACACATTGACCTGTGGAACGGCTTCACGGCAGGAGGGGCCGGGGCTGGTTTGGCCTGCTCCCCCGAGCCTGGCACACGGCGGGCCCTAACTGAACGGTATCCACTCTCCCCAGCACCAGGCCATCAGAGCTCCCTGTCTCGTCCCTGGCTCCAGCCTTGACCACTCAGAAACGCCCACTTCCAGCCCCTCCGATACTCCCATCAGCGCCCTGCCCTGGACGGGCCCTCTCAGACCATCCGGCACCTCTGGAGCCTCACACCACCACCAGCTGCTTCCTGGGACTGGGCCCTACGTGGCTCTCAGATTTCTCGTAGTAACGCCCTCTTGGAGTTTCAAAAGCAAACCAAGTCATTTGCCAACTATTTTCTCCCATTAATTTCACAATGCATTTGCTATTTTCCCTCCATAATGACTCATTTAGCAGCAACAGAGCAATTAGGCAGACCACAGAATATTGATTTTCTAAGTGGGAGAAGTGTCCGCACAAATGTCTCCCTATGCCTGTCTCAGGCTGTCTCCCGCTACCTGATGGGGTAAACCTGAGGGGGGCTGAGCCGAATCTGCTGGCAGGATTCTGGGGTCTCCAACAGAAGCTCAAAAGCATGGTGTGCGCATGTGTGTGAGAGTGTGTGTACATGAGATGACACGATGAAATTATCATGTGACATACATGACCCCATGGAGACCTCAGAACCCTAGCAGGCAGGCACCATTATCACACCCATTTTAAAGATGACGAAACAGAGGTTCAGAGATTAGGTGACTTGTCCTAGATCACAGAGGAAGTTAGGGAGCCGGATCCAGACCTAGGTCTGTGTGTCGGCAGGGCAGAACTCTGTTCATCAGGGCGCCCTTGTGTGGCTTGCTCTCCATGGGACATGGGGGATGTGACACTGGGAGCAACGCAGTCCCTGCCATAGTGTGACCCAAGGAGACTCCTGAGACACGAAACAGTTGGCCTAGGTCTTGAGGTTGCACACCTCAGCCTCAGCGCAGCCTCCAAGCCTGCCCGCTGTAAACAGGTCCACCCCAGGCTGCCCCTGGCCATCGGCTCTTGGAAAGGCCCGGAGAAAGACATAATGGCAGGATCCCCTGCCCTCCTCCTCCTCCACCCCCTGGCCACCACCACCAGCCCAGGCAAGTGCCTGCCCAGCTGGTGGGGCACTTCAAACATCCCCTGCCTATAAAAAGAGAGGGCAGAAGAAAAGAGAGTCAGGAATGGTTTGATGAGCGGAGCATCTATGATATCTGCGAATGGCTCCCAAACCAGGCCCCACTGCTGAGAGGATCCTATCAAACAAGAGCTTAGCTTTCCTCCTACCTCCCGCTCCCAGAAACTCACTCGAGGCAAGCTGGGATGGGGGCTGTAGGGGCAACAGGTGCTCAAGTTCCTAGGGACCAACGCTAGCCTAACCCAGGGAGCAAACCAGCTTCTTGAGGGCCAAGGGAAAGAGCTGAAGGTCCAGCTATCAGACATGGGTTTAAATACCAGCTCTGCCACCATCTATGTGGCTTTGGGTGGAATAATGACCTTCTCTGAGCCTCAGTGCCTTACCTGTAAAAGGAATAACGCCTGCTCTGACACCTCCTTAGCTGTTACGAGGGCCAAGCAGTAAATGATAAAGTGCTACATAGGGACTTACCTGGTGGCACGGCGGTTAAGAATCCGCCCGCCAATGCAGGGGAAACAGGTTGAATCCCTGGTCCGGGAAGATCCCACATGCCACAGAGCAACTAAGCCTGTGCACCACAACTACTGAGCCTGTGCTCCAGAGCCCATGAGCCACAACTACTGAGCCCACGTGCTGCAACTACTGAAGCCCGCGCGCCTAGAGCCCGTGCTCCGCAACAAGAGAGGCCACCACAATGGGAAGCCCGCGCACTGCAATGAAGAGTAGCCCCCGCTCGCAGCAACGAAGACCCAACGCAGCCAAAAATAAATAAACAGATTTATTAAAAAATAAATAAATAAAGCGCTACATAAATGTTGGCTAGCGAAGCTCAACAAAAGGGAAGGTTTCTAAGAGCTGGCACTGCCCAGCAATGGGATGGCATCTCCCCATTACTGGCAATGTGCAAGCAGACCCTGGATTGTCCATGGTTATGGGAAGCAGAGCATCCTATATACCTCCTGTATACCCAGATGCACATTAGCATAGCAAAGGCTCCCAGGAGTCAAGCACTGAAGAAATTTACTTGCTTTGCTTCCCTGACCTGTTTGTTGGACTATGGAATCCCCTCATCACAAATGCCCGTTAACATCTGCAAGGATGTGGTGTTCCATGGAACCGGGCCTGAGAAATTCTCCTACGGGCGCTTTGGACAATGACCAGGGGACATAGGGAAGAAAGCAAGGCCTTTCGAGTACAACCCTCATTGGAAAGGCTATAGGACCCTTCCCAATGTCAAGTACAAGTCAGGAGCAGACCCAGTCCTCAACCTCCCTTTCTAGCATGACAGGGAGACAAATTCATTTGCCCAGAGAGAAAATTCACTTCAACGAAACAACGTAAAAAGGGACTTAGAAACCTCAAACAGGAGTCACTCCCAGGCTATCCCTGACCTTAACAAGCCAAGAAACTTGGAGGAATTGAAGAAGAAGAAAGGCCTCAAGCATAAATGCCTCCCCCTTCCCTGCTCTTGCCTGAAAATTCACCATGACTGCCCTTACCCTCTGTGTCAGCAGGGCCTCGTCCAGGCTACCTGAAAGCAGGGCTAAGACTCCACAAGCGTTGACCATATTTCAGAGTGGAAGAGTTTGCGGGGCCACAGGAAGCGGGAGACTGCAGAATCCCAAATGCCCTGTGTGTCCAGACCCCATCTGTGGATCCTGGAAGAAGGCAGCAGGCACGCCCGGCCCCGCCCACAGTGCTGCTGTGGCGCTGCATGGACATACCCCCTCCACCCCAGTGCCCGTCCTCTCTCTGGGGGGGCTCCACGCCAGGCAAGGCCGACGAATCCCGGAACCACGGGCTCCCTGGAAGAGCTCTGGCAAACCCATCCATAATGGTGCAGACTTTGCTCCCAGCAAGGACAGAGCTCTATTAATTATTCAGGGAACAGTGCAATTATGCAAATCAGTGGGCAGCCTCTGCCCAACTGCTGTCTTCTGCAGGAGTCTGGGGGGAGGGGGCGCCCAGAGCCCAAGCGGCTGAGTACAAGAAGGGAGCCACCCAGCCCGTGAAAGGCGGAAGAGATCCCCCACATTCTGGGCCCACAGAGGGCTCTGACCAGAGCCAGGCCCCATCCCACACACAGAAGAGCTAGGAGCTGCTTTGAGGAAAGATTCTGAAAACCTGGGGATGCCTTTTCCAAAAAAAGAAAATACCCCCAAAGCTACTGCTAGGCCAGCAATGCCATCATTCAAGGCTTGCTCCTGTAGGCCCTAAAGGCATGGAATACTTCCAAGGTTCCCTCTTTAAAAGTACGCTTCTAAGGAGAGGTAACAACTCAGATTAGCGTTTACCCCAGAATGCTCTGCGCAATACTACTGCTCTCGGGGTGGGGGACAGGAAACCCTGGATTAAACAAGGTGAAACTGGTTTCTTTACTGCAGGACCTCTCAGGGCCTAGAGTGAGGATGCCCATGCCACCTGCGGAGGAGAACATCTAGTCTCACCTCCAGGAACCAGGAACCGAGTTTGATAAACTCCGGACAGATTGCTCACAAAATCCCCTGCCAGGTCCATCACGCCTTGACTCTGAAATCCCATGGTGTAGGTTTTCACTACTCTCATAAACAGCCATCATCAAAAGAGTGAACTTCATGCGCGCAGGGCAGCCAGACACGACCGCCTCGGGCAGGCTGGCAGGGCGGTCAGAAGGCCCGCCCGTGGCCCTGCCGCCACCCCCTCCCCGAGGCCTGGCAATTGTGCAGGTGCCCAGCACCATCTCAGGTCCACAGAGGGCTGGGTCGGCTGGGAGCCTGGCTGCACGATCAGCAACCCCCTCAGCCAGTCTAGCCGGAGGTCTCGGCGCCAGACTCACCTGTCTACCCACACGTGCGGAGCAAAGGCTGCGCTGGGAGGCCCTGCCCGCCAGCATCACTGCTTTCCCTTCATCCACCTGGGCAGTGATGCGAGTGACCTCGACGTGCTGACCTGGGGAGGAAGGCTGGTGAGCCCACCCGTGACCTCTGCCACCGACCCCACCTCACCCACGATCATAAGTCAGCAGATCCAAATGCAGCCACGGCTCATTAGCTCTGCCAGGAGGACAAGAGAGGTAGGGGCCCAAGGAGGAGGACACTTGTAATCACTGAGTAGCTGCCAATGCGGGGGCAGGCCCCGAGCCGGCCCTACCCTCACAGCCTGGGGACCCCAGCCACTGAGACCAGGAGGATAGGCCCGCCTCCACTGCCACACACCCCCACACCCCCTCAGGACTTCGGCACCCGTAGTAGCCTCCTTCAGAGCTCGGGGTGGCCCCGGGACGCTCCCCCAGCCCCCTCTGGTGGCTGTCGCGTTCTTTCGTGTGGGAGACAGTGAAACACTCTGGAAACATCTAGGTGCAAATCCCGTGTGCGCCACCCACCTGCTGTCGGATAGGGGCAAGTGGCTTTTACCTGTCGGAGCCTCCGTTTCTCATCTGTAAAACGGGGAGAGGGCAGCGCTGAGCAGTAGTTAACAGCACAGACTTGGGAGCCAGGCTCCTTGAGCTCGAATCCCACCTCTGCCATTCCAGCTGTGCAATTCACATTTCCTGGTTGAAAACCAGGGATAACAACAGAGTGCAGCACGCGGGCTGTTGTGAGGATGGAGTGAGTTCCTCTCTGTGAAGGGCTGAGAGCAGGCCTGGCCCACAGGATCTGTCCATCATGTTAACTATCATACTGGAGAGGACCTTGGCTTTGAGTCCAAAGAGACCTAGATTCTCAATCCATCACAAGGGTAATCCCCGATAAGTGGTTTTACCCCTCTGAGGCCAGTTTCAGCACCTGTAAAATGGAGGGAGGATAAAACAAGGGCAGTCAAGAGGATTAGCGATGACGTACAGACGGTGCACAGTGCTTGGCACGCAGCAGACGCTCCATAAACGGCAGGTAGGTTAGTGATGATACTACTGACTGAGCAGGTCATCTGGAAAACAGAGACCACGAGAACAGGGGTTGATGGCAGGGCCTTAGATAATAAAGCCCGTCCACCTGGGTTTGGATCCTACCTACGAGCCGTGTGACTTGGGCAAGTGGCTCAGTCTCTCTGGGCCTCAATTTTCCTCTCTGTAAAAGTGAGGAGAGTAATATCGTTCAGAGCGCTGGTGTAAGGATGACGTGAGAAAATGCAGGAAAGGAGCCCGGCCCATCAAAGGTGGCCACGCAGGGTAGGGGCTGGTGGCTGGTGGTGATATCGCAGCACTCAGAGAAGCTCGCCATGAAGAGTGCAGAGACGACAGGCACCCTGTCCCACCTGCTACCATGGCTCCATCCCACGTCACCTCCAGGGACTTCACGACCTGAAGGCGGTGCAGCAAAGGCCGGGAAAGACAGGACGCTACCCTGTGCTAGGTACCTCCCCTCCAGGAATCCCAGAGTCCTGGGCACTGAGATATTAGTCTTTGTTTTGCTTTGTTGAGATGGAGAAACTGAGGCTCAAAGAGAAGCAGTCAGTCGAGCTCCGGGTGGCTGACTCCAGCACACCTGCTGACCTCCCGGCAGCTGGCAGAGCAGGGGATGGGGCTGGAAGGCAGTCATGGGTTCAAATTCCAGCTCCATGGCCCACAGGCCCAGATTTCCCCTGCCCCACCCTCCCCCATCTTTCTCTCCCAATCTCAGCGGGCATCTGGCCTCCTCCGTTGGGGGTACAGCCTAGGCCACCTGGCCTCTCCCAGGGGCCTCTGCACAGCCAGCCACTCTCATCCCTGAGCCGAGACTCTCCAGGCTGTGCTTAAAGAGCTCCACTCCCAGGTGGGGGCCAAGGGCACCTGGTCCAGGCCTGAAACATTGGCTAGTCCTGTCCTATGGGCTTTGACTCAGTGGACCTGGGCTTGAATCACATTACTGCCACTCACTTGATCCTGGTGACCCCAGAGAGGAGTGACTACACCTCTCTGAACCACCTGTAACTGGGAAGTCGGCAAGAGGAACGGGCCTCAGTGGCTCAGGTGGGCCAAGCACTGGACCTGGAGCTAGGAGACAAGTCCCAACTCCAACTCTGCCCCTTCACCTCTCTGAGCCTCCCCCATCTTGCCTGGAGAATGCAGACCATAATCATAAATGCCCTAATTGCTCCAGGCGCCCTTAGGAGATCTAGAGCACCAGTGTGAAAGTGCTTTTAACAGCGGGGAGCCCTGGGCAAGCACAGGCGGGGGGTACTCCTGGCACTCCTGTAGGAGGAGGAAGGTTAGTTCAAAAGACATCACAACCTTAATAAGAAAGGGCACGGCATGCTAATGGGAAGATTCTAGGCCTCAACCAGGGAATGGATCGCCTAGGCATGGGGTTCCCCCGAGTGTGACTTTGGGCCAGTCATGTTCCCCTCTTGGAGTTTCAGTTTCTACATCTGTGAAATGAGAAACAAAAAACCCTCTTACTATGAGGAATCAATAAGAACATAGCAGTGCCTAGGCAAGCTGCGGGCATACATCTGGGACACGGTCCTGCCCTCTGCAAAAGGAACAGACTTTGGGCAGTGGTTCTCACACTTTGGGGAAACATGATTACTCCACCAGAGTCTAATTCTGAAGGTCTAAGGTGGGGCCCAAGAACCTACATTTTATCAGGGGTCCTGCCTGGGGTGGGCTGGTCAGTCCTGCTCAGGGGCCAGGCCTTCAGCTTCCAAGACAAGAGTGGGGTTTTATCAGAGCCAATTCTGGGACTGAGTTTCCTGATGAAATCTGGGGAAGATGGAAAGGGGGAAAGAAGGGTAATAGGAGTAGAGGGGTGGGGCTGTGAACAACCTATTAATCAATTTCCTCCCCAGCCAGGAAACAGTAATTGCTGGGTGCACACATCCTTCACATGCTAACAGTCTGCAGCTGCAACAGGAAGCTTCCACTGCGAATGTCAACAAGACAGCATGAAATTAACTTCCCCTTAGTCAGTGGGCACAGGGAGATGCTGCACTAACTCACTGCCCTCAGTATGAAAACTCCCCAGGACAATGTCGCATCAAATTAGAGCCTGTGCTACCACGGCGGCATCTGTATTTCTACCCGAAGTGCTCTTTTACAACCAGGCCCTGCAAACAAGGGCTGGGAGAAAGAAAGGTCAGGGCTAGCCGAGGCAGGCGACCGTCCCGGGGTTAACTGGGCCCTGGCCAGAGCCAGCCGGGACCCCTCAGCTCCCCTATGGGGGCTGCCCACCAGAAAAGGGAGGCAGCAGATCACCGTGACAAGCAGTAACTCACCCCTCAAAGCGCCTGCTGTGGGGAAAAGTGCAAACCCAACCTTCTATCTGGGCCAATTCCTGGCCCGCCAACCCCCCCGGAGAGACGGGGAGACAGACTTGTGGCTCTTCCGAGTTAGCAGTGCAGCAGGCCCAGGAGGCAGGTTCCTGCGCTCCAGCCTGGCCTGTGGCAGTCCAGGTACAAGTGGCAGCAGGAGGAGCGGCAGGAGGTGGGGCGACAAAGCCCTGCTCAGGCGCCTTTGGGAGAATGCAAAGACGTCCTGGAGGCTGCCCTCTGGCCCCTCCCCTCCTGGCAGTTAATCACCAGGCAGACCCCCAGTGCCTCCCCAAAGCACAAAGTGCTGTGTTCGGGCCTCCCAGCAGCCCGCCCCAGGCCGCCATCAGCCGCGGCCTTCAAGGGGACAACCCCAGGGGTCAGGTGCACGCAGGCTTCCTGAGCGGATGCGAGTGGGGGTATCTGGGGAACGCCCTATTCTTGGCACACCCCCAGGATCAGGCTTGACCTCCAACCTTGGGGTGACTTCTTACCTTCCCCAGGAACGCACAAAGTATTCCCAGATAGGCTGCCAGGGACCCTGCAGGCGGGATCCCGTCTCCCTCTCCTTCCCCTGGGTCCTCACCGCACCACCCGCCTGGCTCAGAGGGGACCTCTGGTGCACAACTGGTGGCTTCCACAGGGACCTGGCTTCCAGTTGCCAAGGAAGGTTCTTACATGTGCACGCGCTGGGGCCTGTGCTGTGGCCTGTAGGCAGGACCTGGGGGGCCGCCCAGGCTGTGCCCCCCAGGATGTGTGAGATGCTGTGTGCCCACCCACAGAGCACGGAGATTCCCTCGGTAACACAGGCCACCCTTCCTGGTGCCCCCAGCTGGGAGGGGCAACTTCCGCATCATTCCCATCACAGTCCTCTCCTCTGGGCTTTCAGCCTGTCCTCTGAGGGGGGTGGGCAGGATCACAGGTCACTCTACACTGAGCACCGTGATCATGAGGGAGAGCACGCCCCTGGTGGAGAGCGGGTCCTCTGAGAAGCTGCCTCAAACTCTGGAATTGGGAGGAGGGGTCCCATAGGCAGCAGCCCAAGGGCCGCTAGAGGGGAAGCAAAGGGGTTAGTTTCACTGTAGAGTGGCTGGTGACTGTCCTGTCCATAGCCCAGGCCTCAGGCATGTCGCCCAGCTGCTCTGGGGCGTCAGAGGGTGGGGGTAGGAGTGGTACAGCCTCACGCCAATCCGGGCTTGCTCTCCGCGGCCACTCGCATACCCCACCCCAGGCTGGGAATGCGGCCCAAGCCACCCCTTGCAGGCAGGCGCAGGCAGATGGACTGTCGGCCGGGAGACCCAGCATTAGCAAGGGGCGCTTCTCCACTCACCGGCACCAAGGCACCCAGGAGGGCGGGTGGGGGAGGAGCTAAGTGGGCCCTGCCACCTGCGAAGGAGTCACACGCCAGCCGTGGGAGCTGGGTGTTTTCCTTCCTGCCTTTTCGTTCTCCCTATGATCTCCAGCTCGCTTCTGTGGCCCTCTCAAATAGCCATTAATTAGAGCCTGGTAATTAACTTTCTGGTTCAAGTAATATTTTGCAAAGGAATTCCATTAAAGAGTCAATTTGCATATCCTCAGACATGGGACCTGGAAATAAGCAGGGTTACTCTGGGAGAATGCGCAAGGCCTCACCCACAGCACCCCTCAGGCCTGGCACCCAGGCCTGCGCTCTGCAGGCACCTACAGGCACGAGGGCATTCAGAGGGTGGCTGTGCTGATGGCCCAGGGATATGCTGAGCCCTGGGAGGCTCTCCCCAAGAAGGCAGGCGCACGAGGGCATTCAGAGAGAGGGTGGCTGTGCTGATGGCCCGGGGATATGCTGAGCCCTGGGAGGCTCTTCCCAAGAAGGCAGGCGGTTTGTTCACAAAACTGGCCAGCTCGGTGGCCACACGCCCAGACAGCAACTGCACACACGCACACAGATGCGCACATGTGAGAGCGCACACACAGAACATGCCACGCACACGGCGAAACAGGATGTATGTAAACACACACGCACATGCCGGTAGACACGTACACATAAGAAAACAGACACAGTAAGAACGGTAGCCAGCACTCATTGAGCGCTTAGAATGAACCGTATGTCCATATTCGACCTACAAATACAGCCACTTCCTGTGGTCCAGCCCTACATGAAGCGCCAGGCCCTGTTCCAAACGCTTTACATGCGATTATTCACCTCAGATGCACAAGGACACTTAACATACAACGCGCACACCTTCACGAGGGCAGGTGCGTACCTGTAAGACATACAAAACCACGCACTCGTGGAGGTACACATGCCTACAGACACTTGTACAAAAAAAGGCTTCTCTAGCTTTTAAAACCCCAGGCTGGGGCTGATCACATTCTCACTAGCTAATTTCCACCGTTCCTAAAAATATTGCCCAGCTCAGATCTCTGGAAGATACACGAGGGAGCTGCAGATCTAAAAGGAGGGCGATAAAAATGAGAAAGCAAAAATAAATTGGTTCTTCTCCAAGTCTGGGTCATGTTCTGTGGCTTTCCCCTCCCTCTGGAGATGAGGCTCAGAATCATGTGCTCGTTAGTGGGGCTCCAGTCAGCCCTGCCCCAAAGGTGCCCATGGGGATCCAAGTACAATGCTGCAGCTGGGTCGGGCCGTGGTCATGAAGCCTGGCTTCTGTAAGGGTCCCACCACCACGCCTTTGACCATGTGCCTCAGTTTCCCTGAATCTAACAGTCCCTTCACCACCTACCTACTGCATGGTGAAAGACCTTTCAAGGTGCTGTGTAAATGCCAGGCCTCCTTATGCTAATTATCGGATTAAGAATTAAATCTGACTCCCTTATGGAGAGGAGAGCAGGGGAGGGGGGAGTTGGGAAGCATTCCTTGCAGGTAATTAATGAATTCCCGGCCATACCGCTTGGAAGACAGAGACCCACTTAACAAAGATCCACCTACATGAGGCCTCTCAGAGCTGAGGAAGGCCAAACAGGGCAACTAAGACTCCTGCAAGGGACTTGCCAGAACGTTCAGAAGGCAAAGGACACGAACAGACAAGACTCAAAAGCAGCAGCACTACTGGCCCTTAAACTCAGGAAAACAGCGTTCAATCACTAACAAGCAAGAAATGCAAACAACAAAGAAATGCCATTTTTCTGCCTATACAAATGACGAAGACTGTGTTAATGACGACACCCAATGTTGTTAAAGGTCTAAGGAAACAGATGAGCACCCTCAAAAATCACTGGGGGGGTGTAAATTACTACAGGCTCTCCATGGGCGGCATTTTTATCAAAAACCTGAAACTCTTCATATTCTTTGACCTAGTAATTCTAGGACTTTACCTCATGAAATCAATCACAGATGGAGATAAATGATGCATACTCAAGGATTAAATACCAGCACCATTTTTAATAAAGAAAAACTAGACATAACCTAAATGCCTAAATTACTAAAAACAAGTAAGGCCTGAACATCAGATGGAACAGTAAACTTTACAAGTCAATTTTTAAAACACATATAGTAGAGGTTTGCTTTCCCAGGTGTAGACAAGAACCAGGGTCATTCCACTTGGCTATTTCTTGTGTTCAAAGTAGTAATGATCGTCTGTGCAGCCCCTTTCACCTGACGAGGGACAGCAACATCGAGTATCAGCTCTCGAACTCAGAATAACACCGCATGATTGCATGTTATTATTCCCACACTGCAGATGAGGGGCCTGTTCGCCACCAATATTAACTACCACTTACTGAAAACCTAAAACACACCTGTCTAACCGCTCTCGCGTGTTATAACTTATTTAATAAAATTTTAGAAACATTTAAGAAACGTGTAAGACCCAGTGTGAGTTGCTAAGGAAACAGTACTGAACAGGACAGACATTTTCTATTAAACACATGCTGAATATATTGATATCATTTCCAACGACACTATTATCATCAGACCCATTTTGCCAATGTGCAAACTGAGGCTCAGAAAGGTTAAGTGACTTGCCCCAGGAATGCCTGGCTTCAAATCCAAAGATCACATACTTCCCATTATTCGCAGAGACTAAGATGCCCAATCATCTCAACATCACCCAAGGGAAGGCCGAGAAGGACCAGGCTCTCCCTGTCTACAGCAGGGGAGGGAGAGAGCGGAGAAAACCCAGGCCTGGGTGCCCAGCCCTTCCTGCACCTACTGTCAACAGAAAACAGATTCTGTCTTCCATTTTTTCCTGTTCCTCATCAAGCTTCCTCTCCTCCCACCAAGGAATGCCTCACCCAAAGGGGGAGAATTGATTCCTGCCTACTCAGGGCCGGGTGAGGGTCCCTGAAAGCCCCCTCCCTCCACTTCCAAATTATCTCCCTCCCTAGTCTTACACTGCCTGGAATCCTACCATTAGTAACTTTCAGGTGTGGGAACTCCAGGCAACACACATACTCCCTGTAAGGGAAATCAATCTCTCACTCCACACATATCAGCCTTGGGTAACTGCACCTGGGTTGCCCGCCTGTGTGGAGGGCCAGAGTCACCCAGATACAGTATCAGCGAGAAAAAAAAATGAGGAAAGCACAGTATTGCCAGCTGACCCTCCTAGGTACTCAGCAACATTAATAAATAAATGAGTGACTTGGAAATTATCTTCTGGGAAGGCAGAAGCACCGCATCCGAGGTCGCTTTTGCCAACATGAATGCCGTCTTGTAAATGAGGCAGGAACGTTTCCAGCCTGCAAAGCGAAGTGCTTTTGCCAGCACACCTTTCACCTGGAAAGCCTCCGCGCGGCATTCATTTCTGTTATCCACGGGAAATGATTACCTGTCCTTGGTGCTTATTTCCAAAACCTCCAAAGGAGAAATGAGCGTTGAGGGGTCCAGTGATCTTGGAGACCGACTGGGAACCTCCCCCAGGCTGTTTTCAGGGAAGTAAGTACAAAGGCTCAACCTGTCCTGTGGCCCTCGGGGACCCCAGAGCCCAGTTGTGCCCACCAAGCCCTGGCTGGCTTGACCCCAGCCTCACAACCAGGCATCAGCCCTCTCCCCGCATCAGCCAACTTCAGCGTCTCCACACCTGGGGCAGACTCCTTTCCCAAGGAGCTGAAAGATCCCAGAACGGAGCTAACTGGATGAGAGAATCCAGAGGAGAGAATCCCGGCACACACACAAAAAAAAGCTCCCAGATGAGAGAATCCCAGCGCAAAAAGAAAATAACGTCCCCAGCACAGAGAGCATGCAACAAAGCCGCTTCAGCAGCCATAAAGCAGACAGATTCATCCAGAGTCAGAACCCAAGTGGCCGCCCCCGAGTTCCCTGTGCTCCTTCTCCCCATGAGGCGGCCACGGGGGCTCACATCTGCCACCCTAGAGGCCCCCAGCCCCCTTCCCGTGCCCATCTCCTCAGTGAGGCCGCTGTCTCTGCACTTGCCCCCTTCCCAGGGAGAGGCACGGCAGCCCAGCGGGGTCCCACGAGCCAAGCCAAAGGCAGCCGTTCTGTCTTCCCAGCCTTCAGCAGCACCACCACCCCACGGCAGAGCGGGGGGAGGCGCCTCTCCACTCACCCAGCGTTGACCGTGAGCTTGGGGGTGGGGGTGGGGGTCGCCAGAGTTGGCTTGACTCACTCAGCTCCAAACAGGGCGAATCCAGGGACTGCCCCAGAGAAACACCTGCCCAGCCATCCCACCAGCAGCCGCTAAATCTACTTGTCGGCGAAGCAGCACACCAGGAGACCCCAGTCCGAGTAAAGCCCGCTGCCGCTCCAAGGCTGGACAGGAGGGCTTCAAACTCAGTCTCTCTGCCTGTCCGTGGGAAGTCTGGGCTCCCTTCCTGGGCCAGAGAAGCCACCAAGCCAGATTTTGTTTATCGAAAATTAATAAGACAATTCCACACCACTGTCAGTGACGTTCTGCTCCAACCGCTACCATTTACCACCGCTTCTAGAAACAGACTTGTAGTCTTACTCCCTACCCAACCCCATCCGTGCCCCTCCGGCATGTGGCAAAGCTGACCTGAGGCCAAGCTGGGCAGGACCTGCTCCAGGTCATCTCAGCCGGGCCCTGACCTCCGGCCAGGGCTGCCAGCCGAGCGCTCGCCGGCATCTCCGTGCAGGCTTCCGGCTGGAGGGAGGTAAACATGGCATGCATGCTGTCTGCTCCCAAGAGGGCAGGCACACTCAGAGGCCGGACCGCCTGCCGTCTCTCCTGTTCCCCAGACACCCACACATGCACACAAAACTGGGTACGTACACGAGGCCCTGAATGCGGGTGCAGAGGGTCCTGACCCCCACCAAG
The DNA here is from genome assembly GCF_964270905.1 of Leucopleurus acutus. Classification (NCBI taxonomy): domain Eukaryota; kingdom Metazoa; phylum Chordata; class Mammalia; order Artiodactyla; family Delphinidae; genus Leucopleurus; species Leucopleurus acutus. The sequence goes on from NC_139150.1 coordinate 12,971,410, forward strand.
GAAAGCGCAGAGAAGGGCATGTTCCTGGGGAAGAAAGCCAGAGGAAGGGGCCGGGCGGAGGGAGGAAGGCAGCAAACCGGGTGGCCTGCCGCCCAGACAATAACAAAGATGGGAACCGAGATTTTCAAAGACGCAGTGGCTGCACCCAGCGCTGAGCTCTGGCCTGGCTAAATCTTCCTGCCAGGGCACGCCTGGTCCCCTGGGGCACCACGGCCATCAGAAAAAGGCTGAGGGTCCTGCCTCGGGCTGGGCTTGGCAGCTGGGGCAGCAAACCAGCTGCAGGCAGCGGGGAGGATGCATTAGAGAGAGCAGCTCCGGGCTGATGAAAATTAAAGGTCTAGTAATTCTCCTGGAGAGTGGAAAGAGTACTCTTCGGGAAGATGCTAGGGGTCAGTTAAACAGTCACTCAACCTTGGGCAGGAGTTGGGCTATAACTTGTACTCCTCTGCCTGCTGGAACCAAGGGGGAGGGGAGAGAGATTTTCATTCTACCTGTGCCTCCCTCACAGGGAGTGCCAACTCACCAATCATACACAGGGGCACAGCCCTATGAAGGAAGGCAGATGCCAGGGGCCTGAGATGCTGGGGCTGAATGCCGAAAAGGTTCCTTGCTGCCTGCCCGTTCTTTCTTTCACCCCCACTTAGCTGAGCAGGAACACGTTCTAACTGGCACCAGAATCCACCACCATGCTGTGCCCAAGCAGAAAGGTGCTGGGGCTGGCACGGCTCAAGGAGGGGGGGACCTGGGCCCCAAGAGGCTGTGTCTGCCGGGTGTCCCCGCAAGCGGACAGGAGGGCTTGTTTGCCCTTGCGAGGTGAAGCCGGCTCCTTGCCAGTGACTCCTGGCGGGCTGAGCCACCTCCTCTCTCTCCTCCTCTGGCCCACAAGCCACCTCCCCTTGGAATTTCCACACCTGCTCCTGGCTTGCCCAGGAAAAGGAAACAGGGAATAGGAGACACCCCTGGGAGTGGAGAGGTGAGGGAGGGAAGCAGCTGCCCAGGGCTGGAAAGGATGAGGCCCTTATTCCTTGGCCTCAGGCACTGCCCGCTCTGCTCACCCCAGCCCCCAGCGGAGCACGCGCCCTACTTACAGCAGATGTGCCCCCTAAGCGGCCCAGCCCCCTGTTCCTCCCCTCCAGATGTTCAGCCTTTTCGTCACCGCTGGGTTTCCGCAAAACCCAGCCGAAATGCCTTTTGTATCGGACACTCAAGGGCTCCAGAGGCAGGGGATGGATCCTGGGGTGGAGGCGCCACTTCTGTCCCCAGCTCCGGGCACTGTACCGCCCGGGAAACAATGCCCACCTCGGCGAGGCGAGGCAGGACTTCTCGGCGAGGGCACTTCCCTCCCGGCCTCGCCCCGAGGCTCGGGCACCCTGTCCTCACCCCTGGGGGAGTGAGAAGGGTCCTCCCGTCGCGCCCCGCCCCCGTCCGAGATGGCCCCACAAGTTGCCGGAGGGCGGCGTGGGGTGCCCTCGCGCTTTCGGCGCGCCCCAGTCCGGCTCTCGCTTTGTCCCCGCGCCCTCCGGGGCGCATCCCGGGGCGGCGGCGCGCGGAGGCCGGGCCGGCGGCGACGGCGGGCTCACCTCTCATTGTCCGCGGCGGAGGCGGAGGCGGCGGCGGCGGCGGCGGCGCTCCGGAACCCCGGCAGGATGTGGCGGAAGCTGTGGTTGCGGTCCAGCTTGGGCTGGCTCTTGGTGCGCTTGATGGAGCCCTTGAGGCGGCGGCTGAGGAAGCCCTGCGCGCGGGGCGACAAGAGGGGGGAAGGGAGGCGGGGTTAGCGCGGCGGCGGCGGGCCCGGGACCCGCGCGGAACCCGCGCCCTGGCTCGGGCGGCCGTGCGGCCGAGGGCGGGCGCGGGCTCGGGCTGGCCCCTGCACCTCGCGGCCCGCGCCGCCCGCCCGCCGACCGAGCGCCGACGGCCCGGCCCGCGCAGCGCGGCCCAGCCCACCCCGCGCCGCCAGCCAGCCAGCCAGCCAGCCAGCCAGCCACGTCGCCCCCGCCCCCTAAGCCGCTGTTGCCATGGCGACGCCGAGCCGAGCCGCGCCGGCCGCTACCGAGGACGCCCGAGCCCCCCGGGCGCGGGGGCGGGGAAGCCCCCGGGGGCTGAGGGGGCGGGGCTGCAGAGGGGCGGGGAGCCTCGGGGGGCCTCCGCGGCAGCAGCCTCCTCAACTCTTACAGTAACAAGGTCACACACCGCCACCCACCTGGAGGAGTCCACGCCCCCCTCCCGGTCCTGGATTGCCAAAGCGCCTTCCTCCACCCGCGAGGTCGATGTTCTCAGCCCGGGTAGTACAGATGGGGGAAACTAAGGCTCTGCGAGCAGGCGTCCGGTCCTCTGGGGAATGACCGGCTAGCGCAGCTCCTGGTAGTACCCTGGACCCCTAACCTGTGTGTCTTTCCTTTCGCAGGTGACTGTCACAGGCCCTCGGGGTGGAGCCCTTTGCCTGGAACCGTTGTACCCCAGCAGGGGCAACCACCTTGGGGGCAGGGTGACCTAGTATCTAGCTCAAGGAGAGGCCGAGGGGCTGAAGGGTTTGCCGAGTACCCCCACTGCGTGCTTCAAGATTTGGAGCCAGGTCTGAGGGAAGGCTGGATCTTCCCTAGAGAGACTGCTGCCTGCTGGCCCATTCATGACCCATGACGGGTAGGAGGTCCACTCCCGGGAGGAGTATGACAGACCTCAGCGGGGCCTCCCCATTAGGCCATTCATGCATCTATCAGACTGCGCTGGACTCTGAGACCGGAACCTAAGCTGAGTCCAGCCCCCAGAGCTCCGGGTCTAATGGAAGAGACAGGGAGGAGACAGCGTTCAGTACAGCAGGTTGAACCAGTCTACCCTGGGGTAGATTTGGGGGCTCAAGGGGCCACAGCCTGGGGTGTTCTGGACTTGGTACCCTCAGGCAGTTGGAGGGAGAGGAAAACTGCAGGAAGAGTGATTCCCTGTGGGTGGAGTTGTCGGAGAGGGATTCTGGGGACTCACCCACCCCAGCCTCAATTCCAGGTGATATAAGGATAGAAGGGAATGAGATATTAACTCATTTTAGAGTTAATGTTGTTCACAATCTGAACACCACATTTCATCCGTCACACAATAAAGGGTAGGCTTGGTGGCCCTCTCTGCTCTGGGGGGAGAGTTGGACATTTGCTGTAGTCCACGCCCTTACTGGATCTGTCCATCTCTATGGCCCTGGCACCCAAGACTGATGAGAGCAAATGTTGGTTGTACCCATCATCTCATGTCACCCACACAAACAGAAATGACAGAAAAACATCCCTTTCTGCAAACGAAGAAACCTTGCTCAGAGAGGTGAAATGACTCACCCAAGGACACACAGCTCTCAGACCTACCTAATGTCAGAGCTTTTCCCATAGGACCCCCCTCTTCTGCCCACCCTCTTCAAGCTTTCCCTTTTCCCATCTTTCTGCCCCTACTTTTTCCTCCCCCTCAATCTCTCCCATCCATAGAAGGCTTATTCCTGTGGCCACCTGTCAGAATTCTGCACATCCTTCAAGGCCCTTCTTCAGGCCTTCCCAGGCAGTGGAATCCAAATGCCTCTCACCTCTACAGCTTGGTATTACTCTAATCAGTTGCAGTTTAACAATTATCTCTTAGGGGTTAGGGACTACAGGAGGGACCCTCTTCCAGAGTGGTGACCCACAGACAGGATGAGGCCTAATGCAGAGGGACCACAAATGGTGGTGGGCCAGGGGGACAGCAGGCTCTCTGGGAGACACAGCATGAAGGCAGGGACCTGCACCCTTGAATAAGCTCTGGGCTCTCCCAACCTTGGCCTCTTGGCAGCTGTTGGGGGAGGAGGGATGCGCCTGGCTAACTTGGATGGGTTCTTCTCTCGCAGGTGTGGTTGTCAAGCAAGTTCCCCCAATGGGCTTGTACTTTTTATTGGTTTTTATTTTCTACACTGATTAAAATTTCACAATTTTTTACACTCTTGTGGTACAAAGAACCACAAAGCATGTTTCACAATTTACGGAGCTCATTATGTAGCAATATGGACAGCTTTATCCCATTCCTGAGTTTAAAAAAAAAAGTTTTCTTCCTTCTAAGAGGTTGAGTGGGACAGTATCACTTCGTCTTCCCCACCCCCACCATCAAGGCTACACTTAATGCTCCTCTGATAAGCATTACCTGTAAGCATCCTTGAAGCCTACTCTGAATGTACCTCCCCAAACTGACCATGACCTTGGGGACTCAAACTCTCTATAATATCATTCATTCACCGTTTGTCAAGAGCCTACCATGTGCTAGGCATAGTGACCAAGACTGACATGAACACTATGAAGTGAGCAGTGTACAGAATAACAAAAGGACAGGGAGCTCACCTGTCCCCCACCTCACCACACATATCCACCATGGAGGACCTTATGTCCCCCAGAGGACCCAGCTCAGGGCTCTACATATGGCAGGCTTAACAAACGCTCATTATCCCAGAAAGCCACAGCTGGAAGGGGACTCAGATCCAAAAGACTGTATTACAAGGGTGAATAATGCCCAGAGAGGGGAAGGTCTTTCCCAAGGTCACACGACAAGGTTAACCAAAGACCCCGGACTCCAGTTCCCTGCCCTGCTTAGCCTCACAGCTTGCTTACTGACCTCCTTCTTGGGGTAAAGGGACAAGGGTGGCTCCTCGCCCAGCCCTGGATGAAGGGAGACGAGCCTTTTCTCCTGTCCCTTCACGGGCAGGTCCCAGGACATGATTTCTGGAGGCAGCTGCAGCCCTGAACTCAGGAAGAGGGAATGACTGGCCTTCAAGTCAGAAAATCTTGTTCTAGCCCCAAGTCGACCTTTACTGAGGGGCAGTGGGCAAATCACGTCCCTTCTTTCAGTAAAACAGGGCTCTCGAGGCTCACTGCCGTGGACCCCACTGACAGCCCAGTGGCTGAGAGCTGGGAGCCAGTGGCAAACAAATGGGGCTCAAATCCAGCTCCATAGACCCCTGGCGGTGAGATGGTAGGCAAGGTCCCTCACCTCTCTGTGAACTGGGTGGGCGCTGCAGTGAGGATTAAGTAGGACAGACAAAGCCCTTGATCCCCTCCCCTTCCACACCCCCAGGGCCTGACTTTATCCACCTTCTCCAGGAGGCCCTGACTACATACTCCAGCCGGGCTGATCACACCCCTCAGGCCAGCTGAAGTCCTCTCACACTGCTTGTGTTCAAATCTTAGTTCAGATAAACTGTGGGAAAATTACTGGACCTCTCTGAGCCTCAGTGTCCCTATCTGTAAACTGGGTTAAGGATGATACCTTCTCTATAGAGTTGTGGGAAGGATTAAATGAGGTAAGCTATCCCCAGTAAAACGGTAAATACTAAGCAACTAAACACAGTAGTTGCCAGCTTTATTATTATTATTACCGAGGTTGGCTCCGATACAGCCACCAGTTTTTGCCCCAAGGAGGTATGTGACCACCACAGGCGGGAGTCTGTCTGGGCTCTCGGAGGAGCTTGAAAGCAACGTGGCGGTGGGGACAGGGCTGGTGTCATGCCTAGTGAATGAATGAATGTGCTTGCAAAAATTATCCTGGAGCCACAGAATATCACTCGGTTTGGTAGTTTTGAACTCTTTTAAACAAGCACTTCTCTTCTAAAGCAACCTCCCAGAGACTCCGGAGGTTCAAAGTGCTCGGGCGGGTGGAGCCGCACAGGTGGAGGCCTCCGCTTTCATTCACTGGCGCCGGGTCTGATGGCTATAGCTCAGCAAGGCGCCTGCACAGTCCGCGGGGAACAAGCCTGCCCCCTCCCCAGATGGCGCGCTGTGTCTCTGCTAACACAGCCCCATTCCCCTGCGCTTCTCAGGCAGCTGTGCCACTGTGCTTAGGTCAACTAAGGCCCCAGGGACTTTTGCACAAGGCTGCTGCCTGGTGTCACCACCCCCAGCCCTTTGGTGACAGCCCTTGTAGCCTCTGCCCACGTCCGTGACAGCTCACTGCCCATGCAGATGTCCTCCCTCCCAGCTAATCCATGTAAATGGTCCAAGCCCCTTGGGCTTCCATCCATGTCAATGACCAAAGTGCAAGAAAAGTCCCGAGCGGAGGACAGAGGCCCATGGGGTCTCTGGCTTGCAGGACCCGAGTTGTCGGCTGCTCCCCCATCCCTATTCTCTGCCCCCACGCTGACCCCGGCCTCAGTGCTACTTCTCCAGGAAGTGCTACTTCTCCAGGAAGTGCTGGGAAGCTTTCTCAAAGGCCTTTCAGAATTCCAGACTCGTGATTTCTCCATTCACCATTTCAATCTATTCCATGTGATGACGATGCTGATAAATTACCAATTTCCAGGCTCCTGCTCTGCCAGGTCGCTCTGCCCGGGGCACTCACGGAACACATCCGGAGCCCGAGCAGAGGGGTTGCCTAGGAGGACCCGATGCCTCTTATCAGGAATCCTCGTGAGGACATGTGCTTCAGAAAGATGTTTGGGGTTTTCAAGTGGGGAGACAGAGGCTCAGAGAATGTAAGCTACTTGCTGAGAGTGGCAGAGCTGTTAGGTGGTAGAGCTGGGACTGTAACCAGGAGAGTTCTAGCCCCTGAGCAGGCAGGGCAGGGATCCTCTTACACATGCACACATGCCACACACACACACACACACACACACACACACACACACACACACGTGTCAAAGGCCAGAACGGAAGTGACTGTTCAGCCCCTCCTCCCCATGCCCCAGGTTCCATGCTGGGCCTGGGGGAGAGAAGAAAGAAGGGAAGGTGGGCTTCTCCCTGAGTGCAGGGCTGTCACCTGGGGCTCACAGGTGAGGACCTGGCGGCTCAGGGAGGGGAGACTTGCCCAGTCCCATCGTCACGTATGCATCACTCCCCATCCAGGAGGCAGCATTTGGGGGGCCATGGGCTTGTATTCCAGCAACACCACTTGGGCACCTGGGAGTCACGTGTCACCACTGGTCTCACCTGAGTGAGACCACCTTCTCACCTGAGTGTAAAGCACTCGGCACCAAGCAAGGCACATAGTAGGTGCTCTACCAGCCCCGACCCCATCATCTGTTTGGTTCTGCACCCTCGATTCTGCTTTCATCACCTTCTCCCTTTTAACAAACCAACTCTGGGTCACTGCAGATGGGTGGGTGGGCCTGACCTGCGACAGTGCTCAGGGTGAAGGTAGAACCCCATGGCCCTCCCTCGGCCCTGGACCAGCTTCTCCTCGGTGGCCGTTTCTAAGGCCTGCACCCAAATAGCTACCCTTCCAAGAAGGAGGCTCTTTTAACAGGCATGTCTCTCAATTTCTTTCTGAGGCTCTGTGCAAATGCCAAAAGCACACCTAAATAAACAGGAAAGGGAGGGGAAGATCCCATCCAGATATCACCGCCTCTCTCAGCCCCAGGAGAGGAGATCTGCCGGGCTCAGAGGCTGGCAGGAAGACCTGACACCTTGGCAGGCTGGTAGGGACACCTCACTCCACCCTGGCAGAGGCTCCAGGAAGGGGCTGGAGATGGTGAGGAGTCCTATGTTATTCTAAGATAGCAGCGTGAGAGCTGGGAGTGCCCAGAGCCGGCAGCCAGGCCAATGCCCACATGATACAGATAAGGCACCCGAGGCCCAGAGGGCAGGGGGACTTCCCCAGAGTCACTGAGCAGGGCAGTGGCAGACCCATGGCAGAACCTAGGTCCCCTTTCTCCTTGCCCGGTGCTCTTTGCAATGCCAGAATGCTTCCAGAACCTCCCAGGCTCCCCAGGTTTCCTCTTTCCAGGCCTCAGTCTTCCCATCTGTACTCTGAGGGCCTGGGTTGGGTGATCACCAAGCTCCTTTCCAGTGCTGGTATTTGATGATTCTCTAAAGCTAGAGCAGCTGCCTTTCACAGCTGGGCTCTCCCACGTATGGCACTAACAGTACCAGCAATTTCTGTGGCTTTGCTCGAGTCCTTCAGATGCACAACTCCTCCTGCCCTCTTCCCCTATCCTGGGGCTCTACCCTCAGCACGCTGCCAGGCCTCCCTGGCCTCCTCCCCTGGGAGCTACACACCAAAGCAGGTCCCAGTTGGGAAATGACTCAGTAACGGTGGAATGTCAGACACTGTGACAGGTGAAAGGTGGGAGGAATTTTAAGCCAGGATCAAGTTGGTGCCTTCCCAGTGGCCACCTACTCACAGGCCACCCTAAGTGCACAGAACGCTCACTAAGCCCATGACGGCGCTCCTTTGAACATAAGACCTCCACACTCCACCTTACCCAGAGGAGGTAGCCAGACTCCTCAGATCACACAAAGAGAACCAATTCACTGGCCGTGAGGGAGGGGGTTGAAGCCTGACACTCAAGGATCACTCTTGCATTAAAATATTGCCCGGATAGCTACACCCACACATATTCACATGGAGAAGTACCCAGGGAGAGAAACACACCCAGGTTCAAGGACATGGATGGGGCACATGTGGGGGAGGGACATGGCCACAAAGAAATGCATGTATAAACATAACAGGTCTCCCTAGCACCACCAGACACACACACCTAAACACACAGGTGCACACTGACCAGCGCACACACAAATACACACATACACAACCATGAAACCCACACATAAACATACAAATATACTGAGACAGGCTCACAGATTTACACATATATTCAACGGTCATCAGGTACTCACAGAGTTACGCTGACACCCAGGCCAGACACACCGGCCCACACGCGCTCACGTTCACAGCCACGGCAGGAAGGGAGAGTGGCCGGGTAAGCTCAAAGACCCACAAGCCCACATCTTGGGCCGCGGGGGAGAAAACGGCTCCATGTTGCTGCCGCCACAATTTCACCTGCTCTGCAGGCAGGGCCTCACTTTGTGCCAATCTCTGAGGACGACATACTTGCTTCTCTCACACCCTGAAAACTGTCTTCACAGCTCCCTAAATGTGTGGTTTCTGGGTGCCTTGAGGCCTGGCAGGTTGCTCTGCAGGGCCTCACCCCTACCCAGAACTGGAGACCCCTGCCCCGAACATCTCTCCTTCTGCCCATCACCACACCTGAAACACCACCATTTGACACACCTCTTTAGGTCCTAGGATTACCTTGACGTCTAGGAATCCCTGGGTAAGATGCAAATACCTTTCCTCCCCCTCCCCCAAGAGGCATGGTAGTAGAGGGTTCCACCACTTAATGACTGTGGGCCTTAGGCCAGTGCCCTAACTGTCCGAGCCTGTTTCCTCTTCTATAGAACGGGGACTATAGTAGCTACCTCACAGACTGTTGTAACGAGTCAGTGAGATCATGCATGGAAAGAACCTAGCCTATTTCCCGGCACACAGTAAAAATATTAGCTACTGTCATCATCACCGTCATCGTCATTGTTTTTATCGCTCAGACTTTGCTCGGTCACCAGGGGACGGCCCAGCCATTAGCCAGGAGGAAACAGAAGGCAGCAGCTTACAGAAGCAACTTCTAGGACCCAAAGCTCCTGTGATGGAGAAGGGGGCTGGTCAATGGCTCACGCAGGGCGTGTTTCCTGAGCCTCGCCATGTGCTGAGCCCCAAGAAGCGCTAGCTCTCTGCCTTCAGGGGTCCCATGGTCCAGCTGGAGAGGCGGCCCAGGCCGTTCCGAGGCACCTGTGGGAGCCGCCTCGCTGCTTTGGCTGTCCCCAACCCTGTCACCCTTCCCTGTTCGTTCTCCGAGAGCACCCAGAGGGACACTTGGAAAACCAGACGAGACCCTGCCGTGGACCAGCTCCACCCCTGGGCTCCTGGGATGAAGGCCTAGCTCCTTGGTGAGGCCTAAGGCCCCTCATGATCTCCCTCCTGGGCTCCAGCCCCAGTGGCTTCAGCGGCACTTTTGGAACTGCCAGCTCCTCCTGCCACAGGGCCTTGGCCCAGGCTACTGCCGCTGCCTAGAACAGAGTCCCCCTTTGCCCGGCGGGCCCTGCACACCCTTTAGTCTCTCTTCAGTCTTCTCCTCAGGGGCCTCCCAGATGCCCTCGGATTGGACCATATCTCCCTGCAGACCTATCACAGTTGTAGTTGTACATGCATTTGTTTCATGCCTTCCTCCCCCACAGGACTGTGGGGGCCATTGCGGCCTGGGTCTCCAGTGCTGGACACCTGGCAGGCATTCCGTAAATACTTCCTAAGTGAATAAACAAATAAAAAAGAAAAAGGAGAAAGGCAGAGAATGTGCTCTGGGAGGCCTTTTAAGGGATTCCACTTGGGGTCAATCTGGGTGGACTTGCTGGAGGAGGCAGCTTTTGAAGGCATAATAGAAACACTGAAGGTGAGGCAGCAGGCGGGCTTGCTGAGATCATGTGGGGCAGGGCAGCCGTACAGGGATATTCCAAGCAGAATCACAGCACAGGCAAAGATTGAAGAGGTAGGACAGCAGCGGGTCTGGCTGACCTGGAGGGCCCCGGAGTGATCACAGGTCCCACCGACCTCCAAGTTACACACCCGAGCCCAGGCTCATGACACGGGACATACAACCCCCTCCCCAAAGCAGAGGACACCCAGGTCAAGGGGGCCCATTAGAAACCCTGAGAGTCTAGAGGAGGGAGGAGGGGTCACGCAGTTGGGAAGCAGGTGGGGGGCGTGAAGGTGGGAGGGGGAAATGAGGACAACAGAGAGACCCTCCTGGTACCTGCCAGTGCCCAGGACTGAGTGGCATCAGTTAACAGACATCAGACACTCATTCCTAAGGTCTCGAGCAGGGATGTGGTAACCCAGAGCGGCCAGGGAGTGACTCACTCCCATCAATCCTCTGGCTGGCCAATGCTTGCCTTACCTCGTAAGCCCACCCCAGAGGTCAGGATGGGCACACACACTTCATCAGCTCTTTAAGCCCTCAGCCAGTCCTGACCGACCTCGGGGCAGGGAGTCCAGCATGAGGGCCACAGGGCTGGGGGAAAACCAACTCCATCAGGGAGCCACACCCCTGCAGCAGGCTCTCTACTGTCTGCTTCTGCCTCCCTCCAGGCCCTGTCACTGAGGCCCCGGCACCAGGCCAGTCTTCCCAGGGTGACTCACTGCTTATCCCCCATCAGAACAACCCTGTCCTATGCTCTGTGCACTCTGCGTGAGTGAACACTCTCACCAGAGGCTGCCTGGCAGAAGTGGCAAGAAAACCATGCGAAGACTCAAGAAATCTGGGTTCAAAACCTAGCTCTGCTATTAGCAATAATGAGAACTATTCCAACGCGTTAATAAGAGCAAGCCAGATGTATTTATTAAGCTCTGTCTAAGCTTCAGGCACTGTACTAGAGCTTTACATGACTTACCTTGTTTAATTCTCAGAACCCAATGTGCAGAGGAGAAAATGGAGGTTCAGAGACATTAAGCGACTTGCACAAGGCCACACAGCCAGGAAGTGGCAGAGCTGGGTTCAGCCCGGGTGGTCTGCACCAGAGCCCAAGACCTTCCATAATTCCACTGCTGCACTATGAGGCTGTGAGCAAGCACCTTAGCCGCTGTGACTCGGTTTCCCCATCCGTACAATGAGAGGATTGGTCTAGATGATCTCTAACTCCCTTTCCAGCTTGGGCGTGCCATCCTTCCCCTCCTTGGTGACCCATCTGCCGGTGACAACAAGGGGACCTTCTGGAGACAAAAGCTTGCCTGAAGGAAGGGTGCTAACGGTGGGACTTCAGGCCCTGTGCTGGGCCACAGGGAGCTTCTGCTGGGTCAGACTGCGCCACCCTGCCCTCCCAGGCACTTAGCTGGGCGGGGATAGCCCCAGAGCATCAAGGCGGGGAAGAGGAGCTATCCCATCTCTCCCTGGACCAGGAGCCACCAGGGAACACCAGGACCCCAGGGGGCTCCAGCCCCAGGGGCCAGCGAACGCTGGCGGCAGGGAGAGGGGAGAGGCGGGCGGCAGCTGTATAAATGCACCTGGGTGAGCAGTGCTCTTAAAAGGCCTTTTCGCCGCAGGACACAAAACGCACCGTTTGGGGGGGGCATTTTATAGGCCATTCCTCCTCCTGGGTTGATTTACCGTCTGCAAGCCAGGCTCACCTGGGCGTCCCGCCCCTGAGGGATCATGGGGTGGAGGCAAGGTCAACTTCAAGGCAAGACAGCAGGGGTCTGGGTGCCTTGTGCTGACCTCCTCCCACGGGGGCGGCCCCTCCGCCCCAGAGATGCAGTGGGCTCTCAAGAGGAAGGAGGTGGAAACACACCGCCTCTCCTCACCCCGCCCTCACTCACTGGATGTATTCACTCCCTGCGTCTCTCACATACCTTCACCCCACAAACCCCTCGGGTGCCTGCGACAGGTGAGGCCCTGCCCCAGTGCCTGGGGCTCAGAGAAATCAGAAACAGTCACCTTGAGAAAGTCACCACGTCCGGTTAAGTCACAGCGTCTAAGTTCTGGAGCCTGTGGGGAGGGGAAGTCTGCAGGCGTCTGTGGCGGAGCACAGGGGAGGGAAGGAGCTCTCGAGGAACGGAAATGGGGAGGAAGTGTGGGCAGAAGGACCAGCCTATACGGATGCCGGGACAGGCCTGGGGGCCTCGATGCAGCAGGGGAGCTGGATTCCACTCCCTGGCAGCCATCGAAGGCACCGGAGCGGGGCAGTAACAATCATGGCTCATTTTAGATGGTCTTTAAGCAATTCCATGGGAAAAGTTACTCATCCCCATGCAGGGCCTTGTGTCGGAAACAGATGCCATTGCTGCCGCCTCCAAAGAGGGCCTCCTGGCTTTGGAAACAATTCCCACCCGAAGATTCGGATATAATTATGTCTGTGATCCAACCCAAATGCCACTGGATGTGATAGAGGCAATCACTGCATTTTCATATGAGGGTGGGGTGGGAACAAAGGCCTCTGAGCCCTGCCCCTCACACCCAGTTTCCTGGGTCCCCTAGGAGAGGGGAAGGCCTACAGCGGCCACACAGTGTGGGGTGGGAAGAGGGGAGCAGGTCCCTCCCACGCAGGGTGTCTGCCCTGCACAGGCAGCTTCTGACCTGTGAGGGCCAGGCCAGCTGAAGGCAGGGGCAGAACAAGATGAGGCCGAGTGCCAGCTCTGTCCCCGATTGGCTGTGTGGCCTGGAACAACCTCCCCTCTCAGGGCCTCAGTGTTCTCATCTATAAAATGGAAAGAATAACAACACTGGCCGGCAGAGACTGAGCTGCGTGTTGTGGGCCAGGCTCTGTGAGACCTTCACTGTCTAGGCTCTCGAGCTGAGTGAGCTTCAGCAAGTCCTTCACTCTCCGTCTGCCTTGGTTTCTTCACTTTAAACAAAGTGGGATTTGTGTTATCTGCCTCATGGTATCATGAGATGCTACCCAGTGAGGGCTCAGGAGAGGGCCTGACCCAGCGGACTGTGTAAAACAGGTTTTATGACTGCCCCACCCCTGCCTCCTTGTGCCCTCATGCAGACAGCAAGGAGCTGGCAGAGCCTGGATTCGAACCCAGGTCAGCCAGACTTCGTCAGAGGACAACCGTGATGGAGGGTCTATTGGTCCAGCCTGGCGACCGCGGTGCAGAGACAGTGCCAGCCTACACACTGGGCCCCTCAACCCCCTTCCTCCTGCTGGAAGGCTGCCTCGGCTCCGATCTTGCCCCCCTCCATGTCCCTGATGAGGGTCCCCTTTCAGAGGTCCCCCAGCTCCCTGGTCAACCCTGCCCAGTCGGCTCAGCCCAGCGGCCTACAGGCGCTCCTGACGTGAGCTGTTCCCTCTGCCCGGCAGTGGGCTCTGCAGCCTGTGTAGCTGGACCCCCATGGCCCCAAGGTCGGGGTGGGGGGCACACAAACCCCTGGGATCTCCACTCTCCTCTGGGAGCTGCCGCCCAGGCAGTCACTTGCTGCCCTCTGCTGCCCCCACCTGGGCAGAAACCACCCTGCACGGACACCTCCAACCTCCATCTGTACTCACCACCTGGGAACTTGGTCTCTGGTCTCTTAGGGATCCCTTCACCCCCTCTAGGCCTTCTGGTATCAGAGCCCGGTGTCAGAGCCAAGCCCTAGAAGCTCTGTCAGGGGCAATGTCATTTGGGGCAGCAGGAGGAGGGGTGCGGTAGGGAGGACCCGAGGCTCTGGGGAAAGGGTGGGGTAGGGTGAGCCCCGTCCACCAGAAAGAGGGGCAGGGCGTGAACACTGGCTGAATGCCAGGCACTGAGCCCTCACAGCCGCCCTGTGAGCGAGGGACTCCTGTGCCCATTTACAGATGGGAAAAAGAGAGGCTCAGAGTTGAGGACCTTGCCTGAGGGATCCCACAGAGGGGAGCCATGGGGCTAAGATTCAAATCCTGCCCCATCCCAGGTAGACCTATGAGAAGAGCCAGTACTGTATCCCCAGGACCCAGGGAGGTGTGAAGAGAGGAAGAAAGACCCCCAAACAGTATCCCACCTGCCAGTCACAGAGCCCGACATTCCACCGTGACTCCAACTTCCAACTGATAAGGTTCCTTTCGTGCAAGGAACCTATGACACAGGGATCAGGGAGTCAGCCACTGACACCTTAGTGGGGACTAGTTTATCCAACTCCTTGCCGCCCAACAGGCTTGAGTGCAGGGCCTTACAGGGGTGTCCTAGAGGTACCTCTGCAGGACACGGGGGGCAGAGACGGGTGGTTGAGGGTGCAGAGGCTGTCCTTGCTCCCCCCTCCATCCTCCCACCCAAGCTGCTCGAGCCAAGCTGGCATCTCCCGAAACGAGGCAGGAGATTCCAGGTCTCCTTGAATTGGCTCCTCCCTCCACCACCGCCCTCACGGACACCTACAAAGACATTCTAAGCTCAGACATTGAGGGCGGGGACCGGGGGGGGGGGGGGGGGGTCCCGACAACCTGCTTGAGAAAAGCAGTTCGCTTGCTCTCCATCCCTCATCCCCCACCCTGGTCCTGGTCTCTGCCCACTTAAGGAGCTCCAGACTCTCCCAGCCGGGTCAGGTCTGCTGCTCTGAAGGACACACTGCACTCCAGTTCTGCTCCGGCCAGCTCTGGCCCACCCTCAGCTCCCTCTCTGGGGACTCCATACTCCTGCTAATTCAGGCTCTGATCTGATCCCGTTTGCTCTACATGCTGCCATGGGTCTCCTGTCACTCATGCCGTTTCCCATCTCCTGGCCTTCGCAGGGGCTGTCCTGGCTGCCTGTCCTTTCCCCTTACCTGCCTGGAAATGACTTTGTCAAGGCCCAGCTAAACCCGCCGTATTTTTGCAGGTAGAACCTACGTTTTAATGCTATTTGTGTCAGTGCCCCACACAGGCCCTGAAACATAGTTGGTGCTGATTAAAAATGTACTAAAAGAAAGAAAAAAGGAAGGCAGAGAAGCGAGGGAGGAAAGTAAGTTAGTTCACACCCACAATAGGACTCGTAGACCAGAGCTTGACTTCCACCTCTGCCGCTCACCGGCTGGGGGACCCCGGGCCAGTTCCTTCTCCCTGAGCCTTGCTTTCCTAATCTGTAAAACTAAGCTGATGAAACCACCTTCATGTTTATTAATGGGGCAGGCAGCCTCCCAACCCTACCAAATACCACAGCCTGCCCTCAGTCCCAGGCCTCAGATGCTGGCCTGGCCTCAACTCAGGAGGCGCCAAATAGCCCCTGGCCCCATGCTCCCGCCCTGCAGACCGTTCTGGCCAGCCCTGACCACCCTGGGCTGTCTGCGACAATGTTCCCATCTCCTACTTTCCTGCTGCGGGAAAGGGGGCCTCTCCCCACAGAAGGCAGACACAGACCAAATGGACACAGACCAAAATGATAGTAATTTGCCTTTTGGGTTTAAACAGTTTAATAACAATTAGGCTCCACGAAAGGCAGGGGAGGAGGAGGGCTGAGGGTCCGGGGCAAGCTCTCCCCACCAACCCTCTCATCTGCAGAAAAATGGCCAGACGCTGGGCCAGGAGACTCCGGCTCAGGAGGCTCAACAGAGCAAGGGACATCGGCCTCACAGGCAAATTCCTGGTACTACGAGGAGGAAACTGGGGCATCCAATCTGGGGTCCAGTAGGGCACCCAATCTGAGGTCCAGCACTCCTGCCTGCCAGTCTGCCACACTGCACGACTGACATCTCTCCACCAGTCTGTGGGCCACAGACATAGATGTGTCCCATGTAAATGTGCATTTGGGATGGGCAGTAGGAGCCTGGAGTGGTAGAGGGAGGCCCAGCAGGTATTCCAGGCAAACCTACCTTCTCTGGGCCTCAGTTTCCCCATCTGTGCAGTGACAGAGCAGGCTCATGTGATCTGGAAGTCTGACCAGCTTTTCTGTCCACCATCCCCATGCCCAACAGGAGTCCCCTTAGCCGACAAGGGCTACTAATGGGGGCAGAGAGGCAGACCAGGAGGTGGCAGTGTGCTGATGAGACATCAGGGGCCTCTGTGGGTAGTTGGACCCACACATGCCCATTCCCTTCAGTCCCCTCCTCCCAGGAAGCATGATGGGGGTGGGGAGAAGGACTCAGCTGCAGGGAAATGAGGGCAGAAGGGAGCAAGGCATAAGGAGCACAGCACAGCAATGGAGAGACCTGGGCTCAATTCCAGGCCCTGCTCCGGACATGCTGTGTGACCTTGGGAAAGGACCCTGCCCTCTCTGAGCCTCAGTCCCTCCTCTGGAGAAGGAAGGTTTAGACCAGTTAATTTCCAACAGCCTTTCCACAGTGGTGTTGAGGCGGTCACCCACAGTCCTGCATGTTGTGGTCATGTACCTGTTTCTGTGTATGTGAGAGAGAAAGAAGACAGCTGAAATGTGGGGAGGGTTTGGGGAAGCCACAGGAGCAGGAAGAGGGGTGAGCAGCTGGGGAAACCTATGGTCCACATCCCAGAGATCTCCTGCCCACTCCACTCTCACTCATCATCCCCTCTGACTCCTGTGTCCTGTAGCGGAAAGCCCAAAGGCCTCACCCACTCACCTTTCTGTCTAGGCTCCTCTCCATCATGTCTTCAACTCATTCAACATCATATCTAATCACACAGGGCCACTGGCTTGTTCCTATTTTGTTAGATCCCACTCTAACTGGAATACTCTTCTCCCTTTGTTCCCAACAAACTCCTACACATCCCTCAAAGCCCAGCCCCAAAGATCCTCCTCTAGGAATTTTTCCCTACCCTCGCCAGTGAAAGGTAACTGTCCCTTGTTCTGGGTTCTCACAGCACCCCAGGCACACCTCCGTCACAGCTTCAGGACCACCTAGGGTGCACACAATTGAGCATCCAGTAAAAGTGGGTGGTTGAAAGGAACTGAGACCCGCTTCTAGAAGCATCTGCAATCAACTGGTACTGAGTTTATCTGCAGCATCCACCAGCCCCCTGGGCCTTCCCCTCCCTGACACTTCTCCTTCTCCAACTCGCAAAAAATAGCCCTGAGACCTAATTTCAGCTAAACCTTCAAACACAACTCTTCACTTTCAACTTCCTGAGGAAGAATCAATTGGCTGTCAAGTTTCCCAGAGCCTCTGCCACCTCCCACACCCAGACCCTGACAGCTCTCCTCAAGGTCGATGGGAGGGGCCAGGAGCAGAGGAAGGAGGGAGGAAGCCCACACCAGGGGAGGTTGGGTCTGGGGAGGGCGGCGGGCTGAGGGGACCGGTAACAGTCACCATCTCCTTAACTCCCAAATCAGACTGTGAATTCCTCGAACATGGGGTGGCAGGTGAGAGGGGGCAGCCTGCTGCTGCTAAGGGGCCCTGGGCTTCAAGAAGAGGAATGGGTCCATGCAGAGCCCCTGGACCCAGCCTGACAGTCTGTGCAGATCCAGGCCCCCAGCTCGCTGCCTGCCTGCCTCCCCTACCTCTGGCCCTCTCTCGCTTCCAGGATTCCCTGCTGGCTGCAGAGAAGACAGACATGGGTTCGAATCTCAGCCTCGCCATCTCTTTGGAGCCCAAGAGCTGAAGGCCAGAGATGGGCGGGAGGTCCCGTTGGTCGCCTGCTCCCAGCTCCTTCCCCATCCTGCCCTCATCCAGGGCCCCCCACAGCTTTCAGGGTGCACCCACTAGGCCTGCTTGCACCCAGTGGCCCCGAGGAACCACTCCCCCACCCCCAACTCCACCTGTAGGTAGAAGGAAGTTGTGCCAGGTAGGCAAAAGTTTCCATATCTTGTCCAGGTCACAAAGCTGGCTCAGCGCCAGGTCTGTGGACTTTATGGCTCATTCCCTTAAACCGCATCAAAGTGTTTAAGCGCCTACTGTATGCTCAAAACTCGAAGTCACTGCCCCCCTTTTACAGAAGGGTAAACTGAGGCTCTCCCAGGGTCCCATGGTCTCCAAGAGGCAGAGGTGGGAGCAGCACTGAGCCCGATGCCCTGTGGGGTGACTGCGGTCCCAGGCTGACTCACAAAAGGGGTAAAGGCCGCATGTGAGGGTGCAAACAGCCCAGACTCAGAGGCCCTCCCAGCTGAGTGGCGACCTGGTCAAGTCTGGCCCCTCCTGGGCCTCAGTCTGCATGAAGGAGGTGGATAGAGTGAGTCCTACAGACCCCGACGGGGATTCTCCATTAAACTACATCACTGCCAAGGGGCACCGCTGTGAGAGGTGGTGACATCTCATCACCCTGGTTTGAAATGGAGGCGAAGACGACAGTTATTCAAGTACATCCTGTGACATCTTCCCTGCCTCCTCCAGGCAAAACCATGTTCCCTGCGTTCCTTCAGGGGGTACACAGAGCAGCAGTCAGCGAGCGCGTGAGGATCTGGCTCGTAGGAGCACACGGGGGCAAGTGCAAGTTCAGGCTGCAGGGGAGAGGGTGTGCTCCTGGTCCTGCACAGGGTCCGTGTCAAGCCTGTCCCTAAGGCCCAGGTCAGGCGCACATCTGACCTTCCCCCAAGCACCCGGTCCTCGCCCTCCACCCCAACCCTCCCCAGATCTTTACTGTCCTGGAGCCAAAAGAGGAAATGCAATTCAGGTGATAATGGTGGATTTCATGGGGTAAGCATCTACCATGGGTCAGACCTGGGCTGGTGTGTACACACAAAGGTCCACCAAGTGTTTCAAGGAAGGGCAGTCATTCCCTGCCCTTTACTGATGAGCACACGTGGCTCAGACAGGTTGAGTGACTAACGAGGTCACACAGGTCATGCAAGAGCCGGGATTTGAACCCAGATCCCCACCTCTGAGCTCCCTAGTCCCCCCCAGCTCTGAGCACCGGTCCAGGATAGAAATTTGACTCACGCCCCTTTCCTTAACTGCCGCACACACAAAAGGACAAGGTGCCGAGCAAAAGGACACAAAAAATAAATGTCCGGCCATCCTAGTGTCCATGCCAGGCTCTGTCACGCAAGAGCTGTGTGACACCAGGCAAATAACTTCACCTCTCTGAGCCTCAGTTCCCTCATCTGTGACTGGTAGACACTAATGGTACCTCCCTCAGGGTTGCTGTGAGAAGTGGGTAAAATGACGGCTGAACACACTTTCCATCCTGCAGACCCTAATCTCACGGGACTGTGAGTCGGGGGCCTGGTGGCTCAGAAGGCTGGCTCTGGCTCTGGCTCTGAGACACAGGTGGTTTCCATACCAGGAAACATAGTGAAGACGACACTACAGAAAAAAAGCCAAGCCTAGCTGGCAATTAAAGAACTGCAAATTATAGCAACCTCGAGGTGTGATGGTACACCTATTAGAGCAGCAAAAGAAAGGGAAGTGGGTAAAAAGTGATGCTAAGGGGGTTCTGGGAGGGTGTGGGGGAAGGGTCCCCCTCCTCTGGTTCCAGTCCAGCCAGAGGGGTGCAGCAGGCTCCTGCGCTAGGGGTGCAACACGCTCAGGTCAGGGAGACCCGAGTCCAAATCTTGGCTCCACCATTATGAGCACTTGGAGCTCGGGTGAGGGACGTCACCTCCCTGGGCCTCAGTTTTCTCATCTGTAAAATGGGGTGATAAAAGTATCAGTTTCAGGGTTGTCTCAAGGTTTAAAAGAGATCGAATAGGTAAGACCGTGAACATAGTACAGGGGGCTACACTATGATTAGTCATCGTTCCCTAAGGCATCCTGAAGGCTCAGCCCTGGTGCCTGTGGCCCTGGGGGTCCAGGAAGGGCAGGACTTGGCCTCTGCGCCAGCTGATTCGATCAGGGTCTCTCAGGTGCCAGCCTCCTGATCCTCCCCACAGCTGGAGACCATCTCCCAAGGGCCCTGGTCTCACCCAGGGAGGTGATCAGGAATCCTTCCTCAGCACAGGTGTCCTTCTCCTTCTCACTGCCTGGAGGCTGATCTGACCCAGAGCCTAGGGCTCAGGACTACCTCTTTCATGAGCTTGTTAAAAATGCAGATATCCAGGCTCTGCCCCTGCCCACCACACTGAAATCTTGAGGTGACCCAAGGTTCTTATTTTGAGAGCATTTTTATGACACACAAAAAGCAGGAGAATCAGTGGCCCTGGGGAAAGCCCCGTCCCCTTAGCTGAGGACTTGAGGCGCCACCTGACCCGGACCTGGCCCATCTTCCCAGCCTCACCTCCTACCCTGACCTCCAGACCCCTCATGTCCAGTCCCACCAAGCATTTCACCATTCCACACACATCAATTTCTAGTGTGCTTCCATGCCAGCCTCCATGTTTTTGCAACTGCTGTTCCCCTTACCTGGAACTCCCTCTCTGTCGCTGCCTGCCCAATTCCTAAGGAACCCTTCAAGACCCAGCTCAAAGGTGTTCCCAGGGAGCACCTTTCCCAGCCCACTCTCACCTCACCTGGAACCCCCATATCACACTGTATGGCAACAGCCAAGCCTGTGCCCTCTCTATTCCCTCCATCAAAACCTTCTTTCCGGGCTTCCCAGGTGGCGCAGTGGTTGGGAGTCTGCCTGCCGATGCAGGGGACACAGGTTCGTGCCCCGGTCCGGGAAGATCCCACATGCCGCAGAGCGGCTGGGCCCGTGAGCCATGGCCGCTGAGCCTGCGCGTCCGGAGCCTGTGCTCCGCAGCGGGAGAGGCCACAGCAGTGAGAGGCCTGCATACCACAAAAAAAAAAAAAACCAAAAAAACCCTTCTTTCCCCGGAGCCCCAGAGGGATAGCTCTTTATCCCTTGGAATCCAGCTCAACTATCACTTCTCAACCACACCACCGCAAGGAAGCGCTCCTGGTTTTCCCTATCAGTCTACTTTTCTCCTTCACGGCACATAGCTCCAACACAAGAATGTCAGCCCATAAGGTCAAGGGCTTCATCCACCTGGTACTCTCTTGGCCAGCTCCTCCCACTTAGCCCCAGTGCAAAGAATGGTACCTGGCACACAGCAGGCACGCCATAAAAAATGGTTGAATGAATGAATGGATGAACGAATGATCAAATAGCCCCCTCCCCTACAGACTGTGAGCTCCCAGGGGAAGGGAACATGTCCACTTCTCCAGCAGCTGGCAGAGCATGGACAGAGGGGCACATGGTAACATGCGCATGGGGGCAGTAAAGGGACGTAGAACGGCAGGTGCGTGGAAGGATGGTGGGGACACAGGGGGACACGGAGAGTCAGATATTAAGGCTCACTGGATTCTGTTTCCATTAAGTCATTTAGGTTTGAAATAAAAGAATGTGTGCTGGTGGGACTACTAATAATCAGCAGCTAAGATATATATACTGTCCTTTGCTGATTCTAAGACATCATCAGTTGTAAGATACAGCATTATTTTATGTGCCACCAAGAAAGAAGACACAGCAATTAAATTATGACACACCACGGGCTGTAATATGAGAGGCATTAAAATGTGGAAACAAAAAGGGTGCATTCTAAGGAAGCGTGGCATGTGTGCGCACACGTGAGGGTGCGTTTATCCGACCTAACACTAGCCTCTTTCTTCCCAGGCCAGCTCAGCTCTGGGCCCCATGGCCTGCAGAGCTGTCTGTCCTCTGTCTGGCCCCTCCCTCGCAAGAAGGGGCCCCCACGTGGCCCCCTGGGATGGGGCTGAGCCACAGAGAGGGGAGCAGCTGAGCGATCGGATACCTAGAACAAGGGAGGCTGGATGCTCTCCCGGTCCGTGAGGCTCCAGGAATGGGGGCCGCGGGGTCGCAGAGCAGCACCCCAGGCCAGGTGGCGATGGTGACGCAGAGATAGTTACCGTGACCCGGAACGGCGTAGCAGCTGAAGCCTCCATGCTGGGGCTCTTCTCTGAGAGGCTGCCCGGCAGGCTGCGCCGGGAGCCCGGCCTTTCTTGGGGCGACTCTGTCAACAGAGGGAGAGAGAGGGTGAGCGTGGACAATCTAAGCCACCCAGTCAGGCCCTCCTGTCATTCCCGTCCAGACCAGGACAACACACAACTGGTCCCCAGAAAATGGTCCAACCATTGTGGAAAACAGCGGTTCCCCAAAAAGTTAAAGACAGAGTGGCCACATGACCCAGCAATTCCACTCCTATACCCCAAAGAACTGAAAACAGGGACACAGAGAAATACTTGTATGCAAATGTCCATGGCAACATTATTCAAAATAGCCGAAAAGGTAGAAGCAACCCAAGTGTCCATCGACAAGATGAATGGATAAACACAGTGTGGTAGCCGCATACAATGGAAGGTAATTCCATCATTAAAAGAATGAAAGTTCTGATACATGCTGCAATCTGGATGAACCTTGAAAACATGCTGAGTGACAAAAGCCAGACACAAAAGGACGAATATTGTATAATTCCACTTGTACGAAATACCCAGAACAGGCAAATTCATAGAGACAGAAAGGTTACCAGGGGCTGGGGACAGGGGAGCTTGGGGAGTTATTGCTTGATTGTACAGGGTTTCTATTTGGAGTGATGGGAAAGATTTAGAAATGGACAGTGGTGATAGTCGCACAACTTTGTAAATGTACATAATACCACTGAGTTGTACACTTAAAAATGATTAAAATGGTAAATTTCATGTATATATTTCGTATATATTGACAACTTTTTTTTAAAAAAAGGTCTCCTAAAACCCGCACTTCAAGGCGCACATCTTGTGATGTGTGACAATGAGCTCCCTGTTACTGGAGGTATACAAGCAGTCCCTTCAAACACGAGACTCTATGATTTCTAGCTTCCAGTTGGAACTGTCTCTTCCTGAGGCTTTAAACTTGAGAATAGTGCAAGGGCCAGGCAGGTAATGGAGGAAAGGGGAGCAGCAGCCAGCTGCTCGGCTCCAGCTGATTATTTCAGCATAGCAACGAGGGGCTCAGTGCAGCCAAAGCTTCCCGCGGTTCAGGAGGACCTGGAAATCTGGGGTGGGGGGGCGTTTAATATGAAATATTCTGATTTTTAAATGGCGACCGCTCATTCTAAACTCTTAGCCCCGGCCTGAGCACGCCCATCTGAACAGCCAGGTCAGTCCACTGGCCGCTTTCCCCCGGCTCCCTGACGCCGGGCTCGGCACTGGCTGCCTCTTTTCTAGTGCTTGGGCTGTGGCTCCCACAGAGGCCCCCCTTCCTGCTGGTCCCAGCCTGACCCATCCAGCACGCCCTGGAGGAAACCCTTGGCAACCTCCTCCGCCCCCAGCTCTCAGCCCCCTCAGGGCTCCTGTAGCAAAGGCCAGGACAGGGTAGCCTACCTACGCTCTCATTTTGCACAGTGTGTGCGCGCGCGCGTTGTGTGTCCTCTGCTTGACGGTGGAGTAGCCTATCTACGCTCTCACTTTGCACAGTGTGTGTGTGTGTGTGTGTGTGTGTGTGTGTGTGTGTGTGTCCTCTGCTTGACGGTGGAACTCCTAATGCCCACGCCTAAGCCGGCTGCATCTCCACACCCCCAGCGCCCTGCACGGAGGCTGGTGTGTGTCCGGTACTTGGGAAAGACCTGTTGACTCAGAAGAAGAAAAAGGATGGGAAAAAGGACGGGGTGGAGATTTCCCTGGTACCTGCGAACACCCCGGGGCGCAGAGTCAGAGGCGCACACCCAGAACACACACACACGTTTGCATCCATGTAGACACTCGAATGCGTACCGACTCGGATCCATCCCCAGATACACGTGCACGAGTGGATGTGTGGACACGTGCACACACACAGGACAGACGAGGAGCAGGTTTTCCCAGAAGGCAGATCGGGCTACTGGGGGGCCGCGCTACACTTTCCGGTCCATTCTCTCCGTGCAGCCGGCTTGCACAGGGGTCCTCATAAGTGTGGAAGGACAGAGCTGAGCCCCTCATCCCACTAGGGCAGGCCAGTGCTGAGCCCTGGCCGGTGGGAAAGCAGGCAAAGCCACTTTGGGACTGGAGGAAGTGGGCCACCGGAGGGGATGGGTTCAGGCCTACCAGGCAGCCCTGGGGCCACCTCTTCCAGAAAAGCTTCCTCTTCAGCCCAGTGACTGCCATGTCTTAGGGCCTCTCTGCTTCCCTCGTGGCGCTTCCTACTTAGAGCCTTCCTCACTCCACTCCCCCTCTACGGTGTCTGCTAGTCACACAATAGGGAAGACCCACTCTTTTTGGAGATTTCCCCAGGAAATCTCTTCCTGCACCCCCCAGTCTGCCTTCATCTCGCCCCCACCCCCAGTACCCCCCGTCACCTCAAGCTGGGGGTCCTCCATAACTAACCACTGTGTCCCACCCATGTGTGCGACACTGCCCTCAGCCTCCAGAAGCCTCTCAGGAACTACCCCGTCTCCCTGACACACACACACCTGGCCACAGCTTCACTGCCCCCTCCTGGGCAGGTGTGCCTTCACACCTCTAGGCAAGAGACACACGGAGGCACCTGGCAGGACACAAGGAGCCCAGCGAGGCTGCTTCTTCTCTAAGATCAAGACTGATGTTCCGGGCTTCCCTGATGGCGCAGTGGTTGAGAGTCCACCTGCCGATGCAGCGGACACGGGTTCGTGTCCCGGTCCGGGAAGATCCCACATGCCGCGGAGCAGCTGGGCCCGTGAGCCATGGCCGCTGAGCCTACGCGTCCGGAGCCTGTGCTCCGCAACGGGAAAGGCCACAACAGTGAGAGGCCCGCGTACCGCCAAAAAAAAAAAAAAAAAGACTGATGTTCCAGGGCTTCCCTGGTGGTGCAGTGGTTGAGAATCCGCCTGCCAGTGCAGCGGACATGGGTTTGAGCCCTGGTCTGGGAAGATCCCAGGTGCCGCGGAGCAACTAAGCCCTTGCACCACAACTACTGAGCCTGTGCGTCTGGAGCCTGTGCTCTGCAACAAGAGAGGCTGCGACAGTGAGAGGCCCCCGCTCACGCAACTAGAGAAAGCCCTCGCACAGAAACGAAGACCCAACACAGCCAAAAATAATAAATAAATAAATAAATAATTTTTTAAAAATAAAAAAGACTGATGTTCCCACAGCCTGTACAGATCACGGCCATTGCCTGCTGGGTCTGAGCAAGAGGCGCTCAGAGGCTGCGTGGTCCAACCACCATTTTATAGATGAGGAAGCTGAGACTAGAGGAAAGGAACTTATCCACTAGCTCCTAACCCAGTAGATAAAGAGCAAAGACCCTCGTGGGTGCTCCCAAAGTAGCCGTAAACTTCAATTCAGACACCCCGGGGAGCATCTCTAACCACTTCCAGTTTGGCGCTGCACAATTCAAATGGATATTTGCTCAAATAAACTCAAGATTAAAAAAAAAAAAAAGCCCAGGCTACACCCTACCTGCATCAGAAGGCAGAAACCCAGCAAGGGGGCTGCAGGGCAGGATGGCTGGGGTAGGAATCCATTCTTCCTCCTGCTCGCCAGAGGAAGAGGAATCTAGGCACCTTTCCGGACAGCTTCCGCTTAGCCCCAGTTCCATTCTCCATCCTTCTCCACCCCGCCTCCTGCCCCAGGGTGTAGACCACCAACCCGGCTTCTGGGTCCTCCGGCTTCCATGGGGTTTGGCCAGTGGGGAGCCCTGGCAGGAGATCAGGGGAGGGAGGAGAGTCGCCTGGGTCAGCTGCCTCTCTCCACCAAAGCTCCCGACTACCACGGACTACCATCAGGTCTCCTGCGCTCTCGCCTCCCAGCAGCCACGCTCCCCTCCCCTCCTACCAGCCTCAGTGGACCAGCCCCAGCTGCCAGTAGCTCTGGGGTCCTGCCCTCCTCTTCATGGCTCCCCACACCCGCCCACACCTCAAATCATCCTCGTGTAAGTGCCAACTGCTTCCTGCTGGACCCTCACGGATCCACCAGGCGGGATCTTGGCTGCCTGAGAACCAGGCCCCACTCACGGAGCTGGCGGGACCCCCTTTACATATGGATGGGAAGCTGTGACATGCCTGGGGATCACACTGAACCACAGGGGCAGAGTCTGGGCTCGGTCAGGCTCCCGTCTGACCCTACACGCCAAACAGCTCCCCCTAGAAGCCAGCAGCCAACACAAGCTCCAAACACAAAGTTAGTAATAATAACCACATGGTTCCCCGGGGTACGGACCAGTGTTTCTCTACCTTTTATTCATTCCCCCTAAGGAGTCTTTTTCATTTCCTAGTTTCCCCTCAACAAAATTCTAAAACCATAGATATACAGTAAGTATCTTTTTGTCCTATATGTATATCAGGCTTTACACAGAAAAAGAGTGAGACTTTTTCACCTCCCCTTCCTAGAATCAATTTTTTTTGTCCACTTAGGGGCAACACTGCCCGCATTGAGACACATTCAAATATCATCCCCACCTCACAACTTAGACAGCTATGGGGAGCTCCATTTTCCAGATGAATAAACTGAGGTTCTAAGCGGGAAAAGTGACTTCCTCTAAAGTTCCCCCAGGTAAGAAGCAAGAGTATATGCTGAAACTGTTCCCCCCAAACCCACACTTAGAGGGGCTCAGAGAAGGCAGAGGATGCCTGGAGCATGGGGTAGGGGGCGGAATGCCAGGCTGGGACCAGGAGACTCAACTTAACCTTGACTCTGCTGTGTGACTCCAGGCCAGTCCCTTTCCATCCCCGGGCTCATGACTTATCATCAATCCAGCGAGTCAGGAAGTAAGAGCAGTGACTGTCTCTATTCCCCACCACCTAAAAAAAAGGAAATGGAAAAAGAAAACCGCTCTTTATTTCACAAAGGCAAAGAAGACGGAAAGCTGACCCCCTGAGTTCTATCTCTGCCTCTAAAAACACAGCTGCCTTTGGCCTTTGACTTAGTAGCAAGTCTTTTCTAATTTGAGGAAGCAGACACTGGGATGCTTGGGCTCATGCCCCGCACCGAGCTCTAAGCAACACAACCGGTACTAGCAGGACCCCAGAGAAGTTGAGTGAGTTTGCTAACATCTTGCAGGATGAAGGTGGCATCCCCAGGGACAGACCCCAGGAAGGGCGAACCGGCCGACCTCCGAGTCTCCTCCAGACCTCGGAGCACTGGTTCAGGCGTCTTCCCTCGGCTCAGACTCACTGTGTGACCTCCACATGACCTCTCGGGCTTCCAGTCTACAAAATTAGGTCATAGGACCAGCTGATCCTGCATCCCCTTTCCAGCAGGAGGTCAAGAGTCTCTGTTTCACCAGGCAGACCAGGCTGCCTTCCCATTCTTGGAAGCCATAGTCGGAGAAACGCATTTTAACCTTCATGTGTTTGCAAAAAAATAAATAAAATTGGTTTCATTCAAATGCTGCTGGCTTGGTTGCCATGGATACCTCCTAATCATGAAGGATGACTGTTACTTGTTCCCATGGAAACACGGAGGCCTGAGGAACATCCTGTAATTTCAGACAAGACACCAAATTTCAGTTGTCGGGTTGCACCGCCCAGATCTTACTGCTTAAAAAGAGGTCGAGGCGGCAACCTCTGATACTGGCAGCAGGAGAAAAGAAGTCAGTTCTATAGAAAGAGGAGGTGCAAGGCAGGGGTGGATGTGTGTGCTGGACCTCAACAGTGATCAGGAAGATGCAAATTAAAACTACCAGATGTCATTTCACACCTTTCAGGGAGGCAAAAATGAAAAAGAACAATGACCCCAAATGTTGACAGGGATGTGGGAAAGTCTTTCTCCACTGCTGGTGGAAAGAAAAGAATTTGAGAACAATTAGAAAAGAGCTAGTTGAAACTGACACACACACACACACACACACACACACACACACACACACACACACATATACTCTAAGACAGGAAATTCCCCTCCTACATGTCCAGTCTAGAAAAATGCTTCAGACTTGCACATGGAGATCTGCACAGAGACGTCAACTGCAGCACTGTTTGTAGTAGCAAAATGTGGGAAGCAACCTAAATGTCCACCAACAGGGGAATGGATGCCCCAGTGGATGACTCCTTGCGGCAGTCATTCGGTGGAATAGGGTAGGACTCCAGGGGGCAATGTCCACGGACCCCTACAAAGGACCCAGTTCTATAAGATCAGCATGAATCAAACTCAGAAATAAGAGGTTGAGTGAAAAAAGTACATTGCAAAAGGAAACAGAGTGCAATCCACTTAACTTTTTTTTTTTTTAACAAGAATGTTCACAACAGCTTTATTTGTAATAGCCAAAAACTGGAAATAACCAAAACGTCCTTCAGTGGG
Source organism: Leucopleurus acutus (assembly GCF_964270905.1). Taxonomy (NCBI): domain Eukaryota; kingdom Metazoa; phylum Chordata; class Mammalia; order Artiodactyla; family Delphinidae; genus Leucopleurus; species Leucopleurus acutus. The sequence continues at coordinate 12,999,620 of NC_139150.1, forward strand.
TGAATGGTTAAACCGTGGTACATCCACAGTGTGTGAGGCAGAATAATGTTCCCTCCAAAGAAGTCTACCCTAATTCCCAGAACCTGTGAAGATATTTTATATGGTAAAAGAAACCCTGCAAATGTGATTAAGGTTAAGGACTTTGAGATGCAAGTGTATCCTGGATTTCCAGGTGGGGATAATCTTAAATGTGCAAGAGGAAAGCAAAAGGATGGCTCTGAGGGATTCGATGATGCAAGAAGAGACAAGGGAGATTCTAAGCATGAGAGGAATGATGGAAGAATGGGGTCACGAGCCAAGAAACGTGGGTGACCTCTATTTAGAAACTGGGAACATCCCTCAGCTGACAGCCAGCAAGAAGATAGGAACCTCAGTCCTACAACCACAGGGAACTGAATTCTGCCAACAAGGAATGGGCAATGAAATGGAGTTTTCCCGAGAGCCTTCAGAAAGCAATGCAGCCTACTAATACTTTGATCTTAGTCCCTCAAGACCCACACCAGACTTCTGACCTACAGAACTGTAAGATGACAAATCTGTGTTGTTAAAGCTAAGTTTTTTTTCTTTTGTTTTCGTTTTAATTTATTTATTTTTGGCTGCATTGAGTCTTTGTTGCTGCGTGCAGGCTTTCTCTAGTTGTGGCGAGCGGGGTCTACTCTTTGTTGTGCTGCACTGGCTTCTCACTGTGGTGGCTTCTCTTTTTGCAGAGCATGGGCTCTAGGCACGCAGGCTTCAGTAACTGTGGCATGCAGGCTCAGTAGTTGTGGTGCACGGGCTTAGTTGCTCCGTGGCATGTGGGATCTTCCCGGTCCAGGGATCGAACCTATGTCCCCTGCATTGACAGGCGGATTTTTAACCGCTGCCCCACCAGGGAAGTCCGAAGCTGCTAAGTTTTAACTTGCTATGGCAGCAATAGGAAACTAATACACATGCCATGGAATACGACTCTGCAAAGAAAAAGGAATGCACTATTGAAATACACAACAACTTGGATGATCTCCAGGGCAACGTGCTTGGTGCAAAAAGCCAATGTCACAAGGTCACATGGTGCATGATCCCTTTTTTTTTTTTTTTTTGTGCTGTACGCGGGCCTCTCACTGTTGTGGCCTCTCCCATTGCGGAGCACAGGCTCCGGACGTGCAGGCTCAGCGGCCATGGCTCACGGGCCCAGCCGCTCCGCAGCATGTGGGATCTTCCCGGACCGGGGCACGAACCTGTGTCCCCTGCATCAGCAGGCGGACTCCCAACCACTGCACCACCAGGGAAGCCCGCATGATCCCATTTATATGGCATTCTCAAAGCGGTAAAGTCATAGAGATGCAAAACCAATTGGTGGTTGCCAGGAGTTAGGGATGGTGGGGGGGCAGGTAGGTGGGTGTAACCATAAAAGGGCAGCACAAGAGGGAGATCTTTATGGTGACAGAATAGTCTTGTGTCTTGATTGCAGTGGTGGTTACACGAATTTACACATGTGCTGAAATGGCACAGAGTTATACACACGCATCGGACCGATGTGCACAAAAGATGAGAGAGGAAGGAGGAAAGCAGACACTGACATCCAGAAGCTGACCTGGCATTCACAGCTCTGCCATGTTATTCTCCTTTTGGACATAAACAACCTCACAGGATACCAACCTCAGACAAGGCTACCATGATAAAATGAGGCAAAACAAGTCCACTTTATCGCTTTGTCTAAGCCACTGACAAAAGCCAGGTCACTGCGCCACCCACAAAATACCAAAAATCTCCCCACCTTGGCGAAAATGAGTGTCTGCTGCTTCTTTACCGAAGACAGCTTTATCCTTGTGCTGCCTCTTCTCCCTGGAGATAAGATTTGAGACACCCCATCACAGAATTGCCCCTGCTTTCTGAGAGCAGCCAATCAAGAGTGAACCCCACTTCCTTAGACGTCCCCCAAATCACCCAACCAAAGCCCAAATCCTAGAGTAGGTTCTCTCTACCACACTCTGAGATGTCCCGTGGCTCCCCACAGTGTGTGTTCTCCATCACTGCAATAAGTAATAAACCCAACTTGTTCAGCTGGAGGTGTGTTCCTGGTGGGTTTTTGGCTGGAGGGCACTGTACTGGTTACATGAGATGTAACTATCAGGGGAAACTGGGTGAAGGATGCACGGAAGCCTCTCTGTACTGGTTTTGCAACTGCCTACATATCTGTAAAAATTTCAGAATGAAAAGTTAATAAATAGCCTATTTGAAATACATGGAATCATATCTGTGTGTAAACAATTGAGATTTTCCATCCCGAGAAACTAACTGCAGAAATGTATTCATATCCAGGGTTCCCTGAGTAGAGAGAATGGCCAGCAATCTAGAGGCAAGAGGCACAGAAATAGAAACACCCCTGCAAAGGCTTGCCATGGGCTCTTTAGAATGAAATGCATTTGCTGTCTACGTGATTAAACTAATATGATGTTTTACTTTCTGCTTGTATGTGTGTGCACTTACATAGAAAAATATCATGAACAGTACTCAAGAACTTGGTATCAGAGATACTCTTTGGAGAATAGGATGGGCTACGGGTGGGACCCGTACCACTTGCTGAATGAAGAATAATTCAGCCTTCCAAAAACTAATAGTAAAATAGAAATAGGCGGTATGATGATTCAGTGCCAAATTGTACCCTCTGAATACGTCTGAATAGGAAAAAGGAAAAGAAGCAAGAGAAAAAACAAAATCAGAAAACAAAACAAATGACATTGAAATCAACAGCAGCCCAAATGACCAGTTAGAGAAAGTGGATCAGAAAAGTCCAAAAATTAGATTTAGAAACAAACTTGTGGGTGAGGGAATGAAGTTCCCCAAGCGTAAAGCTGCCAATGAACTGATGTCCCAACTTCTCCTCCCCCGCTACTGCAGGAGTGGCCGGATGAACTGCCGGAAGAGCCAAAGGTAAGATCACCATGGCAGCAGGTCAAGGAACCTTCAGAGTGTTAGAACTTTTCAGACAGGGCCGTCCAGCTGATGCCACTGTGTATCTGTGTGCGTGTGTGTGCGTGTGTGTGTGTGTGAAGCACAACTGTACTGTTCTTATCTGCTCTTAACAGTTAGCCAAATGAAGAGTGAGTTTGCCAAAACAGTGCACTGATATGTTGGTAGGTCTCCTACACACACTTTTTCCAGTTCAGACTTTGGCCATCCATCTTTGTTTTTTATTTTATTTATTTATTTTTGGCTGCATTGGGTCTTTGGTGCTGCGCGTGGGCTTTCTCTAGTTGCGGCGGACGGGGGCTACTCTTCGTTGCGGTGCACGGACTTCTCATTGCCGTGGCTTCTCTTGTTGCAGAGCACAGGCTCTAGTTGGGCGGGCTTCAGTAGTTGTGGCACGTGGGCTCAGTAGTTGTGGCGTGCAGGCTCAGTAGTTGTGGAGCACGCACTTAGTTGCTCCACGGCATGTGGGATCTTCTCGGACCAGGGCTCGAACCCGTGTCCCCTGCGTCGGCAGGCAGATTCTTTACCACTGCGCCACCAGGGAAGTCCCCCATCCATCTTTGGAAGAAGGAGGAGACATGGTTCTTAGAGGTTATTAAACCTTACCTACCTGTGGTAGGCGGAATAATGGCCCCCAAAGAGCCCATCCTGATCCTAGAACCCATGAATATGTTAACTTCAATGTCAAAAGGGACTTCAAAGACGTGATTAATGATCTCGAGATGGGGAGATTATTTTAGATTACCTGGGAGGGTCCAATGTAATCACAAGAGTCCTTATAAGAGAGAGACAGGAGCATCAGAGAAGACAGGGAAGGCGATGTGGTGATGGAAGCAGAGGTGGGGCCATGGGTCAAGGCAGCTTCTAGAAGCTGCAAGAGGCAAGGAAACTGATTCTCCCCTAGAGTCCCCAGGGAGAATGCAGTCCTGCCGACACCTTGGCTGTAACCCAGAGAAACTGATTTCAGACTTCTGACCCTGAGAACTGTAAGATAAGTCTGTGTGTTCTAAGACACGAAATTTGCAGTAGTTTGTTCCAGTAGCAATAGGAAGCCAATACACCCACTGATCAAGGTTCAACTTATTCTAGTAAAAATGGAGGGGTAGTGACATCACACCATTGGCTGACCCAGGACTGTGGACTCTCAAGGTCCCTTTTCCAAATCGATGGCTGCCTTAAAAGGAGAAAAGCTTCCTTTTGGAAACATAATATTCATGCCCCTACCTAATGTAAACTTCTTTCTTTCTCTACAATGCACTTGTTATCAGTCAACATATGTAAAAGGGTTTGAAAACCACGAAAGTATATGGTACCTTTCTTGGTTATTTTATAATGTAGTTTACAGATGTTTTCACATCTGTACGTAGAGAATATTTCTCTTTGGATAGTCACTCCACACATTTATCCTCAGTACAGATACTAAATACATTATTAAAACTTCTTTAGGGTATATAAGCTCCAACAACAGCACTCCAGAGAGAATCATGATTATCAAACCCTAAATATTCAGGTATAGAACTAAATTCACTCTATTTTTCATTTCATTCAGAAAATATAAATGATTTCTTTTTACCCCAAAATTCCACCTCAGGACTTAGTGTTTGTTCAAAAAGTATATTATTTTTTTTTTTTTGGTGTGAGAGCTGGAATTAGCACTTTATTTTTAAAAATGACAATAGAAAAGTACCTTTAAACAGTTTATAAAAGCATAATAGACTGTGTAGAAGTTGCTCTGTTTTCCTCAGAAACAAGGATACTATTCAATTAGAACAACGTGGCTATACAACAAGTCTTATAGTTTTCCAACAACTTAAAATAGGCATAAAGTTTTAAGTGTGTACATACTGATTTTTTTATATATAACTTTAAAACTCTCTTTACCTTTCTGTATTTGACAGCTTGGAATTCAAATTTTAAATTATCTCTAAATAACAAGGTCCTACTGTATAGCACAGGGAACTAAGTTCAATATCCTGCAATAAACCATAATGGAAAAGAATATGAAAAAGAATAAATATATATGTATAACTGAATCACTCTGCTGTACAGCAGAAACTAACAGAACATTGTAAATCAACTATACTTCAACAAATAAATAAATAATCTCCAAGTTTCTGATTTAATGATTTAATACTAAAGCAAACTGAATTTCAGCTCTTTGTGTAATTTTTAGCTTGAGGAACAGTTGACACATAGATTGTACATTAGGTCCTATAAGGAACATGAAGCTATAATTTGACAAAACAAAAGAGCAGATTGTTTTACGTTCTACAAAAACACCTGTGACTGCCCTAGGAACTTGGAGGGAAAGAAAATTGATGCAAACATGAAGTTCATGCTACCGGCCATGAGTCATAGTGTCCTTTGTCTCTGACCCACGAGTCTCGTGTCTTCTGCCGGCACCGGGGAAACTCTACCAGGCTAGGTTGCTAGTCAGCAAGTAGGGTAGAATCTCCACCTTTCATAGTTATTAACAAAGAGTATCAAAAATACTTAGGAATAAATTTAACAAAACAAGTACAAGGCTAATAACTTTAAAAATATTGCTGAGAGACATTAAAGAAAATCTAAATAAACAGAAAGATACACCACTTTGAAGGATTGGGAAGACTGTCTTGTAAAGATGGCATTTCTCCCCAAACTGATCTATAGATTCAATGCAATTCTAGTCAAAATCCTACAGGCGTTTGAAAGACACTGGCAGGCTCAATTTTACATTTAGATGGCAAAGCAAAGGATCTAAAAGAGCCCACCAATCTGGAGAAAGCAGAAACAGGTTGGGGGATTTATATTACTTGGTTTCAAGACATACTTTATAGTCTTGAAATGTAACTAAAGTAATCAAGATAGCGTGATATTAGCAAAAGGATAGACATATAGATCAATGGAACAGAATAAAGAGTCCAGAAATAGTCCCACATATATGTGGTTGATCGATTTTTCGAAAAGAGTACAAAGATAAATTGGTGGTGGAAAAGATCGTTTTTTCAACAAATTTAGCAGCAGAACAACTGGATATTTGTATGTAATAAAATGGACCACCAGGAAATGCGGAGAAACAGACCTAAGAGAGACAGGGACTGCACGGTATGTGTATATTTACCCTCACGCTGACTCCTAAAGTAGGAAACATCAGCTCCAACTTTAACAGGAAGAAACTGAAGTTCAGAAACATCAACTGAAAGGACCACAACCACTCGGCTAAGAAACCCAGGAGGCAGGATTCGAGCCTGGCGAGCTCTGAATCGAAGGGCTGCCCCAGGATGGGAAGCGCCTCCATGGAGAGATAAGTGAGAGGACAACAGGTCCCAAGTCCCCCGGAAGGCTGAGTGTCCTCCCTGCCCTTGGCCTCTCTCTACATCTCCAGGTGCCATCCCAGCCCCGCTACACGGCAGAAAGGGATAAGGGATGCCTCATTCGACTGCATGTTTTGGTCCCCTGATGTTGGGTGTGGGGAAGGGAGAAGTTTTGAACCTATGGAACTGCGATAACCTGCTATCTCTCAAAAGGAATCAGGATCAGAGCTCAAGTTGTCTTTAAGTTCAGGACATGCTTCAGAGTCAATGGAGGTTGCCCACTGTTTCGGGGGTGGGGTCTGCTGGGAGAGAGGCATGGAAATGACTGTGGAGGGCTGGGGTCCAGGGCACCTCCCCGCCCTGGGAATCCTCAACATAGAGCATTTGGTGGGGGCACAAGAACGCCTCAGAGGGGACGTGGAGGGGTCAGGCTCCTGGTTCTCAGAAGGTGGGAGGGAAGCGCTGAGAAGACGTGCCTCCCAGCTATGTCTCAGGATTCTGGGTAGGGCCTCCCAAAAGGACAGCACTAGTGTTCACCCCTTAGTCCCTGGTTGGCCTCATGAATAACAGTCCAGTGTAAGTGTTGCAAACTTTCAGCATCTATAGACACTGTCACCAGCTCTTCTCTAAGCCCCTCTACTTGAGTCCCTTAACAATTGCCTTTGGGACTTTCCTGGTGGCGCAGTGGTTAAGAATCCGCCTGCCGATGCAGGGGACACGGGTTCGAGCCCTGGTCCGGGAAGATCCCACATGCCATGGAGCAACTAAGCCCGTGCGCCACAGCTACTGAGCCTGCGCTCTATACCCCGCGAGCCACAACTACTGAGCCCGCACGCCTAGAGCCCATGCTCCGCAGCAAAGAGAAGCCACCGCAATGAGAAGCCCGCGCACCGCAACAACGAGCAGCCCCCGCTCGCCGCAACTAGAGAAAGCCCATGCGCAGCAACAAAGACCCAACGCAGCCAAAATTTTTTTTAAATCTTTAAAAAACAAACAATTGCCTTTGACCATCCATACTTCCTATTCCTCATCCTGACATATACCTCACTTTCAAAGAATCCCCAGCCTTCCCAAAAGTCTGGGTTTCCCGGTCACTCCAAGGATTAATTACCTGGCCTGAAGGGTTCTCTAGTCCCTGAGTCCCTTTTTGCTCCTTTGCTTTCTGAGGATTTCTAGGAAATTTAGCCTGAAGTGTGACCTTCTCCATTTTTCCTCCTGAGTTTTCTCCTGTGACTCTGTAGCCCCAGGGCCTATTCCAGGCCCGGCAGAGAGCTGCCATTTATCTGTGCTGCTGGAATTCAGGATATAAGGAGGTCCTAGCGTGGAGACATGCGTTTGCTCTTCTCCACCGTGTGCCATTTCCCTGTACCCACTTTTGAAACCCACAATGCAATACTACACATTTTGAAGCATTTGCAAATGTAGTAAAAGTACACGCGGGCAGGACATGCACCGCCTTCGGGAGGCTGGTTATCCCCGGGGAGAGCGTAGAAGGCTTTAGCTGTATCTCAGGGGTCAGCACGTTTTTTTCATAAAGGGCCAGAGAGCAAATATTCTAGGTTTGTCTCAACTACTGAATCCTGTCAAGGTAACACGTAAACAGCCACAGACAATATGAATAAGTGGGGCTGTGTTCCAAAAACTTAACTTATAGACACGGAAAATTTGAATTTCCCATCATTTTCACGTTATAAAACATTATTCCTCTTTTGATTGTTGTTTCAACCCTTGAAAAATGTAAATGCTATTCTTAGCTCGCAGGTCATACAAAAAACAGGCGGTGGGCTATATGAAAACAGGTGGGATTTGGCCTGTGAGCTGTACTTTGCCGACCCCCTGCTGTACCTGAATCATTTTATTTCTAAGAAAAAGAAAAAGAAAAAATGCAGAAAAGAGAAGCAGTCATGGCAATGTTAACGTTTGCTAAATCTGAGAGGTGAGTACCTGGGTGTCTGTAATGTTATTTTCTACACTTTTTATACTTTCAAATATTTTAGAATTTTCAAAAACTTCAAGAAGGGAAGAAGCCTGGAAATCACCTTCCAGATGCTCCCAGAGCTTATCATTGGGGCTAGAATTAAAGGTTATTTTTTATTTTCTTCTCTTGCATAATGGATATTTATTACTTTATCACTTTTGTAATCCTAGGGGTTGGGGGAGAAGGGGAAAAACACTAACATAAACGTTATATTCTTTAAAAAAAAGAGGCGATGGAGTGATTTGGCCCATAGCTGGTGGTCTCCCCTGGGGACCACCAGTGGCCCAGGAGCCTCTTCCATAACATCCCCATGAAGGGCTGCCCCAGCACCCCTGCTCCCCACTCCTTAAACTGGCCCCTCCCTCTGCAGATGGCTCTCCCTCTGCGGGTGGGACCGGAGGGCTGCACCCCTGGTTTTCTGAAGCCCAAGGTCCTGTCCCAGGAGGGCTCAGAGCCTGCCGCTGATGCCACGGAAGGGCCCTCAGGGACCCAACCTGCTTGCTGCTAACATGTAGCTCTGAACAGCTCCCTAGACACCAGGGGGAACAGTGACCACACAGACAGTTCATGGGAAACCCAGGCTTCCCTCAGACCTCCATAGCCACCCAGCTTCTCCAGCAATGTCCAGTTCTGCCCGCCACCCTCACCCCTCAACCATTTGACCTCCTACAGCCTCTAGTACCTTTCCACCACTTTCCTGAAGCTACTCCCCAAAGGCACCCCCTGCCCAGTCTGGTGCCCCCCTCCCGCCCCTGCAGCATCAAGAGTCAGAGCAGGCCTGTCAGCCATGCCCACAGCTCTGCTGCCCCCTCACCCCAAACCCTCCCCACTTGCCTGGGCCTATCCCATCACCAGCTCCCACCCGTCTCGCTGTGAGGACGACCCCTGACCTCTCTCTCTCCCTGCTCAAACCCACTGCCTCTTGCAACAGGATGGCCAACATAGTCACCTGTGATCACTGATACCCACTCTCTCTGCTTCCCGGACCACATCAGTCTAGCTTTCTGGTTGCTTAAAATCATTTTCCTAAATGGCAGTTCTGGTAAGTACAGTGAGAATGAAACATCCTGAACTCTGCCACTCAGTAGCTGGGTGACGTTGAGGAGGTCAATTAACCAGTCTGAGCCTCAGTTTTCTCATCTGCAAAATGGAGCTGATACGATTATCTGCGAGAATGAGGACTTAATGAAATGATGCAATGATGCATGGATGCAAAGGACTTAGAAAGGCGCCTACACTGTGTTAAGTGCTCAGAAAATGGAAGTCGGTGCTATTATAAGGACTGCTATTTTCAAAATTCTCCCTTTGGTTCCGTGTGGCCTGCCAGGGGGAGTTCCAACCTCGTGGCTCGCCATCCAAGGCCCTGCTTACCCTTCCAGTCACACCATCTGCCAACCCGCTTACGGGACTACCTTCCCCATAAGCCCGGCTCCCTGCGGGTGGGGGCTGACTGTATCCTCCACGGCAGCCCCTGGCACAGGGCTTGCAAACAGTAGGTGGCTCACTAAAGCTCTGCTGCTCTGAACAAGTACAAGTGACACTTGTAGCAGCCTCTGGGGGACGGGAATGCCAAGGAGCCATCTGGATGGCTCCGATCCCCACAAGCATCACATTTTATTTCTAGATCAGCCCTAATAGAGCTGCAATTAACCCCTCAGGCTTTGGATGAACAGATAATGACAATCACCCCGCCTATAATGATACCCTGTTGTTTCACATCTACTTGTTCAAAGTGCTTCTGAGCCCAGAGATGTTTAGTGACTTGCCTGAGGTCACCAGCATTTATGGTGCAGTCAGAAGGACTCCCGCCCTGGCCACACACCTGACCCAAACTCAGTCCCCAGGATACAGGGATAAATGGATAGAAAACCGCTTTTCCAGAAGACTATCCCAGATTGCCAATTTATTGGTTTCCAACCTTTAAACCCAAGTTCTACAGTCCCCAAGCCAAGCAGGACACCAAAAGGAGCCCCATCCCTGGCTGCCTGGCTCCCTCTAGCCCCACTCTCTTCCCCTCCCCTCTGCTCCCTCATCCACCAGAGGCTTTAGGAGGGCGGGCTGAGCCTCACAGCAGCCACATCGTCCTCCCTGTGCTCTGCCTTTTCCATTTCACAGCCGTGTCAACACATCACCCCTAAGGGCCAAGAAAAAAGAAGTAACACAGCCCAGATGCCGACAGTGCTATCCTGTCTGTCGGGGAGAAGAGAGGAGGGAAATAAAAGCTAACAAGACTTCCAAAAGCAAAATCCCCAAACCTCCTCTCGGGTACCTGGCAGCTGTCAAGGTCAACACAGGAACCTGGTGGAGGGGGGGAAACCCATCCCCAATAAAACCCAGGCAGCTGTGGAGTCTGAGAGTCACAGACCAAGCAGGGCTGCATTTCCAAGGGCGTGCTAGGCACCCTCACGGGCTCATCTTTCCTACTAACGTACAGGTGGTCTGTCTAGACTGTGAAACCAAGCCTGTCTTTTCTGAGTACTGAGTCTACTCTTTTTATTTTTTTATTAGTATTATTTGGAGGGCTATTGCGCTTCCCCTCCCTTCCTTATTTATGCAATCAGAGGAAATCACAGCACAGACAGCCACTTCCAAACTCAAGGCCACATGGGCCAATTTCAGATGGATAATTAAATATTGAACAAATGCTGAAATGTCTCTACAGGATCGGGATGGCTAAAAATAACTACCCTGCCACTCCACGCGCGGGCATCTCGGCTGTTCCCTCTCAAATCCCTCCTCCCAGCAACTGTCAAACACAACCTTCCCAGGGAAGGGCGGGTGGGGGGGCGGAGGAGGGCTGGGAACCGATTCCCCAAACACCTACTTAACAGAAAACAAAACTTCAGCTCCCAGCAAGCTCCTAACGTTCCTGACCAGGAAATACTCTCCCTTTCCTGACATTTAACCAAGTGGCCTCGAGAGGAAGGTGCAGGGGAAATATCACAGCCATTGCTTTTCTTTTAAAAATAGTCAAGAGGCTGCGTGTCATTTCGAAGCAAAACACGTAAGTGGCCGGGGATGTGAGCACATTTGTATCAAGTTACACAGGAATTCAACCCCTATTCCCTCCCGCCAAGAAGACCCAGCAAGGAGCCCAGCTGCCTCAGTGTCCCGATCAGGGCTAACGTTAGGAAAAGCAACAAACGAAATCAACACCAAAATAGGATGCAAAGGGCTGTGGATTCCAGACCTGGATCTCTCCTTAACGTCTTTACATACCTCGGGAAAGTGGCCTTGGTTCTCTGGGCTTCAGTTTCTCCAATTGTCAAGGGGAACAGTTAGCTCCCAGGGCCACACAGGTCAATCCCTCCAACCTCCCCCCATCAGCAGCTGAGCAAAGCAGGCTCCGGGCCTGTCCCTGTGCCACCAGGTTTCAGGAAGCACAGAACGCAACGGGGCAGAGAAAGAGCGCCCAGGAATCAGAGCTCCAGACCTGACCCTTGGAAGCGCGCTTCTACGCGTGAGCTTGCGAGTACGGTGGCCTCGGGTTGAACCTTGCCTCTTCCTCCACACCCTGAGCTCAGTTTCCTCACCTGGCAAAGGGAAGTGATGGTAATGACCCCTACCTCCTAGGAGGGTTGGAAAGGTAAAAGGAGATACGAGATAGTCAGGTGAAGCTCTTGACACAGGGCCTGGCACACGGTCAGCTGGGTAAAAGGAAGCGGTTACCTTCCTTGTTATTAAAGGGGACGAGGATGCGCCAGAAACACAAAGACCAAGAAGCTGACATTCCAGCAGATGAACTTGGGCCTCCGGCCTCCCTCAGGGACCTACACAGCTCTGGGAAGTGGGCCTCAAGCTGTCTGCTGGTCTCCAGGGACCTCACAACACGGGATGCTGAACCCTCAGCACAAAGGAACTTGGTGGAAAAACAGGGCTGAGTCTGTAAGACCTGTGACCTGCCCAGGGAAAGGAGGACATGGCTGGTAGGCATGAATGGGAGCAGGATACAAGGGTGGGGGCCGGGGGAGAGCCCGGGCCTGAGGGATGGCCTGAGTCATCCCAGGCAGACAGAGGGCTCAACGAGCAGGATGGACCCTCCCCACCTCAGATGCCAGTGGGGTCATTCCCCTGCCTCCCTCCTGAATTACGGTCAGGATCGTGGAAGCGGATGGCTGTGAACACTCAGTAGAGCTGCTGACTGTGCAAATCAGATAGAAGGAGGAGGTGGCCTTATCAAAGGCAAGGCCTAACCTCAGAAGGATCCGCCTGCCCACGGGATAGCGAGGCGGTGCGTTCACAAGCCCAGGATGTGGAGCAGGGCAGAGCTGGGCTCCACCGTTCCTTAGCTGCGTGACGTTGGACAAGGCTCCCACTCTCTGGGACACAGTTTCCTCACCTCTAAAATGAGAATTATGCCAGTATCCATCTCCAGCATTGTTGTGAGCATTAAATAAGGCAAATACAGAGTTAAGCTCACTGCCAACACTGAGCAGGCATTCGGCAAACAGAAGTCATCTGAACTTTATTACACGTCGTGGGAAGGAGTGAAGGTCCACTACCTGAGTTATGTAAAGGCCTGGAGAAGCTGGAGCCAATCCCCAAAGGAGAGATGGTGTCTCAGCAGGAACAGAGGAGGAAACAAGGCAGAAAAAAGTATATGTACAATTTCAGAGGTCTCAGCCGTGGGCTCTTGGAAGGACATTTAAAGACTGGGGGGACCACAAGGTACAACCAGCCCCCACCCTCAGGGCTGTTCTCAGGCTTGTCCAGCCCCTGGGGCCCCAAGATGCTGCCCAGGGGCCTCTCAGCGGGTCTCCCTGAAGCCAGGGTCCCCATGGAGAGGTCCCAGCGCCCGCCCTTCCCTATGGTGGCACCCAGGCCCCTCCCTAGCCATCGCTCCCAGTCAGGAAGCAGCCATGGCAAATCAGCACCCTCCCCAACCATGTTGCTCTCTTCCTGGGGGCCAGAAGCCCTGGGTTCCATACCCCGCTCTGTGAAGGTGGCCCCTCTGTGCCTCAGTGCCCCCCCCCCCGGACGTCAGGGGTTAGATCACTCAGCTGCCAACTTCGAAGTCCTGGGAGGTGATCCCCACCTCAGGAGGTCAGTCCTAGTCCTCCTGGGCACCTCCTGCCCAGGACATTCCTCAGGGGATGCTGGAGCGCTCCTGGGAGCCCCCTCCTGGGGCCCCTCACACAGACTCCAGCATACCTCGGAAGGAAAGACACCCAGGAGGAGGGGAGTGGGACCACACAGCAGCCACGACACAGGGCCATGCAATGGGGTATGTGTGGGCGTGGAGAAGGAACTGATCATCTAAGGAGAAAACACAGGCCAAGTCTGCAGCGCCCAGGCAGGGCCTGGCATGTGCCTGGACCCCAGGAAAAACTCAGATGAAAACACGAAGAAAAGAATCAAAACCTCCCCTGAGTACAGGGATGGGCATTCCAAGAGGTCTCCCAACATGTGAGGCAGCAGGACAGGATTAGCCCCAATTGACAGATGGGGAAACTGAGGCCCTGGGATGTGCCAGAATCGCATAACCAGCTCATGATCGAGCTGGGACTAGAGTCCGTTTCCCACTAACCACTGCCCGGTACCCCCAAAAGGGCTCTGTGCCCCAGGGCAGCTCAGCAAGCCAGCCTCCCCAACCAACTGGGGGCTTGCCAAGAGCTGGGAGCCTATGCAATTCATCCCCATGTGCCCCTATGCCCAGCACAGAGTAGGTGCTCAAGACGTGTTTGCTAGTTGAATGAATGGGTGGATTTTATCCAGGGCAAGAAGAAAACTTGTATTTCCCCAGCAGCCCTGGGGGTACAAGTAGGTCAGACAGACAGACAAAGCTTTTCTTGACCTTGGTGGGGGCAGGTGGGGAGGTACCCTGGCTGGTGAGGACCCCCTCGAATTCATGGGCCACGCCCAGCCTTCAAGCGAACCCAGGGGCACAAGGCGCGATGCAAAATGGCCAGATGACGCTTGCCATGCAAACGTCACTGTTCCCACCCTGCCTCTGGCCATCGTCAAACATCGTGCCCCCCTCTACCAACAACAGATTCGCTCTGCCCGTTCTTCAGATGGAGAACTCAGGGCGCAGAGAAGGGAAGAGGCTTGCTTACTGCCCTGCTTTGGTCACACCTGGGGGACTGCAGACACTGTCCCTCACTGGCGGCCCCACCAGGGACAGTCTTAGTCTCGAGTCTGCAGCGAGCCCCCTCGTACCACTCCAGAGGGACAGTAGGGGCGGTGGGCAGGGAGCTTCCTCAGAGAGGCGGCAGTCTGGTCACAACCCTCTCCCTGGCTGGGCCAGCTGCGCGTCCCCACCACCAGCCAATTCTTCCCTGCGCTTTCCTGTTTCTGAACAAACACACGCCTGCGTTCTCGGTCATTGTCCTTCCCTGCTTGTGGCAGAGGCCAGAATGGGTGTGGAGCAAGGGCCCAATCAGGGCTGGGATGCTGGGTACCACCACCTCCTTGGGGATCTGATGATGTCACCCTCATGGGACCAAGCCCCACTGCAGATGGGGAGACTGAGGCGTGAGGTCAGAAGGCTCCCCCAGCATGAGTTGCCACCTAGGGGGCGGGGGTGTGCTGCCCTCAGGAGGAGGGGCAGCCCTGGAGGCAGAGTCAGGGATCTGGGAGTTTAGTGGAGGAAGGTCAGTGATGCTCTAGCTGCCACCAACCCGGGTACCTCCACCTCTCACCCTGCCAGGCAGCTCCCAGCCCCCACCCATGACTCCCCATCACTCAAGGGCCTTTATCAGGCCCAAACTACTGCTCCCCGCTATTCCCTTCCACCAACCCAGGCCCTCTGCCACCCCGGGATGAACTCTGCCCACACACCCAAGAGGTTTTCCAACTCCCTGTCTTTGCACAGCTGCTGCTCTGTCCAGAGTAAGGACATCCATAGCTCACACTCAACTGTGGCCCTGGCAGCGCGGGCTTGCACCTTTCCATGCCTTTGCTCTCAGTCTTTAAACAACCCTGCCATCACCACCCCCATTTACCAGACAAGCCCACTGAGGCTTGGAGAGGTAACTGGCCAAAGGATGCCTTTGTGCAGAGCGGGGGCTTGAACTCAGATCTGATTCAACCACTCCCTCTGCCAAAGGAAACTCTACCCATCTGGTGAGCCCAGTCCAAATGTCACCTACTCTGTGAAGCTCTCCCTGATTTCCCCAGATGTAACTTCTGTTCAGGGACAGTCTCCTCCCCCCTCCCTGCAGGCTGGGTGCTCCTTTGAGGCTGGGACTCAAAGCAGTGACTCCTGCACAGGCGAGCCTGGGAGCTGGGGCTCAGGCGATGACCAGACATGTATTGATTGTCTCTGGCCCAGTCAGCTGAGCAGGAGGGGGACTTCGGGTCCTCTCTGTGCCCGCAGGGATGGAGCTGGGCTGAGGTGAAGAGTGAAGGGAAGGTCACACAGGGCATCGAGCAGGGGTGGGGTGAGTACCGGAGGACTCATGGTGACCTGAGCTTAACTGGCCATCTGTACAGCTCCCATATCTCACAATCTGAACCCATTTCCTCACGGAATCTTCCATGTATCAATACTACTAGCCCCCTTTTACAGCTCAAGAAACTGAGACTCAGAAAAGGAAAAGACTTGCCCTAAGTCACAGTGCTTGAGCCCAGATCTCTGATCGCCCAGGCCAAGCCTGGAGGGAGGCAGTAGCCAGAGGCCTTTTCAAGGAAGGCAAGGGGGAGGAGATCATAGGCCTTGGGAGACCCTTAAAGACTGAACTCCCAGCACACACATGTGTGCATTCCCAACCTCAGCTTGAACCCTCCCACGAACAGGGAACTCACTACTCCAGGAACTCACCACTTCCTGAGGAAGCCCTGTACATTGTTGTTCAGCCCTGACTGTGGGAAAAGTCTTCCCCATTCTGGGAGAAGCAAATGAACATATACTGCCTGCCTGCCTCACTTATCCTCATACTGACGAGAAAACTGAGGTTCAGGGGCTACTACAGGGCCCAGGCCACACAACCAGTGCCCGGAGGGGTATCTGACCAGATTCCAAGCACAGATTTGCTCAAACCCCTCTGGGTCAGGCTGGGCACTGGGCCAGCCTTCCAGATTCCGAAGATAACCTGATGGTGTAAACTCAGCCCAGGTGCCCACTAGGTACTCCCAAGCCCCCTCCTCCCTCCCACCCACGGGCGCGTCAGTGGGCCTGAGCCTTTGCCAGGGACTCCAGCCTCCCCAGGGCCCCTTCGAAGCCCTCCTCCTTCCAGGGGGCCTCCCCCCACCTCCTACCCAGCCATGGAAGGAAGTCCCGGCCCCCACCCAGCCCCCTGGATCACACGCCTTTCCAGCTGTGGATCCTGTTACTGGAAAAAGAAAATGCTGCTCGCACCTCCCCCTCCGGGTCCTGCCTCCTGGCCTTGAAAAGAGAAAAACTCATTTCAAAGGAGGTGGCGCCCACCCACTCAGAGACGTCCTGGACAGACGTTACCCGCCACCACTCCGGTGGAGCCAAGGACCCCGGGATAGGACCCCCTGAGGTCCACCCACGTGCCCCTCCACCCAAGAGGCGGGGGAGTCCACTTAAGTCCCAGAGGAGCGAAGAGGGAGTTGGGGGGAGGTAAGCTGAGAGGCCAGGGCAGTGCAGGCAAGGGGAGGAAAGCCAGGTCGCTCAGGATGGTGATGCCCCCGCTGCTGAGTAAACTGAGGCACGGTGGTCAAAAGTGAGAGGGGGAAGAAAGAAGCTGAACTGCGATCTCCCCATTGCCTGCCCTTGGCAAGAGGAGACACCGGAGCCTCAGTTTCCCCACCAGGGTGGAGGCTGAGGAGAAGCTGGGGGAGTGGGAAACAAACAGACACAGTTCCGGGCAACCAGACGGGGAGGCTGAGAGGGTCCGGGGTAAATAGACAGCAGGAGGACCCAGGGTCGCGGGCATCCCGGGGCATCAGGCGGTGATCCGGCGCTAGGGAGCGCCTGGGGTCAGGGGTCAGGGGTCGGGGTGGCGCCTACCCCTGGCGGGCCGGGTCCGGCTGCGGGAGCGGCTCCTCTGTCGCTGCAGCCGAGGCCGCCTCAGCAGCCGGTAGTAGTAGGAGGGCCTCCCGGTGCTCTTCCTGGCGCCGCCCGCGGACATGCTGCCGCCCGCCGGGCACCGGGCCGGGCCTGGGCGCGCTCACACGGGCCCCATCGCCCGCTCCGGCCGGCCCGGCGGGCGTCCTCGCGTTCTCCCGCGTGCCGCTGCGGCCGCCGCCGAGGCCGAGGCTGCCCCACAAAGTCGCGCAAACTCCTCCTCCTCCTCCCGCCCTCCCCGGAGCAGCCGGCCCCGCCGCGGGGGCCGGGGACCGGGAGGCCGGACTGGCACGGGCCCGGAAAGTCAGTGCGGGAGAAATCCCGGCCTGGAGTCGGCCAGGCCAGGCGGGCCGGAGTGCCCGGGACCCCAGGCAGGTCCCCAGGACGGCCACCGCCCTCCCCCCCTCCGCGCCTGAGAGCCCGCGCTCCGGGCGCACGCGGCGTCCCACCCCGCCGGCGGGTATAGACAGTGCACACCCGCGTGTGGGCGCTCCCTGGCACTGGGCAGGGAGCAGGCAAGGCGACCAGGAGGGCACCGTGCTTCCGAACCGGGAACCCTCGATTAGGGTCCGAATGAGGCCGGTGCCGCAGGGCCGGTTTCCGCCCCAAGCTCACTGGGCTGCGTGTGGATCCGCAAACACACCGTCCAGCACGCCCCCCGCCCCGGCAGGTAGAAAGACTTCTCTTTCACGCAGGATACTCGCCTGTGCTTTAAAAATCGTCCCGTTTGATACGCATGTTACTTTTATATATTTACAATTAGGGGGTATATTTCAAGCACAGAAAAAGTAGAGAGAACATAGTGAACACCTATGTATTCCTCAGGTCTTCGCCAAATCAGAACTTTCTGCCCTTTTGATCTAAACCCTCCTCCAAATGAAACACCTCAGATGCTGTGAGGTCTCCCTCCCGCTGGGCATTTACAGCAGTTCTAGCAGGGCTGCGGGCAGGGCAGTACTCTCCCCACTGTAGGGAGAGGAAACCGAGGCTAGAGAAGGGAGGGTGCCAGCTCCCTCTACTGCATCCTGCTGAAAGCTTTCTCCGAGTCATGCACCACCCTCCCCAGCTCAAGAACCATCCATGGCTCCCAGAGTCCAAAAGCCCCAAGTCCAGAGAATCTTTGGTATTTGAGACTCCAGCGATGTATCCTCAATCAAACTACCTCCCAGCCTCACCTCCACTCCCCCGCCCCCCTACTTCTCACTCCTCTTTTCTCTACTCCCAGCAGGGACTGGCCTCCTACTGACTTTTCTCTGCCTGGCCAAAGTCTGTTGCTCTAGAGCCCACCTCCTCCAGCCTTCCCTGACCACCCTGGCCATTGGCTGCGGTATCTCTCTCTACCCGCCAGCCTCTGCAGCGGCATTTATTTTTTAAATCATTCTGACAACCACCTGCCTCAGTTCCATCCCTTCAAGTACAGAAGGGGAAACTGAGGCTCTGACAGGAGGTCTGACTTGCCTCAGCGGCAGAAGCAAAGGGTCTTAGCCAGGGCTCTGACAAGCAGTCTTAAGGATGTGTTGGTGGGAGAGTCACGTGTGGGTCCTGAGGGAGTCTGGATGTCCTCCTCCAGCACAGCTGAAAAGGTGCGGCCCTGGAGGGGGCGGGGCAGTCGGCAAGAATCCAGACCAGGTTTTGCACCTCACAAAGGGGACCCCCTCCCTTGCTCCCTCAGCCAGAGGGGAGGGCCCCCAGGTCAGAAGCCTGGATCACAGCTGGAAGCCAGGCGCCTTCCCAGGATTAGGGGGGAGGGGCAGGAGGGGTATTGCTCCTCCAAACCCAGTCTGGGTTGTCAGAAGCTATCAACTCCCCTGGCCCCTCTCCCCAGAGCTCTGACCAATCCCTGGGGAAGATGGAAAACCACAGGGCCTGCAAGGACCCCATTAGCCTCCTTTGGGTTAAGCACTGCTCTAGCTCATTTTCAGTAGCAGACATCACCAGGAGGCCCTTTTGCAAGTGCAGAGGCCCCTGGGAAAAGTAGTACCCAATTCCTCCATCCAGAGGCAACCTGTGGGCCCTCTTAGCAAGCCTCCTCCAGAACACAGGAACCCAGTTCAGAGCCTCCCCGTTCAGCTGGGGCTCCCGCAGCCACCTACCCACACCTTGGCGCTTCCAGAAAGAATAACCTCCGAAGCCAGGCCCACCAGTTTTGGGGGGGAGGAGGACTCCCAGGAAGTCCAGCTCAGGGTGGGGACACGAATCCTGTTCCCAGGGCCTGGACTTCACGTGGCCCAGTTTCCTCCCCAAAGCAGGAACTCCCTGATTGGCCAGGGCCTAGCCTTCCATGAAGGAGACGAGACACTGATCAAGTGATCGAGCTGATTAAGGCTGGGACAAGTGGTCTTAGCCTGAGGCCCCCAACTAGCAGATTTAGGTGAGTGTGTGTAGAGGGAAGGGAAAGCAGCCAGGACCTCAGCATCTCACCTGTAAACACAGTTGGCTTCCAGAGGTCTGGCATAGACTCTGTTTATGCTTGGGATTCTCGAGTCGTTCTCTGTGCCTCAGTTTCCCCGCCTACTAGAAGTTACAGACTCCCTAACCTATCTGCCTTGTGGAGGGAGGGTCAGCTAATGAAGAGGAAGAAGCTTTTGCATTTCTGGCCTTCGGATGGGGTGGGCATTGCCAATCACCCAAGCTGAACATCTCCACGGTACCAGCTGGAGGACTGAGTAGGAAAGGGACAGGGTGGGAGGTAGGAGAGGAGGTCCAGGACCCCTGGGATGGGCAGGCAGACAAAGGCTGCTCCCTGCACACCCAGCAGAGCATCTGGAATCAATCCCGCTGTGGAGCAAGCCACCCACCTCCTCCCGCTGCCCCTGTGGCCTCCTCTCTTCAAACAGAAGCAGCCCCCCTTCTGGAGACTGCCTCGGCTGGAGGAGGGGCACCTGAAAATGTCCCCCACCCCACCCCGACCACTTCCTGCAACAGACCCCTTCAAGGGCCAGGTCCTGCTGACCTCTGAACCCCGGGCCCTGCAGGGAGGGTAGTCCCATCAGTGGTCTTGTTCTCCCACCTCAGTTTTGCCTCCAGAGGGTCTCCTGAATAGGCCCAGCTCCCACCTCCCCTACCTCCATGCCCCTCAGCCTCCAAATGGCCCCAGCTCATTAAACGTGCGTATTTCTGGGGTTCCTCCAAGACTCTTGATTCGGTGGGTCTGGAGGGGGCCTGGAAATATGCCTGTTTAGCAAGTACCAGGCAGGGGGCTGGGGACTAGCTAAATCAGATCCCACCCGACCCCACCACCACCTCCAGAGTCCCTCAAAAGCCCCCAAAGGTGAACTCCCAGAGTACCGGAAAGGACCAAACTCTGTCACAAAGCAGCCAGCCCACTCCATGCACCCTGATCTATCTGCTCTCAGCCCCCCTGATGGCCAGATGGCTGCCATGACGCTTTTCCTCTGCACCCACCTGGTGAACTCCTTACCCCTCAGGACCCAGCTCAAACATCACCTCTTTAAAGAAGCCTTAGCCCCCAACAGAGACACCCCCCATCCCCGCCACACACGACCAGTTAGATGTGAACAATGAGGACACAGGAGAAGACCAGAGAGGGATGGACCCAAAGAATTTCCCTGCAGGCAGAGGACCACTGGCATCGAGGTCTGGAGGAGAATTACACCCTGCTGGGCTGGAAGTCCAGGTAAACTGGAGGCCAGGCCAGGGCTGGGTCAGGAGGGGTCAGATGCAGGGAGGGGACCAGCCCAGTGCAGCCTCACATCTGTTAGGTTTACAGTCAGTGAGGAAGGAGCAAAAAAAGCTTATAGTCAGAATTACCCTTGAAAAGCCGTAAATTGCCCATCCAGGACAGTGTTTCCTCCAGCGTAAAGTCAGATCACCTACTTCTTCAGCTTCGCGCAAAGCAGAAGGGCCTGACCTTTCCAGAAGGGCCATTTTTGTGCAGGAGGAAAACAACAGCAATAATGAACATTATCTAACACATGACTCCACTCAGGGAGGAGAGATGCTCACGCCTGGAGGGGACCACAGAGTCCAAGACCTCTAACATAGGAAGGTTATAAGTTTGGCCTCGAAAAGGCTGTCAGAGGGTGAAGTTTGGATTTAATAGCAATAAACTGTGTTCAGGATTTACTGTCTGCATTATCTATGCACATTATCTCATTTAACGTATGAGGCAGATGGTCACCACCTTCATTTTACAGAAATTATTGGGGGCACAGAGAGGGTAAGTAATTTCCCTAAGGTCACACTGCTTGCACTAGGAGTCAGGATTTGAACTCAGGCAGGCTGGAAAGAGCAAAAGTCTTAAGACTGAGCAGGACTTAATGCAGAGATGGAGGAGGGGAAACAGCCTGCTTTGACAAGGAACAGGAGGAGGCGAGAAGGGAAGGAGTCCTGACAGGGGAAACACCGGAGCCCACCAGGCTCCACACAATGGGTGTCTGGAGGGCTCAGACCTGTCAGGTTTCCTGTCGGGACGAGGCTGGGCAGTGGCGACCAGGGGAAGTCCCCAGCTAGGCAGCCCTGCACACATCCGCCTCCCAGGCTGGTCTCAAGCTTTGAGTCGCTGGAGCCCTGGGCAGGGTGTGGGTGGGAGTGCTGCGGGACATTCACGGTTAAGGTCATGGGCCTCTGCCATGGGAGGTGGCCTGTCTGGCAGGCAATGACGGCTTCCTGTGTCCACTGTTCGTCCGGGAATGAGGTTGGACCACGTATAGGACCTTCATTCAGATGGGGCGGGCTGGAGCGGGGGATCTCCGACATGGCGGAAGGTGGAGACAAGCCCGAGAGGTCAAGCTCGAGTGCTCGAGGCCCAACGAGGTGTCCACCACCCCCACCAGCCCCTGGACTTCCTAAAGCCATCAACAAACTTAATGACATCCTTCACAGAAAATGGCCCACTCAGGGCGGCGATGATCCCGGGCTTAGCGGGCCCTGCCCCTCTTAACACAGGCAGAACTAGGGAAGCAATCAGGCGTGGACATTGGAACACACACAGACAGAGCCTCGGGGAATGCGAGTGTTTTTTTGAAATCAAGTCACCCGAAACTGGGCTAAGGGTGAACCCTCGGGAGAGGCAGGGCTCTAATAGGGTGGAAGGCCAGTGGGTGGGGTCATTGTTTCTTTGGGCACTGCGTAACTCAAAGAAAGCCCTTGCCATCTCTGGGCCTGAGGTTTCACATGTTAAATAAAGACGAGTTATCTCTGCCCAACTCACCTCCATGGATCCCATCAGGATCTAGAAACTTCCTCCAGTCCCAAACCACCACCTCCTGCCCTCCAGAAGCCCAGAGAAGAGGATATATCTCCCTCACACATGACAACAGCCCGTCATTAAAATCTTGGAAGGTCAGGTTTAGAAGGAAACTTCAGAGCAGGTGATGGAAGCTGGGGCCCTATAGGACAGCCACTTGGCCAGAGGAGCCTGCCTAATTCATCGCAAGCCGGGGTCTGGCATCAATTCTCCAAACATGGAGGGTCTGATGGCCCCTCCCACCCCAGCAGTCAGGGTGGAGCAACAACACTCCCCGCAGATGGGGCAGTGAGGCCACGGGAGGGAGGGACTCCCCCGAGGTCACACATGAGAGTTGGGGGTCAGTCCACCTCGGGACTGAAAGAGATGCCAAGACCCCCTTTCCCTCTCAGTTACCTGGACCACCCCTCCCAGATGCCTGATGCGTTCTGGCCACAGGTGCCCTGCCTTCCACTCCCACTGCTCCAAAGCTCAGGGCTCCAATCCTGTGGCTGGGAGAGGCAGGGATCCACTCTCCAGGCTGAGCCCCAGACCCCCCTTCTTACCCCCACCCTAGCAGCCGGCATTTCAGCCCAGATGGCCTGGCCTGGAGCGACTCTCTCTGCGTACTTCCTCTCCTGCCCTGACCCAGAAACGCTGCCAATCTCCAGGTGGGCCCACAGCTCCTCTTTCTCCCAGCCCAGCCTGGGGCCGAGGCTCCAGGTCTCCAGCCTCCTTCCTCCCCTTCCAGCTGATGGGGCCAGACAGCTCCACACCCACTGGGCGACAGGAGGGGGTGGCATATGGTCCCAGGGTGAGGTCAGAGAGCCCCCTCCCTTCCCAGGCAGACCTTCCTGGTCATCTGTGAACCACTTCGTGGTTGGCACTGGCCTGGGTTCTGGGGGGAGGGGTCTCGCTCCACCCCTACAGATTCCACTGAAGAGGACAGATGAACCAGCCCAGTAGCCAGCTCCTAGGAAGCTTCCATCTTGGCAGGGAGCTGAAAGAGTATGGGATTTGGAGTAAGGAATCAGCACTTCTTGGCTGCGTGACCTCAGCTTACTACCTTTACCTCTCTGTGCCTCTTGTTTCCTCAACTATGGAGTGGGCATGATGATACTTACACTTTGTAAGGTTGTGGAAGGTCAGATAGCATAGTGAGTCAAAGCCTTGTGGACAAACTGGCTCACATCTGCCCCCTCCAGCCTATTTATTTCCTCAGGAATCTGTGGGCTCCTTGAGAGCAGAACAGCCAGAGCTGGTCAGCACAGTTACTGGCCCAGAGCAGGCTCTCAGTAAGACTGACTGGGAGAGATAGTGGCAGTGTTTGGGAAAAATGGCTGAGTCCATCTGATCTGGAGTCAGCACTGAGGGAATTTGGAAGAGGGAGAAATCCTGGAAGACTGCCTGGAGGAAGAGTCATTGGTACTAAGCTAGAAGGCTAAGTAGGAGTTGACTGAGTAGAGAGCAGAGGAGGAACAGGCAGCATGAGCAAAGACCCAAAGATGGAAACCAGCAAGGCATATACTGGAGGCAGCATATAAAACTGTGAGGCTGGAACAGAGAATGAGGAGAGGGACTGGGGAGCAGGCTATATGGCGTATGTAAGGGTGAGATCAGGGAGAAGAGATGGGGAGATAGATCCAAGTAGGGGTGAGGCCCAGACAGCCCCTCCAAAGGGGAGAAGTAAAGTGGTAATGAGGTAACCCTGGCCAAGGAGGCAGAGGATCAGGGCTCCAGGCCTAGCTCTGCTGCTATGTGGCTGCGTGACTTTGAATAAGTCACAGCCCTCTCTGATCCTCACTCTGCAACTGAAAGGAGAGGCTGGCTCCATGAGGCAGGCCTGCAGGGGTGGGGCTAGGCTAGATGCCCATGAACTACAGTGAGAGCATTCAGAGTTTCCTAGCAGGTTTCTTGAGGAACCACTGGCTAAGATGGTTATAGACGAGACAGGATACCCTTCTAATCCTTGAAGGTGACACACATGGCCCCACCTCAGGGCCTTTGCATATTCTGTTCTTCTACCTCACACACTTACCCCAGACCTTCAGATGTCAGCTCCTTCCTTCCATTCAGGCCTCAGCTCAAATATCACATCCTCTGAGGCCTCCCTGGCCACCTTATCTCACGTACCTCTGCCCCAATCCCCACACCCTATCCCACTGCCTTGTTTTATTTTCTTCTACTTATCGCTTCCTGAAACTATCTTATCTGTGCATTCTGCTGTTCACTAATTGTCTTCCCCCAAACTTTAATGAGGGCAGGGGCCTTGTTAGTCCTGTCCCAGGCATGTCCCTAGTGTGCACAGCAGCACTCAATAAACATTTGATGAATGAGGTGAATGAAGGGAGCTGGGCTCAAAGTCCCCCTTCTTTTTTTTTTTTTTTTTGCCGTACGCGGGCCTCTCACTGTTGTGGCCTCTCCCGTTGCGGAGCACAGGCTCTGGACGCGCAGGCTCAGCGGCCATGGCTCACGGGCCCAGCCGCTCCGCGGCATGTGGGATCTTCCCGGACCGGGGCACGAACCCATGTACCCTGCATCGGTAGGCGGACTCTCAACCACTGCGCCACCAGGGAAGCCCCCCACTTCTTTTTTAAAGAAGGGAACCAGGGGCAAGGGACTTCACCTCTCTGGGCCTGGGTTTCCTCCATGTGACATGTGGACAACGAGCTACAGTTTACTTTCAAGAAGCAGCCTGGGGCTGGTCGGGAGGTCAGGATGTAAGTCCTGACTCTATACAAGAGCTGGCGCAGAAGAAATGAATGGATGAATAAATGCCTTTGCTTTGCTGTGTGCCTTTGAGCAAGTCCCCTCCTGTTCATAGGCCCAGCTTCCCCTCCTAGAAAATGGAGTTGCCTGGGTGGTCTTTCAGGACCCCTGGGCACTGACACTCAGAGCTTCTGTGCCCAGTCTGGAACACACATGGGAGCCACAGCAGGTGTTAGAGGAGGGGCAGGCTATGCCAGTGCCATGGTTCTCGCACTTACTGGCTTTTCCTGGAGATCCCACCCAGCCCATAGCTGGCATCCTGAGGCTGTGTAGGTGAGAATTGAATGTAGCTTCTGCAACCTGTCACCCCTCAACTCCCCTTGAGAGTGAGAACAATGCCAGCCCTGCCTCCACCGTAGGAACACCATTTTGTCTGGAAATTCCACCACGGGGGAGGAGGAAGGGCTGGGGCCCTAGAATTTTTGTGCCTGCTCAAACAGGAAGTAGCTGAAAGTTTGGGGCCAAGGAAAACAAGTTCAAGGTCATCCTGGAAATCAGCCCCTGTTCCCCCTATGGTTAGGAACTTGCCCCTTTCCCCAGGTGGGGCTCTCCTGGTAATTAATGATTAGCAAAGTGTGGAGTGGGGATGGTCCAGGACCACAGGCAAAGGCCTAAGAGAAGGCGAAATTCATCCAGCCTCATCTGGCATACCCTGGATGACAAGGAGCTCACTACTGAACTGGCCCCTTGTCCTCAGAAAGTCTGAAAGTGAAGATGCCTTCCCACAACTAGGACTTGCAGGAGACCTTTAGGAATCTAGTGGTCATCCTACTGTCTACTCATGGCTCAGAGGGCTTATGACTTGCCCAGGGTAACCCAGACACCCCCAGCTACTCCCTCAGTTTCCAGCAGCAAATGAAGCTGTTACAGGGACAAGTAAGGAGGAGCCAGCAGGAGAGCTGGCGCCAGAGTCTGGGCTTCAGCCCCACCCCACAACCCTGCTGGCTAAAATGCCAGGGCTTGGGGGGGGGGGGCGGTGACCTCTGGCTGGCCTTTATTAGAAAGCCCAGAGGACATGGGAAGGGGCCCTGCGTTGATCCCAGTCCCACTGAGGGCCCTAGGGAAGCAGCCTGGGTTACAGAGTCCTTAACACAGCCCCTCTGACACCTCGGCCTTCTCTTGCCCTGTAGCCCCTGCCCCAGGAAACTGCAAGGCAGCTTCAGAATTTTCTGGGCCTGCTCTCTCTGACTTCATGTTTCTTGTGTCCTCCTGGTGCCCCCTCTCTCGTACCCACCCCCTTACACGGCCTCCTGTGCATGTACAGACCTGCCTTCCCACTCAAGCCCTTTGGTGGGCTCCTTCCACGCCCTACCGGGCCAGGCCCACAGAGCAGCCTGGAGCCCTCGGGAGATGCTGGCTGGTGCTGCCCCCTGCTGGTCTGCAGAGCTCTGGGAAAAAGGCTTCTTGGCCCTGGCAGGACCGACCATGAGGAGGCCCAGCCTAGGACTCCCAGGGCTCCGGGGATGCGCCCCCCCGAGGACCCCAGAGTGGCCTGGCACAGGGTCCCAGTCTGCTGAGTGACTTAGACAAGCCTTGCCCACCCCCTCTCTGCCCTGTTCCCAGCGGTGCAAAGCGGGTGGAGCAGAACCTCAGTTCTCAGACTTCAAGCCACTTCAGTCCCCTGGGGAGCATGTTAAAATGCAGATGCCCAGGCCCACCAGGGAGAGTCTGGTTTAGCTGGCCTGGGAAGAACCCAGGAATCTGCATTTTAACCAGCAGTGGTTGGGCCCACACTGGCCTACATACTGCTCTCTCTCAGGGCCCCCGGCTCTACATGGAGGCTTCTGGGAGTCTAGCCCCTGACAGGGTTACCAGCCTTTTACAACTGCAGCCTCTTGCCTTTCTCAGCACCTGTGTGTGGCAAGCAGGCAGGGGTTCCCAGTCTCACAGTACAGATGGGCAAACTGAGGCTCAGAAAAGAGGCTAGTTTGGCCCCATCCCATGATGAAACTCCCCGCTTCCACCTCCCTCTCTGGGCCCCCCAAACGCGGTCTAGATTCTGGGGCCCAGAAGGTCAGTTCAGGCCAGGCAGCAGCCCTGACTGGCCCCCTTTGTCCTGGTCTCTGTGCCCTCTGACCTTGCCGGGTCCTGGGCTGATTAAAATATCCCCTTACAGCCCCGATAGGCCTGGTGTCTTCTTACAGGCTGGAAGGGACGCAGTCCCATCGGAGGCATCACTGCCAGCTTGGCCGTCCTCAGGAGCTGGATACTGCTGGCATAATGAGATCAGACAGCCTTCGCCCAAAGTGTCTGCAAAGACCGGCCTGGAGAAACCGAGGCCCAGAGAGGGGAGAGCCTTGCCTAAGGACACACAGGACACAGTTATTAACCCCATTATAGTCACTTACTCTCTGCCGGGCCATATTAATTCAGCAAGTCTTCATCCCAATCCTAAGAGGTGGACATTGTTACTCTCCCATTTTACAGGCATAGAAAACTGCCAGGACTCGATCTCATGCAGCTTGGCCCTGGATGATGACCCTGTGCTGCCACAAATGGTCTCCCCTTACCTGTCCTCAGGTAATTCACCTGCTAGCCCCTTTTCAGACACCAAGAAGACAGAGCCATTTGTAAAAAAGGTGACCTGTAGCAGTAAGGCCAGGCTTCCAGTCCCAGCGGGCGGGGGGTGGGGGGGCAGCATGGTCAGTGGGTGCTGCCCCAGGCCCCTCCCCGACCTCACCTCTCAGCACTCCCTACACCTACCCCTCCTCAGCCGCACGGGTCCCGGCCTCCCACCACTTCTCTCCTTCGTGGCTTTGCTCCTACCGTTCCCACTCCCAGGACACAGGACATGGGGCAGGCTTCCCCGGCTCCCAGCCCCACTGTGAAGTGGGTTATTGCTAGCTGCAAATTCTAGCTTGAGTCTGTCCACCTCTCTCCTCTTCACCGTCACTACCTGCATCCAGGTCACTGCCACCTCTAGCTTTGGGGACTCCCACAGCCCCTAACTGGTCCCCCCAGATCCTCTCTGGCCCTCCCGAGTCTATTTTCCACAAAGCAGCCCGAGTGAGCATTTTCAAAGCTGCCCTCTCTCCCAGCCACCTTGGCCTTCCTGGCCTTTGGACACTCTGTCTGGCTCATTCACCCCTCCCACGGCTCCCCCTTCCCCCCTGCCCCCATCCTGGCTGTCCTGAGCCACCTGGTCTACTCAGAGTGGGGACTCACTCTTCCCTTCCAGAGAACACATCCCCCTTCCCTCTCCAAACTCGCTGCTTCCTGAGTCATTTTCTCCGGGCCCCTGCACCTTTCCTCCAGGGAGCCCATCGCATTGTGCCATGACATCTATTTTTTGATGAGTCATCTCACATCTGTCTCTCCTGGCACACTGCTCCCCCGAGGGTCAGGTCCCGTCTGCCTGGCTCACCGTCATGACCCCAGTGCCCCGGCCGGCTCTGACACATGGTCATTGTCAATCAAGGGGAGGGGGAGGGCGTCATCGGCGTTGGAGCCCCCAGACCTCTGGGCCTCAGTATACCATGACGCTCCAGGGCTCACAGCAAAATGGGGACACATGGCCTCCGGCCCCGCCCCAAACAAGTCACAGCTCAGGACTTAATTCTCCTCCCCAGTAGGTTTTGTGTTTTCATTCTGTGATTTATAGCCCATTCAATAAATTTCCCCCATTATCTTTCACGTGCAGCGCGCTGCCTTTCTGCCATTTAATAATGCATTTGGCTCGCCAGGCCTCTCCCCGGAGAAATCGAAGGCTTGGCTCCGACGCGGGAGCAGGCCCACAAGGCCGCCAGGGATTCCGGGGGCTCCTTTTCAGACCCAAACCTTGAGCAGGTCTGAGCCTCACACTCAGGGCTAACTGGGCAGGGGCCCAACTCCTCCCCCCTCCCTCCTCCCCTGTGGCAGGGAAGCTTGGCAGCGAGAATGAAGGCTCAGATGTCCGGGGCCCACTGGGACCCTAGTGGCCAGTTTTAGGGCTGAGTAGGAGACTGGTGCTTCCCCCAACCAGCCTCAGTGGTTTCTAGAAGCTCCACAGCCATGATCTTAATCTCCCTCTCCGACTCCCCAGGCAAGACAGGAACCCATCAGACCCGCTTCACACATGAAGAAACTTCTCTGAAACACAGGGAGACTGCAGCCAGCCTTGCCTACCCCACTGGGTGCTTGCCAGGTTCAGACGCGGCCAGTGGAGATTTCTGAGGGTAGTCTCTGTGCTGGCGCTGTACCCAGGGCTTGACTTGAACTGTCTCACCCACAACAAACTTTAGAAGCAGAAGGTACTATTATGCCTATCTTATGGATGGGGAAATCAAGCCTCAGAAAGAAGCAACTTCCCTGGGATTATTCGGGAAGAAAATGGCAGTGCCCCGGAGGAACTGCTCCTGGAGCGAGGGATGAGAAGGGTCTAGAGGCTCCAGGGAGCACACAGCTCCAGCCAGAGCTACCCACCAAAAACACAAAGCGGCAGAGAGGCAGGGAGAGCTCAGGGCCACAAGGTCCAACAGCTCAGGGGGTGTGATTCTACCCCTGGGCGTCCTCAGCTGTGTGACTGGGGCAAAGTCCTTTAACCTCTCTGGGCCTCATCTCCCCCATCTGTAGGATAGGAATACCGTCCTCCCAGGACTGTCACGGGACTTGCATGAGGCAACACGTGGGAAGGTGCCTTGTAAACTGTCCGGTCCTGGGCCGCGTCACTTTTGCATGTTAGGACAGTGGCATGAGACATCATGCAAAGACCTGCAGAAAACCCTTGGGCTCCTCTAGGCAAAGTGTAACCGGCAGCTCTGAACCATGCAGGGATGTGGCCACACAACACAGGCTCCTTCTCAGGCCACAAGATGCTTACGTCACTCTGGTACCAGGCACCTCCCACCCAGACTTGGGAGAAACTGGGCGGCACTGCCCGGCTGGCTGGGGTGTGTTGGGCAGGGGGGCGCTCCAGGCTAGCCCGGGCCAGGCCTGCCCCCGCCATCCCCTTCCCCAGCCCTCAGCTACTAGGTCTGCTTTCCTCCTCCCTCTTGCTCCTGGAAGTTTCTGCTTCCACTTGAGAGTTTCCGTGGCAACCACCTCTCTTCCTTTGATTGTTTTCCTTTCCTCAGTCACTTCACCCTCTTAACAAGCAAGTTCCTCTCTTCTTTCCGCTAAAGGGAGGATCACAGTGGGTTGGGGCAGGAGGTCTGGCCAGGAGAAAGAGAGCAGAGAGGGACGGGGCTGGGAAGGGAGAGGTGACCCCTGGGGTGCAGCCAGGGCGCTGGTGCAGCCACGGTTTGCCCTCACGTGACCTCGGGGTCTGAGACTGCCCACAGGGTCCTCCACGGGGGGCTTCCTTAACCGTGGCTCTCCTGCTCGGAGGGCGAGCCTGGCTCTGCAGGGGAGGCTGAGGTGCACGGTCGAGGCTTTGCAAGCTAGCTGGGCCTCAATCTGCTTCCCACTGTCTTGTCTTCACTCACAGATGCCCCGCATTTGGACGGCCTCCACACCCAGGCCCCACTCTGCTTCGGCGCACCCTTCCTTTCGCGGGCCCGGCTCCAAAGTACCCCCCACCCCAGTAAGGCCCCGCCCTCCCAGCACCCCCAGCCCGTCAGTCAGAGCTTCTCTCCTCCGCTGTGTCCATCCTAACCCTTCTCCCAGGCAGCCTTCTGCCCTGCAAGGCAGGGCATCTGGACAGCAAAGCCAATGTCCCCCTGGCTCCATCTCCAAGCAGGTCCACAGGAGGCTGCGCTGAACCTACAGCCAGAGAGACCGGGGCTTCAGGCTGGGGTCCACCCCCAGCTAGCTACAGGCCCTTCACAAGTTTGCTCCAGAACTTGATGTTCCCTGTGGTCAAACATGGATGGAATTCACTTCCTCCCAGGCCGCTGGAGGCCGAAATGAGTTTTGTGGGTCTGAAAGAGCTTGGAAAATTCTGAAGAGTTGCACCAAGTCCAGGATTATTTTTAGACACTGAATTAGTGCCGTCCAATGAATAGCCCAGAGGCCTCCTTGACCCCGCGGCTCTCGCGGCTCTCCCTCTTCACCTGCCCCCCTCCTGAGGCAGGTACTGCGTCCGCACCACAGTCAACGGCCAGCAGCTTCCCTGACACACACACACACACACACACACACACACACACACACACACACACACACACACACACACACACACACACACACACACACACAGAGCAGCAGCGGCAGGTTGGCTGAGGGGGCCTCTGAGGCCCCAGTCAGCAGGGAGCCCACGTGCTGGGGACAGGGCTGGGGCAGGAGGCAACACCCGAAGGGGCTCCCCAGCCGAGCAGGCTGTCCACCGCCTTCCCCTGTTCCACTACCTGCTTCCTTTCCACGCCCGCCCCTGAGGCTGGACCACCAGGACCCTTCCCTCATGGGCTGGGAGGCTCCCCCCGTAATACCCGCCAGAAGCGCTCTCCCCAGAGAAAGGTCCCCTCCTCCCCTTCCCCCGGGGCCCCCCTCCTTGCTCTGGTGCTGACAGAGCACTTCACCCCCGCTGCCCGCCCAGACTCAGACCTACACGTCACCCCTTACAAGCTGCTCACAGAGGCTGCGCCTGCCCAGGCTTGTGCTAGGATGGGGCTGGTTTCCATGCGCAAGGGGACGCCTGGGGCCACGGTGGCTCTGGGAGGGGTTCATGTGTACACTTGAGGGCCATTTCTCCTCCCTCCAAAGACCTGCAGAATCAGAGGGATTTGAGCAGGCTCAGAGGAAAAGGAATAAAGAGTGTGAAATGTCAGAACCAAGTGGTAAAGACAGGCCCAGCTGTGGCCAGCCAGGGACTCTCTTCTGCTTCCCCTTCTGTCTCCGATCTGCTCCCAGTTCAAGAGTCCAGACTCCCACAACTGACATTGGGAAACCAGGCCATTCAGCTCCCACACTGGGGTGCATGGGGGACACATCCCAGGAGCTGGCATTCGAAAACCCATGCAAGTACTGGCACGGTCCTGGGAGGGACACTGTGTGGGCCCAAGGGGGCTCCGACACAGTCCCTGTCCTCAGGGAGCCGACAGTCTGGTGGGACACGTGACCTCCCACAGGGACCCACCGACAAGAAACCAAGGCAGAGGAAGCATGAGGAAGGGAGTAACTAATTCTGACTGACAGGGCAGGGAGAAATCAAGGAAGGCTTCATAGAGGAGGTAGCCTCTGGGCCAGGCCTTTGAGAAGGATTCCAACAGGAAGATGGTGTTGGGGAAGGGAGGGAACCCACTGAGGAACCTGGGAACAGCCTGGGAACCACAGAGAGACTTAACTTGGCTTCCCTTTTCCAAATGCCACGTGGTTTGACCATGGTGAGGGCTCGGGCCAAGAGGATGCTGGCCCTGTGTGGAATTAACTGGGCCTCTTAGGCCAGGCAGGCGGTAAGTCCCCCATGATGGCCCAGAAAGAGGCACTTTCCAGGCTGGTTCCTGAGACCAGAGCCTAGAGCAATGTCTGTTCTGGTCACTGGTGTCATGGGGCAATGGCCCAAGAGTGCAGAATGGGGCGGGGACATAGAACCTGCCGGGTCTTAAAAGCCCTGAAGAAAAGAGTCTCCTCGAGTTCCCTGAGCAGCCCATTCCGGGATTTCACACCACCCCGCGGTCAGCCAGGAAGTTCTTCCCCTATCTAACCTACATCTCTCTTGCTGAAATGTACACCCACCTTGCTGGGGAGACACAGGATTCACAAAGCACAGAGGCTGAAATGCCTCACCAGGCACCGTCTGCGGCCAAGGTGGGAGTGGGGGCGGGTCAGTGGGCACAGCTCTGACAAGAGAGGACAGGGCCCTGTTTGTGTGCATAATTAGTCTACAGGCCTGAGGAGGGCCAAGCGAGTGGGAACGTCCTCTCCCTGGGCCTCGGAAGCTTCCCTGACCCAATTTAGAAGCCGCGCTTATTGTGTTGCTCATGTCAAACCTTCCCAATGAAGTCTCTGTTCCCAGCGTGCTCATGAATTTTCCGGGGCTTTAACAGCGTACAATCTGAGAACGATTCATTAAGAAGATTAACCCCTCCCCCCAAATATGCTTCCGCGTGCTCTACAAAACGGGGCAAACTTATTCTCCGGCATCAGCAGGCTCCCACTGCCCGGAGCAGCGCAGTCCCTCAGAGGGGTGAAAGCTAGGCCCCCTCGGCCCGGGAGGGAGGGAAGCCATGTGGGCAGTGGGAGACCCCATGAGGGTCCAGGGTAAGCGTGGGAAGGTGCGAATGGAATGCCAGGACCCCAAGGCTCAGCCGCCGAGCGAGCAGGGCCCGTGTTCCAAGACCCCGTCTTCCTCCCTCGCCAACTTTACCCAGGGCATCCCTGCTTGGGGTGGGGGGTGGGAGGGCTGGGGCCCTGGGCTCCCAGCTGAATGCTGGTCTAGAGACTTCTGCTCTGGGACTTGGAAACAAAGAGGGGCTCCTAATGTCACTCCCTGAGCACCCCTCTCTTTTGCCACATCTTCCCGACACTGGGACCTCCCAGACGGAAGGAACTCTGGTCAGATGCCACCAGAGGTGTCAGAAACAAACGCAACTTGCGCTTGATCCTTCCTGAAAGACTACACTTGAGGCGCCAGCGCAGGCCTTGCCGAGGGACAGCTGGACAGAGGAGGTGAAGACAGGAGAAGGGGCAGCTGCCCCAGCTCTTTGGAACAACAGGGAAAGTGGCACCAGGCCCAGGCTGGGGGATGGACCCGGTCTCTCAGATGCTGGCACACCGGCCCGGCCTCCGTGAGGATCTGAAACCTCAGACTTCGCCTCTCTTCTCCCTGCAGCCCCTCCCATCCAGCGGGTCCCCAAGAGGATGATAAAAAGTCATAGCGACGGCACGCCCACCACTCCCTCTGTGCCTGGCACTGTGCTGAGTTTTAAACACATTTCACGGTCAGAACAACCCTGCGAGGCCGGTGGGATTATCACCGCAAGTCTCAGATGAGGAAATGAACCTTAGAGGGTGTAATCGACGTGGCCGAGGCCACACAGCTAATAACCGACAGAACCAAGATTCTAGACTTCAGACTCTAGCGCCTGAGGTCTCAGGGACCTTCCACTCCCCTCATCCCACAGCGGGGACGACTCCCTGCTCTGTCCCCATGAGGACCCTCAGTTTGGGCTCCGTTCAGGTCTCCACATCCCCCATCAGAGGACCGCCCAGTCGCCTCACTGGCCACCCAGCCCCCAAACTGACAGATGGGCCCCCATCCCCATCCCCTCCCATCGTCCCTCCACCAGCAGCCAGAGGGACTGTCCTGGACTGCACACCTGACCACGTCTCTCCACTGAAATCTTCACCGAGGCTCCCTGGGCCGACAGCATGGGCACGAGCTTCCTTGCCTTGCATTCAGGGCCCCCAAACCATCCCTCTGTTCTCTGTCCCACCATCTCCCTCCTCCACGCTCACCACGCGTACCCAGGCTTGCGGTCTCCATGCCTGGGCTCCTGCTGGCTTTTCCCCACGTCTCTTACTTCAAAATCTCAAGGCTCAAGTCCAATACCACCTTCTCCACAAAGCCACCCCGGGATCAGGCCCCACAGCAGAAGTGACTTCTCCCTCCTCTGAACCCCGACAGCACAGGGTCTCCTGGGCCCCTGGTACAGCCAGTTTAGGTGCAGGTCTTGCTCCCCGCCCCCTTCCCCCAAGGAGCCCAGGAGCTCCTGGAGGGCAAGGTCTTCCCTCACCAGGGGCTCTTTCCTCACCCCACCCCCATGCAAGGCCCAGCACACAGCTGGGTGCACGTTGCAGGCTGGTTCAGTGCAGACGAGTCCCCTTGGCAACAGGACACCTTGACCAGTGAGTTGGGGGGAGGCCAGAGCAGCCTGGGTACCCAAGCCTGTGAGCCCTTCACCTTTTCCGGTGCCGTGGACTCCTATGGCCTCTGGTAAGGCCTAAGACCCCCTTCTCAGAAAAATGTTTTTAAATGCATAAAATAAAATATCAAGGATTACAAAGGAAACCAATTACATGGAAATATGATTATCAAAATATTATTAAAAATTATTAGCAGTATGTTTGCTTCTTTATTAATGCCTTAAATAACAAGGTACCGTTCTAAGAGCTACTATAATTTTGAAGTAGGAGGAAAAAAAGCATTATTCAAGATACCCACAAAACTATACTATGACGTGGTAGTTCCTGTGTTTCTATGATTTCTACAAAATCACAGAACAGTTAATGCCACGTGGTTCATCACCTACATTTGTAATGAAAGAATTACAATTTGGAATTGTAATTAGAGGTTAGCAAAAAAGGTGGGATTTTATTTTTCCTGTCCAAGTTCATGGACACTCCAGATTCCACCCAGAGACTCCTGGGGTCCCTGGTTAAAAAAGAACCCATGGCTTAGAGGCAAGGGCTGAAGGGGAAAGAGCAAGGTTCATCCTGGAGCCCCGATTCCGGCTGTGCACTGTCCTGAGAGTCCCTGACGTTTTCAGAGCTCCGTCTCCACCCACCTGCATGGTCAGATCACCATGGAGGAACCAAGCCCTGTGCTCACTGTCTGCTTCTTCTGGCTTATCCTGAAGCCCCTCAGTGGGGTAGGCTTGGCAGAGCTCCTGGAGAATGACCTCTTGGAGCCGCTGTGCCCCAGACAGCCTAGCCCAGGGCCTCAGGGCCCCTGGCCGCCTCCCAGGGAACTTGTTTTATGTCCCCGAAGAGCAGGGCTGACAGGCGATAAATCGCCAAGGAAGGCTGGAGTGGGCTCAGACTATCTGCCTGGCGCCCGCCCAGCCACACTGCTGTACCCACCACCAACCTCCGTAGGGATGAAAGCACCATTAATTACCCGGGAAGAAAGGGCGCCATGACAACGCGCCCAATGGCTGCTCGGAGATCATCTCTGGCCACATTTTCCTAGTGTAGCGCCAAGCCTGGGGGCTGCTGTCAATCCTCCCCTCCCTCTGTCACCTCCTCTCCTCCTGGGATCTCCCAGGGCCATCTTTCAGCCTGGGTCCTGCCCTCAAAGACTCCTGACCTACCCACCAAAGACTCATGAATGGATTGCTTTTTGCAGACAGGGCCCCCAAACAGTGCTCCCCAAGGTGGTGTGGGACCCGAGAAGGCAAGGGGGTCAATTCTGTCACCTCTGTCGCCTTCACCAGCACGAGCCCATCACCGATTCCTAGGGACTCCACTCGGGAAGTCTCTGGCCTCACCCAGATCTCGCTGCCAGCTCTAGTCATCATCCCACGCCCAGGTGATTGATTCACCTGCATGCTACCCCATACCAGTTATCCTGTGCAGCTCTGTGCCAACCACTGTCCAGGCAAGAGCTCAGACGACCCTACTGCCAGCCCTGTGAGCGAGGCACTATTATCATCCCATTTTACAGGCAAGGTAACTAAGGCTCAGAGAGGTTAAGTGATGGTACAAGGAGTCACAACTGGAAACTGACAGAGCCAGAGTTTGAGCTCTAGTCTGTCTGGCTCCAAATACCCCTTTATCAGCTCTCCAGCCTCCGAGTGGTCCCCCCATTCTCTCTAAAGAGTCTCTCTTAAGGAGGTTTGCCAGGCCCCTCCACACACCCTTCCCTCCCTTTCCTGCCTCTGCCCAGGGGCTCCCTCAGAGACCAGACACTCGTCTCCCTGCCCTGCTGGCCCCATACCACCTCCTCCAGGAAGCCTCCCCTGATTGCAGAGCCAGAAGCCTTCCAGTCCTCCCAGCCCTTAGCAGAAGCCACCAGAATTGACCACTAGTATCACCTGTGGGTAGGGGCTAAATGAGTCTTTTCCCTCATCACTTGCACCACCATACTCTCAGCCAGACCCAGACACACCACAGGGGCTCTTCCAAGAGGAAGGATGAGGAAAGTCATGCTGGTAGGTGAATGAGTGAGCTCCTGGCTCGATGCTCCTGCCAACCTCCCACCAGAGGCAGGTCTGTTCATCTGCAGGCAGGGGGTGGCTGCCCCAGGATCACCAGAATGGGGGCCCACCTGACCAGTCAACCAGGATGGCTAAGGGGAGTAGGAATTGGCATCGCAGCAACTCCCTGAGCAGAGGGGAGCCCTGGGCCAAAGGAACAAAGTCAGCAGATGCCCTGGACCCGCACATTGCTCAAGAAGAACCTAGAGAAGGGCCAGACCCAAGTTCAAGGCCAAGGAAGAACCATGACTTCTGCTCTGAGCTCACAGCGGGAAAAACATCTGTGCCATTCCCAGCAACAACCACTTTCTCTAGACAGAAGCGACACTGGCACCTGAGCCTGATGCGGTCCACAAAGGATGCTCCCTGAAACACCCCAGGGGTCCTCAGACACCTGCAGAGGGGGCCTAAATCAACCACCTCACCCTAGACTGAAGAATGTTCTATGCAGCACATAGAAACAGTGAGGTAGAGGTCCATGTCCTAACTAGGAAAACCTCTCCAAAATATCTTAGTGAAAAAAGCAATTTGCAGAATGATAGATGATTTTTTTTTAAATTGTTGAACAGAATCATAGATTTCTTCCATGGATACATATGTATAAACGAGAGCTCAAAAGAGCACTGAGAAAAACACACTCCAAAGGCCCCCACTTCCGACTGGGTCCCGCCCCATAAAGCCCACCCAAACTCTACCGGAGCCCTAGCCCAGCCCCACCGCTCATGCAGGAGAAGCTCGTGACCACATCACTTCTCACCCATGATGGGCAGGAGTATAAATGACCCCAACCTTTGCGGAGGGCGCCCTGGCAAAGTGTATCAAAAATTAAAATCCATAAAATGTCCATTTTAAATTCACGTAATCTTTCTCCATCCTATCCCTCAGATAAACTCTCACAAGAACAAATGTACAAGGATGTTTCCGTACCCCTGTTTGCAGCAGGAAGAAAAACCCCTGAAAACCACATCCATGTCCATCGTGGGGGGCCTGGCAGAATCATTCACGGTCCCCTCCAGAAGACGGAATTCTGTGCCGCCCTCTTGCAGCGGGAAGCAGAGATGCATGTGCAGACATGGGGTGCTGCAGGGTGAAGGTGCAGGATACATGGGACAACCCCCTGGATGTACACATCCATGGAGGCACGGAAGCAGGTTCCTGTGTACTCTTCCAAAAATAAACAGTGGTTACTCTGGGGAGTGTGCTCGTGTGTGTGTGTGTGTGTGTGTGTGTGTGTGTGTGTGTGTGTGTGTGTTGAGTGGGGGGCAAGCAAGGGGAGAGGTTTAGTTTTCACACTTTGTACCCTTCTGGAAATATTTTATTTTAAATCATGGAATAGGCTGTTCTTATATATTAGAAAACAGATCCTGGTGTGAGATGTTGATAGCGGAGGAGGTCGTGTGTGTGGGGAGCAGAGAATACGGGACTCTCTCTACTTCCCGCTCAATTTTGCTGTGAACCTCAAACTGCTCTAAAAAATAAAGTCAATTTTAAAAGGAGAATTAGAGATTAAAAGCCTTTAGACATTTGAAAACACGCAGAACTTTGTCCTCCCAAGTCACGGTGGCTCCAAGTTGAATCTCCCTGCCCCTTCCTCACTCTCCAGCAAGTCCTAAGCTCCAGCCTGGCTCCCACGTGGGGAGGGGCCGGAAGGTGGACCTGCCCAATTAAAGCTCAAACTGGGGAGGCCTGTTGAGGTCCCACCTCTGAACTTCGGCTCACTCTACTCCCTCTGCCTAGAACGCCTCTGTGCTTTCACTGTGCAGGTTCAAATAACATCCTGCTTGAAAGCCCATTCCAGGCACCTTCACCCCCTGAGATGCAGACTTTCTGAGGACAGTCTGTGTCCCCAATATCTCCTTGCAGCCTCCAGGGCTGGCCAGTGCCTGGCACGGAGCTCAAAAGCCCCAACCACTGTCTGGACATCTCTCCGGGGCCACTCATTTTGCCTTGAATTATGACTCTGCCTTCCCTTAGCAGCAGGGAGCTCCCCAGAGGGGCTTCCGGGGCCACAGTCGCGATACCTGCCCAGTCCAGTCCAGCTCAGGCATCTCGAGGGCTAATGCCAGTGGGAGCCAGGAAGGGAAGAGAAGGAGGGAAGCAGGCCAGCCAGACTCAGAGAAGTACTCACGGGACTTCCCCGGTGGCACAGTGGTTAAGAATCCGCCTGCCAGTGCAGGGGACACGGGGTCGAGCCCTGGTCCACAAAGATCCCACATGCCACGGAGCAACTAAACTGAGGCTGCGCTCTAGGGCCCGCGAGCCACAGCTACTGAGCCCATGCGCTGTAACTACTGAGCCCACATGCCTAGAGCCCATGCTCCACAACAAGAGAAGCCACCGCAATGAGAAGCCCACGCATAGCAATGAGTAGCCCCCGCTCGCCGCAACTGGAGAAAGCCTGCACGCAGCAACAAAGACCCAACGCAGCCAAAAATTAATTAGTTAATTAATTAATTAATTATTTTTAAAAAAGGAGTACTCACGCCCCAGCCCACAGCGAGGCTCCTGGAAAGCAGGTCCACAATGGCCGAATGATCTGATTCAAGAGTAGCTACCAGATTTTAATTTTTGAAAACCTCCTGACTATTATACGTAAGCAACTCGTGCACATTTTAAAACAAACACCATACAGGTCATATCCAATAGGGCTGCATATGCCGGATTCGGGCCAGTCCGCCTGCCTCCAGTAGCCTCAGGGAGCAACAGCTCAGAATTCAGAGCAGCCGCAATGAAAAAAGAAGAAAAAAAGGCAAAAAACCAACCAACCCACCCTCCTTGATCCTGCCATCCTGTCAGCCCAAACAGCCCCAGAGCCCACACCCACGCCTCAGCACCAAGGGGGCTCAGGGACCAGCCACTCTGGAGGCAGCCCAGCTGGCTCTGTAGCCACCCGCTGTGTGACCCAGAGCAAACGACTTCACCTCTCTGAGCGTCTGCTTCCTCCTCTGCAAAATAGGGGGGAAAATATAACAGTACCTGTCTCCCAGGGTGTTGTATGGCTACTGAGCTGTCCAGGGACCTGGGAAAGGGCCATAGCCTGTAAGGGTTCATCCTTATCGTGACCAGCAGGGACAGGTAAGCCTAGAGGAAGTGAGGGACACAGCCACATCACAGAGGGGCTGGGTGGCAAAGCCGGGGCCCCCTCTCCCTCGGCCCCCACCCATGCCCTTGGTGGGGCAGGAAATGTTAAGCCTCAGAGCCGCCCGGGAAGGCCTGTTACAGAGGCACACTCTTCTCCAAACCCACTAGGTCCCCAAATAACAGAAATTAACATTCGTGGGGCGCTTACTGCATGGCTGGCACCATGTGAAATCCTTCAAATGAGCTCCTATCATTTCACTTTCTCAGCAATCCCGGCAGGTAGTTATTACCACTTCCCCATTTTACAGATGAGTAAACCGGGGCTCAGACAAGTGACCTGACTTGTCCAAGGTCACCTAGTAAGCGGTACAGCCTGGACTTGGCTGTAGACAGTCTATTCCAGCGCTCTCAGCGGCCACCCCAGACCGCTCCTAAGGTGCCTTCCTTCTCTTTTCCTCAAACCCTGTGATTCCTCCAGTGTGCCAGGTGCTGACCGAGTCCTGGGGCCGCCAGGAACAGGACTCTGGCTCCAGGCAGGCTGGCTAGGGCTGGGGCACAGGGGCAGGGAGCCACGGACTCGGCTTGGAAGAGCTGCTTCAGGGAGGATGGGGCTCTGAGGTAAGCAGGGGGCTGGCTGCACCAGGAGGGAACCCCCAAGCTTTGAGGCTGGAGGCTGGGACTACGGTCCAGACAAAACCAGCCAACCTGGCTTGGCCCCAGGCAGGTGAGAGAACCGCCAACAGTTTCTCTCTTGAGAGAATTTGCAAACGTGGAAGGAATAGAAAAAGCCGAACAGTGTGGAGGTGAAGAAAACTCCAAGCCTTAAGGCTGACAACCTACCCTTGGGGTCCTCCAGCCCCCAAGAAGAGGAGGCCTCTTGCCCTGGGTGAAGCTCCACTGGCCTGACACCACCACCCTCGAGGTCATATTTGGAGGTAGTCACTCAGGCCTAGGGTGACTTATGGGCCAACATGTGTTCCCCTCAAATTCACACGTTGAAGCCCCGACCCCCAGTACCTCAGAATGTAGCTGTTTGGAAATAAAGTCTTTAAAGAGGTGATTAAGTTAAAACGAGGCCATCGAGGTGGGGCCTATAGTCCAACCTGACTGGTGTCCTTACAAGAAGAAACTGGATACACAAAAGGACTCCAGGGGCCCACATGTACAGAGGACAACCAGGTGAACAGGCAGGAAGAGGGTAGCGACCTGCAAGCCAAGGAGAACAGGCCTCAAAGGAAACTATCCCTGCCGACACCTTGATCCTGGACTTCTAGCTTCCAGACGATGAGAAAATAAATTTCTATTGTTTAAGCCACCCCGTCTGTGTTTTGTTTTTTGCAGTACGCGGGCCTCTCACTGTTGTGGCCTCTCCCATTGCGGAGCACAGGCTCCGGACGCACAGGCTCAGCGGCCATGGCTCACGGGCCCAGCCGCTCCGCGGTATGTGGGATCCTCCCGGACCGGGGCACGAACCCGTGTCCCCTGCATCGGCAGGCAGACTCTCAACCACTGCACCACCAGGGAAGCCCCCCCTGTGGTATTTTTTATGGCAGCCCTAGTAGGGTCCAGCCATGCTGTTGGAACAAGGCCCCTGGCCTGGCCATCTGGAGCTGACCTCAGGCGTGTCAAGTCAATCTCCTCTGCAAAGACGGGGCGAGAGGAGCTGTGGTCACAAGCTTAACAGGGACAGCGTGAAGCTCAGGTGAGGCCGAGAGCAGCCAGGTGGGGAGTGGCAGCCCACCTGCCCGGCAGCCCCTGTGCCCTCCCCCACACACTGTCCTTAGGAATGCACCTGCCTGGACTCCTTCTAAAGACTGTGAACATTAAAAAGCATCTGGACCTCGAAAATCACAGTCCTCCAGGAATGGACACTTGGGCAGGGGCAGGGTATCAGTTCATCCTGGTCTCCCTGCAACTATAGTGGTTTTAAAACTGAAAGTCCCATGTCCTGGGAAATCCCTCCCCTCCGCCGCCAGTCCTGGGCATATCGAGACGGCTGGTCACCCTAGCCAAGGGTCTGCCTCTCTTGAGGCCTCCATTTACCCATCCATGCGTTCATCTGACAAATATTTACTGAGGACCTACTATGTACCAGAAACAGCCAAATGCTAATGGCGAAAAGCCAGACAGAGAGCCTGTCCTCCTGGGCTTTCTGTCCTGTGAAACAAACGAAAACAAGCATTAAAAAAACTATCAATACACACACACGCACGCACGCACACGTATACACACATGGAAGTTAAGACTGTAATGCGCGCTAGAGAGGAAAAAACAAGTATTGAGGCAAAGACTAACAGATCGCGGGAAGGGTCACCCTCGATGAGACACGTGGTCCCGGAGGAAGGTCATTTCAGGTGAGAGCTGAAGTGGGACATTCCAAGGAGGAGAGGGGACCAGAGGTGGACAAAACCAAAGGAAAGACCAGCGAGGCTGAAGAGTGGTGAGAACGGGGAAGGGGAGGTGAGCCGGGACAGCCAGACGTCAGGGCCAAGGGCAGGTTACACGTGGCTCCCAGAGCGGTGGGAAGTGAGAGCAACTTGAACCAATCTACCTTAAATTTAAAAAAACCACACGCACTCTAGTGACTAAGTAAAGAACAGACTGTAGGAGAGCAAACAAAGGCGCGAGTCCGGTTAGAAGCATCCTGCAATCACCCAGAAGAGAGGACGGCAGCCTGGGTCTGGATCAAACTGGGGAACCGGGACTCCAGACGGATCATGGTTCTTCCCCATTACCCATCTGATCTTCCTCTTCAGTTCAGCAGCCACTGTCTTCGTCCCAAGAAGACCCCTGGGAATCGGTCAGTCAAAGCCCAGGGGCCTTGGCAATGGGACTTACCCCGCCCCCCTTCCCCACACACACCCCACGGTACCTGTCACTTTCTCAGTCAACCCTGTCCCGAGCTGGCTGGGAATGAATCTCGTCCACGGGGTCAAGTGACTGTGAGCTTTCCTCCCGCCTGGGGGTGGGGCTGGGGCCCTGGTGGTACTTTGAAGTTATTAACAATTGACATCTGTTAATTATTAGTTTGTCCACCTCTGTTTTGCTTTCACTCACACCACTGCTCAATCCACCGGCAGCCTCGGCCCTGAGAAGTGGAAATATTACCTCCCAACAGAGAGATGGGGAAGCAGAGGCCCCTCGCACTCTGGGGAGGGAGTGACTCCATCAGACCTGGGTTTAGAAAGGTCCCCTGGAGGTGGGGTGCAGGGGGAAGCAGGAGGCAGTGGCTGGGGCATCTCCTAGTGGACGGTGGGGGCAGGGATGGAGGTAGGAACCAGTGGCCAAGGGAACTACTGGTCTTTCACGAAGGAGGAAGGAGGGAAAGGAGGGGAGGCACCAGGCAGGGCTTCCCCAGCCCGGGTGGCCTGGCCAGCGCAGCCTTCACCTGAAGGCAGGAAGTCAGGGCTGGGGGAGGGGTGGTTAGGGGTGGGAGGAAGTGGTTTTAGTGGAAGGAACAGGATTTCCATGTTAGACCAGTTGATGTGCCTTCAGAACATCTGGTAAAAATCACTTCTCCATCTGGAACTCTGGAGGGAGGATTAGAGCGAGAGGCTGACCGTCGGGATTGGAAGTAGTCCAGGTTCGGGGGTAGCTGACACCCTGAGCGTGAATGGGGTTCCCAGGTCAGAGGAGGGTAGCCAGGGTAGGACCCTCCGAGGGTCAGAAGGCATCTACATGCAAAGGGCCAGGAGGTGCAGTGTCTGGGAAGGCAAGAGTCGGGCAGCTGGAGGCTGGTACCCACCGTGGGAAGGCTGGCTGAGGCCCCGAACAGTAATGATATTATAATCATCAAAGATCCCATGTATCAGGACTTCCCTGGCAGTCCAGTGGTTAAGACGGGTTCGATCCCTGGTCGGGGAACTAAGACCC
This sequence comes from Leucopleurus acutus, assembly GCF_964270905.1. Classification (NCBI taxonomy): domain Eukaryota; kingdom Metazoa; phylum Chordata; class Mammalia; order Artiodactyla; family Delphinidae; genus Leucopleurus; species Leucopleurus acutus. The sequence goes on from NC_139150.1 coordinate 13,043,499, forward strand.
CACATGCCATATGGCGCGGCAAAGAGAAAAAAAAAAAAAAAGATCCCATGTAGAGTTTCCTTCATGTGCCAGGTCTTGAACTAGGGATGTGATCATCTATCTCAATGACACCTGCATAAATCCTTTGGGGGATGGTACTGTTATCCCATTTTACAGATGGGAAAGTAGCAAAGAGTGGTATAGTCACCCAGCTGGTCTTGAACCCAATCGGACTCTAGATCTCACACATACTTTTAACCACTGTACGGGGTAGGGGGGAGGGTCAGCGTTCGCTGACTGGTCAGTGGCGGCTATTGTCATTGGGGAAGGGGTTCCTAGGGGCCAGAAGGTGACCAGGTAGGGGCAGACAACTGTTCTTCCAGCTGGGAAGAGCGGGAGGGCGGCTCCGGCAACTTCCTCTAGCAGCTGGCCGCGGCGGCCACAGTAGGAGCCGCCCATCTGAGCGGAAGGACCTGGAAGGCTGCAGCGGGGGGCCAGAGGCGGGAAGGACCTTTAGTTCTTGTTCTCTAGGATCCAAACTTGGAAAACAATGACCGCTAAAAACGATTTGATGACTAAAATCTTTGACGGTTGCTAAGTTTAGCACCCAGGGTGGGGTAGGCACAGTGACGTACAACGTGCAAATCTTGACTTCCACCACCAGCCCGATGTCCTATCCGGGTCCCCTGTTTAACTCCTCTGTCTCCACACTTCCAAATAATAACTTGCAACCCAAATAGGGCTTAGAGATCAATGAGATACACATTCAGTATCCCATTAGTACCTAGCACCTAAGCTAGTAAGGGCAATGTTTAACCCAAAGAAATCAACCACTAATGGTGGAATTTCAGGCACCAGAGGCGGTTTACAGGAGCTCCTAAAATCATACCAGTTCTCAACCCGGTAAACAGTGATAAACACTAGGCACTCAACCTAAAACAGTGCCTGGCAGATGGTTGGCGCTCCATAAGCATGTGCCCCTGCAGGCAGGAGCTGTGCAGCTCACTGATGTCACAGTCAGAGGACAAGAAGGCCTCCCTGGAGCCTCAGAGTGCCAGGAAGCACAGCCTCCAACCATCACCCCTCATCATGTCCTATCTCATTACAATTTACCTGTCGGTTCCGTAGGACAGTATTATGTATGGCCAGAAAGGGCTTCCAAGCACATGTATTTGGTCTTTTGAAGTTTGGAGGAGTCTTTCGACATTATTTCGTTTCAACCCAGTTGTTTTCAAACCTTAAAAGCCCCTATAGGGCTTCCCTGGTGGCGCAGTGGTTGAGAGTCCGCCTGCCGATGCAGGGGATACGGGTTCGTGCCCCGGTCCGGGAGGATCCCACATGCCGCGGAGCGGCTGGGCCCGTGAGCCATGGCCGCTGAGCCTGCGCGTCTGGAGCCTGTGCTCCGCGACGGGAGAGGCCACAACAGTGAGAGGCCCGCGTACCGCCAAAAAAACAACAACAACAACGAAAAAGCACCTATAACACCAAAACCCAGACCCAACAAGGGATGGCACCCGGGCCCTCAGAGCACACGCAGACCCTGCCTCTCCCAGCGAGGCGCAGACCCCTTTCACGAATCAATTATGCCGCTCTTTCCTGCTGAGCCAAGCTGTGGCTTCGGACCCTTCTCAGGGCCCAGGGTCTGCTTGGTTTTGTTCTGGGATATGATGTGCCTCCAATGTAAATTCCTTCTTTGAAGGGAAGAAACAAGTGTCTACAAAAATGCGTTGAATTTACCAGCCATTCATGGCGTGTGCATCGCGCTTCTGGGCTTTCTGTTGTTTCTGCCAGTGTTTGCTCCCTCTTCTTCTGGGGCCAGTGCCCCAATCTTCCCTGGGGACCCACTTCCTCCACTCCCGCTGCAGTGGAGAAACAGAGCTTAGAACTGGGTGGAGTAGAGGAGAGAAACAGATATCACGGCCTAGCTCATTCAGTTACGGGCCATTGCACTTCCTTGGGCTCTGTAGAAATGCGAGCCCATGACACCCCTCCAAATGTGGCCAGTTCGATGGGATCTCTGCCTCTTATGCCTGAAAGACCCCTAGCTGACCACACACACACACACACACCGAGCTGGGCACTGAGGGGTGACTCCAGGGTGACAAAGGGTCCCTGTCCTTCAGGAGTTTCCCAGTCTAACAGATGGGCACACAGACTCAAGGAACCAGTCATAGAACCAACTCCAACTAAGATGGTGATGGAACAAGAGAAACCACTCTCCCCTCAAAGGGCTCATCCCCTCCTCCGATGGGCTGACGCTAAGCCTCCCAACCCCCCCACTACAGCCCCCAGGGGTCCTGGACCTGGAGTCAGGAGACTGGGAGTCCGGTGGGCACTTGGACAGATCACCCTGGGCCTCGACTTCCTCATCTGTAAAATGGGGAGGAAAATGCCATGTGACCCCCAGGCAGGGAGTTGCAGTGTCCAGGTCTCACGGAGGGAGCGGGGGAGGGCAGTGGTTAAGACAAAGGACAGGCCACCTCTGGGGCTGGACCCTCCTTCTCCCTGAGTGAGGGAGGGGTGGGGGGGTGGAGAGATTCCACTGAAGCCCCTGTACCATGCTGCCCCCGGCCCCCACCCATATAAGCTCCAGGTGAGAAACCTGAGGAACCTTGTAACCCAGGCTTTCCCTTCCGCGTCTAGAACACTCACTCATTTGAAATTGGGCCTTTTCTGCGCATTTGCTGGGGACCGTTTCTGGGAGGAAATGCCCACACTTGCCTTTTTACCCACTGAGCAGGTACACCTCCCAGTCCCGCGCTGAGATCCTCCCTTCATGCCCTTCCCAGCATCCCACTAAGCAGGCACCCTGACCCGCCCTCCCCTCCCAGGGGACGGCAGTGCCCCAGGCAGCAGGGTCCAGGGCCAGCACTTCAGGCTGCCCAGAGGGACGGGCAGGCCGATTCACAGTAGCTGCTCTCCTTCAAGGCTCTCCTAGGAGTCGCCACGTTCTCCCTGGCCCTCCGGGAGGCCACATGACAACAGCCAGGGTCAGGGTCAGGCTGGGGCCAATGGCCAGGACTAAACGCCCAAGGTGAGGGCTGACCAAACCCATCAGATCTGACACTTGCCTTTCAGCTCTTCTTTTTCCTACAGTAAACCTGCCCCAGTTCCACAGTCAAGTGAGCTCCCGTGCCACCCGTGCACTGTCAGTATGAGAGGGGACCAATTCAAAGGCAAGAACTGTATCATCTACCACACCACCCTCACCACCACCAGCAGCGCCGCTGGCCGCCCACAACACCCTTGAAAACACATTTGTGGGCATCCCCCTGCCTCTGCACCGGCACCCTCTCCTAAAACAATATTCAGCAGCTCTGAATCACCAAAAGCAATTACTCCAAGAAGGAATTTAGGCAGACAGGCACTAGAATAAAGACAGTAGATAATTCCCACTGTCAGGTAATGGCTCCCCTGAGAATTTCCCATAATAAAAGAGGAATCAGAAAGAGAGCATTTTTTCCCCAGAAAGGAAGGGGAGACTGTGCATTGATAAACAGAAGGCCCTTCTCTTCTCTGCTGCCTCTTCTCCCCTCCCTCAGCTGTGCCCCCGCGGGACCAGAGCACTGTGGGGTCATGGAACCCATGGGATCGCTGGGGGAGGCAGGTGGGGCCGAGTTCCGGGGTCCCAGGCGCTGGGGACAGTGCTGGCTTCACAGAGGACATTTGACTCTCGTGTCCTTCCTTGGGCAGGGATGCGACTGCGCCAGGGCTCCTGTTACACACAGGCCCAGGGATGCATGATTTGGCAGTTAGCCTCTCTCTGTTTCATGTGTCCATCTCATTCCCTCAACAAGGCCAAATGCTCTTCGAGAGCAGGTCACAGCCAGCCCTTCCTTGCCCCCTGGCCCTGAACACCCACATAAAGGACCTGCCACTTGATCCAGGAGTTGATGGAGACACACACAGGTTTACCTGGGGCCAGTTACTTGGTTTCCTTGACTGTCAAATGGGGAGATACCATCAAACTACTATATAGATGTCTACAACACCACATCCCCCAAGAAGGTCACAAAGCTTTGTCAATAGTTATTCCAGGAAGAAAGTGTCCTAAGGTCAGAGGTTTGGAGAGTTCTGGGGCAAACAAAGTTCGACAGATTTCTGAATTGCAGAACTTCTCAGAGCCTTTAAAATTGCCACTGTGGGTTGGTACTGTACAAATGGGCATCAAGTACGTAGCCTTTCCCAAAACTCCTTTTTTACAAAGTATCCTCCAGACTGCCATTCCATGGGACATACCTGGGCCAACAATAGTTGCAGACAAAAGGCATAACAAGGATATAATAAGGCATTTAAGGGGGACTGGCTGGTGGGGTGGGAGCTCTAGGAACATTTCACGGAGGGCACAGTGCTTGAGATAAGTTCTGAAGGAACAAGGAAGGGCAAAGACAGGGACATTCCAAATAGAGGGGACTGGCCAGCAGGAGCCCAGAGGTGGGAGAAGCCTGGGCATGCTGGTTCTGGTTGTTATCTGGACAGAATGAGGTAAAACAAGTGGGGAGGGTCTTGGGGTAAAGAACAAAGTAAGGAATTTTTTAAGATCCTTAAATAAAAACAATGGCTTACTTGTATGAGTACTTACCATGTGCTGGCATATGTGTAGAACAATTCTTACAATTCCTATGAAGCAGGATCTATTATACCCCCCTCACTTCAGAGCCAAGGACAAGTTAAATGACTATGCCAATTTATGCAGCTACTGAGTGGCAGAGCAAGGACTGGAAGCCCCCAGGACATCAAGTTCAGAACCCATGCCCTTGGGAATTCCCTGGCCGTCCAGTGGTTAAGACTCGGCGCTTTCCCTGCTGGGGCCCAGGTTCAATCCCTGGTGAGGGAACTAAGATGCTGCAAGCCACGAGGTGCGGCCAAAAGAAGAGAAAGAACCCATGCCCTTAACCACTGCACTTCTCCGCCCCAGAGCCACGAGGGGCAGGGCAGAACCCAACGCCACCAACACCAGCAACGTGTCTAGAGTCAGTGATTCCTTGCCGTGTGACACCTTCTCCCTGCGCCTTGGTTTTGATTTATACTCCATCGGCCAGTCCTCCCCAAATACGTACACAGGTCGTTAGTTCTGAATATTTAAAAAGAAGTCTTATCAACCATCCTTCCGGGAACGGGCAAGAAGGTGCCCAAACAGCATGCTGGCACCCAAAGAAACAGCGGCCAAACCATCAACATCCTCAACAAGATGTATGTTTCCCAAGCACGTGGCTGCAGCTTGATTTATGAGGCCCATTAAGCTAGTCTAAGAGGGAGCAGACCTCTCAAGGCGGGAAGGCCGTTGTCATCTTCTTCATCAGATATTTCAATAATCATCTCAATCACAGAAAAGAAGGCACCGGCCATTTCCTGCGCTTGCAAAGGAAAGGAAGTGAAATTGTTTGCCTCCATTCAATTAGGTAATTAACTAGACAATGCAAAGAGAAATTCCAGCAAGGATATAAATACTTAAAATCCCTGCACTAGTTAGTGAGGAGGATGTCAACAACAGGATCTCTGGTGGAGGGGAGGCGAGGGCAAAGAGGTGTGTCCCAAGCTAAAAACAACAGCAGGCAGGCAGCAGTTTTTAATGACAGGCACTTGCCCTGAGCCAGCTCTGTGATAAGCACTTTACCTGCATTACCTCACCGACGCCTCAAAACAACTCGGTGACGTGGTCACTATTATGCTCGTATGACACATGGGAAAACTGAGGCACAGGCAGTGAAATGACTTGCCTGAGGGCACACGATGGAAGTGACAAACTGAGCTCTGATTTCAAACCCAAATCTTCATCCATACCCTTCCTCTGCCTTTTTAATGGCGTGCCCAAGATAAAGGGGCTCTAGGGATGTACAGGTCTAAAGGGGGAAATTGAGCTAGGATTGGACATCACCCCCCCCTCCTCCCCAAGTGTCCTGACTGCCAGGCTTGGGGCCTCCCAGCTGACCGGGCTGCAGGGCTGCCACAGAGACCCAGGCAAGCTTGGGAGAAGTGATTTTGCAATCCTGTCTGCAGAAACCAGGGCGGCCGCCTCCAGCACCACTTCCTCCAGGAAGCCCCCCCGATATGTCACCCTCCCCACACCAACCTGTGGCCTCTCCAAGACTGGGCATGCTTTCTCCCTAGGAGTGGACCCCGGAGGTTCACAGGAGGGAGGGGGGAGCCGAACCTCACATTGGTTTGAATCTCTCCACCCACCCCCTTCACCCAGCAGGGCTGCTTCAACATACACTCACCTCAGCAACTTAACCAGCAAAAACAAGCTCTAGTGTAATGTGAATGCTGTGCATTTCCAGCATCTTAAAGAAATCTCTTCCTCTATCATATCTTTTCTCTATTCATCCCTGTAGCTCACTGAAAAACCCACATTCAAAAACCTTTTTGTTTGGTGGATTTGAGTCACCCTGTATCTTTACAAGAAAAAATAAATAAGTAATTCATATAGTCTCTTTATATCAGACTTTTCCATACCCAAAACTGCCTTCCCAGAGGCAGTAAGTTTGGAAAGGGCATTGGCCAGAGCATCCCAAGACCAATGTAAAGCTGACTGAGAAGGTCCTCAGTAACAATAATGCAAATAGTGAGAAGTAAGAACAAAACCACTAGCATTTGTTACGTGTCTACAAGGCACAGACATTGTACCGTGTTCTCAGGCTCCATGTCTAGTTTTAGCCTAACAACACCCTAGCAGATAAGGATTATTATTATTGCAAATTGACAGATGAGAATACCGAGGATCGGAGAAGTGAGGTACCTTTGTCCAAGGCCACAGAGCTGGTAGGTGGAGCAGCTAGGACTCCAATCCAGGTCTGTTTAATGGACCCCAGGCTAGCCCCTACCCTTAGCCTCTCCAAAATACCAGGCCCCTCTGCGGTGGGAACAAGCTGCTTGCCTCCTTCCCCACCTCCCACCCCAAGCCCAGGATTCAGCAGCCAACAACAGACCCCTGTTCCAAATCTGAATCAACACAGTATTGGTCACTCCACTCAAAGGGAAACGACCCCAGCAACCATCCTGCCTTAAAGGCACCTTCCGGGAGGGGAGGTGGGGGCAGGGGAGGATAGGAAAGGAATTAACATCAAAAAAGCCAACAGTTACAGGGGTTGGAAAGAGACAGGCCAGGAATGGCTGAATGTGCCCTTTCCTCCTGGAGCCTGGATACAGCCGTACCTGCTCTCCTCTGTTCCCCATCTCTGACTGCTCGTGGCCAGTGCTGGACGGGGAATGTGGGGGATGATGTCAATCTAGGATTCCTCATTCACCCCCTTCCTGCTCCTTACTTGCTTAATCACACCTAATTTCTTGGTATTTATGCCCTTACAATCCCACAGGAATTAGCCCAGCAGCTCGAGGGCAGAGAAGCACAGTGACTGACACCTCGAGCTGTGGAGTGGGGAAGATTTTCATTCAAACTCTACCTCTGCCCTGTCCAAGCTGGGTGACCTCCCCTCTGGGCCTCAGCTTCCTCATCTGCAAAATGGAGATGATAACAGGACCTCATGGGTCTGTTGTGAGAATCAAAGGGGCTGATCCTGGGAAAGTCTTGAGCCCAGATCCTGGCTCATGGGAAGTACTCAGAAAGTGTGAGCTGCCAGGAATGATTTTTACAGCCCAGGGAGGTCCTGCCTCTTGCACAGAGCCAGGATGAGACGGAACAAACACTAAAACCAGGTTCAAGCTGTCTCGACACAGAGCCACTCTCCTGGAATCGGTGAGATGGCAGAGTCCTGGAGCTTGTCATGGCCCAGCAGCTTCCAGGTCCACAGTTCACAGGCCAAGTACAAAGTCCCAACCCACAGGTTTGTTTTTCTTATACAGACACACACACACACAATCGACAAGTGGCTCAGAGTGAAAGTTCCCAAACCTTGGCATCCTCCCCCATCCCGAGGTGAGTAGTGATCTCATCCCTGTGACTACGCCAACGCCAAGAGCCCTCGCCGGGAACCCGCAGGCGCTGCTGGCTCCCAGCCCCAGGAGGGGCCAAGGCTGCAGAACCAGGATTCACACAGAGCTGGGAATCCCTGCGCTTGGAGCTCAGAAGCAGAGTGGCTCTGAAAAGCACAACAGTGTTGCAGCCAAAGCCCAAGACAGGGCTGGAGATCGGGTCTGAGTCCCAGCAAACCCAGGCCTCTGTCTGCCCAACTCTAAAATGGGCGGACGACAGATTTTCAACGGTCTGAGAGATCTGGTTTATCTCCCATCCTGCCCACCAGGGTCTCCCCCTATCTGGGGAAAGAAGCTAATAAAGGTATGGGTTAGAGGACAAAGGGCACTAAAATGTGTGGAAGGAGAGCCTGGTGGTCTGGGAGCTTGCCAGGGGCAAGGAGGCACTAGCGCAGCCTGTAAAAGTTTCAATGAATCAGGCCAGGAGAGAAGAGCCTTCCCTCAACTTCAGCCACCGCCTCCTCCCTCTCCTTTAATTCCTCCAACCACGGCAAGGACAGATAGACAGACAACCAGGAGAACCTAGATTGGAAACAGGAAGAAGCAGAGAAACCCAGATATAGACTTTGCTCCAGAACCCAGAGGCAGCAGAAAATGAGAGTCTCTCTCCTCTACAGTACAGGTTCCAGAAGGAGATGTGGGGAGGGACAGGATGTCTTCTGAGGATTTAAATAAAAATCTGCTCTACCGGGACTTCCTTGGTGGTCCAGTGGTTAAGACTCCAAGCTTCCATTGCAGGGGGTACGGATTCCAGCCCCGGTCTGGGGAACTAAGATCCCAGACGCCGCATGGCACAGCCAAAAAAAAAAAAAAAAAATCCCCGCCCCCTCCCCGCCCCGGCAAAAAAAATCTGCTCTACCAAACACCATAAAAAGACACCCATAGCAAAGCCGGGGGAGCACGCCATCACAGGGCACTTTTGATAAAGCATTAACTGCTGTGCTCTGGAATCCTCAATGGCTCCCCGTTGCCTATAGTATCGTGTTCACGCGCCTTATTATGACATTCAAGGGGTCCGACTTGGGGTCTCGATGGTACTTCTGTGCTTCACTCTCATCACTACCCCCACCTCCCCACACACTCCCGCTCCAGCACGTACAGCCTCCCACTGCCCCCCAAGCCCTGGGGCCTTGATCCAGCCTGCGTCTTCCTCGCTGCGTCTTCCTTGCTGCTGCTTCGCTTAGTAATCTACCGCTATTGTTTCAATCAACCCCCTTCCCTCCTGTAGCCTGTGGACTTTAGACTTTAACTGGGCTCCTCGCAGGGGCCCAGAGAACAGACCTAGGTTCTGCCACCAAATACAGAGCACAGCCTCCAGCAGAAACTGGGCGCATACCTCCACGTGCTCCTTCATAAAATGGGCAGCCCGACCTCCACCCACGTCAGCGGCTCAAGCCACTCGAGTGAGATAATGGAGCCGAAGGGCCCCGAGCAGCCTCAAGTCTGACACAGACCCGAGGGATTAGGATGCCTATTTTTAACTCTCCACATCCTGGCCGAAAAGCAAATCCCTCACACACCCTGCAGATCCCTATCAGGGGCCAGCGGAGCCTTTTGGGAATTCTCTCTTCACGGAAGCAGCGCCAGCTTTGATGGATGGGAAAGGCTCTGAGATCGCGGCTCCATCCAGAGCCAGCTTCCATTATGTCTGGCTGGGTCCTCACTGCTCCCGTCAGACAGCCATTTCCTGGTGGACTCAGCTGTCACATATTCTCCAGCCAGTGACGGTCAGACAGGGTCACCAAAGATGCTGAGAAGGACCATTCACTCATTTACTTATTCATTTACCTCCATGCTCCCTCCCCTCCCCCTCTGAGGAGGTGCGACCTAGGGTGGCCCAGAGGAGTCAACCCTGAGGCACCTGTGCTAAGATGCTCAGTCCAGGGGCAGAGGCAGGGGTGGAGACAGGGGTGAGAAAACAAAAGTGAGCAGGACATTCAGTAACAAGGGCAGCACGGGAGGGGACAGGACTTCAAGGGCCCCTGCCAGCGTCTAATCGGGCAAGGGACTTGGGCAGCATCTGAACCGAAACCCAGACTCTCATCGATCTCACTTCTCTCCCTCCAGCATTCCTTGAACCTTACTCCAAGATGGGTCTTCAACAGCCACCTACAGTGACCTACAAGGAGATGGGAGCTCCCTCCTTGGGGATAGAGAGCTCCTCCCTGGTCATCTGGCCCAGCTGTGTGGGTGTTGACTAAAGCCTGTTCTCCTTGGTCCCTCCTCGCCCACCTGCTACTGCCTGAGTTCACTCTCAGCAAATGATACTAGCGGGGAAAATGACCCCAACACAAGAGCCTCATTCTGAATGGGGAGCCGTCACGATGGAGAGCCTCTTCCTGGTTCAAAAGCCCTCGCTGAACGCAGGGACAGACAGTTTCCCTGGAGATTCTGACTGCAAAGAACTGCGCATCCCTAGAAAAGTCAAGGGAATCCCTGGGTGCCTCTGGGGCCATGTCTCTGGGCCCCCAACACAATCCGCATGACCTTGCAGACCCTTTGTAAATACTTTACAAACTCTCTCCTGAATTCTAGAGAATCAGATGAATCTTGGCTACGCTGCTTTGAGACCTGAAGTACAGCCTGCAGGCAGGGGAGCTGACAAGGTACCCTTTTCAGTCCTGGTTCCAGGCCTCTCTGTCTTTGATGCCACAAAGCCAGAACAGACTTTCTTACATAGCAAGAATGAGCCAAAGGAGGCAGAAAGTCTTTCCAAAAACCAAAGCCATCCCTCCGTGCATCCCTTGGCTGGAGCTAGCTTAACCCAGAGCCCAGACAGACAGGACCCCCACCTGTTTGCGTGGGGAAGCGGGGTGCAGGCAAAAAGCTCTGAGCCAGGAGCATAAAAACCAAGCCCGATTGCAAGCCAGTCCAACTCTACAAGGCTTTACGAGCGTTTACTAGACCAAGGAAGGCCCTCGCCAGGCCCCACCCACTCCGTGGGCACTGAGATGAGACATAAAGCCAGGCCTTGCCCTCAAGAAGTTCAGAATCCATCTCTGGAGATGGACAAGCTGATGACAAAGTGTGAAGCAAGGGAGTTGGTAACAGCTACAAACCAGAACCACACAGGGGGATGTCTCCCCCTTAGCGATGAGACTAGCAGAAGTGACATTTGTGTCAGTCCCGGAGGGGCAGTTGGAATTTGGGCAATGAAGCAGTGGTTGAGAGAGAACATACAGGAGTCACAGTTGGAGCTTGAAGAACAGAGAGAGAAGAGGCAGGGAGGGAAGTGGGAGGAGGCCTGGGGCCCTGATGGCCAGGCCAGAGAGCATGGGTTTGATCCTGTGGGAGGGTGACAGGGAGCCCCACCCCCAGGGAGGGGAAAGGAGGCATGATGGACGGGGAGCTGAGGGCAGGTGGCTGGCAGAGGCCGCGGCTGACAAGGGCCTGCTTTACGAAGCCAGGCTGCTGGGAGCCCGCCATGGGCATGGAGAACAGGCCACTGGAAGCCCCCAGTCCTGACACAGACTCCAGTTGGGAGGGGTTGGATTCAAGGAAGGCTGGGGACGCCCCATGGAGAGACATGCAGTGGCTCAGGAGGTAGATGAGAGACTATGACATTCTCTTGGTCTCTCGGCCAGGGTTGTCCTGGGCTGAGAGAGGGGCTCTACTGGGCCCCCAGCTCCCCCTCAGCTCCCATCCACACTCCCAGTCATTCCCACCATCACCCTCCTGCAGTGTTCAGAGTAATCCACCTCACTCTGTCCCGGGCACCCTCCTGCTGCCCCCCCACTGCACCCCAGCTCCCCAAGGGCCCTGGACACTGAGCCCACAGAAGCCCTTCCAACTGGTTTCATAACCAGCCCCAGGGCAGCACTCTGCTCTCCAACCCCGCCAACAACTCACCCATGCCCCGAGTCCATCATGGAACCCCACGCCCTGCCCCCGGAAATGCAAAAAAACAAAAAAGGTAACCTGTGTATGTCAAGGTTGGAAGGAATCTCAGAGATCTAACCAAACACCCCCCACCCTTTCTAGACAAGGAAACTAAAGTTTTAAGGGATGACCAGCCCTGCCCAGGATCACACAGCCCAGTGGTGGCCCAGTCAGAACCCAGGTCTTCCAGCCTCCGGGCGAGGACTCTGGCACCAAAGCCACGACCAGGTGGGGCAGAAAACAATGAGGTGTGGGAGGCAGCGCGAAAAAGACCTGTGCTTATTGTCAAGGGGCCTGGGTTCAAGTTCTAACTTTACCATCTCCCCCATGCACCCAGACGGTAGAGCTTTGGACGTGCCACTGTAGCTTCCTGGACTCCAATGACCTCTTCCGTAGAATGGATGTTTACTAATTCGGTGCTTTCAGGAGATCAAACAGGATAAAGGTGAAACAAGTGCTCTGTGTACAGCAGGGCTAGGAGGTTGGGACTGGGACCCAGCCGAGGCCGGTGCAGGCGATCCCCGTACCCCACACCCCTCCTGGCACCAGCCCTACCCAGCCAGCCGCAGCTCAGCTGTTTCTCTAGAGCTGCCCACAGACCAGCAGAGCAGCCCTCCAGGGAAAGGATGCATTTCCACTGGATTTAAAACACCAATGCAGGGCTTCCCTCGTGGCACAGTGGTTAAGAATCCCCTGTCAATGCAGGGGACACGGGTTCGAGGTCTGGTTTAGGAAGATCCCACATGCCGCGGAGCAACTAAGCCCATGCGCCACAACTACTGAGCCTGAGCTCTAGAGCCCGCGAGCCACAACTACTGAGCCCACGAGCCACAACTACTGAAGCCCGCATGCCTAGAGCCCGTGCTCCACAGCAAGAGAAGCCCGTGCACCGCAATGAAGAGTAGCCCCTGCTCACAACAACTAGAGAAAGGCCGCGCACAGCAACAAAAACCCAACGCAACTAAAAAATAAATAAATAAATATATTTTTTTTTAAAAAAAAACACCAATGCACACACGGCAGACCTACCCCACTCCCCTCCCCAAGAAGCTGGAGCACAGCACTTCCTGTCTGGGAGATCAGAGGCCATCATGGGGCCGTGGAGGAGGAAGGGGTGTGTGTGGAGGGGAGTCCTGCCCACCTGTCCGGGGTCCCCATCACCCGTGCTGAGAAATCTCAGCACCAGAGCTTCATCCAAGGTGCACCAGTGCTTCCAGAAAGCAGATGCCAGATGTCTGGGGAGATGGGGATGGGGGGAGGGGTGACGAGTAGGGCCATGCACATCCACTGTGGCAGGAGAGGCCTCACCAGGGCACTCTGTCCTCCTAGAGCCTGCCCCATAATGCGTGACATCCACCCAGGAGCCTTCCACAGCCCATCACAGACAGCAGTCACCCCGTATACTGGGGGTATAACATCTTATCCCAGGAAGGGAAAGTAACCAGCTCAAAAGAGTGAAGCCAAGGGCTTCCCTGGTGGCGCAGTGGTTGGGAATCCGCCTGCTAATTCAAGGGACACGGGTTCGAGCCCTGGTCCGGGAAGATCCCACATGCCGCGAGCAACTAAGCCCATGTGCCACAACTACTGAGCCTGTGTTCTAGAGTCCGCGAGGCACAGCTACTGAGCCAGTGGACTACAACTACTGAAGCCCACGCGCTCTAGGGCCCACGCTCTGCAACAAGAGAGGCCACCGCAATGAGAAGCCCACGCACCACAACGAAGTGTAGCTCCCGCTCACCGCACCTAGAGAAAGTCCGGGCGCAGCAACAAAGACCCAGAGCAGCCAATAAATAAACAAGACTTGAATTCAGATCTCCTGGGACCCACATGCCGCATTCTTTCCCTAAGCACGCCTTGGGGCTGCGGTTCTCAGACTGTGCTGTGCGTGAGAACAGAACGGTCTGGGGAGTTTTAAGAAGTGCAGATCCCCAGGTCTGGAGTAGAGGCGAAAGATCTACATTTTAATAGGGGCCCCAGGTAACTGTGAGAAAAGCACTGCCAGCAAACACCACAGACTGAGACACACACACACACACACACACACAGTGTGTGGGCACAGTGGACACGCATGCCAGCACAGGACAGAAGTAACGATAAAGGCAGATGCTAGCTTTGGGATGCAGCCTAGCTCCTTATGTGTTGTATGACCTTGGGTAGGTCTCTTAACCTCTCTAAACCTGTTTCTTCATATGTAAAATGAGGATAAGAAAAGATTCCACCTCATGGGGCTGTCTTAAGGCTGCACAGAAATAGTATCTGTACAAGCTCTCAGTACAGGACCTGGCATATAATAAACACTCAATAAATGGTGCTGTGATCATTGCCAGACTCAGTTCAGTGTGCTGAACGCCTCAGGGAAGGAACAGAATGCCAGGCATCAGGGGACCACAGTGAATAATTGAGCCAATAAGAGATGCCTGAAGGGTTGTACTAGAACCAGTGGGTAGAAGTAACAGGGACACAGATTTCTACTCCAAACAGGAGGAATTTTTTCACAGACTGGAGTTGCCCAATCAAGAAACCAACTGCCTAGTGGGCTGCCACTCAAGGATCCCAGCAAAAAAGATTAGATGCTCTCCAGGTGGAGATGCAGCTTCGGGGAAGGAAGAATAGGGATGGGGTAGCTAGATGATCTTGAAGGTGACTTTGGCCAGGTTCTACAGGTCAGCCGCTCTCCCTATCATGCTGGTTAATTAGTGCACTTGCACTTCCCTGATATTTGCAACAGTAACCACCAGGCATCCAAATGGGATGGGAAGAGATCAGTGGTAGACAGAAGGCCTTATATCTTCCGAATAATTCATGACAAGGAGGGGGATGGATGGGGCTGTCTTAAATCGGAGGCTTACAAACCCAGTGAAATCACATGCCTTGGAGAGTATGTGCATCTGTCTACTTTTCTCAGAAAGGCTGGTTAAGAGGGGCTGGTCCACACCGACTTTTGAGAGGAGAGGAAACTGAGTCACAAAGGGTCTGGGTCCCTCAGGCAGCAAGAAGGCCCAAGCTCCAGGATGCAGACTGGCAGCCCAAGGCTGTTGTCCTATGAGCCAGATGCTTTCCATGCCTAACCTCACAAAAGCCTCACCACATCCCCCTGGGGTGGGAACTTTGAGCTCAGAGAGGTTAGGAAACCTGCCCAAGGACACACAGCTAATGAACAGCAGGGCTGGGTTTTTCCGGGCTCCAAAGCCTGTGTTTGGTATGCTTTTAACTCTCAGGTGTACCGTCTTAGGTCAAGAAAACAGAAAGGCATTTGGCTTTGACATTGAGGGGAAATAAAGATGATCATTAAAAAGGATGATCCTCATACCACAAACCTGTGACAAGCTACCTGCCAATCCACCCTCAATCAAAATTAATTACCCCCCTAAGTAGCAAAAGAGGGCAGGAGAGGAGAGGCACATTTTCCATATGACTCAAGCCAGACAGCTCAAAAGAATAGACCGTTCAGAAACAAGAAAAGCCCACGGTGTTCCTACGAGGCTGGGGACTGGCACCTAGATGGCTTTGGTCCCTGTTCCCACTCTGCTTGCTCAAGATGTTTTCTGGAGGGTGGGGTTCCAGGCAGCCCAGGAAACAGAAAAGAGATCTCGCTTCAATAACCCCGCCCCCCTGAAAATTGAGGAGTGGCTACTGGTCGAACAAAACAACACCCAAAACTTGGGTGCCCCGGGGTGCCTGGCTCTGGCCACAGAGGAGTGGCTGCCCAAACATCAACCCCCAGGAGTAGATGAGGAAGGTCCGAGGTTTGGGGAGACAACTTGGAATTGTTAGGGTTGGGAGGCTACAGATAAGCCCCCAGCCAACCCCCACCGGCTGCGAGCCCCAGCTGGGGCTGCCTTCCTTGTAACACCGCGCGGTTCTCTCCCAAGGACCCAGCTGTCTAGAGAGGCGCCCAGGAAAGTTTAAAGGGTCAAGTCACCACGCAAAGATCCTCGCAGCATAGGGGGCTGCAGGGTAGAAGAGCAAAGTCGCAGCCCACTCCTCAGTCAGGCACCACTATACCACCCATCAGGGTCCCCAGATCCCCTCGAACCCCGGATCCCTCTAGGACCCCCGCAAGACCCCGAGGCCCCCTCATACGGACTCGCGGGGGCCTAGCTCTTACCTCTACTCGCCAGCCTGGCCGCTGGGCTCTGCCATCCCAAAGGCACCGGAGCCCGAGCAGCACAGGGCCAGAGTCACGAGGCGGCGAGGTCGCGGGGCGCACGAAAGTTTCAGTAGCGCCAGCCAGGCGCAGCGGAGCGGAGCCGGCCAGGCAGGCGCTGGACCCCGCCAGGCAGGCGGCGGACCCCGCAGTAGCGCGCTCTGGCCGGCTCCGCGCCTCCGCCTGCGCCGCGGTGCTTGGGCTCCCGGGCTCCCCCGGCCACTCTGCCAGCCCAGCCCCGCCAATCGCAGGCCCCGGCACCCGCAGCTCCGCCCGCTGGGCCCGGACAGAGAGGAGGCGGGGAGGGGAGGGGAGGGACGCACCTGTTTGGCCAGTCGACCCCACTACTACCCGCGCCGGCCGGACTGGGCAGCGCAGATCCCCTCGGTTGACGGCACAGGCTCCTGGTCCCCTCTTTTGCCCCGGATCTGGGCCGGTCCACACGCCCACTCCCCTTCCCCGGCTCAGCTAGCTTGCTGAGCCCCTCTGTGTGGCCGGACTGCGCTCTTTTCCCGGGATTTCAAAGGTAAAATCCCAGCTTTAGCCCAGGGACTATGCAGATACCAGACTGAGGAGTGGGCTGCGACTCACCCCTCTTCCACTCCACACTCTCCTCTCCCGCAAGGATCTTCGCGCGTCCGGTGACCTCTTAAACTTTGCTGTGCGTCTCCCCTTGATCTCCACCCGCGGGGGCCGTGGGCTGATGCTAGGTCCAGAGCTCTGGGAGAGGACGGCGGTGGGGGGGGGGGGTCTGGGGGGCGTCACAGGGAGGGCACCTCCAGCCCTTCCATCAACAAATTCTCCACCCCATCTGGGTTCGGGCAAACATCTCCAGAATGCTTGCGATCCGTTTCAGCAGGTTCCCCTACTTCTCTTGGGGTCACAGTCAAAATTAAAGCTGGACGATTTTACTGTCCCATAATCCAGATAGGAAGACTGAGGCCAAGGGCAGGCAAAGGCTTCTCAAAAGAGGTGGCGAGACTGCGACTTCTTGCGAACCAAAGATGAGCTTGCAGAGAGCGCCTGACTCTTCTCCCCAAGCCCTGCTTGGGTTCCGACGCCTGCGTTCACCTTCCTTCGGCCCCGCCCCCCCGCCACGGACCCAGGGTGGGGAAGGAGAAAGAGGCGCCAGCAAGTGCCTGGGAAAAGCGAGAGGCGCGCCGGCTGCGGCCCGGCCTTACCTCGGCAGTAAAGCGTGTCCTCGCAGAGCGCGCCGGCGGGAAGCCCCAGCAGCGGCAGGGAGGCCCAAGCGAGCGCGCGGGAGGCCGCGCCGCGGGCTCCCATGCCGGACGGCCTCGGCCGCTCCTCGGCCCGCGGGCCTTCCACCCTCCGCGGCACTTGTGGGGACCACGCTGTGCCCGCGGCCTCGGTCTCGGTTTCGGGGGTGGGACGTGGGCCAGGCCCGGGGTGGGGACTCCCGGTGGGGTGGGACTGTCGCGGCCGGCTCCTGGCGAGCGTAGGTCGTGCTGGGCAGGACGCTATTTTTAGCAAGAGCTGCTCTCCCAGTTGGACGGACAGAACCAGTTAATTCGACAGTTCATGAAAGGCCTGCACTGGGAGCTCCCCGGAACGGCAGCCGCAGCGCTGCTGAAAGCTGATCCTTCGCATTCCTGCCTCGGGAGGCGGGAGGGCGGGAGGAAGCCTCTAATTCCTGAGGGAAGCCGGCATCCTCTCAAGGCAGCTCCTGGGTTCCAAGGGCACGCCCAGGACAGGGCTCTCTAGATGGACTCTGAAACCCGCGGGTTTCCCTCCTCCTGACCCCAGGCCTCAGACCTCCCACAAAATGCCCACCCGAGGTCCCACTCTCCCTACTGGTCTCCAGTACTGGAAGAGCCCCCCAGAAGTGGGATGTGGCACACACACTTCACTCAGGATCTACTTGCTGAAAGAAGGAAGGAAAAGTGAAAATTCTGCACCAGAAAAGCTGGAGGATCAGGTAGAGGTCTTCAGAGCCTAGGCAAAATGGGATGGACGGAAAGGTGGCTTCGAGATCCTACAAGAACACCTTCTGTCTGTGTGACCTTGGCAAATCACCTCACCCCTGTGCCTCAGTTTCCTCTTCTGCATAAGGGAGTCTCAGGAGCCCAAGAGACTGAGTGTGAGAAAGTCTTTGCCAACAAAAGCATGACATGGATGTTCATGTAATGAGTGATGAGAGGGACACAAGGATGAATAAGACATGGATATGCTCTCAGGAAGCCACTAGCTCTTCTAATTCAAGGAGGTGCTAAGAGCCTAAAAAGGTACAACTTGACCGTATATTAGCCCAAGGATAGATAAATAGGCCAATGGGCTAGAACAGAGGCTGCAAAAATAGACCCACACATATATGGAAACTTCATATGCGGCAGAGGTGGTGCTGCAGGCCACTGGGGAAAGGGTGGACTTTTCTATAAATGTTCTTTTATGGAGCAATTGGATGTCCATGTTGAAAAAAAAATGAGATGGAATCTCTACCTCACACCATGCATAAAACAAAATCAATTCCAGGTGGATTCAAGAAACTTAAATGCAAAAACTTTTTAATAGGGAAAGCTTTCTTAAAGAGACAAAAGGCTTTTGAGCTTAAAGACTCAAACTATCAAGAAAAAGACTGATACATTTAATTAAAGAACATAACTCCTGTTTATCAAAAGAAGACATTTGGAACATGATATCCCAAACATACAAAGATCTACAAATCAATTTTCAAAAGAAAACTGGATCAAAAATATGAACAGGGGGGCTTCCCTGGTGGCGCAGTGGTTGAGAGTCCGCCTGCCGATGCAGGGGACACAGGTCCGTGCCCTGGTCCGGGAGGATCCCACATGCCGCGGAGCGCCTGGGCCCGGCCCGTGAGCCATGGCCGCTGAGCCTGCGCGTCAGGAGCCTGTGCTCCGCAACGGGAGAGGCCACAACAGTGAGAGGCCCACGTACCACAAAAAAAATTAAGAAAAGAAATAAAAAATATGAAGTCAATTCCAAGAAGGGGAAACATGAATGTCCAATAAACATATCAGAAGAGATTCAGCCTCACTCTTAGTCAGGGAAATGCAAAATAAAGCCAGAGGAGAGTACCATTTCACACCTGTGAGATTGGCAAAAAGCAAAGGGGAGGACGGCAGAAAGTGCTGATGAAGGTGTAGGGCACAGAGAACTCTCATACGCTGCTGGTGGAGGAGAAAGGGTACCGCCACTCTGGCGGACAATTTGACAGCATCTAGAAAGGACGCACACACGCCAGTGGCCCGGAGACTTGGCTTCTGGGATAAGTCTAGAGAACTTCTTGCTCATTGCAACCTCGTTATCCTAGTAAAGAGTCTAAAACAGCCTCAATGTTTGTCAGCGGATGAAATGCATAAACAAATTGTGGATAGGGCAGTGAAAATCTATCCTGCGGTGAAAATGACTAGAGGTTCCTTGTGATCATTAGTGGGGGGATGGGGAGTAAGTTGCAGAAGATCAAATTGTATGATATCATTCATGTAGATTTCTAAAGCATGCAAAACAAAATGATACCCTATATTGCCAGGAATGCACATATGTGGTAAAAGTGTAAGGAAACTTAGAGGAATGATAAAGAAATACACCATTCAGGAATTGTTTACTTCTGGGGGGAGAGGGAGATGTGAAGGATGATGGGAAAGGGTTTCCCTTAGATTGCTAAGGTTTTATTTCTTGACCTGAGTGGGAAGTACGTAAGTGTTTGACTTTTCAGAACATTTTTAAGGGTGCAGAGCAAGCATGATGGTATAAAATATGAAGTCCCATAAAATCCACTCCTGCTCTGAACGTCAATGTCCTTATTTGAACGATGCAGTCATCGTATCTGTGAAGTGCTCAGCACAAAGCCTGACTCATGGTGAGGTTCTCAGTAAACCTTAAGAACACGAGTAGCCTGCTCCCCAGTCTCCACTGGGGCCCTTCATACCCTAGTCCCAGCCAGGTGAGAGTCCCCCACCAGAGCACCGTCATGCAACCAGGTCTCCCAAACCCCCAACCTCTGACATGCCTTCATAAACGGTTCACTCTTCCTGGAATGCCCAGTCCTCACCCGCTCTGCTGGACCAAGACCTGTTTCTCCTATTACGGTCCAGCTCTGGCCCTGTGAGGTCTTCATCAACTCTCCCGGGCAGTGGGTTCCCACGGCACCCGCCCACCGCACTATCCTTGTTTATCACATTGCGGATTGTTGCACCTGGGTACGATCCGTCTCCTCCCTGAGCTGACTGCGAACTCCTCCAGGTCACTAACCTTGTCTGAGCTACCACTGCAGCTCCACCACCCAGCCTCAGGAAGGTTTGGTGAATGAATAAAGCGGGTAACTGGATCCAGATACTCAGAAACAAAAGAGGTCATGTCAGACTCTCAAAAGGAAAGCAATCCTGCTATATGGATTGGCTGCTTGGTCTTCCTTCATGGAGTGTTCTTGGAAGGTAATGTGACCTTTGGGTCAGAGAGACCTGGGTTCACATCTGGGCTGCGCCACTGGCCAGCTGTGTGACCTAGGGCGTGCTGTCACCTCCCTCTGAGCTCAGTTTCTGTGTCTGCACAACCAGGACGTGACCAGGGCTGATTGCCAGGGGGTCTTGCAAGGATTCAGTGAGATAACAGAGGCAAAATGCATGGCCCCATTCTTGGAACAGGTAGCAATTATGTGAATATTGACCAAGAGGAAGATGTTTTCAGGGGAGGGCGGAAGGAACCCAAGTGGGTTACTATGAAAGTTGTGCGGCTGGTGAAAGAAATGCCAGGGTGGGGTGTTGTCCAGTTCTGAACAAAAGCATGCACCTGGAGGCTGGCCCAGACTCTTCTGGAACAGTCAGAAGTGTGCTCCGGGTCGGTGCTTCTCGTGGTCCTTCCTCCTGTCCTTTGTCCTACCTCTGGGTATGGGGCTGCACAGCACTTCAGAGCCACAGACCCTCCTCCCTGTCCCCCCACATTCACTCTGGCCCCCTCCAATCTGTTTTCATACGTAGCCCAGGGATCCCAATCTGGACCCGTCTTTTCCTTGCCAACTTCCATCTGTAGGGGCGACAGACCCTGTGGCACCATCCCCAGGGACGCGTCCGAGGTGATTTACCAAATGCGTCTGCGCTCTGTATGCAAAACCCACATATGTCCACTGTCGGGAGCTTCCATCAAGGCAAAGTACAGGCTGGCAAATTGCTTATAGTCCAGACTCTGCAAGATGAGTTGGCCGGTGTCACACGTTGTACAAGCAAACAGATATATGAAGTCGACAGGGCTATGTGGTCACCGGAAAAGAACAATACTGGGCGCTTCATGGGTTCGGATGAGATTTTCTGAACTAATGAGCCAATCCTCTTTGATCCAGATCGCACTGGACAATGTAATGTTATCCTGGTGACATGGACGTTGGCCACTGTTGGTGCTTTGTCCCATGAAAACGGGCATGCAAGGCAGGAATCCCATCCAGCTTAAGGTCGGCCATCTCAGTGCTTCTCAGGAAGGTCACTGATGACCTCCTTGGTGGTAACACCAAAGGACACCCGTGCACCTTGATGTCACCTGGCTTCTTGGCCATACTTCACCCCTGGAAAATCTCTGGTGCCTTCTATCTCACCATCCTCTCCCAGTTTTTCTCCTAGTTCTTTGGTCACGTTGCCCTCTCCTTGGCTACCTCATTTTACTCTATCGGGCTACAAAAGCTGGAGTTTGAGATTGTCTGCATCCCTTTTATCCTTCCAGACTCTCTCTGTGGGCGACTTCAACTGCATCCAGACCCATGGCTTCAATTGCTGTCCTTGTGCTGGTGATTCCCCAATGGTTATTTCCAGGCTGGTCCAGACACTGGCTGTCATCTTTTGCCTGAACTTCAATAAAAAACTGAGCTGGCTCTCTGCATCCACCTGGCCCTCTCCCCGTTGCCCCCTGTCTACGGGTCCTCCTTGTGAGCTTTTCAAAGCTCAGATCCAATCCTATTCCCTCTACCCCTACTGGAAAGCTTTCAGTGGTTCCTTGTTACCTTCATGTGGCCTACCAGACCCTGGGTGGTCTGACCCCTGCCCACCCCTCCAGCCTCCTTCCTTGCCATCTCCCGTCTCCCCTCTCCGCCTTCAGCCCCCCAGCCGGCTTCCAGGTCCCCAAATATGCGATGCTCCTTCCCGTTACACAGCCTTTCCACACGAGACTCCCCTCTCTGGACCACTTTCCTCTGTCCCCTCCCATCCTTGCCTCAGTTACTTCTTCCCCTGGCAGCTTCAATGCCACGTCCTTAGGGAAGCCTTTTCGGGTTTTGCACATTACACATCCAGGGTGTTTATTGAAGTTGGTGACTGTACCTTTACTGTGTGACCGGATGAGCGTGTTGCCCTCCCAGGTCTGGACGTCCCTGAGCACAGGGATCACGCCCGGTTTCATTCATTGTTGTATCTGTCCCCACCCCCAGCAAAGGCCTCAGCCCATAGCAGGTGCTCCACGGATGTCTGTCGAATGAATGAGCGAATCCGAGTCTGCTCGCACACCTCCAGTGCTGGGCTCTGTTCACCATCGTTGGACACTGTCCGTTGCCAGAAGTTTCTACATCTCTGCACATTGATACGTACACAAGTGCGGGGTGCTTTGCCAGGTGCTTTGTGTGTTCTCTCGCTTAATACTCACAGCCACCTCTGAGCACGCTCAGAGAGTTTAAGCAACTGGCAGAACATCACGGGGCACGCGAATACAGAGCCTGTCCTCAAACCCGCATCTGTTTGGCTGCAAATCCCGGGCTCTATAGCCTATAATGCCACACCACCGTTTTATAGTCGTACAAACTAATCAATGACTTAATCGCTTCTTCGGGCGGTGGGCCCTCACCCGATGATGGAAGTGAGATTCAAAACCACAGCGACTGAGGTATCATAGAATGAACACCCAGGCGCACAGGCACCCCCGGGCAGGGGTGACATGAGAGGAGGGGGAGGGAAGGGAGCAGAGTGAAACTCCAATCCAGTGTGTGCAGGACCCTGAGGGTCACGGAGGATAAACAGTAAAACGTGTAAACCTCACTTCCAGCTCAGAGGTGTCTGAGAATCAATTACGCAGAGAGAATGCAGCTGCGCTCAGACACTGTGAGTTACACTGGGCAGGACGATGCTCCGGTTCCCAGGACAGGCCTCTCTGAGGAGCCACAGCCCTGCCGGACTTTAATCAGTCCCCGATGCTTCGATACCGCCTTTATAGCTTCTCTCACACTACCACCACCCCTACCCCCCGCCAGCTGTCCTCGGCTTCCCTGAGTGCCAGAGTCCATGTCACTGGGACTCCCTCTGTGCCAGGCTCTGGACTTGATGCTAGGGGCACAGATAAACAGAACAGTGGGCCGCTCATGTGTGCAGAGGGAGACATGAGGAACGACACTGCCCGGGGCCCGTGGAGCACCCCTGGGCGCCAACCCCGTGCGCTCCTGACGGAGGCTGCTGGGTGGCTTTGGGGTCCCTGATGCCAGCCTTGTGGGCCAGAGGGGCACCTCCAGGAAAGTCATCTGAGGAGATGATTTCTGAGTGTGTCTTGAAGGAGCAGAGAGAAGTTAGCCAGGTGGAGAGGAAACAGCCCCTTCCAAAGCGTGACAGCGTGAAACAGCCCAGCCCAGCGTACTTGGGGATTCCGATCAAGCAGCTGGGAGACAGGGGGCAGGAGGAAAAGGGAGCTGGGCCAGAAGGAGCCCCGAATGCCACGCCCAGGAGCGGGGACTGCAGGCAAGCTCCTGGGAGGTCTTAAGTAAGGGAGGGACAGCCAAAGCTTGAGTTTTACAAAAATCCCTTTATCTGGAAGAAGAAGATGGGTTCGTTTGTTTGTTTTTCTTTTTGCCACACCATGTGGCATGTGGGATCTTAGTTCCCCGACCAGGGATCGAACCCGTGCCCTCTACGTTGGAAGCTTGGAGTCTTAACCACTGGACCGCAGGGGAAATGCCTTTTTTTCTTTTTCCTTGAAGGTGGGCTTAAAGGGCACAGACTGGAGGCTACAAAGCGCACAGTCAGAGGAGGGGGGTGACTGTGAGTGAGGAAGGGGAACAGACAGCTCTTCAGAGAGACTTGGCTGGAAGGAAGACGAGAAATTGGGTGGTCGCCTGAGGGGAATGCTTTGGGTTGGGGTGGGGTTGGACGCTGTGATTTGCAGCCCACATCCCCGCTTCCAGAATAGAGGGCTCACTCCCCAGATGTGGGAAGGCTGCTGCAAGATGGCCCCCAGCTGTCAGCCCTCTTTGGGGGTGTCCTCTGCGGAAGTAAGCCACCATACTGGAGGTGACACCCCCTTCCCGGGTGTCCTTCCCTCCTGCCTAGCCTGGAGAACCCACCCTGTGCCTGGGAGAACTTGCTGGGTGTGCCTGGTGGGAATGACCCAGGAGAGAGTGTGACCTTGAAGCGGTCAGTGAGAGAGGTAAGCCACTCTCTAGGGAGCAGGCAAGGTCTTAGGAGCAGCAGAGAGGCCGGTCCCTCCTGAGACGGAAGCAGAAATTGGAGGCAATTTGGGGTGGGGAGGGCGTCAGGATCTAGAGAGAGTCCTGGCCTTAACTTATGCAGCCAGAAGCAAGGTTCGCTGCTGAGAGGAAAGCTACGTAGTAGAACAATTACCTAAGAAAGTAACAGCGGTAGTGTGAGATAAATGTTGCCACAGCAGTAGTCAGGAGTGCAGGGCCTCAAAGGGTGGATAGGAGTTCGCCAGGCTGCGTGCCCAGTGGGGAAAGTCATACCAGGAAGAGGAAACAGCTGGTGCCCAGAACCCAGCTGGGGATGCTGTGGGAGGCTGGGGTAGGATTGCCAGATGAAATACAAGATAGCCAATTAAATGTAACTTTCAAATAAACAATGAATAATTTTTTAGTCTGTGTCCTATGCTATATTGGGGACATACTTATACTAAAAAATTGTACGTTATTTACCTCATCCCCTTCTGGCCCCCTCCCTGCCAGCAGCCTACTAAGGGGTCCCCCATACTGTGGTCCAGGCACTGCTCAGATTCCATCTTATCCCTCCCTTGCTCAAACACCTGCAGTGGCTCCCCATTGTCCAAACCCTCAACTGGTCATTTGAAGCTCTCTATTGTCTGATCTTCAGCCACTCTCCCAACCTCATCTCCCATCCTTGAACACCCGCAGCCCTTTAATCTCCCACCTCTGGGATGTTTGCTCAGCTGTTTCCTCTATCTACAATTCCCTCCCCCATGTCCATGCTTCCAGGAAGCCCCCCAGATCCCTCTGGGTGAATGGAAGTGGTCATCTCCTTTGATCAGTAGCAGTAGCACCTTGGGTGAGTCATTGCTCATCTCTGAGCTTCCGTTTCCTTGTCTCTAAAATGAGGACAATACTGCCTTTCTTAGGTGTCTGACGGGACAAGAGACCATGTTCAGAAGACACCAGACACACTCTTGAATGTTGCCCATGTCTAGATCAGTGCCAGGCACCCAGTGGGCCCAGAGGCACATTTGCTGAATTGAATTGACACAAAGGTCCTGAGCTTTCATTGTTTAACTTGGAATTATCATGCCCACCAGTGGAACTTAGACAAAGTCAATTTCTTATATGAAGATGATCTGAAAAGAGATAAATAATGAAGCCACTGCAATTCTGATTGTATAATGGGTTTCCCTCCCAGTCGACAAGGAACCAAACCAGCTCCCCAAGAAAGGACCCGTTTTGGAACCAAGCATGGCGCCCAGCCTCTCCAGCTCACAGCGGGTAATATTCGCCACACATGTTTCTGTCTCAAGCCCTCCCAATCCCAGACCACAATAGGTGATTTCCTATAGCCATTAGCATATTAGCTGACTGTGACGCTACAGAGATGCGATTAGATGAGCCTGTGATTTTTGCACAGTTATTTGTCTCAAGTGAGTCACCTGAAGTTCATCTGCCATCAGGATTCATGGCTGCATTCTGTAATCGCAGGGAATTATTTTGCTAATAACAGAGGTACCTTGATCTAATTTAATTTGAATGCCAGGAGGTACCCTCCCAGAATAATCGGCTCCAGGGCAATTCCAATTTCCAGGTTTGTTACGTTCTGGAGAGAAGATTCAATTCAAGGAGGCTGAAGTTACTTCTTTATCACCCAAAGTCATCTAGGGGCGAAATGGAATCCTGCCTCTGCGTGCTTGCAGAAAAATGCGGGGAGAGGTCCAGAGATAGGGAGCCGGGGAGAGAGGGTGGCTCCCAGCCAAGAGGAACCACTGGAAGACATCACTTATGGATGAGGACAGGTCTGAATTAGGACCACAAGGCATTCCCTGGGAGAACCCGAATTTTCCTTGCATTCATTATCTCATTCGCTCTTTTATCCCATTTCTGGGACCTCTCTGCAAGACCTATGCTGTTATTTGAGTACAAATATTGATAACAAACCCTTAGGCAGCCCTGTTCTAGGTGCTTTACACGTATTAACTCGTTACGTCCCGTGAGGCAGATGGGTGCTACTATTATTCCCATTCTATGGATGGGAAAGCTGAGGCAGAGAGGTTATGAAACTTGCCTCAAGTCACCCCACTAGTAAGGGACATAACTGGGATTTGAACCTTAGACTGTGAACTTCCTCAAGTTCACGTACAAGGAAGAATCTGAGCCCGCCAGGAATTGTTCAACCCCTGCTCTGTGCTCTCCTTTTTACCCCTCACAACAACTCTGGCACGGGGGTGTTGTGAGTCCCATTTTGTTGAGGAAGAAACCGAGTCTCAAGAGGGGGTTGATTTGGCCAAGGTCAACACAGTAAGGGCAAGAGCTGGGGCTTGAACCTGAGATGCTGATTCTATACCTGGTGCTACTCTGGCGAAAGTCAGGACGTCACGGTGTCTTTGAACAGCTCCAAAAGCAGGTTGGGTATAATGTAATTACAGTAAGTGCACAGCGACCAGCCACCCAGCTCTGCTCTTTCCTTCCCACTTTGGGGCAGTTCCTCGTGCCAGAAATCAAGTGTCCTTTGCTGTCACCCCATGTTACCAAGCCCACTTCCAGATTCCTACTCATTCATTCATACGTTTATGCTTTCAGGAGAGGGCCCTGCGGTTCAGCGCGAAGGGCCAGGAGGTTGACGTGGCTCTGCCACCCCATTCCTCTCTAAGCCCTGCTCTTCTTATCCGTTCAAGAAGGAGGAGTGTTCTTTGTAAACTGATTGAGCCACAGAGCCGTCATTTCAAATGAAAAAGTTCAGGCAAACCCAGAGTTTACATCAAGTGAAAGCAGAGCTGTGTTAGGGGAGGTGGGGGCCTCTCCTATATGTCAACCTCTGGGCATCTCCTCTGACCCAACTGGAAAACCACTGGCCTGGACAGAGTGTCTTGGTTCTTGGGGTTCTTAGAACCAAGGAATCTGGGATCCCCTGATGGCAGGTGATACCCAAAATGCTGGGTGGGCAGCAAAATGCCCTCCTGACAGCCCCCCCACCCCCTGAACACCTGTCCTGCCTTGTTGGTGGCATCAGGGGACAAATCTGAAAGGGGCCTGTCAGCAAGGCCAGGCTGTGCCCAAGCCCCTGGCCCTGGGGGAAGTTTTCCAGGAGTCTCAATGCAGAGAAATGTTCCCTGCTTCTCCCCACAGGCCTGTGGAGTCAGTCTGTCCTGGTACATCGGCCAGAGGACAGGCTACTCCTCTCACCCAGGCTCTGCCCGTTTGTTTTCTCTCTCATCCTCTCCCTTTTCTAAAAACATAGTTTTTTTTTTTTAATCCCTCCCCCACTCCCTCCTTCTTTCAACAAATGCTCACTAGTCACCAGTTTTCTGTTCTAGGCCTGATGCTTCAGGGGGAATGGGCCGACTTCACACACAGAGAGACAGCTGCATCCTGGAGGGATTGGTGCCGCCAGTGCCCCAGGCACTCACTCACTCACTGGAGCTGGGAAGGCTTCCTGGAGGCAGTGGTGACCAAAGGGGCACTAATGCATGAATAGGAGCTAGCCCAGTTTGGGGGCCATTGCCGATGGGGAGGAGACGGACATTCCAGGCTCAGAAGAGAGGTGGCATTGGGAGCCGTGGCAGGTGGGGTGAGATAGTATCCTTGAAGCGCTGTCCAAGGGCTGTGGACTTGATCCTGAGGGTCACGGGGAGTCAGTGGCAGGTTTAAGCAGGCCAGATGGGGAGGCTGGACATGCATGTTAGAAGCTCCTCTGGCTGCACACAGCTGGGGGTAAGGAGACGGTGAAATGGGGCTTCCTTTCCTGTCCCTTGTCGCCTCCCCACCCCTGTCCTCCCTCAACACGCAGCCGGGCTCCCCCCCGGAGACACAGCCTGTGGACAGCAGGGAAGAGAGGCATTGGCCTGTCCCGACCCTGGCCTGGGCCCCAGCCAGGAGGGCAGCCCTTGACCCCTTCACCCCCAGGACCAAGGGTCAGGATGAGTTCAGATCTCCATCCCCACCAGCTGGGAGGCTTTGATTTGGGGGCGGGGCTCTGAAAAGGGCCTGTTTGTGAATCCGAGCTAAAGTGGGGTAGCTTCCCCACCCCCTCCCCTCCCAGCACCTTCTATTCAGATCCTGGCTCTGACAAGCCCCTGCCCCGCCGAGCAGCCCCACTTGGCCTGGATCACGGCCCCTCCTCCACACCGGGCGGGCAGGGGGAGTTTCATCCCGAAACACAAGCTCTTTTGTTCCACCACTCCGCTCGGCTCTCAGCCCTGCAACGCGTTGGTGGAGGTTTTCCTGGCACTCAGGGAGCCCCAGGTCAGCTGAAGGATGAGGCTTGGCGCGGACGGTGAGAGGCTGGGAACCGAGGCTGGAGGACAGGCGAGTGCTGACCGCAGCTTTGGGCCCCGTCCCTCCCGTTTCTCGGCTCCTGCCTACTCTGGGACAGTCGTTCTTAATCGGGGGCAATTTTATCCCGCAGGGAACATTTTGCAATGTCTGGAGACGTTTTTGGTTGTCACGACTTGGGCTGGGGGTGGGGGGCGTATATGGTACTGGCATCTGGTGGGTAGAGGCAGGGATACCGCTAAACACCCTCTGACGCACAGGTCGGTCGGTCCCCACGACAAAGAGTTATCCACCCCACATGTCAGTAGTGCCAAGGTTGAGAAACCCCGCCTGAGGGAACAGCCCCCTCACTCTGTGTCCTCAGCCGTGACTCAGCCTTCCTTCAGGCCGGTCACCCCCAGGTTTCAGGCTGGGAGACTTGGGACACACATTCCCACCTCTGCACCTTGCTCAGGCTGTTTCCCTTGCTGGGGCACCCTCCCTGCTGCCCTCCACTTATCTAAATCTCATTTCTCTCCACCCCCTCCTACCTGTTGGGACCCTCCCCTGCTGCCGGCACCTGCCCCCGCTGCCCCCTCCCAGAAGCCATCTCTGACTCCCTGATACCAATTCCTCCCTTCCCTGTTCAGCCGCTGCCAGCTTCGGCCCTCAGTTCGCACATCTATGCAATGAACTGGCCAGGTGAACAGAGAACCCAGGCCCTTCCCGCCTCTTCCTGGCGCAGGACTAGGCAACCTGGGACGCTCAGTGCAGACTGACAGTGGCACAGAGTGGGATGCACGCTGGCTTTGGAGCCAGCAAGACCCGGGTTCAAATCCTGCTCTACCATTTCCTTGCAGTGTGACCAGGGGCCAATTGCCAAACGTTGCTCTGCCTCAGTTTCCCCCTCTGTAAGATGAGTGAAAGCTCTATGAGCTGTGCACTTCCCCTTCCCTCCCCTTGTTCCCTGTCTGGCTGGTTTACCTCATTAAGGTGCCCCCCATCTCTGGCCAGTCTCAGATTCAGAACCATCTACTATTGGGGCCGAGAGGAAGAGGATCAGAGTGTCCCTCATACTTCTCCCTAGAAGCTCAGCTTGCACTGCTCGGGCTGCTGAGGACCTTGGGGAAGGGAGACCTCTGAAACTGGAGGTTCAAAAATCCAGAGGCGGGCTTCCCTGGTGGCGCAGTGGTTGAGAGTCTGCCTGCCGATGCAGGGGACACGGGTTCGTGCCCTGGTCCGGGAAGATCCCACATGCCGCAGAGCGGCTGGGCCCGTGAGCCATGGCCGCTGAGCCTGCGCATCCGGAGCCTGTGCTCCGCAACGGGAGGGGCCACAACAGTGAGAGGCCCGCGTACCACAAAACAAACAAACAAACAAAAAAAACCCAGAGGCTGGGCGGGCCCAGGTGAGCAGCGGCGCAGGAATGCTGCTGCCCTCTTGGCTTCCGGCCTTCTTGGCATCTCTCCCTCTATGCGCTCTTTCCAGCTTCCCAGCCCCCTCCTGTAGGCTTCCCCTACTGGGGCTGTGACCTCCCCAGGTAGACAGCCACCCAGACTTAGCTGAGCTGGCTCAGGGGAGGGGCACTGTGTTGAGTAGGGGTGTGGTTTGGGGTCTTAGGAATTCAGGGGAGACAGCACAACTGCATCCCTCCCCTGCTTGGACCTATTCATGGCTCCCTGGATACAGGATGGAAACCAAGCCCCTTAGCCTGGAACCCCTAAGCTCTCCAGGCTCCTCCCCTACCTCCTCCCATCTGGATTTTGGGGTCCAGCCTCACTGAATCACTCCAAGTTTCCAGTAGACCCATCCCCAGCCTGCTAAGTACCTCCTTCTGCAGGCCAAGCCCTGGTTACCTTTAAGCTCAGCACATCCCCTGCACACCACCCGCCAGGCCTCCCTGCCCTGGGCTGTCACTGTAGCTTTGGGCCCCTGTCCTGAGCTTTTCCCTGAGGACAGACACCCAGCCTTGTCCTTCCCTGGGCCTCCAGTGCCTGGCAGACAGCTAGCCTGGAGGAAGTGCTCAACATGAATTAAAAGAAGTGAACGTAGGCAGGGAAAAAAGACACCCCGGCCCCCCATCCCCCCCCAGTACCCTCCTCCCCCAATTCCAGTGGCTGTCCCTTAGAATCACCTCGTGGGGGTGGGGTGGGGGGAAGGGAGGGGAGGAATTTAATATTCCAATGCCCAATCCCCCTCTAAACTAACTGAATCCAAATCTCTAGGGCTGAGGCTGGGGTGAGGGTTAGAACTCTCTGGATGACTGAGATCAGACCATGTCCCCTCCCCCTTCCTGGGGGCAGTGGACACCCCTGGCAGGTGAGCTGACTCTTGGGGGAGGCTTCCAATGCTCTTTGATTCCCACTGTGTGTTGCACTGATCAGAGAAGCTCTTTACTGCTCGCATCGGGTCATCCATTCAACAAGCATCAGCAAGAAGTGCTGAGGCACGAAGACAGGCGGACACACGGGTGTGACGGGGAGCACAGGAGGATGAGGGTGCTGGGAGCACTTGTTAGAGAGTCCCCTGGTCTGGGGTGGGGACTGGAGGCAGAGGGGGAGGCAGGAGGCCCAGGGTGGGGCTGGCAGCCGGGCCGGGGTGTGGGGTGTGAAGTAGGCCGCGTGTGGGCAAGGGTGAGATGGAGACCACAGATGTGAGGAAGGGGCGGGGGATGTGGAAGGAGAGGGAGTCGTGCTTGGGCATCTGGGTGGCTTGGCTAGAGGAGGAGGAAAAGCAGCCTGCCCGGAAGAGTGAGAAGGGACAAGGATGGCGGGGAGAGGCGTGAGGGTCCCATGCTTGCCGGTAGTGAGAGATTCCAACGATGACAAATGCAACAATAATAATCACAGTAATAACCACCAACGTCAACTGAGGGTTAACTCTGCCTGAAAGGGTCTCAGGACTGTTTTTTCAGCATTAACTGTTTACTCCTCCTAGTAACTTGTGAGACAAGGGCTAGCGTAATCATCCCATCTCACAGACGGGAAAACTGAGGCTGGGGGAAGTTACATAATTTTCCCAGAGCCACATACTCCCTGGTAAGTGGCAGGGATCTGATGTAGGTGGGCTGCCAGTCCAGGGACCCTGGTCTGAGCCACCCACTCCCAGCCCACCCCACGAGGGCCTCTCAGCCTGGAAGAGCAGGGAGCCTGCGCCTGACATCCCGCATTCAGCAGTCAGGGCTCCTCTGGTGGCCTTGGCCAGAGCAGTCTGGGGCAGGGGGTGGTGCCGAGGAGCACGTGGGCGGTGAGGGACCCGGGCTGCCCTGAGGGAGCTTGGCTGTGAAGGAGCAGGGAGGCTGGGTGCGCTGAGGGGGTGAGATGTGGAAGAGATGGAATGGCAGGCTCGTTGAAGGAGGAGAAGCGGCCGGTGGAGGGGCTGAGCAGGGCGGGCGGGGGCGGTCCCCAGGCAGGCGGAGGGCGGGGGATGCAGACCCCAGAGCCACCTGGCCTCAGCGGGGAGCTGAGGGAAGGAGGCAGAGCTGAAGCCCCAACACCAGTGGACCTGGAGGGGCCTGGAGAGCCTTCGGGAGCTGGAGCCTCACTCCCCTCGCTGCCCCCAAGTCTGTGCAGCTGAATGGGGTGTGGGGGAGCTCTGCGGGAGGGGAGGGGGCAGGGCGGGAGCAGGCAGGCCCAGCGGGAGGGAGGCAGAGAGACAGAGACAGAGATTCAGCGATACTTGAGCAGCGGGCACTGTCCATTCCCCCAAGCTGCCGGAGGCCCAGTCTGGGAGAGGAGCCCCAGAAGGTGGGCACAGACACCCCGACTGGGCCCACCACAGAGCTGGCCAAAGGAAAGACTGAAGGGTCTCAGAGCCGGAACCCTCCTAGGCGCCTGGCTTCCAGGCCATGAAGTTGGCACAGACGCTTGGTCAAGGACAGTCTCACCAGGAGAGAAGGGTCTCTACTGTCCCTCGCAGGCCAGTGAGGGAGGGGTGTGGAGACCAGGTACCAGGAGGGAAACCAGGGACAGACCTGGGACAGCCCCAGGAGGCTCCCGAGTCAGACCCTGAACTTGGCAGCCTGGGCTTTGGGAGGCCAGAGCCCACCCTCCCTCCAGACTTGTCTGGTCACCTCCCGGTTCAACCTCACACTGTGTTCCAGGTCCCCTCCCTCCGCTGCCCTCGTTCTCCATGCCGAACATTCCACCATTAGTAAAGGCGGGGGAGGCCATTTATCTGAAATTTGGGTCAAGGGAGAGAGAGTCCTGGGCAGAGGCGGGTTGGCGGCTAGGGGACAGGCACCCCAGCCATTTCAGGACCTGTGGTCCCCTGAGCTGGCTCTTCCGGAGCACAGCCTCCCTCATTCTGGTGCCGAGTCTGTGGTACCCCGAGGTGGGAGTGTGGAGCACCCCTCACCCTCACGAGCTCGCTCACAGACGAGATGGAGACCCACCTGCCGGCGCTCCATCCCACTGGCGAGGCGCTCGTGCCCTCAGCACGAGTTCGTGTCACGTACACACACATGCCCATGCACAGAGGCGCGCTGCGATGTAGGTCACCGGCTGGAGTGCCTCAGGCCTGGGGTTGTGAGGACCGAGCCATCCGGGCGGACACTTCCAGATTGGACAGAAATGCGCCCCTCCCTTCGTCTGCGTCCCGCCCTGCTCGCCTGTGTCAATCTGACCCGAAGCCTCTCTAGGCTTCTGTTTGGTTTTCCCAGAATCCCCTGGCTGAGGCTGCGGAACCTGACTCCATCCAGGGGAGGGGCATCTTCTCAGCGTGTGGATCCTTGTGCGGGCCTTCGTGGGGTCTACAGAAGACACAGGGGTGTGGCCCCAACTCGAAGGCTTCCCAGGCGTAGCCCGTGAGACGGCCTAGGACTAGAGGTGGTAATGACCAGGAGGGCACAGTCAAGGAGAGAAGAGAGCGGCCTCAGCCAGTGGTCAGGGCTGGCTTCCTAGGGGAGGTGGCAGGACCTTGGCTGGGGAGGTGAGTAAAGGTTTCAAAAAGTCTAGGAAAGGGAATGGTACTGATGCAGCTGGGAAGGTCTAAGATGCTTCCATCCTCCACCCTGGAATTGGAGCCTCTCTGGAGGTCACATCTGGAATGACCATCACTGACTCTTCTACAGAAAACCACTCGATG
This sequence comes from Leucopleurus acutus, assembly GCF_964270905.1. Classification (NCBI taxonomy): domain Eukaryota; kingdom Metazoa; phylum Chordata; class Mammalia; order Artiodactyla; family Delphinidae; genus Leucopleurus; species Leucopleurus acutus. The sequence goes on from NC_139150.1 coordinate 13,077,161, forward strand.
GCCCTGCAGGCCCTTCAGACACAGCAAGCCCAGCACATCACTCCCCCTCCCACCCAGAATATGCTCTTCCACCCATGTCCCCCTCTCAGTGTGGACACCAACAGTCCTGCCACACAGGCCAGAGACCAGGTCACACTGACTTCTTCCTCAGCCCACCCGCTCAGCCTCCAACTTTTCAATCTGGCACATGGAGCAGCTCACAGTCCAGAGGTGAAGACAGGCAGGGAAGCAAATGCACTGTACTCACTGGCATGTGGCAGGCTAGCTGAAAACCCAGGGTGCCTGAGAGCTCAAAAAAGGTAGTCAGGGAAGGCTTCCTGGAGGAGGTGACACCCAAGCTGAGACTGCAGGCTGAGGAGGAGTGGCCAGGGTGGGGGAGGAGTAGTGGGGAGAGCTGAGATGGGAGAGTATTCCAGGCAGGGGGGAGTAGCAAGTGCAAAGTTGAGGATGGCACATTCAAGACAGAGATTAATTGGTCGTGCTGGGATAGAGAGAAAGAAGGGGTGTGCTGGAGACAAGCGCAGAGGTGTCATCCAGGAGTCAGATGGTGGACTGCCTTGACACCGTGGTAACAAATTTAGACTCTATCCTGCTGCATTGGGGTGCCCTGTGGGACTTTAAGATGCCTGAGAGTGACCCCTTTAGCTGCACACAGAGGATGAGTTTGGGGGATGGGCGAAGATAGGGATCCCCAAGAGGGCGCAAGGTAGCTGTCTAGCGGTCCAAGGTGGGGCGTGGCCTGAGGTGGGGGCTGGGAGATGGAGAGTCAGGGCAGAGCTCAGGACCAGTTAGGAACTAGAATGGCCCTTGAGTGGTTCTGGTTCCTCCTCTCTCAGGTCCCCATCTTCTCATCGTGTAATGGGGGATGGGCAGGAGGACCCCCAAAGACCCTCTCCCTTGGATCTCCTCACACTTGGGGCCATTTTCTGTTTGCTCCAGTCTCCCCAGGCTTCTGAGGTGACCTCTTGGGAGGAACCCCCTCTGGGAGGGGCATAGCTCTAGCTTTCAAAGGCCTGGGGTGTAGTCAGCAGCCCAGGGCACATCCACCCAGTAGAAGGAACGAGCTGGGCAGCGGGAACAAAGGGTTGGACTCGGAGTGCCCAGTGGTTGGCCCAGGGAGGCCAGCCAGTGAGAAGGTGCTGAGACACACTGGGCCTCATGGAAAAGGCCCACCAGCCTTCTTGGCATAAGGGGGACCAGAGCAGTGGTCCAGGAGCCTGGGTGTGAGTTAGGCCCCATCACTCACAGGACTGAGATTTGGGTTAGTGACCTCACCTCCTTGTGCCTCAGTTTCTTCATCTATAAAATGGGGATTAAACATGCCAGGAAATACATCAGGTGGTAGGAAAGCTTAGGGGAACCGGGCCGTGCTGCTGAGTGATTCAACAAAGATCTGCAACTAGGTACCACAAGGTAACCTCGAGGGAGGGGCTGGCTCCAGGCAGCCACCGTCCAGGACAATATAAGAAGAAATGATCTGGGAGGTGGCTACTGCTGTCCCCAGTCCTCCGATGAGAGGCGCAGAGAGACATGTGGCCCAGACCCCGGGGAGATGCAGCAGGATGGAAGCCCAGGCCCGTGCAGGAGGACAAGGGTGAAATGCCTTTCCTTCCTGAGTTCGCTGCTCCCTCCTCCTCCCACCAGGAGCCCCTCTCCTTGAGCTTCCTCCTGCTGTGCTGGGGGCACTGCAAGCACAGGGGCCACCCTCCCATCTTCCCCAGGCCTCACTCCCCGGCCTTCTTGTGCAGCCAGCTGCTCTGGCTTGGGAACATCCATGATTTAAGCCCCTCCCCGTCCGGCCTCATTGTTCTTTATTGACTCTTCTCCCTGATTTCACCTCATCCCAGAGTCCCGTGGGGCAAGAATTGGGGGCTCCACCCCTCATCCACCTGCCCAGCTGAGGAAGTTCAGAGGCCCAGGCAAGGCCAGCCAGCAGGACTGAGGCTCTCCTGGGCACAGGGAAAGGCTGGGGGTCAGGATACCCAAGGGGCAGCCCAGGGTGGGCAGAAGCACAGGCGTCTGAGAGTCCTGGGTTTGAATCATGGGTGGCCCCACTAGCTTGTGGTCTTGGGCCCTTCTAAGCCTCAACTGTCTCAACTGAGCAATGGGGCCATTCCTTCCTCTGTGAAGAGCCCACAACTCCATGTGGAACACTTAGCACACAGCTGGGCATGTAGTAAGAGCTCAGCAAGTGGGGTCCCTGCTCTGCCTCTCTGGCCTGATTCCTTCACCTGTGAACTGACCTAAAGTGGGGCTGTGGCCTTTCCTGTTCCTTCCGTCCCCAGAGGCCCAGCCAGCTGGTCCACAGCAAAGTCCTAGAGTAAGATGGAAGGAATCTGGAATTGGCATCCCTTCCCCACCCCAGGTAGGCCGGGCGTCCACCATTACCTCAATTTCACAGATGGGGAAACTGAGATTTGCTGTTGAGTTAGCTCAGCAGCAGAGAGAAGAGGAGGCCCCAGGCTCTTGGCCCTGAGGAGGCAGCGGAGGCCTGATCCATCCACACAGCACAGCCTCAGAGAAGGGCCTAGTGGGCACTGGTTCAGAGCTTGGGCTCCAGATGGGACAAACCGACATAACCCTCAGCTCTGCCATTCGCTCCCTGTGTGACTTTGGGTGAGTCACCCAGCCTCTCTGAACTTGTTTCCTCATCTTGAACATGAGAATGACAACACCAGCCTTACAGGGTGGGGGAAAGGGGAAGCGAGATGATGAATGTGAGGCACGTGGCCGGCCAAATAGTTGCTGTTTTTTTCTATTTGTTATTTTTTCTACGGTTATTTTCTATTTGTTACCAGCTGAGGCAAGCCGCTTATGACATCTTCAGCTTCCCCCTCTCATGGGGGAAGGGCCAGGGAGTGGTGACATCAGGCCCCCTGACAGCTTCCAGCCCAAAATAGCCCTTTCTTTAGACTGACCCTCTCCCGTTACAGCGGCTTCTGCACTCACTGTCCCCAGCTGACATGACATCACTGTCAGTCGTGGCTCCTGCCCTGTCGTGCGTGTCTCCTGAACTGCTCCAACAGACACTCCTAGCAAGACCGGATTTTAGGCTGCAGCTTTGGTGCAGGGACAGCTCTCAGAAAGTGCAGCAAAATGAAGCCCCCGGGCTCTGTCGCAACCTGGGTTAAATCACTGACCTCTCCGTAAGGTCTTGGTGTCACTTACTTTCCCTGAGCCTCAGTTTCCTCATCTGGAAAATGGAGCTATAACAGCAGCCTAGCAAGTTTGTTGAGGATTCAAGTAGGCAGAGTGTGGGGCCTGGCCTGGAGTAGGTGCTCAGTAAATAGTACTGGTTCTTTTACATGCAGCACCTGGAAGTTTACAAAATCACCTCATCTGCCTCCCTATGGGGCCCCCAGCTGGAGCTCATGTCCTGTGCTGGTATCATGCAAAGAAACTGAAGGCTCTGAGCTGCTGCTTCTGCCCCCAGGGTTTCCAAAGCAACCAGCCCCTTCCGGAGCTTTTATCCTGGTCGTCTGTCTGAGCCCAACTCCCTCACCCAAGAATCATGAACTCCCCCCAGCAGGTGTCCAGCCTCCCATAGTTGTATCTCATCACTCCTCTGGAGACCCCAGCCAACCCGGGAAGCAGGCAGGCAGGACTGAGTCTGCCCATTTGTCAGACAAAGAAGCTGAGTCTGAACAAGGAGCAGGGACTTGGTCCAGGCCACCCGATGGCTGAGGGAGCCGGGCTGAGGCTCAGGCCACAGGGAGGGAAGACGGTGCCAAGTGCTGAGTCGGATTTAGAATCTTAGATGGTCAGAGCTGGAGCGTTCAGGGGTGTGGAGTGCAGTACCCTCATCGGACAGCTCAGGAAACAGAAGTCCAGGGAGGAGGAGGATGCCTGAGGGCACGAGTAAGTTAAGGGCGGGATCCAGCTGGTGCCGCTCACCGTTCACTCATTCATTCATTCATCCAGTGAGTGTGTATCGAGCATCTCCTCAGGGCCAGGCACCGTGCAGGACCCTAGAGATACAGCAGCAAACAAGACACAGCCCCTACTCGCAAGGATCTCAGGGTCTCGAGTGGGAGTCAGGTCAGCGAGCAGCTGATCATCTTGTCCTCTCCCTCGCAATCACAGGCACACAGGAAGGAAGTGATTCTCTGGGCTGGCCTTTCCGTGCGGCTCTGAAGAGCCCATGCCAGAGGGGGTCAGTCAGATCTTGTCTGGCCCTCGCCCCAATTTACTTACACGTGGGGAAACTGAAGCCCCTCCACGAAGGGCTCTGCTGGGGTTAGTGCACAGTCTCCAAGCTCCCTCCTCCTTGCCTTCCTGCCTGTGAATGTTGTGTAAGAGAAACCCCTGCTCCTGTGTTTGCCACTCCCCCCAGCTGTGGTCTGAGCCCTCGCTGGCCTTGCTCTAAGGGTCCCTCATCTCAGGACCCCCTATGGGGCTCTACTCAGCCCTGTCTGCTAAGATGCCCTGAATGTGCTGGAGGCCTCCAGAACACCAGTGTCAGTGGCTGGGGACGTAGCCAAACTCCTTTCATCCCCTGAACACCTGATGAATGGAATTAGAGCTCAGGATATCCACCCGACGGAAGGGAGTCTTGCCCTGCTTGAAGCAGGGAAGGGGGGCCCAGAGCCCCAAGCCCAGCTGTGCTTCTCCCAGCCCTGTCCCCATAGAGGCTCCTGGGCCCCCTAAGGAGCTCAGCTTGCCAACACCTGACCAGAAGCTTCACCCTCAATGGAAGTTTCTCCAGCCTCCGTGCCTTTGCACCTGCTGTTCTCTGCCTGGAGTGCCTTTCCTCACCTCCTTGGCTAGGCCAACCGAATCGTCCACTCACTCATTCTCAAGTATCTGTTGAATGCTCACTACAGGCCAGGCAGAGAGCTATGCTCTGGGGATAATGGCTTAGGAGCCACCTCTAAGGGAGCTTAGAGATTAGTGGGGGATACAAAGGTTAAACACATACACATACCATAATGTGTAGTGCAACTAGGAACAGGTCCTAGAAAGGAGAAGAGAGAGTCGAAGAGTAGGATCTAATTTGATGCATTGGGGGAACATGATCTAGGGAAAGCTTCTCTGAGCGAGTGTCTTTCAGTGGAGACTGGGAGGAGGTGGAATTAGCTCAGTGGAGACTGAGAGGAAGAGGCAAGGAAACCCCATGTGTGAAGGCCCTGGGCTGATAACTAGCTTGCTGAGTGTGAGGAAGGTCAGATCACTGTGGCTGGAGCCTATAGAGTGAGGGGGTGAAGACAGAAGATCATGGAGGGAGGCAGAAGATGCTGACCTTGGTGATAGGACCGTGTGACTAACAGGTAGCGGGAGGGGTCCAAGAAAAGGAACCAGAAAAAGAGACTGAGAATAGATGGGAGAAAATCAGGATAGTGGCCTATAGCCCAGAAGCCAGCTGAAGAAATTGTTTCAGAAAACAGAGAGTAATCCTCTTCTTCGGTGGAGGAGTCACCTCCTCCGGGAAGCCTTCCTGGACTCCACATGTGGGGTTAGGGGTTCCACGGGGCCCTGGCCTTCCGCATCAGAGAGAACTTACCTCTCTCTCCCAGACTAGCCTGGCAGTGTCAGAAAGGCAGAGACAAGTTTGATTTACCTCTCCAACCACAAAATTTAGTCCAGGACCTGAAAGTAGTATTTGTTAGATGAACAAATGCAGGACCTGGGCTTAGAGAGGAAGTGACTCTGAGGCCACAGTTGTCCCTTTTCCAGGATGGCCCCTTCAGCGTGGGGACATTCCCAAGGATTTCCTGGGCTCTCCTCCATTCCTGCCTGCCCCTTTCCTAAGGAACGCTCCCCTGTCCCTTGTCCTCTTCCTCTCAGTTTCCAGGCTCCTCACTGCCTGACCAGCTTCCAGAAGGCCAGCCACAGGGCAAGACAAGGATCTGATGGTGCATGGGCCCTTCAGTTAGGGGGCAAGCAGCCTCCGTTTCCGGGGCCCCTGGGCTTACCCTGCCCCAAGCCTGCCACTAGCAAACCCAGGGGACAGCAGGTTGGGACTGTGGGTTCCCGAGAGACCACTGGGTGCCAGGTGGGGAGATGGAGCCCCAGGGGATCTGGAGCCTTGCTTGGCTCTGGGTTGGTCCCCCAGACAAGGGTCTGTGCCCTCTGTGGGGTAGCGTCCCCGTGCCAAGCTTCAGGTAAACATCTCTGGAGACCAGCAGGCCTGTCGCACACCCCAGACTGTCTGCCCCCATCTCCCCCCCACCAGGAACTCATCACTCTGAACCCAGTATCATTTGTCTGTCTCCTATTGGAGGCTGGGAGCTCTTCCAGGGCCAGGGCCTCCGTCTCCCTTTTCTCCCCTCCCTCTCTCTCTTTCCTCCCAACATTCACTAAACACAAACTGTTTCTTAGGCTTGAGTTCTTTATTCCAGCATCCCTGACCCTGACACAGAGCCTGGCACGTGGGGGTCACTCGGCGTGCGTCCACTGGCCACCCGACCGTCCAAAGACGCCCGGCCAGCAGGCTGCCAAGCTCCCCCGAGGGGTGCAGCTCCAAACGTGGCAAAGGGCCCCTCTCCCTGGAAAGAGCTGAAGCTGGCAGGAGGGAGGTAATTTGGCCTTGAATCTGTGCCCAGCGGCCAGGCCTGGCTGCGGTGGGGCTTGGGGGTCCAGAGGGAGAAGAAAACAGTTTTCTTAGCAGGGATCATGGTCCCAGGAGGGTCTGGGCCCCCAAAAGGCGGATCCAAGCTGGGGTGAGGCCTCCCTTGACTAGCCCTCCTCTCTGAGGCCAAAAGGGCCCTCTCCCTACTGAGCCCTAAAACCTGCTGGCCCCCCAGGCCCCCCCCACCCCCGCTCAGTCCCTCCTGCCCTCCTGCCTCTCTCCTTTGCACAACACAGAGATGGCCAGAGCGCCCCAGGTGTCCTAGCCAAAGGTGCACAGCCTGGCTGGGCTGAGCAATGGGGTCTTAGTTCCCTGCACCCCTGGAGCCCCAAGCCTGCAGAAACTGCCCCGGCTGAGCCATTCTGAGCCTTACACGTCCCTGCCGTGGGCTCCAGACAAGTTGCTCTGTCCCAAGCAACTTTTCCCTAACAATCTGCCCGGGCTTCGCAGGGAGCCTGCGTCAGGGGCAGCTCCCCGGTGGCAGCCCCTGGGGCCCCGCAAAGCGGGGAGTGCTTACAGCTGGGCTTTAATTACAGACTGCGCTCCTGTTGCCTGGTCCATCTATATTTATCTGCAGGATCTAACTAATCAAACTCCCCACGGCACCCGACAGGCCTGGGGACAGCGAGTGAGGCAGACAGGCAGGGGGGCTGCAAACTTCCTTTCCTTCTCGTCCGGGAGCAAAACAGAAGCCGCCGAAACTCCCTCTCCCTCCCCCGACCCTGCCAATGCCCGGTCCAAGGGGCTGCCCCAGGCCCCGCTCCTGGAGCCCTTCAACTCTGTGCCATAATTCCCGGCACCCATGACCCCCAGGTCCCAAGACCAGGCAGTGCCCATCTTCCTCCCCGCTTTAACTCGGATTCCGGCAGCCAACAGAGAAAAGTCTGCCTGAGCAGCGGCTGAATCCCCAACTCTGCCACTTTGCCGGCGCTTGTCTTACCGAAGGAGTCGTCTTGGTCCAGGAGGGAGTCGGGCTCCATGGCGTGTGCGCCCCCAGCCCCTGGCCCCGCCTGATTTATGAACCGAGGCTGTCTCCATGAGCGTCTGGGTTTCTCCTTTTGTATTCCATCTGGCGGCTTTTCCAACTAGATGACTGGGTATTCCTGCAAGCAGGCCCCTTTCCAGCCCTCGCCTTCATACAGTACATTTAAAGTAGCAGTAACCTCTTTTTCCTCCCCCCGCAGCCTGGCTGGAAACATTAGAAGGGACCGAGGCAGCGAGATGTCTAAAATAGGAAGACGCCGGGACGATTGGCCTGGCTGCCTGCGACGCTGGCTGTGGGGATCTGGCCCCGCTGTGCAGATGGAAAAGCTAAGAGGTAAGGCTGAGCCTGGGCTGAGCATCTGGAAGCTGGCTCTGGGGCCCAGGCGTCTGTGGGAAGTGGGGAGACTGACCCACCCGTGGGAGGGCATGCGGGGTCCGCTCTGTTCACTGCCCAGCGCCCGAACCCCAGGGGCTTCTCCCAGGCTTTGCTGGAACCTCCCACTCAAATCTGTTCTACAGACATTTCCTGCGGTGTGGGGGATGCAGAAATTGACTCATCCATCCATTCAGTCAGACACTAAAAATTTTTCTGGAACATCTACTCGGCGCCAGACACCGTGCCAGGTGCTGGGTTTGCAGTGGGGAGCGAGTGGCAGTGTCTGGTCTCTCGGAGCTCACAGGTAAACAGGTGAGTGCAGCGCAGTGTGTGTGGTAAGTGCTGTGGGAGCATAAAGAAGGGCTGGCTCACCTGGATGGGGGAGGTGGTCAGGGAAGGCTTCCTGGAGGAATGGGCCCCTAAGCTGGGGCCTTATGGATGAGTAGGAGCTAGCCAGGTGACAAAGGAGGGAGTGTGCCAGGTGGAGGGAGTGGCCTGCGCAGAAGCTTCGAATTGAGAGGGTACTTGGGGTGCTCAGTGACCCCCAAATAAGTTCCGGCTGGTTGGAGCTGCGGTCACGGCACAGGTGGCGCAGAGAGACAGAATCGTGGGGAGAAGCAGTGGCGGGTCAGGCAGGGTCTCACGGGGGTGTGGTTCTCAGGTTTGACCCAGGGGCTGACCCACGGGAGTGGCACATTCCCGGCTGTTCTTTAGAAAGGCCTCTCTGGCTACTGTGTAAGAGGGCGGACGCTCGGGCAGGACTGGACTGGGGAGGCTGTCAAGTCCTCAGGGGAGAGGGACACGTGGCCTCTGCAGGAACAGCTAGGATAACGCTGGGTACCGCTCACTAAGTGGCCACCAGAGCCGGGCACCATTCCGAGCATTTCCCACATGGTCTCAGTCACTCCTCAGTGACCCCTCTGGCAGAAACCCTGCCTGTCCTGTTTTGCAGATGAGGGCAAGACTGCTTAGAGAGGGGAAGGGGCTTGTTCGAGGCTCGTGAGTGGCCTCCAGACCAGGCCTGGACCCCAGAGAGGTCACACCCTTGGTGCTGGGGATGGGGGGGTGGGCAGCGCTGGGGGAAGACAAAGATGCAGTAATTCAATGCACATCACACCCAGAATACAGAACAGGGCCCCCGGGCTTGCAGGAGAGGGAGTGTATCTTTTGGGCCCAATCAGGGGAGGCTGCCTGGGTGAGGAGGCAACTGAACTGGACAGAGAGAGAAGAGCAGGATTTGGATGGATGAGCAGGGGTAGGTGCAGGCATCCCAGGCAGAGGGAATGGCACAGGTAAAGGCACGGAGGCAGGAAGGCAGCATGCAATGGGAACGACAGACGGCTGGGAGGATGTCAGGGCAGATGAGCCGATGGGGCTGGGGCAACAGCACCTGGAGTGAAGGCCTGGGAGTGTGGCTTTGGTGCAGGGAGCTCCAGGCAGCCTCAGAAGCCCTCTACTCCAGAGAATGGGCTGCATTCCAATGGATGCCTGGGTATCCCTGCAAAGGCCCCTTCCCAGGATGCTCCTTAACTCTCTGCACTTACAGCAGGAGAAAACTTTCTGCTCCCCGCGAAATCACTGGAACATTAGAAGCTGAGCCTCCGTGACCAGATTGTTGAAGACATGGATCTGCAGCTGAGGCAGAGGGAACATCAAGAGGACAGAGGTGGGGGAATTCCCTGGTGGTCCAGTGGTTAGGATTACGCGGTTCCACTGTAAGGGGCACAGGTTCGATAACCAGTTGGGGAAACTAAGATGCTGCATACCTTGGGGTGCAGCCCCCCCAAAAAAATCGAGTATCTCTCAATAAAAAAATTTTTAAAAAATGAGGAGGGGACTTCCCTGGTGGCACAGTGGTTAAGAATCCGCCTGCCAATACAGGGGACACGGGTTCGAGCCCTGGTCCGGGAAGATCCCACATGCTGCGGAGCAACTAAGCCCGTGCACCACAACTACTAAGCCTGCGCTCTAGAGCCCGCAAGCCACAACTACTGAGCCCATGTGCCACAACTACCGAAGCCCGCATGCCTAGAGCCCGTGCACCGCAACAAAGAAAAGCCACCGCAGTGAGAAGCCTGCGCACCGCAACAAAAGAGTAGCCCCCGCTCGCCGCAACTAGAGAAAGGCTGTGCACAGCAACGAAGATCCAACACGGCCAAAAATAAATTAAAAAAAAAAAAATGAGGAGGGAGATGGGAGACAGACAGATAAGCCAGGAGGCTGGCAGGAGGGCCCAGGCCAGGGGTGGCAGGGAGGGAAATACCCACCTGGCCCCCTTCCCAGCGACCCACTGCTGCCCAGCTGCTCCCAGAGCAGCCAGTGGCTGCTGACGTGGTTGGCCCAGCCTGACAGAGTGGGCCCTCCTCTGTCACCCTTCACCACCCGTCCTTGGATGACAGATCCCAGCTCCCAGCCTCCCGCTGCCTTAATTACAGGGAGGTCAGGCCCTACCCAGGCAGCTGCAGGCACGAGGCTCCCTGGATCTCTGATTCAGTGGGTGTGGAGGGCAGGCTGCAGCGGGGCAGGGGGCATCTAGGAGTGGTGGATCGGGCCCCTGGACCACCAGTCAACAGGTGAGTTCAGGTCCAGTTACACCACCACCACTTCCCCAGCTCTCTGGGACCCCAGGGGTTCTGGGAGTTCCAGGATTCCAGGAGCTATGGGGGCCCATGTGCACACAGGCACCGTGGTCCTTTTCTGGTTATAGTGCGATGGGGCTCCTCTCCAGAACACAGACCAACGTGGGCTTGAGTCCACTTTGGAGCATCCTGGCTGCTTTCTCAGGTGAGGACAGACGAGCCTGCCTGGGTCCAAATCCCAGCTCCCCATTTACCAGCTGGGTGACCCTTGGCAAGTGACTTCACTTCTCAGTGCCCCGGTTTCCTCATCTGTAATCAGAAGGAGAGTCCCTGGAGGGCTGCTGGGAGGATTAGTGAGCTAGTATGGGTAGAACTTAGAACAGGGCCAGAGGAAACGCTCCGTCAAGCTAAAATCGAGAGCCCTCGGCCCTCAGCACAGCCTTCAAGGCCCTCCTGTGTGGTCTGGGCCCCCTCATCTCATCTCCCTCCCCCCCACCCCCGCCACCCCAGACCTATTGGCCTTTTCTTTGAACTGCCTCTCAGACTCTTACCCCAGGGCCTGGCCATTTCCTCTGCTTGGAGTGAGAGTCCCCCAGATCTTCACCCACTTCTCTGTTCAGGTCTCCGACCACCTCTCTGAGATATCATGCCCCCTGCCGCTCCCCTCACCCCACCCCTGGCTTTAGTTTTCTTCCCGGCCCTTTGGACAGCTATCACCTGACATGATATTATATATTTATTTGCCTGTTATCTGCCAGCCCCTGCTTTCACGCAAGCTCAGTGCTGTACCCCCAGCACTCGTCAGAACGGTCCCCAACGGGTCCAACTGAAGCGGACCCCAATAAACGCATGTGGAATGAAATACCCGTGGAAGGAGTGTTAGCCGTAGTTGTTATTTCCCCTACTGCCTCTGCCTTGATACGTTGGCGCGGCACCCAGGAGCTCTCACTGAGTTCCAGGGCCTCTCACGTCCAGACAGTCCTGCGTCTTCATGCTTATGTGCTTGGACCGGGTTCTCCTTTCTCATTAAGGGCTGGACCCCCAGGGCCAGCTGGCAGGAGGGAAACCAGAGGGTCTTCAACTTGGGAGTGGGCTTGGGCTGTACTGTGAGGCTGGTACCCTGTCTGCTTCTCGCACCAACTTTCCCCAGAAGTTTTCTGAGTCCATTTCACAGATGAGAGGCTACACTGAGTCCGTGAGGAGCGGCAGAGCTGGGGTTTGAGACTTTGTCTGCCTGATGGGAAAGCCCTACTGGTGCCCCCGTAGCACCCAGCAGGGCCTCCCAGCCGAAGAGGAAAGGAGCATGGCTGGGTAGAGGTGACAGGGAGGCTCGGAGGTGGGAGAGAACTGACAGACCAGCCTTGGGTCTGCTCCCTGGTGGTCCCACCTTACATCCTGGGCCCTTCCAAGCATCTGTCCTTCGCCATCTCCTATGTTTAAGGAGAGGGTCGCTTGGCTTTTTTGGCTCAAAGGCCGCGAAACTGAGGGCTGATACCTTTCAATAAGTTCTGAGCTAGCCGGCAGGGGGCAAGGGCACGTTACAGGCCGGCCCTGTCCCTGGCTCCACGGGGGAAGGAGGGTCTCCTTCTGATGACAGCAGCCCCCTCCCCACGCCCCACCTCCACGTGCGTTCCCGTGCCCTACCTCCCAGGGGATCCTAACTGCATCGTCCTGGGGAAAGCAGGACTCAGAGAAAGCAAACGCTCATAACCTCCCAGCCAGGAAGCGGCAGGAGCAAGGCCTAGACTGTGTGGCCCTGGCACCGCACTGCTGGGCCGGATTCGAAATTTGAGTCCTTCGTGGCGCTGCTGGGAAGGTTAAGTCACTTGCCCCCAGTGGTCACACAGCGGATTCCAAGGCCCGGACTCTCAACCACAATGCGCTGTAGGCTTCTCATCCTGCAAATGTGAAGCCGAATCATCATTAAAGAACCTCAGACCTTTCCAGGAAGGGAAGCAAGCTCTAAATAAATGCCGGCAGTTAGGGCATTTCCAGGGCCAAGGGGATGGCAGGGATGGTGGCCTGGGGTCCTCAAAGTTCCTGACATCATCGATTTTGTGATGAGCTATGGGGCTCCACGTGGGACATCCTGGCTGCTGGGTCCCAGGGCCCTGCCTTGGGTTCTGGGAGACCCTGGAGACACGGGCACGCCCTGCCTTCCGGCAGCAGGGATGAGGCAGGCTGGCATGATGTGAGGGGGCTCTTCAGCAGCTGGCAGGGATAATGCTCTCCATCTGCCTCCTCCCCTAGCCCCCAGAACTTGGCCTTGGCCTTGGTGGTGCCCAAGTGCCTGGTCATCGCCCCAAGAGAATCCCAGGCTTCCCAGAGCCCCAGGTTGGAGGCTCATCCAGTTCATCGCCCCCCGACCGCCCCAAACAGGGCAGGAATCTTCTCCATGACATCCTTGCTCCAAACTCTGCTTGCTTACCTCTCAGAACGGGGAGCTCCCTCCTTCCCAGGAAGTCAGTTGCCTCTGATTCCAAGCAAGGTCCTTCCTCAATGGAGGCATGCTGTGTCTTCCTGTGCTGCTCCTGGCTTTTTTCTCTGTGGCCACAGAGTGACTCTGCCTTGGGGGGAAGCCCCTGGGACCATCAGAACCCCTCACATGAGCTCAGCCCTCTGCACTACACCTGATCTGCACCCCTCCTCATGCTTCCTGGCTAGTTTTCAGGTTTCGTGGTGAGTCAGGAAAAAACCCAAAAAGCCTGGAAGTGTTTTACCAACACAGCGTGATGGTAGTCATGCAATTCAGCAAACTTCAGCCAGAGACTCTGCCAAACGCTGGAGACACAGAAATGAATCAGAGTCCCTGCTCAGGAGGGTCCACTAGGATGGGGGGAGGGAGGGCAGGGAGGGACGCCCAAGGCACCAGCCAGGAGGGGATGGGTCAGCCCCACTGGTCACAGGGGGGGTTGGAAACCATCTTTTAGGATGGCTAGTTTTCCAGCAGGTAGACAAGAGGAGGGACAGAGAGAGAGCATGTAGGGTAGAGGGACCTGAGGAAGCAAAGGCCAAGTAGTGGGACCCCGTAACTGACTGATTTGCTTGGGATAGAAGGTACCATGTATCAGGAGTTAGCAAACTTCTTCTGTGAAGGACCAGATGGTCAATACTTTTGGCTTTGCGGGCCACATAGCCTCCGTTGTAACTACTCAGGCCTGCCATTGCAGCTCCGAAGCAGCCCTGGACAATACATCAATGAACGAGCGCGGCCATGTTCCAACCACAACTTTATTTGTTGATGCTGAAATTTGAATTTCATAGGATTTTCTTGTGTCATGAAATAGTACCCTGCTTTTGATTATTTCCCAGCCATTTAAAAATGTAAAAAGCATTCTTAGCCCGCAGGCTGTTCAAAAACAGATGATGGGCTGGATTTGGCCACAGGCTGTAGTGTGTCAACCCCTGCTGTACGGGTTTGGGAAAGCTGGGAGACTGGGCTTGAAAGTCGGGTAGAGGGCCTTGAATGCCAGGGTGAGGCGCTTTTTTTTTTTTTTTTTTTGATTAGAGCCTGATTATAGATCCCACGCCCACCACCCTGGCTGATGAACTCACCACTAACCTGTCAACACCCCCTCCACCCAACCCAGCTGCCATCAGACCAGCGCCTGCCATCGAGAAGCTAGAAAAACGTGTGTTTAGATCAAGCGCTAAAACATTCATAGGGTCAACTGTCCAGTGACAGAGGGATACAAACTTCTTGTTAAGAGTCGATACAGAAGTATGTAGACTAATAAGGAAACTTCCCCTCCAATCCCACTCTGTACCCCACGGATGACCGTGGTGAGGAGGTGGGTGAGTGTGAATCCAATCCCCTTCCTACGCACATGGACACACGGACACGCACACACACAGAGTATATGCTTATTCACACCACACATGGCTCATGCTATGATCGCTCTGTGACGTGCTCTTGGCACTCAGCAATTCAATCCTGAATCTTCCCATCTCACCACATGGGTCCATCCTCTTTGATTTTTGTACTGGCCACCAATTCCTGTGTGGTGTGCTGTGCCACCATCACCCAGCGGGCCTCTGCTGAGGGACATCCAGGCTGGCCCCTGTTTTACATGATTACAAGCACACACATCTATTTCTGTGCACCAATGCTAGTATTTTTGTTGGAGACATTTTCAGAAGCAGAATTGCTGTGTCAAAAGCCATGAGAACAGACAGAGAAAGACAAATATCATATGATATCACTTATATGTGGAATCTAAAAAAATGATACAAATGAACTTAAATACAAAATGGACCCACAGGCATAGAAAACAAACTTATGGTTACCAAAGCGGGAAGGGAGGGAGGATAAATTAGGAGTTTTGGATTAACACATACACACTACTATATATAAAACAGATAAACAACAAGGACCTACTGTATAGCACATGGAACTACACTCAATATTTTTTAATAACCTATAACGGAAAAGAATCTGAAAAAGAAAAAAATATATATACATATATATATGTATAACTGAATCACTATGCCATACACCTAAAGCTAACATAACGTGGTAAATCAACTATACTTCAATAAAAAAAAAATTTTTATTTTATTTTATGAGCATGAGAACTTAAAATTTGGGTTAGTGTGGCATCCTGGAGCAGTTTCTCCTCACTGCTGGTAGTAAGCACTGCACATTCTCTGGGGCTTGGGGAAGTCCTACAGGCGCCTGTCAAGATCTGGGACCTCAGCATCTCAGGTGCTCCAGAATGACTCTAGAGCTCAGATGTCTCCAGGTGGACAGACCTGCCTTTTCCTGCAGAGTCAGACCCAGGACAATACTACATCAACAACTTGGTCCATCCCTCTATCCACCTATCCACATAGCCATCTACCCATTCATGCATCCACCCACCCATCCACCCATCCATCCATCCATCCATCCATCCATCCATCCATCACTCACCCATTCAGCCACCCATCCACCCATCTATCATTCACCCATCCATCCACCCACCTACCCATCCTCCATCCATCCACCCACCCACCCACCTACGCATCCACCCACCCATCCACCCACCCATCCATCCACGCTTTCAGTATTTGTTGAACACTGATGATGGCTTGAGCGCTCTGGCATTGGTGGTGAATACAATCACATTCCTGCCTTCTTAGTCTTCACTGTCTGGTGAAAGAGGGTCTACCCATGCCAGATACTGAGAATACAGCAGGGAACACAAGAGGAAAAAACTCCCTGCTTTCCAGGATTTACGTTCTAGTGGAGGAGACAGATAATAAACACAGAAGCAGACAGCATAGGTGGGTGATGATAAGGGCTACTGAGGAAGATAAGGCAGAGTGAGGGGCTCTAGAGCAATGAGGGAGGGAGCTGTGCAGATATGGGGGGTAGGAGTGTCAAAGGCAGAGGGAGCCGCCAGTGCAAAGGCTCCGAGGTGGGAATAGCCAGAGAGGCCAGCATTGGGGTCCTGGGAGAGCAGGTCAGCTCTGGGAGGTCTTGTAGGCAGGGGAAGGCGTGGCTGTTACTCTGAGTGAGGAGGGGCCTGTGGAAGGTCTGGGGCAGCAGGGCTGGCTGCTGGGTTGGCAATAGACTGAAAAGGCCCAGGGCTAAAGCATGGACCAGGGTCAGGAGGCCACCGAACTTGACCCCACAAGAGGTCTTGGACAAGGCAGTTGAGTGGAGGTGATGGCAGGGCTGGGGAGGGGTGTACTTGAAGGTAGCCGCGGGCTTGCCCCACGGATGGGATGTGGACTGATAAAAAGGAATGAAGGACGACACCGAGATTTTTGGCCTCATGAACCAGAAGAATGGGGACGATGGAAGAGGAGCAGGTGGAGGAAGGAGTCTGAACCAAGAACTTGATCTGAACGAGATGAGTTGGAGGCGTGCCTTAGCCATCAGTGGAGAGGTGAGGGGCAGCTTACGGGGCGGAGCCTGGAGTCGGGGGCGGGTCCAGGCTGGAGACGGAAACACGGGGCAGGCAGCGTGCAGTGGGATTGAAAGCCTGATGCCAGCCCCAAGGGAGAGAGGAGATGGATTAGAAAAGAGGTCTGGGGGCCCACTCCCAGCATTAGAGGGCAGGGAGATGCGGAAGAACCTGTCAGGAGAACTGAGAAGCAGCGGCCAGCGATCAGAGAGGGGAGGAGGGCGGGGACCCGGCAGCCAAGGGGAGGAGGGCTTTGGGCCACAAGGGCCTGAGGTGATGCTGAACAGCGAGTGAGCTGGGGACACAGCACTACCGGCTTTGGCAACACGGTGCGACCTGGGCAGAAATGGGTTAGGGAGGATGGGAGGGAGGGAGACGCAAGAGGGAGGAGATATGGGAACATATGTATATGTATAACTGATTCACTTTGTTATAAAGCAGAAACTAACACACCATTGTAAAGCAATTATACCCCAATAAAGATGTTAAAATAAATAAATAAATAATTTAAAAAAGAAATGGGGGAAGCCCAGGTTACCGTGGGAGCCCCAAGGAAGGGCACTGGACCAGGGAGGGCTTCCTGGAGGAAGAGGTGTCTAAGCGGGAGCCTGAGGGACACATGACTCGTTCATCAGGTAGCAAGGCCAGGAGGAGAGAACAGTCACAGCTTGTTTGGGGAACTGAAAATAAGTCTGGCTGTAATATGGGGTGCGGGAGGGGTGGGGGCAGATGGCGAGGGGGTGTTATCCTCACAGGACCCTAGAGAGGTCGACAAGGCAGATGGTGGGGTCTTGATTAGAGACCAGGCTTTGGTGATTAGAGAGTGGGTGGGAGAGGGAGGACGGTGGGTGGTAGCCTGGGGAATGGGGAAATAGGAGGAGAAGCAACTTGGGGAAGGATGATGAATTCAGAGAAGTTGAGGGTGCTGAGGACATTCAGCGAGATGTCCAACATCAGCGGGGCATGTGGGCTGGACACTGGGGTCTGGGAGGTGACCGCATGTGGAGGAAGGATGCTGCGCAGAGCTGGGTGGAGCTGAGCCACACACCCACCTCTTTCCTGGTGCTACTTGAGGTCAGCGTGTGTCCCGGCGCCCTCTGTGTGCTGGGGAGGGTACCTGGCAGCCTCCAGCCATCGCGGCTTATTTCCCCGGGGAAGCAGGAGTCCAAGGGGAGCCCAGTGGTTCCTCTGGACGGACTGTTGTAACTGCCTTGTCCCTCCCACCTCCATCCCATCCACAGCCCACAAAGCACCTTTGCCACGCCCCCTTGGGACCTCAAAAAGAGGGGGCCCCCATCATTCGATGCACGCTCACACTGTTTCACGAAACCATAATTTACAGAGCAGGTGCCATCCTGGCCCTGGGAAAGCGACGATGACCCAGGCAGACAGGCCACAAGGGACCCACCATCCAGCAGGAGACGCAAGCAATCAATATGTGATTAGAGTCAAGTGTGGTATTGGGAGAGGGCGGCCTGGCGGCCCGTAGGGGTCAGAGGGGCTTCTAGGAGGAGGCAACATTTAAACTATGGGTGTGAAGGATGCGACAGAGTTAGCCAAGAAAAAAGGGGTTGGAAAAGTGTTTGAGCGAATGGGAACAGCATGCAGAAGGCTCAGAGGTGAGAGAGTGCATGGCGGGTGGGAGAGAAAGAAAGGATTCAGTGTGATGGAGCACGGAGGTAGTGGTGGTGAGGAACCTCAGGAGGCAGGCTCAGGAGCGCGGACCTTCTCCTGAGGGCAACGGGGAGCCACCGCGTGTCTTAAGCAGGTGGTGACTTGCTCAGATTTACATGTGGGAGAATTTGGGGACAGAGACCAGAAACACCCAATCTCAACCCAGAGAGACCCAGGATCAGTCGTCCAAGGCAAGACCCTCCTCCACCCTCTTGCAGCTCCCTTGATAGATGAGGTGCGTTAACATCGCTTGCACCCCTCCATGGACCTAGAACTCACTACCTCTGGAGACAAGTCCCAACGATGATTTACCGAGCCCTCTGAGAGCTCCACAGGCCCTGGGAATCCGGTCTGGTCACTGGGATACCCGAGGGCATTGAACTCAGCGCGGCGAGGTTGGCTGGGCGGCACCACGGCTTGGATAATGGCCCGGCGGCTGGCGCTGAGAGGCTCCAGAGCCACCTACTGGGCGATTGGTTCGTGGCGTGCGAGCGCTCCCGACGCCAGGTGGTGAGCCTGTCTCAGGATGCTGAAGAAATAAATCTGTTCACGAAGATGCGCCACTCCTTCCCCACCGCGACGGCAGCCCACTCCCTCCCACCATTACTCACGCCCCTTCCGGGAGCAGCTGAACCTGCCCCGCAGCGCCATCGTGTGGGCGACGCGGGTCAGGACATCAGGAGGTCGGTCACTCAGCTCCAGGTGCGGAGCGCTGGGCAGAGGAAAGGAACCCACATCCGAAACGGCCTTTCCAGGCTGTAAGGCATACCAGGTCCCATTCTCACTACGTTTAAAAAATTTATTTCTTCAGAATGGAAATATATTTGCGGCATGTTTGTGATTGTAATTATTTGAGTAATACATGCTTACTGAAAAAAAATGTGCAAACTCCATAGACTGCATACAAGGCAGAAATTGACAGTTCCTCCCAGCATTCATGCACCCCCTTGCTTGCAGACACCCACTGATTGCATTTTGGCAAATAAGCTTCTAGATTTTTTTCCTACAGAAAAAATATATGTATATATTTCTGTTTGTCTCACCTATTTTCTGTTTGGTTTTTTTTTTTTTTTGCGGTACGCGGGCCTCTCACTGTTGTGGCGTCTCCCATTGCAGAGCACAGGCTCCAGACGCGCAGGCTCAGCGGCCATGGCTCACGGGCCCAGCCGCTCCGCGGCATGTGGGATCTTCCCGGACCGGGGCATGAACCCGTGTCCCCCGCATCGGCAGGCGGACTCTCAACCACTGTGCCACCAGGGAAGCCCTCACCTTCATTTTTAAAGGGTATTTTTTCCCCGTGTATGTAACTTCAGGTTGGCAAGAGAGGGCAAGAAAGGAGAGAAAAGTAACAGAAAAAGTGGGACAAATAGAAAACAAAGAGTAAGATGGAAGACCTACAGCTGAATAGATCAGCAATTATATTAAATGTAAGCAGATTAAATACTCCCATTAAAAGTCAAACATTAACACATTGGATTAAAAAAACAAACAAAAAACCCAGTCATATGCTGCTTACAAGAGAAAGATCTCCAATATAAAGATAGAGAAACGAGAGGAGTAAAAGGATGGATAGTTACACCATGCAAATAGTAACTATAAGTAAACCTGTGTAGCTACATTAATATCAGCAAAAGTAGAGTTCAAGGGGGAAAAATGCTAAAGATAAAGAGAGTTATTCACAGCAGAAAACAAAATGTTCAATATAGCAGGCAGATACAACGATTCTAAACTTGCATGTCACCTCAAAAGGTATAAAGCAAAACCCAAAAGAACTAAAAGGAGAAACAGACAAATTCACGATCCCTCTTTCAGTAATTGATGGTACAAGCAGATAAAAAATTAGTTAAAACTTCAAATATCTACAGGAACATCGCAGAAGTGACCAACGGATGCTTTGGCCTTGGGGCAGAGGCCAGGCAAAGGTACTCAAGGTAGTCAACCTGGGGCTGAGTACCTTGACCTTTTGTAGACAGTACCTCCCTCCCCATCCCTGCCCCAGGTGGAAAGATTCAAACCTGGTAGAAGTCTGCTCCTCTCTGAGCTTCAGTCACCTCCAAAGAAGGCAACCAGGACTGCCCCCCAAAGTTGCTGGGGTGGCACTGGGCCAAGGGGGAATAGCACGCAGGCACTGGAGCGGACAAGGGTGGGGGTAGGTGGGGGCCCTGTGTGCGACAGGACACTCCCTGGGGTTGCTTCTCCCGGACCTGGGGGCTCAGAGCCAGGAGTGGGGGAAGGGATGCAGAGTGGACACTGGAGACTGGCAGCTGGGGGAGCCTTTGTCATGGATGTGAAGGAGACTTGGAAGCAATCCTTGTTGCGTCTTTGGGGGATGAAAGCAAAGAGTTACCATGGAAACCATCTCACAACAACCCACTCCAGTTGGAGCTCGTGGAGGTTCCCTGAATAAGGATTCTCATCTCTTTAGAATGCAGTTTCTTAGCCACATCTACACCTCCAAAGGGTGTGTGTGTGTGTGTGTGAATAAGCCTGCCTCTCTCTTCTCCAGGCTTTTGCACACTGCCAGTTCCTCTGCCTGAACACCCTTTCCCTTCCCCACCTTCACTTTTGCCTGGCGCTCTCTTGCTGATTCATTAAGAGTAGGTAAAGGAGTCTTCTCCCCTGGGAAGCCTTCCCTGAACAGCCCCCCATGTCTGCTCAGGGACCCCTCTGGTCCCACAATGCCCCACGCTGGCTTCCCTCTCCCCCTGCACTGGTCCTGCTGGGCTGTAATCTCTGGGTCTTGCGTCCATGAGTTCCTCAAGTGCAGGACTGGGTCTTGTCCATCTCCGCATCCCCAGCACAGACAGGGACCTGGCACACAGAGAGGCCCAGAAAATGCTTGTTGAATGAAAAGAATGAGGGACAGAACAGCCACTTCTGCGGAAGGGTTTGGAACCCTGCCAAGTCTTCCTTGCTCATCTCGCAAAACCAAACTGCTGTCAGAGCTGGCAGGTCTCTCAGACGTACATCCAAGAACCGGCAGCGTGGGCACCACCGACCGGGGGAGTTTGTTAGACATGCAGCTTCCCAGGCCCCACGCCAGACCCACTGAGTCAGAATCTGCCTTGTAAAAAGATGCCCACGGGCTTCCCTGGTGGAGCAGTGGTTAAGAATCCGCCTGCCAATGCAAGAGACACGGGTTCAAGCCCTGGCCCGGGAAGATCCCACATGTCACAGCGCAACTAAGCCCGTGCGCCACAACTACTGAGCCTGTGCTCTAGAGCCCGCGAGACACAACTACTGAGCCCATGTGCCGCAACTATTGAAGCCTGGGCGCCTAGAGCCCGTGCTCCACAACAAGAGAAGCCCACGCACCGCAACGAAGAGTAGCCCCCGCTTGCCGCAACTAGAGAAAGCCTGTGCACAGCAACGAAGACCCAACGCAGCCAAAAATAAATAAATAAATAAATTTATGTATATATAAAAAAAAGATGCCCAGGTGATTCACATGCACATCACAGGGTGAGAAGCATGCTCTGTGGACTCCACCTCCCATTTTATAGACAGGGAAACAGCTGGCAGAGGGGAGGGCCTTGCAAGGCAGTGGCAGGGTTGGGACTTCAAGCCCGGTGACCTTCTCCCAAGTGCCATGCTCCTACCCCCGCCCCACCTTCATCCCACCCCTCCTGGCATGCACCACCTTTCTGGTTGACTTGGCCTCAGATGTTAGACCCTTCCATTTTCACCTCGAGGTCTTTGCAAGGAGCTCATACTCCCCCTGGTGGAAAGAGAAAGGAATGGGCTGGCCTGAGTGACCTGGACATTTGTCTCTGGGTTTAACATTAAGGATTAGAGTTGGGGGGTTGGAGGGCGGGGGACACAAAGAGGGGGCAGCGTGAGGCAGAGGCTAAGAGTGTGAGGGCAGGGCTGGGCTAAGACACTTGCTTTGGAGAAGGCTGAGTTCACGCTGGCTTCGGCACATCCTAGGTGTGCAGTCTGGGGCGATCTGATCATATTCTCTGAGCCTCCGTTTTCTCATCTGCAAAATGGGGAGAGTAAATAACGGTGCCCACCTCATGGGCCGTTGTGAAGATTCCAAGGAATGATGTTGGGAAAGCTCTTAGAACAGAGTTAGGGGACCAAGGTGGCAGGAGAGCCTGCCTGATATAGCCCCTCCCTTTCTCCCTGCCCAGGGCCCAGCTAAGCCCTGCACCTCGCCCCTCTCACCCTCCCACCCCTGCAAGGAGGCTCTTAGAGACCACCCAGGCTACCCCTCCCTTCCCAGGGGGAGATGGAGGCCCAGTAAAAGGAGGCTATAGAAATATCCACTCCCAGATGGACCTGGAGATTATCATACTAAGTGAAGTAAGTCAGAGAGAGAAAGACAATGACATATGATTTCACTTATATGCGGAATCTTTAAAGAATGATACAAATGAACTTATTTACAAAACAGAAACAGGCTCGCACACTTGGAAAACAAACTTATGGTTACCAAAGGGGAAAGGGAGGGGGAAGGGATAAACTGGGAGTTTGGGATTGACATATACATACTATATTTAAAATAGATAACCAGCAAGGACCCACTGTATAGCACAGGGAACTCTGCTCAACATTGTGTAAGAACGTAAATGGGAAAAGAATTTGAAAAAGAAGAGATACGTGGATATGTATAACTGAATCACATTGCTGTGTACCTGAAACTAACACAACACTGTTAACCAACTACACTCCAATATAAAATAATTTTTAAAAAAGTAAAATAAAAATAAAAACAAACAAACAAAAAAGAAATATCCATTCCCACTGGTCAGGGCAGGGGCTGTGGTGGAGAGGCGGTCCAGGCCCTGTTCCTGATGCCTGGAATCTGAAAGGTTGAATTCTGGAGGGGGAGTGACTTTGGGGGGGACAGGAAGCCAGGAAAGACACATGCTCTGCAGTCAGACAGATCAGCTTCAGACCAGCTGGATGAACCTGAGCAAGTGACTTTGCAGCTCTGGGCTTCAGTTTCTTCACCTGGGAACATCCTTCCAGGACTGTTGTGAGGTTTACAGGAGATGGTGTTAAGCACTCAGCACACACCCAGAAGGCCCCAGGGTCGCTGTTGAAACTGACGCGGAGCAGCTGGGAGGCCAAGGGAAGGAACCCAGTCACACCACAGCAGCTGCCACCCCTGAGCACAGGGTGGTAGGGTCTCTGGGTCCTTCCTGGGCAAGGCTGTTGTATCAGGATGAGGGAGTGTGGGGGGCAAAGACCGGTGACCAGGCTGAAACGTGGTCTTGGGTTAAGAAAGGGTGCCCTGGGCTGGGGTCTGCTTTCAACAATGCCAACTTCCAAGACTGGCTGTCTGATGGTCAGGTTGGCACAGGTCAGGGGCTGTCAACCTCCCCAGGTGGGTCTTAACTGGGAACCATTCTGACGTCTGCCTCACCTACGGTGCCATCAAAGGGAGGTCCCCCCAGGTGATCAAGGGTGAGCCCCGGCTCCAAGGAAATCCTCTGCGGGTTTGTTAGTGACCTGGTTTGAAAAGATGAGCTTGGACCAAACCGACTGTCCCCCTGAGTTCTGGAACTGACCAACAGAGGGAAGAGAGAGTTAGAAGGTAAGGTGACCAACCCTTCTGGCTGCCAAGAACTTTCCTGATTCGGGCACCGAAAGTTCTGCATCCCAGGAAACAGACACTGCAGTGGGAGCAGATGCTAAAGAAACGTGAACAATGCTATGAATGTTGATCACAGCTACTGCTTCTTGAGCGTCTACTGTGTATCAGGTTCTGTGCTAAGAATTTTTTCTTTTTAAGATTTTTAAAAAACTTTTCTAAAAATTGATTTTTAATTTGCCATTTGAATCATTTTTAAGTGTAAATTCAGGGCCATTAAGTACATTCACAGGGTTGTGCAACTATAACCACTATCCACTTCCAGAATTTTTTCATCATTCCAAGCAGAAACTCTATTCCCATTCAACAGTAACTCCTCATTTCTTCTGCCCCCGACCCCTGATGACCTCTCTTCTACTTTCTGTCTCTATTGCCTATTCTAGGTACCTCACTTAAGTGGAATCATACAATATTTGTCCTTTTGTGTCTGGCCTATTTCACTTAGCATAGTTTTTCCAAGGTTCATCCATGTTGTCATATGTCAGAATTCCAGCCCTTTTTAATTGAGGCTGAATACTATTCCATTGTCTGGATAGACCACGTTTTGTCCATCCATTTTTTGTTGGACTTGGGTTGTTTTCGCCTTTTGATTATTGTGAATGATGCTGCTATGAACGTTGGTGTACAAATATCTCTCCCTGATTTCAATTGCTGGGGGTATATCCCTAGGGCTGTAACTGCTGGGTCATATGGTGATTCTATATTTGCCTTTTTAAGGGGCCGCCAGCCGGTTTTCCACAGCAGCTTGTGCTGAGTATTCTTAGTGCCTTAGCTCTGGCAGCGCCACCCAAAAGGCTGGCCCTGCTATTGGCCCAGGTTCCTAGGGCAGGACACTGAGATTCAGACAGATGAAGTAAAGTGTCCCATGTCTCTCAGCTAAGAAGCAGAGAGCCAGGATTCAAACCCACCCTGAATGACTCCCTGAGCCCACGTGGCCCAGCTCTGGGTTGGCCTGGGTCTCCAGATCATCGACGGAGGGGCTGCCACAGAAAGGGGAGGGAAGATGCCCACAGCTCTGCAGGGCCTGCCTCAGCCCTCACCAGCTCCCTGGCTCTAGCTCCTGGAAGGCCACTGATACTGTGCTTCCTGTATGGAACATGTCTGTCTTCGCCCAGCATTCTCTTTTTTGGCCATTAGACAACCCCATCTCCCCCATTTTCCTTAAGGAGCTCCTAAAATTTCAGTCGAAGTGATTGGATTGGTTAGAAGTAGGCAGGAGGCCCAGACCTAGCCAATCAGTATAATCCTTTCCTACTGGCCATGGTGATTGGTTCAGAGATGGTCATGTGACTTACACTGGCCCAGTGAGACGTGAAGCTGTTCAGAACTATGGTTAGAGCTGATGGGAAGAGAGAAACTTTCTGTTCCCTGGGATTCCAGAGGGTGGCTTTGAGCCAGGCATGCTGCAACCACCTTATTCCGTCAGGGGGCGCCTTCCTGAGACCGGAGCCAGACGGGAGGGAAGCAGATGGGGGTACAAGACTGAGTTTTAGTGCCAGTGTTTGAGGCTCTGGATCCAGATGTACCTGATGT
The DNA here is from genome assembly GCF_964270905.1 of Leucopleurus acutus. Classification (NCBI taxonomy): domain Eukaryota; kingdom Metazoa; phylum Chordata; class Mammalia; order Artiodactyla; family Delphinidae; genus Leucopleurus; species Leucopleurus acutus. The sequence goes on from NC_139150.1 coordinate 13,102,365, forward strand.
CAGTTCTGAACCAATTATCTCCTCCTCTTCCTTTTTTTTTTTTTTTTTTTTTTGGCTTGGGGTTTTTGTCATTTGCATCTCAAAGAGCCCTGATCTGGTTGATCTTGGGGTGTCAAGAAATTCTCAACTCCCTGGCCACACCTCCTGTGTTTGCATCATAAACCTCCCTTTCTGTGAGCTGGTCTGAGGAAATATCTGTTTGTTTCAACCAATTCAGCCAGAGGGAAACAGAGGGGGCCTCCGCACAGCCTGGAAGGGACCCGGGACCCAAGAACGTGACTCAGTGGTTATAGGGCTGGGACCCTCGGTGGAGCCTGGCCCAGCATCCAGGGGGCAAGGCTACCTAGGCAGGGTCCCCAGAGGCATCCACTCCAGGGAGGAGCCCTGGAGCCAGGGATGCTGCAAGGCAGGGGAGCGGGACTCGGTTTTTCTCACAAGCTGAAGGGCTTAGCAGGGAGATTTAATCTTCTGGAGGAGAGACCAGGAACAAGGCTTCCACAGGGAGCCCAAGCTCAAAGTACTCACAGCCTGCCTGTAATCAAAGCCTACTGAGGGGAACTAACTTGCCTGACAGTCGAAACCTCTCCAGGGGCCAGGGCAGGTCAGTGTGGTCTCGGCGCCAGCGGAAGATCTGTCCTGTCTTCAGATCCGGCGTGATGCCCCGTGAAGTGGCTCATGGGGGAAGCCACCACCAACGACATCACTCATCTTCGCTCTGTCTTCTTCCCGTGGTACCCCTCACCCAGCCTGGGAGCAACTTATTCCTATCATAGTGCCAGAGTCATTCTCCTCCTGAGAGACTGGTTCGTCTTCATTCCCAGACCGGGGATTGTGCAAGTGGCTACAGTTCCCTTTTTGTGACCTCCATAGCAAGTCTATAGTGATGAGGGAACCCAGCCCCTCACATCAAAAGAAGCCCGTGCCTCGGATCCCAAAAGTTAAAGCTCACCTAACAGAAATACCCTTAATGTTTACACCTTCTCAGTTACACTCCTTTTGTTTTTTTTTTGAAAGAATACTGTCTTTTCAAAATGTATATCTGAATCTTTTTTCATGTGAATAAATTACTCTGTTTACAGTGACTCTCCTTGTTTTCAAAATATATACCTTGAATACTTCTCAAATCCACATTATAAGGGTCTCCCCCTGCCCTGTGCATTCCAACATGATTTCTGGAAAGATGCAACCAGTGTGTGTGTTTCGTGCATGAAATCGTGGACTGTACCCATGTATAAAGAACCTGTAAAGCTGATGGGGTGAGAACTAAATGATTGATCGCTCAGCCGTGGCTACAAGATGCTCCCCTCATTTCTTTGTGCCTTGAGTAGATGATAAAAGCCATCTACAAAATTTCCTGAGTCTCTGGTGTTATTCCGCAACAGTGAATCTTTATGGTCAGTATTTTAGCTTCATTTCTGCCTCTTTTGTGTTCCCATCCTTGTGTTTCTTTCTTCTTTTTCCACACTCTAATTTTCTGCTCTGGTTGTATATTATGCACCCTTGGAAGCTCCCCGAAGTCCTTTCTGCAGCAAGGCAGGGAGCAAATCAACCAGCCAGCCCGCCTACAACCAGACCGCGGGACTCCTGAACCTGTCCCTTTGTTCTTCCAGCATCAGCCAGCAGGTGGCAGTAAGGTGCTCCCAAACGTCATACCAGGGCTGGGGAGGGCATCCTCAGGTATTAAGTGGGCAGTGGCCGCAGATGGAGACCTTGGGGACTGTAGAGAGAAGGCGCTGGGGTAGAAGGCAGCTCAGAAACAACAGCATCTACTGCATTATCTCTTTTTTGTTTGTCTGTGCCGCACGGCTTTCAGGATCTTAGTTCCCCAAGCGGGGATCGAACCCATGCCTCCTGCAGTGGACGCATGACGTCCTAACCACTGGACCGCCAGGGAATTTCCACATCTAATGCATTAATTAGCTCCAGGCTAGGATGATCCTCAGGCATCCTGGGCTAATTAATGTCAGGTCAGTATTCTAGGTCAATGTCAGGAGTAGGGGAGAGACTAGATTGGATGTGCTCAGTGCTTGGTACGTAGTAGGTGCTCAGGAAATGTTGGGACCTTCCTTCCCCCTATTGTCCTAGAGGAGTGGATGGCTTTGCTCCTTCACGGACCAGGGTCTGGGGCCCAACCTAGGACTATGCTCTCTCCACTGCATTTCTCCCACCATGTCACGAGCCCCTCTCTCTGCAGGACAGACCTCTGTCGGACAGGGCCGATCCTTCTGTTGTAGCTGCTCTTTCTGTGATGAGATTCCGGGGGTGGAAAGAGATGGTAGGAATGGATGCAGCTTCTCCCACTTCCCCTTGTCCTCTGGCTCTTCTTCTCCCAGAAGGGGAAGCCAGTGGGAAGGGCACTTTGTCAGGAACCTGCGCTGCCCCAGCAGCGATCTTCAGTGGAAAGAACAACAGACAGAGCCTGAAAATCTGTGTTGGCAGCTCCTGCTCTGGTTAAGAGCCTGGACTTTGATGTCAGGCAGACCTCAGACCTGGCATCTAAACACTGCTGCTTACAGACTTTCTAACCTTGAGCAAATCACCTATCCTCTCCAAGCCTCAGTTTCCTCATCTGTAAAATGGGCAGGGTAATACCTACCTCATAGAATAGTTACGAGAATCCAATGAATTAATGCATGTAAGGTGCTCAGCCTGACATCTGGTTCTAGCCAATGCTGCCCATCACTATCGCTACCTTTTGTGAAGTCACCTGGGGCAAGCAACTTGGTCCCACCGAGCCTTGGTTTCCTTATTCACAAAAATAGGGCTATGGATAACCTCCTCCCTGGGTTGTTGGGAGGATTAAGGGAGTCAGCAAGGGTAGAGTCCCTTAGACAGTGACCAGCAGCCATGATGCCCTCTCGTTGTGTGCTGAATTGGATTCTAAGACTCTGGAGCTGGAAGGAGCACTTATTTAATCCCTTTACAACATCCCCTCTACCTAGGTGCCTTATGTCTGCTTGAATGCTTCCAGTGATGGGGGACTCATCACCTCTGAGGAGCGTGCCCCTTCTTGCTCTGTTCAGCTCTGGCTATGACAACACCCTTCTTTATGTAGGGCTAAGATTCATCTCCCAGTAGTTTTCCAGCCGAGAGTTGAACGTATTCCAAACCTTAATTTCCCATCACTAACCCTGGGGGCAGTCACTAACTCCTCACTTCCCTTCCCCATGACTTCTGCTAAATGGATTAGTCCTCTGGCCTCTGCAAAATTAGATTCTGCATCTGGCCAGCAGGGGAGGGCAGGAATGCAGGGGAGGGGGAGGGGTGCAGCTGAAGTTTTCCTGCCTTTTAGGAGGGCAGTTAACTGCTTCCATGCCAGGGCTAGGATTGTCATGCAAAGCTGGTGATCAGCGTGAGAGGCTGCTTCTGCTGGGATGGGTGATGTCCACATTCGGTGTTCTGTTCATCGAGCCACTGTACATGATGTGGCTGCCTGGCGTGGCTACTCTGTCATGGTCAGAGCAGCACCCGCTGGCCGCAGATGGGGAAACTGAGGTTCAGAGGATAAGTGGCCAAAGGGGGAGCTCTGCCTGTAGTTCATTCATTCATTCATTCAAATGTTCTTTGAGCCCTTACTGGGTACCAGGGCCTGTGCTGGGTACTAGGGATACTGCAATGAATGAAACAAAGATAGGATTTTGTGTGAGGCGAGTGGTAAAGGTAAATAAAGAGGGAGACACAGAGGAGGAAATAATTTATTCTCCCAGCAAGCTGGAAGGATGGCTTGTTCATCCATCCATCTCTCCAGCCAGCCAGCCAGCCCACCAACATGTAATGAGGGTCTAAAATCAGGGGTCCCCAGAGTCCAGAGGTGCCCAGCATCAGGACCCGGTGACAGATCTAGACATCAGTTCCTTTTGCTGTGCAGCATCCTCTCTTTGCTTGGGGCAATAGTATCCTGATTTGGCTTTGGGGGACCTTGTGCCCCTACCCACGTGTTTCACAGTAGCAAACTCCATCTCCCGTCTTGGGGGTGAAACCCATCACCTAGTCTAAGCCCAACAGTGCTTTCCATGATTCCCGCCATGTCGATCAGTTCAGGGATTGACCCTATGTCAGGCTCATCGGGACCAACAGATCTCAATCCCAGGGCTTTGATTTGAGATATAGAGGAAGAGCACTGTGCCTTCCATTGGACTTGTTGTTGAGGTGATGGGAGCTGCTGGGGGTCACGCCCAGGGAGCTGGAGAACGGAGCCAACCCAGGTGAGGCAGGCAGGGGCCAGCGACATCGTTTGAGTCCTGAATCCATTTATGCCTGAAGCCAGATCGATCCATGATGGAAGCCATTTTTTTGTTTAAGGTAGTCTGGGTTTTGTGTCATTTTCAACAGAAGAGGCCACCTGATTCCAGCACAGTCCCCGTCCTCCCAGCTGACCCTGGGCGGGCATCAGTCTTTGGTTTCTGTTGCCCACTGCCACACCCACAGTGCTGACTCTGACTCCCCACTCTCCAGGATGAAGGATGCCTCTCTCAGCCAGCCTCAGGGAGTCAGGCTTCTCAACCAAGTTCAGTTCGTGGCAGCTTAGCTTCCTCCTCTGTTCTCCTCTCTGCCGCAGAACTTGCAACACGCCCCCTGTCACGGAAGTTCCCTTCCTTGGGCTGTCCCCTGAGGATCCTTCTTGCTGAAGATGCTTCCTGTGTTGGGAAATGGCCCCTCCATTCCCACGAGTCCCTCTCACGAGAAGTCAGCCCAGCACCTCCTCCCCTCCCAAAGTTTGCCTCTTAAATACCTCCAGAATCCATCCCGCCTCTTCCCGCTGAGGATACCCCGGCCCAGGTCCCATCGCTTGTTACCCGGACTGTTGCATCAACCTTCTCCTACTGGTGTCCTGGCCTCATCAGCAGCAGCAGAGGTCCATCATTTGGGACTTCATAGCTCCAGAGAAAATTCCTTCGGTTGCTTGCTTGGGGGTAGGGCATGAAGAAATACTTCCGGCCGTTGGCATTCTAGGAGCAGGACAGGGGAAGAGGGCTAGAAGTCCCATCACTCGGGATGCGTATCCCTTAATCCCTGTCACAGTCTTATTCTCTGCTGTGCCTGATATCTGCAAGCCTTTGCAGTTCCTCCACGAAGAAACTAATATTCTTATGCCTGTGGGTGAAGTCATCTATACCTATAAGACCTGAGGAACACCTGTTCTGTGTCCAAGCTTCCCACCAGACCTGGTCCCTCCATGACCCGGGGCTCTGGGATGTTCAGGACCAACTGGCTGGTTCCCCCTCCTCTCCTCTGCGGGCACGTCAGGTTGTAGCCACGAATTTACATGCTACTTCTCTGTTAGCATCCCATCTTCCAAAGGTTTGTTGAAATCTTCTTTTCTTCTCATGCCTCCTCTCCCAGCTTCTTTGTCATCGTGGGCTGGTATATACCTGCTTTTCCCCTTCACTGTCAGTTTGGTGGGGCCTGAGGAGGGACAGGGGACAGATGCTTGGCTCAATACCATGTCCAAGTGGCTCTCAGTCAAAGTCCTACCTCCCACTCCCTCCTCATCCCTTCCCACCTGGCTTCTGCCCCCAGCCCTCCCCTGAAACACCCCTCATCAGGTCTCTAGGAGCAGACCCATAGGACCACTTTCTGTTCTCACGTGACTTGATGTCTTGGTAATGTTTGGTACTTTCAGATTTGTTCTCTTTCATCTCTGTCCTGCCTTAGCTTCCGGCGGGGGGGCGGGGGAGGGGGGACACGGTGTCACGAAGACCCTTCCTGTGTTTCTCCAAACCTCTGTGCAGATCTACTTTGCTGGCTTCTCTTCCTTCTGCTTCCTCTAAACAATTATTATGTCTCAGGGTTCCCTTCTCAGCCTCCTTTCCTTCTCACCCCATAGGCTTTCCCCGAGCACCTCTTCCATTCCCACGGTCCCAGTGGTTTTGCTCCAAAAGCCGCCCTCTTCCGAGTGCTGACTTCCAGCCCTGGCCTCTCACCTGGACTCCATCGCCAGCCGTCTCCTGGACCTCTCTTCTCGGATGTCCTCATGTCGAAAGCTGGCCTTGGCTTCTCCCTCCTCCCAAACATGCCTCACTTCCTAGGAAAGGCCACCATCAGCTGTTTAGCTGCCCAGAACTAAAGGTGTCGTCCTTGACTCTCCCGTTTTCTCAATTTGCACATCGATTGCTCACCAAGGCCCACTGACTCTACCTCTTTAATAAACCGCTCTCTGCCCACCCACTCTTCATCCCGAAAGCTTCTCTTAACTGATCTCCCTGCCCCCTGCATGCCACCATCTCCTGTTAAAATGCAAATTTCACCACATATCCCCCTTCTGAAAAGTCTCTAATGGCTCCCCACGACTTAGGTATTAAGTTCAAACAGCCCCCAAGGCTGGAGTTGCCAGATTCAGCGTATAAAAATACAGGATGTCCAGTTACATTTGAATTTCAGATAAACAATCTTTTTTTTTTTTTTTTCAAGTGTACGTATATCCCATGTAACACCTGGCTTCTGTACCCTTTCCACACCCCAACCTCAACCTCATTTCTTGCTACGCTGTATTTCACATCTGACATTCAGGACAGACTGAGCTGTTTGACCTTGAACTGCCCAGCTGGGTCAGACATTTCCTCATCAAGAGGCTCTTCTTACCTGCTGCTCCCCCAACCAGAAAGGCCATGTTCCCTTCTTGTCCTGACCAACCTCTGCTCATCACTGGGGTCCCCTCCCCCAAGAGGCCTCTGTGCTCCCTCCTGATGGACTGGGTTCCTTCCCTGGGTGGCCAGAGGCCCCTGTTTCCCTGGATGGCAGCACTTTGTCAGCTGGTTTATCCCATCGGTTTGCTCTTTTTTTCTCTGCCCTGCAGACAAAGAGCCGCCAGCAGCTCTGCCGATTTCCCCGCCCACATCTGGCCCAGCCCGCATGGCTCCGCCCAGCTGGAGGCTCCCGTGGGCCTGGAGTGTTGGCCAAGACCCCAGCTTTCTTTCTGGTCTCTTGGCCTGGGTCCCAGTCTGATGGTTCACACTGTCTCCTTGCTTGAGTTCCCATGAAAAGTGGCCTCCACCCGTAGCCCCCTGCCCAGGGCCAGATTACAGGCTGCTGAGACAATGGAGGCTCCAAGCCAAGTTTCCAACGAGCCTGCCATGATATCCCCACAGCATCTGCCTGTGCATCTGGGGGCAGATGCTGGCAGCTGAGGCCACAGAGAGCATGGCTCCTCTCACGCTGGGCATGCCCAGCCCTGACGGGGGTAAAGGGGAGGGAGCTCAGACTTAAAGTTAGGACATTGGGTTTGAATCCCAGCCCTGTATCTTTCTAGCTGCCTGGAGATGGGCCAAATGAGCACACACACACACACACACCCTCCCCGCACCTCATTTTCTTGTCTGTAAAGTGGGGATAAAAATGCTTATCTCACAAGATATGCTATCAAAGAAGAGTGCTTAACACACGCAAGAACACGCAGCAGCAAACAGGGTGCTGCTCTGACCTTCACCTGCCTTGCTCAAGGCTGGTGGTGGCAGAACCCCGGGGACCAGAGCTCTCCTGGCAGCTTTCTACTCCCAGCATCACTGACTGGGCATCACTAATTGGTCTCGAGGGGCTTTATTCAGAGAAGAGAGGAAGAGGGTAGTCAGACCCTACTCTCCACCCCCGCACTGGCTCCACACGGAGGAGACAGCATCTCCACTGTGAATCAGCAGCCCAGGTGAGCGCAGGACAGCTGAGGAAGCAAGCTGAACGTGAGGATGACTAAATAAGGAGGTAGTAGGGCTTCCCTGGTGGCGCAGTGGTTAAGAATCTGCCTGCCGATGCAGGGACACGGGTTCGAGCCCTGGTCCGGGAAGATCCCACATGCCGTGGAACAACTAAGCCCGTGCACCACAGCTACTGAGCCTGCGTGCTGCAACTACTGAAGCCCGCGTGCCTAGAGCCTGTGCTCCACAAGAGAAGACACCACAATGAGAAGCCCGCGCACCGCAACGAAGAGTAACCCCTGCTCGCCGCAACTAGAGAAAGCCCGCGTGCAGCAACGAAGACCCAGTGCAGCCAAAAATAAATAAATGAAAATAAATAAATACATAAATTTATTAAAATAATAATAATAAGGAGGTAGTAAAGGACAGAGGACAAGGCATTGGGGAGGGAGAGCTGGAAAAGCCGGGGCCTCCTCCCTCCTCACGTTTGTCCCCCTCTGTCCTTCCTCTCTGTCCCTCTTCTCTTCCCGAGCACGCTTCAGACCCCAGCTGAACCGTTGTTGCTGCAGTGCTGGCTATGCTGACCCGGCCTCCGCCTCGATGGGGCAGTTTCCCCTGTAAACATTCTTGGGGCACTTCTCAGCTCTCCGCACTATTTATATCATTTATTTACTGATGTCGTTATTTGTGTCCCAAATTGAACATGCAAAGAGAGAAAAGAATGGGAAAAAGAAGGGAACAGAATATCCAAAAACTGTGGGACAATTACAAAAGGTGTAACACATGTGTAATGGAAATCCCTGAAGGAGAAGAGATTTTGGAAGTAAGAATGGCTGAGAATTTTCCAAAATTAATGACAGACTCTCTCTGCCACCCCCTTCCAAATTGTGAGTGCCTCAAGGGCAGAAGTCTGTCAGTTTGCAAATAACAATAACCAAAACTGTTCAGGATGACATGTATGAAGTGTTTTGTAAAAATTACATATATACACACAGACGTTCAGTTCCAACTCCAATGTGGGGAGGCCTCAGGAGAGGACTTCCCTGGTGGTCCAGTGCGGCTAAGACTCCGCGCTCCCAGTGCAGGGGGCCCAGGTTCAATCCCTGTAGTCAGGAAACTAGATCCCGCGTGCCACAACTAAGAGTCTGCATGCCACAACTAAGAGTCTGCATGCCACAACTAAGAAGACCGCATGGGGCTTCCCTGGTGGCGCAGTGGTTGGGAATCCGCCTGCCAATGCAGGGGACACAGGTTCAAGCCCTGGTCCGGGAGGATCCCATATGCAGCGGAGCAACTAAGCCCGTGTGCCACAACTACTGAGCCTGTGCTCTAGAGCCCGCGAGCCACAGCTACTGGGCCTGCGTGCCACAACTGCTGAAGCCCATGCGCCCTACAGTCCGTGCTCTGCAGCAGGAGAAGCCATCGCAATGAGAGGCCTGCGCACCACAATCACATCACTGCAACTAGAGAAAGCCTGCGCACAGCAACGAAGACCCAACGCAGCCAAAAATAAATAAAATTAATTAATTAACAAAAGATAGAAGACCGCATGCTGCAACGAAGACTAGTGCAGCCAAATAAATAAATATTTTTAAAAGAAAAGAAAAGAAAAGAAAAAAGACCTTAGGAGGCATCATTTCCATCCTTACAGGAAGACCAAGCTGGAGAAACTGCAAATCTTAGATCCATCAGAGAATTGAGTTCACAGGGCAAATCCCACCCCCAAAAACTGGAGAAAAAAGAGAAAAAAACAGAACCACAACATGATTAGCCTCCTGGGGGAGCCTCTGGAGCCATGATGGGCAGAAACGCTTCTGATAGTAATTGTTGGATTGCTGGAGGCTCAGTGTGGACTGGGTTGAGAGTTTAAAACTCCTAGATAAAATGTGTGTGGGTTTTATCTCCAGGAGCCTACCGGGTTCTCACCCTGAAGGCACGACAGAAATCTCCTCTTGCTTCTGGAGGGGGCAGAGGAAGGGTAACCGTTTCCAAACACACCCAGATCTTTGTCTCTAACAAAGGTATGCCCCCAAGGAAAACTGCTTAACCATAGTCTTATCTGATCTGGGTAAAGGGCAGATTTCTGTATCACATGTGGGTGGGGAGTTAAGAAGGTCACAGCACAGGCACTCAGAACCACTACAAAAATGAAACAGCTGGGATTTAATCTTAAGACTATAGCATGCTTCCCCTCCCCAACTCCATAACACACGTCAACAGGTATAATAACTAGAGTTTATAGAGCTGCAAGACAAAGAAGTTATTTAAGAAAGAATTCTTAGGGAAACCCAAAGACAATAGGAGAAAAAACAGCCTGGAACTAGAAGAAACTGAAGCCTGTGGCACCTATAGCTGCAGCAAACATTAACAGCCCAGCTCTTGGCCAGGTTAACATAAAACCTCACCCTAAGCCTGATTACCTCAGTTCCTAGTACCAGACACCTCATGGCCAGCTTTCAACAAAACATTACAAGCCCTGCTAAAAGACAAGAAAAAACATAGTATGATGAGACAAAGCAAGCATCAGAATAAGACTCAGATAGGATACAGAGCTTGGAATTGTCAGATAAAGAATTTAAAACAACTATGATTAATATGTTAAGGGAATGTTAATAGAAAAAGTAGACAACATGCAAGGACAGACAGATCACGTAAGCAGAGGTAGAAACTCTTAAGAATCACAAGGAAGTGCTAGAAATCAAAACCACTAACAAAAAAGAAGAATGTTTTTGATAGGTTCATTAGTAGGCTAGACATAGCCAAAGAAAGAGGCAGTGAGCTTGAAAATATGTCAATAGAAACATCCCAAATTGAAATGCAAAGAGAAAAAACTCTTTGCCACTTTTATTCAATGTAGTGTTGGAAGTCCTAGCCACCACAATCAGACAAGAAAGAGAAATAAAAGGAATTCAAATTGGAAAGAAAAATAAAACTGTCACTATTTGCAGATGACATGATACTATACAAAGAAAATCCTAAAGATGCCACCAAAAGACCACTAGAACCAACAATGAATTCAATGAAGTTGCAGGATACAAAATTAATATACAGAAATCTGTTACATTTCTATGTACTAATAACAAACTATCAGAAATAGAAATTAAGAACACAATCCCATTTATAATTGCATCAGAAAGAGTAAAATACCTAGGAATAAATCTAGCTAAGGAGATAAAGGACTTGTACTTGGAAAACTATAAGATGACACAAATACAGTAGATGGAAAGATAGATTGTGCTCATGGATTGAAAGAATTAATATTGTTTAAATGACCAAACTACCGAAGGCAATCTACAGATTCAATGCAATCCCTATCAAAATGCCAAAGGCATTCTTCCACAGAACAAGAACAAATACTACATCAAACTAAAAAGCTTTTGTACATTGAAGGAAACTATCAACAAAACAAAAACACAGCCTACTGAATGGGAGAAGATATTTGCAAATGATATATCTTATAAGGGTTTAATATCTAAAATATACAAAGAACTCATACAACTCAACATCAAAAAAAACAAACAACCCGGGACTTCCCTGGGGGGTCCAGTGGTTAAGAATCTGCATCCCAATGCAGGGGATGTGGGTTCGATCCCTGGTCCGGGAACTAAGATCCCATGTGCCACGGGGTAACGAAGCCCGCGCGTCGCAACTACTGAGCTCAAGCGCTTCAACTAGAGCCCGTGTACCGCAACCTACAGAGCCCACGCGCCCTGGAGACCACGTGCCACAACTAGAGAGAAGCCTGCGCATAGCAATGAAAGATCCCATGTGCTGCAACTAAGACCCAATGCAGCCAAATAAATAAATACTAAATAAAATAAAATAAAATAAAATAAAATAATGGGTAGAGGATCTGAAAAAACATTTTTCCAAAAAAAGACATACAGATAGGCAACAGGCACATGAGAAGTTGCTCGAGATCACTAATCATTGGGAAGTGAAAATCAAAACCACAATGAGATGTCACCTCACATCTGTCAGAATGGCTATTATCAAAAAAACAACAAAATAGAAGTGTTGGTGAGGGTGTAGAGAAAAGGGAACCCTTGTGCACTGTTGGTGGGAATGTAAATGTCTAGAGCCAGTAAAACTATTGTCTCCTAAAGTTGCTTCAGTTAGTTGTTTTCTTCCCTATTGCTTTCAATGTGGTGATGTTATTCATTTGTCATACTGTTGGGTTCATCTGTTACTGTTTGAATAACTTTGGGTGTTCCCCCTGCATCCTGGTTGCATCTATTTATTTAGTCAGCTTTGGGGTATGTGAAATATTGTCATAGCTCTATGAGTCAGAGCTACACAAAAAGTCAGAGAAATTCCAATGGTCTTTCTCTTCTCCACCCTGTCTTCGTTTCCCTTTCTTTCTGCCTTGTTCACACCTCCCCGCTGCAGATAACCAAGCCCATTAGCTTCTGGTTTATTCTGACTGTATTCCTTCTGCTCAAATGAGTAGACACATGCATAGTTTATTATGTCCCTTTGAAAAACATCTTTATCTTTCTTTTTTAAAACAAGCTCCGGCCAGTTTTATTAAAGAAAAATTGTGCATGAGTTACTTTACACCAGCCTGTTCCGGCATGCTTCTAATGATATCAGAATCACCTGGATCAATGATAGCAAGTGTCCATACTCTGTAGTATTTTCCACACACTGTGCCCAATTCAATATTATTGCCACTGTAGTGATGGACACCAGTTTTGGCCAACATGGCATAATACTCTATTTCAGATTTCCTCAAGGCTGGGCAGTTGTTGGCAAGGATGACCAGTTTCGCTTTGCCGTGCCGGATTATTTTCAGAGTCCGCTTGTACCCCAGCACGTATTTTCCACTTTTCACAACCAGTTGGAGCCTAGAGTTGATCGACTCCAGTGACATTTTCATCTTCTTTGCGGCCACCATCTTCCTGCCTTAGGTGCGGGACACCCCCAGCCCACTGCAGCCGCCAAGATGGCTGGAGAGCAAGAAAAGGCCATATTTATCTTGATAGACATTTCTCCCAAGAAGATACACAGATTGCCAACAAACACATGAAAGGATGCTCAACATCACTAATCATTAGAGAAATGCAAATCAAAACTACAATGAGGTATCACCTCACACCAGTCAGAATGGCCATCATCAAAAAATCTACAAACAATAAATGCTGGAGAGGGTGTGGAGAAAAGGGAACCCTCTTGCACTGCTGGTGGGAATGTAAATTGATACAGTCACTATGGAGAACAGTATGGAGGTTCCTCAAAATACTGAAAATAGAACTACCATATGACCCAGCAATCCCACTACTGGGCGTATACCCTGAGAAAACCATAATTCAAAAAGAGTCATGTACCACAATGTTCATTGCAGCACTATTTACAATAGCCAGGACATGGAAGCAACCTAAGTGTCCATTGACAGATGAATGGATAAAGAAGATGTGGCACATATATACAATGGAATATTACTCAACCATAAAGAGAAATGAAATTGAGTTTTTTGTTGTGAGATGGATGGACCTAGAGACTGTCATACAGATTGAAGTAAGTCAGAAAGAGAAAAATAAATACTATATGCTAACAGATATATATGGAATCAAAAAAAAAAAAGGTTCTGAAGAACCTAGGGGCAGGACACGAATAAAGACACAGACATAGAGAATGGACTTGAGGACATGGGGAGGGGGAAGGGTAAGCTGGGATGAAGTGAGAGAGTGGCATGGACATATATACACTACCAAATGTAAAATAGCTAGCTAGTGGGAAGCAGTCGCATAGCACAGGGAGATCAGCTCGGTGCTTTGTGACCACCTAGAGGGGTGGGATAGGGAGGGTGGGAGGGAGACGCAAGAGGTCGGGGATATATGTATACGTACAGCTGATTCACTTTGTTATACAGCAGCAACTAACACACTATTGTAAAGCAATTATACTCCAATAAAGATGTTAAAAAAAGAAAAAAAACATGTATCTTGAAAACATTTTGCAAATATTTCTATAAGGTAAATTCCAAGCCTGAGATTTCTGGTGTGTGTTGCATGTTTCCTGAATTATGCAAATTGCCTCCGCATAGTGGAGTAGGTGCTCAGTGAATATTTGGGGAATGAATGATTTCTTGGCTTGACACTAACACACTGTATGATTTGGGGAAAGTCTCTTCGTGCTTCTGGACTTCAGTTATTACAACTTTGTAGGCAAGGGAAGGCTCTTCCAGCTCTGATGTTATAGCACACTATGATGAAGGTAGCAAAATGTACAAGCACACCTCGTTTTATTGCGCTTCGCAGATTTTCCTTTTTTTTTTTTTTTAACAAATTGAAGGTTTGTGGCAACCCCGCATCACGTGTGTCTATTGGTGCCATTTTTCTAACAGCACTTGCTCATTTCGTGTCTTTGTGTCACATTTTGGTGATGCTCCCAAAGTTTCAAACTTCTTCATGATTTTTTTTTTAACATCTTTATTGGAGTATAATTGCTTTACAATGGTGTGTTAGTTTCTGCTTTACAACAAAGTGACTCAGTTATACATATACATATGTTCCCATATCCCCTCCCTCTTGCGTCTCCCTCCCACCCTCCCTATCCCACCCCTCTAGGTGGTCACCAAGCACCGAGCTGTGATCAGTGTTCTCTGATGTTACTACCATGACTCTCTGAAGGCTCAGATGATGGTTAGCATTTTTAAGCAATAAGCTATTTTTTAACTAACGTACACATTTTTAAAGACATAATGCTATTGCACACGTAATAGACTATGGTATAGTGTAAACATAACTTTTATATGCGCTGGCAAAGCAAAAAATGTGTGTGACTCGCTTTATTGCAACGTTGACTTTATTTCGCGATACAGGCTTTGCTCCAATGATCTGGAACCCAACCCGAAATATCTCCGAGGTCTGCCTGTGTCTTTGGCCTTTTCCCTCCCCACCTTTCATGAGATCCCCCCACTTCTTGCTACCCCTCTGTTCCATCTCCATAAACAATAACAAAAAAACAATAACAACCACAGTAACGATGGCTACAGCTGTTCACAGAGCACTTGCCTCGTGCACTCATCTTCAATCCTCACAAAAACCATCTGTGAGAGGAGCTGTTATGATTCCTACTTTAGGGGTGAGGAATTTGAAGCCAGGGAGGTTTCAGTAACTTGCCTAAGGCTGCATCGTTCTAACTTGGGGAGGAAGACTTGAACTCTTAGCTGTCTGACGTCTGAGTGCACGTGGTCGTGCACTTGGCACACCATTCTCCCTGTCCCCGTGGTGCATTCCTGTAAGCCTGGTTCTTAACAGATCGTTGACCAAATCTCCCATGCTGGGCATTTCCCATTCCTGGTGATTATAAATGACTGCTCTACTCGCAGGCCAGTCAAAGCCTTTCTCCTTCATGACTACTCAGGTCTGTACTGGGCTCTGTGATTTTCCACAGGGGATGTCGACTTGCCTGAACTTACGTTAGCACGCAACTGGTTTTGTTCTTGCAACATTCGTCACATCCCGTGTATTAATTCTTTGGGCCACAGCTTAAGTAGCATCACCCTTGGGTTTTCAGAGGCCATGTGCCCCCAAGAGCGTCTTTCTTCTTAGGAACAAAGAGGTTCGCAGCCTGGAAAGCATCCGTGGACCAAAAGGTGGCTCTGACAGTGAGGACTTCCAGCCCTGGAAGAGCTGTCAGGAGAGTAGGTGAGGGCAGCAGGACCTGCCTGGCCCCCTGTGTGTAACACTCAGTCAATGTTGCTTCTGTGGCTGGTTCGAGAGGCAGACGATCCCCTTTCTGCACGGGGTGAGGGAGCTTGGTCTCAGCTGCACTTCCTGTGGCTCAAGAGGCAAGTGCTAAATGGGGTTTCACGTGTACCTACTATTAGACAATGTCCCCTGGCAAGGCAGTACAGGTAATGCACAAAGGTCCCAGAGCTAAGGGGGCTCTCTCAGGACACCTCTTTTTTTTTTTAATTTAACATCTTTATTGGGGTATAATTGCTTTACAATGGTGTGTTAGTTTGTGCTTTATAACAAAGTGAATCAGTTATACATATATACATATATATATGTTCCCATATCTCTTCCCTCTTGCGTCTCCCTCCCTCCCACCCTCCCTATCCCACCCCTCCAGGCGGTCATAAAGCACCGAGCTGATATCCCTGTGCTATGTGACTGCTTCCCACACCTCTTTTTGATGATAAATGCTGCCCAGGGCCGCTGCCTCACATAACTCCTGAGGCTCTGTTCATATAGAAGGAAGCAATTCGACTCCAATAAGGATCTGTTAAAAAAAAAAAAAAAAAGAAAAAAGATTGTACATGAAGTACTAAGAATGCTGCTCTGCTGGCCTCCATGCTGGTAGAGGCCCCGGAAATCCTGCTTCCATTTCCTGAGCCAAAACTGAAGGCTTAGTTTTGCTGAAAATGAGGAAAAGGGAGAATTTTAAGAAACGCTGTGGCCTCCAAATTCTTGCAATTCCTGCATTTTTCAAAAGGTCTTAATGAAAATCAGTACCGAAAAAATTATTTGGAAAAGAAACAAGAGAGAAATGCCCCGATCAGGTCTTTTCAGGAAATTCCAGATTAAATAAAATGGAACAGAGTCCTCTGCTACAGGACTTATCAGAGCCTTTCATATACTGAAGACTCTAAATCCAAGAGGAAGAGAGGGGCTATGTGCGCGTCTGGAGCCTGTGCGCCTCAACGAGAGGCCGTGACAGTGAGAGGCCCGCGCACCGCGATGAAGAGTGGCCCCCGCTCGCTGCAACTGGAGAAAGCCCTCGCACAGAAACGAAGACCCAACACAGCCAAAAATAAAATAAATAAATAAATAAATTTATAAAAAAAAAAAAAAGAGAGAGGGGCTATGACATTTCTCAAACTTGTTTCACTATAGAATTTCCTTTTCCCTCTTTTTTGAAACTAATGTTTCAGGAAACACATTGGGAAACTCTGGCGTAGGAATGTGTTTTCCCCCCAAAAGTCAACTTTTCTCAAGGATGTGCAGAAAACATCATTGTCCCCCTCGCGTCCCTCTCAGCTTGAAGCACCATTCCGTCCCTGAGACGGCCCAGCCCACCAGCCCACGGGTCCTGGAATAAACTGTAGTATTTGTTGAATTCCAGTATGAATGGTTGCTCAGCTTGTCCAGTCTGTGTGGCTGAGATGCCTCAGTTCCCTGCTTAGTGCTGTAGCTCCCAGCCTGAATGGGGCTATCAGGAAACTGCTATAAAGGGTATGACTCCATAGACTTCTGTTCTAAGCGGGGCTCTGCCCCTCCCCCCCATACCCTATGATCTACTGTACCTTTTTGCTCAAGCTTTGGCATTAAACAGAAATGGGTTCTCATTTTGACTCTGCCACTCCCCAGCCATGCGAACTCGGGTGTTAGAAGACCCCTTCTGGGGTCTTAATTTTGCCCACATTACCAGACTAGTACTAGATAAAGTTATGTGATGAGCTTAGGCCAGTGCTAGGCACACAGTAGGTCTCGTAAGTCCTCTTTGGTTGAGTGATCCCAGCTACGCTAATGACTGGCTGTGTGTCCTTGTGCAATGGACTCTTTTTTTTTTTTTGACATTGAAAATAGAAATCTCACTTTTATTGACAAGATGGGGCCACAATGGGCAGCTCCACAGAACACAAATAAGCAGTCCCAAGACAAGAGTGTAAAATTACAGCAGACAGATTAATATTCTTCACCCTCATCTTCTCCCTCAGCGCTATCGGCTCCAACCCCCTCATAATCCTTCTCAAGGACAGCCATATCCCCACGGGCCTCAGAACACTCTCCTTCCTCCATGCCCTCACCCACGTACCAGTGAACAAAGGCATGCTTGGCATACATCAGGTCAAACTTGTGGTCCAGGCGAGCCCAGACCTCAGCGGTGGCTGTGGTGTTGCTTGGCACGCACACGGCTCGCTGTACTTTGGCCAGGTCTCCACCAGGTACCACAGTGAGAGGCTAGTAATTAATGCCAACTTTGAAGCCAGTGGGGCACCAGTCCACAAGCTGGATGGTATGCTTGGTCTTGATGGTGGTAACGGCAGCATTGACACCTTCGGGAAACATATCACCACTGGACAACAGGCAGCAAGCCAGGGCAATGGACTTCCTGACCCTGAACTTCAGTTTTCTAATTCCTAAGGTAAGAATGATCATGCATATTTCAGCAAGTCATTGGGAAGTCGAACAAGATGATGCGTGCAAATGCTCTTTGGAAGCTATGCAGTCCTGTATAGTTATAGTAACCATGGTAACAACAATGCATTAGTGAAATGTAAAGTTGCTACACCACCAGGAACCCATTCTAAATCCCCGAGGAATTCTGTGTGCTTGGCACTAATTCCTATGGATTGACAACTATTCAGCCCACAGATGCTGTGAGCTGCCAACTCTAGGCCAGATTTCAAGCTCAGGCTGGGGCTACCTATCAAGAACTGGGAGAAGTATGAGATTTTGCCCTACTTGTGAGCTAACTAGGGTGCCCGCAGAAAACACGAGAGCCTTGGGCCAGAGACAAAGATCTTTATGACTCACGGCATGGCAGATGGCATAAACATCAGCATATTTGCCCCAGTTCCTCTGGCCCCCAGGTCCCACGGCGGAAAGGCTGCCTGATTTAAAAAATAAACAGAGGGCGCCTGGTTAAATTTGTATTTTAGATAAATGATCAATACCTTTCTTTAGTATGTCTCAAATATTGCACGGGACATACCTATACTGAAAAAGTAGTCATTGGGAATTCCCTGGTGGTCCAGTGGTTAGGACTACATGCTTTCACTGCCGAGGGCCTGAGTTTGATCCCTGGTCAGGGAACTAAGATCCCACAAGCCTCACAGCATGGCTAAGGAAAAAAAAATTTTTTTTTAATTAAAAAAAAAAAATGTAGTCATTGTTTATTTGAAACTCAAACTTACAAGGGTGTCCTATATTTTACTAGGCAAGTCTAGACGAGGATGACAGAGATGGGTCCAGCTGGATGCCTCACATGCAGTGGGTTGCAATACAAGACATGAACACCAAGCTTTTATAGTGGGCAGTAAGCATGCCTGCCCTTCGATTCAGAGAGAAAGACTCTCCATCTTCCAAGGCTGTTTGCTATACAAACATTCTTGAAAAGATAGTCTAAGGTTTCCCTGGTGGCGCAGTGGTTAAGAATCTGCCTGCCAATGCAGGGGACATGGGTTCGAACCCTGGTCCAGGAAGATCCCACATGCTGCGGAGTGACTAAGCCCGAGCGCCGCAACTACTGAGCCTGCGCTCTAGAGCCCGTGAGCCACAACTACTGGAGCCCGTGAGCCACAACTTCTGAAACCCGTGCGCCTAGAGCCCGTGCTCTGCAACAAGAGAAGCCTCTGCAGTAAGCCCGCGCACTGCAATGAAGAGTAGCCCCCGCTCACCGCAACTAGAGAAAGCCTGTGCGCAGCAACAAAGACCCAACACAGCCAAAAATAAATAAATAAATTAAAAAAGAAAAAGTTAGTCTAGAACAGTTGTCAGTGTCTCTGCTTGCAAGATTTGAGAAACCCATGGAGATTCATCTCCTAAAATATCCTGGGTGAACAGGTGTGGGGAAGAGGGCACGGCTGTGGTTTCTGTTCCCTGGAGTCAGTATCCTGAGATAAATGCTTGTCAGGGGGGCTTGGTTCCACCCATTTCTCTCCCTAACCTCCCTCCCCCACTCCCTGTTACAATATGTCTCCTTTGCAGGAGCAAAGGGGGTTATATGATAATTCAGGTGCAGTTCTAACAAAGTAAGAGATGGATGCAGGAATTCCCTGGCGGTCCAGTGGTTAGGACTCAACGCTTTCACTGCCATGACACGGGTTCAATCCCTCATCAGGGAACTAAGATCTCCACAAGACACATGGCGCTGCTGGAAAAAGAAAAAAAAAGAGAGAGAGAGAGAGATGGATGAGAATACACACCCTCCCCCTTTCCATTCATCCAGCAACTGTTTGTCCAGTGCCTACGGTGCATGGTTCAGGTGCCAGTCTGGGCACTGGGGCTGCAGCAGGGCAGGAGACTCACCTGGTCCTCGCCCTCACGGAGCTCACAGTCTGATGTGTTTGTGAAGGGGACCGAGAGAAAAAATGACTGCTTTCTGTAAGGAAACAGCTCCACTGGTGAAGCCCCTGCTCAGTTCTCTGCCTGGGGCCCTCAGCTGCAGCCACATGGGTTTGTTCTCCGACCCCCCTCGTGTGTCTCCACTTCCCCGACTTTGCTTCCACTGCAGCCGCTGCCTGGCAATGCCTCCCCTTCACCCCTTCCCTCCTGCTGATATCCTGCTTTGTTTGGGAAAATTTCCCCTCAAATCCCTCTGCCTCCAAGAGCCTTCCTCAGAATGATGCTTCCTTGCTCCACGCTCCCACTTATGTCTCAGCCTCCCTTTGAGCACCGTTGATACACAGCCCGCTCTGAATCACAAGTGCAGGGAGGGGCCCAGAGCCTGGACTCTGAGGTCAGACCACCTGGGTTCCAGGCCAGACTCAGCCATCTTAAAGCTAAGCAACCCTGGGAAAATCACGCTGCCTCTCTGGGCTCTGCCTCTCTCATCTGTCGAGAGGGGTCATAGTGAGGACTGAATACGAAAAGTCAGGAAAAGGACCCAGCATCGAGCAAATGCTAACTCATTAAGCCACAGTGAGGATGATTGTGACAAATTCCTTTACATTTTATGTCTGTTGATTCCTCACCGCAGCCCTAGCTGGCAAGTTTTATAATCCCCATTTCACAGATGGGGAAACTGAGGCTCAGAGACTTGAAGAGATTTGCTCAAGCAGTGCTAGCAGGTGCTAGAGCTGGGACTCAAACCCTGGCTGGCCTGACTCCAGCGTCTGTGTTCTTCCAGCGACAGAAAAACTATGGGGCCTGGGAGCGAAGGGCACTGAGAATACTGTCTGTGGTCTCTGGAAGGCAAGGAACTATGGCACCGAAAAGATGACGATTTTCCATTCTAAGCTTCTCCGTACAGAACCCTGGTTGTCTCCTCTAATATCTTTTCTTGCCGTTCTGAAGCTCCAACGTGGGAGAGATGGGCCATCTGCAAGAGGAATAGACTTTGCGGACAGTTGAACCTCTGGTTATCTCGGCGATGCTGTTCCCAACCTCCCCGGCTCCACCTCCGCCAAGATCTTCCCATAATAAGTCACCCTGAGCCTTCACAGAACGCAGGCAGCTCATTTCCTTCCACTCTTGCTCTGCCTCACCATCCCGCCCCTCTGTGTCCTTGCCCCGGAGCCCCAGGACACTGGTGTCGGAGCTGAGCCCTGCTCCAAGGCCTCCTGCCTGCCTGGAGCTGGTTTGCTCACGGGAGAGTCAGGGCTCTGAGTTTCCTGATGCCCCTGGATGCTGAGAGCCACACCTGGAGCAGAACTGGACAAAGGAAAGTGCTTGGCTCGGGCCGGTGGAGACAGCCTGCCCCCATCCCCCCAGGCATCCCCGGGGACCAGTACCCTCTCTCCTTCTAACAACAACAAATATGGACTCTTCCACTCTCTCTGGCAGCAAATCCTATCCCATCTCCCTTCTTCAAATTTAGTGAAACCCAGCTGCACCCCCTCTTACCCTCCATTGACAGGAAGCCCTGTGTCACACTCTGGAATTGCTGGGGAAGTCCTGGGATGCTTTGCATGGCTTGTTACTGCTGCCAACGCACTGCTGCGCGGCGCTGCTAGGGTGCTGGTCTCATGTCTGTCCACTCGGGCTGCCCCATGTTCCCCGGGCTTCTGGTTCAGGCCACCGTGAGCCTCCCAAAGTTGGGGTGCTGAGCCGGCAACTTCACCCCTACTGTGGTGAGCTCTAAACCTCCTGCAGGCTTACTGTTTTGAGTAGGCTAAACTTCTTTAGCCATTAGACCCAGAATGTGTGACCTAACACAATGGAAGTTTATTTTTTTCTCTCATGATAAGATCTAGGAGGTTTGTTCCAGGTTGGTGGGATGGACATGGGGCCCAGGCTGATGATGGATCAGCCATTGTCAACACAGGGCCCCCAAGGTCATCCCACACACAGGAAGGGGATGAGCAGGGAGGGGCTGGGATGGGAGGTTTTCGGGGCCAGGCCTGGAAGTGGCACTCATCACATCCTACCGGCTCCAACGCCATCACTTGGCCAAACCTAACCTCGAGGAGGCTGGGGAACGTAGCGAGTTGTGAGCCCCGGAAAGGAGAGAGTGGATGTCCACGGACCCGGCGGTCTCTGCCAGGCCAAGCTTTCTCAGACCCTTAGCTTTTTCTTCCTTGCATATGATCTCCGTTTTGTACTGCCTTGCCTCAAACAGGAAACTTAGCTCTGTCTGAGTTACACACACACACACACACACACACACACACACACACACACGCACACGCACACGCACACGCACACGCACACACACACTCTTTGTATCAAGCACTCCTGGGACTGGCAGATGTTACTGATGATTTGTAGGTAGAGAGGGGACGGTGTTACAAACCACTTCTGGGGAGGAGTGGACAAGCATCATCAATTCTAAAGCTCTCCTTCGGCCACTCCTGTTTACCTGGAAGTCTGGCTGGTCCCCCCTCCTTGGGGCTGGCTTTCTCCATCATGCTGGGTCTTCTGTTTGCCCCTTCCTCTCCCTTCCCCCACCCCATCTCTTATTTTCCCTTTCAGGAACTCCCACCCCAAACAAAGCCTTTCTGTTGTGTCTTATCACACGCAGCCTCATGAGTTTATCAAGGTATTTCCCCCAAAGACAGTTCCCAGCTCTTAAGATAAGAGCTTTGTTCACATTTCCAGTAACCCCTCATGAACTTGACGTCTGACACCAAGAGAAGGAAAGAACTTGCTTAATTAGAGAGCTGATAAGTAATAGACTCCCCACTTGGCCAATAGACTTGACCCTAGGACTGCAGGCTGTGGGCTAGGCGTGGCTAAAGAAGGGCCCTGACATTTCTTAGGTGCTCTGCACAGCTCTAGGCCTTGACGTTTCTTATTTGACCCGGAAGTTCTCCCCATTTCACAGATAAGGAAAGTGAGCATCAGACACAGAGAAGCCGCTTGCCTGAAGTCAGCGGTGGGCTGGGCCGCTCTCTCCTGCCCAAGTCCCCACCTGGGGGCAGAAGCCTAGAAACCTGGGTCTCAGCTCCAGCTCTTCTGTTTGCTCTGTGACCTTGGCTGCATCCCTTCCCAGAGTTGCACCAGTCCGGTTGGACTGAGCAGTTCCTCCCAGCACTGACGTTTCGGAGGCCAGGATTCTACCTCTATTGACTCTGCTGATGCTTTTTAGCCCAGAGGCTCCCCCGCCTTTTGCAGGCTCTGTGGCTCCCAGTTTCGACCCCAGGTTGCAGGCTTGTGATGGACTTTGTAGGAAAGGAAACGGTATTCCCTGCCACCCCTGACCTCACACTTCCTCCTACCACCGTTCTATGTGCAACCAGCAAGCCCCGAGCTCTGCTGGCCCCAAATTGCTTTCCAAATAACCCAGAGGGCTGAGTTCCTGAGGAAGGAAGAAATTAGACAAATAAAGCCAATCCAAAAACTTTCTTCTTCTTCTGGTCTTGGGGAGTAGCATAAGTTCAGTGCTTCAGAATGTCCCCTCCCTGGTTTCCCAGTGCCTCTCCCACCTTTACACAGACAGAGCACTTTGCCAAAGGTAACCAAGGCGTCCCAGTTTGCCTGGGACTTACCCCGGTTTTCAAACCGAAAAGCTAGCATTCCAAGAACCCCCGCTCAGTCCTAGGCAAACCGGGACGTCGGTCACCCCACGGTCACCTTTAATATTTTCTACCTTAAGAATTGCTTAGTGATTAAGACTTCAGTCTCTGGAGTCAGATGGACCAGGATTGAGTCCTGCCTCTGACCCTTATGAGCTGTGCATCACTGGGCAAGAGACCGCTCTTCCTGGAGTCTTAGTTTCCTCCATTATTGTAAAATAGAGACAATAAAAGCATTTTGCTTCAAAGGGTTGGTGTGAAGGTTGACCGAGATGATGTTTAGTAGTATCTAGTCCCTTGGGTCACAGAGATCATACAGATCCAGCCTCACACGTGAGCATCGAATAGATGTGAGGTGTCTGATGGAGGCTGGTCCTCAGTGTCACTGGGGCACGAGGAGGGGTTGATGAAGTCGGCCCATGGGTGACAGGAGACACTTGAGGGATGGAGAGCCATTTGGGTGGGGCCTTGATAGATAAGTAGGAGTTACTCAGCAGGAGAATGCAGAAGAACATTCTCAGCAGAGGAAACAGGCTGGGGAAGTGTGTGTCTGGTCAAATTCAGATGAGCCGGAACTACGTTTCTGGAATTACCTCTGGGTTGGGGTTGGCCATAAGAAAAATCCTCATGAGGTTTGGAAAGTGGAAGTGAATGTTGGAAGTGGCCCTGGTGTTTATGGTCAGCTGATGAGGACAGACACTGTTGCAGCTCATGCATGCTGGCATGCCTCTACAGGGTCTCCTCTCTTTTTTTTTTTTTTGGTGTGATGTAGCAGCCAGGCACGCACCTGCTGCAGCTCCCACTGGATTTTCTCCTTCAGTTTCTTCTTCTTGTTGTTTTTTGTTTTTGTTTTTTGGTTCGGTTTTTGGAGGGTTCTTATTTATTTTCTTAGGAGGTAATTGAAAGCAGGTTATCTCAGAGTCACTTTTGTGATTTAGCTAAGAAACTACTACCAGGACATAGAGTGAAAATTTTCTTCTTCTTTTTTTTTTTTTAAATTAAAGTATAGTTGATTTACAGTGTTGTGTTAATTACTGCTATACAGCAAAGTGATTCAGTTATACACCTATATATACATCCTTTTTTAATATATTCTTTTCCATCATGGTTTATCATATGATATTGGATACAGTTGTCTGTGCTCTACAGTAGGACCTTGTTGTTTCCCTTCCATTTCTTCTTCATCTCTTGGATCAATTTCTTCAGTGAAGGCTCCACTTCTGCCGGTCAGCCCCTTGATGGAAGCTACAGGTTCAGACACAAGGAGAGACAGCGTGGGTTCCAGTTCCTTCCCATAAGCACCAGCTTGCCCTTGCTCTCCCCAGCTCCTGACGATTTTCCCTCTCTAGTGCCTGCTCTGCTGGCCTCTGACGCTGCACTAGATGCAGTGACCACGGCTATGCGTAAACAACTGATGCGCTGTTACACTCCCATAACCGCATCAATCGCTCCCTGTAAGATTCCCCAATTCTCTCCCACGCCTAGTAGTTCTTCACCCAATGGACCCAGACTGATTCACTGAGTCCCGTGTGACTGGAAGCTGGAGAACCGGCAACACGGGGGCAGCAGGAGTGGTGGGAAATGAGGATAGAGAGGTGGGCTGGAGCCCCGGGAGCTGAAAGGCATGAATGTCTGGGCAAGGGGCTTGCAATTTTTCCTGCCATTAATGAGGAGCCATGAGGGGGGGTTTTGAGCAGGGAAGTGATGTGGCCGGATTCCCAATGTTCTTCCCCTCCCTCACATTCTTGGTTCCTATGATTATATGTTTATGATGAGCCAAGCCCCAGGCTGGGTCCTGGGAGAGAAACAGAGAGGGTCAGACATGGGTCTTGCCCCCCAGGGGCTCATAGGCACATACGAGTTATTTCTCTCACTTGAAGAAGGACTTCACGGCAAAGAGTGGTCAGAACAACAGGAGGAGAGCTGGCAAGAGAGTGCATTTCCTCCGCTAGAGTATGACTTTCTTAGACCGCATTTCTTCTGTACTTCCCCTTCCAGGGTTGAGTAAAGAGCAGTTGCTTCTTGGATTAACTTGAAAACTGCTGGTTCTTTCTTTATCAGAAGGAGACCAAAAAAAAAATCTTAGGGGTTTATACTTAACAAACAGAGGTTTCAAAAATTGTCTTTCTTTTCTTTGTCTTCATTTACCTAAAAGGGTGTGTGAATCTGGTTATTAACAGGGGATGGGACAGGGAGACCATCAACCCTGTGTCCTGGGGGTCCTGACTGATCAGAGTTGGGATTCAGACACCTTAGTACGTGTGCCCACTTAGGCAACATCTTCCACCCAGCGCCATGCTGTTGTACTCACTGATTTACACGGGGTAGAGGGGCAACCTGGGAGGGATATCTGTGTTCACAATCAAGGTTCAGACGTGTACGGGTATGTGTGGCAGAGCGGGGTGGAGGAGGGAGGGACCGGCTGGCAAGGCGCTCAAGGGCAAGGGATCTGGTGTGGTGTAGCAGACTCAGCCCCAAGGCCAGGGAGGGGGACACAGGGGATTAGTGGCTGCTGTTGGAAACTGCCCTCACCCTAGTGGTCCTGGGGGGAATGTAGGAGCTGCCTCTCTAAACTCTGTAACGCTCGAGGGCCCAAGCAGCCCTGCTGTGGGTCTCTGAGGCAGTGTGCAGCCCAGAGAGGAAAGAGCCTTCTCCTTTACAGCCACATGACAAGCTGTGGTGGCACTCTGAGGTCTGTGAGTGTGGGCGGCAGTGCTACAGGCTGAATCGTGGTGGCGGAGCCCTGGAGAGGATAGGGGTGGCTGTGTCAGATGATGTCTTCTGCTCAGTTAGTCGCAGTGTCACCACCGGCATTAGTCACTTTCTACTTCCGAGAGCCTTGGCCATGGCGGTGACGTGGAGTGGCAGCCAGGACTAACTCTTTTTTTAAAAAAAAAAAATTTATTTATTTATAGCTGCATTGGGTCTTCATTGCTGCACGCGGGCTTTCTCTAGCTGCGGTGAGCGGGGGTTACTCCTCGTTGCAGTGTGCGGGCTTCTCATTGCGGTGGCTTCTCTTGTTGCAGAGTGCGGGCTCTAGGCGTGCAGGCTCCAGTAGTTGCAGCACATGGGCTCAGTAGTTGTGGCACGTGGGCTCTAGAGCGCAGGCTCAGTAGTTGTGGTGCACGGGCTTAGTTGCTGCACGGCATGTGGGATCTTCTCGGACCAGGGCTCGAACCCATGTTCCCTGCATTGGCAGGCACATTCTTAACCACTGCACCACCAGGGAAGCCCTACCAGGACTAACTCTTAAGTGACTGTATCACACTCCTTGGGACTGGAGTTCCTGTGTGGGCAGGTAGAAGGTTTCCAACTTGCAGAATTGAAGGTTAACTGTTAGTGGAACATTGCTCATATCCAGAGTTGGCCAGATCTGGGAACACTGGGTTACACTAAAATAAGGACGGAGGTGGTGAAAGGATGGCAATCAGATGGGGAGAGAACTGGGACTGACGTCTTGGGTGCGGGAGGAAGAGGCAGGATTTGGTGGAGCCTGGGGAGTGGAAGCAGATACATAGGTTGGGGTAGGGGTGGGGGAGAACCATCGCTCTCTTGGTATAGAAGGTGCAGACATTCGACAGCACCCAGGGGGTGGGGAGGAGTTGGAACCAATGAGAGAAAGCCATGGGGAGGCAGATTCTCCTTCAACTCAAGGAAGAACTTTCGAGAGCCCAGATGCCTTCAGGTTACAGTGGGTACCTGGCCCCACAGGATTCTAGCAGAGGTGGGACGACTGAATGATGGGAATGCTGAGGACCCGCAGACCCAAGCTCCGGGTCTCATAAAATTTAAAACATTATTCTTGGTATCAACATAAGTTTAACACCAAACAAGGGAGGAAGAACATACACATAGGTTTTCCCAAGAGAAGATTTATCAATCATATACCAAGGAGGGAAAAAAACGATACGGAAGAAAACATAATTTATGTATCCAGTTTCTGTTCCCACAATGGACTATTACAAAGCAGTGAATATGAAGGAATTACAACTGGAAACAGCAGCATGGATGAGCCTTAGAAACATAATATCAAAGGGGAAAGAAGAATCTTAGAAGACATACAACATGATACCATGTGTATAAAAGTTTCAACATGAAGCAAAACCAAAGGATATATTGTTTAGGGATGGACACATCTGTGGGAAAGCTATTTCTGAAAAGCAAAGGTATCAGAAACACAACTTTAGGTAGTGGTTACGGGGGGTGGGGAGGAAGCCGGGGGCTGGGATGGGGGAGCACACAGGTGGCACTGACAGTATCAGCAGCTTCTAGGGTCTAATGCACGTGGTTGAAGGACAAACGTTTGCTTCGTTGCAATGCTTCATGACTTCATAATGTGATGTACGTTTTCGTCTGTGTAACATTTGCAATACAAATTAGAAAAAAAAACAAAAACAAAGGATATATGCAGAATTACACAAAAATTAGTATATGTATTATTAAACTTTTTTTTGGTACTTTCATGTTTGGTAGTTTTTTTGGTAGTAACGGTTTTAAAGAATTGTTTCAGACACAGAATTCTTTCCACTTGGGCATTGACATTGACAGTGGCACAGAAACAAAGCTTGAATGTCCAACTTGTTCTAGAACTTCTACTTTTGCCAGTCCTTTTCATCAATTCAGTGTCACATGGGTATGCGGATGCCCTTTTGCTCACTTGTGCAAACGCAGGAAATTGAGGAACCATAGCTCTGGCTGGCAGAGCTGGCAGGAAGGGGGCCACAGGGCTGGCTGGGGACGCTGTGCAAGGTGAAAACGTGAACCCAGCTTGAAACTTGGAAACCATGGTGGTGGAAAGGAAGAGAGCGGCGAGGAAGGGGCAAGGGGAGGGGATTGCTAAATGACCTTCAGGGAGGTGCTCTTAGACCCGGGGCAGAGTCCATACTGTGTGCTGGTCTTCCTCCAGCTGTGCCCTCTCTGTGGGGTGAGGAGTCTCTGAGGCCAAGGGGACCCACCCTCTCAGAGCTTGCATCGTCCTTTTCTTGCAACCATATCCTGGGTACCTGGAACCCTGGAATTCTCTGCCCAGTGGTCCCCCTGGGAGCAGAAGACCCTAGCCCACGTGCCAGCGTGCACAGGCCTCGGCCCGTGGTGGCTGTGCAGGCAGCAGGTGTGGACACGGCTGAGACCAACTGAGGTTGCCCGTGCAGGTAGGCAAGGCCCCTGTCGTGGTAGGGATGGGGTCATAGGTAGGGAGAGGGGCAGGGGCGAGGGCTGGGGACCTTCACTGGTATTCCTGGCCCAGCTCCACAACTCTTAGGAGTGGGCTTGTCCAAAACTGTCTCAATTTCTCATATTGTCCCCATGTCTGGGAGCCAGTCCCAATAGCTGAAGGCAGGAGGTTGGATTGAGAGATCGCTCAGGCCAACATGCCCGTGTCAGAAGCTTCAGGGGGCAGAGGTGGGGATGTTCCAGGTGCCTGTGTTAGCTCTCGTCCACAGGACAGGATAACTTAGATATGAGCTGTTCTGTAGGTCCCAGCCAGACGTGGGTCAAGGGCCCTGAGCTCTGGGTTCTCCCTGATTCTGTCACCAACAAGCTCGGACATGTCAGTTGCCTTCTCTATACAATGAAGGTGTAAGGTGACAGGAGCCCCGGCGGGTGCCAGGGAAGCATTTCAGTGGGGGAACTGCTGTCCACCCAAGCGTCACCCCTCTGCAGCCACCCGTCTCTCACTCGGGTCTGCCCTGTCCCCTTCCAAGATGGCTGCCCCCAGCAAGCTGAGCCCATTGCCCTCTTTACACCCCGTCTCAGCACCATCCCGAAGAAATATTTCAGCGGCAACGATTAGATGGCTGTAGCAGACAGCCTTTAAGATGACCCCCAAGAATTCCCACTTCTAGTATCCATTTCCTCATTAATCCTCCCTCTGAGTGTGAACTGCACCTAGGAACTCACTTCTAGTGACCAGAATATGGAAAAAGTGATGGATGTTCATCTGAGATTAGATCTCAAAACACCCGTGGCTTCCATCACTCTCCCAGCAGGGATGGCAGCCCCAGCCAACACCTCGATTCCAGCCTCCAGAGAGATCTGAGCCAGAGGCACCAGTTAAGCTGCTCCTGGCTTTCTGAGTCTAGAAACTGTGAGATAATTAATGTTTGTCATTTTAAGCCACTAAATGTTGGGATAAGTTTTAAGCAACAATAGATAACCAATCCAATGGCTTTTTCTGTCCCTTTCCAGCACCGATGGCCCCTGGTCTTCTACTTTGCTTACCGTCATCAGAGCAGCTTTCCAGCCATCTGTCCCTCTATTTTCTGGGCTCTTCTGGGTCAGGGTCAGAACCTGTCTATCCGACATGGTCTGTCTGTGCCAGCCTCTGACTGTGGGACATCCTACTTTGATGGAGGGTGACAGCCCAGCCCAGAGTTGCGTGGTGGGAGGGTGCTAATTCTGAAAACCTCTGCAGGTTTGCTGTGTAATGCTGGGTGCCCTCCATCCAGATCCCTCCCTCTGGGTGGCAGGATTGCCTGACCGCTCTCGTTACCATTGCAGCAGAGAGCACAGGAGTGTCCACAGCTTCTCTCTGGTTCACTGGTGTCCCGGGCCACCTGCTTCCACTGTTGGCACGGAAAGCAAGGATTATCAAGGGAAGCTCAGGGAAGTAGCCAAGTTGTGGGGCAGGGGGATGAGACGGCCAGAGGCCAGCCTCCTCTTTTTGACCTGCAAAGGTAAGTGCCTTTTCCTCATTTCCTCAGAAATGCTCCTCTGACACCACCTCCGCCTCATTTCTCTACCACCCTCTTCACTGTTCCTAGCGCAGGGTCTACCTCAGAGCAGAAGGACTTTTGGAAAGAACAGAGGGAAGATATTAGGAGAAAAGGACCCTGGAGTTAGAGTCAGACCTGGGTTCAAATCCCAGCTCTGCTATTCTCTAGCTGTGTGATACTGGGCAAGTCAATCAATCTCTTTGAGCCTCAGCTTCCTCATCTGTAAAATGGGGTGAATCGTCTCTGCTTTGGGTATTTAAATTTTTGTATTGTGGTAAAATATATGTAACATTAATGTACCATTTTAGCCTTTTTTTTTTCATTTTAGCCATTTTTAAGTGTACAATTCACTGACATTAGTACATTCACACTGTTGTACAACCATCTCCATCCTCTATCTCTGGAACTTTTTCATCATCCCAGACTCTGTACCCATTAAATAGTAATTCTCATTCCCCCTTCCTGTCACCGCCGGTAACCACCATTCTACCTTCTCCCTCTGTGAATTTGACTCCTCT
This sequence comes from Leucopleurus acutus, assembly GCF_964270905.1. Taxonomy (NCBI): domain Eukaryota; kingdom Metazoa; phylum Chordata; class Mammalia; order Artiodactyla; family Delphinidae; genus Leucopleurus; species Leucopleurus acutus. The sequence continues at coordinate 13,132,855 of NC_139150.1, forward strand.
GGGTACTTTATGTAAGTGGAATCATACAATATTTGTCCTCTGCCTCTAGCTTATTTCACTTAACTCCTTTAGGGTGTTTTGAGGGATCATTGAAAACTATGTGTGTGGGACTTCACTGGTGGCACAGTGGTTAAGACGCCACACTCCCAACGCAGGGGGCCTGGGTTCGATCCTTGGTCAGGGAACTAGATCCCACACGCGTGCCGCAACTAAGAGGTCGCAGGCCGCAACTACGAGCTTGCGTGCCACAACTAAGACCCGGTGCAACCAGATAAATAAATAAATAAATACATATTTAGGGGGAAAAAAGAATAAAACTGGCTAATTAGCTTTACAAGAAAAAGAAAAAAAAAAAGAAAATGTGTATGTGACAACTCCGACTGGGGGTCAGCACATTATAAGTGCTTGGAGACATTTGTGGATGAATAACTGTTGGGACTGTCACATCTGTCTCCTGTGTCTCCAGGCAGAAGGAAGAGGACTGGAAGAGGGAGGAGCCCACCCTACCTGTGGGGAATCCAAGCCCCAGGAAGGGAAGCCCAGCTGCCCAGGGATGGCCCTGTCCCAAGGAGGCCACGTGGTTGATGACGAAACCAGGGAGGTCTCTCATGCATTCAGCTCCACTGCCTGATATTCTGCCGTTAGGACTTCATTGTTCTGAGTCTTAATGGGGTTTGATTCCCGGCTTGTTTACATCTCTTTCTCCTCCTGCCTAGAAGCTCTTCAAAAGCTGGGGCCCTCGCTTCTTCACCACCGTGTCTCTGAAATCTTCAAGGCAATGCCGTGAACGGTACCTACCAGCATTAACCGGTGTGGACATTGCCCTTATAGGATGCAAGTACTCCTGGGACAGGCCTATGTCCATTCGGGGCCCCTAGAGCAGTGACTCTTCAAAACCAGAGGCCTCTTTCACCAATCCTTCCCCTGCCTGGGCTGGAGAGGTGTATTCCTACAGCCAAGCTGGGCTGGGCACTGCACCAGTTATCAGGGCTCTTGTGGGTTTGTTTTCTACTGCTGCTGAAACAATTACCAAACACTTACTGGCTTAAAACACACACATCTATTAGCCTATGGTCCTGATGGCCAATGTGTGATGCAGGTCTCACTGGGTTAAGATCAAGGCGTCGGCAAGACTGTGCTGCTTTCCAGAAGCTCTAGGGGACAATCTGTTTCCTTGTCTTTTCCAGTTCCAGAGGCTGCCGGCATCCCTTGACTTGTGGCCTCTTTCCACCCTCAGATCAGAGATGAGGGTTTGAATCCTTGCATCTCATCACCCCAACCTCTGCTTCCTCCTCAGCTGCTCTTCTGCCGCTGTCTTCCACTTTTAAATATTCTTGTCTTGGGCTCACCCAGACAGTCCAGAATTTTTACATTTTATTTTTAAGGTCAGCTGATTAGCAACTCTAATTCCATTCACTACCTCCGTTCCCCCTTTTCTTTTCTTTTTTTTTGGTACGATAGAATTTTATCGAAATTTTGCTTGAGACAAATGGAATTACTCTGCTAGGAACCTAATTAGAAATAAACTTTGAGAGAGTCAAAGATTATAGATAGATTTATACTTTAAAAAATGCCCATCTCCCCAATTAAAATTATTACATTGTCTTACTAAGAAAATATAATCTTTACGTAAACCCTTATGTGACATTTCCCAGAAATCAGAAGGAAAAAAGTTGTTAAGCCACAAGAAGTGAGTTGAGAATTTGCTGTGAAAGTTGCAAATGAGACTGTAAAAATAAATGAAAATTTTCTATAAATCTAAAACTAGGTTGTAAAAGATCTCAAATGATAAAACCATGCAGATTGGCTTTCCTTTACCTTTACTCTTAGAGTTTTTGTTTGTTCTTTCTTTCTTTGTCAGGTATATTGCATGCATTTGGGGGGGGTCTGTTTTCATTTTATAGTGAGTTTATGATTTTCAAATTATTTTTGCCAAGTCTTTTTTTTTTTTTGCGGTACGCAGGCCTCTCACTCTTGTGGCCTCTCCGGTTGCGGAGCACAGGCTCCGGACGCGCAGGCTCAGCGGCCATGGTTCACGGGCCCAGCCGCTCCGCAGCATGTGGGATCTTCCCGGACCGGGGCACGAACCCGCGTCCCCTGCATCGGCAGGCGGACTCTCAACCACTGCGCCACCAGGGAAGCCCAGGAGTCTGTGTTTTACACCCAGGCAGTGGGAGAAAGCCGACCAGGTGGAGCTGATGTGGGGGGCTTCCTGGTTCTATTCGCCTCCAGTGGGCCTCCTTCCCCCGTGGCCTCAGCAGCCGTGTCCTCCTCCCCCCAGAGACGGCCAGGGCAGGCCACGTGGTGGGTCAGTGAAAACCCAGGCCTTCTGTGTGTCTATGTTTTCACGTGGGAGGTGGGTCATGGAGAGACAGACAGGGCGCCCAAGAGGAGAACCCCCGGCTTCTCAGGCGGGTTCTTCTGACTCCCGGAAACTTGCTTTTGCGTTCCCAGGCCCCGCATCACCCTGGTCTCCTTCAGGCTGTTGAAGAGACCTTGGCTTTTGATGCAGCGTATGGCGGCAACAGTCATTTCTAGGTGTGTCTCTCTGAGATCTCGAGATGCCTGTGCTCTGAGTCACGCAGCGGCAGTGAGGAGAGCCTGCAACGGGCCTGCCAGAGCAGGTGGAGGAATCCCGGTGGTAGAGGGGATGTCTCAACCAGGTGGAAAGGAGTCATTTTGTCATGAGAAGAATTGGAAGATGAGACTGATGACCTGAATGAGGAGGGCCCTGCCTAAAACCCTCAGGCCTCCTCTGCTCTCAGGGCCACACCCCACCCCCACCTTCCGACCCACCTCACTGTCTCCCTTCCAGGCCACTTGTGTGCCATTCTCCTTTCCTGCCCACCACTGGCCTTTGCCCATGCTGCTCCCTCCTTCTTTAACACTGTTCCCTCTCTCATCCCCTTGTTACTTTCTACTCATCCTTCAGAAACCAGCTGGGTCATCACATCCTCAGGAAAGCATTCTCTGTCCTCCCAACACACATCTGGATTTCCCCACTGTGAAGCCCTCAAGGGCACCCCGGACCCTCTCTCACACCCTGTACCTCTGTTCCCACACCTTGTAGGGTTGCAGTGTTTATCCCTGCAGTTGTTTCTCCTTGGTTTTCTCTCCCGCCAGTCCATAAGCTCCATGAGGACGGGAACGGAGCTGGCTTTAGCTCATCACTGCATCCTCGGTGCTTTGCATAGTGCCCGGCACACAGTAGGTGCTTAAAGAATATTTGCTGAGAGACTTCCCTGGTGTAGCAGTGGTTAAGACTCCATGCTCCCAATGCAGGGGGCCCGGGTTTGGCCCCGGTCAGGGAACTAGATCCCACATGCATGCCACAACTAAGAGTTTACATGCCACAACTAAGAGTTCACATGCCACAACTAAGGAGCCAGTGAGCTGCAACTAAGGAGCCTGCCTGTCGCAACTAAGAAGCTCATGTGCCACAACTAGCCTGCTGCAACTAAGACCCGGCACAACCAAATAAATAATTTTTTTTTTAAAGAATGTTTGCTGAATGAAGGAAAGGAGATGAATAGTTGCACCCTCTAAAAGCAGAAGATGCTGCTTTAGAGGGAGTGAGCTCCCCAACATCAGGAGCATTCAAATACAACTGGACGTTTGCCTGGAGAGAACATTTGTGTAGAGAGGAGTCAAGCATGATATGCATGTCCCAGATGAGCTTTCAGGTCCCCTTTGATCCCAAGAAACTTGAGGGCTGGGGAACCCGCGATGGAGCGGCACGCTGGCTGTTGTCTGAGAGGCCCGCGTTGACAACTGGCTCAAGAGACATTTGTGGATGTCACTCTAAGTGCTTTTCCCCATTATTTCATTTTTTCCTCCATCAACTTTCATTTTCTCATCTTAAAAATAGGATGATACCAAGCATGCCCCAAACATTGGGGTGATTGTGTGTGAAAATGCTTTCATGCTGTCCTCAGCTAGGTTTCCTAGAAGCAGAGCCTGGGAAGGGCTTCTTGTGAAAGTGATTTATTAGGGGCATGTTCTCAGGAAAAGGGAGTTGAAGGACACAGGTCGGGCAGAGAAAGAAAGTGATGGAAGAGTATGGTCTTGACTGGTGGTTATCTTAACCTGTTCCCTTTGGGGACCTCTAGAGAGTGAATTGTATCGTGGAGCTGGTTGCATCTTGAGACAAGAGGACTAACTTTCTGTAGCTCATAGGAGTCAGGAGTCATTGGGTGCTGGGTGCTCTGAGGGGCATGTGACCTCCCAGGCAAGCAGCTTGCATTTGGCCAAGGACAAGAAAAGGGCAGCTGAGACTTTAGAAGCCAGTACTCACAGAGGCTGGAGACAGGTGCACCAGAGGGTGTGATGGAGATCTGGGTGGGCTCCGGAAGCCTCCACTCTCCATATTCATGGTCACCGGGACCAGAAGGGGTCAACCTTGATGTCAGGTGTCCCATTGTGCCACCAAGGAAGTGGAAGCTTGGAGACGTTCAGCCATGGGTGGAAGCTGAACTTGAACTCAGGTTGTCTGCCTCCAAACCTCTTGCCCTGTTCAATCCTGCTCCGGACACTGAGGCTCCCCTGGCGGGGGGAGGGACTGGTCAGCAGGGGAATCTGGGAGCACCACGGGATGGGGCACAACAGGGGCTCCCTCCTTGGGGCAAGAGCCATGGTGTTTCCTTCAGACCCTCAGCATCAGGGTGTCAACCAGTCTCAGTGGAGCTCTTGCAAGCTCAGCCCTTCTGGTTCCCACAAAGAAGTCCAAATAGGCAGGTGAATGAGAGCTGCTAAAAGGCTACCCTGAGCCCCCATTGAAATGAAAAGGGAACCGACTGATGGTACAAATCACAGGCATTTCCTGACTGAGGGGGAGGGAAATCAAGCCCAGGGCTACCGGGGTCCCTGTACATGCGGGTGCCTAGGTGCACACCCCCTCACAGCACACACGCGTGCACATGCACGCACAGCCATACGCCAAGACGCTTGCTCAGGCACCACCCTTGCAGGCAAGCTCACGACTGCACACAAGCACACACTCCCTGTCACTCAGCCCTGCAGCCGCACACGCTGAAACACACACTCACCCTTCAAAGGCACCCACACACTTATGCGTGCAGACACGCATCCAGACACCAATATGCATCCCTGCCTCACCTCCATCACAGGCACGAACAGGCACGTTCAGAAGGACATACAGGAACGCACACGCAGCCACACATGCGCGCCACTCAAGGAGTCACACATGTACTCTCGTGCATATTTGTTCAATGATCAGAACCAGAGAGCAGTTAACGTGTGCCCGGCGCTGTCTAGGCATGCGGAGACATGGACTCACAGACACACATTCAAACGTATCTGTGCACAGACACATGCACACTCAAGCATACACACAGTCTCAAAGGCAGACACATATATGCACACTCACACACACGCAGACAACAAATACACACAACTGCTCTCCAGGCACACAGCCAGGTGTTTTTCCCAGCTTTACTGAGATATAATTGGCCACACACAGTTTGATTTCTCAGTGAGTGAAAATAGCAAGGGTGCTGCTTCTTGAGATGTCTTGCCTTGGTGGCCTCTTCCCGCCGCCCCCTCCCTCATCCTTTCTCCCTTTCCTGCTCTCCCTTCCCCTTTCATCCCTCCTCTCCTTCTTTCTTCTCCCAAAGTCCGTCTCCTGTTTTACTCAGGAGATGGGTGGCTACAACCCTGTTACAGTTATAAGAAATTCAACCTGAAAATCTGTGGGCTTGGATTTCTTTCTTCTCTGGCATTCCTCTAACACTTTTTCTTTCTTTTTTTTACTGAAGTATAGTTGATTTACAATATTGTGTTAGTTTCAGGTGTACAGCAAAGTGATTCAGTTATACATACATTTTTTTCAGATTCTTTTGCATTTTAGGTGATTACAAGATATTGAATATAGTTCCCTGTGCTATACAGTAGGTCCTAGTTGATTATCTATTTTATATATAGTAGTGTTTATATGTTAATCCTAAACTCCTAATCTATCTCTCCCTCTCCCTCTCCCCTTTGGTAACTGTAAGTTTGTTTTCTATGTCTGTGAGTCTGTTTCTGTTCTGTAAATAAATTCATTTGTATCATTTTTTAGAGCCCACGTATAAGTGATACCATATGATACTTGTCTTTCTCTGTCTGACCCACTTCACTCAGTATGGCAATCTCTAGGTCCATCTATGCTGCTACAAATAACAATATTTCGTTCTTTTTTATGGCTGAGTAATATTCCATCACACACACACACACACACACACACACACACACTACATCTTCTTTACCCATTAGTCTGTTGGTAGACACTTCGCCAAACCCTTTTTTGTTCAGATCAACCTGACTGTTTTTAGCTGAGGGTAGGGCCAGATGCTGATGACATCCTGGGGAAAAAAAAAAAAAAAAAGTAAAATCTGTCCTGGAACCCAAAGTTTGAAGAATTTGGTTGGAAAGCTAGAAGGACGAGAAAAGGATCTAATCTTTGGCCACAGGGTACACCTTTTGCCCCAACTGTCAGACCCAATCCCCTCACCTTAGGAAGAAAGGATTGAGGCTGTGGAAGATGCAGAAACTTTGCTTAGGCAAGGGCTTGTACCCAGGTGTCTCTGTATCCTGTTCTGAGCAATTTTCCTCACACCAGGCATACCAACCAACGGTCTAATGAGGCTGGATGATGAAGATGATGGTGGTGATAATGATGATGGTGATGTTGGTAATGGTGACACTGATGATGGTGATGATGATGTTGATGATGGTGATGTTGATGATGGTGATGTTGACAATGGTGATGGTGATAATGATGTTGGTGATGTTGATAATGGTGACACTGATGATGGTGATGATGATGTTGATAATGGTGATGTTGATGATGGTGATGTTGATAATGGTGACACTGATAATGATGTTGATGATGGTGATGTTGATGATGGTGATGGTGATGATGGTGATGGTGATGATGGTGATGATGGTGATGGTGATAATGATGTTGGTGATGTTGATAATGGTGATGGCAGTGATGCTGTGATAATGATGACGATGGTATTAGTGGTGGTGATGAGGGTACCAACTCACATATAATATCTACTTCATGCCAGGCTCTCTTCTACACTCTTTAGTAAATTATTACCCACATTTTCAGATGAGGCAGCTAAGGCACAGAGGTGACATCACTTGCTCAGGATCACCTAACTAGTAATAATGGCTGGCAAATTCAGAGAAGGTATCGCCTTGACTCATAAATGCTCCGTAGGCAGGACGCTAGACCGGAGAGGGCCTGGGGAGACCGCCCCATCCCATGGGGTCACTGTACAGACGGGGCATCTGGAGTCCAGGGGAAGGGACTTCCTCAGGTCACCCAGTAAGGCAGCAGCAGAGTCTCTTTCAGGGAGAGTTCCAGTGCTGACACTTAACAAAGCCAGGACTCTTCAAGATGGAGAGTCCCACTTTACAGAAAGAAGAAAGCCACAGTTACAGTCAACTCCAGTCTGGACGAAAGCATTGACGTCCTCTAAAAATGATCCACGGTCAAGGCAGCCATTCAGTTTCGTCCAGGACCCCAGCAAGTGCAGGTACAGCATGGGGAGAGACCAGCTGCCATAGTGAGCATTCAAAATGAGGGACTTCCCTGGCGGTCCAGGGGTTAAGGCTCCGCGCTTCACCGCAGGGGGCGCCGGTAGGATCCCATGTGCTGCAAAGCGCGGCCAGAAAAAAAAATGGAGGTCACGCCCCCACCTTCTGTGCAAAAAGAGACACAGGACTGGATTCTTGGGTACCTTGGTTTTGCCTACAGTTATGATTTGAGATGACCCAAGAATGCTCATCCCCTGTATCTTCCCCTTCTAATTCCTGACATTCCACCAGTTAAGGTTTATTCCTCTGTGTCCTGATAACCATCACAGCCATCGTACACTGCCAGGTGCCTCACATACCTCATCTCATTGGATCCTGGGAGGGAGGCTTCCTCGTTACACAAATACAGAGACTGAGGCCCTGAAAAGGGCTGCATCTTGATCAAAGACCCCAGCTAGTAATGGTCAAGCCAAGATGGGGGCCCAGGTTTGTTGGAATTCAGGAGTTTCTCTCTTTACTGGGGCAGCCACCGGTAACTTGGGGTCCTCCTGGGTATGACTTCTGCCTCTAGAAGTAGGGTGGCATGGAACATTCATGTGGGATGCCTCCAGGTGTGTGTGAGTCTGGGGGCATGAAGAATGGTAATATAGAAGGTGAAGCACTGGAGGAACTAGGAAGCTGCCTAATGGGGACACACAGAACCCGGCACAGAGCCTCAGGGCAGCGACCTCCTGACAGGGTTGCAAATCAGAAAAACAAACCAGGTTCCCAGTGCGTCTTTCTTTGACAAGCCATAGATCAAAAGACAAATGGACACAGATTTTAATCAACTTTTTTAGCTAAAGAAGGGTTTGTGTTTGGTTTTTAATTAAAAAAAAATCTAAGGGCTTCCCTGGTGGCGCAGTGGTTGAGGGTCCGCCTGCCGATGCAGGGGACACGGGTTCGTGCCCCGGTCCGGGAAGATCCCACATGCCGCGGAGTGGCTGGGCCCGTGGGCCGTGGCCACTGAGCCTGCGCGTCCAGAGCCTGTGCTCCGCTGCGGGAGAGGCCACAACAGTGAGAGGCCCGTGTACCACACACACAAAAAAATCTAAGAAATACATGCTTACAATAAGTAGTGAAGTGACTATGGGTCGGGGGAGCATCCCAGGCAGAGGGAACAGCAGGTGCAAAGGCCCAGGTTTGGATTGTACTTGACCTGTTTGAGCGACAGCACAGGGGAGAATGTGGCTGGAGCCTAGGGGGCCCAAGAAGCGTGGTGGGAGGTGAGGGACCAGGTAGCCAGGTTGTGCCTGAGCTGAGATCTACAGGGTGAGGAGGGGTTAACAAGGTGCAGAGGGAATAACATGACCGGGGGGTGGGGGGACCTCATTCCCACTGGGTTTAGTGATCCAAGAATTCAAAGAAAAACTTTATATAATTGATGATGGGAGCTCACATTTCTTTGATGCCTTATTATATTTCGAACCTCTTTTGCAAGAGCACACTTTATCCCATTTTTTTATCTTAACATACCCCTGGGAGGTAGAGATAATTACCCCATTTTATAGATAAGATAACTGAGGCTCAGGAAGTTTAAGTGTTTTTTTTTTTCCCCCTCAAGGTCACCAGGCTTGTGGAATTGCAGGAACAAAGCTTGAACCTGAGCTGATCCCAGGCTTGTTCTACTACAAATTTTATTTTTTAATTTATTTTGGCTGCCCTGGGTCTTAGTTGCAGCATGCGGGATCTAGTTCCCCGACCAGGGATCGAACCCAGGCCCCCTGCATTGGGAATGCGGAGTCTTAGCCACTGGACCATCAGGGATGTCCCTACAAATTTTATTTCTAATACCCAGAAGATAACATTCAAACCCTTGAGAAGACCCAGGACATTAGCTTCTTTAAGTTGTGTTTTTATTTTATTTATGTGCTTAATTTTTAAAAATAGAGGAGAATTCCCTGGTAGTCCAACGGTTAGGAATCTGTGCTCCCACTGCAGGGGGCAAGGGTTCTATCTTTGGTTGGGGAACTAAGATCCTGCATGCCATGGTGTGCCAGAAAAATAAAAAAAAATTTTCTTAATAAAAAAACTATTAAAAAAATAAAAAATAAAAAAATAGATAAGACATTCTCAGGGAATAACAATCCAGATGTATAAAAGGGTTTACAGTAAAAGTGTCCTCCCACCGCCTGCCCTTCGCTCAAGTGGATTATTTCTTTGATCTTTTTCGAAGGTTGAGAGGAACACACTTTTAACACTGGTGGAATGTAGCTTTATAAGTTTTGGTTGCAAAGGTAAAATTTTATTTCAACTGGTAGAATTCTTTGGCCCTGGAAGCACTAACTGTTTTCCAAAATGAACCCAAGAGCCTTAAAGTATTTGGCTTTCTCCCTGTTTCTGCCTCTTGAAATTAGATGTATATAAATGCCAGAGGTGGAATTTAATATCATTAGAAAACAAATGACTTCCAAGTACAAAACGAAGTAAAAAGGATATTTCCTCTCCTGGAGATGATGATTTTAAATAGCATTTCCTTGGATCAATAAAGGATGGAGAAGCTGATGGGCCTGAAAGGAGCCAAGTCAGCCTCTGCTCTCCTGGGCTTGTCAATTCCTCCCATCTTAGTTATTGTCAAACTGGAAGGAAAGCAATTATCTGTTGCCGGTCCCAAGTCAGAAAGCCTTTCTTTCCTTCCCTCGCTCCCTCCCTCCTTCCTCCCCCACCCCCTTCCTTCCCTCAGTAGGGGAGGAAAACACTTTTCCTTTACCCTCTTATGTGCTGTTTGTGCAGCCTGCAAATTAAACTGACAAAGACAGATTAACAGGAGAAAAAGGCATATGTTCCTTCATTGATGCTAATATTTTTACATGTGTGGGGGCTTCACAGGAAAAAAAGTGAAAACCCAAAGAAGTGATTAGACTTGGGAGGCTTATCCACCATTTTAACACAGGACAATAAATGGTGGTGAAGTGACTAGACAAAAGGGAAAGGAGTTGGGGCTACTAAGGGCGGTAAACTGCAGGAAGGTAAATATACCCAGGGTGGGGAAGCTAATGGAAGATAAGGGTAATTTCAATCAGGTTTGTTTATGCAGCCTCATCTTGATCTCTGCTGATAAAGGTTGTTCTCCTCTTCCGGGTATGAGTTGGAGGTGGGGAGGTGGGGTGCCTCACAAGGAGAATGCATGTCACCTTTAGGAAGGGAAATTTATGCCCTGCTTTTAGACAGAAAGATAAGGGGGGAGGTGGTGGCAGAGAGTTCTTCCTGTGTCTGCTGCTTCTCACTTGCCTTCAGCTCAAAATAATCTTTATGCCAAAGTGGCAGTTATTTTTTCTTTCTTTCTTTTTTTTTTTTTTTTGCGGTACGTGGGCCTCTCACTGTTGCGGCCTCTCCCATTGCGGAGCACAGGCTCCGGACGCGCAGGCTCAGCGGCCATGGCTCACGGGGCCAGCCGCTCCGCGGCATGTGGGATCCTCCCGGACCGGGGCACGAACCCGCGTCCCCTGCATCGGCAGACGGACTCTCAACCACTGCGCCACCAGGGAAGCCCCGAAGTGGCATATTCCTGAGGGTGGCATATTCTGATTACCTTAACTAACTTCCTTCCTCCCTTCCTTTCTTCTTTCCTTCCCTCTTTCCTTTCTGGCTCCTGCTTTCTCCTTCCTTCCCTTGTGACCTTATTTTTCAGTGACTGTGACAGCACTGGTGGGACTATCCCTTCAGAGACAACCTCCATCATGCCACCCTCCCTTCCCAGGGATATTCCAGAGGCTCCCTTCTCAGGAAAGGATAAAGGCGAATCCCTGGTCCTCCCCTTCCAAGCTCCTCTGCTTCAGCCCCTCAGCCCCAGGCTGGTGGCCCCGTGGCCCCCAGGGTGGACCTCGCCTGTCCCGTCCTCTGACCTTTGCACGAGCCGCTCTCCTCCCAGCTGCCGTCCGGCATCCCCGCTTCCTCCTCTGTGCTCAATCACCTACTTCTCCTGACTAGCTCAACCACTTCTGGAAACTGCTTTAAAACGTTTCCCCACTCTAGCCCTGGGAGTTTCCCCTCCTGTCTGGGGCTGGGCAGCACGTGAGAGAATTAGGGATGAAACCCAGCTCTGAAAAGTTCTACTTAGTGATTCTGAGGCAGCCGCTCCCGCATCTGAATCTCATTTCCTCACCTGTAAGCGGAGCGCTGCGACTGGCCATCTCCTGGGGCGCCAGGGCCCTGGGTGTCTCTGGATCTGAGGAAGCTTCGCATTTCCTGGAGCCGGGATTCCTGTGGGAAGGGCTCCCCAGACTCTGCGGACCCTGGTCCTCCCCGCCAGACCACCCTCGCTGATAGGCTCTTCCCCACAAAAACCTCAACGAGGCATTTTCCTTCCACTGAGAACCTTCTGGATTCACATTCCAAACCCTGCCTGCCGGAGGTCACCTCACCTCCGTGTTTCTGACACGGAGAATCTGAGGGAGAAAGGGACCTTGGCAAGAGGGGAGGCCAGGGTGACAGCAGGGCGGTTTGCTGACCGTGTGGATGAGGCAGCGTATGAAGACCCTAGTTAAGTGTTCTTCGTCTATCTGGGCACCCATCTCTCCACTCAGTCAGCACGTGCCCATCACACGTGTCTTGTGTGCCAGGTATGTGCTGGGGGTACAATGTCACAGGATAGATGTGGCCAGGGACAGATGCAGCCAAATGGAAAGTTCTGTCCATACAGTGATGTTAAGTGACACGAAGGGGACACCTGGGAACCCTGACCCCGTGGCATTTCACTCAGGACCTTAACCAGGTGTGAAAATTGAAGAAGAAGATGTGTCTTTTCCTGTTTATTTGCAGGGGTTCCTTGTAGACTCTGGATACCAATCCTTTTCTGTTTTCTACGTTGCAAACATCTTCTCCCAGTCTCTGGTTTGCCCATTAATTCATTGTGGTATCTTTCCTGTATGTTTTGTATTTTAATATAGTCGTGTATCCATATTATTCTTTAAGGTCGGCACCTGTGTGTGTGTGTGTGTGTGTGTGTGTGTGTGTGTGTGTTAGGAATCTGATTTTATTTTACTTTTTGTATGGATAGCTAGTTGCTCAGAAACACTTTTTAAAATTGTGATAAAATTTACGTAACATAAAATTCACGTTTAAATGGGTAAGCCACGTTTACGTGCAAAGGTCAGTGGTATTGAATGCATTCACCGTGTTGTGCCAGCCTCACTACTATCTAGTTCCAGAGTCCAGGAGGAGACCATGTATCCGTTCAGCAGTCACTCCCACTCTCCCTCCCCAGCTCCTGGCAACCTCTTATTTGCTTTCTGTCTCTGTGAGTTTGCCTCTTTTGGGTATTTTCTATAAACTGAGTCATACAATACAAAGGCCTTTTGTGTCTGACTTCTTTCACTCAGCATAATGTTTTCAAGGTTCATCCATGTGGTAGTGTGAATCAGTATTTCATTCCTTTTTATGCCGAATAATACTCCATTGCATGGATGTACCACGTTTTATTTATCCAGTCATTGCTTGAAGGACACTTGGGTTGCTTCCACTTTTCTGCTACTGTAAATAGCAATGCTATGAACATTCCTGCACAAATTTTTGTTTGCACACCTGTTTCCAATTCTTTTGGGTCCAGCAACACTTTCTGAAGTCTGTTCTTCCCCTGCTGATCTGCAGTCCCACTTCTGGTCGACACTGAGTTTCCACATGTGTGTGGGTCTCTGTCTATGCTCCTTATTCTGTCCCCGTGGTCCAATAATCCATCCTGGCACCAACCCTACACTGTTAGAGTGATGCTAAGCTTTCCAGCACACACTTATGGCTCTTTTTCCTCCCACCTAGAGACTTTTGCACATGGCTCTGCTTGGGTCACTCTCCCTCAAGTCTTCATCTAGCCAACTCCTCCTTCTCCTGGTCTCAGGGTCCTGTGCACCCTGTATTTATCCCTCAGAGCCCTGATCACAATGGTCCTGAAATCATTGATTGGGTGGGTCTTGGTTTAATGTCTGGGCTGCAGACTCCTCCAGGGCTATAATGCTGTCTCGCTTGTTTGCCTGGATGTCCTCAGCTTGAAGAACAGGGGCTGACAGATAGTAGGGTCCCAGTAAGTATTTGTTAAAAGAATGAAGGAGGTAAGGGAGGAAGGTCTTCTGGCCCCAGAGCACTTTGGTCATACCTAGAGAGAAGGTTGAACAAAATTATTTAAATTGCCTGTGCCTCGGCGTTCTTCCCTGGAAAATGGGGATGTGATTAGGGTGTGCAGAGGATGAAGTGAGCTCACGTGTGTTCGAGGCGCTTGGAGCAAAGCCTAGCAAGTGATCGAGCTACCTGTGTTTACCTGCCCCGCACTTCGCCTCCGTGAACTCCTCGAACGCCGGTGATGGTCCTGTAGGCTCTAAAGCCTTTTCTCTAACACTTGTCCCATTTTGATTTTGCTCCTCCCATGAACTAGTCATCTTATTCCCGTTCAGTATATGATGTAAAGAGTCTCAGACGGGAAGAATGACTCATCTAAGGCCTTAAACCTAGAAGCCTTGATCCCAAAGCTAACGTATGTAATCTTCAAGCTGTTTTCCAGCTCAGCGATCCAGTCACTGGATTTGCCAGTTAGATTTTGAGAACTATATATAGCTCCTCCCAAAACAAAACAAGACCAAACAACAACAACAGCAACAACAAAAAACCCTTCCAGATCCATAGTATTGACTTAAATTATTTTTATTTTATTGTTACTGAAATAGGTATAAACCTGAAATTAAGCAGGAAGTCCTCATGCTCAGAGCTCTATAAACAAACCATAAAACCAAAACAAAACTTCTACGTAGATACAAACACAACCTCAAAACCAAAAAAATCCAAACTAACAGCATTAAATTAATGTGACTGATGATGTGTTGCTGAAATCAAATCTCTTGCATCAAGTTTAATGGTAGCAGAGTGATGTTTCTACATGTCTCATCTCCTGGGTCATCATCTTTTTTTTTTCTTAACATCTTCATTAGAGTATAAATGCTTTACATTGTTGTGTTAGTTGCTGCTGTATAACAAAGTGAATCAGTTATACGTATACATATATCCCCATATCCCCGCCCTCTTGCGTCTCCCTCCCACCCTCCCTATCCTACCCCTCTAGGTGGTCACAAAGCACCAAGCTGATCTCCCTGTGCTATGCGGCTGCTTCCCACTAGCTATCTGTTTTACATTTGGTAGTGTATATATGTCCATGCCACTCTCTCACTTCTTCCCAGCTTACCCTTCCCCCTCCCCGTGTCCTCAAGTCCATTCTCTATGTCCGCGTCTTTATTCCTGTCCTGGCCCTAGGTTCTTCAGAACAATTTTTTCATTTTTTTTTTAAGGAACAAGGAACAGGTATTGTATAGCATGGGGAATTACAGCCTTTTTTTTTTTTTTAACATCTTTATTGGAGTATAATTGCTTTACAATGGTGTGTTAGCTTCTGCTCTATAACAAAGTTATAGATGCACTTCTTCTGCATCTTTATTCCTGTCCTAGGTTCTTCAGAACCTTTTTTTTTTTTAGATTCCATATATATGTGTTAGCATATGGTATTTGTTTTTCTCTTTCTGACTTACTTCACTCTGTATGACAGTCTCTAGGGCCATCCACCTCACTACAAATATCTCAATTTCATTTCTTTTTATGGCTGAGTAATATTCCATTGTATATATGTGCCACATCTTCTTTATTCATTCATCTGTCGATGGACACTTAGGTTGCTTCCATGTCCTGGCTATTGTAAATAGAGCTCCAATGAACACTGAGGTACATGATTCTTTTTGAATTATGTTTTTCTCAGGGTATATGCCCAATAGTGGGATTGCTGGGTCATATGGTAGTTCTATTGTTAGTTTCTAAGGAACCTCAAACTGTTCTCCATAGTGGCTGTATCAATATACATTCCCACCAACAGTGCAAGAAGTTTCCCTTTTCTCCACACCTTCTCCAGCATTTATAGTTTGCAGATTTTTTGATGATGGCCATTCTGACCAGTGTGAGGTGATACCTCATTTTAGTTTGGATTTGCATTTCTCTAATGATCAGTGATGTTGAGCATCCTTTCATGTGTTTGTTGGCAATCTGTATATCTTCTTCGGAGAAATGTCTATTTATGTCTTCTGCCCATTTTTGGATTGGGTTGTTTGTTTTTTTGATACTGAGCTGCATGAGCTGCTTGTATATTTTGGAGATTAAACCTTCGTCAGTTGCTTTGTTGGCAAATATTTTCTCCCATTCTGAGGGTTGTCTTTTTGTCTTGTTTATGGTTTCCTCTGCTGTGCAAAAGATTTTAAGTTTCATTAGGTCCAATTTGTTTATTTTGGTTTTTATTTCCATTCCTCTAGGAGGTGGGTCAAAAAGGATCGTGCTGTGATTTATGTCATAGAGTGTTGTGCCTAAGTTTTCCTCTAAGAGTCTTATAGTGTCTGGCCTTACATTTAGGTCTTTAATCCATTTTGAGTTTATTTTTGTGTATGGTGTTAGGGAGTGTTCTAATTACATTCTTTTACATGTAGCTGTCCAGTTTTCCCAGCACTGCTTATTGAAGAGGCTGTCTTTTCTCCACTGTATATTCTTGCCTCCTTTATCAAAGATAAGTTGACCATATGTGCATAGTTTTATCTCTGGGCTTTCTATCCTGTTCCATTGATCTATATTTCTGTTTTTGTGTCAGTACCGAACTCTCTTGATTACTGTAGCTTTGTAGTATAGTGTGAAGTCAGGGAGCCTGATTCCTCCAGCTCCGTTTTTCTTTTTCAAGATTGCTTTGGCTATTCGGGGTCTTTTGTGTTTCCATATGAATTGTGAAACTTTTTGTTCTAGTTCTGTGAAAAATGCCAGTGGTAGTTTGATAGGGATTGCATTGAATCTGTAGATTGCTTTGGGTAGTATAGTCATTTTCACAATGTTGATTCTTCCAATCCAAGAACATGGTATCTCTCTCTATCTGTTTGTATCATCTTTAATTTCTTTCATCAGTATCTTATAGTTTTCTGCATACGGGTCTTTTGTCTCCTTAGGTAGGTTTATTCCTAGGTATTTTATTCTTTTTGTTGCAGTGGTAAATGGGAGTGTTTCCTTAATTTCTCTTTCAGATTTTTCATCATTAGCGTATAGGAATGCAAGAGATTTCTGTGCATTAATTTTGTATCCTGCTACTTTACCAAATTCATTGATTAGCTCTAGTAGTTTTCTGGTAGCATCTTTAGGATTAGAATTACTGTCATAGTTTCCTTTAAAAAAAAAAACAAACTCATTTATTATCCAGTTTGATGGGCTGAGCAATTTAAACAATGCATTCTCAAATGCAATAATGAAAATTGGGAAATAATACACTTGGTATGACATCACTCATTGTATATTTACAGTGATACTCACCACGAATGAACTATTACAAGTGACTTCTCCAAAGACAATCATGGAGCATTTTATGCTTTTGCAAAGTATTTATTGTACTGATTGCCATGGAACTCCTCCTTCCTGAGCCACTGTGTGGGGTTGATGATTCAATTCTCGCACTGTTTACTCCACTGCGCCCATCAGGAAACTTTGTTCTCCCAAGCTCCAAGACCTCACCTGGCCCCCTGCAGCCTCTGTGTATCCTTCAAGTATTCAATCAGGCCTCTGTTCTTTTCTCATTAGCACGAAACAATTAAAATGATACACCACACCCAGGCTCTGTGCCATTTTCATGGTGTCAAATTATAGTTCCAATGCATTAAAATACTTGAGAAGCTAATTTCTTAGTCTCTGAAATTGAAGTTCAATGGCAGATGATCCTGGCAAAAGAAAATGTTGAGTTTTGCACCAGCAAAATAGATGGTCTGGGAGCCCAAGAAGTGAGGTGACCGTCGTGGTTACCAGTGTAGGACTAAATGAGCCGGATGTACCTGCATCAACTCACCAAAGTGAATGGTTGTCATACAGGCCACAGAAGCACAAACTCTGAAATAGATTTTTTTTTCTTTAGTTCCCTTCTAAAATAATTCTAGTAGAGAACCCCAGGGCGTGTATAGAGTTCTGTTTGAGAAACTCTGGGCCCAAAGACCACTAAGTCTGCGAACAAACCCGGGCAGGGGCCGCGCTAGGTGCCCAGTGACCAGCCCCTCCAGTCGGGAGCTCAGGACTTGGAGGACTTGGGTCGGGGGGAGCTCAGAACTTGGCGGGGGGGTGGGGGGGCTCCAGCGAGGGCAGCTCCAGCCCGCAGGCCTGTCGCTGTCTACCTCTGCGCCCTTCCTTCCCCAGGAAACAAATGGTAGATCAGACCTCCCAGGCTCTCCGCTCCCTCCGTGTTTGGCGGGGCGCCAGGGCACCGGGGCCCCTTCCTGCGGTAAGGGGAGACAGACCCCACCCCACCCTCCGATGCTCCGGGTCCCCGCCACCCCTCCCCCACCCCTCCCCCACCACGTGCAGGCCCGGGAAGGCAAAGAGGCCCAGCCACGGTCACCAGGGATTTTCTTTTCTTTTTTTGCTGGTTTCAGGCTTTTTTCTGCCTGAGTGAAAATGAAACAAACACCCCCTGCGCCTCCCCGCCACCAGACACACACGCACACCGGCAGTCGTGCACTCGCGCGCCCGGCCTCCCAGCCGCCGTGTCCGGGGCGGGACCCTCTCTGCACAAACAGCCGCGGGCCGGGCCGAGCGGGGAGCGCGCCGCCCGCTGCCCAGCGCCCGCCCGCTTCCTCGCGCCCCTGCCCGCCGCGCGCTGCCCGCCGCCCCGGAGGAGCGCCCGGCGGCCGGCCGGCCCGAGCGCAGGCGGCACACCCCGCCCCGGCACGCCCCGCCGGGCTCGGGCAGAGGCAGCGCGCCGACTGTTCGGGCAGCCGAGGACGACGCCGGGGCCGGGAGCCGAGGCGCAGGTCAGCCCCGAGCGCGCCCAGCTTCTGCGGATCAGGTGGGTCCCGCGGGGCGCCGCCCGAGCCCCCAGAGGCCGCGAGCCGAGCCCGGCCCGGCCCTGGGCGGCGGGCGCCGAGTGAGGGCGGCGCGGGGAGAGGACGGGCCACCGCGCTGGCCCTGCCGTGTTGCTGCCCTGCCTGTGTCCCCGCTTTTGTTCTTGTCGCTACCACTGCGCCCTACTCCGACCCCGTTTCTGTCCCCGCCTCTGCCCAGCCTTCCAGACTCGGGCCAGAAGGGCCGCGGGGTGGGCTTCCCACGGGGTTCGCGAGGTGGAGGCGGGAGAGGGCAGGCTCAAGGGGCGCGGAGCTGGACCACCGAGGTAGTCTCGAAAGGAGAGAGGGTTCTGCCCCCGTGTATGGAGCAGGATGGGGGAAGGGCTCCATCGCCCAGGACCAGATGGGAAGAGGATGCCTCCGGGAAGGGGGAGCCTGGGAGGGTGAAGTGAGGGGCGCAGGAACCCCCGAGAGCCGGGGCACGGAGCGGGAGAGGTCGGGGAGCTCAGAGAGCCGAGGAGCAACCCAACACCCAGCACCGGGAAAGTTTCAAACGTTGTAACTTTGGCAGCTACCAGGCCTGCTGCATCGGGGTGATGGGAGGCGAAGCCCTTCAGGTCTTCAGACCACCACGTTCCCACTCAAAGGGACACCACTCCGCGTTTGAAAATGGCAGAAAAACAGCTAAACAGAATGATTGCACAAACTCTTGAAAGGCGTCCAAGAAACAGTAAAGTGGAAAAAAATGTCAGCGCGCGAAGAGAGAAAGCAGAGCGACTTGAGATTCCCCAATCTTCCCGCGGGCCAGGGAGGGAGGGAGGGAGGCGCGGAGGCTGTCGGCGAGCTCGCTCCTCCCCCAGGAGAGACCCGAGACCCCGGCGGCTGCGTTTGTAGCTCTGCTTGTGGTTTGCGCTCCTTCTGGCCGCTGAGCAGGCCTTGCTGCCTCCTTCATTTACTTAGAAATAGGTGGGTCTCAGGGGGCAGGAAGTACGGGGTGAGGGTGGGGGGAGCCCTGGCCTCGCTGTCTCCTAGCTGGGAAACCCTTTCCCAGGGAGAGCCTCAGTTTCCATAACTACGAAATAGAGATACTGCAGTGAGTAAAGAAATGCCAAGCGCCAAGGGGCTGTGTATGTGCGTGTGTGGGCGCGCGTGTGTACGTAGGGGAAGGATGTGGATGGTCTGTTGTACTTCTGCACTTCTTTGGCTACACTCAGCACTTTTTACCTTGCTCGGAGTTAATTCTGGGTGTACCTTGCCTCGCCTACCAGGCTGGGGGGCAGGTGCAGATTCCCAGTTATTGTTACATGTAACAGGTACGCAATGACTGAATAAGGCAGAGCTGAAAAAGTCCCTAGGGTTTACCTGGTCAGGGAGATTTCAGACTTTGCCCCTGAGAAGCCTAGGGTCCTCGCTCAAGGGGCACCATGGTGGGGGAGGGGAGCCTAGGCGGCAGGGCTCTGGTCCTTACCTTCCCTCTTTCAGGCAGAACCGGTTCAGTTCTGCCTTTGCCTCTTCTATATATTAGGAAACCCCAGAGGCTGTTTTTGGTATCAGATTCTTCAGATCCAGTCTGATCTGGCCATCTTTGGTGGAGAAACTAAATCTAGAGGTGTGCACAGTGATTTGGGCAAGATCCGCCAGTCGCCAAGCCTAGCCAGGAAACCTGTCTCCTTAGTCCTAGGTCAGCAATGCCTTTTCCTGGCCCTGGTGGCTCTGAGCCACCGGCTCACCTCTGAGCACCAACCAGCCTAGACCCTAACTCCAGGGCCCCAGGGCCGCCTCCCTACCCTTGAGGGAGAAGAAGCCCAGGGGTCTCATCCTCTGAGCTTTTCCAGGCCTTCAGTGGGCCTTTCACATGCAAGTTGGTTTCACAGGCTGAGGTCAAAAGAATTAGGTTCCCCAGAAACTAGTCAGCACACTGCCCCTTTCTTAGCCCAGCCCAACAGGTGTCATCGACCTCCTTTATAGTTGGGGAGATGAAGGTGCAGAGAGGTCAAGTAACTCGCTCCTGGGCACTCAACTCCTAAATTGCAGGGGGGATTTGAAAGCAGCTCTGTCTGGCTCTAAGGCTTCTGCTCTTTGCATTACATCATCTCTCATGATGGCTAGAGAACAGCTAATGGACAGATGTCATTGAGATGGGGGCAAGGGTGAGGGGAGAATGGCCGAAAGGGGGGCTGGGTTAAGGGGGAGGCTGGACATTAATATAGGTGCATTCACAGCGTAAATATAATTATTGATATATTTGAACTGAATGTGTTTTCTGCCCTGTACATTGTCTTTATTTTAGCTTTTATTTTCTAGACACTTTAGAATTATTTTCTTTTCCTAATTTTTAACTGAAGTATAATTTCCATATGATAAAATCCACAGACGGTAAGTATTGGGTTCAACAAGTTTTGAAAGCTGTTTGCACCTATGTAACCACCACCCAAAATGAGATATGAAATATTTGCATCATCTTAGAAAGTTCCCATTTCCAATGACTTTTCCTCCTGCCCTTCCAAGCAGCCATTTTCTGATTTTCCTCACCATTGATTAATTTTGCCCGCTCCTGGACCTCACATAAATGGAATCATACTGTGTGTCTCTTTCACGTCTGGCTTATTTCACTCAACCTGATGTTTGTTAAATTCACCTGTGTTATTGTGTATATGAGTAGTTTGTTCCTTTTCAGTGCTGAGTCGTATTCCATTTTATGGATATACCATCATTTGCGTATTTATTCTCCTGTTGATGAATATTTGGGTTATTTCCAATCTGGGCTAGTCTTTCTTTCTTTCTTTCTTTTTTATTTTTGGCTGCATTGGGTCTTTGTTGCTGCGTGCAGGCTTTCTCTAGTTTTGCCAAGCAGGGACTACTCTTCATTGAGGTACACAGGCTTCTCACTGCAGTGTCTTCTCTTGTTGCGGAGCATGGGCTCTAGACACGCGGGCTCAGTAGTCGTAGCGGACAGGCTTAGTTGCTCCGCAGCATGTGGGATCTTCCCGGACCAGGGATCAAACCCGTGTCCCCTGCATTGGCAGTCGATTCTTAACCACTGCGCCACCAGGGAAGTCCCTGGACTATTATTTCTGGTAGAAATCTTTTGTGGTCATTTGTTATCACTTAGAAGTGAAATTGTTGGGTCATAGAGCATACCATTTTACATCCCCACAGCTATGTATACGACATAATTATTCCACATCCTTGACAATATTTGGTATTGTCTGTCTTTTAAATTTTTTTTAAACTTTTTTTTTTTGCAGTACACTGGTCTCTCACTG
Source organism: Leucopleurus acutus (assembly GCF_964270905.1). NCBI lineage: Eukaryota > Metazoa > Chordata > Mammalia > Artiodactyla > Delphinidae > Leucopleurus > Leucopleurus acutus. The sequence goes on from NC_139150.1 coordinate 13,154,522, forward strand.
TTGTGGCCTCTCCCGTTGCGGAGCACAGGCTCCGGACGCACAGGCTCAGCGGCCATGGCTCACAGGCCCAGCCGCTCCGCGGCATGTGGGATCTTCCCAGACCGGGGCACGAACCCATGTTCCCTGCATCAGCAGGCGGACTCTCAACCACTGCGCCACCAGGGAAGCCCTGTCTTTTTTATTTTAGCCATTTTAGTGCCTGGATAATGGTGTCTTATACCTTCTGTTTTTTGGGGTTTTTTTTTTTGCGGTACACTGGCCTCTCACTGTTGTGGTCTCTCCCGTTGCGGAGCACAGGCTCCGGACGCGCAGGCCCAGCGGCCATGGCTCACGGGCCCAGCCGCTCCGCGGCATGTGGGATCCTCCCAGACCGGGGCACGAACCCGTGTCCCCTGCATCGGCAGACGAACCCTCAACCACTGCGCGACCAGGGAAGCCCCTATACCTTCTGTATTTATGATGGAATTATAAGAGTTCTTGAGGAACACAACAAGATCGGGGCAAAGAATATGAAACAAGATGGTGGTGTGGAGGCCACTGTGAGCCATGACTCCAGAGGGAAGGAACCAAATGGTGGCTGGAATTGTGACCTTAGGAATAGGAATTTACGAGCTCGGGAGAGCTCTCTATATATCAACTGAGATTTAAAGATCTGGTCCTTGTGCTCTATAAATACACAAGCTGACTCATGCTCATGGCTTTAAATGCTACCTGTATAGCAATCATCTTTACCTCCAGTTCAGATCTCTGTTGTAGGCTCCCAAGTCACATGTTTTTCTTGTTTTTTTTGGGTTTTTTTTTGCGGTATGCGGGCCTCTCACTGTTGTGGCCTCTCCCGTTGCGGAGCACAGGCTCCGGACGCGCAGGCCCAGCGGCCATGGCTCACGGGCCCAGCCGCTCCACGGCATGTGGGATCCTCCCGGACCGGGGCACGAACCTGTGTCCCCTGCATCGGCAGGCGGACTCTCAACCACTGCGCCACCAGGGAAGCCCCCCAAGTCACGTGTTTAACTGCCCTTTGGGTATCTCTTCTTGGATGTCTCAAAGACACTGCAGACTGGACAAATCCAGAATAGAATTCATTATCTCCTGTTGGCTTTTTGTCGTGGGTCATTGGATGGTGCCACTAGCTGAAAGAATATGGAAAGAGGAATGCCTGAGGTTGGGCAGGGAGATACTGAATTTAGTTCCAAGCTAAATGGTGTGGAGCAGTCAAGGAAGATAAAGACTGGGTTGCACTGGGCAATTAGGAGATTACTGAAATATACTGCGAGTGGTTTTGGTGGAGTGGAGGGCAGGTAAGCTAGATTGCTGGTAGGTGAGAGAGAAAGAACTGGAGATGGTGAGTAGAGTCAACTCTTTGAAGAAGTTTGTTTGAGAAAGTCAGAGGAGGGATTGAGCTATAGTTGGAGGAAGACAGGGTGAAGAAAAGGACTTTAGGATGGAAAAGATAAGTGAGATATAGGCTCAGGGGAAGGATTTAGTCCAGGAGAGGGAAGGAATGGCCAATACAGCAAGGTGCTGGGAGGAGTAGGAGGGAGTGGGGAGGGTTGGCTTTGAAAAAAGATGGAGAAGCTTCATCAACTACAAAATTCTCTGTTGACTCTCCATGTGGACAACTCCTAATCATGACATGTGAGGTTCTTCACCACCTGCTTCCATCTCATCTCATATATATAGTGTATATCAGTTAGCTTTTGCTGCATAACAAACATCCCCCCCCCCAACGCGTAGTTTATGACCACAAAGGTTTATTTATTACTCACACTACACGTCAGCTGGAGGGCAGTTGCAACTGCATGGTTTTGTAGATCTGCTCTGGGTGCCAGCCAGCCGGAATATCTGCTCCCTGTATCTTCTCCTCCCAGGACCCAGGCTGAAGCTGCTGCTTCTACCTGTTATATGTTATTTTATGGTGAGAGCTGGAGGAAGAAAGAGATGATGTGAAGCTTCTTAAAGTCTCTGAACTGGCTCATGATCACTTCTACCCATATTCCTTTGGTCATAGCCAGTCATATGACCAAGTCCAAAGTCAGTGGGACGGAGATATATGTCCTCTACCTATTGGCCTGGAGTGGATACTTGGGAACAGCAGTCCACGTATATTTGTTAGAAACTCCTTCACACAGGTCCCCACCTATCTTTATCTCTCCAAACTAATCCCCATCACATTGCTCTTTGGTACCATTGTTCCCCTTTCCTGAAGCATGGCAATGGCCTTTCAAGTCTCTATATCCCTCTATCTAGGCATCATCACCCCCGCCCCCACCCCTGACCCAGCTGCCCCTGCTGAGTTGGTGTGCAGCTCTTTCAACCTGGACCCTGCTGCTGTGTGCTCCCTGTTCTCTGCTCCAGACTCGCACCCTCCCGCACACCCTCTCCCTGCAGCCCAAGTCCTCTTTCTAGACACCAAATTGATTGGCATTTTCCATCTTTCCAAGGCTCCCCTCTGCTCTCAGGATAAAGCACATGTCCCTTTAGGTGACATCCAAGGTCTTTGAAATTCTCATCCCTCACCACCCCACCCCTTGGAACTTCTGCTCCAGCCTGAGGGAATGACTGCAATTCCTGAAACCCGCTCTGGGCTTTTCCCCATGCCGCTCCCTCTGCTTAGAACACCCTCTCCGCCTCCCCTGCAAGCCCACTCACAGACTCCTACTCATCCTTCAAGAGCCCCACAAACCTACTCACAGAATCTCACTCATCCTTCAAGACCCAGCTTAACCATCACCCTCTCTGAGATGGCAGTCTCTTCATCCTGCCCCCCATGAACTAGGCATTCCCTTTCCTCCCGCCAGGTCTCTGGGCATCCTGCAGTACACACCCCAGATACATTCTGTCGCATGTCATCATTCCTCCCCTCCTCGACTATAAGCTGCTGGAGCACACTGTGCACATGACCACAGTGCTCTTTACCTGACCCACGCTGCTGGCTAAGAGTGGCCTCTGGAGGCCCACTGCCTGAGTTTGCACCCTAATGCCTGTCAGACCTGGGGCAAAATACCTCCCCTCTCAGCCTGGGCTGAAAGGTCTGCTGATAAAAGCTTCACCCTCAGTCCTGCGAGACGGAGGCCATGTAGGCCAGTCTGGGAAAACAAAAAGTAACGTACAGGGCTTCCCTGGTGGCGCAGTGGTTGAGAGTCCGCCTGCCGATGCAGGGGACACGGGTTCGTGCCCCGGTCCGGGAAGATCCCACATGCCGCGGAGCGGCTGGGCCCGTGAGCCGTGGCCGCTGAGCCTGCGCGTCCGGAGCCTGTGCTCCGCAACAGGAGAGGCCACAACAGTGAGAGGCCCGCATACCGCAGAAAAAAAAAAAAAAAAAAGTACATTTGGACTGTGGACTGAAGGCAAAGGGGTCATCATTTAGTATACTTAACTCAATTATTTATAAAAGCCCTTGCAGGAACTTCCCTGGCAGTCCAGTAGTTAAGACTTTGCCTTCCAATGCAGGGGGTGCGGGTTCGATCCCTGGTCGGGGAGCTAAGATTCCACATGCCTCACGGCCAAAAAACCAAAACATAAAACAGAAGCAATAAGAAGAAAAAAAAAAAAAAGAAGCAATATTGTAACAGATTCAATAAAGACTTTGACAATGGTCCACATCAAAAAAATCTAAATAAATAAATAAAGTCCTTGCAGTTCTAAAAAGGGGAAGTAAAAATATGTCATCGAAATCTCCAGCCAAGGAACTAATCTGCTCACCTTGTCTCAACGCTGGCGTGGAGGCCACAGACCTCAGCTGCCTACGGTCAGGCTGTGGCTCTTGCCAGGATTTGGGCTCTGCCCTTATTGCCAAACAGAGTCTCTAAAGGAGAGGTGGCAAGGGCAGCAGGGTGGAGACCCGAGGCAGTGTGCTTACGTTTTGTGTCCCAGGGGAAACCGCACCCAGGCGTTCTCCAGGGAGCTGGTGTAGGGCCTGTCTTTCCTGCAGTGCCTGTCTCAGGCCGTGTGTGGTGGGCAGATGTGAAGGGCAGGCGAAAGCGTGGAGCTGCTGCTTGGGCCAGGTCCTAACTGGAGAGTGAGTGATCTGAGACAGAAGGAGCACATCCGGGAAGGCAGAGGGGGAAAGGATTTCTAGAAGGATGTGGTCAAGAGGGTTGCATGGCTGAGAGGATGGATAGAGGATTGGGCCCTGGAAGAGGTCGGCTGGCTATGGGTTGATCGCAAGAGCCTGGAGGGAACGGAAAAATACTGTAGAGTTGTTCTTACCAGAGGTCCCTATGCTAGTGGACAGTTAGACAGGTGAGATCGTATATCCACCTTACTTGGGGCTCACAGAAGCCCTGTGAAGTAGGCAAAGCAGGAGTTATTCCCCCCATTTTACATGTGGGGAAACTGAGGCTTAGAGTTTTGATCTTTTGGCCAAAGTCTCTCAAGAACGAAGTGGCAGAACTGAGGCATGAAAGCCCAGTCTTGACTCCACACCTAATTTGGCTTGGAGACTCCAGTGGGCTGCGGGCAGGGGGAGTGAAGGTGATTCTGAAGGGGGGCCAGGGTGCTGGGGCACAGATCCATGCCCAGCCCAGCTGAGGGCTCCTGCCTGGCTCAGCCCAGAATTAGCCAGAGAGAGTGAAAAGTAGCAGCTGGAAGAGGTTGGAGAGAGAGAGTAAGGTCTTGTAATTAGTTTTATTTATTTATTTATTTGGCTGTGCTGGGTTTTAGTTGTGGCATGCAGACTCTTAGTTGCAGCATGCGAACTCTTAGCTGCGGCATGTGTGTGGGATCTAGTTCCCCGACCAGGGATCGAACCCGGGCCCCCTCCATTGGGAGCGCGGAGTCTGGACCACCAGGGAAGTCCCTTATGATTAAGGGACTTATATTAAGTTCTTAATAAAAGTTTCAAACTCCTTCCCAGTCTGGGTGTTCTTATCTTCTGTAGACTTGCTTCACGTGCCCTGGACTTGGCCCCATATGGGGGGTGGGAGGGACACTAAAAGGAGCTTTGGGCTGAAGGTGAGCTCGTCTCGCCCCACTGAAGCTAGTGCTGCCAGCAGCAGGAGCTGTCGGAGCCTCAGCTTCTCCGTCAACAAAACGATACAAGGCTATGATCTGGCCGACTTCTCTCTGAGCAATATCTGCTGTTAAACAAAATGCAGACGAGTCCAAACCACCAGGAAGTGAACATTCAAACTAAAAATGTGCAAGGGAGAAGCAGCCGCTTTGGGCAGAGGGATCAAGTTTTGAGCCCCCATTTGTGAGTTTGGGTACCAGGAACTGGTTCTAAAAGTTACACCTCTTGCCAAGACTCATGCTTTGAATCACATATTCATTCAACATTCACTGAGCTGCCGGAACTTCATTCACTCATTGTTAAAGCATCCAGAATTTATTGAGCGTCTGCTACGTGCCCTGCGAGACACCTGAGAGTAGCAGTGAATAGAGAGGTACAATCCCTGCCCGCGCAGAGGTAGAATTTAGCTTGGGAGACAGTCATTCAACAGCCAAGTGCACAGAGAGAGCCAAGAAGGAGAAATACGGGGTGGAGGGTCACAGGGGCCTGCAGCTATCGGGGCAAGTCGTCAGGAAGGGCTTCCCTGAGGAAGCGACCTTCAAACTGCAGCCTGCAGGGGTTAGAGGCTGAAGAGGGAAGAGTATTTCAGGCACAGGGAGGAGGCTCTGAGAAGCAATCATCCTGATCTTCCCCATGGCCGTTCCAGAATCCAGATGGCCCTGGTGTCTGGAGCGACACCGAGGAGGGAGCGAGCCTGGGGCAATGGGTCAGCTGCCCAGCGGGGTGAGGTTGTGTTTGGTAGCATCTGCAGGCAGAAGCGCAGCTGTCCTTTCTCCTCCGTCAGGGAAACCACGAGTCCTCAAGCGGCCGGCCAGCTGTCTCCGAGAGGAACTTGCCTGGCATCTGTGGGGAGCGACACGACACTTTGCAAAATCAAGGGCGGGGTTTCTCTAAGGGGAATATGGCTCCCGGAGAGCAGGGACTGGGTCTGGATGTGCTCTCGGTTGATCGATGGTTGTTTGTAGATTGGTATTTTTATGGCAAACTCTTATTTTCATATGTTAACCAGAGCTGTGCAGAGGAAGGGGGAATTAATGTTCTCATGTGCAAACTGAGTGCTTAGGAATTCATTCCCTGGCACGAAAAGGCTCAGTAAATGTTTGCGGCTGGTCTATTAAGAAGCACCTGAGAAGAGGCGCCGGTCAGGAGTCCTGGCTGCAGGCAGCCGAGGGAGCTCACGGCTCACCGGGGCAGAGGAGGCGCGCATTGGAAGCATCTTTTGTTGTTGCTCACAGTATCCCTGGGGAAGCTGGAAAAGCAAGTTGCGCAGAACCAGTAGAGGCTGGACAACAGACCACACAGTTAGGCTCTCCCAACAGGAGCTAATTGTAGCTTTTGCTGCCACTGGAGCTGCTGTAACATTTCACTGGCATCGGAACCTTAGCGCTACTTCCTTATGATGCAAAGCTGACCAGGCCTGGGTCACTCTCCTGCATTCCAGGTGCAGATGAATGACCAGGAGGAGTGTTCGGTTCGTTCTGCTCTGGTGGTGGAAGAGGGTTCCTGACGCTAAGCTGAGAAGTCACAAAATCCTCCAAAGTCACCAGAGATAGGGGGTCCAGTAGTGTCACAGAATCCTACAGGTCTAAGGAGAGTCACAGGACCACAGCTATGGGAGGGAAAAGTATTCTGGGGGGGGCTTCCCTGGTGGCGCAGTGGTTGAGAGTCCGCCTGCCGAAGCAGGGGATGCGGGTTCATGCCCCGGTCCGGGAGGATCCCACATGCCGTGGAGCTGCTGGGCCCGTGAGCCATGGTCGCTGAGCCTGCGCGTCTGGAGCCTGTGCTCCACAACGAGAGAGGCCACAACAGTGAGAGGCCTGCGTACTGGGGAAAAAAAAAAAAAAAGTGTTCTGGGTAACTTCCAGAGGGGCAGCCTGGCCTTAGTCAAGTTATTGAACCCCTGAACCTCAACATTCTCGTGTGTAAATGGGTTGGCGTGGATTTAAGAGAGAACCTGTGTGTCTAGTGCCTGACATGGTGCTTGTTATCATTATTATTGGTAGAAGTAATAGTAACGTCACTCTGCCGTTATCAGAACAGTTATGTTCTCGAAGGAAGAAACCCAACGTACGAAAATCTAGAGGAATTCAGAAGTGACCGCACACTTTTACACAAACAGATTCTCTGCAGGGTGTTCCTTTAAATTTTTACCTCCCCAGTATACTTAGGATAGGATTTAACTTATCAAAAATAAACCAGAGGAATGAATGCATCGCCATTGTACAGACCCTTGTTAAATACTGCTGAGGAGAGCAGTTCTTTTGCAGGAATTGACAGATCTGTTTAGACATCCCAGACTCGCTTCCTCGCTGTGGAAGCCTTCAAAAAGGAAGAGGGAAGTTCATGGCCACAGGACTGTAGCCACCGCCCTCACACACAGCCCCAGGAGGGTTGGGCTGCACCACCATACACTCTCCCCAGAAAAACAGACTCCCACAAACACAGAAGGCCTGGATTAGAGCTGGAGGCCATGGTATGCTGGTAAATGTTTCATGACCAGTTGAAAAATGAAAGCCCAGGGACTTCCCTGGTGGTGGAGTGGTTAGGACTCTACGCTTCCACTGCAGGGGGCACAGGTTTGATCCCTGCAAGCCACATGGCCAGGCCAAAAAAAAAAAAAAGAAAGCCCTGATACATGGTATTTGCCAATTCCCATAGTATAGATATTTCCACTGTGACCAGTTTCAAGCTGCTACTGGAGTAGCTGGGAGCATGCTGCTGTAGAGTATTTTCCACTGTGTCTAGATACAGCAGACATAAATAACCTCAAGGGTATAGCATGTAGTAAGACAATTAGGACGTGATAAGGTTTTTTGTTGTTGTTTTTTTTACATCTTTATTGGAGTAGAATTGCTTTACAATGGTGTGTTAGTTTCTGCTTTACAACAAAGTGAATCAGTTATACATATACATATGTTCCCATATCTCTTCCCTCTTGCATCTCCCTCCCTCCCACCCTCCCTATCCCACCCCTCTAGGTGGTCACCAAGCACCGAGCTGATCTCCCTGTGCCATGCGGCTGCTTCCCACTAGCTATCTACCCTACGTTTGGTAGTGTGTATATGTCCATGCCACTCTCTCACTTTGTCACAGCTTACCCTTCCCCCTCCACATATCCTCAAGTCCATTCTCTAGTAGGTCTGTGTCTTTATTCCCGTCTTACCCCTACGTTCTTCATGACATTTTTTTTTATTCTTAAATTCCATATATATGTGTTAGCATATGGTATTTGTCTTTCTCGTTCTGATTTAGGAAGTGATGAATTTTGATGATTACCTTTTTTTTTTTTTTTGCGGTACGCGGGCCTCTCACTGTCGTGGCCTCTCCCGTTGCGGAGCACAGGCTCCGGACATGCAGGCTCAGCGGCCATGGCTCATGGGCCCAGCTGTTCCATGGCATGTGGAATCCTCCCGGACCAGGGCACGAACCCGTGTCCCCTGCATTGGCAGGCGGACTCTCGACCACTGCGCCACCAGGGAAGCCCCTGATGATTACCTTTTATCTTACTGTAATTCACTTAGTTGTGAGTTTATAGAATTTAATTTTTAATAATGGCTGTGTTTAACAACTTGCTCGCCAAGTTCCTGAAAATTTAACAAATGGCTCTTGCAAGCCAGCATGAGCCAGCTCCAGGATGCTACTGGCTTGGGAGGTCCTTGGGGACTCCAGAGGACCCCGTGAAAATAGGCCATCCCCCCAAACAGCAGCTTCCCCTGCCCTCAGGCAGTCTCTAACATGCCAGCCTTTTTATTGGCTTTGTTACCCTTTTCCCCACCTGAAATTATGTCTTTAATGACTACCAACTAGAATGTGAGCTCTGTGAGAACAGAAGACTTTCCTGGGTGGTTCGTTGCCGAATCCCCAGTGCTTAGAACACTGCGTGCATGTAGCTGACCCTCAATAACCATGGATCAACTGCACGAGCAGAGACAGGGCTAGGACCCTTCGAGGGTTCAAATCCTGCCTCTGCTATGAAGTGCCTCTTTCTTTTTTTTTAATTGAAGTATAGTTGATCTACAATTGTGTTAGTTTCAGGTGTACAGCAAAGTGATTCAGATATATATATACACACACACACACACACACATGTTCTTTTTTCCTTATAAGTTGTTGAAAGATATTGCGTATAGTTCCCTGTGCCATTCAGCAGGTCCTTGTCAGTTATCTGTTTTACATACAGCATTGTGTATACGTTAATCCCCAAAGGGTGCATGTTTCCTTGAGCCTCTTCATCTATAAAAGAAAAGAGTTTGAGCAGAGACCCCTAGGGTTCCCTTCAGGTGTAAAAAGTCTCTGTACCTGACAAAGGCGTCCCTTCCCCACAGTGCAGCCAAACAGGGATTCTCAACTGAGCATCCTCAGGGGTATAAGCCAGTGCACGGGTTGTTAGGACCGTCGGTTTTATTCTTTTCCTCCGAGGACAGCTTTCAACACTGAGTGCAGCATGGCTTCCCTTGAGCTGCCGTGACTGGCCCCATCCAGCTGTGCAGAGAGAGCGCCAGGCCCTGCCTGTTCAGGGGCAGCAGATATTTTGAGGCCTGTGGCATTTGCAGCTGGGTGAAATGCTCTAGGGTGAAGGAGGGAAGTCTTCCTGGGTGAGTCGTTCCAGCAGGATGGGCGCCCACAGCTCCACCTGGAACACAGAGCCCACTGGAGCCAAGTGGGGGCAGCCCTAGGAGGGAGGCAGAACAGGGACCCTACGTGTCTCCTGCATCGTGCTTTGCACCTTAGGACAGTGAGGTAAAAGACCGATCCTTTCCTTCTTCCTTTCTTTCTGGTCTCCCGTGGACCGGTCCTTTGGTAAAATACCGTAAACGTGAATTCCTCTCAATTTCTGTCCCTCCTCGTGGAGGAACAAACAGCATCTGTCCGCAGCCCCGCTTTGAGACTCACAGCAGCTGGTGGAAACAGGTGTTGGAGTCTCCTCCCTTTGCAGGTGAGAACACTGAGCCAGGCGGGGCTCAGGACCCTCCCTGGGTCCCTGAGGAGTGGAGGGAGATGGTGAGGCCCACACCTCCATGTCCCCAGGGGAGAGGCCACCAGCGCTGTCCGAGGGAGTCATCCTCATCCCTTCTCGAGGCTGAGATGACTGAATCCAGCCTCCTCTTCCCTGGGAGGTTCCAGGCAGAAGTAGGAACAGATAAACCCAATCCGCATCTTCTTCTGCATCTCATTGCCCTCCTCCACAAGGTCGTCCCCCTCCAGGGCAAGGTGGAGATGGTCCGGGACCCTCCCTCTACTACTGACTCAGTGCAGCTGGAGGCCTTCTCTGGTGCCCAGCAGCCCCAGGGAGCAGCCGATGCCCCCAGTCCATCTGCTTTGGGGCAGCATCGTAGGTTTTTCCGCCTTTCCCTGCATAGGTCCCTTTTCCTATGGTGTTTGGTCCACACTGAGATTCAGATTTGCTTTCCCTGAGGGATGGGGCTTGGGCGTGAACTGCCACTACCGGGCAAGTAGGGCTGCCGGGGTTCTGCCTGCCCTTCTACAGTCAGCAAACTGGGAAGGGGAGTGATTCAGAAACCAGAGATATCATCAAACAGGAACAACTCACGCTTACTGGGCACTTACTCCAGACGCTGTTCTAGTAGCTTTACAGGAGCCCTGCCTTTTCATCACCCAGAAACCTGTTTTTTATAAATGAGGCAAGGAAGCACAGAAAGGTTTAGCTATTTCCCAGGGCCACATGGTAGGGGAGAGATCTGGGACTCACATACGGGTGAGATGATGGGACCCTTCATCAGGGCCGCGTACTGCCTTCATAAAGATGTCAGAGCAGGCAGGGAGCTGGCGTAGCCCTCAGTCCAACCCTCTCACTCCAATGGATGGGGAAACCCAGGCCCAGAGAGGGGTGGGGCCTCCCCTAAGGTCACACAGGGCCTGCGCTGGAGCCCAGGAGTCCTACACGCCACCTTCGGCTCTGTCCGGCTTTTACCACCTTGGGTCAAGCATCAGAGTAACAGTTACAAGGTAACATCGCCAAGACGGCTCATCTGCTGGTTCTGTGCTGCGGGGGCCCCCTGTGGTTACGTGGGGGCGGGAAGGGCATGGGAGGCCCAGCCAGACCCCAGCAGCGCCCTCTGCCTGCACTGCTTGAGAAAGGTCTTGGGCATGGAGTCCCGGCATTAGTTGGAAAAGTTCAGACTCTTTGCTCCCCCGCCAGCCCCCCATGCTGTAGAGAAACAAGCGGCCCATCCGCTCCTAGATGTCACATTTCCTGTTTGTGAGCCTGGATTGAGGTAGAGTCCATGGTGAAGGGCAAGGGGAGGGCGGGGCCTTCGTTTCGGGAATTAGAATAGTTGGAGGTGGAAAGAGCTGGAAGATTTTGCCTAAATGCTTCATTTTGTAGATAGGGACACTGAGACCCCCCAGATGTAAGAACCTGGCCTAGGTCATAGAGGATGCTGGAATCACCCTGGCTTTTGCTTTTTGGTGTTTGGGGTTTGGTTTGTTTTTTCTTTTGGAGACAACGCAATCATAGAATGTGTGAGCTGAGCTGGCAGAGATCTATTTAGTCGGTGCCCCAGTTCACCTCTCCAGGTTGCGTAGTTGAGAACCTGAGACTGGGGTGGAGGTGGGCGGGGATGGAAGAGTACTTTCTTTTTTTTTTTTTTAACTGTGTAATGCTTTATTGTACAAATGTTTTCATAATATATTTAATAATTACTTTATTGTTGAAAATTTGGGCCACTTAAGAAACTATTGGGTTGGCCAAAAGGTTCGTTTGGGTTTTTCCATAACATCTTACAGAAAAACACGAATGAACTTTTTGGGCAATCAAATATAATTTTTTAAATTCATTTTTATTGGATTATAGTTGATTTACAATGTTGTGTTTCTGCTGTACAGCAAAGTGACTCAGTTATACATATATAATACATATGTCCCCTCTTTTTAGAGCACTTTCTTAAGATCCTAGAGCTGGATACTGGCAGAGCCCTGAGAAGAACTCGTTTCTTGAATCAATGTACAACAAATACCATTGAATGCCACCTCTCAGCCGGATGCTGATTAGCAAGGAACTTTCCATCTGGTGGGGAGGTGGATATTAATCAAATAATCATGCATATATGTCCAAAGACTGATCACTGCCCTCAAGGAAAAGAACAGGAAGCTACAAGGAGAATAAGACTCTTCCCTTAGGAAGTGACGTTGGAGCTGAGACCTAAAGGACACGGAGGGAGGGGGTAGACGGGTGTGAGGGGGGTGGGAAAAGGTGTCCCAGGCAGAGGGAAGAGCACGTGCAAAGGTCCCGAGGCAGGGAGTGCCTCATTTTATAAATGAAAAAACCGAAGCCCAGAGATTGGAGACCCATCTAGCTTAGTGCCCCAGAGAATCTTTCTCTTCCCCCACCCCCAAGTTCCTTAAAACTTTTTTAAAGGAAAGAGACAGAAGATAAACAACTAACTAAACAAGTGAGTCAGTGGCAGAGCCGAAAGTACTGGGACCCACCCCCCTCTGCCTTCACGCCAAGGGAATTTTAGAAAACCCTCAGACTGGCTGTTTACGAACTGTGGGACCTTGACTAAGACAGTTAGCCTCTTTGAGCCCCTGTTTCTCCATTTGTAATATGGAGCCCACCTACCTGCTCTGTGGATCCCACACAGGCTTCTTGTGAAAGGGCTCCGTGCTGGCCAGTCAGTGTGGGAGGGAGACCCAGGACAGCGGGACTGCTGGTTCCCCTCCCATGTCTCCTCCAGGGCTGGCCCTGGGCCCCAGGTCTGAAGGAGCCTCTCTCCACCCCATCATTTGACTGTAATCCTGTAATCCACCAGTCAGCATTAATCACATATGGTACCAATGCCCCACCAAGACACATATGTGTCTTGGACAGTGAACTTATAGGAAATAAAGGAGGAAGCTTGGGAGCACCTGTTATGCATCCAGCATCTCAGTAGACACTCCACACAAGCAGCACTGTTTAACCCTCCCAGCAGCCCTGCAAGGTGGGTGCCCTTCTGCCCACTGGCTAGGGAAGGACACGGAATCTCTAAAGGACACTGCCTAAGGTCACATAGCCAGGGAAGGGCCACTCCAGGGGTAGCCCCAGCCTGCTCATCTTGGAGGCTACCTTCTGGTCTGTCTGCCCTTGAGCCAGCCCGGAGCAGAGGGCCCAGGCACCAGGAAGGTGGACCCGCGTGACCTAGGGCAGAGGGCACCCTGGCCGGCAGACACATTGGCTGCCCTTCAAACCAATAGTCTTTCTATCTTTGTTCGACATTTATCTGGGGTGAGAGGTGCCGGAGGAAGTGGATTTGCAGTGAATGCAGATGGTGAGGCTCTCCTGGATTCTGAATTCATTCTACACGAGAACGTTTTCCAGAAGCAGAAGGGATAGAAATTCACTGACAAAGTCACTTTCCCAGCTGCAGTGAGTTAATGTCCTAAAAAAACACCAGCTGTTCCCCATTTTTCTTTCTCTCTTCAGTTTGCCTTTGAGCTTTTCCAAGCCAGACAGCTTCTTGGGAGGCTCGTTAGAGGATTTGTTTTGGTTCCTTTTTTATTTGAAATTTATTTAAATATAGACAAGAACAACTAGCCTTAGAAAGGGGGACTGCGCTGCCTGTAGTTTATTTTGACTGAGCAGCTTGGTGTATTCTTCAGATGGCATCCTTGAACTTGGCTGCTTTTATTAAGTACAGAAAGTATTGCTTACATTTGCATAAAAGACAACAATGCATCTTGGGAAAGTACCAGAGAACCACTAGTTTTATGTAATTAAATCGCTCTTCATCTGGCTTTGCTTTTTTTGTTTTCGGTTTTTTATGGGGGCCACACCGCTCAGCATGCAGGATCTTAGTTCCCCGGGCAGGGTTCCGCCAGGGATCGAACCCGTCCCCCCTGCAGTGGAAGCGTGGAGTCTTTTTTTTTTTTTTTTAAGCATGGAGTCTTAACCACTGGACTGCCAGGGAAGCTCCCGCATTTTGTCTGGTTTTAAAAACAACGTATTCTCATTGTAGAACATTTGAAAAATGCAGAGAAGTGGAAAGAATAAAGTGATCCCTTTGCCACAATCTCATTGCACAGAATTCACCGCTTTTACCACGTGAAGCTAGGTTTTGTTTTCGTGGTAAAATAGAACATAAACCATTTGAACCCTTTTTGAGGGTACAATTCAGTAGCACTAAGTACATTTACAAGTTGGACAACCATCACCAGTGTCCATCTCCAGAACTTTTCCATCGTCTCCAACCAATGAAGCAAATAATTTCCCAATTCCCACTCCTTGCAGCCCCTGGTAACCGCTATTCTACTTTCTGTCTCTATGAATTCAACTACTCTAGGTACCTCATCTAAGTAAAATCATACAATATCTGTCCTTTTGTGTCTGGCTTACTTCACTTAGCATAATGTTTTCAAGTTTGGTCCATGTCGAAGCATGTGTCAGAATTTCATCCCTTTTTAAGGCCAAGTAACATTCCACTGTGTGTCTAGACCACATTTGTTTATCCATTCACTCATGGATGGACATTTGAGTCGTTTCCATCCTTTTGGCTATTGTGAATAATGCTGCTTGGAATCGGTGTACAGGTATCTCTTTGAGTCCCTGCTTTCAGTTCTTTTGGGCATATAACCAGAAGTAGGACTGCTGAGTCGTATGGTAACTCTGTGTGTGTTTAATTTTTTGAGGAGCTGCCCTACATGTCCAGTAATTCTGATGTATAAGATCCAGTGTAAATCATAGTCTCTGTGCAATTTCGTATCTGATTTTCTTACTTCATTTTCCATTGTATCAGCTATTCCTCAACAACGTTTTTTAAACGTTGCGTAATATTCCACTGTGTTGTCACACCACATTTCCTTTTTCTCCACTCATTGATTTCTGGGCCACAGCAAAAGATGTTAAAATACAATGATAAAATAGATAACTTGCTTCTGATAAACAGCCTTATGTTCTGTTCGTACTTGTTCAAGAAATACTCACCAAAGAGAAGTTGCTGCCCTCAAGAAATTTTTAAATTTCTCCTTGGGGGATTCTTGGGGATCATCCAATTCAGTGGTTTTAAAAGTTCTTTGAAGCCAAGGAACCTTTACTACAAACAAAACAGCAAAGAGTTAAAAGGAGAGATGGTCTAGAGAAGGGTGGGTGGGGCTCAGAGTCCTGTTCTCTCAGCCTCTCCGGCTCCTCTCTGTGTCTCTGAGGGACTTGGGAGATTCTGGGGTTTTTTTGGAACACAGTTTGAAAACCACCAGGCTGATCCAGCACCTTTATTTTAACAAAGGGTAGGCATCTTGAGCGAGGAAGGGACTTGGCTGAGGTCAAGTTCATTTTTTCATTCATTCATTCATTCATTTCATTCATTCTTATTTTTTCTCAACCCTTAACACCTGCTGCATGCATGTCAGTATCACTTAGGGAGCTTGTTAAAAATGCAGGTTCTGGGGGCTTCCCTGGTGGCGCAGTGGTTGAGAGTCCGTCTGCCGATGCAGGGGACACAGGTTCGTGCCCTGGTCTGGGAAGATCCCATGTGCCGCGGAGTGGCTGGGCCCGCAAGCCATGGCCACTGAGCCTGCGCGTCCGGAGCCTGTGCTCCGCAACGGGAGAGGCCACAGCAGTGAGAGACCTGCGTACTGCAAAAAACAAAACAAAACAAAACAAACAAAAAAAACCAGGTTCCCAGGACTGTTCCTTCCAGACTCCAAAGCAGTAGATGTATGGAGAGACCAGGACTGGAAACCCAGCTCCACAGTCCACACTGGGCTCCACTGGGGGTCTTCCCCTTCCAGCCCCTGCGTTTGCAGATGCTGGCTCTTCGACCCAAGTGCCCTTCCCCACCCACCAGACTCCTACTCACCCTCTGAGGCCCAGTTCAAATGTAGCCTCTTCTTCTTGGAAGCCTTGCTACACAGCCCGTACACCATGGCTTAGTCCTTCCTCTGTGGCCCCAGAACACAACACGGGGCCTCCATCCCCACTCAGCCACTCACACTTAAATCTTTCTCTTGTGCATAATAGTTAATTGCTTCCAGGCCTGGCTCCCTGACTAGAATGTCAGCTCCTTAGGGAGTCTGTATAATCTCTGCGTTCCCCACAGTACCAGGCATAGAGTGGGTGCTTTGTTATTGTTTATTGGCGGGACTTGGATCTAGTACAGCCCCATATTTGGAGGATAAGAAAACCGAGGCCCAGATACAGCCTGCAATTTATGGAAGTTCATACAGCCCATGGGGGCAGTGCCAGACTGCCACCCGGGTGTCCTGAGGCCCAGCACTCAGCCCTGGCCAGCTGGCCAGGAGGGCAACTAGCCGTCTGCTCTGGGCAGAGGGCACTGGCCCCACTACCTTATCCCTGACTCCTATAATAGCCCCGGTTTTCGGAAATCCAGAGAGCTCTCTGCCTTGCTTCTGATTCAAGTGTACATGTTTGGATGCCTGGAATTAAGTAAATTCTAGTTTCAAAAAGTTTTATAAAGTATAAAACTTCAACATATACTGTATGGGACATTTTGTGAGTGCTGCTTGGACCAAGCCAGCGCTCAGAAGCTATGAAAGCAAATCTAATAGGGACTGTCTGGGGGTAGGGCCAGCCAGCATTCTGTCCAGAGGTGGCTGCTACAAAGCCCTCCTGTTGTCCTAATTTGTGATCAACAACTGATGCTTTTCTAATTAGCACGCGGGATGCTAAAAATAGTGGTTTTTTTAAATTGGGGAAACAGGTGCCTTGTTTATTATGATGAATGTTGTACATGGGCTCACACTGCTGAAATCAAAGTAGTTATGTTATTTATGTATTTATGCTGTGGGGATGGGATAAAGCAACACTTATTCACTCCCCACTGTTGCATGAAGATGGTATAGGGTTCCTTACCCCATCCCAGCCAGGAACTCTGGGTTTTATGGGACAATGCGGGACAGAACCCAGCCTCTGGAATCCTGGCATCTGCCTCTGCAGGGGTCCTTAACCTTTATTGTGCTCCTTTATGGACTCCTTTGGCATCTGGGGGAGCCTATAGACTCCTTCTGGGAATGTTTTAAATGTGAAAAATAAAATGGATAGGATTATAGAGAGAATGACTCAAATTGAACTATAGTTACTAAAATATTGGGTTGGCCAAAAAGTTTTTCCATACCGTCTTACGGAAAACCCATACGAACTTTTTGGCCAACCCAATATTAATATTAGGGATTGAATTTCAGCTCAACCGAACTGAGATGCTTCCTCATCTGTAAAATGAGGATGATTCCGGTACCTACCTCTCAGAGAGCTCAGTGAGAATTGAATAATGAGTGTAAAGTGCTTAGAACCCAGCTCAGTATTCAAGAAGTAGTAGCATATGCTGCTGTTCCTGCTTTGTTGCTGTTGTTATTATTATTATTATATAAGGTACAGATTCCTGCTCTTCAGGAACTCACAGTCTGGACTGGGATATATGTAATTATATGTAAGTAATTAAAGGTAGAAGTAAAGGTGCAGAAAAGAAGCCTGATAAGGGGCTAAGGGGAGCTCAGAGGGAGTGAAATGTCTTCCGGCTGAAAGAGCACTGGGTGGTGGCTAAGCTTTTGTGTCAGCCAGGCTTGGATTAGTTCTGGCTCTGATCCTTAGCTTGAGCAAGAGATATCATCTTTCTGAGCCTTGGTTACCCTCCCTGTAAAATGGAAATACCAGTAGAATCTACAGGGATGCTGTGAGCGCCACCTCCTTCCCTCCCATGATCAGCCAGTTAAAGCACACATCCTTCATTGCCTTGAAACCACATCCCCTCCTTGTCTTTCTAGCCACCCTCACTGCCGCCTACCCCGGCCAGACAGTCCCTAACTGGGGAGGAATCCAGCCAGCTGCCATCCCTACCACTGTCCTTGGGCTGGCATGGCTGGCTCGGTTATAGCCCCAGCAGGGTTGCAGAGCTGCTTGGCACTGTGTCCTCATTCCTGGTCAGTGTCCTCTCCCAGTGCCCAAGGCATCTGCTCCTAACCTGGGTGGCTGTCACGTTGCAAGCCTGCAAGACGTTCTCATGAGTGACCTAACTTCCTATCTCATAGGAAAGGGAAGCCACAGAAGATAACACGCTGAACTTCCTTCTCATTCCTTTCAAACGTAGCTGAATCTTCAGCCATCTTTGAAACCTAAGGAGGAAAAAATTTCTGCAGGACACTGGAGAGATGCTCTTGCCTCCACTTCATTTTCCTTTGTTTATGCAAGGCTCTCATTGAAGAGGAGGGTAAAGATTTTTATAGGGAAGAGGGCAGATTAATATCTAGAGAGTATCGTATTCTGTGTGAGATGGGCAGTGTATTAGTCAGGATGGAGTATGGTATGCTGCAGTAACAAACAACCCTGGAATCTTAGGGGCCAAACCCATAAAGGTGGTTTGTCTTCTTTTTTTTTTTTTTCTGGCTGTGCCTCCCAGCTTGTGGGATCTTAGTTCCCCAACCAGAGATTGAACCTGGGCCCTCAGCAGTGAGAGCACAGAGTTCTAACCACAGGACCGCCAGGGAATTCCCTAAAGTTTTATTATTTCTTACTCTAGTTAATATGGGCATCTTGGGTCAGCTTGGGGCTGTGTTCCTCATTCAAGGAATCAGGCTGATGGAGCAGTTCCCTCCTTGAATGCACTTCACGGCACTGAGAAAGAGAGCCCTAGAGGGTCTTCCCCTGGCAATTAAATGCGTGGGCCATCTCATATCTTATTGATCGGACTAGTCACATGGCCCTACTCAACCACAAGGGGACCAGGAAACGAAAGCCTGCCATGAAGGTGGAGAGCAGGGACTATTTAGTAGAACAGCATTAACGAATACCCCAGGTGGGCCACTCCTTTTTTGTGTGCTAGGTCAACTCTGCAAGCGGAGATGACCAGGCACGTGGCACAGACAGAGTGGGCTGTAGGCTGTCCTTGGTGAGTGCTAGGAAACCACACCCAGAGAGAAAAAACCCTAAACGCACCTCTTAGCCCCAAGTGCTAAGCAGAACAGAAAGGCACATGCAGCTGCCGGCCTCTCCGGGGGGAATGAAAAGCAGAAGTTCAGTGAAGAAGGCAGCAGCCCTGACGAGGGCAGGTGATACCTGCTGGGAGCTCCAGGTGCTAAACGCACAGGGAAGGCAGAGGCAATGGTATTGAACTGGGGTTCGCAAGCCACATTCTTCGTCCCAGACCCATATGACGTTTTGTAAGCGTGGCACATATCTAGGCGTTCTCCCTCCATTTCTGAGCTATTTGATGTTTATGAGAGGGACGTTCTTTCTGAATTGGATGCCTCACTTGTCTCCAGCCCACACACGATGCTCACCTTTTCCCAGTTGCATTTCTGTGTCCCATCGTGGCATCCAAAATCATTCAAGGGCAGTGAGGGTAGAAGGGGGAGGGAAGGACAGAGACATGGCCCTCCCTGGCAGAGGCTTTTGGGGTTTTCTTGGGCATAAATAAGGAAACTCTGGGAGAAGACTACCGACTGCAGCCCTCAGCCCCTTCCCTGAGTTCTTGATTTCCTGTGCTGTAGTTAAGAGGCTTCTCGTCCTCGTCCCGGAGAGATGCCGGACACCTGGCTACTAGCCCCAGCCTCCTCACTTCATTGCTGAGTGGCCCTGGATAAGTCATTTCCCTGCCTTGGTGCCTCAGCTTTCTCATCTGTAAAATGAAGCTGCTCAGAAGACTGAGGCCAGGCCTGAAAGGAGAGTGACCCTGGGTGGCGGGGGTGTTCCTGTAGCCACATGGGCGAAGAGGCAGGTGAGGTTGCTCTCTGAGTCCGCCAGAAGTCCGTGGAGCCTAGAGTAAGGGGGTGACTCATTGCTGTCACAGGACACTCCCCTCGGTTGCAGGATGTATGTGGTGGCATGAGAGTTGGATTCTGGGCTCCACTTCCCACTACACTGAGCTCCGTGAGAGGGAGGCCGTATTGGCTAATCCTTGTTGACCTAGCAGCCCGGACAGTGCCTAGCACTTGGTAGGTGCCAATGTTGACATTAAATAAATATTTGCTTAATGAATGAATGAACAAACGAACACATCATTCCCTTCAACTCTGAATCAGTGATTTGCAGACTTCCTTTGGGACAGGAGGAGGTTGAAGAAATTCTGGGCTCTACCCAAACCCAGCTTCCCACCTTGGGCAAGTCACCAGACTCCCTCTGTATGCAGGGACCCATCCTGCCTCACGGGCTGTGTCAGAGGCTCCAGCAAGCAGGAGGCCTCCTGAACACCCCGTGCAAAGGAAGAGCTGGTTGTTTTTCGGACGTGAGGACAAGTCGTTGTTTGACACAGAGCAGGTGGTGCTGGAGCCTGTGAGGTGGAGAGTTCTGGAATAATCATCATTAGGAATTGAGTAGCTGCCGTCTATTGGGCACTTGCTCCAACATCAGGCCTTATGCCAAGCACTTGATGTGCACTATCTCATTTAAGATGGTCTAAGAGAGACATTGTTATTCTCATTTTACAGAGGAGAGAAATCAAGTCCCAGGAGGTCAAGTGACTCACCCAAGGCCACACACTTAGTCAATGCCCAGGCCGGGCTCACTCAAGTGCAGGCTCTGACCTCTATGCTGTACGGCCTCCTGCTGCTATGATGAGGTAGGGACAGTGCTTGTCTCTTAGGAACCGGTGATAATAATACAAGTTGCCTTTTCCTAAGTGCCTGTGAGGTACCAGGAACTTTACAGATGTTATTGTTCATCCTTTCAACAACTCAAGGAGTAAGGAATATATTATCCCTGTTTTACAGATGAGTAAACCAAGGCTCAGAATGTGAAGTGACATTTCCAGGGCCACACAGCAAGAAAGTAGGGAGCGGGGCTGGAATTTGAACTCAGGACTGGCTCATCCCAAGAACAGGCAGAGAAAAAGTCATCTCCATTGTGGGCTCCATTAAGAGGTTGTTTTTTGGTTTTGTAGCTGTTGCTGTTGTTTTGTAGCTTCCCACTCTAGGTTCCTAGAACGTCATCATTAGAGATTATTTCTTGGAAGGCCTTTTACGCTCAACTTATTACAAGAAAAAAATCTAGTGGAGGGGAAAAAAAAGAAGCCCGAGACAAAAACAACCTCAGGATTTTTCAGTAAATTCTTAGACTCTTAATACCTCCTAGCCTACACAGGGGAAGCAGGGTGAGCTGAGATGATCTCAGCCGCAGGCGCTAAGGGGGACAAGTTGGGGGTGGGGGCGGAGATGCGTCTGGAGGGACTGGGCTGTACCACCTCTTGTGCCACAAGCGGCCTCAGGAAAGAGTCTGGCGGCTGAAGCCGGTATCCTGAGGCACTGGTTGGTAGTAAACGCAAGCTCTGCATCCTAGAGGGTCCGAGGGGACTTCGTTGAAGCCTCTTTATTTTATTGAACAGTTTTTACATAGAGTGACCCTATGATTTATCCCCCAGACCTACACACCTTTGAGAGTGAAAGGGGGCACTAAAACATTGACCTGAAAACTGATCCACGACAAGCATAAACCAGAAGTGTCAGGGAAAGCACCTTGATTTCACAGGCTCTGAGAAACTACCCACACCAGGAAGGGTTGCTGTGAAAAGGCAAAGCCCAGATGTCAAAAACAGGAGGATGGCAAAACAGAACAGAAGAACAAGACGAGGGGTAGAGAGGAGCAGTGACTTCCACCAGGGGACACCTGTGCAGCCCTGGCTCTGTGCCCGCACCAGCCTGGTTAACACAATGGCAGTAGCTGAGGTCCGCAGAGAGCACTTGGCATTTGTGGGCACACGTGCCCCTCTCAGCAGACTTGGGCTTGACAAGCGCAGGCAGTGGATGTGATTCATTCTGTGCGCACCCCAGTCCCAGCAGTCCCAGGACTGAGTAAATGTCCTCCAAGTGTTTACTGATGGAATAAATGCTTGTGGGTACGGCTTTCCTGAAGTGTGCCAGGGAAGATGATGTTTTGCTTGGAGAGGAAAGAGTCAAGGGTCCTATCTCTGAGGAGCCGTTAGGGTGAATGGGAAAGGTAAGGCTACACGGACAGGTAGAACTTATGGGTTCTGCTATATCTGCTGGTCTGTCTTACTCAACCTCTGAGCCTCAGATTCCCTGCCTGGGGAATGGAGGGCTCATTAGTGATTGCAGAAAGGATTAAATGAGATGGTGTATGTAAATGAAAGGCAGTCCTTATTATTAATAACATCCTGGGAAGCAGAGCTCAGTTCCACACTGAAAAGATGTGTCTTACAATCAGAAAAGTCCAGAGATGAACCAGACTGCTCGGGTGGGTGGTAAACTCCCCCTCACTGGAGGGCTTCAGGCAGAGGCTGTTCGGCATGGATGCTGTAAATGGTGTGGCCACCTTTCGGAGGGGGGCTGGGCCAGCAGGACACCGGGAGAGGAGAGCTGACAGATTACCACTGGCGTAAAAGCCTGAGGGACTTGAACGCCTTTGGACGAGAGTGACTTGTTTATGTCACTGTTCACGTCACCTGGAAGACTGTGCTGTCGGCCAGCCAGGGGAGCAAACGGGGTCAACAGGCTGTGACTGGGAGCTGGCCCCTTGAGGGGGGGGGATCTCCTTCTAGGAGGGAGAACAGGAAACAGGCAGAGGTCCCTGAAAACTTCCACTTCTTCCCACATGAAACGGCCCCTTGCTGGTTCCAGGGCCTCGCATTTTGGCTGAGGGGGCATGAAACGGCCCCTTGCTGGTTCCAGGGCCTCGCATTTTGGCTGAGGGGGCATGAAACGGCCCCTTGCTGGTTCCAGGGCCTCGCATTTTGGCTGAGGGGGCAGGAGCCTTCTTTAGATCGTGACTGCTCAGCTGTTCTGATGGGAACCAGGTAGAGCGTTGGATTCCGCTTGGCTGTTGGCTCGGGCCACCGGCTCCCTCCCCAGAGTGCCCTCCCTCCACCCAAAGGCTGTCATCTCCCCTCTGACTCTGGTTTCTGGAGCCTCATCACATGCTCTGAACGCACCAACTGCTCCTCTGGGGGCGTTATTCGCTGAGGGCGTGTGGCTGGGCATGAGGGGTGCCGTGAGCCCCCAGAGCTGGCATGCGATGCAGAGTCCGAGACACCAGCCCCACCTTTTCATCTGATTGGGGAGGGGGGTGGGAAACAGCGAGGCACACACAGGGAGTTGCTCAGAGTTGGAGGCACAGCGGGGGACAGGACCTCTGTCTGGTGCCACCCCTCGTTTGCCTGGCAATCCCACTCCTCGGGATTCTCAGGCAGCAGCACCCTTGCCCCCGGAACACGACCCTCCCTCCACAGCCTTCCCTCTTCCGGGGGCAAGTGAGGCCAGAGGCAGCCAGAGGAGTGTCATCGGGCGGAGTTGAGCTGAGAATTCAGATGGGGCTAATCCCAGCATTCTTTTTTTGTGTGTGTGCGCGCGCGGTACGCAGGCCTCTCACTGTTGGGGCCCCTCCCGCTGCGGAGCACAGGCTCCGGACGCGCAGGCTCAGCGGCCATGGCTCACGGGCCCAGCTGTTCCGCGGCATGTGGGATCTTCCCGGACCGGGGCTCGAACCCGTGTCCCCTGCATTGCGCCACCAGGGAAGTCCCCTGTCTCCTCACTTTTTGCACAAGGGGAAGCACCTTCTGCCTGTCTTGGTGGCATCCCCACCTCCATCCTCCCTGAAGCCTTCCTCCACAGCCTTCAGCTCTTCCTCCACAGCTCTTCAGCACCTGTCCTTTCCCTCCTCTGAACCTGCAAACCCTCCTCTCCGTGGCTCTGTCTCATCAGGGGTTTCCCGTCGTCAGCAGTGTACTCAGGAGTATTTCCCTTTTTCTCCATGGCTTCTCTAACTGGACCCTCTCTCCAACCCCTCCCAAGGCAAGTTGCTGGCAAGAGGTCCTTGCACTCACTGACGTCACTTCCTCGCCTGAGGTTCTTTCCTCGACACACTGCAATCTGGTACCCGACTTCAAGCTTCCATGGGTTTTTGATGCCAGCTGCCCCCGGGGGCCCCCTCTTCTTTCACATCTTTCCCCTCCTAGGGTGATCTTATCCACTCACATCTCTATGTTGCCCAGAGCTGAACGTTGGCTGACCTGCAGCATCTCTACTGGGCATCCCACAGAGCCTGTCTTGGGGAGGCGTTTCTCTTCTTCCTATAATCCTGATCAAATAGAGATGCTCTAAGGATTCCATCCACTTTCCTCTCTCTCAAGACCACCTCCACGTCCCCACCTGCCTCCAACCTTTGGCTTTCAGCTCTGTAATTGTATGCAGGTGGTTCTGCGAGTGTTTACAGGCTCCCAACCAATAGCTATTTGGATAACTGTCTCTAGTGGGTAGAATTGTGTCTACCAAAAAGATGTGTTCAAGTCCTAACTCCCAGTGCCTAGGAATATGAGTTTTTTTGGAAATAGATTCTTTGCAGATGACTCAAGCTAAGATGAGGTCACACTGGATTTGGGTGGGCTCCAATCCAGTGACTGGTATCCTTATAAGAAGAGGGAAACTTCGACACAGACACACACACACGGAGAACGCTGTGTGGCGCTGTAGAGCGTTGGGTTATGCTGTCACAAGGAACACGCCAAGGGTTGCTGGCAACCACCAGAAGCTAGGAGAGAGGCATGTTGGGTTCTCTCTCATGACCTTCAGAGGGAACCAGCTCTGCCAACACCTTGACTTTGGACTTCTGGCCTCCAGAATTGTGAGAGAATAAACTTCTGTTGTGTTAAGCCACCCAGTTTGTGGTACTTTCTTACGGAAGCCCTGGCAAGCCAATATACCATCCATCTGTCCGTCCATCCACCGATCCTCAGGACCGCCTCTGTACTGGACCCTGTATGAGGACCACCAGGGACCTTGAGTTAAAGCAGAGCTCCCTGCTGCCCTTGAGAGCTTGCACGCGGAGGGCGAGATGGACACTTGCACAGCAACCTGTGCTCCAAGTAGGCTGCACAAGGGCAGTGGGAATTTGGGAGAGAGATTCAGCTCCAGCCGGGAAGCAGATCTCAGAGGAGGTGATGTTGAGCTCTGAAGGCTGCACATCCATCAGCCAGATTTGCAGAGCAAGTGAGACCAGGATCTTCACAGCCACCGAGCCCACGTGGGTCCCCTCCAAGGAGCCATAGGGATCCTGGGAAAGCGCTGCTTCAGCTTTGGTTAGCGCCCACATGGGGTGTGAGGCCCAGATGGGGAAAAGGATGTGCCTGGAGCCACATGGCCTGAGGAAGCAGGTCATTGGATTTAGAAAGCACTTTCTTGGGCTTTCTTTTATCTGGTTGTACTATTGGTCTTGATTTCAATTTTTAAAACATTTTCTTCCCTGCAATCCATCCCCTTCCGCAGGCTCTTTGGAAGGAAATGCTTCTGGGGCTGGGCTGGGCTGGGCTGAGTGGGGCAGCCTGCCTAGCCTCCTTATCTTCATGGTACGGTGAGTCCTCACCCCGGCCTTGCGGTGAGCCAGGTTGGGAGAGAGTTCTCTGTGGCTCTGCCAGACTCGGAGTCCCCTCTCTCAAAAAACTGGTTTCCCTTCTCTTTGCTTGGCTGAGTTTCTCTGTTTTGGGGCCAGAATTGTGCCCCATTTCCTCTTTTCTTTCACCGGTGTGTTTGGGGCCTCCTTTGGGAGGGTTCAGAAGGGCTCCTGAGTGGCCTGGAGGTTCTGTGGCATCCTGGCCCCTGCCTCCAAAAGCCAAAGCTGGTTGTTCATAAGATGACCCCACAGGACCTCCTGGGGGGACCGGGCCTGAGCAGAAGAGGATTTACAAATCCTGAAGGGGGGGGGCTGCCTGCCAGCCTGTCTTTAGTGAGAAGGAAGAGAGGGGTGAAGGCCTGTGCAGACAGACATGCCAGGTCGCTGGGAGGGAGGAGAAGCCCACCTGAAAAGGTCCAGTCACGTCACCTCCTCCATGAAGGCTTCTGAGATTCCCCTGGTCAGATTTCTATAAGAGCCCGATCCACAGCTGTACCCCCAGATTCAGGCTCAGGCAGGGCAGAGTGGAATTGGGAGGGACCGTCCACTCCACAGATGAGAAAACAGAGGCACAGAGAAGGGAACTGGACATGGCTGCATCACACAGGCTGGTGATAACGGAGCAGGGGTTCAAATAGTACTTTTAGTTTCTGGTACAAAATGATTTCCCTTAAAAAAGGAGTCATCTGTGTCCAATATATCACATTCCGTAATCAGAGAAGTGCTGTTTAGGTGCAGTTATTTTTCTCTTATTATTATTATTTTTTCATTTTTTATTTTTGGCCGCACTGGGCAGCTTGCGGGATCTTAGTTCCCCGACCAGGGATCGAACATGGGCCCCCTGTAGTGGAAGCTCAGAGTTCTAACCACTGGACCACCGGGAAGTCCCAATTTTTTTTTCTCTCTTTTGAAAATCTGATTTCGATCTGATTTGGGCAGAAGTTCCCCAGTTTACCACAGACCCCATCACTCCCTATTGCATTATACCTGGTCAAATTCACACAATTCTGCTGCCCACCTGGCTCCTGGCTTTCACTCAGCATTCATTCAACATGTATCTATTGAGCACCTAATAGGTGCCAGGTGCTGTTCCAGGTACTGGGAAGACCCGGAAGTGACCAAGATGGAAGACAAGCACCCCCCGCCCCCCAATAGCTCTTGGGTTCCAGTGGCATTTGGTTCACAGCCCCTGCCTTCTTCTACATCCGTTAGCATCCCCAGTTTGGTCTGGCTTCACCACCATCGGGGGTATAAGAGGTTAAGGTGGGATAGAATCATGGAAAAACCCTAAACTTGTCTTCCATTCCAGGGTTAACGACTCAGACCATACACTTCTGTAAGGTTCTTACTTTATCCTCAGTTCCCTTCCTTATAACTTGGGACTGTACTCTTCACCCTGCTTACCCTCCTAGGGTTGTGTAAAAGTATGTGGGTCGTTGTAGACAGCAGTGGGCTCTAAACAGGGCATGATTGTGACCTTGAGGGATGCTGAGCTTCTCACCTGTTCAGGAAGTAGTTCTGCTCTGAGGCAGGGCACTGGCCTACTGGCTTCAAGCCTCTCTCCGTTCAGGGAAGGGTGAGAATTTCTAGGGGAGTCGAGGGCACCCCCTGGCACCCACCGCCCGATTGTGATAAGAACAACCAGGTGCCTCTTTTTCACCTCCATCTGGGGCCACCAGCCTGAGGAAGCGGTGAGAGGAAGCAAGGGAGGGTAGAGGGGGAGGGGAGACTCCTCGGTTGGGGAAATCCAGCCACCTGTATTGGGGGCTCAAGCCCAGGCTGTCCTCAGAACCCAGTCTTTGCCCCTTGGTGGAAGCTCCTCGTACCTTCCAAGCTGTCAACAAAGCCAGCATCTTCCTTCTCTAGAAAGAGTCTGACCTACAGCATGAAGAACCAAGGTCAGCCCCAGGGAGGGGCTTCCTGGTACAAGGGGTGTGGCTGAGGCTCAGGACGGAAGCTTCTGGAAGCAGGGGGAGCGCCCCAGCACGGCTTTGGTGGAGTCTGTCCTGGAGTTAGGTGGGATGGAGGCATATCTCAAGAAGGTTTGCTGTGCGTTGCTTGGAAAGAGTCATCATGATTTCATGTTTCCAGCTCTTCTCAAGGAAATAGACCTAGAGGTGCAGAGTCTCCTGGGTGCAGTTATTTGCGACATGGGCTTTCACCAAGATCATTTCAGCGCTGGTGCTCACAGGTGTGTGGCAGTACTTAATGGTAATGGAAACATTGGCTGGAACCTCTCCTTCCCCACGTTTCCCCAACCTGGAGGAATACATGATCAAAATTTTTATTTCGTACACCAATGTAAAATCGAGGGAACGGCAACCTTGGATTAATTGAACACTGGAGACTGTCAGTGATGGAGAACCTCAAGCACTTTTCAAGGAGTAGCTCCTTAATTCTTGCAATACTGGGTAATATGTATCTCTATACCCTTACCATGTGCCAGCTACCATACACGTACTATTATCCCCATTTTATAGCTGTAGAAACAGAGACACAGAGAAGTTAAGTAAGTTGCCCAGGATTGCACAGCATACGGGGCAGAGCCAGGACTCAAATCCAGGCAGCCTGGGCCCAGAGTCCAAATTCAGAACCACCATGCTCTAAGCTCCTGGCCTACCCTGAGAGGTGGGATTATGATTACCCCCAACACAGAGAAGGGGAAACCAACCAAATTGCTCCAGCACTCACGAGCATCAGCAAGAACGTCTTTTATAGGGCTTCCCTGGTGGCACAGTGGTTGAGAGTCCGCCTGCCGATGCAGGGGACGCGGGTTCGTGCCCTGGTCCGGGAGGATCCCACATGCCGCGGTAGCGGCTGGGCCCGTGACCCATGGCCACCGAGCCTGTGCGTCCGGAGCCTGTGCTCAGCAGCGGGAGAGGCCACAACAGTGAGAGGCCCGCGTACCACAAAAAAAAAAAAAAATGTCTTTTATAACTGCCGTGAACACATTCAGGATTCAACAAACAGTGACAGCCTGAAACTTTTGTGTCTGTAGCATTCTTGGCCAAGAACAATTAATCCTCACACTTCCACAGGGTGGGGGTCTGATCCTTCGTAAGCAGGGGTCTGCAGGGTGGGGGTCTGATCCTTCGTGATTCCCAGCCGGAAGGGGTCTGGGATGTGAAGCCAGGGCATCTCCACACCTGGGCTGCAGCTCTGAGGCTGTGTGATCCTCTGAGTCGGGGTGTGGCAGACAGACAGGCCCTGAATGCTGGCTGTCGTCTGACAGGCCCGTGGACTGTTAGGGCTGGAAGGGACCTTGGTGACCATCGAGTGATGAGATTAGTCAGCCTGGCCGGGATGCCAGGCTCTTAACCTGGACAGCCTCTGGCCTCCTTTGTTCAGCAGAGCAACATGGCCTGAGGCTCCCTTGCTCCAGTTCCCCGCCTCTCAATTAAAAACCGACCACAAGTATGTGCTCCCTTGTTTTGAGAGTCTGTGCTTCAGGGAAGGAGGAATTTCATGTTGGATCCTCTGGAAGTTGAATTTTCTGCCTTCCAGGTTTGCATGCTCTGTCGAGCTGTGGTTAACCAACCTGGAGCTTCTGATTCCACTAACCTGTAGAGTGTCCCCCGGGGGCAGCTCAGGGGGAAGGGCGGCATGAGACCCACCAGCTGGTGACCTCGAGCAAGTCGCAGAGGCTCTCAGAGCCTCCCTGCCTTCCCTGACCCCTGGGTGGGTGAGCCTGAGGACTCACTGAGATAAAGGCGAGAGGCTGCTTTGTAAACTATAAAACGGAAGACCCGTGTGATCGTAGAAAGGACCGGTTTATCTTAGCGCAGCTCCTTAGCCTCCAAAGGCTGTCGTCTTTCCCTTCCCTGTTGACCACAGTACAGATGCCTGGATCATTTAATGCAACAGATCTTCCCTGAACCCATAGTGAGGTGCTCCGTGATGCTCGGTATTGGGAGGTCCACCCCAAGAGAAGGAAAAAAGCAAGGTCTATCCGTGACCCTGTGTCCTGAGAGCCAGAGTCAGGGAAAGACAGAATGCCCCAGAGAATGCAGTTTCCAGCAGGAGGGTTTCTGTTCACTTTTGCTCTTAACATACACACAGAGAAGGGACATTTGTGATGAATTTTCACAAGGTAGACACACCTGTGTAACCACTACCTGGCTCAAGAAACAGCATGGAACTCCCCCGGGGCCCCTTCCCAGTCTCTACCACCCCCCTCTCTGACTTCTAGCACCACAGGTTGGTTTTGCCTATTTCTGAACGCTCAATGGAGTCACCCAGGCCTGCTTTCGCTCAGTGAGAAAGAAGTGTGTGTGAGATGCATCCTGCTGTCAGTGGCTGTAGCTGGTTACTTCTCGCTGATGTACGTGGACTCCCACGCTCGATCGCACCCGATCTGTCTGATGGTGCGCCTTGGGGTCGTTGCCAGTTTTTGGTGCACTGTGAATGTTCCAGTCCATGCCTCTGGGTGAGCTTATGTGTACTTTCTTTGAGGTATACACCTGGGTGGAATAACTGGGTTGTAAGGTGTGGCTGGGTTAGCTGTAGTAGATGCCGGCAGGAAGGATTTAAGTAGTTAAGCAGCACTTCCAGACCCTGAAGACTGTGGTCGACTAGCTCATGCCCCCAGAGGCTTGGAGGCTGGGGGGCAGTCCTTGGCCCCTTTCCATCTGGTTTTGGTCCCGTCTCCTTGGTCTGTCTGGGGTTTCCAGTCTGTACTCCCAAGGAGGTGTCCAGGGCCACTTGGGAGAGTTGGGTAGGGGGGCTTTAAGCTTCATTTCCCTGCATCAGCCACAGCTCCCTGTGTCCTCTGTTTCACATAGGGATTCTGAGAATGACTTCATGTGCTTTTTTTTTTTTTAATGCTTTCGCTGTTTCAATATTTGAAAATCCACCGCTGTGAGGTCCCTTCCAGCTGGGAAGTTCTATTTTGGGAGCTGGAGGTGGGTGTGGGAAGGGTTAAGCATTATTCAGCCAAAGAGCAGGGTTGGGCCTCAGTGACCTTTTAAAGTTCTTATAGCTCGGCTTGCAATGCGGGCGATCTCAGAACATTCTATAAAAATAGCGCTCAAACAAAACAACTTCTGAAGCCTAAAGGATGTGGAAGAGAGGCTCGATGTGGAGGAATGTTTAGGTGGCTGACAACAGGAGTCTTGAGGACTCTCTCCTTCAAGCACCCCTCTCCATTTTTTTCCCTTCCTTTTTAACTCTCCATCAGCTGTTCCTGGTAGCTGTCACTTGGGGTTGTTTGGGTTCAGAACGGTTCTCATTTTCGCCCAGGAGCGGGTGACGCAGGTGGCCTGTACGTCTCTCCCAAGGGTGGTGGCCTTCCCTCCTCCAACACCAGCCCTAGTTTGGACCTGTAGTTTCGCTTGGTGAGGGAGGCCGGGCCGTTCCCGGGCCCAGAGAGGAACGTCTCTGCCTTGGCATGCAGCTCTGAGTCAACAGGCCTGATAAACGGCCCACTTCCCAGGGCCAGCAAGGAACAAAGCCCTGACTGCTGCTGCGGGATCCGTCTGCCCCCCTCTTCCCGAAACAGCTGTTTATTCTTTTGACAGGAGTTGGAACGGAGCACCTTCCTTTCCTCCCAGCCCGGCCTCCTTCTGCAGAACGGAGCTCAATAGAACTTTGTTGTTTTGCCTTTTACTCTGGGGGGAGAGAAGCAGACGATGAGGTACGTGACATGTTGAAACGATTTACCTCTGCCTTGTCGGGGTCACTGGGGGTTTTGTGAGCCGGCTGCGGCGTGCATGCCCCTGGGGGAGGAACCCCGCTCTCCCCCTAACTGCTTGCTGGTCCCCTCGGTAGTTCTAGAAGAAGACAGAGTCCTCCTCTCCCCGGCGTCGGATCAAGTGGGTGCTGGTGGGATGCTGGTCCAGTCCCTGTTAGTTTGCTGCCCCTGGCAGGACCTCACAGGGCGTGGCTGCAGCCTGGGGTTTTCTGTGCAGGACTCAAAGTGCCATTGCAGGGGCAGGAGGGCGAGTCTTGGGGCCCAGGACCTGCGTTGCGGGTGGATGCAGAGCCCTCTCAGGGCAGCGCCGACCCTTCATTTACCTCCCCTTCTTTCTCTTGGAAAAACTCTTGCACACTGATTTCTGGGCCAGGCAGCAAGGAAAAGCTGGCTGGATCCAGGCTTCAGATTTCCTGAAGGGGATTCAAGAAAGGGCACTACAAGACGTCCCTCCGAGAACAGGTTGTTCCGTCTGTGATGGCTGGAGCGAGAGCTAGTTGTATATTTAGTCTGAAGCTTGTCTCTTGTTTTCCTCCGTCTGTGTTTACTTTGACCCTTGTAATGAAAAACATAACTGGAAACAACCCTCCATGCACTTTTTTTTCCCCACGAATTATAACATGTTTCTCCCAACAGGGAGCATTTCCCCGTAATGCCCACCAATTTAGAGAGGTTTTAGGATAAAGCAGCATTCTCCCTCCTCACCCTCAGCACCACCCCCTGCCACAGCTGGGCCTGGGAGGCAGAGGGTCTGCTTTTCAAACACACCACCCACCTGTGGGTAAGCCCAGTGATCTCAGCCTTTGCCAAAGCTCAGTTTCCTCAGCTAAAAGCCGCTGCGCTGACCAGGATGAGGGATGAACAGGATGGAGTGAGTGCGGAAGGCTCCCACACCAGGCACACAAGAGGCACCTGGAAATGGCAGAGGAGTTGAGCCAATGCTCACCAGCTGGTCCAAGGAGAAGCTAGCCCCTCAGTGAGTCTAGCCTGTGATTAGCTGGCTTTGGGTCAATTGCTAAGTGGTAATCATGAAAGGCAAAATGAGAGGATGTTGCAGAGAGACATGGGTGGTTAGTCCATGGGTAAGCCTGCATGTTTACTGAGAACAAAAGAGTTAAAAGGGTGGGCACTAGAGGCCAACTCTCTGGACCTGAATCCTGGCTCCACCACTTTATGCTGTGTGGCATTGGGCAAGTCACTTAACCTTTCTGAGCCTCCATTTTCATATCTGTAAAATGAGCATGATACTAGAAGGCCTTCACAGGGTCGTTGTGAGGTTTACCTGAGAGATTACTGGTAAAGCATTTAGCCTGGGGCCTGGCCTGGTTCAGTTGGGGGGCATCCAAGTGTTGCAGGGCCAGAAGCGTATTCAATTTTCAGGGTCCGCTTTAAGAAAAAGAATGCAAAGTTGCAAGTATAATATTAGTGTGGAAGTGAATGCAGTCGTCCCTCGGTATCCACAGGGGATTGGTTCCAAGGCCTCACAGACACCAGAATCTGAAGATGCTCAAGTCCCTCACATAAACGGCAGAGTATTTGCATATAACCTACACACACCCTCCTGTTCACTTTAAGTCACCTGGAGATCACTTACAATACCGAGTATGGTGTAAATGCTATGTAAATAGTTGCATGTACGCAGCAAATTCAAGTTTTGCTTTTTGGAACTTTCTGGAATTTTTTGTTTTTTTTAACATTTTCGATCCGTGGTTAGTTGAATCTGTGGATGTGAAACCCATGGTTATGGAAAACTATTTAGGATGTGAGGAGACATCCCAACAAATAACAAAAATTGACAAATATTCTACATAGGACAAAATCCAGAAAACATCCTAATAAATTGTGAAAGTAATAGAAAAATGATCAATAGTACTCAGCTGTCTGATGCACCTGTCATATTTTGGCTGCATACTCCTGGGCTGCCTCTTTGCTGATTTTGTAGTATCATTTTTAATAGAGACAAAGACCAATCCGTTTTGCCTCTAGCGTGGTTAGTCAGTGGTTGCTTTTTATAACTGCGAGTTTAGAAGTTTCTTTCAGCTTTACAACTGGTTATCGGTGCTGCCACGGCTGTGAACCTTCTGGCACTTTCCTGCTCAGGTGGCGCCAGCCAGATCTCTGAAGAACTCAGCTCTTCGATCCTGGATGGCGGGAGGGGGGTGTGGGTACCAGGTGGCTGTGAGGTCTGGATCACTGGGACCCCTGAGCAGGGAGCAGAGTAGCAGCTAGTTCAGCTCCTTCTCTTGTGGATCAAAGTGGGGGGCTCCTGGGAGCTCAGCAAGGTCTAGCTGGGGCAGTTTGTTACTGGGACCCAGGTAGGTCTGCAGGGAGTGGGGTCAGTATTCAGGCCCCACCTGCAGCTCTGGGACAGGCACCCAGGCTGGAGTGATTCCCCCAGGCAGGAGCAGTGCCTCGCCTCGGGGCAGCGTTTGGGCTTTGCCCGCTCTCCACCCCAGTGGGAGAGCAGGCCCAGTCTTGCCGGGGGTCCTGACTCAGAGGTTTCATAAGCTTCTGGATCAGTTGGCCTGTGGGCTCAACATGAGTTGCTTGGCCGTCCTCTCTCTTGATCATCACTTCCAGGAATCTGCGGGCCATTGCAGCAAGACGAGCTCCATGTGGCTGAGTGAACTTGTCCTCATAAAATGAGACTTCCAGCCCTGTGGCTGATTTCTCATCCAGGTCCTAGGTCAGTCAGGAAAGCCTGAGGACTTGTTTCAAGGCTGGGGAGACTGAGGCCAGAGGAACCCGTGACCCTGGTTCCCAAAGCCGCTCTGTGTGGGAGCTGGCGTGACGTTTGAGCCGCCGCTTCCTTCACTGCCCATGGTGAGCCACGGGGGCAAAGGCCATGCACAGTGGGACCCCGAGCTGGGGGCGGTGGGGAGCCGAGCTGACCGTCACAGCAGTCACCGCGTGGCGTGGAGGGCTCTCGCTTGACTCTTCTGTGTGGTGCTGCCCTGGAGGGCCAAGTCTCCTCTCGGAGGGAACCACAGCTCTGCCCTCAGAGCCACGCCTTTCTGAATCTCTCCCCTGAGAAAGCGTCATCCTTGTTTCCACGGCCATTGGTGGACCGTTTACTGACCACCAGTCACAATGTGCTGTGCAAACGTGTCTCCTTTTGTCCTTTCAAGAACCCCAGAGGAGGGTGTTTGAAGCTCCATTTTGTCTATGTAAACAGAGGCTCGGAGCCAGAGAACTTGCCCCGGGTGGTGCATACAGGGCTGCACGTTCTTAGCGGAGTTTTGTGCAGGGTGACTAATACCCAGTCAGCTCCTGAGCCCTCTCCCCACCCCCTTAGCTGCTTTGTTTTGTTTGCAACACTTGTGGGTTCCAGGGGCAGGGGGAAGGATCACGGGGAGAGAGGAAGATTCCTCAGCCTGCAGGAAGGTTTGGTTTCCTCTGCCGCTGCTGTTGCCATTCTCTCCCAAGATAATGGCTTTTCCAGGGCTTCTGAGTGCTGTGATTCAGCTGAGATGCTCACCTTTTCCTGACATGGGATGGAGAAAACAAGGGCCACGAGAATTCCTTTCAGAGAGGAATTCTATCTGGAAGGAATACCTTGACTTAGATCAGTTGGGGTGAAACTAGGAGATTCTCTGAAGTCGTGGGTGTGTGTATCATTCTGTGTGGAAGAATTAATTTATGGGCCACATGGAAACGTCTGACACTCCAGGCAAACAGAAGTGGAAGAGGAGGCGGGGGGAGGGGGCGAGGACGGCGGAGGAACGACAGGCTTACAGTGTGACCCTGCCTTGTGAAGTGCACCCAGGTTTTTAGCAAGGAGTGGGGACGGTTTCCTGTGGAAACCGTTGCAGGGACTGAGTTCTGGGAGTGGCCCAGGAGCAGCCCGTGCCAGTGGTGGGATGGATTCAGAGGGAAATCGCAAACACCATGACAAGAGGGCCTGGGAGATGCTGGGAGGGCTCAGGTGGAACTGCGCCTGGCTGGGCTCACATGATCCTCTGAGGGGTGGGGTCCAGGTGACTCAGCTAGTTACACTCTCCCATATAAGGCAGGGTGCTAGTACTCTGTAGGTCCTAATTCTGTGCTCAACCCCTTAAATGGGATATTTGGAAGCAACCCCAACTTTCCTACTTGGTGGGTCAGAGAGTCAACCACGAATCTTCAGAATGACACAGTTTTGAAAATTCTGAGAGACAAACACATCAGCGAAGGGCTGTTAGGCCCCATTGGCTGCCAAATGCCTCATTTTATCCAGAGAGAAAAATTAAAATGTTTTAAAAGACCCGCTGGCCACCCTGCCAACCCTTCTGTCCCCAGACACTGGGGTTCCAGATTCCAGGAAGCGTGTATACACCCATTTCCAGTGCTTTGCTAAAGGACGTGAGATCGGCTCATTTGCACAGCTTCCAACTGTAAGTTTCCAAAAAGAGTGATGCCCGGCCACAGCAAAAGTAAGCAGATTCACGTCATTTATAGAGTCCAGAAAGAAATGGGCTTCTAGAGTTGCCTCTGAGGCTAATTTCTGAAATTAAAAAATCAAACAGCTGCATTTGGAGAGGGGATTAGGGGGTGTGTCTGATTTTATATCAGGCTCTCCCTGATGTAAGCGTCCATGTTCTCTACCATGAGAGCTTGTGCGTTTCTCTATTTAATGTTTCTTACACCAGGAGAAAATTTGCGTTTGATCCTCAGCAGGTGGGGTTGATAAAGCTTCGGATGGCCTGGGCTTGATCAAAGAAAATCAAAGTCGCCTGGCATTGCCAAGGGGCTCTTAATCAGGCTGCAGCACAGAACAGCTGGATAAACCTTTAGAGTCCCGAATCTGCATCAGTTTGCACTTTATTGTTTAACATGTTCTTATTCCAAAACCCTTATTCTTTTCTCTCAAATATGCTTTGAGCTCTTGCTAACTACCAGGCACTGTGCTGTCTTCATTGGATCCTCCCGACAGCCTGTTTTATGGATACCACTAGTAAGAACTAGCTTTTTTTTTTTTTTTTTTTTTTTTGCGGTACGCGGGCCTCTCACTGTTGTGGCCTCTCCCGTTGCGGAGCACAGGCTCCGGACGCGCAGGCTCAGCGGCCATGGCTCAAGGGCCCAGCCGCTCTGCGGCGTGTGAGATCCTCCCGGACCAGGGCACGAACCCGTGTCCCCTGCATCGGGAGGCGGACTCTCAACAACTGCGCCACCAGGGAAGCCCGAACTAGCCTTTTTTGAGCATTTATATGGTGCCAGGCACGATGCTAAATATTTTATGGATGCCAGCTCTTACAGTCATCACCATTTTTAACCCCATTTTAGAGACGGGGAAACCCACCTAAACGTGATCCATTACAGGTCCACCATCCCTCTTCTGAATCCCTAGGGCCAGATATGTCGGAATTCAGAACTTTTTAGATGCCGAGTATTTATCATATTATGTAATGCAGCCAGTGCAGCAGGAACAAGCACGTAACAAGATACATCAATATTTATGCAAAGAAACATTTAAACAGCCTCACTAAGTGGGATAAAGTTTATAAATAGCCTCATGTCCGTTAGGGCCTGGATGCCAGTTGAATTATAAACAGGCTTTTGGTTCTCAGAGCCTGGAGTTGGGTGAGGGTCTGAAAAGATGCTTACATGTTCGGAGTTACCCATTTTCATGTGTCTCAAATCCCCGCCTCACTCCCAAGCTCCCGTGTTCTATCACCATCCACATTCCTCTGGGGGTGAAGACAGTGGCAGAGAGAGATGGCCACAGTCTCAATCCAGATCTGTTTGCTTCCACACCCAGGCCTTTCCTTGCACTCAGTGCTAATGCTGTTGACATAGAAATCAAGTGGCTTCTTCCAGCAGCGGGGCCGAGTTGCGTGCCGCCCTCTGCATTTCGTAACTTTGCTGTGGGCCCCGGGCTGTCTGTGCAAGCTCACGAGGTATTCACAGGGAAGAAGCTTGAGACCGAGGTTTCCCTGTGGCCCAGAAGGCTCATCTTCTCACGGTCTCTGGAACACCACCGATCACAGTTGTATCTGAAAGCTGGAGGTTGAGTTATGACCTTGAGTTCAGCCCAGGCTTTTCCATTTCCAAACAGAACGCACCTTCTAAGCAAGAAGGAATAGAGGGCTTCCCTGGTGGCGCAGTGGTTGAGAGTCCGCCTGCCGATGCAGGGGACATGGGTTCGTGCCCCGGTCCGGGAAGCTGGGCCTGTGAGCCATGGCCACTGAGCTTGCGCGTCTGGAGCCTGTACTCCGCAGTGGGAGGGGCCACAGTGGTGAGAGGCCCGCGTACCACAAAAAAAAAAAAAAAAGGAATAGAGTGTCATGGCTGATCCCATACCTTTTCTTCTTTAACTGGATTTAATAATAAAGGTGATGGAGCATGTGAGATCCAAGCCGGGAATCATCTCAGAACGCTCTTTGAAAAGAATTGGAGAATAACCTGTCCCCTGAAAGGACACATCTCAGTGCCATTCTCATTTTATCTCATGCGCTCACCAGACATTTATTGACAGCCCCGTCTGCTGTCTGTGGGGCACTGGGGATTCAGGGTTGAATAAGAAGACATCCTTCCTGGGACTTGCCTGGCAGTCCAGTGTTTAAGATTCCATGCTTCCAGTGCAGGGGACATGGGTTCCATCCCTGGTCAGGGAACTAAGATCCCACATGCCACGTGGTGTGGCCAAAAAAAGAAGAAGAAGAAGAAGAAGACATCCTTTCGGCCCTCAGGAAGCTCAAACGAATGATTAGGGGAGACAGAGCCAAAATGTGGACGTTACCACATGAGCCGCCTCCCAAGGTGATGTGTACAGCAACGTAAATAAAGTGATGGGGGAGCTGGAGGAGAGAAAGGGGGCTTCGCTGGTGGTCAGGGGTGGAGGTGGGAACTGGCTTCACCAAGGCGATGACATTGGCTCCCACGTGTCCACTCTTGTGTTTTCTCCACCTCCTGGTCCTCTCCTTCTCTCCCCCTCTTCTATCCTACCTCTAAGTGTTGGCATCTTCAAGCTTCAGCCCAGGGCCCTCCTTCCTTTTTTTCTCTCTACATTCTCTCCTTGGTAATCGAATTCATTCCCTTCACGTTAAATACTGTCCTGGGTCCATGGACAGCTCCTCCAACTGCACAGCCTGCCCACATCTCTCCCATGAACTTCAGGCTTGGAAGTCCACTTGCCTACTCATCTCCATTCAGGTGTTCACACACTCCTCGAAATACACACATCCAAAAGGCAATTCATGGTCATTATCCTTCAAGCCTGTTCCTCCTCCAACCCATTTGAGGAAATGCTACAACCCACCTGCTTAAGCAGGAACCTTGTTTCTTCCCTCATCCCTGATGACTAAATTACCAGCCAAATCCTATCAGTTCTGTCTCCAAAGTATATTTTGAATGAAGCCACCCTTTGAGGCAGGCCACCTCCTCTTTGTGACCATTAAAATAGTCTGCCCTTGTCCTTTTATCCGTTCTGCATACCCAGCGCCCAGATGGGTCTCTCTGAACGAAGTTGGATGAAGTGATTCTTCAGCTTCAGATGCCTTGGTGGGTCCCCACCCACTTTCCATGCCTTTCCAGGCTCTGACTGCCCCTGCCCACCCTCTGACTGCCTCCTACCACCACCCTGCCCTCGTTCCAGCCGCTCAGGTGGGACAACTTCGCTATTTTCTTCTTGTCCAGGTTTTTTGCTTTTGTTTTATTCCAAACACAAGAAGCTTTTTCTCGGTCAGCCTGGTATAGATGCTGTTTCCGAAATATTCTCACCCTTTCTTGTGGCACTTTTCATCCTTTTCCATCCTATCTTCATCCCGTGGGAAGCTTTAAAATCACCTCCCCAGTGAGGGCTTCCCCGACTACCCAAATTGAGGTACTTCCCAAACCATTATTCCATACCCATCACCCCTTCCCCCTTCAATCACAATTTCATGCGGCAATCAGGAAGTAGTTATATACCTACTGTGTGTCGATTGTGTGGGTGTGGAGAAGAAGAGCTGGCTGGGAAGTGGTTGAGTCTAGATTGTAAAGGACCAGGGAGTTTTCCCCTCTGAGGATGGGCATATAGGCAGTATATCAAGGGCAGCAGAGCTCAGGAATGGATGGTTCCCCAAAATCACATGCCAAGAGGTGGGGCGATCTGAGTCAGAGGCAGCTGGCGTCCGTGGGAAACATTAGCTAGACCCTCACTCTAGAAAAATGGTACAGATGAACTTATTTGTAAAGCAGAAATAGAGTCACAGATGTAGGGAATAAACTTATGGTTACCAAGGGGGGATGGGATGAAGTGGGAGATTGGGATTGACATATATACACTACTATGTATAAAATAGATAACTAATGAGAACCTACTATATAGCACAGGGGACTCTACTCAATGCTCTGTGGTGACTTAAATGGGAAGGAAATCCAAAAAAGAGAGGATATATGTACACATATAACTGATTCCCTTTGCTGTACAGCAGAAACTAACACATCATTGTAAAGCAACTATACTACAATAAAAATAAGTAAGTAAATAAATAAATAAACAAACAACCCCCCACTCTCCCACGTCCATGGTGAACCTTGTGATCAGTCAGGGTACTTTCCCTCTGAGCCTCGAAGTGGCCTTAGCGTCCTTCCCAACCCAAGCAGCCCCGTCAATTCATTGAACTGGCTAATTTGCCATCACAGGCCTATGCAGTTTAAGGTAGAACATGCTCCTTAGCTCTCGTTAAATATTCATCAACTTTTCATTTTAGAAAGGATATGGGTAGAAGCATTTCTTAAAAACCATATCCCATTCTCAACATTTAATCTGTTTTTCCCCCTCTTCTTTTCTTTTCCCAGGAGAAAATAATGAATGTCAAAGGAAAAGTGATTCTGTCAATGCTGGTTGTCTCAACTGTAATTGTTGTGTTTTGGGAATATATCAACAGGTAATTATGAAACACGATAAAGTGATGTTAATGAAAGTCTCCTCTAATCTCCAGGTATCAGCCAGGTCAGCAGGTTGAATTAAAATTAGGATTAACTGACACCATAAAGAAGGGATTCCATCCTTCCTGTATCCCTGAGCCCTAGACTGTCTTTAAAATCATTAGATCTTTTTTTCTTTTTTAAAAGATTTATTTATTTTATTTTTGGCTGCGTTGGGTCTTCGTTGCTGTGCACAGGCTTTCTCTAGTTGCGGCGAGCAGGGGCTACTCTTCGTTGTGGTGCGTGGGCTTCTCATTGCGGTGGCTTCTCTTGTTGAGGAGCATGGGCTCTAGGCGCACGGGCTTCAGCAGTTGTGGCACGTGAGCTTAGTTGCTATGCAGTATGTGGGATCTTCCCCGACCAGGGCTTGAACCCATGTCCCCTGCATTGGCAGGCGGATTCCTAACCGCTGCGCCACCAGGGAAGCCCAAAATCATTAGATCTTCATGCACCTTCTAAGTAATTAATTATCTTCCTTCCGCCATGTTCCTAATGTCTTGATTTTTATACCTTTGCGGTTCTGGGTAGGCTAGAGCCAGAAACAGTAAGAGTCATATTAAGACCAAAATGTCATATTAAATTATTTATATGACCAGATATGGAAATTACCTTAAGAAATTTCAGACAGGAATTCCATGAGAAATCCACCCTGATTTTTGCAGTCCTAAAATATTTGCTAAGTTTAAAGGAACAACTCAAGGTTGTTGACTTTGGTGCAAAATACACTCTGAATTGCTGGTGATTCATTTGTGCCTGGCAAAACTTTGGGGTATTTTGTCTTTCTTTTAACCCTGGAAAGCAAGATGAATTAAATATTTCTGAGTTTTCAAGTTCATCAGTGGATTCACCCCAAATATTTGAGCTGCTTCTGTGTTTTTGGAAACTACCAATGCCTCGGAGATTCCAGCTGCAGAGGCCTCTGACAGAAAGGAGTCTCCGCAAGTGGCTACAAAAATGCATGATGGTTTTGACTTAAGAGGCATTGGTACAGCTCAGCCTTTCTTTCAAAAAGGCCACCTTAGGGCTTCCCTGGTGGCACAGTGGTTGAGAATCTGCCTGCCAGTGCAGGGACACGGGTTCGGGCCCTGGTCTAGGAATATCCCACATGCCGCGGAACAACTAAGCGCGTGAGCCACAACTCCTGAGCCTGTGCGTCTGGAGCTTGTGCTCTGAGACAAGAGAGGCCGTGACAGTGAGAGGCCCACGCACCGCAATGAAGAGTGGCCCTCGCTCGCCACAACTAGAGAAAGCCCTCGCACAGAAACGAAGACCCAACACAGCCAAAAATAAAATAAATTAAAAAAAAAAAAAAAAAAGGCCACCTTCCAATTCTGGGCCAGGAGAGCTGTCTCGTCACCATTGTTTTTTTTTTTTTTTTGTTGTTGTTTTTTTTGTGGTACGCAGGCCTCTCACTGTTGTGGCCTCTCCCGTTGCGGAGCACAGGCTCCGGACGCGCAGGCTCAGCGGCCATGGCCCACGGGCCCAGCCGCTCCACGGCATGTGGGATCTTCCTGGACCGGGGCATGAACCCGTGTTCCCTGCATCGGCAGGCGGACTCTCAACTACTGTGCCGTGCCACCAGGGAAGCCCACCACTGATATTTTCATGGTGAAGTGTCTTAGAAGCCTCCCAAGTTCAAGATGATGGCCTGGATGAACATTAGAATGTCTCTTTCAATTATTAAATTCTAAGATTTGATGAGCCAGCAGGACAATCTTGGCCACTTATAAAGGAACTGCACTTTCAGGTACATCAGTAGAAGGAGGATTCTCTGAACTCCAGAGCTATTATTCCCTGGGGTGCTGCATAGATCTCACCGCTTCTGGAGTGTTATCCTGTTTCATTCTGAACAACTCATTTTAAGAAAAACAAGACAAGCTAGAGAGTGACCCTATTGAAATGGTCTATAAACCAGGTCTTTTGAATTGAAACTGTGGGTACTTAGTCCAAAGAAAAGATGACTCAGTGTTAGATGCAGGGAGTTCCTGGGGCTTCCTTAGATACTTGAGGGCTGAGGAAATATCCTCGCTGAGGTCTGGAGCTAGGCTGCCTGGGGCTGGTCCTGTGCCACCACTTACCTCCTCTGTGACTTTGGGCAAGTTATTCAGCCACACTGTTCCTCAGTTTCCCTATCTTTAAAAATGGGAGAACAAACTTATGGTTACCGGGGTGGGGGGAAGGGTGGGGGGAGGGATAGTTAGGGAGTTTGGGATTGACGTGTACACACTGCTGTATTTAAAATGGATAACCAGGGCTTCCCTGGTGGCGCGGTGGTTGAAAGTCCGTCTGCCGATGCAGGGGACACGGGTTCGTGCCCCGGTCTGGGAGGATCCCACATGCCGCGGAGCGGCTGGGCCCGTGAGCCATGGCTGCTGAGCCTGTGCGTCCGGAGCCTGTGCTCCGCAGCGGGAGGGGCCACAGCGGTGAGAGGCCCGCGTACCGCAAAAATAGAAAAAAAAAGGATAACCAACAAGGACCTACTGTATAGCACAGGGAACTCTGCTCAATATTATGTAACAACCTAAATGGAAAACGAATTTGTAAAAGAATAGATACACGTATATGTATAACTGAATCACTGTGCTGTACACCTGAAACTATCACAACATTGTTAATCAACTATACCCCAATATAAAATAATAAGTTAAAAAAAATAAAGAAATGACTGATGAATAGGGGGGCTGTTCTCCCTGTCTTAGTGAGTGTATTTGTGGAGCAGACCAGTTTGTATACCTGTAAAAGCTTTAGTAAACCTGGATTATTTTTTCTTCTAAATGGGCATAACAGTAGTACCTGCCTCATAGGGTTGGTGGATTCAATAAGTTACTGTGTATAAAGCACTTAGGGCAACACACTCAGTAAATGCTAGCTGCTCTCACCATTATCATCACCGTCATTACCGCCATCCTCATCGTCTGCTCAGAGGGCAGAATAGGACAGGGGATTTTGGCAAATAATAGAAGGAAGAGCTCTAGCAGTTGGAAGATTCCAACAGAAGAGCAAGCGCCCTTCGGGTTCCTCCCCTGAATTGAGTTGCTTGTGTAGGTAACCTTCAAGCTCTGAACGCTTGGTTGGATGACCTTGGTGTTTTGAATTGCAGCCAGAGTCATACTTCCATATTTTGGGTACTTCACAAAATTAAATTATGGGAGCCAAAGGCCCAAATGTGCATCTTGGCACTAGCCTCCCATAAAGAGGGTTATTTCTCAGTGCTGGGCACACTCTTCTCTGCACAGTAACTGGAGCAGGTTCTGGCCGCTCTTCAGGGCCATAGTCTGGCACCCAGACTGCTGCCACAGAATTCTTCAGTGTGAGGAATCTGTTTGAATGTCTGCAAGAGGTTTAAAAGGCAGCAGATTCTTTGCCACCCTGTGAATTGACCATGTGATGATCTGAGGTGAGCTGAGGGCACTAACCTTAGACAGGTGGGCAGCACTGTAGCTAAGAAGGGTTGTAAAATAACTCAATCGGACACATCAACTGATTAGGAAAGAGAACTGTTGTCAGTAGAGCATCCTGAAAGAATGTTTGCTTTGAGGCTGGATAAGAAAAAATTCTTAGAATTTTAGAGATGGAAGAAACCTTAAAAGTTATAATAAAGTAATGATAGTGAGGGTGATTTTGATGATAGCAGCTACTAGTTATTGAGCATTTGCAGGTGCCAGGAACTGCACTGTGCATTCCCTCCAGTTCTTAAAATAGGCCTGCAAGTAAGTATTAGTCAGCATTTCCGGATGAGGAACACTGAGTCTCCTCAATGTTAAAGGTGAATTTCAAAGTCACATTTTCAGGAAGATTTAGGTCCGGGGCTGTCTGATTGCAGCCCATTCTCGACCCACGATTACAACCCTTCCTTTAGCTGAGAGTTCCCATTTTTCAAGTGACAAAATGGAGACCAAATAGGTGAAATGACTTAACAGTGAATTTATGTCCAAGTTCTAACTAGAACTCAGATCTGATTCATCGTCTGGGGCTCCTTCTTGAG
Source organism: Leucopleurus acutus (assembly GCF_964270905.1). Classification (NCBI taxonomy): domain Eukaryota; kingdom Metazoa; phylum Chordata; class Mammalia; order Artiodactyla; family Delphinidae; genus Leucopleurus; species Leucopleurus acutus. The sequence continues at coordinate 13,198,377 of NC_139150.1, forward strand.
CTGGTTGTTCATGCCGAGTGCTGTGAGGGATACAGTGTGAGCCATGGAGAATTCCTACCCTCAAGGGGTTATGCTTTGGATGGAGCAAGCAGACGTACACACCAATACACCAAAAATGCAGGACTTCCCTGGTGGTACAGTGGTTAAGAATCCACCTGCAAATGCAGGGGACATGGGTTCGATCCCTGGTCCGGGAAGATCCCACATGCCATGGAGCAACTAAGCCTGTGCACCACAACTACTGAGCCTGTGCTCCAGAGCCCGTGAGCCACAACTACTGAGCCCGCGTGCAACAACTACTGAAGCCCGTGCGCCTAGAGCCCATGCTCCACAGCAAGAAAAGCCACCGCGATGAGAAGCCCACGCAATGCGACGAAGAGTAGCCCCTTCTCGACGCAACTAGAGAAAGCCCGTGCGCAGCAACAAAGACCCAACACAACGACAAATAAATAAATAAATATATTTTTTAAGTTAAATTTAGAAAATCAAACCAAAAGCCTAGATAAAGTTAAATTAAAAAAAAAAAACCAACAATGCGAGTGGAGGAAGGACATCAGAGGGAGAGAAAAGGGGCAGTTCAAGAAGGCAAAGATTATGTTTGGCTTAGAGAGGGATCTATTTTTTTTGCCTTCATTTACAGATATTTATTGAGCACCTACTGTGTGCCAGGCACTGTGCTAGGATCGTACCAAGGAAGGCACAGAAGAGGTGGCATTTGAGCTGTGCCTTGAAGGATGAATATGTGTCAAATGCCATACACTGCAGTGTGGGTGTTGCTGTGACCTGAGATGTCAAAGGCTTCTGGGAGAGGAGGGTGCAAAGGGCAAGATGGCAGATTAAAAAGTTGGGACAAGGTGGCAAATCTGAATCTGCAGATTGATGCCCTGAGTGCCAGGTGGGGGTTTGAGTGCTGAGTTGCAGCGGGCCCGCCCCCTCCTCTCCCCTCTCCCTTCCTCCTCTTGTAGGGCGTGGAGTCAGATTCCCCAGGTTCAAATACTGTTTCTTCTCCTAGCAGTACGACCTTGAACAAAACCACTTAATGTGTAGGTGCCTCTGAGGAAGAATAGAACCTCCTTCACTGATTGTTGTGAGGATTTAATGAGCTAATACATGTCAATCTCTTAGAACAGTCCCTGGCCAAGTATTAGCTATTATGAATATTGTCGGATCAATAAACAGATTTAGAAACAAGGGACGTTAGAGCTTGGTCCACAAGTATTGAGCTCAGAGGGGAAACATGGGTGGAAAGAGGGCATGCATTTTACTCCTACCAGGAGATGTGGACTCCCAGCAGGGGCAGAAGGCAAAGTGTGAAACAAATATTAGTCATTTATTTTTTTCAGAGATGAGGGCAGCTGGGGCCAGAAAGGCGCTGAGCCAGGGCAGGTACCTGAGCCCAGGTCCAGAACTGTTTCTACCAAGCTCTCTCCTTTATATTCACAGGGAGGAGAAGTGAGTAAGTAAGGTTTAGCCACTGGGCACAGCTTCCGTGCACAAAACAATGGAGGAATCTAGTACTATAAGTCCTGTCCCTTTGCCCCCCAAATGTCTCTCAAGTCAGTGTACTCCTCTCCCTCCATCTCCCTGGCTCCCTTGACCTGGGCCTGGACCACTGCCAGCCTCATGACTAGTCACCCATATCTACTCTCACAAGGCCTACAGATAGGACCCTATTCGTCTCCTGCCTAAAACTCTTCAAGGGCAAAATCCCCAGCAGGCCCCAGCGAGGGGACCTCTGGCTACTTCTCTGTTTATTTCCTTGCACATTTCAGTGCCTCCTTCCTTTCTCAGGGCCTTTGCATATTTGTGTCTCTGTTAGGGACATTCTTCCCAGTTCCTCTTCCCCTGGACTCCTATTTATCCTTCAGAACTCAGCTAAAACATTATCCCCTCCTCTGGGAAGCCTTCCAGGTCTTCCTGTTAAGTGCTCCTGGTTACTTATGCTTTTTTTTTTTTTCTGCTGTCCCCAGTAGCTTGTCTGCATCACAGGGACGCATAGGGACTGTGTCTGTCTCAGTCAATGCCATATCCCCAGCACTTGGCATGTAACACACTGTCAGCAAGTATTTGTTGAATGAAGGGAGGTGGTCCCCTAGAGGAGTCATACAGTCGCTGGTCCAGTCTTGTAGGTGCCTTCAGATGGTCTCACTGCCTTCGTTGGCTAAAGAAATGCCCTTTGAGGCTGCTCTGTAGAAGGCTCTGAGCTGGTGGTATGCTGGCTCTGCAGTCGTTGGTTTTAAGATAATCCTGGGTGATTCCTGAGCAGGTGGCCGGAGGGGACCTGTCTGTGGAGCCTCTCCCTCAGCAAGGCCACCCTGGACAATGGAGAGCTGCCATCTTTTTTTTGTTTTTAACTGAGATTTGAGATTCTCCAGAGACCTTCTTCCCACCCCTTGTTCTGAGTAATCCAGAAGTGACTGAAGTCCCTTGATATCATTGGTTCTATCTCAAAGGAAGGTGGAAACCTGGGAGTAGACAAAACCCAAGCTCTCAACTCAGCCCAGGACTTCAATGATAATGGTTTTCTCCAAATTAAAAGTAACATGATATGTTTTTATTTCTCATTTGCTTTTAGCCCAGAAGCCTCTTTGTTCTGGATAAACCAGTCAAAGTAAGTGCTTTGAATTCTAGATATCTATGGGATGCCTCCCATGTCCACTCTGGCACCCCTACAGTCCATTCTTAACATGGCAGGTGGTGATGCAGCTCTGGTCACAGGTGGAGGGGAGGGGTCCCAGGGGTCTGGCCTGTACTCCTCCAGCCCCCTAGTCTTGCCTTTATAGAGCCGTGACTCTTGTTTTGTCCGTGCTTCTCATCAACTATCTGTCTCTTTAAGTAGTGTTATCTGGAGAACATTCCTGCCTTACTCATAAAAATAATCAGGGTAGATATTGTCCATTATGCAGCCCACTACATGTTGTATAAAGACCCCTGCAAGAAATTTTGTTGAGACAAAGGATCAGGAAAAAAGTTTGGGTTTCCCAATGAACCAGTGTGTGTAGGAGGAGGAGGAGGAGCAGGAGGAGGAGGAGGAGGATTGGCAGTTAGGAGTCTGTAAGCCTTCATTTTTCTGTCTTTGTCTTGGTTGCCAAGAAGCTCAGAGCAAAGTGTTGTGCTTAACTTGTACTTTCCTCGGCCTTCATTTCTGATATAATTTCTCCCCTGGTGTTAAATCCTGGCTTTTGTGCTTACATGCCATGGGATCTTGGCAATTTGCTCATACCCACTCAACCAATATCTCGGCCATAAAATAAAAATAAAGGTAAAACTTTTATTCTCACAGAGTGGCTGAGATGACCCAAGTCATGTGAAAACACCTACCTGAGTGACTAAAATGTTCTTCTGTTTCCTTTTGTTTTTGTTTGGTTTGTTTAGTTTTGTCTTTATTCTTGTATTGTTTCCCTATTTATTGTAACCATACCTTCTTTTTTTTTGGAATTTTGGAAAATTTATTCATTTTATGCAAGTGGGAAAAAGAAAAAGTAACCATACCTTCTTAATCATAGACCATCTCAAGCACTTCTTGAAAGTAGATGGGCTTTAAAATAGGTTTCTTACTATTTATACCCATTCATGCCTCACCACCTTATTTGTCCAACCGAAGGGCATTGTATCCCCTGGCTTCCCCGTCTTTTCCTGCCTCCGGAAGGTGCCCACCTTGGAGAGACTCTCACAGTGAATGTGGACACTTCAGCATGTGTGTGGTGAAAGTGGTTCTGATTACAGATTGCTGAGCTTCTTTCTGGTTTAGAGACCCTCAGATTTCCTGAGTCTGTCACTGCTGACCTTTGTAGCAACTCAAATTCTCCTCGTTTAGCAAAAGAGATCATTCTTGGAAACGTGCACTGTTTTCTTGAAAGACGCCGACTTGCTACAGTCATTTTCAACTTAGAAAGCTCTTTTACGTATGCTACTTTGTTTAGTCTTCAAAGCCACCTTCATGGTAGATTTATTATTGTTGTTGTTATTATTAGCATCTAACTTTTCAGAGGAGAAAATCAAGCTTCAGAGAGGGAAAATGTCCGATCACAGTCACACAGCTAGTAAGTGGCAGATCCAGGACCCAGAGTTATGTATTAGTTACCTCCACATCTTGTCATTCTTCTCTCCTTCTCTCCCTGCTAGGGCTCCCTGGATGAGCTGAGCGCCAGGGGACGCCCAAGGGAGGGGAGATCCAGGGAGTGTCAGGTCCATCTCTCATTCAGCTAGAGCGGTGTCGCTTTGGCTCATTTTATGAATTAGTGATTTAAAAAAAAATTTTTTTAAGTGACCTGCCATGAAAAGAGTTTGGAAAACCCCCAGTTTGAGACTGCCTCATTTTCTAAAAACGTTTGTCATCTTTTTCATTTCTTAGAAACCCAGAAGTTGGTGACAGCAGCATTCAGAAGGGCTGGTGGTTTCCAAGCTGGTTTAACAATGGGTAAGGCAGTCAGACGATGGTCTGTTTATCCACCCGACGCTATAGAGTCCAAATAAAATGGTTTCATATGGAGATATTTATATATGTAGAGCTGATTCACTTTGTCATACAGCAGAAACTAACACACCATTGTAAAGCAGTTACACTCCAATAAAGATGTTAAAAAAGAAATTAAAGACTAAAAAAAAAAAAGTGGTTTCACAGCCATAAACTCAGTCACTTGTCTTTCTGGCCTATTGGAAGCACACAAGGACTCTATTTCATGGTTGGGACTGGGACATTAAGTTTGGTTTTCATATTTTTGTTTTTTCCTATTTAACTTGAGGATGAGTGAAATTCAGGCTAAAGTTGGGATTGCAGGAAAGACTGTCATACGCTAAAACGTTTTCATGAGGACGGTTTTATGAAGTTTCCCTCCCCCTGAAATAACCTGATGGTTGTTGGGTCATTAAATTGCTAACTGTGCTGACCTGGGAGGATAATAAGAAAGGTGAGTACTGCACCTTTGCATCAAAAGTACGTCTTTATGAATAAACGTATAGTATCATGAACCTTTCTCCAGACATTCACTTGGTGCACATGTTCTCTGCCTTGGCACCCGTTTTTTTTTGTTTTGTTTTGTTTTTTGCGGTACGCGGGCCTCTCACTGTTGTGGCCTCTCCCGTTGCGGAGCACAGGCTCCAGACGCACAGGCTCAGTGGCCATGGCTCACGGGCCCAGCCGCTCCACGGCATGTGGGATCTTCCCGGACCGGGGCACGAACCCGCGTCCCCTGCATCGGCAGGCAGACTCTCAACCACTGCGCCACCAGGGAAGCCCTTGGCACCCGTATTTGCAGGATCCTCACTCACCTCCCTGCCTTCCTCAGCTTGTTTTCCCTTTGTATGTAGGACCCACAGTTACCACGAAGAAGAAGATATAGACAAAGCAAAGGAACAAAGAAAGGAGGACGAAGAGGAGCTTCAGCTCTTGGACTGGTTTAATCCACAGTAAGAAAAGAAGCATTGCCCCAAGTTCAGTAAACCCATAGCTCAGCAGCGGTGGGGGGCTGCATAGGCCACAGTGCCGTGGAGAGCGTTCCTGACTGAGGAGACAGGGTCTTAGCATCTATTAGACTTTGAAAACAGATTAGATGAGAAGCTGAGAGGCTGGATAGTTTGACTTAAATGCTTGAGCAACAACTACAGTGATTCTGACAGCAGTTAGCCAGCGGCAGCAAATGAATCAAAATACTGGGGCTGGAAATGTTCTTATAGGCCACGGGGTGTTGTGGAAAGCCACAGAATCTAGAGGCAGAGCAAGAAAATTCTGTGATTCGGTTAACTCATCTGTAAAATGGCGGTGACGATCCAGAATCTCAGAGGGCCATGCACGCATTCTTTCACATACAACGAATGTTTATCAAACACCTATGATATGCTAGCTGGTGTTTTTCAAACTGCCAGTCACTGCCCATTAATGTGTTCAGAAATTAGCTGAATGGGTTAAAAACAGCTTTTTAAAAAATTGAAATCAAATAGAAAATCAGAAGGTATCACATGAAGTAAGGATAGGTATTGTTTAGTGGAATTTTTGCTTCCGTATATATGTGTATGTGCATATGTGTTTGTGACAGAAGATGTATTTCTCACTATGAGTCATGGTCAAAAATTCTATACTAGACATTGTGTTAGGCACAGGAGACAGTAGAAATCAGTCAGTATGGTTATATTCAAGAAGTTCACAGTCCTGTAGGGGTACTAGGTGTGCAACTAGTGTTTGCCATGATTAGTAAGGAGGTGTGATCAACCTGACTTAGAAGGATGCGGTTTGGGGGTAAGGAGGTAAGAGCTGTCCGGGATGACCCTGAGGCCTGAGAGACTGGTGGGTGGTGGTGCCATTGACCAGGAAAGGGTCTGTTAGTGGTGGTGGGGGCGTGAAGGACGATGAGCTCAACTGGGGATGTGTGTGGATTCAGGTACTTGTGGGGTATCTGGACAGAGATTCACAGGGTGCCTGTCTTTGTCATTCAGGCTGCTATAACAAAATACCATAGACTGGATGGCTTATAAACAACAAAAGTATATTTTGTACAGTTCTGGAGGCTGGGAAGTCCAAGACCAAGGCCTCAGAAGATGTGGTGTCTGATGAGGACCCACTTCCTAATGTATACACGGTCATCTTCTCACTGTTTTCTCACATGGTAGAAGGGAAGAGGGAACTCTCTGGGGTCTCTTTTCTAAGGGCACTAATTCCATTCATGAGGGTTCCACCCTCATGACCTAATCACCTCCCTAAGGCCCCACCCACTAATACCATCACGTATGGGATTAGGTTTCAACACATGAATTTTGGGGGGGACACAATAGTGAGTCTATAGCAGTGCCCATAAGTGTGGCAGAAGAGACGTAGTAGAGATGTAGGAAGAGGAGCCATCAGAGTACAGGTGGCAATGGGATCTACAGGCCAGGTGGATGTCTGACATCAGCCTTTACAGGGCCAGTGGAGGAAGAAAAGTCTGAAAAGGAGCAGGAGTGGCTGTAGAGGTAGGAGGATCAGGGGAGAGTAGTACCTATTCCAGCATGAGGGGGCTTGGGCTCTGGAAAGACTGAACATGTTCTGGCAAGTGGTCTTATTGTTTTGGGATAAGGGATCCATGTCAGTGTGAAAGGATGGGGAATTTTGGCCTCCCATGTGTCATTTGAAGAGCTGGACAATGACATAGGGTAGCCATCTATGAGATGCTAAACCATTCCTGGAAATGTAAGAATATGGTGGCACTGTAGCTTTGACAAGCTTCTTAGATGTGTGTGTGTGTGTGGGGGGTGAGACACCCCCGCCCCCGCGCCCCGCGCCAAGGGCCAGCTAGATCAGCTAGAGATGGTCGCCAAGCTCCCTTCAAAGGAGGGCGGCACACTTTTACTGTGGTACTTGTGCTTTGCGGAGTGAGACTTGGAAGGCGGGGCCGGGGCTGAATTACTGGGGTCAGAGAAGAGGAACAGCTCACAGCCACCAGCTGTCACTCTCTCCACTCTCCCGCACGCACGGCTCAGTTTCTCCTCAAACAACCGGCGAGCAGATATTTAAAGAATATTGATTTGTAGTGACACCAAATCTAAGCCTTCTCAGGAACTAAAGTATATTTATTGCATAACTGAATGAACGATGAACAATTGAATTAACAAATATATTTATAGAAATGTATCCTCTTCTGCAAACTGTCTGAAACATCTTAAGTATATTGTGTATGCATTTTTACATCAATATCACTTACTCTCTGTATCATCACATCCTCTTAATTTTCCTCCTGCTTCTCCCATCTCCCTTCTCAGTCTCCTTAATTGGGGCCTCTCCCTCTTCCCGGCCATCAAATATTAGTTTCTGGAGGTTGAGTCCAGTATCCTCATCTCTTTTCTTTATACCATCTTCCAATGTGCTCTCACCCATTTCCATGGCATTAGACACCGTCCATGGGGGAATGACACCCACATTTATGTCTTTAGTCCAAAGGTTTTCCCTGATCCCCTGCTTGTGTCTGACTGCCTGCCTGACACCTCTGTGTGTCTCACGTGACCCAGATGGAGTTCTTGATTCTGCCCCACCCTCATTCGTCTCATTCCCCATCTCAAGCCAGAGTCCAGGAGACCTCTCTGATTCTTCCTTCAGCCTTTCCTTCATCCATCCCACAGTCTAATTCATTTACATGTTCTGTAACTCTTCCCCCCAAATTTTTCCCACATCATCTCCTTCTCGCCCTCCCACAGCCACCACCCTTGTTCACGTCACCATCAGCTCTTGTCTACGTGCTGCTGCCTGGAAGGATTCCAGTAAATAACACGTTGTATGCATTCCACACCTGTTTTGAACTGCTGCATGATTCGTAGAACTTTAACACTTCCTCTTCCCCATCCTTGGGGACCACAATGTACCCATAAATAAGTACACAGAATGTAAAAGCTACCAGTTACCTAGCTAGGTGTGTGTTTGGGTTATGGAGGCCCTTTTATCTTGTGGGAAACCTTTAGCCTCTGCTGGTGGAACCCCACAAGCTGAAGTAACACAGTGGGTGCCCTGCTTGGAAGGAAGGCATTTGGGCAGTTTCCCATCTTTCCTGGTACTTCTTCCTCCTTTTAGAGCCCCATCTTGGTGACCTTGGACATCTTTTGCTCTTACACACGTGTGGTTTGCCTGCTGTCACTTGTCTTTTTTTTTTTTTTCAGGGTGGGGTGGGGTGGGGTCTGAGCTGAGGTTCATCCAGGAAGCTGATCTCGATCATCTTCCCACCCCATCTTCCTCCCCACGGCCTGCGTTTTCAGCCTGTCATCTGGCTTCCTAGTCAGGGTCGCTGACACGTTGGAATTGCCTGTGGAATTTAATAATTAACAGCTGGGAAATAGAACATTTTAATTTTTAATGAAACGTTAATCTTAATATTACTGCTTTTTTTTCTTTTTTTCCTTCTCAAAGGACTCTTCCCAGCCAAGTAAACAAACTGGACACTGGTGTCCTGACTCAGTCTTTCTAGAAGGTGTAGACTGAGTGGTCGTGCAGTGGAGGAGCATGTGGTAGGCCACCTGTCAGGACTGTGAGACTCTAAAGGGGTAGGACAGGTCTCATTCCTCTGATCTCCGTGCTCAGCTCTGGGCCTGGCACAGAGCAGAGACTTAGCAGATGTGCGTGGTGGGGCTGAGGGCCCTGCTCTGGCCCCTCCTGTTGATTAGATGGCGAAAGCTGTAGTTCCTTCTTCTTCTTGCCTACCCCTGCTTTCTTTATTTGTGAAACGGGTGAGGACAGCACCCGCTCTAGAAGGTAGTTGTGAGGATTCAATGAGAGAATGAAAGTCAAGGACAGCCCCTGTACCCAGAAGTATTAAATAAGAATACCGTCCTTTCCTCCTTTTTCTCTTCCTTTTCTTAAAAATAATATTACCGGCTTGCCAAATGTTCAGCTCACGCGTGGCTGCATGGCTTAGCTGATGGGCTGGGACAGAACTGCTAAGAGATCCTTGACAGGCAATGGATGAGGTGACAATGCATGGAAGGGTTTATGTTCAGAAACATAGGTTATAGAATGATAAGCCGTGTGTGTGTGTGTGTGTGTGTGTGTGTGTGTGTGTGCGTTGGTTTGAAATCCAGTCATTCAACAAAGCTGGGAGTTTTATGTGACTAAAAGCATCACATAAGCTTCTAAAAACAAAACAAAAAAACCTCATCATTTCTCATTCTGCACTGATAAAAAGTGCTGAAGTAGTAAGTTGAGTGGAAATGACTGACAAACCTGTGTTTTAACCCCATTTCATCAGCCTAGCAAATAAATATGCAATATAAGAAGCAATAGATATAGTGGTTCAGAGCACAGACTACAGAGTCAGGTTATCTGGGTTCAAATCCCAGCTTGGCTTCTTACTAGCTGTGTGACCTCAGACAAGTTATTTAACTGCTCCGTGCTGCAGTTTCCTCATTGATAAAATGGGACTCAACATAGCACCTACCTCTGAAGGGTGAAGCCCTTGGTGCTGTGCCTGGTTCCATAGGAAGTGTCCAGTGTGTGTTAGTTACATCATTAGCTGTTTGGCCTTGGACATGTTAACAAGCCTTTCTGAGCCTTGGTTTTCTTGTCTGTACAAGGAACATAATACATGGCAGGGCTTTTGCAGGGACTACATGAGAAAGTGTATGTGAAAGTATCTCACAGGTTGGTGCAGAGTCCAAAATAGCTTCTTGGTGGAAGGAAACCAAGAGCAGCTCTCCCTGTGCAGCCATGCAGCCATGCAGCTGTCTTACCCGGGGTGGGAGGGCAGAGCTGGGGTGGGGTTTGGGACCCCAGGCAAGACGGGGAGGGCCGCGAGAGCAGCCTGGCAGTGTCCCTCCCCGTCTCTGGAGGAGATTCACTGTGTGGGGAAGAAGGAAGCAGCCCTGAAGCAGGGCACAGGGCAGGGGTGGGAGGGCTGAGTCAGCTCCAGAACAGGAGTGCAGAGCTTGGGGACAGAGGGACAGGAGGCATGAGTGAGACGCTACTGGGAGTTGGGGTTAGCAGGGCGTGACCCAGCCTTGCCCAGCCTCACTGGAAAAACTCAGCTTCGTCCATGGGGGTTGAGTCTAAATGACTGTGTTTTAGTTTCTACTTCCCAACAGGCAAGCACAGTCACTTCCAGAGCAAATGGGGGTCAGAGCTGAGTCTCCGCCATCCCACTCCCATCCCCCACCCCGCCTCGGGCTGGGCCCCAGCTGCTACTCAGCCTTTCTGCATTTACTCTTCACAGTTTGGTGTTTTGTCGTTGCTCTTACGTTGTTTCCTGTGTTTGTGTTGGCTTTGCCAAGTCCCTTTCAAGTGTTCTGAGTGCAGAGAACATCCTCCCCTCCCACCTCCCCCAGCTTTGTGCCTTTAGTAAAGAGGCCACGTGGTCTGAGAGAGGTCGGCGCAAGAACCCCAGCCTGCAGGGTCCCTTCTTTCCTGGGTGACTGTCTCCTTGTTTGTCAAATGAACAATAAACACCAGAACCCCCTCAGTCTGGGGCCCTTTTTGCCCTATAACCAGGTTCCAACCCAGGGATCCCCTTCTAGCAAAACGCAAGCTGAAACAGCGGCTTCTTCCTCTTTCAGCTCTCGTGGCACTCTCTGGTCCCCCTGCATCAAGCACTAGGGCTTTCTCAGGGTCAGAGGGCACCCACAGGGATGAAGAACACCCAGAGATGCCACTGGAAGCTTAGGAAGGGGCTGGGGAGACCGCAGGAGAGATTTAGAAGGAAGACGAGGACAAGGAAAGCAGGAAGGCGGGGGGACAGAGGGTTTGAGTTGTACAGGTAAGATCCCCACAGGCTCCCCCAACGCAGCCCTCAGAGACACCGGGGCCAGGGTCTCCTGTCCCTCACCCAGAAGATGATGCAAATGTCATACCACCAGCCGACTGTTTGAGGTTAAACTATAGTCGGGATTCAAGGACAGTCACCATAAGCCGTGGCTGACCCGTTTCCCCTCAGACCGTCTCTGCCATAAAAGCCATCCTGATTCATGGACTCTGTTTTGTCACCAGTAAACGCCCAGAGGTTGTGACCATGACCGGATGGAAGGCGCCGGTGGTGTGGGAAGGCACCTACAGCAGAGCTATCCTAGAAAATTATTATGCCAAACAGAAAATTACCGTGGGCTTGACGGTTTTTGCTGTCGGAAGGTAGGTGTTGCCAATAAAACTGACTTTACTTTTTTTTGTTCCACTGTCAGAAGGTTGGCGAGGGGTCCCCTGGGCGTACGGAGGCTGTCCGTGACGTGTATGAATTGTTAGACAGGAGAATGGAGTAATAGGACCGTTTCAGGCTCATTTCTGCTGAGGCCCCAAAAGGCTGAGAACAAGACAGTGATCGGGGAGTCGACAACTTCCCACCTCATTGAGGGCCTCGGTTGCAGGTAAGAATGTCTGCTGCACCCACTGAGCCCGGAGTCTACAGCACGCCCACAGCCGCCTCTGCCCTGACCTCCACAGCTCTCTGGAAATTCCAAAAATGCCAGCTGTTAGACAGCCCGAATGGGCGTCATTGTTTCTCCTACGCTCTCAAGACCCCGGACCAAGGACCAGGGAGAGAAGTGACCCAAGTGCGGTGGTTTCCCACATCAGCATGGCTGACCACTCCTCCATGGGTTCCTGGGCTGCTTCCTGCCCCATTCATCCTGGAGGCTTTGACCCCAGGAGATTTGGCTGGTCAGAACTTCCTCTTCCAGAGGTTGGATAGGTTCCTGTTTCAGCTTCCATTTCCTTGTTTAGAACATTGCTCCCCAAACTGCAATCATTCCTACTTAAAAGTAGTAGCTGTAATCTTAGCTTAAAATACAATATAACCCATTTTGTTCTTTTGGGTTATATTGAATTTTTTTTTTTTTCCAAAACAAAATTAAAAGTTCACTTTTCCTATTAGCCTCCTCCCTCCCTCCGCACCCCCCGCCCCGTCATGGGCCTTCCCAACTGTACCTTTTCCAAAAGCCACATGGAAAGTTGACCTCTTGCCTGTACAAAGAGGGGTGAAGGCCCAGGATGATCTGAGTGAAGATCTGAGGGTTCTCCCGAGACCTCCGACCCAGAGCCCAGAAGCCATTGCCGTCACCGTACTGATCAAGTCCTAATGTCACTAAATGTGCTGATCCCAGGGGCCTAGGCGGCATCTCTAATTGAGAAGGGTGACTGGAGTTTTGACATTTTTACTAGAAGAATCTGTACTGTTATGAGTCGGGAGCAGATGCTCAGCTCACCTTATCCTTTGGTACGAGAGGGGACAAGCCAGCCACACTGCTGACTGATTTAATCCTGATGTTTCCAAAAAGAACAGAACGTTGCCGGCGGCTCCACGATGGTTTCTGCCATCTCCTTGCAGCTTCTCAGAACTAAACTGTAAATCACATATCCTGGTGAAATCCATGTGCTCTCCGCTCGGGGGCATGAGAGGACTGTTTGTACTCAGCAGCAATAAATCCTCCCAAGAGTGGATTTGGACTTTTAGGAGGTATGATGTTTGGTTTGTTTTCAAATAACAATGCACAGAGCCAACCGCAGTGCTTTAATCTCTAAACAATGTTAAACCTCACAAAGGCCCCCTCCCTTCCCCTGGGATTGTCTCCCAGGCTTCAGGGTGCAATAGATTGTTCTTAAAGTTCCAGAGTATGGAAGAATTTCCTGGCCACCAGCCCCAGAGCCATGTTGAAGTCCCTCTTAATATTGCTCCGATATATTCTCTCCATTTAAAGAATCAATAGTGTCAACGCTGGGGTTTCCAGAGACCAATATTAAAAGCACAGTTTATTTTTGTAGTAACAAAAGGGAATCCAAGCAGCAACCAAAAAGCAAAAAGAGGTGCCGCTTATTATTACTCACAAAACACCATAATTGGCCGTTAGTGTGATCAGCAAATTACACTTATTCCACCTTCACTGAGCATGAGTCTGGGGGTGGCATGAGTTGTGTTAAGCCAACCAACCACTCCTTCTTCCCCTTCTCTATCATCCCCATGGCTTCACAAGATAGCGTGTAGCTTGGCTTACAGAAGACACGAACATGATGTTCTGTTTTGTTTTGTTTTAATTTATTTATTTAATTTTATTTTTGGCTGCGCTGGGTCTTCGGTGCTGTGTGAGGCCTTCCTCTAGTTGTGGCGAGCGGGGGCTACTCTTTGTTGTGCGCAGGCTTCTCATTGCGGTGGCTTCTCGTGCGGAGCACGGGCTCTAGGGGCACGGGCTTCAGTAGTTGTGGCGCGCAGGCTCAGTAGTTGTGGCGCACAGGCTTAGTTGCCCCACGGCATGTGGGATCTTCCCAGACCAGGGATCAAACCGGTGTCTCCTGCATTGGCAGGTGGATTCTCAACCACTGCACCACCAGGGAAGTCCCAAACATGATGTTTTTTGAATGAATAAGTAAATAGCTAAAATACCACTGCACATCTATTAGAATGACCCAAATCCAAACCACTGACAACACCAACTGCTGGCGAAAATGTGGAGCAAGAGGTACTCACACTGCTGGTGGGATGCAAAATGGTGCAGCCACTTTGGAAGACGGTCTGGCAGATTCTTACAAAACTAAACATGCTTTTATCATACGGTCCGGCAACTGCACTTCTTGGCGTTTACCCAAAAAAGTTGAAACTTTATGTCCACACAGAAACTTGCATACAGATGTTTATAGCAGCTTTATTCATAATTGCCAAAACTTGGAAGTAACTAAGATGTCCTTTAGTAGGTGAATGGATCAATACACTGTGGCACATCCAGATGGTGGAATATTATCAGTGCAAAAAAAAAAAAAAACTATCAAGGCTTGAGAAGACATGGAGGAACCGTAAATGCACATTACTAAGTAAAAGAAACCAATCTGAAAAGACTACATACTGTACGATTTCAACTATATGCCATTCTGGAAAAGGCAAAACTACGGAGAAAGTAAAAAGATCAGTAGTTACCAGGGGTTGGAGTAGGGAAATGGATGAATAGGCATAACACAGAATTTTTAGGGCAGTGAAAATACTCTGTATAATACCATACATAATGAAAGATACCTGTCGTTATATATTTGTCCAAACCCATAGAATGTAAACTGTGGACTTAGCCTGATAACGATGTGTCAATGTGGGTTCATCGACTGCAATGCATGTGCCACCCTGGTGCTGGACGTTGATATTGGGGAAGCTGTGGGAGGGACAGGGGAGCGGGGGGGGCATATGGGAACTCTCTGCAATTTCAGCTCAATTTTGCTGTGAGCCTAAACATGCTCTAAAAAATAAAATCTATTTTTAAAAAAGGAAATGAGATAGTTAAAATAAGGTTAAATCAGAGCTTGTTTGCTCTGGTATTGGGATGGGTCTTATAATGGCAGTATCTGGTTAATGGATTGGTGTTTGGGGTGGCCAATTCACAGGGCGAGGGAAATTCACAGGGCGAATGTGTAATATGGAAGGATATCCATGTCCCATAACCCATTCTCTGGGTCCCAGAGAAGGATAAGAGAGTCTACTCTCTCTTAATGCATCCCCAAATGACCCAAGGGTCACGTCACTCTTGCATCTGGTAGGGCAATAGCAACATTGGAGTATAGGTTGGGGTTTTCAAGGGAGGCCTGAGAACTAGTGCCCCCTGATGTTGATTGAAGGGTACATACCTGCAGTTATCAGATGAATAAGTTCTGGGGATCTAACATACAGCATGGTGATTATCGTTAATAATGTTGTATTATAGACTTGAAAACTGTTCAGAGAATAAATCTCAAATTTTCTTGCCACAAAAAAGAAATGATAATTCTGTGATGTGCTGAAGGTGTTAAGTGATGCTACAGTGGTAATCATTCTGTAATATGTGTGCACCAAATCAGCACTTGGCACACGTTAAACTTACACAATGATATATGTCAATTATATCTCAGTAAAGCAGGAACAAAAAAGAACTAGTACCCCCTCTGCCTGGCCAAAGTCTGAATCAACTGATAAATAAGACAAGGGGCTAAGTAAGGCAGGTGGTAGTGAATATCACCTTCATTACAGTTAAAGCCGATACTGGAGAATGTGGCTTGTATCTGAAGGCCCTGGGCCTCCTAATGTTGAACCACAGAATTAGAAAGACTTGGGCATCCAGGCACCTACAGCACAAGAAACTGCAAGCCTCTGGTTGTGGGAGCAGGGCCTGTACCACTAAGCTACCAGTACAAGGCCCAGAGCAGTTGAGAACACATGTTCTTTCCACCTGGCCGGCTTCCAAGAGTGAGAGAGGAGGGGGCGGGGCTGGGCATGCCCAGTCACCCTTCTAGAATCATCAGTCAAGTAAGTCACTCCACCTCCCCAAAGTTGAGTGACTGAATGGTGGAGAGTGGCCAGGAACGTCCCTCTGTGTGAAAGCACTTGTCTCGGATGGGGGGAAAAATAATTCCTTTCCTAAACTGCAAAATACAGACAAGATGATGAGAATAGCATGTCGCCTCCTGCAGAAATCCTAGAGGTTACATTTATCCCATTCTTCTTTGTTTCAGATACATTGAGCATTACTTGGAGGAGTTCTTAACATCTGCTAATAAGTTCTTCATGGTTGGCCACAGAGTCATATTTTACATCATGGTGGATGATGTCTCCAGGATGCCTTTGATAGAGCTGGGTCCTCTGCGTTCCTTCAAAGTGTTTGAGATCAGGCCTGAGAAGAGGTGGCAGGACGTCAGCATGATGCGCATGAAGACCATCGGGGAGCACATTGTGGCCCACATCCAGCATGAGGTCGACTTCCTCTTCTGCATGGACGTGGACCAGGTCTTCCAAGACACCTTTGGGCTGGAGACCCTGGGCCAGTCGGTGGCTCAGCTGCAGGCCTGGTGGTACAAGGCAGATCCTGACGAGTTCACCTACGAGAGGCGGAAAGAGTCCGCAGCATACATTCCGTTTGGCCAGGGGGATTTTTATTACCATGCGGCCATTTTTGGGGGAACACCCACTCAGGTCCTAAACATCACCCAGGAGTGCTTCAGGGGAATCCTCCAGGACAAGAAAAATGACATAGAAGCCGAGTGGCATGATGAAAGCCATCTAAACAAGTATTTCCTTCTCAACAAACCCACTAAGATCTTATCCCCAGAATACTGCTGGGATTATCATATAGGCCTGCCTTCAGATATTAAGCTTGTCAAGATATCTTGGCAGACAAAAGAATATAATTTGGTTAGAAATAACGTCTGACTTTAAATTGTGCCGGTAGGTTTCTGAATTTGAGAGAGTATTATTCTGGCTACTTCTTCGGAAAAGTAACACTTAATTTTAACTTAAAAAAAAAAATACTAACAAAACACCAACACAGCAAGTACGTATTATTCCTCCTTGCAACTTCAAGCCTTGTAATATGGGAGAATGAACCTATGGTAATCAGATGTAAATTCCTAGTGATTTCTTATCTTTTCTGGGTTGGGGGGATACACTATCAGCTAAACAAAAAAAAAAAAAAAAAAAAATTGTCATGGGCAAAGAAAAAGCCAGAAACACTCTACATGCGTCAGTTGACCTACCAGAGAAAAGTATGCATAGGGAAATGTTTGGCAACAAGATACAACTGTGAGCCGTTGTCCTCTTGATTTCAGTGTCTTCCTGTCTCTGCTGAGTCTAAAGCAACAGAGTTGCTTTGCAAACAGGAGAACTCTTAGTTGGACACAGTTAACCTCAGCAACCCTCAAGTGGTTTCAACAGCAGAGTACTTCAGGCCATTTGTAGTCCACGTCCTTTTCTTATCAGGACGTTGTTTGGCTTCCATGCAAAGACTGGTCAAGACTCCCAGTGGATATCAGTGACGAATGTTGGGAGTCACAGGGAATCTGATGAGCCAGTGGGTGCTCAGCATGAAATGAAAACAAGCCTCAAAGTAAGTTTGCCATGAAATAGCAAAGAGAGAGTAGAGAGACGGGGCTGATCACTGTGGGGGCAGTGCCACCTCTGAGGGGAACAGGGCATGGGGTTGGCACATAAATACAGCAGCATGGATCCAGGCACTGAATGGGAGGCAGTGTGGGTGGTCTCCAGTCTCCTCAACCGTTATGACACCAAGAGAAGTGTTGTCTTAGAAGATGCTTCTTGTTTTGGCCAAGTCATGTTCGGTCCACCGTGCTCTGGACCTTGAGTCTTCAAATCCTTGGCCAGAGGAAGCGGGTGGTGTCAGAGTAGACAAAGACCTGCAGGGGATTGAAGAGGCTTGCAAGGGGTTACGTTTCCCAGACCTGGGCTTCATTTCAGGACAGTCAGTCATCAGCAAATCCTGCCACCACCTGTTCTAACCCTCAGCCCATCATGCCCCAACTTGGAGGGCTGACATCAAGGAACCTCTTGTTTTCCCCTGCCCCATCTGCACTACTGAAGTGTAACAACCAGATGTGTATAATAAAACAGTTCATTGATTTTAAATCAAAAGTAGAGGGAATGGCAATGGGAGACCCAGTCTTCGTGACTGAACAGCTTAACCTTCAATTCCTTTCTCTAAGAGAAGCTATGAAATCTTACATATTATTTAAAGTTAAGCAATTCAACGTAAAGGGAGTTAGGAGGCAACATTTACATATGCAGGCACGTTTATATTTGCTTGTGTTCCAGTTTAGATCACTGGTTTCCATTTTCAAGCAATTTACTTGAAGAGCCA
Organism: Leucopleurus acutus; assembly: GCF_964270905.1. NCBI lineage: Eukaryota > Metazoa > Chordata > Mammalia > Artiodactyla > Delphinidae > Leucopleurus > Leucopleurus acutus. Next base: position 13,216,407 of record NC_139150.1, read on the forward strand.
TTGCACTGGCCTGATGTTCAGCACCATGGGCTTCTTTGATAAAATCAAACCTCCATTTTTGCTACTGTTTCACTGTGCCTCCTAGTCTTCAATTCTTGCCAAGAATTTTCACAACCCAGCAGAACAAAACAAGACCAACAAAAATCCTGAAGAAGTGCCCTTGTAAAAGACAAAGGAGATTGCAGGTCAGTTAGGACTCTTGCTTCTCTATAACTCAAGTTTTCTGGGGTTCATTCTGGAGTAGGGAGAGTTCATGGTTTAAGTCCCAAAGCAAAGAAATGACCTATCCTCAGATTAAAGGACTGATGTCTCCTTTTGAAGGAATCTTGATTTTTTATAATTCACTTAAATTCCAAATGGACAAACTCAAGATGTTATTGATAGTTCAATATTAAAAAAATAAATAAAATTCCTGATTTACAATTGAATAAATTATTTTCTCAGTATATTCTGGTCCAGTCATGGAGTGTGCATTTTCTCCCAAAGATGTTCAGAATTGTCAATTGCAGAATTTTGAATACTTAGATTCCAAATAGTCCTTGTGTTCTTCTAAGAATTTGTCCACTGTTACAAAGATAGAAAGAACATGGTTGAGATTCCCTCACTTTTGTAACAATGAGTGCTTATAAAGAGCTTCCCAAAGTGATACGCTGAAGTAATTAAGTGCCAGTAGAATTAGGCTTGCCCCTGAAGGTCTGGGTGGGGCACAAGGGCAGAAGGAGAAAACAATGCCATAACCATATCTGGTGGTTACTAGTCCTGACCTCTGGGGAATGTATCTGGCCAAGGGAGCCCTGGGAGAGACTTGCTGAATTTCCAGCAAGACTGGGTGGGTGTATTTATAATAAATACAAAAATTGAAGTGGAGCAGCCTGATGTAGTGTGGTGCATGGGATATGCAACAGGGCATGATTCCCTCATAGTAGAGAATTATTCCCATTTTGTAGATGAGCAAAGTGAGGTTCAGAAAGGTTAAGCCACCCAGCTGGGAAGCAACTGAGCTGAAGCTCACACCAGAGAAGCTGATGAGGATAAATGTGTTGACACCATGCATATGGAGGGCCATGTTTCCTGTCAAGGAAAATGCTGCTTTATAGAAGAATCTGATAAAGGGGAATTTTTGCCATAAGAAGTAATATTTTAAAAGCTAGGTATGCTCCTAGGCCCGTACCACGTCCCACTTTTTCTGCACAAAACCTGCCCCAAGTGCATTAAATTAGTTAAAATGGATCATGTAAAAATAAATAAAAGACTCCGCGGTCATTCTCAACTTTACGTTGTGCCTGCAGGGCTGCTATAAGCCCAGTGGGCACTCATAAGCTGTTATACCAAGGAAGTGCCTCAGAGGGCAAAGCTGGGTGAGGGGGTGGGTGGAAGGGACAGCCATGCCTCCTCCTTCCACTCTGGGGGTTCCATGCAGCTGGAGGGGAGAAGTTTCTGTAAGGCTAGAAGGGCCTGACTTCTCTTGTCCTTCTTGTAATGACTCATTTTCTCTCTCTCAGCCAAAGTCACTATGTGATTTCCTGATAGCTATGGCACTACTTACAGTTATAAGAATTTATTAAATCACTGTTTATTAAATGTACCTTATGTAAATGAATAACACAGGCATGGTAGCGTACTCACAAGTGTGAGACACAGAAAGCATGAATGTACAACACAGTGCATACTTCTTTTAAGGTGAGAAAGCTGGGTTAAGTGGGGATCCATTGGTCAAAGCCTCAGGTCTATAAGGGCGCAGAGCTAGGATTCAGACCCAGGACTGTCCGACTCCAAATCCTTTGCTCTTCCCACAGCTCCAGTCTGCTTCCCTTACTGTCTCTCACATATGTGCATACACACACACACACACACACAGACGCACAGACACACACACTTTAACCATCCTGTTTTTGAAATCTGTGGACAGCAGGGAATCACCACCAAAAGCTCTCAATCCTTGTCTTAGGAATTAAAGAGAGAGAACTTAGTAGACCCAGACTCTTCAGAGGCAGAAGGTAGGTCTAAACTCATGCTGGAGCCACGCTGGAGAAAGTCAAATGGAACCTGAGCAATACGAGGCCCAGGAAAGTTCAAGGGCCAAGGGGGTACAGAGGAGGAAAGGATGTCTGGGAGGTGGAAATAGCCTCAGAGGGGCTGCCTCTGAATTGAGCTTTGCGAGAAGAGAAGGGGATCACTGTGAAGAGTGGAGATGGAGTGAGGCTTCGGAGGGAGGTGCAGCAGACACACAGCACAGAGGACTGTGATGAGACTTTCACGGAGACCCACCCAAATGGTGCCAAGGCCTTGGGACTGGGTGAAATCTCAGAGCCTGTGTGAAAGGCAGCAAAGCCTGTGTGAAAGGCAGCAAAGAGCTTGAGAGGGCTTTGGCTGGTTGAGGGCTGCACATTCACCCAGCATCCGTGGCTCTCTTTCTCCCTCTCCAGCAAAGCCTGGTCTCCTCTATGGAGTCTATGTGATTTCTATGGAAACTAGTGCCATAGTTGGACCAAGTGATCCAGACTAAGCCAATCAGCACTTTCCCTCCCCCTGGTGGCAATGACTGATTCGGGGGTGGGCAGGTGATCTAAACTAATGCAATCAAATTGAATCTCAGGTCTTTAACTGGAAATACAGACACATGTAACATTAGAAGCCACTAACACTTCTGGGGATCACAAGGGAGGTCAGCCTTAGGATGAAACTGACAATAGGACAGGAGGAGCAGGGACACCGAAGGAACCACAGTCCTTGATGACAGCCCTGAGCCACGGGCTCCAGCCTTACCTAAAGCCTGAATTGCCTGTGGACTTTTCGAATGTGTGAGCCAATGAGGTCCCATTATTAAGTCACTTGGAATCGGGGTTTCTCTTACAACTGCAAGTATCCCCATTGAACCCTTCTAGAACTGTGAGTTCCTTGAAGGCAGGACCATAGTCTGCCTTTGCATCAGCTCCAGCACCCATTACATCACCTCTCTCAGAGGTGCTGTTTAACGAATGAATCGTTACATCCACTCCCGTCATGCCTCATAAGAAGTGCTTTTTTTAATTAAAAAAAATTTTTTTTTGACTGTGGACTCTGTGTCCTACTACAAAGCAGATGCTTTTCTATCACTATGGGAACTCGAGTCGAGGTCTGAGCTTCAGGCTCTAACCGGGTACCCTAACCTACTGAGCTCAGTGCTGCTTAAGGTCCGTGATGCACGGGACGAGCTTACTCCATCAGAGTAGAGCCGTCGTTCTCAACCAGGATGATTTTGTACAACCACCGCCACTGCTGCGCGCCCACGCCCCACCCCTGCACCGACCCCAGGGACACTTGGCAATCTCTCAAGATATTGTTGGTTGTCACAACTTGGCGGGGGGGGGGGGGGCGGTTGCTATGCAAATCTAGTGGGCAGAGGCCGGGGTTGCTGCTAAACATCCTACAATGCACAGGGCAGGCCCCACATCAAATAATCATCTGGCTCAAAATGTCAATCGTGGGCTTCCCTGGTGGCGCAGTGGTTGAGAGTCCGCCTGCCGATGCAGGGGACGCGGGTTCGTGCCCCGGTCCGGGAAGATCCCACATGCCGCGGAGCGCCTGGGCCCGTGAGCCATGGCCGCTGAGCCTGCGCGTCCGGAGCCTGTGCTCCGCAACGGGAGAGGCCACAACAGTGAGAGGCCCGCGTACCGCAAAAAAAAAAAAAAAAAAAAAAAAGTCAATCGTAATGAGCTTGAGAAACCTGGTGTAAAGTTCCCTTGAACTTTATGAAGAAAGAAACGTGGGGAGCCAATCTGCATAATACCCACCTGTCTATACCCAGGGAATAGTCCCTAATGGGTGCCGAAAGCTTCGAACTCACCTAGTCTTCGTCCCCCTGTAACATTTCACAGCTCAGACAAAAGTAGTTCCCCATACTGGACACCAGAGGGCAGGAATTTCCCAAGACAACACTGTTATCCTAAGCAACCGCTTAGGATGAAAACATCAAATAGGGTTAAAAATAGTCTTTTCCGGACCTGGCGAGGACTGCACATTTGTAGAAATAGATATGAGTTTTGCATATAAATGAATATAGCTATAAATATTTAAAAATCAGCCAAAGTTAGAACACACTTTTAGTAAGTTGACTGTGTTCAGAATAAAAGGTGGTTATGCTAGCTAGGTGTCTTAGTTAAAGATACTTTGGTTGCAAAGAACAGATATTCCCCTTGATCTGTATAAACCCAAAAGGGAGATTAGTGTGAGGCTACTGGAGAGTTCTACTAAATACAAGGGAGAGTTGGCAACCAGACAGTGGTATACTGAAGCTGGTTCATACCTGCTTGTGAGAACGTGTTGTGTGCAACACTTCCCAACCCTGTTCAGTGACTTCACTGTGGTAGCTTGATGTCGGCCATGGTGGGAATGTTTGCACCATGGGAATCAGCAAACACTAGAAATCAGGGTTCCATCCCCTTCCCTTCCCTTTGCATCTTTCTAAGGAGGCGACTGTGTAAAAATTTACTAGCACATCACTACAACCAGGCCATAAGCAAGAGCCAGGGAAGTATAAGGGCTTCAACAGTTGAAAATTGTAAACTTCCCCTAAAGGTCTTCAAATATGACCAAGCTCCAACTATCTCCAGACTCAAGATTTCTTCCTTCAAAACTCTAAATTCCTGGAAAAGAAAACCCATATGGCACAGCATCCACTCATGCTCCCAGCAGTTGCGCCATGGGGTAGGTTTACTGGAGGGTAGGTTACACTCTGGGGAGGTTCTCAGAGAAGGATATACTGTTGTGAGCTCGGTAGATGCCTCTAAAAGTGTCTACCACATTCACTTATAGCTGTCTGGCTGTCAATCACTTCTTTCCACATATCTAAAATATTCCCTGCTACCATGATTCAAAAATATTATGCACAGCTCTAGCACAGACCCCTCTCCTAATAGCAGGCCACAGGATCCACAGCAAATGTCAGAGGGCTAAGCTTCTCAGAGCCTACTGTCTCCAGGTAATAACTATTTATCCTTTGGTTCCTTAGAAAGCCCATCTGACTATTCTGCAATCTGTGAAATAAATGGTAAATTTAGCTCACACCCAAACACACAAGAATCAATAGTGAGAGACAAGGAAGGAAGAGGGGAGAAAGTTACAGTAACTCCTACTTAAAAGGAGGGGGAAAAATGAAAAATAAAAGGAGGGAATGATGGTTACCTGCTCAAGGGGCATTTCCCTACTCTGGAATTCAGTTGACCTCTGCTGTTAAGTTTCCTATCAAGGCTAGCAACAGTCTTCATCCATCATCCCAGTCTACTTCAGACCCTTTTAGCTATGTAAGATACGATTGGTCACAAGCGTCCAGTGGCAGGGTAACTTGTCTGCAACATGGACCAGCTGGAGAGCTTTCTCTTGTCCAAGGTCCTACTGGAAGCTCACTGCTTTTACACTTATCAGACAAGTGGGAGGTAGCTGGATACCCTTATGTGTGGGGACACTGCCTCCAAAATCCAAAGTATCACATAAGAGTTATGTGTCCCTTTAGTAATAGGAGACATAAAGCTGCATTCTGGTTCTCAAACTTGGCTGCATTCTGGAATTACCTGGAGAGCTAATATTGATGCCTAGTTCCAACTCCAGAAATTCTGATTCAGTTGGTATGCGTGGGCATTGGGACTTTTAAGGGCTTCCCAGGTGAAGAGGATTCTGGTAATATGGTGGAGTAGGAAGCACCAGGAAGCTGTCTCTCCACCTAGACTGGCAGAATTGTCTGATGTAACTATTTTGGAACTCTGGAGTCTATTGAAGGCTTGCAACTTCCAGAGAAAGACTTGAATGGTAAATTAAGGTTAATTGCAGTCAATTTCAGCTCTTAGCACAGTAGCAGCCACCCATCCCCATCTTCCAGCCATTTGGCAGACAGCCGTGCATGTGTTCCTGCAGTGACTTACCCACAGCTTGTGGAAGCCAGGGTGGGCAAAAAGACCCTGTCCTCCAAATATGGGGTATCTGTGCTCTGATTGCTGATTGATGCTTCTGATCACAGAGGCGCAGACAAAGAGATAGGCATTCATTGTTGTTGCAACTCCCCCCATTGTTGCAAGCCCCTCCCCCTCCGGCTGAAGTAACTTCCAGGGGATTTAAAGGGTCAACACCCATTACCTCTCCCTTCATTTTTCTTTTTCCCTCTTTGGGACCAGATATTAAAGACTAGGACATTCAAAAACAACACATATAATGGGAAAATTAGTAAGTGACCTCCTTTGGAGGAGCCCCAGAAGGAGAGGAGAGAGAAAATATTTGAAGAAATAACACCTGAAAACTTCCCAAGTTTGATGAAAACCATGGCAGTAAACATCCAAGAAGCTCAATAAACTCCAAGTAAGAGGAACTCAAATAGACCCACACTGAGACACATTATAATCAAACTTTTGGAAGACAAAGATAAGGACAAAGGGAAAATCTTGAAAGAAGCAAGAGAGAAATGACTTGTCACATATGACAGAGCCTCAATAAGATGGTTGGCAGATTTCTCACTGGGAACTTTGGAAGCCAGAAGGGAGTCTTGCAGGGTGAAATGAAAGGACATTAGCCAGTTACACAAATCCATATGGAGAAATAAAGATCTCAGTGAAAGTAAATATATGGGCAATCATAAAAGCTAGTATTGTAACAACTGTTTGTAACTTCACTTTTTTTTGCTACATTATTAAAGAGACAAATACATATTTTTTTAAGTTACTGGTCTAAAAGGTAGTATTATTATAACTTTGGTTTGTAATTCCAAATTTTGTTTTCTACATAATTTAAGAGACTAATACATTCAAAAGAATTATTAGTTTATGTTTTGGGGCACACAATGTACAAAGATGAAATCTCATGACATCAACAACCACAAGGGATGGGGACAGAGCTGTAAAGGAACAGAGTTTTGGTGTGTTATTGAAGTTAAGCTGGTATAACTTCTAATTTGAGTGTTATAACTTCAGAATGTTCAATGCAATCCCCATGATAACCACAAAGAAAATAGCTGTAGAATGCATACAAAAGGAAATGAGAAAGAATTTCTAATATTTCACTACTGAAAAATCAACTAAACACAAAAGATGACAGTAATGCAGGAAATAAGGGACAAAAAAAGCTATAAGGCATAAAGAAAGCAAATAGTAAAATGACAAGTAAGTCCCTCCCTATCAGTACTTTATTTTAAATGTAAATGAAAATAAAGGTAAAACCTTTATTCTCATGGAGTGACTGGGATGAACAAAGTCATGTGAAAATACCTGAGTGACTAAATAGACGTTTCTCTCTCTGTTCCTTTTTGCTTTTTCTGCTTGTATTGTTTCCCTGTTTATTGTAACCACACCTTAACTGTAAGCTGTCTCAAACACTTCCTGAAAGGAGATGGGCTTTAAAATAGGTTTCTTTATATTATTATGCCTGTTCATGCCTCACCACCTTATTTGTCCAACTGAAGGGCATTGCATCCCCTGGTTCTCCCCCTTTTCCCCTCCTCCAGAAGGCACACAACTTGGCAAGATTCTCACAGTGAGAGAGTGTGAAAACTTCCATATGTGGGTGGTAAAGGTGGATTCTGAATACAGTTTAAATGTAAATAGATTTTAATTTCCACTCTTTTTCACAATGGATGATTAACATTGATCTAGCTTTCATTTCACTGACCTTTCCTTCTATAATATTCAATCTGTCTGTAAGCCTACCCACTAATATTTTCATTTCAAATATGGTATTTAAAGTTCTAGTATGCCATTTTTAATTGCTTCCATTTATTTGCTGATCCTTATCTGTTCATTCATTTTGACCAAGTTGTCCATTAAATTCTCAAACATTTTCATAATAGCTGTTTTAAAGTCCTTGTTTACCATTACCAACATCTGAGTTATACTGGGGTCCATTTCTCATCACTATGTGTCACATATTCCTGTTTCTTTGCATGTCTAATAACCTTTTAATAATATATGTCTGACATTATGGATGACATGTTGTAGAGACTCTGGATTCTGTTATTTTCCTCTGTAGAGTGCTGGTTTGTGTTTGAACAGTTAGTTAACTGGTCTGGACCCAAATTCCAAACCCTTTTTCTCCTGCAGGGAACATCAACTGAAATAACTAATTTTTATAGCCTCTTAGATGTTGGTATTTCCTGGGGAAACTGAAATCTTTCCTATGCATGGACAGTTAAGTTGTTATCCAAGGTTTTGGTCAGATTTTTTTTTTTTTTTTTGGTTGTATTGGGTCTTTGTTGCTGCACATGGGCTTTTTCTAGTTGTGGCAAGTGGGGGCTACTCTTTGTTGCGGTGCACGGGCTTCTCATTGCAGTGGCTTCTCTTGTTGTGAAGCATGGGCTCTAGGTGCGCAGGCTTCAGTAGTTTCAGCACGTGGGCTCAGTAGTTGCGGCACGCGGGCCCTAGAGCACGCAGGCTTCAGTAGTTGTGATGCGTGGTCTCAGTAGTTGTGGCACACAGGCTTAGTTGCTCTGCAACACATGGGATCTTCCCAGACCAGGGATCAAACCCGTGTGCCCTGCATTGGCAGGTGGATTCTTAACCACTGTGCCACCAGGGAAGTCCCTTGGTCAGAGTCTCTATGCCGACTTTGGGATACCCCATTTTGTGTATCCCTCTTTCTGGGATTTCTCTATTACTTTTCAGCCTCCTTTACATCTAACAACTCTACCCTCTGACTCCTCAAGTCTTTCTATGTGAGTTCTAGCCACCTAGCTCTGTGTGAATTGAGAGATAACCTCAAATGAAAAGCTGTATAAATGTGAATTTTACCCAATACCTTCCCTCCTTTCAAGGACTGGTCTGTTTTTGTCCCTCTCCTTTGCCTTCAGATAATTTTATTTAACTTTTTCTTTAAATTTCATCCAGAGCTTATGACTATTATCTATGGGAGTATTAGTCTGGTATAATCTACTCAGCTGTGACCCAAAATAGATTCTAATTCTGCACTAATTTAATTTAATTATCCTCCTTCACCACCTTCGTTTTTTCTTCTAGGAAGAATGGAAATCAATAGAAAATTTCCAACATTGATATGGATTTTATTTCCTGTATGGATCATGTATGGTATATACTATTTCAGGTAACTATAAACCATTGGTGAATAGTAATGGCTTCCTTATTCTTTTTCTGAATGGTGTCTTTTGAAGAGCCGAAGTTTTTCTAATTTTGATGAAGTATAGTTTACCATTTTTTCAGCTGTTGTTTTCTGTCACCTAAGAGACATTTATCTACCCCCAAGTTACAAAGATATTCTCCTATGTTTTTCTCTAAAAGCCTGTGGCTTTAGCTTTTATGCTTAGATCTGTAATTCATTTTGAATTAAGTTTTTGTATGGTGTGAAATACACACAACAACATGGGTGAGCTGCAAAACTTTGGAATGAAAAAAGCCAAATGCAAAGAGTGCATCAGTACAAGTCTATCTATATGAAGTTTTACAGCAGGACTAACTCAGCTATGGTAATAGAAATCAGAAAACTGGTTTCCTGGGTAGGGGAAGGTAGTGACTCCAAGGGGCACAAGAAAAGTTACTGGGATAATGGAGATGTTGATACTGTAAAGTAGTTTTTACATACACATGTACATTTGTTACAAATCCAATGAACTGTACACTTAAACTGCATGTGTTTTACTTTATGTAAATTATACTTCAGTTAAAAATGTATTATGAAGCTTTAAAAAATCCCCAAGGAAAGAAAGAAACTTAAGTTATCCTATTTTTTTTTTCTAATTGGACAAAATCTAGTCCCCTGGTAATGACAAAGAGAAGCTACTGGCATATGAATTGTTAAGGCTACAAGTGTCTAATTTTTTCATCATCAAAAGAGAATCTGGGGCTTCCCTGGTGGCGCAGTGGTTGAGAGTCTGCCTGCCGATACAGGGGACACGGGTTCATGCCCCGGTCCGGGAAGATCCCACATGCCGCGCAGCGGCTGGGCCCGTGAGCCATGGTCGCTGAGCCTGCGCGTCCGGAGCCTGTGCTCCGCAACGGGAGAGCCCACAGCGGTGAGAGGCCCGAGTACCGAACAAATACTAGGTTATCTGATTCACGATTTTTCAAAGGTCTCAATATGTCCTGCTTGAAAACCGTCTACCCTCTTAGGATTCTCTACATGAATTCCCAACCCATTATACCATAAATGTTAAATCTCCAAGAAGAAGCTGTATAAAATTACTATGTGATCTTTGTAAAATGAAAGGTAAGAGTTTGTCCTTAAGTTCAACCATCAAGCCATATCTAATTCCTTTCTGCACACAGAGAATTTCATATTCCACAAATTACGTATCACAAAGGAGTTCTGTAAACTTGATGGCTCAAATTCCAAGGCCAATGCACAAATAATCTAAAAATTATAGTTTAGCCTCCAGCCAGTGGTCTGAATCAATTTTGTATTCAAATACTTTTGAGAAGGGGCACATATTTTATGCTGTTAGCAGTCCTATCACCTTTCTTAGAATGATCTTCATAATATTGTTTAATTAAAAATAATAACTTCCTTCGTAACTATACAACTCTTTAGAGTCCAAGTAAGTGTTTTCATAATGATCTCTTTCTCTGACACCCACCCTGTGAGCTAGGGTGGCTTGGAAGTGGCATTTATACTTTTCTTTTCTGTAGGAAAAGCTCTTTGTGCTTTAGAAAAAGACAAATAAAGGTTGTAAGAGCTCTTGTATCAGGTCAGCTTATGCCAGCTAATGTCCTAAGTCTTTGGGCAGCTAGCTCAAATAAACAGTGTTTCTACTGACTTAACTCTATTTTCGTATAGACAGATATCCAAGGAGCAGAGGTGCCTTACATGCCAGCCAATATCTATTACCTCATCTAGTTTAAGTCATGGAGAGGTAGGATTCAACACAGCATACTCGGTGTACATTGTGCTTTATTTAATCTAGTTTTATCTGTTTTTTTTTTAATCGTTCCAGGAAAGAATGAGATACCAAAGGAAAATAATTCAATTGTTATTAATCTTATTGTTTCTGTGGGCCTTGCATAGAGCGTATCATTTCAGGTAACTTTAAAAAATTAATGATATTTTATTCTGGTGTTGGTAAGGATCTGGCATGTCAGAAAGGTGATAGGTTTTCCCCCTGAATGGATCAGCATCTAAATATATTGATCCTAATATACCCAATTATATCCAAATAATATCCAAGTATATCAGCATAAACATAGCCTTGGCATAAAAGTTCTTTGTTTCTAATGTAATCAGAGCTAAATGTCAATTTTATAGGCCCATGTGTGTGAGGAGAAGCAATGTTAAGCCATCAGACAGTTACCATGTAATTATGGCAGTGTAACGTTAGTACGTGTTATAGAGAAACTGCCGTTTTTAAATAGGTGGCATTTTTTAAAAAAAGAAATGTCCCTAATATTGTTGACTTCAGACACTAAGTGTGGTATCTGCCCTCCCCATATTTGAGCAAGAAGAAAGTCTTCATTGGCAATTAGCAAATTTCACTGGGGTTTTTCTTGTTGGTTGGTTGGATTTTTTGGCCTCGCCATGCAGCTTGCAGGATCTTAGTTCCCCTACCAGGGATTGAACCCAGGCCCTCTGCAGTGAAAGTGCTGAGTCTTAACCACTGGACCACCAGGGAGTTCCCACAAACTTTGTTGTTTAAATGTTATTAAGTAAGTTTCTCTGTCATTTGTATCTCAAATAATTACTTTATTTTTTCAGATATAGCATATGAGGTCATAACTACAGTGATTTTTATCATGTTTATTACTGTATCTCTATAACCAGCAATGTATTTGGCACATAGTGTATGTCTTAGTCTATTCAAGCTGCTATAACAAAATACCATAGACTGGTTGGCTTATGAACAACAGAAATTTCTCACAGTTCTGGAGGTTGGGAAGTCCAAGATCAAGGCACCAGCAGATGTGGTGTATGCTGAGGACCTACTTTCTAGTTCATACACAGCCATCTTTTCAATATGTCCTTCCATGGCAGAAGAATCTCTGCCATGGGATCTCTTTCCTAACGGCACCAATCCCATTCATGAGGGCTCCATCCTCATGACCTACTCACCTCCTAAAGGCCCCACCTCCTAATACCATCACACTGGGGGTTGGAACTTCAATATATAAATTTGAGAGGGACACAAATATTCCATGCATTAACATTATATGTTCATTAAATATTTGGTAATATTAAGTAGTAAAATTAGGTAATAAAATTAATGGATTTATAGGGGTATAACTCTAGTCATCTTAAATGTGGAAGCCCATTATTTTAAAATTAATACAATGCTTTTCATTTATCCTAAGCACAAAGAAATTACAAAGGATATATCAGTGATGGTAAGTCTTTATCTACAGATATGCTATGACCTCTTCTTTGAAGATGAAATCAGTTGGAGGGCAATGGACTACATGCAAGTCCTTGGTTCCGATGGACAGGATAAACCAAAGCAATTGTACAAATAGGCATTGGAGATATTTGTTTAAGGTCAGAGTACTAGGAGTCAAAGAAAGAGTAGACTGGCAGAGCGCCACCTCTGATTAGAGGAATGAGACCTGGATAGAGGAAATGTGTTACAGAAGCCAGAACCCTGCCTCCAGGAACCTTGGGTCCTTTAAAGGACCCAAGCTTTAAAGCTCTGGGAAAACACACAGGAGCCCAGTGTTGGCTAACAGACTCTCAGGTATTAACCACATACCACCTACAAAATCATGCCATCAGAATGTGTACAGAGAGGAAATTCCCCAAAGATTGTCCAAGATTCAATATCATAAGATGTTCTTCAACTTCTCCCTACAGTCATGGGAACAAACATAGTGAAGTGAAAGCAACTTTCCTTTCTGTTGCTCGTTGTGTCCAGGGACTTGTCTCTCTGAGGGTTCCATGATTTTTAACACCCCCACTAAGACCAAGACTCCATACTTGGGTGAGCGGTGCTCTGCATGAAAGTAATAAAGAAGGTTTTCATGTACCAGGAAGAGTATGTTTCCCCTATATACATCCATGGCTAGCAGGGCACTGGAACTTTCAACCACCTGAAAAAAGCAGGAAAATCCTAGGCAAAGGTGGGAACATTCAAGGAAAGTCTGCTACAGCAGACACTGATAGAAAGAATGGATTAAAATATTTTCTGCCAAAATGTATTTAATGCAATACAACCTAACAATCATTCTCTCTATTATTAATGTTAGTTCTCCTTAGCATCAGGATTCTATAGCCCTAGTATAGTAATACTCATCATCCAAGGCATCACTATCAGTGGAAGCTGGTGCCTGGTAGAATGTCATGTCTCAGCCACACTCTGCCATAGCAGTTACTCCCATCTGTGTACATAGGCACAAAGACAGTCTCATGACATACGACTCAGCTCCATAGCTGCCTCATCCCCTCGTTAACTCAGCCCAGGATCAGCTCTCTAAGGGTGTCCTAGCCAGGGTGCTATTAGAGTATTTAGGAAAGAGGGAGAGTAAGGACTCAGGCATGATTGTTTGTCCTTTCACCTACTGTGCAACGATGGACAAGATAATAAAAGCTCTCTGTGCCTCAGTTTATCTCATAGTGGTGGATTAAATTTGATAATATAAGTATTCAATAAGTATTAGCGATTAATGACGGGAATCCAAGCTCATCTGGCAGATTAGGGAATTCTCCCCTTAGGAAGGGATATTTAAATGAGACCTAAAGGCTATGTAGGGATTAGCTGGTACAGCTGATACTACAACTGAGTATTCAGCCAGCCATTTCATAAAGTTAGCTGCTTCTGGATCATGAGTCACATGGTAAAACCAGTGAACCCCATGGACATGAGCCTATTGTAGCACTTACTTGACAATAAAATCTATCTCCCCATCAGAGGCAATGGATAAAGCTTTCTATTAGTCCACAAGTGGTGGTGCTGACAAAAGCACTGTGGGAGGACTTCCCTGGTGGCGCAGTGGTTAAGAATCCACCTGCCAATGCAGGGGACACAGGTTCGAGCCCTTGTCCGGGAAGATCCCACATGTCGCAGAGCAACGAAGCCCGTGCGCCAAAACTACTGAGGCTGTGCTCTAGAGCCCGCGAGCCACAACTACTGAAGCCCGCATTCCTAGAGCCTGTGCTCCGCAACAAGAGAAGCCACTGCAATGAGAAGCCCATGCACCAAAACAAAGACCCAAGGCAGCCAAAAATAAATAAATAAATTTTAAAAAAGAAGCACTGTGGGGAAGAAAGGCAATCTGTATTCAGAATATATTTGTTTGAGGACAAACTTCTTTCCCTTCCCTGATGGAAAAGATCCAAGGTAACCAATAAGCCACTGGTGGCCAGCTGGTCCCTCAGAAGAAAGGCGCCATATGAAGTACTCTGGGTGGCCCCTGCTGTTGGATGGCTGGGCATTTAGCAGTGGAGCAGAGGCCAGGTCATCAGTGATGAAAGTGATACCAAGCAGGGCCCTGTGGGGCTCCTGGACACAAAAGCCTTTCTGTGTCCCCCATTTATTTGATTACAGGAAATAGGCTTCATTCCAATGGGCAGATTCAAGCAGTTGTTAATTAGGGAAGGGAGGGGATGCAAGACAAGGGAGAAACACACAGTCAAGAGAAACAATATTGCAGCCTTTGGGCAAGGTCCTGGTTCCCCATCAAAGGATAAACACAGTATCTTTGAGCTGTTTTGCAGATACAGAAACCCCCACTAGGTGGAAGGAGTTAATGGTTAACGATGGTATGCTGCCCACAAGCATGTAGACCCCAGACCAGTTGGAACCTGAAAGTTGATGTTGCTGACTCCTACTTACCTCACCACCAACCAATCAGAAGAATGTCCACGAGCTGATCACACCCTCTTTGAACAATTACCATAAAACTCCTCACTACTCTCTCCAAGTGGGGACACACAGTTTTTTGTTTTTGGTTTTTTTTTTTTTGGTGTCAGAAGTGGGATTCAAAGACACACAGTTTTGAGGGCATTAGCCTGCTGTGGCTCCCTTAACCTGGCAAAGCAATAAAGCTATTCTTTTCTACTTCACCCAAAACTCTGTCTCTGAGATTTAATTCAGTGTCAGGGTGCAGAGGCCAGATTAGGCTTCAAATGGAAGTCTGTTTTACTAAGCCCGTGGAGAGCCTCCATCCCTGCCACTAAAGCCATTTCGTACTCGGGCCCCTCCAGCAAGCACTGGGGTGACTACAGAAAGAGGCTGACCAACATCACAGAACAAATGATCTTCTCTATTTGATTACTGTGAACCTCCTCTACTGAGAGCACTCTTTGGGGAGCATTTTCATGGGATACACATAATCCTTACACTCTGTGCCTATTTCAGCCCCTACAGGACCTCCGACCTTCTTACCAATGTTCCAATCTGCCAAGGTCCAGTCTCCTAGAAATGACTTCCATTTGATAATGGATTGTAGCTGCATATAGCTAAGCTTTTAGTTTGTTGGATCAGATAACATTAAGTTCATGGTGGGTAGGAAAGGTCATAACTCAAATTTAGAATCCCATGTGTCCAGCATTCATCTGCTACCTAAGCTATGCAAAATGTTCCATACAGTGTATTTTCCACATGCGTCTGCTAAGGGGCACAGAAGCTTCCTCTGCAGATTCTACCTTATAGAGAGCCTTCTCTCGCCCTGGGCATCACTCAGAATTGTCAGGGTTACCAATTTCTCAATAAATAGGTCAGAGCAGTGCACTCAAATACAATATATGTTTCCTCCAATATCCAAACAGTCCCACTGAGCTTGATGCCCCTGGTTTGGTGGTAAGTGGTGCAATGAGCAGGAACTTGTTTAGAGCAGATACACCCTGCATGCTTCTCAGAAACATCAGTGGTGTGGCAAGCCACTGAACTTTGATGGGGTTTTTCTTCCACCTTCTGGTATACATTTGTATTGGCATGACATCTGGGATTCTTGCTCTTTTCTGCTCAAAATATTCAGCATGATGCTAACAATGATATCCTGTGAGTTGCCCAGGTGACCAAGGACCCTGTGGATTATGTTATGACAATGCAGGAGAATTCACGTAACTCTAAGGTTTATCGATGTCTCTGCCAGGTAAAAGCAAGCTGCTTTTGATAATCCATGTAACTGATATAAGGAAAAACATCTGTCAGCTACAGACCAAATACCAGGGACCATGTTCATTCGCTCCAGGAAAAAGATGCAACACCTGGAAAAGTAGCTGTAATTGGAGTCACCACGTAATTAACTTTATAATAATCCACAGGCATTCTCCAAATTCATCTGGCTTTTATACTGGCCAGACAAGCAAGTTAAACAAGGATGTGATAAGTATGAACAGCCTGTAATGTTCAAGTCCTTAATCGTTGCACTAATCTTTACAGACTCCACCTGATTTATTATTTAGTAGGAGAGCCTTTTACGTTGGCTTCCGTTTGACCCTGCTCACCATAGTAGCCCTTACACCATGGGTCAGAGACTGAGGTAAATATTCTACCAGTTGCTAAATATCAGTATTTCAACCGTGAATTTGATAGGGACACACAGTTAGATTTTGAGCCTTATCCTCAGCTCATGATCCATATCCTCATGATGAACACTTACACGTACACATGCGCACACAAAATGACACCATGAGACTGATCTTATTCTGTGCCCATACCTTGAACTGAGAGTTTAAATTTCTAGACTTATTATTTTATTTCTCTAAGCTCTCATCCCACAGACCTTGTCCTCATTATAACCATGAGGGCTAGTACAGCAGCTACATAATGTCTTCCCTTTTTTTTTTTTTTTTTTTTTTTTTTTTTTTTTGCGGTACGCGGGCCTCTCACTGTTGTGGCCTCTCCCGTTGCGGAGCACAGGCTCCAGACGCGCAGGCTCAGCGGCCATGGCTCGTGGGCCCAGCCGCTCCACGGCATGTGGGACCTTCCCGGACCGGGGCACGAACCCGTGTCCCCTGCATCGGCAGGCAGACTCTCAAGCACTGCGCCACCAGGGAAGCCCATCTTCCCTTTGATTGACACTTCCTACCAAGCAATAATAGGTTATAATTTAAATAATTGTGATGCCACTATATACCACAGATTTCTAGTAACCCACAAGTAGAACAGGGTTTTGATAGGGACAGAGTAAAGGGACAAAGTAGATAATTAAATACTTATTCCCACTAGGGGATTGTAAGTAAAGAAAAAGTATGGGAGAACCATGTAAGTTAATGATCACTCCAGAAAGCAGGTTTGCTTAACCACAAAACCAAGCAGGCTTGCTTAGCAACAAAACCATTCAAGAGAAGCATGAGACATGCCCCAAAACAATAAAACAATGGTGGCATGAGACCCACATCTTGCCCAGTGAGCTCAGTAAGTTAATGACCCATAGGACATGCTCTCTGCACACATAAAAAACAATGATTTGTGGAAAGGTGACATTTCAAAGTGAAAGACCCTCATTGTACTGAGACGTGAAATAATTTTTCCATAGTGCCATGACAGTCCTAGCTTGACCACACAGGGACAAGAAAACTCCCCTGCCCAACCTGGAGAAGGAGCTGATGATGGAAGTGTGATGTCTACTCAAGAATGAGGAAGTGGTCTTTTCCCCCTCCCCCCTTTTGTTTTGACTATAAAACTGTAGCCCACTAAGTTCTCGGGGCATGGCACCCTCTCACCTGCCTGCTTGTAAGCCTCACATGTGTCTTATTCTAATAAAACACTTCTTATCTATCACTTTGCCTCTCACTGAATTCTTTCTGCACTGAGACATAAAGAACCAGAGCTCCTTGGAGCCCCCTGAAACGCCACCTAGTGGTTTCAGTTTCATGGTAGTCAAACTTAAATAGGTGAGCAACCCAATACCAGAATCCCATTTTGAGAGACAATTGCTTAGGGTCTTTGGCAGATAGTTTGCAAAATTGACATTATTATCCCCTCTCTGTATCCATGGCCTTTTTGCATTGCCCTAGCTAATGTACTGAACAGCCAGATACGTGAATATAGACCAGCAATCCCCAAACCAACCGACCAGAGTATTGTAGATACATGAGTGCTTTCCCAGCTGAGATCAGCTGAACCTGGCTCAGATCAGCAAAAATGATGCATGGCCTCATGAGCAAAAATCAAGCATTGTTGCTTTAAGCCATTAAGATTTGGGGTGGGTTTTTATACAGCAAAAGCTATTTGGTACCAGAGCACCCCAAGTCTATACTAGGAACTATATCAATCAGGGTCTAGTCAGAAAAATCTGGGTTTTTAAAATGAGGGATTTTAATTCAAGAATTGGTTACACAGGTGAAGGAATTGCTAGGGAGCTCAGTGGGACAGTGAGGTGACTGAGAAGCTGTGACCAACCCAAGATCCAGAAGGAGGTGGTCTTACTAAAGGCCCAAAACCAGGGCCATCAGGAGAGTTGGAAACCCCTACAACTCTGAAGGGCACAGCTATCTGATGGAAGGTGGAATCACAAAGGAGATTTTAACTCCAGCTTTGTGATTTTTCTTTAAGCTCTCTAGTGCCTTTAGATACAGCCATTTAACCTGCCAGTTGGTCCTTGATCTCTTTATGTCCTTCATTTCATTATATAAGTTAATATATGTATGTAGTGTACTGCCTGGCCCATAAGTCAGTGTTATACCAGTTATCATCATCATCATCATCATATTTTTATGGCAGGAACTGTTGTTCCCCAAGGCCTTTGTCATCAATGAGCACCTCATTCATGGGAGTCCAGGGATAATTCAATTAGCTGTTTAATGCCATATTTCATAGCCTGCCACATACCTCTCTCTGAATACTAATGTGATTTCTCAGTTGCCTTTAAGCCCCAAGCAAGGCCTAATAACAAATTCTAGAGTACCCCAGTTTCCCCAAGTTTATGTTGCCTACAACCCCTCTTTCTTGTACCAGTACCCGAATTTGTCAGGACACTGAAAATGATTCTGATTCATCTAAACAGAGGAAAAAATTATGGAATGGCATGTTGGGTAGGAAAGTTGAACCCTCAAATCTTAGTGACCTTAACACAAAAAAACCTTCCTTACTCACCATACATTACCAGTGAGGGTTGGAGCCAAGCAATCTGCTGCATATTGTCACTTGGGGACCCAGAATGGTAGTGGGTCCACTATTTGTGATATTGCTAGTCACAATGTCAGTGGAAGAGAGACTTTTCAGTGCCTCAGCCTGGACTTATCGCACGCCCCTGCCAAATGCAAAAGGGCTAGGAAGTGCTATATGCCATCTGCCTGGGAAGGAAGACGGAACTAGATCATAGTGAGTAATAGCAATGTTTACTACAGAATGGTAGGAAGCAGTTCACAGTTCTTAGCAATCAGCAGCTGAAGAAGTATAAAGGGACTTAGGAAGGAAATGCACAGATAAGATTATGCCATAGATATAAATCTCTGAGCACCAACCCTGACCGCATCACTTATTCTCCCTGCTGACCTCCAAACACTTGGAAACATCTGCCATAATGTTAGTCCTTGACTGTATTACAAATAATCTCAAAATGAATTCCCTTAAGTCTCAAAGTTCCAGGTAGCAGAATCTGATTAGCATGGCAGGCAGTTTAGATCATGTGCCCATGTTTTAGCTGCAACTGGCAGGGAAAGGAAATTTCTGCCTATTTCAGTTTCCGTACTGGACAGAAGGATGCTTTTGCTTCTTGAATTTAGGATTCCCTCTAAATGAAGGGTGTTCAGGTTTGGGGCAGCCAAAATATAAAAATGTGCATCGTATAGTTTGAATGTTTTGCATATTTAAGGATATTATGTAAGTAGAAGCACACAATATATGTTCTTTTTTGTCTGGCTTCTTCCACAGTATAACTATTTTGAGGTCCATTCATGTTGTTGCATATATCAATACTTTGTTCTTTTTTTATTGCTGAATACTATTCCATTCTATGGACATTCCATGCCACAGTTTGTTTATACTTTCACTTGCTGTTGAACATTTGGGGTGTTTCCACCTTTTGGCTACTACCAAGAAAGCTACTGTGAACAGTCATGAACAGGTCTTTACATGGCCATATGCTTCTGTTTCTCTTGGGTAAATATCTAGAAGAGGAACTGCCAGATTGAATGGTAAGTGCTTGTTTAAATTACTAAGAAACTGCCAGACTTTTCCAGAGTAGTACCATTTTACTTTCCCCCCAACAGCGTATGAGAGTTCCAGTTCTTGGAACCTCACCAACACTAGGTGTGGTCAGTTTTCTTAAATTCTAGCCATTCTAATAGGTATGTGGTGGTAAATACTGTGATTTTAATTTGCATTTGCCTAAAGACTAATGATGATAAAGACTAATATGGTTTTTTCATATACTTATTTGCCTTCTGTGTGTGTTTTGTTTTATTTTGTAGTGAAATGTCTGGTCAAATATTTTGCCCATTTTTAATTGTATTTCTCCCAATCTCCACTTTCCTTTTCATTGTCTTAACTGCTTTTTCTCCTATATATTTTATTGTTTTAAATTTTACATTTAGGTCAGTAATCCATTTTGAGTTTTCTTGTATGTTTTCTTGTATGGTGCAAAGTGCTGATCAAAGTTCTTCTCTCTTTTTTTTTTTTTTTCTTTTGGGATATGGATATCCAATTGTTTTAGAGCCATTTTTTTAAAAAAGACTATACTTTCTCCAATGAATTGCTTTTTCCTATTTGTCAAAATCACTTGTACATATAGGTGTAGATCTATTTCTGGACTCTTGATCCTGTCCCAGTAATCTTTTTGTCTATCTTAAAACCATATGGTCTTAATTACCTTTAAATCTAAAATTATGTCTAAAAAAAAATTTATTTAAAAATATAAAAATTCAGAGACCTAATAGAAAATGAACAAAGGTATGGACAGTTTACAGAGAAGGAATTACAATGGCTTTTAAACATGCAAAAAGATGCTCAACATCGACCATAATAAAATAAATGCAAATTAAAACTCCACTGAGATACAATTCCCACATTTCAGACTGTCAACTACTAAAAATTATAACAACACACTATATTGATGAGGGTGCAAGGAACTGATTACTTTTATCCACTGATGGTACAAAGTTAAACTGGAACAATCTCTATGAAAAACAATTCAGTAACATTTATTTAAATTTTAAATGGGTTTAACCTTTGACCCAACAATTCCATTTCTAGGAATTTATCCTGCAGTATAGTTCAACATGTGCTCATAGAGCATGTTCAAGTATTTTCACTGTGGCATTTCTTAGAATAGCAAAGACAATAAATAAACAAAATCTCTAGCAATAGAAAACTGGTAAAACAAATTATGATATAGTCATATAACAAAATACAGTTTACCAGAAAAAGAATGAGTCAGATGTATGAGATGTACTGGTATGATCTTCAAAATATACTGATGAGTGATAGTTTGAAAGTACTGAAGAGTGTTTTTAGTATCCTCACATTTGTGTGAAAAGGGGAACTGTATACTTAGAAATGTATATATGCTTTCAGGGCACAGAATAGTTATGGAATAAAACCCAAGAAACTATGAATAGTGCTGCCACTGGGGATGGGATAATAGGAAAAATCAGATACTAAGGTAGAAGAAGAGTTAGTGTACATTATATAACTTTTTTTTCTGTTAGAATGTGTGTCTTTCTCTTTAAAAAAGAAAAACTATAAAGAAGGGAAAATAAAGGTGCATGCTTGTCTCAAACGAATAGTGAATATCTCAGAAAGTGTGAGATGATTTGATTGTTTTCTTCTTTGTGCTCTTTTGCACTTGAAAAATTTTATAACATGAAAATGTGTTACTTCCTTAATCAGAAAAATAAGTTCTTTTACAATATTATTAGAAAGCATAAGAAAAAATTAGCTTTACCTGAGATACTTAGACAATGCCTAAAAGAAGATGCTGCACTTGTTCTGTCATTCATATACACACACCACTCAAAATCTATTTCCATAAGCAAAAGTCATCGAAAAAAATGTAAGGAAGTATAACAAAGGAAAGTAAAAGCAAACCATTCTTCAAGTCCTTTAGTTTTTCAAATAAGACAAAGTTCTACCATCTGGTAGCCTGAGAAAAACTTCCTACCAAATGTATCATTATGACAGTATCATTATGACTTTCTTATGTTCTCATCATCAAAAAGAGTGGTGACATCACCATTAGTATAAGACTCAAACACCAGGAAAGTATTAAACAATATCTGATTTTTTTTACAGAGACCCCAAAATATAATGCTTGGGAAACATCCTAGGACTTTTCCTCTTTATATCACCAAAACTAAAGGTAAGGCTCTTAGGAAGGAGCTGTATGAAAGTTTGGATGAACTGGCAAAATCACAGATAAGGATCATCCCCAAACCTCGGCCTTAAAAAGATATTGTACAAAATAGGCGACACATCAACATACTCCTGACCTTTAAAAATAATGACGTTGAGGGCAGATTGTCAGAAAATAATTTGGCTAAGTGGAATCTTACCACATACATAGGGCATTTCTAATGGTCTTGAATTTAAAAGGTGGTCATTTCGCATCGCAAGGACACTAAAATTGTGCCCAGTTAAAGCCTCCCCAGTGTGGTATTATCTATAGAATAACTGTAAGATAGAAATATAATGCAAGCCACATTTGTAACTTTAAATATTCCAGGAGCTACACTGCGAAAATGTAAAAGAAATACGAAATTCATTTTAATAATATATTTAATTTAACCCACTATACCCAAAATTTCATTTCAACATGTATTGAATATAAACAATTATTAATGAGATATCTCACATTATTTTTTTCATAGTGAGTCTTCAAAGTCCACTGTTGGACTAGCAACATTTCAAGTATTCACTAGTCACTTGTTGCTAGTGGCCACCATATTGGAAGGTACAGATCTAAAACATCTTGCTCATTAAGTGAGGGTTCAAAAAGTAAATATCAGAGACGTCCATTTTACTCCTACATATAATCTAAAAGCAGGACCTGTTTTTGGATGATGCCTACTGAAAACCAGTTTATGCTTGTAAATGAAAATCCTGCCTAATGCCTTCAACACAAGCTTGGTCATTGGCTGAAGCCAAATATTCCATTTTAGAGCTTAATGCCTTTAATTTATATTTTTAATCACTGTTTACTAGGATATACCTTTGAAAGAGCTCATATATTTTTAGGTTTCTGGTCCTATAGACTTTGAATAAATTATCAGTCTTAATATCTTTGTGAGGAAAATACATAGATAGATAGATAGATAGGGATACATAAATCAACTTTGGGGGCAGAATATATCCTAATGCATAAGTACTCCCTTAGTAATCCATTTTATTGTCACAGAAGCCCAAGTGAAATAGAATGAGTTTTATTGAATTTCTTTTACACAAACAGGGTGGAATTTGATAAAGGAATACAAAAAGAATATCACAGACACTTTGCACCTAATCTAAAATGGATCCCTCCTAAAGGGCCCACCCTAAGGGAGATTTCTGAAGCACTTCAAACAGAATAGGTGGTTCTCCTGACTCAAGTCTGCTTTCTTCCTAAGGCTGAGCATTCTGGAATCAGACACTTGGATTGATGGCCAAGCTTCCACAAATTAGTCTGTTATTAGAAGGTGGCAAGAAGGTTGTTTTCTACTTCCCCCCAAAACTTTTTATCCTCTTTTTTTCTAGGAGGGAATGAATACCAAATGGAAAAAGCTGTTATTGATGCCATTTGCTTTATCCTTGATGTTGATGAAGCATCATTTTCGGTAAATACAGAAGACTGACGAGTTATCTTTAATGATTGGCAGAGTTGATCTAAAATGCTAAGTGTTGCCCCAAAATATTAATAAATATTCCCTAAATTAATCAGAAATTAATTCCCCTTTGGGGAACAAATCGAATCATAAATATATTAATTCTTTCATTTTTCAACATTCAACAAATATTTATTGAGCACCTTCTTGGTGCTAGGCCCTATTCTAAGTGCTGGGAAAACAGGAATAACACAAAGTGACTGCTCCTATGAAGCTTTACATTCTAGGTGGGGAAGATGGACAATATGCAAAGAAATATTCAATATAATGTCAGGAGCATTGTGTTTTATGTAATAATACTATGAAGAAAGAAATTAGACAAGATAAGAGGATATAGAGCGTTGGGGGCTATTTCAGATACATTTTAAACTACATCAAAGTTCCATCTAATAGGAATAAGATTCAAAGTAACCTGCTACAGAAACACAACTATACTGGGAAGCAAATTTTTTAACCTGCTAAAATTCTCTCACATAGAAAAACTCAAATTCTTCCCGCCTCCATGCCTTCCTTTTTTATCTTTTTAAAATAAGCAACGCAATGCTACTGGTGCTATTTGAAAGTCAGCTATTTGTGGGAGCTAATGTCTCTTAAAATTAACCCTATTGCTTTGGTATCATGTTCTCCATGTTATTTGCCCTCCTGAGGTGTTGCGCCTTAATAGAAAGGACTTGTGGTCACTTGTAACAGTATTAATATCATCTTTTTGAAGGTAATGTGCTATCTTAGTCGAAAAAGAAATAATAGATCGTAAGCTCATTGCAGGCCTGGATTCCAGAACTGGAATGTCACATTATAGATGCCATGTATTCCAGAACAGGAGTATTGTGCCTGGCATATAGTAGTTTTGTAGTAATTATCTGGCTAACAAGTGAGTGAATGAATGGATCTGAATTCTAGATTTTTTTGTTATTCAATTGCAATAGGCATTTGTTCAAATTTAACACTAAAATGCCTTTTTTTCTTCTATCTAAAGAATAAAGAAGAACCTAGAGAAGATCAATCTCTGCTGGTAAGAATCTTTGTTCTGTAAGTACTTTACAAACTGTATTGAGGGCAAACTGGCTGGAGTCAGGTGGATTCTAATGGCAATGGCAGTCAGAAAGAACAGAAAACTAGACTGAATTTCCTAGAGGCAACCACTGACAAATTTCTTGGGTTATCAGTTCAGACACAAAGTGACTGCTCACTTTGAGTTTATATGGACATCTCCCAATTTTGCTCACTTGACACACTCATTTGCTTATACCAGACAAGTTTGTGACATTTTCTATAGTTTAAGTATCTCTGTCCAGGTTGATATTTTTCTTTAGATTGATAGCCCTCCTTAGTCAACCATGTTTTCTACCATTGACCATTGTGTAGAACCCAAGAATTGGTGAAACCAACCTTAAAAAAAACTTTTTTTTAAGTTCTCCATTTGTCAGTGTGTGTGTGTGTATATATATATATATATATATATATATATATATATATATATATATATATATTTTTTTTTTTTTCGGTACGCGGGCCTCTCACTGTTGTGGCCTCTCCTGTTGTGGAGCACAGGCTCCGGACGCGCAGGCTCAGCGGCCATGGCTCACGGGCCTAGCCGCTCCGCGGCATGTGGGATCTTCCCGGACCGGGGCACAAACCCATCGGCAAGCTCTCAACCACTGCGCCACCAGGGAAGCCCTGTCATTGTATATTTTTAATAAAGTTGGGTGATTTGGATTTTGAAAGAGCACAAATATTGAGCAATCCTATAATGAAATGTCTTTGGCTAGAAACATCTATGAAATGTCAAAAAGGATACACTTTTAAAGGTTTTACGTTTAATATTTGATTTTGAAATAATTATAGATTCACAGGAAGTTGCAAAGGTAGTACAAACAAGTCACATGTACCTTTCACCAAATTTCCCTCAGTGTTATATCTTTCATAATGGTAATCTAATAACAGGAAATCAATGTTGGGACAATGTATGTGTATAATTATTTGACATTTTATCACATGTGTAGATTCCTGTAACCACCACAGCAATCAAGATACAAAACTATTCCATCACCATAAAGATCTCTAAGCTACCATCTGTAGACCCACCCAGTTCCTCTCCCTGACTCTCCCTAAACCCTAGGACCACTAATCTATTTTTATCTCTATAATTTTGTCTCTTTGAGAATGGAATCATATAGTATATGATCTATTGAGATGAGACTTTTTCACTCAGCATAATGCCTTGAGATTCAGCCAGGTTGTTGTTTATATTAGTAGGTCATTCCTTTTTCATGCTGTGTAGTATTCCACGAAGGGATGTACCAAAGTTTGTTTAAGCATTCACCTATTGAGGGACATTTTGATTGATAGTTTTTACTGCACGTGAAAAATACTGTTCTACTTCCTTTTGGGTCCAGGGTTTCAGATAAGAAATCCACTTTCATTCAAAGTATTTTCCCCTTATAGGTGAATCATTTCTGACTGCTTTTAAGATTTTTTCATCTTTAGTTTTCAGAAATTTGACTATCATGTGCCTTAGCATGTATTTCTTTAGGTTTATCCTGTTTGGGATTCACTCAGCTTCTTGAATCTGTATGTTTGTTTCTTTTGCCAAATGTTAGAAAGTGTTCATCCATTTAAAAAATAATTTTCAGCCCCACCTCTTTCTTCCCTCTGGGACTCCAATTAAATGAATATTAGTTTTTTTGTTATAGTCTCACTTGTCTCTGAGATGCTGTTCTTTTTTTTTTTTTTCATTTTTTTTTCTCTGTTGTTCAGCTTGAGTGATTTCTATTATTCTGCCTTCAAGTTCACTGACTCTTTCCTCCATCCTCTTCATTCTACTGTTAAGCCTATCCATTGAGTTTTTATTTCACGAATTGTATTTTTAAGCTCTAAAATTTATATTTGGTTTTTTATATCTTCTATATCTTTGATTTTCTATATCTTTGACTTTCAAATTCTTTGCTGTGATTTTCAACTTCTTTGCTGTGACTTTCTATTTCTTCATGTTTCAAGTATTTGTAATTGCCCACTGAGGCCTTTTTTTACAATGGCTGCTTTACAATCCTTGTCAGATAAAACTAATATCTGTGTTATCAAGGCATCTGCATATTGTCCTTTCTCACTCAAGTTGAGGTCTTCCTGATTCTTGGAATGATGAGTGATTAGTTATTGAAACCTGGATATTCTGGGTATTATGAGACTCTGGATCTTATTTAAATCTTGTGTTTTTACAGGCATCCTCTGATACTGCTCCAGCTGGAAAATGGGTTGGCACCTCCCTATTACTGTCAGTTGAGAGGTGAAATTTCAGGTTCTCAACTCTGCCTCTATTGGAACTTAGTGGGGAGGGGCTCCTTGTTACTAATGAGGGGGGATGAGAGTTTAGATTCCCCACATGGTCTCCACTGACACTGACCACAGAGAGATGGCCACAGATGCTGAGCAGTGGTGAAGGTTCTAACCCCCACTAACCTCCTCCAACTCCACACCAGTGAGGAGGGTCGGCGGAGCCTCATTACAGGCTGGTGAGGGTGGAAGTTTCAGTTCTCCACTTGGTCTTTGCTGGAGGGATGGATATGGGGTCAGTTTTTCTGTGGTATTGGGCTGGAGTAGAGTGAGTAGTGCCTAAAAGTTTTCTGCCTTGCTAGGCTGCCCTTTTCCTAGTCCTTTAGTTGTAAAGAGCAGGTTTTTCTCAGGATTCTTTTTGTGTCTATATCCATTGGCATTTCATCTGGGATACATGTGGCAGAAAACCCAAGGAACTCACTGCCATGTCAATCCATGAGTTCTGAGGTGCCTACCTGAACTGGCTTCTTTGCTTTCAGAGTCTTCTTTTGTTTGCTCTATATATAATGTCCAGGGATTGTAGCTATACTTAGGGGTAGGAATAGGAAAAATTAGGACTATTCCATTTTTCTGGAAGCACAAGTCACTTAAAAGTTATTCTTATTTTACAAAAATCCTCAGTGTATGAAAGGGAAGTTCTCTCATAACCTTGTCAATTATGTAATTAACTTAAAAGTACAACAAAACCTTAGGTGCATCCTATCTTTAAGTGGAAATCAAAGGTGAACATCTGCACCCCTACTCCAACCCCTTTACTTCAATACATAAGAGTATTTATCACATAATAAGCTACTAATATTTGATAAATTCAATCTGTATTTTCTATGAATATACCTTATTTTCTGGCTCTGTTAATTTTTAAAATATATCACCCCCCGCAAAAGAAACCATACTGTCCCTTGCCTTCCTGCCCTTGATCATAACCTCTTCACCCTAATGTAGCCCTTATTGTTCCAGACTCAGTTTCTATTTCTTCTCCAAGTGGTTTCCCTTAACCCCAAATTTAGGTTGGATGCCCCATTTATATGCTCTGTTTTCCCTATTAGCACTTATCACTCTGTACTGTAATTATCTATTTAATATCATCTTTCCTGCTCATCTATCAGCTTCCTGAGGACAGGAGACTATCTAAATGTTCATAGTTATAGAACCAGCACCAAATAGTGCCTGTCATATTACAGGGGTGCAACATATATTTGTTGAATGAGCAGATTACTCTTAACATGATTTTCATTTTGTACCCAGGGGTCAAGAAGCAAGAGAACCTCAGCTCTCAGACTGGTTTAATCCTAAGTAAGAACCAAAAATTCTGCTCATGAAGTAATAATAATAATAATATAACTCTATTTGAATGGGGAAGATTTTTTTTTTCATCATCAAATTTTAGCTAACCTGGGAGGTTTCCAGGACTTGGAATTTTTACTTTTAAGGCTTTTATATACAATCCTAGGACCTATTTATCAAGAATTAGGCAATTAAGGGTCATAATGAGAAAGATGTTTTCTGGTTTAATATTCCTGGTTTTATTAGGAGAAAGAAAAAACCTCTTTAGTAACAGCCTGAAAAATGCCATTAATGACTCCTCTTGATTTTGGCATTAACATTCGGGGGAGAATTTCATTCTTTATAATGGCTGTATACCATAATTTAAGTATTAGCCATTCACTGTTGGTTTTGTATTGTCTGCAGTTTGGGGGCTATTGTAAGTAATATTTCAACAAATAGCCTTACACATATGTTTTGTAAACTGCTGTGTGAATTTATCTGTAATATAAATTCCCATTATGGCATCATTGGTTTAAGAGGTTGTGAACATTTTAAATATTGCTTCAGGCTGCTAAATTGCCCTTTAACAATTATACTATTTATTTTCTAATCTACAGAGGATAAATGTTAATAATTTTTATTTTATATATCTACATTTTATTCTAGTAGTATCAAACATTTTATTACTTGAAAAACTTAGTTGAAATATCTCAATTCAATCTGTATTTCTGTAATTATTATTGAATTTGAGCATCCTCTATGTTTACTATTTATTTGTATTTCATCTTATCGGAATTCTTTTTTATATTTATATTTTTAATGGACTGCCGGTGCAGAGAATTAGAGGAATAATAATCCTTGCTTCATGACTTACTCTCACCATTAGTTCATGCAAAATCCACTTATTTTATTTATTTGTGTGCTTTCTTGCTTATTTTTAATGAAGCAAAAATTACAACCTTCTATAAAGTCAACATCTAGCTTTGCGTCCTTTTCAATACCCCCACTCTGTTTCCTTGCCCTAGTCCCTGAAATAACCACAGTCCTGAATCCTGGTTCATCATCCCCTTGCTTTCTTTTTTATTTTTATTTATTTATTTTTTTAAACATCTGTATTGGAGTATAATTGCTCTACAATGGTGTGTTAGTTTCTGCCTTATAACAAAGTAAATCAGCTATACATATACATATACATACATCCCCGTATCTCCTCCCTCTTGCGTCTCCCTCCCTCCCACCCTCCCTATCCCACCCCTCTAGGTGGTCACAAAGTACCGAGCTGATCTCCCTGTGTTCTGCGGCTGCTTCCCACTAGCTATCTATTTTACATTTTTTTTTAAAAACATCTTTATTGGGGTATAATTGCTTTACAATGGTGTGTTAGTTTCTGCTTTCTAACAAAGTGAATCAGTTATACATATACATATGTTCCCATATCTCTTCCCTCTTGCGTCTCCCTCCCTCCCACCCTCCCTATCCCACCCCTCCAGGCGGTCACAAAGCACCAAGCCGATATCCCTGTGCATTTGGTAGTGTATATATGTCCATGCCACTCTCTCACTTTGTCCCAGCTTACCTGTCCCCTTCTCCGTGTCCTCAAGTCCATTCTCTAGTAGGTCTGCATCTTTATTCCCATCTTGCCTCTAGGTTCTTCATGACCATTTTTTTTTTTAGATTCCATATATATGTGTTAGCATACAGTATTTTTTAAAGTATAAGCTTATATCCTCCATGTGTATTCTGGAAAAGTCTATTTTAAAATTTTAGTTGTTTATATCAGTAACTTTATAAAGAGGATATCATGATGTATGTAATCTTCAGGGATTTATTTTTTCCCTTAATATTAGATTGCTAAAATTCATCTCCAAATTGCATATCACTGACATTCATTTTGATGGCTGCATAATAATTGACTGTGGAAATATACCACAGTTTGTTCATCTATTGCTTCATTAAAGGGCACTTGAACTGTTTCTAGGTTTTTGCTGCTACTAACATTAAGAACTAATGCTCTCTTAAGATGCCTTTCCAGAGAGTTCAAAGAGTTTAAAAGGTGAAAAAAAATTATAGATAAAATAGCTGCCCAACATCTTCAACATTTGTCTTCCTCATTCCACTCCAATCGTACTGGCTTCCTTGATATTCCTCAGATACACCCAGCATGCTCTCACCTTAGGGCCTTTGCACCTTCTGTTTTCCTGCATGAACCATGCATCTTCTGTATAGTCAAATGGCTCATTCTCTCACTTCCATCAAGACTCCACACAAATGTTATTTTATCCGTGAAGCTTCTCCAACCACCCATAAAAAATGGCCCCTCCCATTCCCTTTTTCCCTCACCCAGCTTTATTTTTCACCATTGCATTCATCAACATCTGGTATACTACTTATTTCCTTGTTTATTCATTTATTATCTGCCTCTCCCAATAGAAAGTGCCTAGAAAAGAATCCTAGACATAGCAGAGGCTCAATATTTGTGAATTAAATAAATACATGAAACCTTTTGACTAATCGAAATGTCAGCATTTTCATAACATAACATACCATTACATAATAGTGGTAGAAGGCATTCTTTCATTAGAGGACTTGTGCTTTACTATTAAGCATCATGGATTTTAGTTTAAAATGAAATGACCAGGAATTCCCTGGCAGTCAGTGGTTAAGACTCAGCACTTTCACTGCCATGGGCCGGGGTTCAATCCCTGGTTGGAGAACTAAGATCCCACAAGCTATGCAGTGCAGCCAAAAAAAAAAAAAAAAAAATTAAAACTTAAAAAAAAAAAGTAATTGGGTAACATCTATTAAAAATGAACATACATAAAAGGAATCCTACTTCTAGGACTAGCTGATAAATATAACAGCAACAGTACACAAAGACATAAGATTAAGAAAGTTTATTGTATCATTTTTCATAGTGAGAAAAATTTCAAAAATAAAATGAATACCTATTCGTGAGGAAGTGGCTAAACTCCACACTGTGGAATATTATGCAGCCATTTTAAAAAATGAATAAGAGGGCTTCCCTGGTGGCGCAGTGGTTGAGAGTCCGCCTGCCGATGCAGGGGACACGGGTTCGTGCCCCCGTCCGGGAAGATCCCACATGCCGCGGAGTAGCTGGGCCCGTGAGCCATGGCCGCTGAGCCTGCGCGTCCGGAGCCTGTGTTCCGCAATGGGAGAGGCCACAACAGGGAGAGGCCCGCGTACGGCCAAAAAAAAAAAAAAAAAAAATTAATAAGAATTAGTCTAGATAACCTGGAAGGATTTTCACAAGGTTGTACTGAGTAAGAAAAACAAGATGCAGAAAGGTGTGCCTTATTTCATTATTGTAAAACAAACAAGATTTTAAAAGCCTGGATACATATGTATATCTATGTATATGTGTATATTATACACATATTATCTATAGAATTAAGTGAATATGGAGGAAAAAAGAAAAGAACACAAACTAGGCTAATATGGTGATCCAGCCAGGAGATGGAGAAATTCTACACTGATAGAGCAGGAGTAGAGGTGGAAATTCTCTAGTACTATTCTATCATGATTCTATCCATTCATAGCAAATTTATTTCCAATATATCACTTCTGATTCTTACTCCTTTTAGACTTACACTCAGTTTCCTAGAACTAGATATAGGTCAATATAGCCTTGACTTATAGAAAGGGTCCCCACCTTCTCTCTCCAGATACACTTTTTGAACAAATTATTCCCTCCCATATTATTATCATGATTCACATCTCATCAAA
This sequence comes from Leucopleurus acutus, assembly GCF_964270905.1. Lineage (NCBI taxonomy): Eukaryota > Metazoa > Chordata > Mammalia > Artiodactyla > Delphinidae > Leucopleurus > Leucopleurus acutus. The sequence continues at coordinate 13,248,375 of NC_139150.1, forward strand.
TTTTAGTGACACATTCTAGCACCAAAATCATTTTAATACCTATTCTCTCTTTTCTAAGAATGTAAATATCTTAGGCCATATATATTATTTCCCTCCCTCATCATTGTGCTTCTTTCTATGTCACACCTATGATAGTCTATAGTACCATGAGACCAGAATTTTATCTGTGTATCTTCTTTCTGGAAATTTTCGTTGTAAACAATATACTTCATGAGCAGGTCACTTTGTGTCCTGCTGAATACTCAGGCCTCATGAGGTGCTGTCTAAGCTTCTCAGATACTGAATATATCACGGTATGAAAGAAGCAACTCAAGTGACATGAAGAAACTTTAATGAAGAGATTGTTAGCAGAGATTTGGGACCCAGCAAAGGAAATGGAGGCACACAGGGGCTTGCAAGAGCAGGAAGCTGTGACCACCCTAAGCTTATAGGGACAAGGAAAGGAATGGTGCTCCTGGAGACCAGGGATTCCTGAAACCATGAAAGAGTCAACCAATAGAAATTGCAGTTGTATATGGATACAGCCACTGTCAAGATCTCAACAAAGCTGGAAGAAAGAGAGGAGAATAGGTAACCTCTCTTCCTGCCCTCTGATCTTGTGTTGGGGCTTCCCATTAGAAGAACCAGTTGGAAGCCACAGAGCAGGGGACTGGATGACCAGTCTGCTTCCAGGACATAACACCGGGCAGAGAAGGTCTAAGGATAAATAAGGAGAAGGTAAATAACTAGCACAATCCCCCCTTTTGCCTCTTAGCATCAATTCTCAACCTTCACTTAGATGAAGAAGCTCATGTTCCCCAAACAGGAGAAACACAGTCCCATCAGCTACAAGGTGTTGTCAAGAGATGAGGTAACGGCAATTCAGCCATATTCCCACCTGGAACCTAAATTGTAACAGCCATCTCCAGTGGTCTTCTTATAAAGTGGCAGAGAAAGGGGAAAAATATAATTAACATAATAAATCATGGCTACAATCCCACCTCTGTAACTGTTCAGGATGTTGGTAATCTATGGTATCCTTATCCTCTGCTAACCCCCTGGGTCAGCCAGAGTTCTTATCTGTTAGGGTGACCCAAACCTCCATTCCTGAAGATTCTGAGTCCTTTAGTGGTCCCAACTTATTGAGATGCCACAATTTCCTATTGACAATTATTACTAGAAATGGGAGTACTATTGGGCACCCCAGAGAATCTCTTGGGTTCTATATGCAGCCCTCCTTGCCATCATTGTGTAACTACATCTTAATATCCTCTCGGCGATGAAGATCAGCCACCCCAGCCAGTGAAGTAATGCCATTTTCTGCCTCTTAGCTAAGCATCATGAAGAACCCCAAGTGACCTGCTATCAGGTTCATAGAACCATGACTTATTTCCTAGAGGAAGAACTCCTCCCTTGGGATCTAGGAGATCTAAACTCACTGAACCCAAGGTTACAACAATGGCAAGTAAACATTCTGTAAGTGAGTTATTAGATGCAATCATGAGCTGGAACATCTGCACACCCACCTTGCTTTTTGGACCGTGTATTTTAGCTTTGGAAGGAATGGTATCTCATATCACTTATTGATTCAAAACATGAATGGTATACAATAGGATAGTACCTCAAACTTTCAGGGAATTATCTCCAAACTATCACTGAAATTGAGACTTTCCCTGGCCATTCCACTTTCTACCAGGCCAGCTGCCTCTAGAGAGTGAGGCACATAGTCAGACAAGAGAACTTCATGGAATTGAGCCAAATGTCATTTCATCCTGAGATATATACCTTAGGCGGAGGCAATGTTATGTGTGATATAATGGCAATGAATAAGGTATCTGCAAGTCAACAAAGCTGACAGATTTGTAGGGTGGGAAAGCAAATCCCTATCCTGAACATGAAACATTTCCCTGAGGGAAAGCTGCTGTCCCTTTCATCATGGAGTCTAATATAATCAAGCAGCCATCAGTTGGCTGCTGGTCCCTGAAAAATGGTGTCATACAGTGGGCTCAGAGTTGGCCCCTGCTGTTGGCAGGTTGGGCACTCAGCACTGGGAGATATTCATGTCATTGAGCTCATCATCATCTCCACCTGAGTCCAAGTACCTGGGGCCTCTTTGTATACAGACACTAAGCCCGCCACAAGGGAGGCTAAGCAAGGCATCTTGCTAACATCCAGAGGGTAGATCATCTTGTCGACCTGACTACTGAAAGCCACCTTTGCAGAGGATATCCTCTGGTCAGATTTACCTCCCAGGCGAAGAGTTTCATACCTAGAGTATAAATCTAATGACTCTAAGTCTCTGCTCTTACTTCTTCCTCTTCTGTTTTATCAAACAACTTCTAAACACAGGTTCTTAATTGCTTTCTGCTTTCAGAGACTCTTTTTCTTTCATTCTGGCAGCAAATCTTTAATCAGATCTAATGAGGAAAGAGAGATAATCTTCAAACCCTTTCATTGTCTTAAATAGATATTGATTTGCATCTGTAGCATGCCTAATTTCTAAGTATCATCACTGTGACAAGGATACATCTGCCCAGTTTTTAAGGTAGTTCGAGACTTACAGTCAAATAGAAGTGCATGACTATTAATTCTAAGAACAGAGAGGGTTTAAAAATAAATGTATAAAAAATAAATAAATGTATAAGCTAAAATAGTAAAAGGGTCACTTTAGAAGAATTTATTATCATATTATTATTAATATACTATTAAGTGTTGCCAAATCCTACACTTGTCTGGGTCTGGATTTGTGATTAAAACCTGCGATCATTAATAGCAAAATGGCTTCTCACTTTGTATTCAATTCCTTCCAAAATGAAGGTCTTGATTGACTTTAATAGTTTAACGCCCTGCCTCCAGCCAAACTATTTATTATTACGAATACTGCTACTTCTGCTGTCATTTTGTTATTATTAGAAGCAAATCTAATGTCATTCTTCCTTTATGGACTAATCACGTTTTCTTCCAGGTTGTAGTGATGGGCCTAAAGCATTAAGGAGAAGGTGAAAAGAGAATACTCTGGATCTTCTAGGAAAAGAGGAGGGAGAAAGAGGAAAAGAAGAAGTTGGGGGGAGGGAGAAAGGAAGATATAAGGAGACAGTGGTGCTGCCTGCTTTAGGCAACAATCAGAGAAATGTTCAGACACCAGGCTATTTCAGTTTAAGCTCCAGTCAGAGCTCAAATAAAAAATCCTTGGGCTCAAAAGGCAGTATGTCATAATGACTAAAGTATAGATTCTGAAGCCCACTGGCTGATCTTGAACCCTGACTCTGCCATTTATTAGCTGTGTGATAGTAAGCAATTTACTTAACCAATCTGTGACCTAAATTTCCTCATGAAATACGGGGATAATAATAGTACTTACAGGACATTGCAAGGATTAAATGAGTAATGGAAAGCACTTAATCACCATGCCAGGCACATAGTAAGTATTTGATAATCATTAGCTATTATCACTTAGACAACACCTTTTCCTGTCATAATAAAGTGGTAGCTGCTTAACTTGTTTCTTGTCTGTTCAACAGAAAACGTCCTGATGTAATAACAACAACTGACTGGCTTGCTCCAGTCATATGAGACGGAACTTACAATAGACAGGTCCTGGAAAAATATTACAAAAGGCTGGACATTACCATAGGCTTGGTTGTAATATGTGCTCCCAAAAAATAATGATAGATGGATAGATAAATAGGTACATAGGTAGATAGAGAGACAGACAGATAGATATACACACAAATAATCAAAGGGATATGTGTAAGGGAAAAAATATTTATCAACTCACTCATCAAATATTTACTCAGTTTTTTTAGTGTTGGGATATATATTGCTTGTGATTAATCTCCACAATTAGTATTCATTCTATCTAGTGCCTGATTGAATTTAAGTGAACTAAAGACATTCTATGAAATATGTATCTTACTTTTATTGTTACAAAGATATTGAGTTCACATTTTCTTTTTAATGCTACAAGAATTTTATTTTAAAAAATTAGATATCTACTGAATTCCACGGTAAGTATATTAGATGCAGTCAGAGATAGAAAAAATGTTTCAAAAATATATAATGTGCCCTCAAGCAGCCTACAGTCTAGCAAGGGAGATAAAACTAATCATAAATATCTCTTTTACGAGTTTAAAAGTGCCAAAAACTCATAAGGAAGACACGGCTAAAACGCATGGTGGTTCAGGAAAGGGAGTAATCATCTTCATAAGAATCTTTATGTAGTCATATCCACTATGTTTCCATAAACTAGTGAGGCATTATAGCATAGTTATAAGAGCTAGAGGTTCTAAAGTCAAAATAGGTTATTATTTTAATCCTCTTTTTTGGGAGAAAAACTGAGTCTTAGTAAGTAGTCTATAAAAGATAAGGATTATTGGCTATTGAACACACTAAAATTATAAGGAATATTGATGATGACTGTGGCAGGAAGACCTTATGATGGTCCCCAATGATCCCCATATCCTGGTATTCATGTCCTTGTGTAGTCCCTCCACCTGTCCAGCTGCATTGTGAGCTGAATGTAGTGATTTCCTTCCAATCTATAGAATATAACAAAGATGTTGGGATGTCCCTTTCATGATTAGGTTACATATGACTGTGATTTCCATCTTACTAGCAGACTCTCTTTCTTGCTGTCTTTGATGAAGCAAGTTGAAATGTTGGAGAGGCCCTCATAGCAGGGAACTGAGGGCAGTCATCAGCCAACAGCTAGAAAGGAACTGAGGCCTTCAGTCCAACAACCCCCAGGGAACTGAATTCTGCCAACAACCATGTAAGTGAGTTTAGAAGCAGATCTTTCCCCAGTTGAGTCTTCACATGAGACCTTATCTCCAGCCAACACCTTGATTGCAGCCTTGTGAGAGACCCAGAAGTAGAAGGTCCAGCTAAACCATGCCCAGATTGTTGTTTTTTTAAAAAATTGATTTTATTTATTTATTTATTTATTGGCTGCGTTGCGTCTTCTGTGGCTGTGCACGGGCTTTCTCTAGTTGCCGAGGGCTTCTCATTGCGGTGGCTTCTCTTGTTGCAGAGCACAGGCTCCAGGCACGCAGGCTCAGTAGTTGTGGCACACGGGCTTAGTTGCTCCGCGGCATGTGGGATCTTCCTGAACCAGGGCTGGAACCCGTGTCCCCTACATTGGCAGGCGGATGCTTAACCACTGCGCCACCAGGGAAGCCCCATGCCCAGATTCTTGAACCACAGAAACTGTGAGATAATAAAGATGTGCTGCTTTAAGACATTAAGTTTTGGGGTAATTTGTTACACAGCAATAGATAACTAATACAGATACCGTACCTGAAAGTGGTGTGATGCCATGAAAAATACTAAAATTGTGGGAGCGGTTTTGGAACTGGGCAGTAGATGGAACCTGGAAAGATTTTCCAGCTCATGATAGAGTGAGCCTAAATTTTTTTGAATGGACTGTTAGTAGAAATCTGAACTTTGAGGATGCTGTCGGTGAGAGCTCAAAAGGAAGTGAGGAAGATATTATTGGAAACTGTAGGAAGGGGGATCTTTGTTATGTAGTGACAGAAAGCATGACAACATTGCCCCCTTCAGATATGTGGAAAATGGAACATGTACCTAATGAGCTTGGTTTTGTAGATAAGGAGATTTCTAAGCTTCCTTCTTGCTGTTTATAATAAAATGTTAGGAAATGAACTCTAAAATAAAATAGCCTACTTTCTTTGCAACTTCTGGTCCTAGACAAGATGACAAAGACGCACTTTCCCTTTTACTTCCCTCAAAATAAAATAAAATCCTGGAAATAATTACAGACAACCATAAAAGGACTCGGAAAAGCGGAAAGAGGAAGCAGGCTGGCTAGGGACCTTAGGACTTGAGGAACAACATGATGGTGAGTCCCTGAGATTTCTTTTTGTCTCCCATATATCCCAGACTGGGCACTGAAGAAGGCCCACAACTCAAACCACCAAAAGGTGTAGATTTTTAAAAGTTCTAGGAAAAGCCAGCTCTCTCTGGCTGAAGACCCAGAAAAGAGGCAGCACAGCTAAGACCTGGTGGGGAACCCCATCTTCACTCTGTACCTGGCTGGCCTGCACTGCCTGCACCAGCAGCACCTGCAAGAGTAGGCAGCTGACTCTAGCAGAAGTATCAATAGGCCCAGTGTCTCCTGGCCCTCCACTCAGCAGCAGAGGGAGACCTATATCCAAAATCTCCTGGCCTCCATTCAGTGGCAAAGAAGGACTCCCAGCACTACCACCAGAGGCAGAAGGAGGCCCAGGCAGATGTTTCCCTCCCTCAGTGGCACTGGCACAGATGGAATAAGAAGCCTGTTGGCACAAGGTAAGATAGAGAGAAGCTAGAGAGAAGAAGATAGAGATAGAAGATAAAGAGAAGTTCCTGGGAAACACTCTCTCCCACAGACTCAGCCTCCTCCATCCACCACCTAGCAGCATTGGGGACCCCAGGAAAGCGCCTTCCACACCCCTTAGGCAACACCATCAGTGATTAGGCAGGCATTGGGTGGTAGCCTTGAGAACAGGCTCAGGGAAACATTCACTACCCCATGGCCCAGCATCTCCCATGCTCCCCCTAGCAGGATCTGCCTGGGAAATCACACTCGGCCCCTGCAGGCAGCATCTGCAGGATCAAACAGGGGCCCCGGTGGTGCCAGGGGAAAGAAGTGGACCAGAAAATCGCTGTATAGGCTCTGAAACCTATATTGTCACAGCTGAAAAAAGTAAGCAAGGGACTATGCACTAAACATAAACAGGGTGACTGCCTGCTGAAAGAAAAGACTTAAATAGGATTCAGGGTCTCATAACTTAATTCTCAAAATGTTCAGATACAAAAAATCACCGTCATACCAAGAACCAGAAAAGTCACAACCTGAATGAGAAAAGGCAATCAACTGATATCAATATAGAGATAAACCAAATGTTAGAATTATCTGACAAGGATTTTAGAGCAGCTATCATAAAAAATGCTTCAGGGGCAAGGGATAATTTGGAAGATTGGTATTGACATATATACATTACTATATATAAAATAGATAACATAACTAATAAGAACCTACTGTACAGCACAGGGAACTCTACTCAATACTCTGTAATGACCTATATAGGAAAAGAGTCTAAAAAAGAGTGGATATATGTATATGTATAACTGATTCACTTTGCTATACAGCAGAAACTAACACAACATTGTAAATCAACTATACTCCAATAAAAAATTAATTTAAATAAATAAATAAAAATCCAACTCTTGATTTTGCTGAAAAAAAAAAAGCTTTAACAAGCAATTCCAACTTATCTCAAAACAGATGAAAAACTAGAAAACTTCAGCAGAAACATTTCTATCGGTAGAAGGACACATACCATATACTATCATTTATATATTACTTTATAAAATGCAATGTAACACTACATACTATTTAGGGATATACACATATAGATAAAAATATAAGGATACAAACTGCAAGAATGATCAGCAAATTTGTGATTGTGGTTACCTTTGTGATAGGAAGGAAATGCAATTAGAAAGGGATACACGGTATGTTTCATCTAGATGTGAAATGTTTTGTTTCTTAAGCTTCATTGTTAGTACATGTTCATCATAATAGTCTTTACATTTCTATGTCTGAAATATTTCATAATAAAAATGACTATTGAAAAACTCTACTAAGTGATGTCTATCTCTTATTGTTTGAAACTTTTCACTTAGTACCTTAAACAAAGCATTAGAGCTTAATGTGGTTAATTTTTGCTTTAACTTTTTTTTTTTTTTTGCGGTACGCAGGCCTCTCACTGTTGTGGCCTCTCCCGTTGCGGAGCACAGGCTCCGGACGCGCAGGCTCAGCGGCCATGGCTCACGGGCCCAACCGCTCCGCAGCATGTGGGATCTTCCCGGACCAGGGCACGAACCCGTGTCCCCTGCATCGGCAGGTGGACTCTCAACCACTATGCCACCAGGAAAGCCCTGCTTTAACTTTTAAAGTTTTTAAATAAAAATATTAAAGAAGAAATAGAAAATTAGAATATCTTAAAGAAACTGAGTCAGAGGGGAAAAAATCTTTTCACAAAAATAACTCTAGGCCATTTACAAAAATTCACTCAAAATTGATCAAAAATCTAAATGTGTGCTCCCATGTCTTGGCTATTGTAAATAGTGCTGCTATGAACTTTGGGGTGCATGTATCTTTTCGAACTAGAGTTTTCTCCCTATATATGCCCAGGAGTAGGATTGCAGAATCATATGGTAACTCTATTTTTAGTTTTTTAAGGAACCTCCATACAGTTCTCCATAGTGGCTGCAGTAATTTACATTCCCATCAACAGTGTAGGAGGGTTCCTTTTTCTCCACATCCTCTCCAGCATTTATTATTTGTAGATTTTTTAATGATGGCCATTCTGACTGGTATAAGTTGATAACTCATTTCAGTTTTGGTTTGCATTTCTCTAATAATTAGCGATATTGAGCATCTTTTCATGTGCCTGTTGCCCATCTGTATGTCCTCTTT